>NC_092500.1:97267874-98593499 GCF_047511675.1 Marmota flaviventris
TGGCATTTTGGACATGTATACCAGGGAAGTTTCATGATAAACATGAAAATTTAAATCTCCTGATTTTCATGATTTTGTAGGATTTTCAGTTTTGTCCATTGATTTCTCTGCCTGACCTTATGCTAGCTAATAGTACACTGTCTTGATTACTGTGGCTTTGTGAAAGGTTTAGCATTTGGGAAGCTTGAATTCCTTTAGCTTTTTTAAGCTAAGAAAGCATTGTGAAGAAGCAGAGACAAATTAGAGTGTTATTATGTCAGATAAGAAGTTTGGGATTCATTCTGAAAAGTAAAGAAATTACCTAATAAGATGGGGAAGGTATATAGTTGTGACAATCAATAATTTCAGAGCATTGTGGATAAAGATTGGGTTGAAAGTTTAGTCAGCTTTTCATCACTGTGACAAAATCCGTGAGATAAACAGCTTACAAAGAGAAAAGATTTACTATGTCTCACAAATTCTGTCCATTGTTGGTTGGCTGCATTGCTTTTGGTGCTATGGCAAGCCAGCATATCGTGATGGGGGATATGTGGTGGAGCAAAGCTGCTTATTACCTCCTGGTAGAAAACCTTTGGCTTTCAAGCCAAAGAGAAACAGGAAAGAATTGGGGGTGAGGGGGCTTTCCCTGTATTTCCTTCAAGGGTGCCCCTAATGACCTAACTTTCTTCCAGTAGTCCTTACTTCTTAAAGGTTCCACCACCTCTCAATGACACCACAGGCTGGAGAGCAAGACTGAACACATTGCCTTTGGGGATCATTCAAGTTCCAAACTGTAGCAGAAGACTCGATGCAAGAAGCTGTTGTAATTTTCCATTACTTTATTGGGACTTGAGAAATTGATCCTCAATTATTTTTATTAAAATTTTTTTTGTAGTTGTAGATGGGCAGCATGACTTTATTTTATTTGTTTAGTTTTATGTGGTGCTGAGAATCAAACCCACTGCCTCACAAGTTTGTGGCAAGTACTCTGCCACTGAGCTACAGCCCCAACCCTCAAGTAGTTTAAAGGAAAAAAAAAAAATTAAAACAGAGAGGTGACCATGTCTAAGAAACCTGTGTAACAAAATATTATATACGGATTTGTGAACAACTGTACGGTTATTCTACCTAACTTCATTGCAGAAACTACAATCCAAGAATCATTCCAGCTCTCTTTTTCCTCACTCATTCGGTTAGCAGTTTTTTTTTATTGTATCTTCTAAATATCCCTTGGATTTGTCTCCACTTCCCAACTACCATTTATACTATCTTCAGGACCTTATATTTTTCATCTGAGTAAATGGTGTGATGGTGCATGCATGTAATCCCAGCTATTCAAGAAAGATGAAGCAGGAAGACCACAAGTTCAAGACCTGCATGGGCAACTTAGTGGGACTCTGTTTCAAAAATAAAAAGGGATAGGGATGTAGTTCAGTGGTAGGGCACTTTCCTAGCTCAGAGCCCTGAGTTTGATCCCCTGAACTGGGAGAGGGGGAATACTATATTATTGTTTTCTAAAAGTTGTCTTTAAATCATTGTAAAACAAGATTACATAATGTTCCTTGTACAGTAACAAGGCCACTTCCAAATGTGCAGGAAGTTACTCAGAAATTTTATCAGATATGGAGGTACCCCTATATCTGCCCCTCTTCCTTTGTTTGTGTTTAATTAAGAGAACACAGGTAGAACAAAGTGAGGTAAGAGTCTCTGTCTTGGCGAAGAGCATAATTGCTTTGAAGATTTTGAAAAGAAGTAGTAATTGGGCAAATGTATTTGTTACACAAATAGTTTTTTTTCTTAGTCTGTTTTGCATGAATATGTTTGTTTTGATAACAGAATATTGAGATTGGCTGATTTATAAAGAACAGAGACTTATTAAAGTTCAGGAGACTGGGAAATCCAGGATTTAAGAGCCTGCATCAGATAGAAGGCCTTCTTTCTGCTTTAGCTATTGGTGAAAGGTAGAAGTGCAGGCGAGTGTGAGAGAGCAAGATGGGGCTGGACTCACATTTATAACAACACCCCTCCTCCCAAGCAATGACATAATCCATTTATGAGGGCTCTGAAAACTTTAGCATCTCATTTAGGCCCCCCCCCACCCCCCACTGTTCCTTTGAGGATTAAGTTTCTGTCACTTGAACTTCGGGAGCCTTATCAGCTTCTTATAAGAAAAGCTAGATTTTTAATATCTGAAAAACTGTCTATGGAAATCTTAGTTTTAACTGATTGAGGGCATTATTAGTAATAAAAAACAGTATTGTTTTTATCAGACCATTTTTATTAAATTTGTTTGCTCCATAGTTTGCTATTTTTCCAAATCTCAAGGATCAGTGGGATTAACTTGTGATATTTGTTTCCCTCTGATGTCCTCCCTTTAAGTTTTTAAAATTAGAAACTGTTCATAAAATTGTTAACTTTATGCTTACTTATAAGCATGTAAGCAACTGCAAATAAAAATGGAGAAGAGTCATTTCCATATAATAAGAAAATTGTTTATTTTTTCTATGCTTACTTACAGAAATTGGCTCTGATAGAGGGGAAAAAGTTCTCATGAGTTAGAAATTTCAAATAAATTCTAAAGATTAGTCTTAGCATATTTTATGAAATGGAGTCTAGTCTCTTCAAAATGATTAAGCTTATGTATTTATTTTGCATGAATGTATGTTTGTTATGATTAAGGACTTTACATTCTTACCATATATTGTAGTTCATTTATGAGATATCTGAAGATGGTAAGCTGACAGGGATCTTGGAATGGTACATTGTATCCCCCGTTAGTAAAATGAAGCTTATTTTTACAGTGTAGGGGAATATTAGGCTTTACATGGAGGAAACATTTGTATGTAGTGTTCACAAATATTAACTGGAGTCTTTCTTTCTTTTAAAGGAAATTTTCTTTTTTTCTTGTTGAGTGAATTCTGCTTTGTCCTAAATTTTATCCCATGATATACTTGAATCCATCAGTTATTCTCTTAATTGTGACTTACTTTTGACAAGCTTGGTGCTTACCTCCTAATAGGAGCTCAATAGTTTAAAAAAATTGAATAACATATCTTGGTGACTTATAAAATACTTGTCTTTTGTGGTTCCATGCCTCTAACTTTTTATATTTGTAACAAGTTTTTAACTTAATTAAATAACAAAATGGAAATCTTTGTTATTTATAGGTGAAATTTACTAACTTTAAAATATTTTAGCAAATAAAAATACATCAGCAGGCTTCATTTACAAATTCTAAAATGTCTCAGTTTCGTTTATTGTAATTGCTTTTATCTTGAGTATCAACCTTGAAGTAACATGATTTGTATTTTTTAGGGGTGGATAAAATAGGGATTTATGTTAGCTTTGGTGAGCAGTGGCATGCATATACTTTTATTTATTACTAAAATTCTCGTGAGGCTAATTCATTTGTAACAACATTTAATTTCACCACAAAGTAGACATTGAGTTTTGAACGTTAAATTCTTTCTTGGAAAAGATTAGTGACAATTGTGAAATTTACATAAATTACATTATACAAAGCAGAAAACAGCCCTTATTACATTTTCCATCTTGGAACTGGGAACTATTTACAAATTGCTTATGGTTTGTCCAGTTTTTAATGACAACATTTCAAACCTTGTATGATGTAATATCTTCATGCATGTTGCACATGAAGTGTCGAGTATGGTTTAGTAATTTTTGAAGTGAACAGCAACTCTTTTATGTTGGTTGCTTGAAAATACTGATAATTCATTTTGTGTATGTATAGAGAGAAAAGAATGGTGGCCAATGAATTGTGACTTGAGCTTGTTTTTACTTGTATTATTAAATTAAGATGAAAATTTACTTTAGTTCATTCTATTGGCATACACTTGCACACAAAACCATTTCACTATTTCTGTCTGCCTGATGCTATGTATTTAACTATGCATATTCCATCTTTCTTACAACATCTCCTGATTCTTCCTGTGTCCATTTCCTTGTGGATTGGGGTGGAGTGAAAGGGAAGATTGTACATGGGAAATAAGAGTGCATGGAGAAGGACAAAGTCTGGGTTCATTTTTGCTTTTGGAAAAACATGTGCTGTGTCGATTATTTTGATGCGGTAGTAAGACCTACTTTTTACCTTTGAGTTCTTCATAATTTATCTAAAAGGTTAATGAGTACCATAGTGTAGCAAAACATGGTATGAAAGTACAGAGGAAGGAGTAACTTCACTTTCTACAGTTGGGAAAAGCATTTACAGAAATGAAGTTAACTTTAAAATATTTTAGCAAATAAAAACACATCAGCAGGCTTCATTTACAAATTCTAAAATGTCTCAGTTTCATTTGTTGTAATTGCTTCTTTTATCTTGATGTCAACCTTGAAGTAACATGACTTGTATTTTAAATTTAACTTTTAAAAATAGTCTCATTTCTTATTCATGTTTTAAGAAGTTTTATCAAGATAAAATTTGTATGCAAAAAAATTTTGTTTATAGTTTAATGGGTCTTGATAAATAACTGCTTTTTATCACCTCACTCCAGGAAATTGCTTTAGTCCTTTTGAAGTCACTCGTTGCTTCCACCCCAGTAACTGCCAATCTGAGTTTTATATTATAGATTTGTTTTGCTGATTCTAGAACTTTATGTAGTGGAATCATGAAGTAGTCACTCTTGGGTCTGGTTTCTTTTGTTCAACATAATTTTAAAATCCATCCTGGTCAGTGTATGAAAAAGTAGTCATTTCTTTTCAATTGCTGAGTAGTATTCTGTTTTATGAATATATCCAAGTTTATCTGTCTACCTATTTATGCACTTTTGTGTTGTTTCCAGTTTTGGGTTATTCTGAATGAAATTTCTGTGACTGTATATGTACAAATCATTATATGAACAAGTTTTTATTTCTATTGGATAAATATTTAAGAGTGGAATTATTAATTGGCAGAGTAAGGGTATGTTTAACTTTGTAAGAAACTATAAAATGTTTTCCAAAGTGGTTATTATTATAATAGCAGTGTATGAGCATTCTGGTAGCTCAGTTCTCACCAATACTTAGTATTGTTAACCTTCTTAATCTAGTGGATGTGAAATGATATCTTACTTTGATTTTAATTTGCATTTCTCTATTAATTATTGAAGTTGAACATCATTGTATGTGCTAATTGGCCATTCATATATTTAAGCATCTATTCAAATCTTTACCCATTTAAAAAAGGTGTAATTTATATATATTTAATTTTTACCTTTTGATGGAAACTTCTGAATTTAGATAAATGCATATATTTGAATAATTACCACCAAAATTAAGCTATAGAATAATTCCATGCTTGTTCTCCCCCATTGATTATTTTCCTTTTGACATCTGTTTTTTTCTGCCTATGCCTTAGTAACCACTGATTCTTTTTCTGACTGTAGTTTTGTCTTTTCCAGAATGTCATATAAATGGATCATATAGCATGTAGCTCTTTAAATCTGTCTTCTTTCTTTTACTGTAATGAACTTGTGGTTTATGTCTGTTTTGTGTATCAGGAGTTTTGTTTTATTGCAGAAAGTATTCCATTATATGAGTATAGTATGGTTTATTCATCCATTCACCATTTGAAGGACATTTGGTAATCTTTTAGAATTATGAGTAAATCTGCCACAATTATTTGTATGTAGGTTTTTGTGTGAATGTATACTTAATTTCTCTTTAGTAAATATCTAGAAATAGAGTTAGTATATCTTACAGAAATGTTTGTTTATATTAAACTATCATTTTCCAAAGTGGATATGCCATTTTGAATTAAAACAGGTAGTATGTAATGATTTCAGATGCTCTATATACTCTTTAGCACTTGGAATAGTGAATTTCTTAGAGTTCTACTAGTACAGTTGGGTGCTTCTGCCTTGTTTTATATTAAGGTGCCATCAGTTTACTCACCATTGCTTTTGGACTACCAGTACAAATAGCAACACAGTTGTTCATTATATTCTGTATTATTCAGAAAGATTATTCAAAAATGAATATCCCCTCCCCATGTTTTTGTTGGTGTATTATAGTTGTATATAATGGTGGGATTGTTATGTATTCATACATGCATACAATTGTCACAGTATAATTTGGCCAGTATCATTCCCTGTTATTCCCCCCATCCTGACCCTTTGCTTCTTTCCTTTGGTACTCCATTTGTTATATTGATGTATATATCTCATGTTTCTTCCCCCTCTTCCTTTTTCTAGCTTTCATTTCTTTTATTTTGGATAGTCTTTTTTTTTTTTAATTAGATGGAATCTATTGCTTCAAATTTATAGATTCTTTTGCTTTTCCTTTTCTTTCCTCTTCAGTACTGGAAAGCAAACACATGGTCTGGCACAAGCTAGGCAGGTACTTTAGCACTGAGCTATGTGTCCCAACCCCCTTTCCTGTTTCTTTGATGTTTTGGAAATTTTTATTAAAAACCAGAAAATTTGCATGTTACAAAATCAACATACAAAAATCAGTAGCTTTCCTATATACAAACAGTGAATATGCTGAGAAAGAAATCTGGAAAACAATTCCATCTACAGTAGCCTCAGAAAAATTATATGTTTAGTTATAAATCTAACCAAAGAGGTGAAAGAACTCTACAGTGAAAATTATAGAAGAAGGAAATTGAATAACTTAGAAGATGAAAAGACCTCCCATGTTCATGGATAGGCAGAATTAATATTGTTAAAATGGTCATACTACTAAAAGTAATATACATATTCAGTGCAATTCTCATCTTCACAGAACTAGAAAAAACAGTCCTAAAATTCCTTTGGAAGCGTAAATGACCCAGAATAGGCCAGAGCAATATTAAGCCAAAAAAGCAATGCTGGAGGCATTGCAATACCTGACTTTAAATTATACTACAGAGCTGTAGTAACAAAAACTGTATAGTACTGGCATAAAAACAGACACATAGATCAATGGTACAGAATAGAACACAGAGACAAACCCACATACGTATAGTCATCTTGTCCTGACAAAGGTTGCCAAAAACATGCACTTGAGAGATGACAGTCTTTTTAACAACCGGTGCTGGGACAACTGGTTATCCATATGTAGAAGAATGAAACTAGACCCTTAACTCTCACCCTGCACAAAAATCAACTCAAAAGACCTAGGAGTTAGACCAGAAACTATGCAACTCCTAGAAGAAAATGTAGGGTCATCACTCTAGCATTTAGGCACGGGGAACAACTTTCTCAATAGGACCCCCAAGGCCCAGGAAATAATGCTAAGAATTAATAAATGGGATGGCATTAAATTAAAAAGCTGCACAGCAAAGAAAACAGTTGAAAATGTGGATAGAGAACCTACAGAATGGGAAAAAATATTTGCTAGCTACTCTTCTGACAGGATTAATAACGATAATACATAAATGACTCAAAACTTCACACCAAAAAAATAAAATCACCCAATTAATAAATGGGCAAATGAATTAAACAGGCACTTCTTGAAAGAAAAAATACAAATGGTCAGAAATATATGAAAAATGTTCAACATCATTAGCAATTAGGGAAATGCAAATCAAAACTGCACTGAGATTTCATCTCATACCAGTCAGAATGGTAGTCATCAAGAATACAAATAATAAATGCTGGAGAGGTTGTAGAGAAAAAGGAACTTTAACATTGTTGGTAGGACTGTAAATTAGTACAGCCACTATGGAAATCATTGTGGAGTTTCCTCAAAAGGCTGCGTATGGAACCACCATATGATCCAGCTATATCACTCGTCGGTATTTATCCTGAAGAATTAAAGTCCTCATACTACAGTGATATATGCATTCCCATGTTTATAGCATCACATTTCACTATAGCCAAACTATGTCAGCCTAGGTGTCTATCAGGGGATGAATGGATAAAGAAAATGTGGTTAATATACACCATGGAGTGTTACTCAGGCGTAAAGAAAAATGAAATTTTATCATTTCCAGAAATATGAGTGAAACTAGAGACCCTTATGCCATTGTATATTCTTGTTTAGTGACTTATCTATACTAATTCTGTTGTATATGTGTGCTCAATGTGCTGTCTCTAAATTCATTGCTTGTATTTTCTTCTTTTAAAATACTTTTATGCCTGTTTTTTAGGTGTTGCCCTTATATCTCTCGTCTGAGTGGTTAGTTGATGACTGAGTAAAAGTTATTGTTAAAAATATTGGGCCATTAAATGTTTTGGGTCTTTGGATTGTGGAATATTTAAAAATTTTAAGCAGTTTGAAGTTTGTCTCACATTTAGCCAGATCAGCTTGCGAGTGTTCTTTCTGGCATCTTTTGAGAAGGAGCAGCCATGTACATACATAAAGCCTTCCTGACCACCAAAGAATTATACTTCACTTAACAAGGCTCTCTGTCTCTTTCCTAGGACCTTCATGTTAAATTTCCAGTTTGTCTGCTGGAAATTTTGTTGCCTGCCCCAGCCAGTGTCCCTGGGATAACAGACTGCCCTGACTGTCTATACTCTTGCTTTTGACAACACTGCTAGGCATAATTTTTTTTTTTTTCATGGTTCGTCCTTAATAAAGTCATCCCCTCTTGTAAGGCAAAGTAACTGTAGTTCTCTTGGCTTGCCATGTCTATGTAAGGTAGAATTTTTTTGCCACAAATTGACATTATTGGTAGGGATGCAGTTAGCTCTTAGCTAAAATATCACAGTTCTGGAGCTTTATTAGATTTTCCTTGAATACATGTTCCTCCTTTTATCAATTTTCTGAGACTTTAGTTATTTTTGGCGGTGTTGTCCTATTTTTTCATTACTTTTAGGTCAGAGGATTTATGGAGTTTCTCACAGAAACTCTTGAAGCCACAGTGTCTCTGTGTTCTTGTTAGTCTCCGTTCAGTCATTCTCACATTGCAGCAAGTACACCTCCCTACCTGCAAAACAAAGCCAGTCATTTCATCTTCAATTTTAAAAGTGTTCAAGTGTCTTCATGCTGCTCTCAGAATAAACTTCCCAAATTATAACTTGGTCTGGCCTGCTTTCCTATATAGTTTTATCTCATGTAAATGTACTCATTTTTATCCTGTATTCTAGACTGTATCCAGTCAGTAGCCTCAATTTAAGGAGCACTTTGCTTTCTGTTCCTTAAAAGTCCAGGCTCTGACCTATGTCATTAGTATTGACTTTTCATCCTGAGGAATATAGGTTTGGCTTTCTAGTCCCCATTTGTTAACCATGACTTTGAGGAATATACTTATTTTTTTTTAAAATTTTCTTATATGAAATGTGATGATGAGTAATAAATAGTCCATAAGGTTGTAAGGCTTAATTGAGGAAATATATGTAAAGCTATTAGCACAGTACCTTGTATCTGGAAGGTATTTTTGTTACCCACTTGATGTTCTCCTCCCAGCCTTTTTGAATAAGCAGTTTATATGAAATAGTAGAGATTGCAATGTGCTTAAATAAAATTAATCCATTATCACCAGGCTATCAATTATTTCAAAGTTAAACCTGTATTTCACTCTGCGCTCTAACACATTTTAGAAACTCATTACTCCTAGTTCATAGCACCCTCTTATCATTTTTGGAATTAATACTTTTTAAAAATTTAAAAATTTGTTTTAATTAGTTATACATGACAGTGAATGCATTTATGCACTTTGATATATCATACATAGATGGGATATAATTTCTTATTTTTATGAGTATACATGTTGCAGAATCATATTGGTCATGCAATCACATATATACATACAATAATAATGTCTGTTTCATTCTACTGGAAATACACTTTAAAGTATTACAGAGTGTTTCCTTTATATCAAAGAAGAAATTGCTTCTTCCCTGTATTGAGACTGTTAAACTCTTTAATTTTTTATTTTGAAAAAAAATTTTAATTTTGTATACAAAAAAGAAAGTAAATCAGTGAATTCCTGTAGATAACAACTATAGACAATTAGCACATTTAAACATTTAACATTAATATAGTAGTACTGTATGATTTGATATTCTGCCAATTTTGTCTTTTCCCCCAATGTCCTTAGAATTTCCCCCTACCTTATTAGTCCATGTTGGCTTGATGTGCACTTCATATTTCTTTATTCTACTCCAGTCTGTATTGTTTCCTCAGCCTTTGATTTTCATGGTATTGTTTTGTAGAATACACCTTGAGTATTTTCCTTATAATTTTATTTATATGATGTACTTTTAGGCAGCAATCATAGGTAAGAGATTTATATAAGATTCCATGTTCTTGTCAGTATATCACATTAAAAGATTTATGATGCTGTTTTAATCTCCATTGGTGTTGTTAATGTAGATAACCTTTTTTATAATCTCCATTGGTGGTGTTATGTTAATGTAGATAACCTTTTTATGTTAGTATACCAGGTTTGTCTAAAGGTATCATTTTCTCCTTTGTTATTAATAAGCAACCTGTGGGGAGACACATTGAGATAGTATGAATATTCTTTATCCTCTTAAATTTTGATCCAGTGGTTTTTTTTGTTTTTTGTTTTTTTTGCAAACTTTGATGATGCTTGTCTGAAACGGATATTACTGTGGTAGTTACAGAAAGATTACTAAAATTAAAAAAAATTCTTGAGGTTTTAGGTTTAGTATTCTCTGGAGAGCTTTCTTTATCTAGTAGTGTTAATTACAGAATATTTTGTTGTTATTTGTTTATATCATGGTTTTAATTGTTTTATTACCTTTAGGTTCATGTACTGGACAGACTGGGGAGAAGTGCCAAAGATAGAACGTGCTGGAATGGATGGCTCAAATCGTTTCATTATTATAAACACTGAAATTTACTGGCCAAATGGACTGACTTTGGATTATGAGGAACGGAAGCTTTATTGGGCAGATGCAAAACTTAATTTCATCCACAAATCAGATCTGGATGGAACAAATAGGTAAGATTATTATATTAGGCTTTTTTTTTTTTTAAATGTAAGAAAACTCCATGTTGGCTTGATATATAGTAACCAAAGTATAAAGCCTAATTTTCTTAAGAAATTAGTATATTTTTGGCTAAGTGGTGGGGAGGAAGAATAGACTTTTAGTTTTTTTTTTTTTGCAAAGGTTTTCTGCTATTCTTTAGGATCTCTCTTCATATTCTTGTTGCTTCTTTTGCTGTGCAGAATCTTTTTAATTTGATGTTATCCCATTTTTTAATTCTTGGTATTTGCTGAACTTTAGGAGTCCTGTTGAGGAAGTTGTTGCCTGTGCCTATATGCTGGAGTGTTTGCCCCACATTTTCTTCTAGGAGTTGCAAACTTTCTGGTCTAATTCTTAGGCCTTTGATTCATTTTGGATTGAATCAAAGGTGAGAGATAGGGAGCTGGTCTCATTCTTCATATTGATAACCAGTTTTCCCAGTACTGGTTGTCTATCCTTCAGCATTTTTTGGGGGGCGGGGGCACCTTTGTCAAGGATTAGATGACTTTATTTATCTCTGTGTGTTTATCTCCGTGTCTTCTATTCTGTTCCATTTGTCTATGTGTCTGTTTTTATGTAAGTACCATGCAGTTTTTGTTGTTATAACTCTGTAGTATAATTTGAAGCCAGGTATTATAATGCCTTCAGCATTGCTTTATTGGCATAGAATTTCTTTGGCCTTTCTGAATCTTTGGTTCTTCCACATGAGTACTGTTTTTTTCTAGTTTTATGAAGAATGTTACTGGTAATTTGATGGGGATTGAATTGCAACTATATACTGCTTTTTTTTCCCTTTTAATCTACTGTGAGTGAGATTGTTTTCCTGATTTCTTTTTCAGCAAATTTATTATTGGTATATTGTAAAGCTATTGATTTTTATATGTTGATATTGTATCCTGCTGAATTTGTTGATTAGCTCTGGCAATCTGTGGAGGTTTTTGGATCTTGTAGGGTCATATTGATTATTTGTCCTCTTCCTTCTTTGTTTTTATCTCTTTTATTTCTTCCTTTTACGTAATCACTGTGGCTTGTATTATATTGAACAGAGGCAGTGAGAATGAACATGGCTTCTCTTGTTCTATATTTTACAGTAAATGCTTTCATTTTTTCCTCATTTACTATGATTTGGCTTTGAGTTTGTCATAAATAACTTTTATGATGTTGAAGTAAGTTCCTTTTCTCCCTAGTTTGCTCAGTGTTTTTGTCTTAAAGGGGGTGCTGAATTTTGTGAAGGCCTTTTCTGAATCTTTTGAGAAGATTATGTCATTTTTGTCCTTAATTCTATTTGGTGGATTACAAAATTTATTTGCATATGTTAAACTATCTGCATCCTTGGAATGTTTGAAGACAACATGATTATAATGGACAATCTTTATAATATGTTGTTAAATATGATTTACTCATTTTATTAAGGATTTTGCACCTAGATTTATTAGGGATATTGGTCTGTAGTTTCTTTTCCTTGACGTGTCCATGTCTGGTTTGGTTTCAGGATGATACTGGCTTCATAGAATTTATTTGGAAGTATTCCACCGCTTTCTATTTCATAGAATACTTTGAGGAACATTGTAATTTGTTGTTCTTTAAAGGTTTGGTAGAATTGAGAATCCATCTGGTCCTGAGCTTTTCTTTGTTGGAAGGGTACCCCCCCCCCCATCTCATCACTTGTTTTTGTTCTGTTTATATCACTTTTGTCTAGAAATGTATACATTTCTTCTAGATTTTCCAATATATTGGAGTGTAAGTTTTCAAAATGATACTAATGATCCTTTGGATTTCTTTGATGTTTGTGGTGATATCTCTTTTTATACCTCTAGTTTTATTATTTTGTGTCTTTTTTTTCTTTTTGATTAGTTTGGCTGTGGGTTTACCAATATAGTTAAGTTTCAAAGAACCAAATCTTTGTTTAATTCATATTTATATTTTTAAGAATTCTCTATTTCTTTGATTTTGACTCTAATCTTAATTATTTGCCTCCTTCCACTGCTGTTGGAATTGGTTTGTTCGTGTTTTTGCAGGGCCTTGCATCATTATGTTCTTTTAGGACCTAATTTTCTTATGTAGGCACACAATAGCTCTAAACTTACCTCTTAGAACCACCTTTGTAGTGTCGTAGAGGTTTTGGTTTCTGGTATATTGTATCACTATTCTAATTTGATTTTTTTAAAATATTTATTTTTCAGTTTTCCGTGGACACAACATCTTTATTTTATGTGGTGCTGAGGATTGAACCCAGCACCCCACGCGTGCCAGGCGAGCACATTACTGCTTGAGCCACATCCCCAGCCCCTCTAATTTGATTTTAAGAATTTTAAACTTTCTTTCCTGATTTCTTCTGTCATCCATTCATTATTCAGAAGTGTATTATTCAATCTCCATGTGTTTATATATAAACCATATAGTTTCGAGTTTTTCTTGTCCACCCCCCCCCCCCCCCAAATTTCAGTCTGTATGATAAGGTACATGGAGTTATATAATTTTTTCCCCTGTATCTACTAAGAGTTGTTTTGTGGCCTTATGGTTTTAGAGAAGGTCCATGAGCATCTGAGAAAAAAGTGAATTCAGCAGTTGTTAAATGAAATATTCTACAGATATCTATTAAGTTCGTTGGATTTATAATGTTTTTTAGGTCTGAAGAGTGTTTTTGAGAGAGGTGTGTTGAAATTTCCTAATATTGATCTAGGGTCTGCATTTTTAAGGCTAGAAGTATCTGTTTTATGTAATTAGGTGTACTGATGTTTGTGGCATAAATATTTACTATCATTATATCTTGTTGGATTGTTCCCTTTACTAGTATGAAGTGATTTTTCTTTTTTGTCTCTTTTGATTAATTTTGACTTAAAGTCTGGTTTGTTGAACATGAGAATAGCTACTTCTGCTTTTTTGGGGGTGCCTTTTATATAGCATATCATTTTCCATCCTTTGATTTTCAGCCTGATTTCTTGAAAACAATATATAGTTGGGTTTTATTTCTTAATTCATCCTACCAGCCTATGTCTTTCAGTTGAGGAGTTGATATCATTTGCATTCAGTGTTATGGTAGAGAGCTGTTTATTAATTCCTGCATTTTGATTTATTTCTAATGTTTAATTTGGTCTTTTTTTGTTTAGCTACTTTTCAAGTGAAATTTGTGTACATATGAGCTCTGGAATTTGTTTTTGATTTCTTCCTGTGTGTAGTATTTAAGTGTTTTCTGTAGTGCTGGCTTAGTAGTCACAAATTCTTTTAGTTTCTCCTTATTTTGGTATGTTTTTATTTCTTCTTCCAGCAATTGCTGGTTATTGTGATCTGGTTGACAGTTCCTTTCTTTCAAGGCTTGGAATACATTCTAAATCTTTCTAGATTTTACTTTGTGCTGGGAATTCAGAAGTAATTCTGATGGGCTTGCCTCTAAATGTGATCTAATGTTTTTCTCTTGAGACTTTTAAAATTAAAAATCTATCCTGCTCTGGACATTAGGCATTTTAATTACGTGTTGTTTTGTGATTCTTTTTTACACTTGTGTATTTGGGGTTCTGCTTGCTTCTTGTTTCTAGGTCTATCTCATTCCCAAGATTTGGAAAATTTTTGTTATTAGTTCTCTGAAGAGGTTATTCATGTCATTACTATGTGTCTGATGGCCCTCTTCAACTCTTGAGTTTGGCTTCTTGATATTGTGTCAGAGTTCTTGTATATTGTAAACATGTTTGCTTATTTTCTTTAAATCTGCCCAAATATTCAAAGTTGGCCACTTTGTCTTCCAGCTTTGAGATTCTGTTTTCAGCATGGTCTACTCTATTAGAGGGACTATCAACTGAACTTTTTTTTTTTTTTTTTTAATTGTGCCTTTCATTTCCAAGGATTCTTTGTTTACTGAGGAATTTCCCATTTATATCCTATACTGACTACTTTAGTTCATTTAGTTTTTCTGTGTTCTTGAATTCAATGATTATTTTTATAATCATTGTTTTGAATTTTTTGTTGTATTTCATTTGCTTTAATATCTTTGAAGTCAGTTGCTTGTAAATTATGAACTTTAGGAAGTGTTATGTTATCTGTTTTTTTCATATTTGTTGTATTCCTGTGTTGGGTTTTGTGTGTCTGTTGGGTTCTCTTCCACTCTTCTATTTTAAGAGCATAGCCTTCTCTTGTCGAAGTGATCCCGTCTCTGGAATATCAATTACTGTCAGTTTTTAAATATATTTCCAAGTGAATTTTGTAGTATAGTTTCTCTGCTAATTCTTTGGTAATGATTTGACATAGTGTATATTAATTACATGAGAACTTAAGAATCTTACTTTTCCTGTAGGTCTCATGAGTGTGGTCCTTTTTGTAGATCAGGAAGTTGTGTTGTATACAGCAGCAACAATAAGTAGTACTGAGCCAGATGTGGCATTAAACAACAGGAGTCAGTTATGCCATCTATAGTCCCAATTGCCACAACAACATGACTGATAGTATATACATATTTCTGAAAGATTGTAAAATATAATTCAATAAGAGAAAGGAAAATGGGGTAGGAAGCCCTGAAAGAAGGAACTGTCAACCAGATCACAGTAACCAGCAATGTTGTACCTCAGAATAGAGGAAGAAATAAAAACCTACCAAAATAAGGAGAAACTAAAAGAATTTGTGAAAGTTTTGAATATTTCAAATTGGAAAGCAAAACTGATATAAAGTAGGAAGAGAAAAAGCCAAATAAGGGAAGCTAAAAGAGAGAAACAGGGCTAGGGCTGTAGCTCAGTGGCAGATGCTTAGTATGTGTGAAGTACTGGGTTTGATCCTTAGCACCACATTAAAAAATAAATAAATAAAATAAAGACATCCTGTCCATACACAACTACAAAAAAAAAGTTAAAAAAAAAAAGAAGAGAATTATTAAAAGGAGAAGAATGGAGAGAAAGAGTGTGATAAGAGAAACCAAAGGGGGGAAAAACAAAATATCCTAACCCACAAAAGAAAAAGTAACAGATAAAAAATGATAAAAATATAAAACAAGGGCTGGGGTTGGGGCTCAGTGGTAGAGCACTTGCCTAACATCTGTGAGGCACTGGGTTTGATTCTCAGCACCACATGTAAATAAAACAAATGTATTTTATTCACAAAAGCATAAGCAAAGCAAGAACACACACACACACACATAATTCTTAATGAAAAATGGAAGAATTATTTCTTTCATTGAATAAAATAAAGGTCCATCAACATCTAAATATATGTGTTTATGTATATAAAACAAATATATTTTATTCACAAAATCCCAAGCAAAGCAGTAACACACACACACAATTCTTCATGAAAAATGGAAGAATTATTTCTACTTTGGTGGTCAAAACTGTTGACAAGGATGGATGTTCACTGTTGTAAAGACTGTCTGTTCTGTTTCTTCTTTGGCTGTGTACCCCTTTAGAGAGCAAGTACTGGGATTATTAAACCTTTCCTCTTTTTATGTTGCTCACCAAGTTGACAGCTGGAAATAAAGTTCCTTGAAATAACTCTCTGCTTCCTTTCCCATTGATATAAGATAGGATGGAATAGGAAGTACTCTTGATTAGAATTTTGCCCAGATAGACTAGATCAGTGCACTGACAGGGCTGAGTTAATGTACAGTTCTAAAAGGGGAATTCTGGTGGCTGAAGTTTAGCTCTAATGACCTTTGGGACTTGATTCATGATATCTTTGGAGAGATTAGATCAACACCCTCCTCAGTCGGGTGGATTCTGGTCACTGTTGGATCTCTGAATCTTAGGGGCCTCTCAAGAATTCCACTTTAGTAGCCAATCCTCCACAGGTCTTGTACACTCTACCACTCACAAATATGGCCTTTCCAGGCTCAATTCCTGAGTGTGTAATCGCACACACTTGTTCAGTTTCCCCACTTTCTCTGGCTGGTTTTGTGAGCTACCAGACTCATAAAGAAAACGTGTTGTTCTCTGACTTAAATTCTCTGGGCACAATCTTCTCTGTGCCTGTTTCAGTTACAATCTGCTGAGTATACCCTAAACCATATAGTGGGCTCTTGCCAGGGCAGTATACAGTGTTTGCTGTGATTTCCTGGTATCCCACAGCTGCAAGCTGCAGTATGGCTTCCTCAAGAGGGGGTCTCATCTCTTGTTTGCCAGTTGGAAAACAGGGCACTTTTTTTTTTTATACATCAGCCTCTGGTTCTGCTAAGTACAGTCAGCTTTTCTGTTTTGCAGGTTTTTCTGTGCTGTATTTGTACATTATTTTTCTCTCTATTTGTGTTACCCCTCCCCTCTCTGGTGAACTGGCACTGTGGGTTGGTCTGTGATGTCCTCATTTTTGTCCTCTGTCCTAAGCACTCAACTTCCTGTTTTTGAATCTGACCATTTGATACTGATTTCAGGGAATTTTCTCTGACACCCATTTTGCTGAGAATTTTGAGCCATGAGAGCAACTGGAAACCTCAGCCTTCCTCTAATCCATCATTTTATATATATCCCTGTCTGGGAGGCTTTAAAAAATATTCTTTAGTATTGTACATACAGAATCATGTTATCTGTGATTAATGGCGATTTATTTCTTCCTTTTTCATTCTGAATGCCTTCTTTTCTTGCTTGATTGCATTGGCTAGAACTCTTGTAAAATATTGTTGCTTTCCAAATCTTTGGGAAAAGCATTCAATTATTTTTTGCCATTAGACATGATGCTAGCTGTAGTTTTTTTTTTTTGTGGCAGGCTTTCATCAGAATTGATGCCTGGATTTGGGGGGGAGATTGTATATTACTAATTTATTTGCTTTATTTGTATAGATCTGTTCAGATATTTTTAAAATTTCTTCTTGAATCAGTTTCGATTGTTTTTTTCTAGGAATATTTTATTTCATATGAATTGTCCAATTTGTTGCCATAAAATTGTCCCTGGTATCCCTTGTATGATTCTTTTAATTTGTGTAAATTGATGGTGATGTTCCTCTGTTATTCATAATTTATTTGGTTTTCACAGTAGTGTCTTAGCTTTTTACTTGGTCACTATAGCTAAGGGGTTGTCCATTTTATTAATCTTTTCAAAGAACCAACTTTGAGTTTTATTGATTTTTTTTTTCTCTATATTTTTCTGTTTTGCGATTGGCATCCTGATGTTTTTGTTTTCCCCCTATGCTTGCTTTTGATTTAGTTTATTCTTTGATAGGTTCTTAAAGTCAAGCAGGTTGAAAGAAGATTTTTTTGAGATCCATCTTCTATAATAGGCACTTACATTGTATAAATTTATCCCTAATTACTGCTTTGGAGGTAGTCCATAAAATTTTATATTTTTGTTTTCTTTTAGCTCAAAACTTAATTTTTTTTTTCTGGGACCGATTGCTTATTTCCAAATCCAAGGAAAAATTTGGAAAATATAGAATTTAGAAAAGAATTTGATTTTCTAAATTTCCATCTGCTGTTGATTTCTTAATGAATTCCATTTGGGTCGGAGAATATGCTTTGTATAATTTCAGTCTTTTGAAATTAATTCTGTGAGCTAATATGTGGTCTGTCCTGGATAAAGTTTCATGCATACTTGAGAAAGATTTTAAATCTCTTGTTGGTTGGAGTGTGCTGTAGATGCTAGGCTATGATGTTAATGTTAGGTTAATATTGTTCACATTTTCTATATCCTTGATAATTTTTTGTCTATTTGTCCTTTTCTTTAATGAGAATAGGGTGTTAACATCTTTAGCTGTATTTTTGAACTGTTTTCCTTTTTCCATACTAAAATGTTTTGCTTCATTGTACTGGGGCTCTGTTTTTATATGTATATGTGTTGGCAATTATATTTTCCTGATGATTTTATTCTTTGACATAAAATAGCTTTTTTTTTTTTTACCTCTAATAATACTTTTTTCTTTTTCTTCATTTTTTTTTTCTTTTTTTTTTGGGGGGGGGGGTCGGAGTACTGGGGATTGATCCTAGGGTTGCTTTACCACTGAGCTACATCTTCAGCCCTTTTAATTTTTTATTTTGGGAAAGGGTCTTACTAAGTTGCTGAGGATCTTGCTAATTGCTGAGGCTCAATTTGCAGTCTCCTTCCTTAGCCTCCCAGGTTGTTGGGATTATAGTTGTGCACCATCATGCCTGCTATAATACTTCTTTTTGTTTTGTTATAGTTCATCTGACAGAGCTGCTCCAACAAACTCTGTTTTGTATTACTATTACTGTTTGCCATAACTTTTTACTGTCAACAGATTGTGTCTTTGTATCTAAAATGTCACTTGTAGACAGCATATAGTTGGATCTTAGTTTTATTCAGTCTTGACAACCTTTGCCTTTTGATGTATATTCACATTTAATGTTAATTATAATGTTAGGCTTACAGCTGGCCTTTTTTTTTCTTTTTATCTTAGGTCATTTTTGTCCTTTTCTGTCTTTAGTATTTAAATGTTTTCCTCTGCATTATTTTAATTCCTTTGCAGTCTTCTTAAAATATATTTTCATTTAACAGTAACTATTTGATAGATTGCATTTTGACAAAATCTACTTCATGAAACTATTAACTTAATTTTTGCTAAATGCAGAAATTTCACTCCTGTATAGCTCTGTTACTTCTTTTCTTCATGGTGTTATTTATATTTCATTGCTGTTACAGTAATAGTCATGTTAATAATTGCTTCATACAATCTTTTTTTTTTTTTTTTGTACTGGAGATTGAACTCAGGGTACTTGATCACTGAGCCACATCCCTAGCTCTTTTTTGTATTTTAGTTAGAGACAGAGTCTCACTGAGGTTGCTTAGTGCCTTGCTTTTGCTGAGGCTGGTTTTGAACTCAAGATTCTCCTGCCCCAGCCTCCCAAGCCGCTGGGATTATTTTATTTTCATTAAAAACTGTATATATTTTTTTAAGCTTACGAAGAGGGCAAAGTTCATCATCAGTTTTGTGACTTTACAGAGAACTCTCATGATTGTATATGTTTTGGGAAAAAAAACAGCAGTTTGCTTTCTGAGATAATTGTTTCCTTCTCCACTTTTTTCTGTGCCTTATTTTTCCATTTTTTTCTCTTGTACCTGTCAAACTCACTTTTCATTCTATTACCAGTGACTTGTCCTCATTTCAAGGCTGCTTCGAAGGGAACCCTTCTAGGGGTCCCCAGAAGGTCAATTTTGAGAGTTAACTGTTGTTGGAAATAACGCTAGCCCATTCAGTGCTGATAATGGGTTTGTTGTATTCACTTATTCTTAGAGTAGCCACAACTCCTACTATTCAGTTACTGTTCTAATTGTTTGCCATGCTTTCCAGTGTTGTCTTGGATGTTCTGCCCTTAGATATTCTATATTCCTTTTTGTTTGTTTTTTACTCCTTCTGCAGAGGTTCTGATAACAATTAGTAATGTCTTCTGGCTGTTTATAGTTTTCCACAACTTTTTCTGTCTTGGTGTTTTAATTTGCCACATAGTTTTAGAAATGTTGTCTTAGGGTTTTTGATTTTGCTATTTAGTTTGTTTTTCTGTAGAGGATTTATGGAGATTTTTCAGTAAATTGTGCCACCATCATTAATGTTATCTTTCTAGGTGTTGCTACAGCCTTTCTTATGGGGGAAACTTGCAAGATTAGGTTAAGATGTTAAAACTGCATGACAGTGGTTCATGGTGTGGTTAAAATAAGATTTATTACCCACATAGGCAGGCAGTTCTGAGATGGGGCAGTATTTCCCAGAAGGTGTCCAGAAACAGCAAATGAGAGTGCAGAGATATTTTATAAAGAGTAAATCCAACTGGTATGGAATTTGAAAGTAGCAAATGCAGGATATAGCAAAAGAACTCTTGTACTCGGGGCATAGTGATATGAATGAGCTTTTTCAGTAAGCTGCAGAAACTGACAGACTAGCACTAAATCAAATCATCTGTTGGTGGGTCTATCTCAGTTTCTTTTCCTTGGTCTCCATAGTTGAGATCCATTTTTAAGCTCTAATTATTGTGACATACACTAATAAGCTGGACTATGTACAGTTATCTCCACTTTCAGCAACAAGTCCCCATTGACTGGACAAATAAGTAAATGACTCTCAACTGATAGTTTCATAGTGCTGCTTTTTGTTCAGCTCTGTTAATTACATCTTTTCTATTTTAAACATTTACTTTTATTAATCATTCACTAAGTGTTTAATAAGTACACTAGATTATGTATATTATATGAGATTTTTGGAATAAAAATAAGCTAACATCTTCACTCTCCAAAAGTTTATCTGATACAGAATTGATGAACAAGTAAATGTTTAAAAAAATAGTCCAGTAACCTTATTTGAACCTAAAAGAATAAAAATGACTTGTATGTGAGGAGATTAAGGAAGGCTATGAAAAAGTGACATTTAAATTGGATATTAGTATGTTGAGGGCCACAGCCGAGTCGGGATGACGCATGGCATTTTTGCCAGAAGTAGTGGTTGAGAGGTGACGCCAGCGAGCCTTTAAGATGATTACTTTTGAGTTCTGAAGAGTTCGCATTGGTTGGGGAAGTGCCGGAGGAGGGATTTTCCGGTTGGTGGTTCCTGGAGGAGCTGTGTGGGTGGTTCGGGAGAGTTCCCGGGGAGTGTGTGTGGAGTGTGCTGGTGGAGTTCAGAAATAAAGTTTGTTCCTGCTTGAGTGGCTCGTGATTTGTGCCAGCCAGACTGCGGCAATTGGCGGCCCGTGTGGGGAACGCCTGAAGCTCGGACGTAAGTGAAATTGCTCGCCCCTAAGGGAAGGCGAGAGAATGGGTGACCATTTCAAAAAACAATGTGTTCTTGTTTTGATTTGTTTTGTTTTTGTTTCAAGCTGCCTATCCCTAGAATTTTCTCAGGCAAACTGGGAAAAATGGTTGGTTCAAGGTTTGAAGTTGTTTGCCCCTGAGGAAGAGATAGAAATAGACCACAAATGCACATGTCAAGAAAATAGGAAAATTGATACAATGATTTTTTGTTCCGTTTTTGTTTCATTCTGTTCTGTTTTTGTTTTGTGTTATCTTGTTGGGTTCTGTTATCTTTATAGTAGATTAGAAATTAGTAAAAAACAAACCGAAAGAGTGTTAAGTAAATTGTTAGAGGTTCAGACCATGGAGAAAGACATTTTAGATCAGGCAAAAGAGAAGGTTTCTTGAGCTAGTCAGACAGAGGGAGAACAACATTTTAGATAAAGTAAAAGAGAAGGTCTGTTGAGCTAGTCAGAGGAAGAAAATTTAAAGGAAAGGGGCCTATTAGGGAAAAAGCTACAACAGGAGGCTGCTACTAACACCGTTCTATCACCAGAGGGCGTAATTCAACCAACAGCTCCACCTATGGAGACAGCTGAGTGGCCCTCAACCCCCGTAGTTGATAGATGGGATCCTGAGACAGGACCTCAAAGATTAGCATGCCCTGTACTTGAGCAGGCAGGAGGGCAGCGAATTCACCGTGCTTTAGATTTCAAATCAGTGAAGCAGTTAAAGGAGGCTGTAACAACCTATGGTCCCCAAGCACCCTTCACTGTAAGCATGGTCAAATCCATTACCAACTTGGACATGACGCCAGCAGACTGGGCTAGCATGTGTAAATCTGAGCTAAATGGAGGACAATATTTGTTATGGAAGGTTGCCAATGAGGAATTTTGCATGGAGACAACTAGGTGAAATGCAGCAGCTGGTTACCCTCAAAGAAATCTAGATATGTTATTAGGAAAAGGACCTTATGAGGGTCAACGGCAACAAATTGAATATGATGCTGCTATATATTCACAAATTGCTGCAGATGCAGTTAGGGCATGGAAGACTACAAGGACATGGAGATTTACAAGGTCAATTATCTAAGGTAATACAAGGAGCTAATGAACCTTACACTGAATTTGTAGATAGGCTTATTCAAACAGCTACCAGAGTTTTTGGGGACACAGAACAAGCAATGCCATTAATTAAACAGTTAGCCTTTGAGCAAGCAAACAGATGGTGCAAGGAGGCCATTAGACCATGGAAACATGGAGATTTAAACACATATATTAAATTATGTAGAGACATTAATGAACAAGGGCAAGTCTTGGCAGCTGCAGTACAACAGACTTTAGATGCCAGGCCGAAAACATGCTACAATTGTGAACAAACAGGACATTTTAAAAGGAATTGCCCCATAGGAGGAGGGTTTAACAAAACTAGGTATCAAAGGGGTAGAATACCGGGTATTTGCCCACGATGCCATAGAAGGAGACATTGGGCTAATGAATGCCATTCTCAAACCACCATAGAGGGTACTCCATTATCAAAAAACGGACAAACACCAGGTGTTTACCCACGATATCATGGAGAAAGGCATCAGGCTCCATTGCCAAAAAATGGACAGGGGGGCCCAATGCTCCGGCGCCCATGACCACAAATATACGGGGCACTGGAGGAACCCAGCGACACCATCAGGGTAGTGCCCAGGACACATTGTCCATTAGATCCCTCATCAGACAAACCAGAGGAAGTACAGGATTGGACATCTGTGCCTCCACCAGAGCAGTACCAACTCCAGAGATGAGAGTTCAAATCATTCCCACAGGGGTAAAAGGGCCTCTTCCCCAAGGAACAGTCGGCTTATTATTGGGACGCAGTTCTTCTATTCTAAAAGGACTTATGATAAGTCCTGGGGTAATTGACCCCGATTATGAAGGTGAAATAAAAATTATAGCTAGTTCTCCAAGGGGTATATCAGTAATTTCACCAGGAGATAGAATAGCACAGTTATTAATAATACCCAGCCTGAATGATAAATTTTCCAGTCGTACTATAGAAAGAGGTTCCAGGGGATTAGGCTCCACAGGTGTAGATTGGGCTATGCTGTCTTTAAATTTAGATTCTCGCCCCATGCTAAAACTAAATATTCAAGGACATAAATTTAATGGGCTACTTGATACAGGTGCAGACCTTAGCAGCATATCTCGTCAAAAATGGCCAAAACATTGGCCGTTACAACAAGCCACTCAAACGCTTCGAGGCCTAGGAGTAGCGACTAATCGTCATAGAAGTGCAATGGTATTAGATTGGAAGGATCCTGAAGGATGTGAAGGAACTATACAGCCATATGTATTGGATCATCTTCCTATAAATTTATGGGGATGAGATGTCCTAGATCAATTAGGTTTGACATTAACAAATAACATCAATCCAAATGCGCCCACTATTAGGGCTAGGCAAGGTTTTAGGAAAAAAAAAAAAAGATTAGGAGAACAAGAACAAGGTATAGCAACACCAATACAAATAGATCAAGGAATAAATAGACATTGGGTTTTAAGAAGGGGTCACTGAGACAATAAAAATTACTTGGAAATCAGAAAGAACAGTATGGGTTCCTCAGTGGCCCCTGACTAAAGAAAAGATACAAGCAGCCCATGACCTGGTCAAACAACAGTTAGCAGAGGGACATATACAACCTTCCATATCTCCCCATAATACTCCCATTTTTGTCATTAAAAAAAAAAAAATCTGGTAAATGGAGATTATTGCAAGATTTAAGAGCCATTAATAATGAGATGGTTATTATGGGACCTGCTCAATTGGGGATTCCTCAATTGTCTGCTTTGCCAAAAACCTGGTATGTTTTAGCTATAGATATTAAAGATTGCTTGTTTTTTCAATTCCAATTCATCCTGAGGATAGTCCACGTTTTGCATTTACTGTCCCTGTGCTGAATCATGAAGGTCCTGATCAGAGATATGAATGGAAAGTACTCCCTCAAGGGATGGCTAACAGCCCAACTATGTGTCAAATTTATGTTAACAAAGCAATCCAGCCACTTAGAAATCAAAATCCTGAACTACAAATATTTCACTATATGGATGATGTATTGTTAGCACACAAAAATAAAAACACATTGCTAGAATGTTATGCCACACTTACAAACTTATTAAAAAATTATAATCTAGAGATAGCAATAGATAAAGTACAATTAAATTTTCCAATTAATTATTTAGGAGTTCTGTTATCCTCAACCATGGTCCGTCCACCAAAAAATTCAAATACGGGTAGATCAACTCAAATCACTTAACGACTTTCAAAAGTTATTAGGAGACATAATTTGGATAAGGCCTTATATAGGCATACCAACAGGAGAGTTGGGACCTGTATTTGATATCCTAAAAGGTCCATCAGATCCAAATTCACCCCGCATGTTAACGCCTGAAGAAAGAAAGGCATTAAAAATTATTGAAACATATATGGAAAATATGCATTTGGATAGAATTGATGTAAGTTTGCCTTTATTATTTATTGTAATACCAACAAAAAATATTCCTACAGGAGTATTTTGATAAGAAGGTCCATTATTATGGATACATTTATCTTATTCTCCTAACACTATTCTTACTAGGTATCCTGAGGCTGTAGGACAATTAATACTCAAAGAAAAAAAAGCAACAAAAGGAGTGTTTGGAATTTCTCCCAATAAAATTATTACTCCATATACTATGGATCAAATTGATGAGTTAGCTAATGAGTTAAATACTTGGGCAATAATCATGTGTAAATCTAATGTTTCATTTGATAATCATTTACCATCTAATCCTTTGTTGTCTTTTTGGTCTAAGCATCCTGTAGTTTTTCCTAAAATGACAAGAAAAACACCTATCATGAATGCTCCAAATATATTCACTGATGGGTCAAATAATGGTACAGCAGCAGTAGTTACCCCTGATCAAACTTATACATTTTTAGTACCCAAACAATCATCTCAAAAGGTAGAGCTTAATACAGTATTACATTAGTATACTATATTTATTGATTCTAAAGAGCTGTTAATTTTAAAAAGGTATTTAGGTACTGAGGCTGTAGCCCAGTGGCACATGAGGCACTGGGTTCAGTCCTTAGCACTGCATTAAAACAAAACAAAATAAAGGCATGATGTCCATCTACAACTACAAATTTTTTTTTAAAAGTATTCAGAGATTACTTCTTGAAATGTTTACATTATAAAATGTTAGCCTTATCAGAAATATTAAAATATTAAAAATGTATATCCTGAAATTGATGTATCATTTGTGAAATGTTAGTAACAAACATAATATGGAATGGCTTTTGCATTTGTTGTGATTTAGTGAGTGATAGTGATTCAGTGAAGATACTTTATTATCTTCTATTTACAGATGATGAAAACAGTCTTAAAAAGTTCTAGCAGAAATGATGTAAGTAGTGTCAGGGAGCATTTAAACTTATCTGGTTTATAGAATTCTGTACTTTCAGATCAGTATGATAAGAATAATAGCTTTTAGGGAGGCATTTTGCTTGTCCTATCTGTTTTCCTATGTTTAATTCAGTATAGTGATTTTTATTTATTTATTTATTTTGGTATCAGGGATTTAACCCAGGGTCTTAACCACTGAGCCACATCCCCAGCCCTTTTTGTTGTTATTTTTTAATATTTTATTTTTTAGTTGTAGTTGGACACAATACCTTTTATTTATTTGTTTGTTTGTTTTTAATGTAGTGCTAAGGATTGAACCCAGGGCCTTGCACATGCTAGGCGAGCACTCTACCTCTGAGCCACAAGCCCAACGCCCCCCCCCCCCCCCCCCCCCGCCCCCAACTTGCCCACTAGGTTGCTTAGGATTTTGCTACATTGCTGAGGCTGGCTTTGCAGTTGTGATCCTCCTGCCTCAGCCTCCCAAGCTGCTGGAATTACAGGCATGTGCCACCAGGCCAGCCCAGTAGAGTAAATTTTAACATTATTTAGAGGTATACAAAGGAGCCAGGTGGTGCATGCCTGTAATCTCAGCGGTTGGGGAAACTGAGACAGGAGCATTGTGAGTTAAGAGCCAGCCTCAGCAAAAGTGAGGCACTAAGTAATTTAGTGAGATCCTGTCTCTAAATAAGATACAAAATAGGGCTGGGGATGTGGTTCAGTGATTGAGTGTTCCTGAGTTAAATCCCCAGTATCTGCTCCCATTAAAAAAAAAAAAAAAGATACAAAGGACTTAGACCTATTTTCTCTCCTCCAGAAAATTTCAAAGATCTGAATATGCCATTTGCAGTTTTTAAAAATTTGTTTAGTTGTTGATGAATCTTTATTCATTTATTTATATGCAGTGTTGAGAATTGAACCCAGGACATCCGTAGGCAAGCGCTCAACCCCAGCCCACCATTTGCAGTTTTTAAGGATAGTTGATGAACTGCTAAATAACTAAGTATTTATTCTTTGTTTTTCATTGATATTACATGCCTGTCTTGGCATCTTCTCAGAGTTCTTTGTCTTCCCATAAAGAATTTTGGAAGGCTTTAGTGTAAAATATTTAAAATTGGACTTAAGTTATGATATTACTATTGTAAATAACCTAGTTACTTTAATTAACATAATAACTGTCCATTTTAAAAGAGGAAACAAGCCCCTGTGTTGTAACAGTTCTTTTAGGGAAAGAAGAGGGAAAAGTTACATGCTGGGGAATAGAGAATAAGGTAAATAAAAGGAGAAAATTTTGGTGGTATGGGCTGTCAGAGTGATATGAAGTTCCAAAATATAAAGTTTGTTTGGTAAACTAATCATGCTAACCTATATTCAATTTTTTTAAAAATAAATCTGGCCTGAATTTATGACACTTTAGACTTGGATCATCCCATGTACAATAACAGATACTATTTTTTGCTTAAATAAAAAGTTTGCTGGGAGCAGTGGTATACACCTATAATCATAGCAGCTCAGAAGGCTGAGACAGGAAGGATCACAAGTTTGTGGCCAGCCTCAGCAACTTAGTAAGATACTGTCTCAAAAAAAAAAAAAGACTTTGGATGTAGCTCAGTAGTAGAATGCCCCTGGGTTAAATTCCTAGCACGTCCCCTCAATTATGTTATTGCTCTTGAATTTAATATATTAGTAGTCTGGTAGATATTAGAGATAAGCAAGAAACCTCATGGATCTAAAAATTCAATTATCTTCCTTTAGACATGTGATTATTATTTTTCTTCATTAGCTTATATTCTCCCTCTTTTCCTAGGGTAGACTTAGAAGAAAATCTGAGGTTATAAAAATATTAAAGCATTTATTTTCTTGAATATTATTTAGACAAAGCATGATTTATTCATTATTCTAGAACATTTACTAATTATGTAACTGACACTTTGCAAAGTTCTGTGTCTTGATTCCTAAATGCTCTTTTCCTTTTATATAATATGTATTGCTTACATAAATTCTGTGCCACAGTCTGGCTGGGCACAAATGCCGCAGTCTGGCTGGGCACTCAATCACGAGCCACCACACAGCTTGTAGATTCAAACAGCAACTCTTTATTCCCGAACTCACACCAGCCGTCTACAAACACGTTCTGGGGAAATCCACGTTCTCTGCCCAAATCCACCTCCACTGGGCTTCTATCTCCAAAATATACTGTCTGAATCCCGTGAGAACTCAAGGGGAACTCAGGCTGCAGGATACGCCCTATTCCCAGGAGGAATAATCTTAAACCTTAAACCTGGAACCTAAACTGGGAACGCCCTAAACACGATTATCTTAAAACCGGGAACACCCTAATCTGCCTTGGTCCTTGAGCAAGGTCACCTACATTCAATGTCGCTGCAACATGTCAGCAACATGGGGTACGCTGGCAAGGAAATTGTCATACCTACTTGGCTAATGGCTCCCAGCAATTCTGGGTCTCCTTTGTCTCATGACCATATCCTTTTAGGACTTCCTTTAGACTGCCTGAATTGGGAGATTAAATAACAATATAGCAAAAAAGCAAACTTAAATGATCTTTTGCTGGAGGTTTTTGGGTTTTCTTCCTGAGTGCCATTTTTGTTTTATCTATATTTGCACTACCAGTTATTAAAACTATAAGAAGTGATGAAAGAAATGGGCTCAGATTCTTTGTTCTTCCACATCAGGAAGAAATATCTGTCTGTTGGCTGATTTAAGTCTACTTAAATCACAATCCCAGTTGTCACCCTTGGGATTTTCCTTACTGCTCACCTTTTTCCTTCTGATGATATATAAAAGAATGGAAGATGCGAGTCCAGAGATAGTAGTTGAGAGTGGAAATTGATAGCCTCGGTGCTTGTACTTGGGCTTTCTATATCAGTTGGCTTATAGTGAACTCGGGACCTGCTGCCATGTTAGAAACCATTCTGATGTGCTTGGTTGGTTTTTGTTTTGTTTTCATGCCAGGGATTGAACCCAGGGGCACTTAACCACTAAGCCACATCCCTACCCCTTTTTATTTTTATTTTTAATTTTGAGACAGGGTGTCACCAAGTTACTTATGGCTTCACTAAATTGCTGATGTTGGTTTTGAACTTGTGGCCTCCTGCTTCAGCCTCCCAAGCCACTTGGATTATAGGTGTGTACCACTACATCCAGCTTGATTGGGGTTTTTGAACATCATCTGAATTTATCAGGTGAATTGTTTTCCATAGATATATTTGACTTAAAGATATATGCTTAAGATTTGTGTGTGTTAATGTGGACAAAGACCATTTTAATGGAAGTGAGGATGTTATGATAAAAGAAGAAAAATTAAAAGTGAGTTTTTCTTTTTGCATTAATAGACAGGCAGTGGTTAAAGGTTCTCTTCCACATCCTTTTGCCTTGACGTTATTTGAGGACACATTGTACTGGACTGACTGGAACACACATTCCATTTTGGCTTGCAACAAGTATACTGGCGAGGGTCTTCGTGAAATCCATTCTAACATCTTCTCTCCCATGGATATACATGCCTTCAGCCAGCAGAGGCAGCCAAATGGTAAGTGATCTTAATTTTTAAATTGTAAGTTGGAATAGCTTTGTAGCTCTTGGATGTCTGGCTTTAGTGAGAGTCAGGAGAAAGGACATATCTGAAGGTAGTAGGAAAATATTTAAAAAGGGAAAACATTGAAATGTAATTCAGGTTAAACAATAACCTAAATCATTTGTATCCTTATATCTATCACTGTTATTACCCTGCACGTTGTTTGGGGTAGAGGTAGTGGAGGTGCATAAAAAAAATTGAGATAACTCATTTGCTATGCTTATACACAAATGTATTTCTTGTTCATTTTATTTCTCTGTGGGCGCTTGCATGTATTCATGTGCGAGCATTTAAAAAACACTTTTCTTGAATGGA
Organism: Marmota flaviventris; assembly: GCF_047511675.1. NCBI lineage: Eukaryota > Metazoa > Chordata > Mammalia > Rodentia > Sciuridae > Marmota > Marmota flaviventris. The sequence continues at coordinate 97,297,690 of NC_092500.1, forward strand.
AAACACTGTTATTCTAGTTGGTAAATTTAAGCACCTCAATTTTGCTGAATGAAGTACCTGAATAAACAATTCCCTGCATATCTCCCTACCTCCTCCCCCACCTTTAAATTTAGTTTTGCTTCTATTTTTGGTCACCTTTTACGATGACTTGGGCTGTGTCTGTTGACAATGACCTCTTGTAAGAGAGGAATGGAATTAGGCTTAAAAGGAATATGAGAATGTTAAGTGTTTGGCACTTGTGTGTAAATAGATGTCTGGCATGTGTCTGAATATATTTCAGATTGTGTTCTGTAACCAAAAATGAAAAGCTTTTGGGTTATGTGTTTCTTTGTATTAGCTCTCTCCATTTAGGGGGAGTTAGTCAAATACTGGATGTGTTATATTGGAATCTCATGATCATGAGCCCATAAAAATATTTAAAACTGTATTGTGAATTACTCTTTTGTTTAAAAAAAAAAAAAAGAAAGAAAGAAAATGTTTAGTCACTTGTGAAATTTTTATTCTCTTGGTCACCCTAAGGAGAAATTTTTCCTCTGTGTGTGTGTGTGTGTGTTTTTAATGTCGCTGTTGATCTTTTAGTTTTACTAGTTTGAAAATTTGCAGTTGTCTTTGATGTTACTCTCCTCTTTTCGCTCATATTCCATTGGTATGCATCTTATGTTGAATTTTTTAATTTGAATATTATTTGACATTCATTTCTATAGTTTCTACAAATTTACTGATTGGTTTTTTCTGCTTTAATTTTTTTCCTCTTTTAATCAATTCTGCTCTCTCTTCTGTTAATCTTTCCAAGGAACAGCTTTTCAACATTCTCCTTTTCTTGGCTTTCAGTACCTTCTATCGCAGTGTGTTCCTATCCTGTATGCTCATTAATCTTTAGTTACTATTAGTCAATGGAAATCATAACTTCCAACTGTATTATTCACCTCATACCTTACTCAGTGTATGGCCCCCAAGATTCTGTTCATAGGAATTTAATACATTTGAAATGTCCTGTACTTCCTGTCTTGCAGGCTCCTGCCATGTCCTCTATACTCCATGAAGCTTTTCCTCAGTTATTTAAACTTCAGTGACTTATTTCATGTTTGACTGTATACTTACATATAATGTGCAAGATTGCATTTAATTTCCTTGTTTTATTGTTGATTTTACCTTACTGATTAGATTGTGAGGATCTCCTACTTTACTTTTTGTTTATTACTTTTTGGATCTAAAGTGCTAAGTAAATTCTCAATGATTAATTCCTTGCAGATGGTTTGGTAGTCAAGCACCTGGATGACATTTGGTAATAATTGTGGTTTATCACAGTTTTTCATGTTATAGTTGTTAACATTTGTGTACTGAGAGTCTGGGAGGTCATCCTTAATCATTGTGATTTATATTTGACAGCTACAAATCCATGTGGAATTGATAATGGTGGTTGTTCCCATTTGTGTTTGATGTCTCCAGTCAAGCCTTTTTATCAGTGTGCTTGCCCTACTGGGGTGAAACTCCTGGAGAATGGAAAAACCTGCAAAGATGGTAAGAAGGAAAACATTTTAAGACAGCAATTGAGATTCTTTTTTTTTTAATATTTATTTTTTAGTGTAGTTGGACACAATACCTTTATTTTACTTATTTATTTTTATGTGGTGCTGAGGATTGAACCCAGGGCCTCACATGTGTTAGGTAAGTGCTTTACCACTGAGCCACAACCCCAGCCCAGCAATTGAGATTCTTTATGATTTATTTCTCTATAGTAAACTCTACATGTTATAGTGCTTTGGGAGACTAGTTACTCACAAATGGTTATATAACAGGAGTGTTTTATGGCATCTTTTGAATACTATTTAATCAGTTTTAATATTTTAAGAAATGTACTATTTTGGGAAAAGATAGGTACTATTTCTTTTCTGTCAGGTTTCATAGTTACTGATATCATAGCTAATTACTATGGGAATTGAGTATTATATCTCATTAAATACATTTTTAACTATAGGTGGCACTTGTAAGTAAAGAGCCTCTATAAAGGAAAAAATGTTTATTAAACCGTTTAGCTATAAAGAATATCATGGAATAAATATATTTTCTAACAATGGTTGAATGATATTTTTAATTGCATTTTTAATGTTAGAGAAGTACTTCCAGAAGAAGAAAAAAATTCCATATTACACTTTGCCTCTTCTCCTTACTTATTCTTAATTCCCTATATAGAGAGAGCATGTTGGAGAAGTATACTGATTTAGGACATTTCAAGGGACTTCTGATTTGGAAGAACACCGTTCTTCTCTTTTTCTTCTTAATGAGAATATTATTCTTCACCCTATGGATTACCATCTGGTTCTCTAGGAACCAGCAAGACCTGGTAAAAAAAATTGTTATGTTTAGCAGTGGCTTCTTTATTTAACTATGAAAAGCAGAAGCCTTTATTTCAGCGCAATAGAGAGTTCCTGGCAAGGAGGTCAGGGAGTCAGAAAAATGGAATTGAGTTCATGTACTAGATGTTTGTTATGACTTGGCATTGATAAATTGTCCTCATAGTCAAAGGTGAAGCAGGCTGACTGTAGTCTGATAGTTTCCATGGCAAACAATAATTTGGTTTCAATTTAAAACAAAAGGTTTTTGTAACGTTGCTTTTTTGTTTAAAAATGTAGCTTGACTTTAAAACAGAGGATTTATTTTAGCAATTGTGTTCTGTCTACTGCCTCACAGTTTTTGCAGATGTACATGTTTAACAGTTTTGAATTTTAGGCATACATTTGTCAGGTAGAGTAGACTGAAGTTAGCTATTATGTTTTGATCATAATACCCATATTAACAGCTTTATGACTTATTCATTTGCTGAGTTTTGATTGGTTTCTTTTGGCAGTCAGCAGGACCAGTGAATTGTATAGTATTCCTAGTTTGTACTTGATATATGGCATTTTGGGATATTCTTTCTCCATGTTAGAGTTCATTTGTAATTAGCTCTGGAGTTAAATAGCTGATGTTATGTTGAGAGGTGTCATTCCTCTAAGTTTTTACAAATATAATTCCAGATGGATGCTTGAAGTTTATGTACCCGTATTTTCTTTTGGACACTTTTTTTGGGGGTGGGTGGGTTAGGAATTTTTTCTTGCTCTTTTAGTTGTCATTTTGCTTATTATTTTTAATTAGTGTTTTGTAGTTACATGATTGGTGGTGGTTTACTTGAACACAAAAAATGAAAACAGTGAGCTTAATTTTCTCATTCCCAGTTATCTTTTATTGAATCCTAATTTAGGTTAAAAACAGTTCGTAAATAAATCCCATTTAAAATTCAATGAAATAAAAATTTTAAATTTTTATTCACTTTTTAATAGTACCATCCTGATTTTTATTGAGTACTTATATGCTTAGTATCTTCCTGAGTTTTATATTTATCTCCTTTAATTTTCACAGCGACCTTATGACATTTAAATGTAGAAATGAGGCTAGAGAGAGTCTATATTTTGCTTAAGTTTGTATAGCTACTTGAATCAAATTGGATTCACTACTCTTGCTACCTCCCCCCCACCCCACACACACTACTCTTACTCTTAAACACAGTATTATGTTTATCTGGTTCCCTCTCTTCATTGCTTTTTCCTTCTCCAAACTTCTCTTGTCCTTAGTTATGTCAGGTGTTGCCTTGTATTTCTTTGTTAAGACTGCTTTATTAAGATCTAATTCATATTCCATAAAATTCTTCAATTTCAGGTGTATTATTCAGTGATTTTTAATAAATTACAGAGTTGTTTAACCATCACAATACTGTAATCCAATTTTATAACATTCACATTGAACTCAAAGATTTTTGTCCTAGATTTCTGTAGCTTTCAAAACATGCTTCTTGAACAAAGGCTCTGTATCCTACATCTCCTTCTTCCTTTAAATATTTAGCTACTCAGAAATTACTTAGTCATTTTTGATTACATTTAATAAGTAATTAGATAGCTGAGTATCTAATTAATGAAACCAGGAAGTGTTTTCATTAATTCGTCCAATTCTTTATTTGGAGAGGTTAGCCATTATAGAGCTTGACCTCAAATAACTCTTTCTATTTCATTGTGTTAGTTTTCATTTCTACTTTAAAGAGAACTAATTTCCTTTTGTACTCATGTATTTTATATTTCTTAAAGAAGTTCTGCGTTCTTTCTTTAGAGAGGCTAAATTTTGGCTGTGGCTTTCAAGTGATTTTTTTTTTCCTTTCATTTCACTTTGTTGTTTTAGGTGCTACTGAATTATTACTTTTAGCCCGCAGGACAGATTTGAGACGTATTTCTTTGGATACACCAGATTTTACAGACATTGTTCTGCAGTTAGAAGACATCCGTCATGCTATTGCCATAGATTATGATCCTGTGGAAGGCTATATTTACTGGACTGATGATGAAGTGAGAGCTATACGCCGCTCCTTCATAGATGGATCTAGCAGTCAGTTTGTGGTTACTGCTCAAATTGCCCACCCTGATGGTATTGCTGTTGACTGGGTTGCACGAAATCTTTACTGGACTGATACTGGTACTGATCGGATAGAAGTGACACGGCTCAATGGAACCATGAGGAAAATCTTGATTTCAGAGGACTTAGAAGAACCCCGGGCTATTGTATTAGATCCTATGGTTGGGTAAGAAACTCTGCTGATAGTAAATATGTCTGGTGTTTGTGTTTCCTACAGGCATCTAAAAACATCAACTCAGACAATGTGAAATACATAAAGTTTATGTTAGTTTTAATAAATAGTTTTTTAATGGCTGTTTTTAGAATATAATGATTGGAATAAAATCTCAAGTTAGAGAATTTCTAGGGTTTTTTTTTTTTTTTGCCTCAGATGTCTTAAATAATTTATCTTTCTAAATTAAGTCCATATTTGCTGACTTTGGGTGTTGTCTGCAGATTTTGCTCAGATTGCATCATGACCATGAAAAATGTGGAAAGAAATTATTTTCAGAATTCTTTCCCTTCCTGTTGAAGATTTAATTTCATTCCATTTCAGTATTTATGGTAAAAATATTATCTTACTTCATATTTCTCCAAATATATGAATGATTTGGTTTCTAAAACCTTGTGAGGCCATATAGCTTTACTCCATTTTTGGGGGGGCGGGGAGCATACCACCCGGACTTTGGTCTGAGGTAGCACAACTTTCTACATACTTCCAAATGTTATTGTGGGATTCATTCTGGGGATGAACATAGTGACAAATTATTATACCTCATTGTATACCAATAATCATCCAGAAGCCACAGGAATGACTTGGCTTTTCAGGGAGAATTAGACGAATTCATTTTGTCATCTGGATATTCCTACTAGGATAACTTTTTTGTCAGAGAATGATAAGCATCAAGAAAGTTCATGGGAAGAGGCACACAATATTTTTAAAAAAATCATGAATAAATATGGAATCTTATTGGGAAGCATTTTCAGAATCAGTGTAGAAACAGTGTTCTATCTGAACATTCCCTACAAGCTTATCTACTTCTATTATAAGTTTCTTAAACATAATCTTCACATGTGAAGACTATGTATGTGTTATTTCCTTTTCCTTCTATGGCATTGACTCATGATAGCAGTGTAATATGTGTTGTGGATATCACTTCTATTTTCTATTTTAGGTTCAATTTCTGTATACTTCTGCAGGTACATGTATTGGACTGACTGGGGAGAAATCCCGAAAATTGAGCGAGCAGCTCTGGATGGTTCTGATCGAGTAGTGATGGTTAATACTTCTCTTGGTTGGCCAAATGGTTTAGCCTTGGATTATGATGAAAGCAAAATATACTGGGGAGATGCCAAAACAGACAAAATTGAGGTTTGTTTCTTACTTTTTCACTTTAAAACCAGTTTTGTATGTTTTTGACTTGGTAGTAATTTGGTGCAGATACTCTGGCCTCTTAATAGTTTTCTGGGGTACGGAAGGTGTCTTTTAGAAGTTTTACTTGATTTCATGTTTCTAGGGATAATGTATTATCTTCCACCTAGTCCCATGATTTCCAGGTTAGGCTGGTATGAGAAAGGGAGGTTCATTTATTTCTAGTCTTAAAAGCTAATGTGATTGTCCTCATTTTGGATAAAGCCATGTCCTGAATTTCCAATAGGCAGTTTTAGCAAACTAAAATTTTATTCTGTTACTGGAAGAGCTGGCTGTCCTAATTTGGGAAAATAAAGCCCATATGTGTATGTAACTTTTGTTGGTGTTACTGGTATAAAGGCAGGAGGTGAAATATATTAAATATTAAGTGGTTACATATAAACACTTTTTAAATTAATTTGTGGACTGTATGGGGGAGAGATTAATTAACCAAAGCTTAGGAAAAATATTTACCAAGTGGTAAAGTTGTTTGTGGCAATCAGATAGAATTATGGTGAAAATAACCAGTAATGAATATTTTATCACAGTGGTTTGTAAATATATCCTTGATATTGATGTAACATTTAAAATTCACAGTTTGAGTTAGGCTGTGTCAAAGGTTTCATGTATCACAAACTTAAGACAGAGTTAGAATCTTATTTTTCCTTTGAGGGATGCATGACTTCCTCCTTCTCGTGTAAGGAAGGGCCTTGAATGGCTCTTCAGGGAGCCACTGCACATATCTTACATATAGAAAATTTAGGCTCTAGACCAGTTATTTTAGAAAGGTGGTTCTGTGATGCTCTAGGAACTCTGAGGGAATAATGAATTAAAGGGATTTTCTTCCAGAGTGGAAAGTTGGAATAGAAGAAATCCATTAGTATTCCACCAGGCCCAGACACTGAAAATGGCATCTCTTATTTTTGCACCTGGTTTCCATTAACAGAAAATCCTGTATATACTAACTATATAAAATTTCTCCCTGTTGTGTTTCACTGTACTTCCTTACCTCCTTCTTAAATCCAAGTTAGTGTTTGAATCTTGGAGGACAGTGCTAATGAGACACAGGTGATGGATTTACTTTTCAGATACGCTGTTAACTTAATTTGGATCAGCTTGAGTACAAATTACCCACCTAATTCCAGCCAGTTCACTATTGTGTGTTGTTCCTCAGCCGTGGACCATATTTGAATGTGTTACCATTAGGAAAACAGTTTAAAGCCCAAGTGTACTAGAAGCATGTCTGTAGCAATGAAATTTACATCAGGAAAGAACACTTGATTTATTATCTCATAGGGATTTTTAAAATTCCACATTTAGTCTTTTTTTTAAGCTTCTTATAACTTTTTGATTAGCTTGAAAATAAAAGCATTATTTCTTAATGGGAAATTCTCAAGTCTTATTTTCCCCACTTTAGGTATATTTAATACTTTATATATAGCAATTTATTCCATATCACAACTTTTTTTTTTTTTTTTAAAGAGAGAGTGAGAGAGATAGAGGTAGAGAGAGAGAGAATTTTTTTTTAATATTTATTTTTTAGTATTTGGCGGACACAACATCTTTGTTTGTATGTGGTGCTGAGGATCGAACCCGGGCCGCACGCAAGCCAGGCGAGCGCGCTACCGCTTGAGCCACATCCCAGCCCCCATATCACAACTTTTTAAGGAGGGAGTCAGAAAAAGAAAAGAGTTTAGGTTCTGAGTAGCAGTGATTAAAAATGAATATTCATTTAACAATATAAAATATTAAACAGAATTTATTTTCTTTAGTTCACAGTGAGAACAGGTCTTTTTTTTTTTTAAAGAGAGAGAGAGAGAGAATTTTTTTTAATATTTATTTTTCAGTTTTCGGTGGGCACAACATCTTTATTTTATTTTATGTGGTGCTGAGGATCCAACCCAGCGCCCCGCGCATGCCAGGCGAGCGCGTTACCGCTTGAACCACATCCTCAGCCCAAGAACAGGTCTTAAAATTAGTATTCCTTGTGGCCTCCTTGTTCTGTCTTTTTGAATTGACCTGTATAAGTGAACAGTGGTGTCATTGATCCCTCACCTCTTCTTTCCTTCTTCCCTAAGTGGAACCGGCATCCTTAACCTACCTTATTTTTCTTCCAGATTTCTAGCACATAACTGTTTGTTATTTGTCTTCTTAATGACAGGTTGTTTGGTGTTAGTGGTGAATATACTTTCATTAAACTATATACATAGGACTTCCCCTTATTGTTTCTCCTGGAGATTCTGATGAACTTTAACTAGTTTAACAAAAACTTTTGTTGTTTTCCTTTCATAGGCTCTAGGAAATAGTAGAGCAGATATTATTACTTGTTCTCTTCTCTACAATGAGTAAAATTGCCTGTACATGACAAACTAAAGAAAGCAAAGCTCTTCATCTAAATTAATCTTGTGTAATTTGAGAAAAACTTAAGTTTTTCATCCTGAGAATAGTAGCAATTATGGGAACAACTGTCACCACCGTTTCATCTCTTTTTTACTTGGTTGTAGGCCGAAAATATTGAATTTGTAAACTTTTTGAAAGAAATACAATTTTTAAAATGCTTTTAAGCCATGTGCAGTGGTACACACTTGTAATTCCAGTGATGGGGGAGACTGACAGGAGGATCACAAGTTCAAGGACGGCCTTGGCAACTCAGTGAAACCCTGTCTAAAGAAATAAATAAATAGAAAGGGCCAGAGTATAGCTTGGTGGTAAAGTAACCCTGGGAAAAATAAACTACAGCCAACCAACCAACAGTCAACAAACAACAACAACAACAAAAACCCCACTTTTTTACCTCAAGAAGTAGTCCCTTACAGCTTTGTCATGACCATGAATGGAATGGGACTGTAAAAGAGTATCAGGTTGTGATTGTGGTAACCCTGTCCTTTTCTAGAAGACTTCAAATTTTTATATGGGAACAGACTGCTATGTATGTGTTAATAGTACACGTGAGAAGAAAAGGAGTTGTTTGGTGAATTGTTATGTGAATTATTGTATGGCAGTGTAAGGCTCTTATGTTTTGAGTGGAGCCCTTGGGAAGAGTTCAGAATGCTCATTCACTCAGGTTATTGTTTCCTTGGTGGGGATGCCTTGGATCAGCTTCTTCCTTTCTCTTTTTATAGGTAGCCATGTGGCTAAATGCTGGCTATATTAGGGTTTAGATCTAAGAATTCGGTTATCAGGGTAAAGGAATGGGGAACTGTGGATTTCAAACTTGACTGTTTCACTTATTGTTATAGGGTTTTAGAAAGAATTAATAGATTTACCTCAGATGTAAGTAACATCAGTTTTTGGAAAGAGAAGCTATACCTAGGGCATTGCTAATGATGTCACAATAAAAAAAAAGATGGTGGATATGCTGCTTTAATATAAAAATGTATATGTGAAGATATGTCTTCACTTGTCAGCTGATATTGGCCACTTATCTCTAGGTGTTATTTAGAAGGTATTGACTGGTACTTGTTTCTGTTTGTTTTTCATTACATTGAAATGATTTCATTGCCTTTTACAAACAAACTTTCTAGTTTACTTTTTTTGTGTTGTGTTCCAGCACCTTCTAGTTTTTATTAGTGCTCTAGGGCCTCCTGTATTAACAGGAAGAACACTTTTCTGCTAGTGGAAGCCTTTATTTTGCATGACCCTACAGTACTCAGAATAAAATGCATCTTAAGAACATTCTCATTTAGTCATTTTTTTCTGCCCAAAACATCTGTTGTACCTAGGATCTACAGTACTGCTTTCCAATAGCAAAGAAATGTTATTGGTAATTGTTAGCTTGCTTGTATTTTCTTGAGGATGCTTTTCTCATTGTATTCCACTTTAACTGAAAAAAAAATTCATGTTAAATCTTCTTTCTCCCACCCCATTATTTCTGAACTTTGCTGACAGTGCTGCAGCACCCGGCAGTTACAGGTAAAAAGAGAGCTTTTCAAGTCTACTTTAAGATCTTGAGGATTTATTCAAAATCTCTGTTAATATAAGTTTCCTTACTTTAGAGGATATAATATTCATAGGTAGTTATGTGCAAATCTAATTACACCTGGCACAACTTTGTTGGGAAACAGACAGATTATTAGAACTTTTAATGCCAAGAATTTTTGAATAAAGAGTGTATTATTGTCTATGATGTGTGCTGAAAAAACTTGGCATTTGGTGAATGTTCTGTTTCATATTCTAAGCCTGAAATTGCAGGGCTACATTTTCCTCTGATGACAACTTCCTCTGTTTTATCAATACCCTAATAAGGAAATTTGTTTCCCAAGTATTCAGATTTCTTTTTGAAGGAATTTCTTTGTCTGGAATCTTTAGCTGGCATATTGTGAAAGTCTGTCAAAACACACAAGGATCTTTTTATGATTTTTCCTACTGTTGATTTCTAGGATTAATTTTCTTAAATAATAGTAACAATTATCTATTGTTGAGATAAGTTTTTCTGATTATATAGCAAGTATCAACAAGAAATCCTTTTGAATCTTGGCCAGTTCATAACATTCAGTCTTCCTTAAAATTGATTATACTTTCAGTTTGAGAAATCTCTGAGATAGTGAACTTCAGCTTCTGAATCTTTTGTCCATTTCTGCTATTTTACCACACATATGTATGTGTGTGAATATGTATTCTTCCCCCATCTTTATGTCATATGATCACAAAATGATTGATAAACTTTATCATTAGATTTGTCACCAGAGTACTTTGATTGCAGACCTGTATTCATTGAGTTTTGAATATGGTGTTGTTGTATTATATCATTTTGCAGGTTTTTTTGGTGGGAATGTATCTCATGAAAATGAATTTGTGAATTCCTTTTATATACAGTTATCACAGCATCATTTAACTTGTTATAACCTCAGTAACCAAAGCAGTACATCATTCAGTTATATGCTATTGTCTCATTTTTCACTCTGCTTATCCTAGCTCTTTTTTTTTAAAATTTCAAGTATATAATCAGAGAAACTTACTTGACGATAGGTGTAATTATGCTGTCCTGAACTGCCATGGCAAACCCTAGAGCCTCACCAAACAAAATGCTTTGCCTCAATTAGGAGTTTTTGGATAGTTTCGTAAAATTAAGATAATCAGATACAAGTTAAGACTTAGCACTTTAGTGATCAAGTTTGAACTTGCCTTTGAACCATTTTTTAAAATGAACTGTTGGGCTGGGGATGTAGCTCATTGGCAGAGTGTTTACCTAGTATGTGCAAGGCCATGGATTCAGTCTCCAGTAACACAAAAAATAAAATAAATAAATATATAACCCCAAACCCCCCAAAAAGGTCAACAAATAAAGTGTACTACTGTTATACTTTTTTAATTCATGTTTAATGTAAAACCATTGAATATTTGTGGAAGTGTTTTTAGTTTCTTTCTTTCTTTTTTTTTTTTTTAATAGGAAAATTCTGGAGACACCAGAGGCTGTCTCCCCAACGTGAGTCAGTGTTTTTTTATTTTTATTTTTTTAGTTATCGGCGGGCACAACATCTTTGTTTGTATGTGGTGCTGAGGATCGAACCCGGGCCGCACGCACGCCAGGCGAGCGCGCTACCGCTTGAGCCACATCCCCAGCCCAGTGTTTTTAGTTTCAATGTGGTTATTTTTAAAATACTTTATTCCTTTGGTTTTTGTAACTCCTGAAGGAAAAGAATATTGTTTTTAATGTCCTACTTTTGTAGCAATTTATAACAGTATTTAGTAGTAAAGAGTGGTAATCTCTAAATCTTTTTTAAATTTTTGATACTGGACATTGAACTAAGGGGCACGCAATCACTAAGCCACATCCCCAGCCCTATTTTGTATTTTATTTAGAGACAGGGTCTCACTGAGTTGCAAAGCTTTGCTATTGCTGAGGCAGGTTTTGAACTTTGATCCTCCTGACTTGGCCTCTGAGCTGGTATCTAAATTTTATTGAAACAGTTTTTTAAGTTGTCAATGGACCTTTATTTTTTTTTTAATTTAAAAAAGTCTTTAAATTTTTAAAAATATATATTTTAAAATTATAGATGGGGGGCTGGGGTTGTGGTTCAGCGGTGGAGCACTCACTTAGCACGTGTTAGGCCCTGGGTTTGATCCTCAGCACCACATAAAAATAAATAAAATAAAAGTATTGTGTCCAACTACAACTAAAAACTAAATATTTAAAAAAATAAAATAAAATAATATATGGCCACATTACCTTTATTTTGTTTTGTTTTTATGTGTACTTATGATTGAACCCAATGCCTCACATGTGGGAGGCAAGCTCTCTGCCATTGAGCCACAACCCCAGCCCTGGAACTTTATTTTTATTTATATATATGCAGTGCTGAGCATTGATCCCAGTGCCTCACTTGTGTGAGGCAGGTGCCCTATCCTGAGCTACAACCGCAGACCTATTGAAACATTTTATAGTATTGGACCCTACCTTAGTTTTTGTTTGACACTCCCCTCCCCCATTCAACCCGGTGACCTTAGATAATACTCATGATTTCTGGTCTTTGTATTTTGGACAATAAGATCCTTTGAACCAGATAATATATAAGATTCCTTGTAGTTGTAGCTTTTCCAATGTTACTGTATTAACTGTTGTCTTAGTTTAAGAATGGATAGTCTACTTCACTTTGGGAGAATGTCAAAAAAAATTTATAAAACAGATGATATGAGTATTTTGTTTTTTTCTTTCAACTCTTCCTTGTTTGCTATGGATGTACTCCCTAGTTAAAGAGAACTTCTTGTTAGGGGTTTCAAACTTTAGTAACTTAATTTTACTGAAATAATATCCATTTAGATTTTGTACTCACCTATATACAGTCTACTCCATTACTAACATGGTTGTTAAGCTGTTATTTGATCCTTGCCAAGCATATTAATGTGTCTTTTTTTTTAAAGGGAGTCCATATAAAATATTGTTTTTCAGTCCGAAGATTATTTAGACTAGTGGGAACCTACTATCATTGTAAAAGGTCATAGATGTTTTATTTTTATTGTTTTTAGAATGGTTGGAAAGGGTAGGTGGACAGAAAATGGCAAAGATCATAGTAATTTAAACTTGGGAAGCATAGCTGGTAGGTGTTTTAATGTTTCAGTTTAAAGTTATCAACAGCTATTTAAAGATTCGGGGTCTACTTATTTTTAGAGTTATCTATGATGAACAAAGAATTTTCTTTCAGTTTGTTTTCTACTCTTTAAGTGTGGTGTGCAAAAAATTTAGAATTGGAAAGAATGTAATAATGCAGATCTGTAATTTTTTTTTACTGAACTCCAACATAGACTTTCCAAACTCTTCATTCATGGTGTTATAAACTTGTCATTAGGTTTGATTTGAAATCATTTATTATATTTTTGGTAGAATGGTATTGTTTTAGCATTTCACTTATAATTTTGAGCATTAGAAATCCATCAGACTTTTAAGGTTTTTAAGTAGAAATAAAATTAGAGGCTGTCTGTAATTAATGTAGCCTCTGTTCAGATTTTTTTGTTTCTGTTTATTTTTATTTTTGAATTGACTGTGATAACTTGGTTTTTATATTTTGTGAAAATATGTAATATTGCTTTTGTTTAGCTACTGTGTTATTCCTAGAATATAGAAAAAGTCCTTCTGTGCCACGTAGATTTCACTAGTGTGCAGATAGTAACTAAATATGTTTCATAGATTTTCAAAGTTTATTTTATTTGAATTAAAAAAAAGCTGTTTTTGGATTTCTTTCTACATAGTGTTCCCCACTCCCAACATTTCCTCTTTCTATCCAGGTGTCTCACTGAAAATTCAGCAATACTGGATCCTTTTTGTTCAGCATTTTTTTTGTTGCTCCAAGTTATATATCTTTCTATTTAGAAAGAATAGAATTTGGTTTCCTAATTCTTATACAGTACTTTTTGTGTTGTACTCTTCTGTCTTATTTTTTACTGTTCACTTTGAAATAATTTCAGACTTAGAAAAAGAATAATATCTTGTACCCAGGTTCATTTTACATAATCAATGCAGTTATTAATGTTGATGCTTTTTTCTGTCACTCTTGCTGTGTTTATTAATTGGAATTTTGTAAGGAAGTGCTATCCCTTCTCCCCTGTTCACTTAATAAATTATTTACTTACAACAGTATGCATGGATGTTTATTTTATTCTAGAGGTTATATCTCCTTATGATTACTGTTGCAGGATTTGTCAAATATTTGACATAGAAAACCATCTTTTTTTTTTTTTTTAAGTTGTAGTTGGACTCAATACCTTTATCTCATTTATTTATTTTTATGTGGTGCTGAGGATTGAACCCAGGGCCTTGCACATGCTAGATGAGTGCTCTACCACTGAGCCATAATCCCAGCCCCCAAAACCATCTTTTAGTTGACTTTTCTATCCTTTTCACATGCCCCATCTTTTAAATACCTTTTTTTGTTGTTGTTGTAGATGGACACAATACCTGTATTTTTTTCTTTATGTGATGCTGAAAATTGAACCCAGGACCTCACACATGCTCAGTAGTGCTCTACTACTGAGCCATAATCCCAGTCCCCCATCTTTTTTAATTGTGATGAAAACCACATAATATAAATGTTTCATCTCAACATTTTTAATTGTGCAGTACAGTAGTATTGACTGTATACACATTATTGTCAGTAGCTCTCTAGAATTTTGTCTTCTTGCAAGACTGAAACTATAGCCATCTCCTCTTTTCCTTTTCTCCAACCACCACTCTCTGGCAACCACCATTCTACTGTGTGTTAAGTACTTTATAGAGTTTAAGTACTTTATAGATACCTCATAAAAGTGAATCATGTATTTTTCTTTTCACAAATAATTTATTTTACTAAGCATTGTTCTCAAGTTTCATCTGTGTTGTAGTCTGTGACAGTATTTCCTCTTTTTTATTGTTATTAAGCCTGAATGGTATTCTAATGTGTTTATATACCACATTTAATCTGCTCATCTGTTGATGTACATCAGTATTACTTCTACTTTTTTATTATTGTGAATTGTAATACAACAAATGTGGGAGTGCAAAGATCTCTTTAAGATCCTGATTTCAGTTCTTTTGGATGTATACCCAGAAGTGAGATTGTGGAACTATATGTATGAGTAATTCTGTCTTTTAATTTTTTTTGAGGAGCCACCATCATTTTAAAAGTACTTTCCAGAACAACAACATATTCCAGCTTTATCTTACATTACTTCTGTCTCAGCCCATCAGCTAGTTCGCCAAGGAGCCCTGTGTTTTTTTTTTTTTTTTTTTAAGAATAATACTATTTAAAATTCAGTATTTGGGCATAAGCTTTTTGTATTGGTACTGGAGCAGTCTGCCTTTTATTACTAACCTATTTTTTTTTAACTCAAGTTTCAGATAAAATTTGTTCTGATTGTGCTTGAAAAGAATGAAAGGGAAGGAGACAGTTTTCCTTTGTTTACATGATGTTTTCTCCCTTAGGATTTATGTGGGACTTCAAGATAGTAGGGCTCTCAGAGAAATATCTTGTGAAGCAATTGAGTATAATTGATCAAGGTGTTGTTGATATTCATCATAGTAATGCCTTTATTTGGAAAACAGTTCTTAATTATGTAATTTTACCAAATAATTCAGATTTTAGAAAAATTTGATAACCTTAATAATTCTGAATCTCAAAAAGAGCATAGTGAATTGCAGATGTTTAGTATTCTAAGCATGATTCTTACAAAAAATATTATAAAACTACCTGGTATAGCTATGCTACTTTTGTTCTTTTTTCATACTAAAAATCACTTGTATGAATTCATATGATATGTCTTGAACTTAACAGGTTAAGATGGTTTGAACATAGCACTGTAACTTACGGCTCTTTTTGATTTTATTGTTTTTACTAGTTATACATGACAGTAGAATATATTTTGACACATTATATGTATAAGGAGTGTAACTTCCCATTCTTGTTGTTGTACATGATGTGGAATTACATTGGTAAACACAGGAAATTAATGTTTGATTCATTCTTTCTTTCCTATTCTCATTTCCCTTCCCTTCATTCTCCCTTGTGTAATCCAAAGTACTTCTAATCTTCCCTACTCTCCCACCCCCTTATTGTGATTTAGCATCTGCATATCAGAAAAAACATTTGGCCTTTGGTTCTTTGGGATTGGCTTATTTCACTTAGCATGATATCCTGTTCCATCTAATTACTGGAAAATTCCATAATTTCATTTCTCTTTATAGCTGAGTAGTATTCCATTGTGTAATTGTGCCACATTTTCTTTATCCATTCATCTGTTGAAGGGCACCTAAACTGATTCCATAGTTTAGCTATTATGAATTGAGCTGCTATAAACATTGATGTGGTCGTGTCACTGTAGTGTGCTAATTTTAAGTTCTTTGGGTATAAACCGAGGAATGAGATAACTGGGTCAAATGGTGGTTTCATTCCAGTTTTCTGAGGAATCTCCATACTGCTTTCCAGAGTAGTTGCACCAATTTGCAGTTTCACCAACAGTGTAAAAGTGTACCTTTTCCCACACATCCTCACCAGTGTTTATTGTTACTTGTGTTCTTGATAATTGCCATTCTGACTGGAGTGAGATGGAATCTTAGTGTAGTTTTAATTTGTATTTCTCTTAATTGATATATTTATATATATTTGTTGACCAGTTGTGTTTCTTCTGTTCTTCCTGCCCTTTAAAAAAAAATTAATTAATTAATTAATTAATTATAATTAGGTATATATGAGAACAGAATGCATTTTGATTTATCGTACACAGTTGCAGCATAACTTTTCATTTCTCTGGATATACACAATGTAGTGTCCCACCATATGTTCAGTCATACATGTAATTTAGGGTAATGATATCCATCTCATTCCACCATCTTTCCTGCCCCCATTCCCCCTCCCCACCATTCCCTCCCATTTACTCCATCAAAATTCCTCCATCCCCACCCCCACCCTTATTATGGATCAGCATCCACTTATCAGAGAGAATATTCAGCTTTTGGTTTGGGGGGATTGGCTTACTTGGCTTAGCATGATATTCTCCAACTCCATTCATTTACCTGCAAATGCCATAATTTCTTTGTAGTCTTTTAACAGGTGCATGGTATCTATTTACTTTACCTACTGAGTAGAAAACATTTCTCTTTGTCACCTCTGTGAGATTTGGCATCATTGAAATCTTATTTCCATAGATGTTTATTCTATTTTTATTAAATTCCATTTATATTCAATTATTTTGTATCCCATAAAGTTGTATTAAAGAAAAAATACACTTCCCTAGCCTCTAATCATCTCTCTCTCTCATGCATAAACTTTTAATCAACTTCTTGTTTTGGATATTGTCTGGAATATTTAAAAAATGGTTTATTTTGAACATAATTTGAGTTTACTGTCTGGAACTCTAGCATTCCCACTACTGTTCATTTCATAATGGGTGCTTGGTTGTCTTACTGTCATCTGTTGCTTGAACGTGTTTAGTCAAGTGAAGTTACATAGCAGCAATTTTGGTAGTAGACTGGCTGCATTCCAAGATTTCATGGGTAATTCTGTCTTGATATTTAATGAGCCGATGAAACTGCTGAAAAACTGGATGTGATATCTGTAGAAAGTTTGCTCTTACCTTGTCTTTGTGCAGATAATATTATGGTTAACCTACATCAACTTCCTGTTGTAGCCTATATTCTCAGTGTGGTTTACAATATTTGGGGGTGCCTGAGAATTTTAAATTCAGGCCACAATGTGGTTGAATCAGATGAAACCACTGGAGTTTCTAGTACAGATTTGGAGTTAGATTTTAGAAATGACAGAAGCCTAATTTCAGTTTAACTAATTAAACCATTCTGAGGTAATGCAGTAAAGCATACTCTCAAGAGTTGCCAGATTTAATTAGCACTGACTCCACTTTTAAAGCATGAGGTTAATCTTCAGCATCACCTAAAGTTTTTCATTTGTTCTGGGTTCAGAATGTTCAAATAAGCTTTTACAACTATTTATTTATTTATTTAAAAAAAATATGGACACAATGTCTTTATTTATTTTATTTATTCTTATGTGGTGCTGAGGATAGAACCCAGTGCCTCACATGTGCGAGGCAAGTGCTCTGCCGCTGAGCTATAACCCCAGCCCCAACTATTTTTTATTTTATTTTAAACATAAGGGACTTAAATCCATATTTACAAACCTAGTAACCTGTCTAAAACTGTTACTTGTTGGATATAACTATAATAGTGATTTTCTTTGAGACACAGCAGTGTGTTATTGCTTCACCCACCAAGTTGCTTCTGCCTATTAGAAAGAGATTGTATGGCCAAATAGTGGAGAAGCCAGTTTTCTAACACATGTGACAACTCTGCAAAAGTAATGGAGGATTTCAGAAAAAAATCATTGGACTTTGTATAAAGGGTAATGTCTAGTTCTGCAGATGCAAAGTCTCACAGTCAGATTTTGTTTAAGCTGTCAGTCCTTTAATCTCTTCAGAGAATCCTTAATATGCTTTCCACATCATATTAGCAACAAAAATGACAAAAGCATTTATTTATAACAACAGTTATCATCATCATTAATATTGCTATTATTCAAGTGCTCTTACCCCTTATTTTTCTTTCTTTCATTTTTTTTTTAATTTATGGAAAATTTTAGATATATAGAAAGCAGACTAAAGATCAACATGAACCACCTAGCTTCAACTAATACCAGTACCAGGCTAATATAGAGTACAACATGTCTTAAGGGAAGTGCCAAGGAAATGGTGGAAATGGATTCATTGATGTAACTTTTTTCTTGATACTTCAAAGAAATGGAAGAATTAGGGTTTGTTTGTTTGTTACTCTTACAAATGTCAGACTGTGTTTTGAAATGTAAACTTGTAAATGTGATATAAGAAGAAACTTCTTTGGTTTTTTTCATTAGAGACTTTTTTGGGGAGTGGTTAGTTTAACCTGTAGTGGAATTAAGTATCAGATAGCTGGGAGGAGGGAAAGACCAAATGAACAACATTTAATTGTTCATGACTTTCTGAGCATGATAGCTGTAGGCCAAGCCTGAAGGTAACAGGTATGATCTATAAAATAGGAACAGATTAATTTCATTGTAGGCTATATTGTCACCAATGTGAAATTCTAATCTGTACAATCCAGTATGTACCACTAGCCAGATGTAGCTATGGAGTACTAAAAAGATAACTAGTCTGAATTGAGATGTACTTTAAGTAAATACATAATAAAAAGACCTAACTAACATCAAAGACCTCATAAGATCTTAAACTACTTTAATATTATATCTTGAAATGTTTTCATTTGGGATATGTTAGATTAAGTAAGACATATAGCATTATTAAGATTATTCTCTGCTCCCTTTCACTTTTTAAAATGTGGCTTCTTGAAAAACTAAAAATTAACACATAGTCCACATTTATGGATTGTATTCTATTTCTCTTGGAAAGAACTATTTCAGACCCATCCCTTTGTAACATGTGCAACAGATGAGAACAGAAAGAGAGGGAATTAGAAGAAACAATGTGATAATAAAATTGTTTTAAAACTCTTTAGCACATCTTAATTACATTGTTTAATTTGAAATGGACAGGAATTGATGTATCTTGTTTTAGTATCTTACTTCATTCCTGTCCTTTCTCCTCCTCCCAAAGAAAAGGGAAGGAAGAAAAGCGGGAGGGGAGAACAAAAAACCTTTTATTAGTTTTTGCTTTAAAAATAAGAGAGTAAGGAATACCTGGAATGGCCTGTTTTCTAATGGATAAAACAAAATATCTTCAGTTGTAGCTTTTCAGATATTTTAGTTTCTGGCTGATGCCATTCTAAAATCCTTATTACATTTGTTGAATAGATATTGCTGAATACCTCTCCCCTTTCCTTATTTTTTTTTTTCTTAAGTCCTTTGCTCCCTTTTCTTCTTCCTGAAACTCTTACTTACATAGAGCATCCCATTAACTCTGGGGGTAAGCTGGAGATGCAGTTCCGTGGTTGAGTGTTTCTCTAGCACACACAAGGCCCTGGGTTCAATCCCCAGTATCCCATCACACACCTCCCCCAAAAGTCTTGAGGAAGTAGCTCAGTGTAGAGTGTTCATGAGCCTGCACAAAAGGCTCTGAGTTCAATCCCCTTTAGGGGTTGAGGAATGTAGATCTTACATGATCAGCAAATGATTTGTGTCAGAAATTAAAATTTGGATTTCAAATATAAGCTCTATCATTCATTGAATACTCTTGGGCAATTTCTCACATGTGAAACAGAGAGGGAGTCACTACCATCACTGAATTATTTAAAGATTAAATAAAATAATGTTAAATATACCATACAATATAAGATATAGTAGGTGCTTTGTAAATGCTAGTTCCTGCTGGTTAAAATTATTACTGAAATGCTTTGGTCCCTAAATGTAAATAGCTAAATTTAATTATTAAACTACAGTGCTTCAAAATAAAAATCAATCAATAAATAGAAAAGACTATGTGATAATGGTCTCTTAAAATAAACAATAAAACCAATATAGAACTTTCTATTTCCTGGGCACCTTATTCCCATTTCCTATGCCTATTTTTGTTATTTGCTTTTGTTAGTTAACACAAAGTAATAAAAGATTAAACAAAAGGATCAGGTTGGAGTCTCCTTTTATTGCTCTACTAGACCCTCACCCCATCTCCCCCCAAATCAAATAATATCAACAATGACATCTAAAGAATGCAAATCACCATAGAAGATATGATAAATGCTAAGCATTTGGAACAGGGCCTCTTAGTGCTAAGGGATTACCACAATCTATCAGGAAGGTAAACTCTTCATATGAAAACCACAAAGACACAAAGACACAAAGACAGGCCTATACGTAATCAGGAAAAATTTCAGAAAATAGTATTTGAAATCCATCTGGAAGAATTTGAATTTTGACAAACAATAAAGGTTTTCCAGAATCAAATAACATACAGAAGCATAGAATAAAAGATGCACACAATATATTTGACTGCTTATGAAAGAAATGCTTTGAATGAGGCAGAAAAAACACATTGGAACTCAGAGGGGACAGCATGAAGCAGGTTATTTCCCTGCAGCAGGAATTCAATTCTAGGACAAAGAAAACTATAAAAACAAGTTGCATCTGAAAGCCCACTAAGGAGAATGACAGGACAAAGCTATTATGTCAGGGACATCTCATTGACCTTTGCCACCATGTTTAGATTGTTTGTGCTAAAAAGAAATATCTTATTTTAAATATAGAATATGGTTAGCAAAGCATTTCCAATTTCTGTTTAAATTGGGGCCAGCTATATTTCAGAACTCTGGGGGGTGGGGCTGTATTTAGAACACACCTACATAGCACTAACACCTCTGCTTGGGTCCAGTGAAGATATTCATTGACAGACATAGTACTACTACTATAACAGAGAGTGCTCCAACAAATTGGCATCCATAAAGACCATAAATAGTCTAACATTGCTTAGATCAGTTTTCCACTAGCTGAATTAACAAAATCAATGTTTGGTAATCTCAGCTACTTGATAAACTAAAGTAAGAGGCTTGCAGATTGGAGGCTAGTCTGAGCGACTCAGACTCAAAATAATTTAGTTTATCAAGTTGCCTAATATGTATGAGGGTTCAATCCTCACTATGACTAAAGCCAAAAAAAATCTTAGATCAACAATTAAATTTTAGTTTGATGGCTAACCTTTGAATGTAGTATTCAGCAAAATTAGTTTAATTTGTTAAATGTAAGCTAATACAGAATGCTTTAAGATAGTACTAAAACTAGGAATAAAGTCATAATCCAATTTTTTTTTTTTTTTGCAGTACTGGAGACTGAATGCACTCTACAATGGAGGTGCATCTCTAGCCCTCTTTATTTTTTTTTTTTTAATTTTTGAATCAGGGTCTCACTGTATTGTCCATGCTGGCCTCATACTTGCCATTCCTCCTGCCTCAGCTTCCCCATGTTGCTGGGATAACAGGGATGTGCTACCACACCCAGAAAATTAGAATTTTTTAAATATCCCATAAGTTTATAAGTAATAGTTAAAGAGTTTTATGATAAAAAGTTATTTAGCACCTGTGTTGGGTGCTCTTTAAAAGGATGATAAACTCCCTCTGATAGAGAACATAGTCCACTGGTAAGTGTATTACATTTTAGATGTGGTATCAATACATTTTCTTGGAGTTGCAGATGGAGATATTGCAATAGAAACTGCCCAGACCTTAGACTAGAATTTATGATTTTGTCAGTTTTAAAAATGAGGTAATAGCAGAACTATAGAACATGGTAGGCTCTTTGAAAGGTGTTTCACAGAGAAAAATTCAGGAAATCTTCAAAAAAGGAAAGAGAAACTGGTGAAATAAAGAGATAAAAAGCAGTCCTGGTTATAGAAAAAGAAATAGGATAATATTGTGCCATAGAAGCTCAGTGAAGAGTTTTAGTGGGTGGTGAAGAATATTGACTATTAAAAAGAGGCAAGAGCAAAGACACAAACAAAAAAACCCAGAAAGTAGTCTTTGACCATTTTCAGCAGTTATCTCATCTGAGTAATAGTTGGAGGCCAGTCTCAAGGAGTTTAGGGAATTAATGTTAAAAGGTGGAGGCAGCTGTCACAGGTCATATTCAAGGAATATGGCAGTAGCAACAGTGGAGTAGTTATCAAAGGGAGCACAGAGTCATTTAACTTAGAGACAGTATCTTTCTAAGATGGGAGAATTTCTGTATGTTAAAGGCAAAAAGGAAGGGGGCTCTATAAAGGGGGAAATTGAAGCTTCTGGGAAGAAAAAATGTATTTAGAAATTCTTGAAAGAGGGGTTGAAGAAAAGACACTTGAGACGAGATAATCTCCTTATTAGAATGGGGGCAAAAATAAATTTTAAAGTAAACTTCCCCTACTAAAATTTCCTAAACTGAATATTTAGTAAAGGAAAGTTTTTTGTTTTGTTTTGTTTTTTCACTCTGATTAGAATTTCCGGGCAACAATGATTAAATAGGATTAGGAATTCTTTTTTTTTTTAATTAATTTTTTTAGTTGTTGATGGACCTTTATTTTTTATTTGCTTATTTATATGTAGTGCTGGGGATTGAATGCAGTGCCTCACATGTATGAGGCAAGTGCTCTACCGCTGAGCTACAACTCCAGCCCCAGAAATTCTTTTTATAGGAACTCTGCTTTTAAGAGGAGTGAAGAATGTATCTGTTCTCCAGAAGTGGATGGTATGCCATTGTTTTACATTGATTTAAGTTTTGGACAAGAACACTGTTCAGTGCAAAACTATAGGATCTGAGGATAAGAATATTATATAAGTACATTTTCCTTCCTGTTTTTAGAGGAGGTTTCTTAGGAATTCTGTACAACTGAGGTTTCTAGTGAGGCTCTGATCCTGCTTCTAGCATTATAGGCATTGACATTTTAAAATGTAAATTCAAGTCCTTTGCATTTTATAGATACTACTTATAAGAGCCTTGATAAACTACAAGAGCTGTGGGGGGATCTTTGTATAGGGATGATGATAGTAATCATGGTAATCAATTAAATATGCTTTTTCTCTTAATCAACAGTTATTTTGTTCCACATGAGTTGTCTTCATTCTCCCTAGTCCTTCTCTGACACAGGGGATTTTTCTACAGATAGGCACCATTTAAACCCTGTAGTTGGAGAAGCCAAGTGTTTAAAGTACCCATTTTAAACATTCAAGGTTAAGAAAGCACATAAGGTTTTTAAAAGATAGGTACAGAAACAGAGGCTATTTTATTTATAATAAATGTATTATTTATAATAAATGTTTTATTTATAATAAATGTATTAATTTCAACTTATTTACCATTAAAAATCATTTTAAAAATGTTTATAGTTTTTTGACAGGCTCTTTGATGGGAACTGTGGAATGAATTTGAGGTTCCTGTTATCCTAGAACTCAAGTTCTAATCAGATACATAAACAAATATTCAGCTCCTTTTCGCTTCTTAGTCCTTTACTCTTTCACATTGTTTTGGTATTTGACCCAAAATTTTAAGATATAATATACATATTATCAAACATATCCAGGAAGGGTCTAAAAATAAATTTATGTTTCAAATTAAAGAGAAATTAATAATTTTAAGAGAAATGGGATTTGGATGAGTATTTAGTGTTTTACTTATGTTTTTGACTTTGGGAAAACTAATTTAAGTACAGATTTATATAGTTGGGCTTAATAAGTGTTTTTATGTCTGATATAGACAGATTTAGTAAAATGTCTCTTCCATCAGATATAAACCAAATATTTATTGAAATTTGCTAATGAAAATGTAAGGATATAAGACAGTTTTGCTTGATCAGTTTCCAAGTGTTGGGTTTGTCTGTTCTTAGATGTTCAGCAAGTGTTTTTAAGTTTTTAGGAGAGATAAAGATAATATCTGTCCATTTAGTTAATAATAGTGTTGAGTTACCTGGACTATTACTAATTTTATGGGTTAAAAAAGTTAATATTTGTATGTCAGCTTACATCTGATGCCTTTTTTGGCATCATTGGGGGACAGATGTGGTTCATGTGTACATGTGTTTAGTACCAGAATAACATTTTTGAGGCTAATTTGCCAACCACACAGGCTATTTTAAATGGTAGGAATAGTCTCAGTTGAGGATTGAAAGTTGGTATTTTGGAAGGGTTACTCCATCTTTGAAAACAGCTGTGTAAAAAATTAATAATGTTGCTGTTGGGTGATTGGAGATGTTAGTTTATCTTTGTTTTTGGTACTCAGATTCTAAACTCCATATACTTTTATGATAACAACCTCAGGGAAAGAGAGATTTATTGAGACCAGTTTTACCTGTTAATTCTTTGGTGGTTTTTTTTTTTGTGTGTGTGTGTGTGTGTGGTGCTGGGGATTGAACCCAGGACCTTGTGCATGTGAGGCAAGCACTCTACCAGCTGAGCTGTATCCCCAGCCCCAGTGGTAGTTGTTTTAATAACAACATAAAATGAGAAGTATGCTGAATGAAAAGAGTCCTTAAAACACATCTGTTCATGAGCTAAATGGCTTCATATGAATCTGTTTCCTAAGATGTAAAAAAGGCAAAACTCCTAGGATGGAACTAAAATAAGTTGTAAAACAATTTATGTGGTAATGTATGTTAAGATATATCATGCTGGCCATGGTGGCACAGGCCTGTAATTCCAGCATTTTGGGAGGCTGAGGCAGGAGTATCACAAATTCGAGGACAGCTTCAGCAACCTGGCAAGGCCCTAAGCAACTTAGTAAGACCTTGTCTCAAAATAAAAAGGGATGTAGCTCAGAGGTAGAGTAGCCATAAAATTCAATCCCCAGGAATATGTCCCCTCCCCAAATTATAATTTGAAAACAAATGCAGAAACTTAAGGTTATCCCAGTACATTTTAAATTTTTTCCAAATTTTTAATTGATGCATCATAGTTGTATATAATGCTGGGATTTATTGTTTCATATGCAGATAACAATATAATTTGGTCAATATCACTCCATGTTTTAGTTTGGTTTTGGGTGTTTTTTTTTTTTTTGATACTGAAAATTGAACTTAGGTATGCTTTACCACTGAGCTACAGCCTCAGTCCTTTTAATGATTTATTTTGAGACAGTCTCAATTGATTAGGGTTTTATTAAATTGCTGAAGTTGACCTTGACCTTTGAATCCTCCTGCCTCAGGTTCCCAAGCTGCTGGGATTATAGGCGTGCACTGCCATATCCGCCACTTCCCTGTATTTTAAATTTTCATTTAATAGAAGAATTGCATACTAAATCTAAAATTTCCAGAATTTTTGGAAGGAAGAGCAATAAGAGATTGAAGGGGAAAATGTTTGTGTATGATGAGTATTTGAAATAATTCTCATTAAAACATGATGTTGTGAAAGCATTGTTAATAGTGTTACCAGAGTCTTAGGCCAGAGAGGGCCTGACTTTTAGGAGTCCCAGTAAACCAAGTCTGGGCACTTTGCCCCAAACATCAAACAAAAAAGGTATTGGTGAAGTAAGAAAGGAATTTATTCAGTATAGATATTTTGGGGAGATCGAGAAAATCCAGTATCTTCAGCCCCATCTTTGGGGTTACTGACAAGAGTTTAGGGCTTAAATAGGGGAAGAATTAGGGCATAAGGCACAGAGGCATGTATGCATAATTAAGCAGTCTTGGTCAGACTGAGGTTTGGTTGATCATTATCTCCTGATTGGTCAGGCTGAGCTTTAGAATGCTGCTGATCCTGGTGGGTAATTTCTATTTATCACAATCTGGAATCCAGATTGACTTCAGGAGAGAATGACTCAGAAAAGGACAGAGCCAAAAAGCAAGATAGTGTTAGTTCTTTAATGTTCAGGGCAATAATTGGAGACTTCTAGGTGCTAGGTTTGGTACAGGACATTGTTTACAATGGCATTTTTTTACAGGCATTGTTTACAGTGGAATTTGAAAACCTGTTAA
This sequence comes from Marmota flaviventris, assembly GCF_047511675.1. Classification (NCBI taxonomy): domain Eukaryota; kingdom Metazoa; phylum Chordata; class Mammalia; order Rodentia; family Sciuridae; genus Marmota; species Marmota flaviventris. Next base: position 97,323,854 of record NC_092500.1, read on the forward strand.
TTATGATGTCCCTGCAAACTTTAAAAATACCTCGGTTACTTTTATTTTAGAAAGGATTACCAGCTTTACTTGTTACTTAATTGCAGAGAGGGTGTCATAAACTCTAGATACCTTTGTGATAGTAACCTTAGGGGAGTAAGAGCTTTATTGAGACCCCTTTTATCTGTTAATTTTTTTTTGGCGGTTGTTGTCCAAATAATAACAACAAAATAAAAAGCATGCTGAGTGGAAAGAATCCTAAGAACACATTAACTGTTTACAAACTGTATGACTTCACATGAATCTCATTTTCCTGCTACCGTGAAGATTAAGGTAGCAAAGGAGACAGGCAAAAATGAAGGCAGAGAGGCCATGGTTTTTTCCTGCTTTTAGTTGCCCATGATACTTGCAGGCCCAAGTGAAAAGCAGCCTTTAAATCCTGATACAATAGGAATAACTAGGATATCTCTTGGATTTTGATTGAATAAGCAGTTGTATATCTCATTGTAAAATACATTTGAAAGATAAATACCTCATCCTCTTCAAATTTAAACTTGAAGGTTATGAATACTGATGGCACTGGAAGACGAGTACTAGTGGAAGACAAAATTCCTCACATATTTGGTTTTACTTTGTTGGGTGACTATGTTTACTGGACTGACTGGCAGAGGCGAAGCATTGAAAGAGTACACAAGCGAAGTGCAGAGAGGGAAATCATCATAGATCAGTTGCCTGACCTCATGGGACTAAAGGCCACAAATGTTCATCGAATCATTGGTAAGTAAGTACAGAATATCTTAGAAATGGAAACTAGAAAAGATAGTTAGCAGCTTGTGAAGCAGCAGTGTAAATTGTTGATGTTTGAAGCATTATAGAAATCTTTAATTTTTTCACATTGACTTACCATTCTTGGCCTCACAGTTTGAATTAAGGGACAAAATACACATGAATAAGCATTCATACACCTTCATCAAAATAATTTAATTCTATGGTGTGAATAATGCACCTTATTTTGAAGCTTACTGTACAAAAGAAAGTATTTTGTTCCAGGTATGATAAGGCATGCCTGTAATTTGAACTACTCAGAAGGCTGAGGCAGGAGAATCACAAGTTCTAGACCAGCCTGGGCAATTTAGCAAGACTTTGTTTGAAAACATTAAAATGGCAAGGAATGTAGCTCAGTGGTGGAGTGCCCATGGGTTCTATCTCCAGTAATGGGGGGTTGGGGGAAGGCACTCTGCTATACTTTTATTCTCTATTAGTCCTCAAATTGCTTGTTTTTTGAGAAGAGAATTAGAACTCTAGATTGGGAGCAACATAGTCATAGGTCTTTGTGAATCAAATATGTATTAATTCAGAAGTGAAGTGTGTTGATTAGTCAACATGTGTGTCCTTCTGTGCCCTTTCATAAATTAATTTAATCTTTTAGGTTCTAATCCCTGTGCTGAGGAAAATGGGGGATGTAGCCATCTTTGCCTCTATAGACCTCAGGGCCTTCGCTGTGCCTGTCCCATTGGCTTTGAACTCATCAGTGACATGAAGACCTGCATTGTCCCAGAGGCTTTTCTTTTGTTTTCACGGAGAGCAGATATCAGACGAATTTCTTTGGAAACAAACAATAATAATGTGGCCATTCCACTCACTGGTGTCAAAGAAGCTTCTGCTTTGGATTTTGATGTAACAGACAACCGAATTTACTGGACTGATATATCACTCAAGGTTAGCAGAAAGAATTGGAGTATTAAAGCTGAGACTAAGAGGGAGAATTTCTTGAATTTCTGAATCTGCATGCTATATGGCCTCTCTCTCTCTCATTGCTCAATAGAGTTCAACAAATGACTTTAACTTTTGTAAGGAAGTGAAGGGGAAAGCCTGCTTAGTATATTACTAGGAGCCTTTTATGCAACATACTTTGCTAGTGGTTCTGAATCTGCAAGACATAATCTTTATCCACTTTATTATATTTAAGGATGATAAATGTTATTTTTTGTAGTTAACTGAGTAAAGAGTTGTATGCTTCACATAAAGTGGCTTATAGAGGCTTCACTCTTGACTTAATTTAAACAAAATTTTGAAGCCTGAAAGGTAGAAAGTGCCATTTGTGAGTTACAGCATGTCTTCATATTCTTTTTCCTAGACTAAATATTGAGAAGCATACTGGGATAGAAAGAGAAACTCCTTACTAAAATCTGGAATGTAATTTTTCCTTTTTCCCATTTGTTGGGGGCTCATTCAGATACCTTGTGTAAACTCTTGTGTAATTTGCAAAAAATATGAGTTCTTGGAGCCAGAATAAAGTGTCTACGGCATTATGGTCACATGTTTTTCACTGATTACTAATAAATTTTAAGAAACTCATTCCATTGTTTTAGTAGAATAAATTTTTGTTTTTTAAGAGTTATTCATGATTTTTCTCTCTAAAGTGGCAGTAAAACTCACACAATTGGATTTATTAGATATTTCTTTGCTTGTAAACTATATGAATTTTATTAGGAATCATTATGTCTCTTGACATTTCTGCATCTTTCCGTTTTCAAGATAGCCAGACCAAACCTTTCTGAATAGTGTTTTATACTTGTAACATGTAACTCAGTTGTGAATTTTATCTTTGCAGACCATCAGCAGAGCCTTTATGAATGGCAGTGCACTGGAACATGTGGTAGAGTTTGGTTTAGATTATCCAGAAGGCATGGCAGTGGACTGGCTTGGGAAGAACTTATACTGGGCAGACACGGGAACAAATCGAATTGAAGTGTCAAAGCTGGATGGGCAACACCGTCAAGTTTTGGTGTGGAAAGACTTAGATAGCCCCAGAGCTTTAGCATTGGACCCTGCCGAAGGGTAAATAGCTTTATATATTTATTTTTTGAAACTACATTGCACATTTTGAGGAACATGACCTTGATTTCTTAAATAATGCTCATAAGTTATACGACAACTAAATAGCTGATAGGCTTTATCTAAAACCAGTAATTGAGATTTCACTGGTTAATATTAATTATTAACTAAAGTCTGTTTCTGTTGTTATTTATATTGGGTGAAGAAAGAGTAAAATGGATTCATAATCATATATTACTGATAAGTATTTATAAAGTAAAGAATAGCCCTTTTAAACATAGAATCAACCTGTATTTGCTTGCTCCCACTTCCAGAGTAAATAACTAGATTATAAATCTATGATAGTAAACTCACTAAAACAACGTTGTATTTGAAGAAATTACTATAGTTGTGCCCCCTTTCCCAGGGCTTTGCTTTTTACAGTTTCAGTTAGCGTGGTTCAAAATATTAAATGAAAAATTTCAAAAATAAACAGTTCATAAATTTCATATAACTTTATTACAGTATTTTCCCCATTTTTTAAAATGGTTCTTAATCTCTTACTGGGCCAAGAAATAAATAAAACTTTGTAATATATATGTATAGGAAAAAACTTAAAATATATAGTATTTGGAACTGTCATGGTTTCAGGCATCCACTGGGAGTCTTGCAGTGTGTCCCTTATGGATAAGGGAAGACTACCATGTCCATCTAGTCAGAAACCCACATCAAAAACAACCTCTCTGCACTGACATATTGTGGAATTATGGTGATCTTTGTTCTAAGCGTTAGTTTTCAGATAAATTTAGTAGTTGGAACTAAGAATTCTAATATAGGTTGCTGCTGGCAAGGGTAAAATTTCTTACACGGTTGTTTTTCTTTGGCTCTTTTGATGTACATATGCCTTTCAACTGACAAGTACAAATGAAAAAAAAAAAAAAAAGCCCAGGACTAATTTTCAGGAAAGCATGTTCATACACCTTTACCAAGTTAGCCATCAGCTGACAGGCTGATGAGTGAATGTCTTTCCTCAGTTACTTCTTGAGAGTTGGCATGTGAAATGTTTTCCTAGTGCCAGTATTTAGTGTCTTGAGAATTAGCATCTTCCTAGGTTAGTTGAAAGGGCATTTGGCTAAGGATGAGGTTCTAGTTCTAGGTCTACCATGAAACTGGTTTGGAAACATGAGACAAATCCATTCAATTTCTTTTAGTCCTTTGGTCTCCCCATCTATAAAACACCTATACTGTGGGGTAGTTCTAAGATTAAAGTGAGCAACTTAAAAGAAAAAAAAAAAAAGGAATCTTAACATTTCACAGGGATAATGGTAGTAGTGTTCATTACCCCACTGACACATCAAGGGTGATTGATTGTTCTTATACATACAATATGTTCCCTGGGATGGTATGATCAAATGCATTTTCAGGCTTTGCATTTGACTTGAGCCTTTCAAAGACTCATTGTTTATTTTTACATTTGATGTACTTCTGCAGCTTGTTTTTGAGGCAAACTTATTATATAAATTAAGTTCAACAATTAAAAAGTTAAAGTTATTTGTATTAAAAAACACATAAAGACATTTTAGTCAAACGTGAACCAGATTCTTAGACTGGAGCTTTAATCTTTTGCTTTTTCATGAATAGTCATTTTATAAATGCCATAGCTGCAGTAAAGAAACCATTGATTTGTTTCCAATTCCTAGGTTTGGATGGAGTAAATTCATTGGAAAAACTAAGGAAAGCTGACTCACTTCCTTTTTGGGGAAGTGAAAAAATAAATTTAGTTGAAAATTTGTTTTACCCATTTTCTTGATATGTATTTCTTTAAATTTATTTAGTTACTATGAATGAATATAACCAGTTTTCCCAGAAAGCCAAAAGTGAAATGTTAATTGTTAATTGTTTTGATTCAGATTTATGTATTGGACTGAATGGGGTGGAAAACCTAAGATTGATAGAGCTGCTATGGATGGAAGTGAACGTACTACATTAGTTCCAAATGTGGGGCGGGCAAATGGCCTAACTATTGATTATGCTAAAAGGAGGCTTTATTGGACAGACCTGGACACCAACTTAATAGAATCTTCCAATATGCTTGGTAAGCTTTACTACTTTTTACTGGGATAGTATATTCTTTACACAAATATCAGTGACAGCTATTCATTATTGGTTAGACAACTTCATATAGATGTTTAGCTGCTTTCTCTGTTCTGGAGTTGTATCATTGTTAATAGTAACTACTGGGATTCATATCTACTTCATATGCAAAAATTTCACTATTGTTAGGTTTGTAATAACATTTATAAATCCCTCTAGTCCTGAAGTAAATTTTTATTCCAGTAAAAAATAATAATAAATATATTTATTATACACAATTAAAATAGACCATTCATGGGGCTATGGTTGTAGCTCAGTGATAGAGCGCTTGCCTCACATGTGTAAGGCACTACGTTCTATCCTCAGCACCAAATAAAAATAAAATAATTTTTTTTAGTTGTAGTTTAGTAGAAAGGGCATTTGGCTAAGGATGAGGTTCTAGTTCTAGGTCTACCATGAAACTGGTTTGGAAACATGAGACAAATCCATTCAATTTCTAAAAAATTGTGTTCACCTACAACTAAAATAAAAGACCACTCAGAGGAATTTAATCAGTTATTTATAGTAGGAATATGAGTTTGAGACATGGGGTCAGACTACAAATAGATTAATTTCAGAGAAGCAGTCTGGTTTTAGAGTTACTTTCAAATGAATTGTTCTGTTTTATTATAATGTAATGTTTTACATATTAATATTTTTTTGTGGGGGGGAGACAACAAAATGCTTGTATTTTCACATATTTCATCCTTGTACATCTTCCCTGTCTACTGCCTTTCCAAAAATAGGACTCAACCGTGAAGTTATAGCAGATGACTTGCCTCATCCTTTTGGCTTAACTCAGTACCAAGATTACATCTACTGGACGGACTGGAGCCGACGCAGCATTGAACGTGCCAACAAAACCAGTGGCCAAAACCGCACCATCATTCAGGGCCATTTGGATTATGTGATGGACATCCTCGTCTTTCACTCTTCTCGGCAGGCAGGGTGGAATGAGTGTGCTTCCAGCAATGGGCACTGCTCCCACCTCTGCTTAGCTGTGCCGGTTGGAGGTTTTGTTTGTGGATGCCCTGCCCACTACTCCTTGAATGCTGATAATAGAACTTGTAGTGGTAAGCAGCATTTTGAAAATACTTTAATTTGTCTTTTTCTAGGGTAAATAGTTGTGGATGTCAAGTTGGTCATCTGTTTAATTAAGGGGAAGGCCAGAGGGAGGGTGGATACAAATTTTTGTCACTTATTTGATGATAGCAACTTGATATTGTAGAAAGGTTAAGTCTTTTACCTTTGGGTATTAATGTTTAGTGTAAAATGTACATAATTTCAGAGAGGCATGCATGCATGCATGTTTGTACATAATTCATATTTATTCATTATTAAGGAAGGGAAGAACAGAACAAATAGTACACAAACAGAATCCCAAAACATAACCTCCTGTTCTTTAAAGTGTATAGAATAGGACAAAAAAAAATTTAATTGCATATGAGGCCAGGAAGAAAATGCATATGACAAAATTTAACCCAGTATTACAACATAGTCAATAGATGGGAAACTAGAGAGCACATGTTCTCCAAACATAGTGAATGGTGCTGCTTAATTCCCGCTGGTGTTCTTATCTATTAAAAAATCTAGTCTTTTGGGTCTTTTCATTTTTAAGTATTGGCAAGTAATTCACAATAAACATTATACACATGCAGTGCTAACAGCATAGTGTATAGAAGAACATTGTTGGCAAGGGAAAACTTGGTATATGACTTAATTATATATGAAAGCCCATGTCTTGATAGGCAGACATGAAAAAGTTGGTATGTCTGATCAAGAAATGGGTAGAGGTCAGAAAGTAGATTCATAGGAGACAGAGGGTATGTGCTAATATGGGAGAAAATAAGGAACTTGTTACAAGATACTGATATAATTAACTACTTTGTTCTGTGTCTGAGAAAATGTATCAGAAATCACACAGGCAAAGATTTAATCTATTCTGATAAAGAATTCAATTGTGAAAGAGAATGCAGCCATATAGTTTAATGATTAAGAGATTATACTTTTGAATCTGTCACAATTAGTGTTTTACTTTACACAAGTAACAAATTTTTTAAAGTCTAAATTTTTCTCATTTTAAAAATGGGGATAATAATAAATACCTTATAGGGTTGTTGTATAGACTAAATAAGATACATGCTCTGATTCCTGGGAAGAAGAAAGGGTAGCCTGGAAGTCAAGAATAGCGTGGTAATTCAGGTAGACTTAGACTGTGGTGGTGGCTGTGGTAAGGAGAGATATGATGGTCTCAAGGTATACTTTGGAGCTAGAATGAATAGAACTTAGGGTTCTATGCGAAAAGAAAAGAGAAGAAGCAAAGATGACATCTCAGTTAGGTGTCACTTTTGATAGGCTATGAAAAGATGAGATTAAAGGTATGAATTTTTGAATTGCCAGGTATATTTAAAATGAATGAGATTACCACCTAGGGAGAAGGTAATTTTTCTATAAAGGACCAAATTGTAAATATTTTAGACTTTGTGGGTATGTAGGCTCTGTCATACCAACTTTATTTTATTTCAGTAAAACTTTATTACCAAAAAAATAAAGAAACAAGAAGAAAGCATGCTATATTGGTTTATAGGCCATAGTTTGCCTGTTTCCGGTGGAGAGGGAAAAAAAGGATCTGGTAACCTATGGAACTCTGGTTCAGAAGGGAGAGTTTGTAGAGGACACTGAAAAGTTGCAGAGGTAAGAAGAAAAGCAGGGGAGAATTGAGGCACTGAAGAGAAGAGTTAAAGTTGTTTTTTAAGGACCATTGACTACTGCAGAGAGGTTGAGTACATTGATATTTAAAATAGTATCTATTTGAGTTTTGGGTAAGATTATTATTAGTAACCCTCAAGAGAATGATTTCAGGGAATTAATGCTAAAATGCAGATTTGAGTAGTTTAAAAAATTAATGAAAGGAAAAGGAAGAGGCAGAAGTATTTATAGACATCTCTTTGAAGAAATCTGGCTTTGAATGGAAGAAGAAATTAGTCTTGTAGTTGCTTATGCCCAGGCTTGTTGGTTGTTGGGTAAGGGCCATGAGAAATCACTGCTGAATGTCCCTAAAATCTGTTGACTGCCTTTCTGAGACATGTAAGCAGTGTTTCAAGAGATTTATTGTGTACTATTTTTGGGGGGAGGGGTACTGTTTATTGAACCTAGGGGCGCTTAACCATTGAGCCACTCCCTAGCCCTTTTTTATATTTTCTTTATAGACAGGGTCATGCTTAGTTGCTTAGGACCTAGCTAAATTGCTGAGGCTGGCTTTGAAATCATCACTCCTGCCCCAGCCTCCCGAGCCACTGGGATTACAGGTGTGCTCCACCTTGCCCTACTGTGTGCTCTTTTCATAGTGAGTACTATTTAATTTTTGTGTAGAAATATATTAGATTCTAGGGCATATCATAAGAGAAGTTTAGCACAATGTTCTTGCCTTCCAAAATTTCTAACATTGTGTCCTTTGCTCTTTGACCTGTTTTAAAATCTAAATCAGACTACCTTGTTTCTGTTCTCAAATCTTACAGTGCTCCCCATTTTACACAGAGTAAAAACCTAGCTCTTATAAGGGCTGGTGATTCCTGCATACCTAATCTATGCCCTTTCTTCATAACCTCTGAATGAAAAGGCAAGATAGGTTCTACAAAAACACATGTGCTTTTCTCTCAACTGCTTTATGGCTTTGGAAAAATTATTTAACTTTCTGAGCCTTGATTTGGTCACCTATAAAAAGGAAATCTTGGGAATTATTAAATAACAGTATGATGTACCTGTGAAACATGTTGGAGGCCCTTGATAGTTTTTTTTTCCCCCTCTTTTCCTCCTCTCAAACAATTTTATTTTCTTACTTTAAAAATTAAGGCTATAGGGGCTGGGACTATAGCTCAATGGTAGAGCACTTGCCTTGCATGTGTAAGGTGCTGGGTTCAATCCTCAGCACCACATAAAAATAAATAAGTAAATAAAGATATTGTACCAACTACAACTAAAAAAATTTTTTTTAAAATCAAGGCTGCAGGGCTTTCCTTGTCATCAAATGTGTGTTTCTTCATTTATTTCTTCAATGAATATTTATTTAATACCTAATTCATACTGGGCATGAATGGAAAACAGTGAACGAAATAGACATAAATTCCTGCCCTCACAGAACTTACCACTCTGACAAATAATGAGCTAAATAAATTGTATCAGTGTTAAATGGTGACAAATATTATGTAGAAATATTACAAGCAAGAAAGGGTGGTGGCAGCAGAGTTGATTGTTAAATAAGATGATCAGCAGAGTCCTTACTGAAAAGTGACATTTATGTCAGAACAAGTAAGGAAGTGAACTATAGAGATACCTGGGAGAAGACCAGTCAAGTCAAAGGGGAGAGCAGATGGGAAAGTCCTGGGAGGAACAAGTCTAACACAATACAAGAACGTTTAAGATGCTAGTGTTGCTAGAGCAGAGTGAATAAAAAGATTAAGTGAGATGAAATAGGGAGCCAAATTGTGCAGCCCCTTTTTTTAGTACTGAAGTGGCCTCAATGGCACCTTTGTGCAGATTGGGAAAAGATGTTTCCTCTGGGCAGACTTGATCCTACTGGTACATGACTTGGCTAATGAAGTGTGTGCTGAATTTCAGTTCCTGCTCAGTGCCCTTGGCATGCACAAATGGCATAGTCATATGTGGTGGGTTTTACTTTGTAGTTTATTCTGTTCTCATCTAAGAGCAGCACTTTCCTTTAAGGTACAAGTAAATATTGGTGCCTTCAACACATCCTATTCTACTACTGCATGTTGCTGTCTTTGTTGTGGGAATGGAAGATTCAGACAACATGCTTGTATAATTTTTAAAGCAGCAATTGTGCAAGAGATGGAGGATTTGTGTTTAGAGTTTACATAAGTTAGAATGGATTTAGTCTTTAAAAATGCCATATTCTGTGTCATTCCAAGCCCCCAACTCATGGTAAAATAAGTCAGAACATTAGTTTAGAGTTTTAGAAATAGTGTAACCATTTGTAATTGTAAATGTCTTTTGAGTAGACTTTTTGAAACAAGCATTTTCTTGGAGTTACAATTGGCTTCATCTTAACCTGCATTTCTAGAACAAGATCTGCACCCAATTGTGAAATCTTATTGAAGGTTAAAACTTGTCTTGGGGGTGGGGAAGAAATCCTACTAGAAGCCAACTGTATATTTGATAAATTGTTTCCCAGATAGGAAAATTTGGGAACTAAGATTATGGGGTCTTTCTGCTAAGTTTCATTTTCTTAGTATCTACATAGTGCTTATGCTGTTGGAAACTTATCAGTTTACAGTCTTTTTTTCTTTAAATTTACTAAGAATATTACTGACAAAAATCAGTCCTTAAAAAAAGTTGTAGGAGACTTTGCAGCTACTTTATGTGAAATGTTCTTAAGGCCCGGACTCTTATTACAGTTGTTAAAAGTTAAATAAATACATGATGGGCTCCATAATATAGAATTCTAGCAGATCATTGACATCCTTTCTAAAGCTTCCGAACTAAATATGGACTTTTAATTAATGAAGAACTTAAATGAAGCAGAATTTCATTGTTGTGAATATCAAGTTTTTTGTGAGTGCAAATGAATTCCTTTGGGGTTTAAGTCAATATACATTTGAGTGTGAATGTAAAGTAATCCAGAGAACCACAAGTAGTGGAGCTATAAACAATGGGGCATAGATTAAAATAGGCCCTTAGTTCTGACTTGGCTCTTTTTTTGGATTTTTTGTTTGTTTGAAGTCAATACTTTTTATTTAAGGAATTTCCCAGGGTGATTGTTTTGTTGTACATCTCAAGGATTCCTTTTTAGAAGAACTGATGCTTAATTTAGTTGTCCCATCATCCCACAATTCTTTGGCAGGGGATGGGGGGCTTCTATTTCCATTTGAATTATGCACATATTGATAATGATTTCAGGATTCTTCATCTAAGATATTTGGGATCTAATTTTTTCAAGTAATTGATTTTAGGATCACTTTGGAATAGATGGATCTGCCTGGTTCTCAGTTGCTGCAACTTCTCTAAACATCAGTGAGTTCAAATCATATTCATTCCTATTATCACCCTCAGGAATGCCAATATGACAGTTAAACAAACATGATCCAAACACAGTAAGATATATCTTCAACTCCACATATCGTTTTTTGAGGATAGAAGCTTTTAAGAAAGAAGCCATTTTCTTATATTAGTATGAAAATTGGAATATTGAATCAATGTATCTGAGATTTATTTCATGACTTGTTCTTTTTGTCAACTTGTTAGTCTTAAAACCAGCCTTTTTAGTTATTAGTATCCCATCACTATAAGCTATCTTAGGTATGACATTTCTGCTTGCGTATCCAAACTCATACTGAACAATGAGTTCTGGATTGCAAAGGGGTGGGTTTTTTTTGTTTGTTTGTTTTTTTAATGTTCGTATTTCTGAGAAGGACAAAATTCTACTAGATTTAGGTGATGACTGGAAACCGAGAGAATGGAATATAATTATGGAATTTACACACACACACACACACACACACACACACACAGAGTGGTCTTCTCATCTGATTTCACTTTCCAATGTTTCAGATATCTTACCTGCCATTTGGAAATATTAAATGGGACATCCTAGAATTTATAAATTTTAAATTCCATGTAGTTCTAAGAAGCATGATGAAGTCATTTTTCATCCTGCTTAGAATGTGAATTCCTTTGTCCAACATGTCCATGCTGTATATGCTACCTTGCCTGTTTGTCACTTAGTACTGCAGTGCTTATATTCAAGTTGTACTTATTTTACTTAATAATGGCCCCCAAACATGAAAGTAGTGATGCTGGCAATTTTTAATAAAATTATATAGTGTTATAAAAGAATATTATTTAATAAAAATATATTATTATAATTATTCTGATAATATTCTATTCTTATTGTCAATCTCTTACTGTGCCAAATTTATGCGTTAATTAATCATAGGTAGGTGTGTGTATATAGGATTCAATACTGTCTGTGTTTGAGGTATCCACTGGGAGTCTTGGAATTCATCTCCCATTAATAAGGGGAGACAGCTGTATTTTAGTGAGGATTTTAAAATGCTACTAGATTTTGTAGTTGTTATCACTGGCATTCTTTTCTAGATGTTTCCCTATTATAAAAGTGATTACATAATAACCAGAAGCCTAGTCCTTGGGAAAGGGAAGTGTCTGCAATGTATTTTCCCAGTTCATGAATTTAGGGAATCAACTTAGCATCAAAGGAGAATTTTATTTTAGTGAAAATATAAATGTAAGGTTTCTTTTGAGGATTAAAAATAAAGAATGTGGGGCTGGGGTTATGGCGTTAACGTACTTGCCTAGCATGAGTGAAGCACTGGGTTCGATTCTCAGTATCACATATAAACAAAGGTCCATCAATAACTAATAAAAAAAATTAAAAAAAAATGTGAAGTGTCTATATTATTAATTTTGGGATAATTTTTATCTGCCTTTTCTCCCTGCAGCCATCATATACACTACAAAGCAAAATAAAGTCTATATCTGCATTTCATGAGTTTTTGTCTAATTCTTGTTAATCTAAGTTTATTAATGCTACTAATAATAATTGATAATAATAAACAATAGCTATTTGTACTTTTATATCCTGGCTTCCAGTTTTTAAAGTGTTTTCATTTCTGTGATAGAATTTTTATAGCAACTCAATGAGAAGGGCAAGGTGGCTATTATCTTTATTTTACAGTTGGATAAAATTTGATCAAGAGGAGGGTCAGTGACTTAGTAATCAAATGATTAGATAATGAACAGTCTGAATTTAAAATAATAATGAAGATTCTTCTTTGACCTATGGAGGCCCAGGTTTTCGGCCACACACACACACAAGAATAGGTTAAGGAGGAGTAGAGTTATTCACCTGATGGACTAGAATTAAGTTTACGTTTATCAAAAGTTTCATTGAAATCTCCTATGATATCTGTGATAGAAGAAGAAAAGTAGATTATGTCACTGGGTAACTGGTTTGGTAACCAGAGTGCTCGTCATTGTCGCTCTGAAGAGAGTTTTGGATTGCGTATTCTGAATCCTGCTATGTCTGTCTGTATTGTATGCAGGAAATAATATACAATAGTCTAGTAAAATATTTGAGTAATGCAAGACTCAGAATAACTATATTTTGGGTTTGCTCTTTTCTTTTTTTAAGCCCCTACCACCTTCCTGCTCTTCAGTCAAAAGAGTGCTATCAATCGCATGGTGATTGATGAACAACAGAGTCCTGACATCATCCTTCCCATCCACAGCCTTCGAAATGTCCGGGCCATTGACTATGACCCCCTGGACAAGCAGCTATATTGGATTGACTCACGACAAAACATGATCCGAAAGGCTCAAGAAGATGGAAGCCAGGTAATTCAGGGTTCGTTAATTTCTCCCCTCCCCTTCCTTCTCCTCTTTCTCTTCCCTCTCTCCTTCTTTTCTCTTTTCCTTTCTTTTATTTTCCCTCTCTCCCTTTCATCTGTCCATCCATCTGTCTTTCTGTCTGTTTTTCTTATACTGGAGATTGAACTCAGGACCTCACACATGCTAGGCAAGGACTCTTGAGCTATGTCACCAGCCCTTTTAATTTGAAACAGGACCTTGCTAAGTTGGTGAGGCTGGCCTTGAACTTGTGAGCCTTCTGCCTGAGCCTCCCAAGTAGCTGGAATTAACAGGAGTGTGCCACCATACTTAGCCAGGCTCAGTTCAAAATCCATTTTTTCTGACTGGTAATTGGACTAACCAATTATACTATTTCACTTGGTTCTTGCCACACACACACAGAGAGAGACAGAGACTGAAATTCTGAACCTAGTAGCTCTCTTTTACTCCTGATGATTTTTCTGAGTGAACAATTACTTGACAGTGGTATTGGGTTGGAAATTATATTAGGAGAACTTAAGCTCACATATCAGTAATGACTGTCACTGCTACCCACATCCATTTATATAGTTTTTTTTTTTTCTTATGATTCCATTTGTGTGGAATGTTAGAAGTTTTGAAGTCAAATAGGCCTTAGTTCTGATCCAAGCTCTCTCCTTCCCTGGGAATCTCATAAATTTTTTTAACTGAAAAAAATGCAAAGTTACATCGTGCTTACCTTTATATGATAGGGACTTGACAAATAAGTGTTACATTACTAATTACCTATTATTTAAAAGGTTCAGAGGACAGCATATATAGCATAATTTTGTAAAATTTAAAACATCTAGGATGTGCTATTGATCAAATTTTTTTTGGTAAATATTATTTAGTGACTGTGAGATGGGAATGAGAATATTGTCAGTCTTACTTATGCCTACACACTAGTCATGGATTTATATACCACTCTAATACTTAACTTCCTTGCGTTCTGTGACCGGGCAGGGTTAGACTGGGATTACAATAAATATAACTATTGTCTTCCTTATAGCAGTGATGTTAAATTGAATTTTGAATGTACTAAAATTTAGGGGGATTAAATTACTAATTTTTGTTACATCTTTTCAAACAGTAAAGAACAAGATGGTAATATATTTAGAGCTACGGAAAGATCATTTAGGGGTGAGGTTATAGTTGTGTATTCTATATACACTTTATACTGGGTAGGACAGAATTAATGATTGATAACTAGTAGATAGAAGTTATGGTTATTATATAGCCAAGGACATTGCAAATAAATTAAATAACCTCATTAAGGGATGTTAATAGTAAAGTCCTAGTAAAGGAAATGTACTTTATTCAGATGGACAAATCTTCCTATGATTGACTTTGTTAAAAAATATATATTTATTTTATTTATTTGGAGGTGAGTTTCTGGATTAGAGAAAGAGATGATTGATAGAGTTGGTTTGTAGCCCTGACTAGTGTTATCATTTCTAGAGCAGTTTCTAAACTCTTTAGACATTTGGGGCCAGATAAATCTTTGTTGTGGGGGCTATCCTACATGTTGTAGGATGTTTAACAGCATCCTTTGCGTCTACTCACTATATTGCCAATAACATCACCATAGATGTGACAACCAAAAATGTTTCCAAACATTGCCAAATGTCTGTAGGGACAGAATTTATCCCTGGTTGAGAACCATTGCTCTAAAGGTATTTCTAGGGTGTGGTTCTAGCCATTAAATCTACAGTTTGCTGAAGGCTGCTGTTACTTTCTTCCTTCTGTTTCTAATCAAGGCATCATTAGGTTCTTGGAGCAACTAATCTATCCTCGGCTCCCTCTTCTGCCCTAGGCCATAACAATCCCACAGAATATTTGAGATGCATGTTAACAAAGAAGTACATTATCTATAAAAAAATGTATCAGTAAAAAAAGCTCCCAGAGACTTGAGAGGCCTTCTCAGGTGTGTAACCACATAGGTGGAAGCATTGAGTAGATACCTCAGGGCTATTTGTTATGGAGTCTTTAACTTTCTGTGTGTGACTTTTTCTTTCCTTAGGGCTTTACTGTCGTTGTGAGCTCAGTTCCGAATCAGAACCTAGAAATACAGCCCTATGACCTCAGCATTGATATTTATAGCCGGTACATATATTGGACTTGTGAGGCTACCAATGTCATTAATGTGACCAGATTAGATGGAAGATCAATTGGAGTGGTGCTGAAAGGCGAGCAAGACAGACCTCGAGCCATTGTGGTAAACCCAGAGAAAGGGTATGTTACTAAAGTGGCATTCAGATATATTTGCATCTGAGACCCTTCTCAGTCTTCCTTTTCAGTTCTTTATTTATCTTTTAAATTTTCTGTGCTCCTGTGAACAGCTCATTATTCTCTGTCCACTTGCCCATGCATTTTATTAACAGCTTTCTTATATTTTCTTTGATTTCACTGCCTAGAATTTCCTTTCTTGGTTTAGTTCTAAATTTGATCCATACCTTCAGGACCATTTCAGCTCCTGTTTCCTCCATGAAGTTTTCCTTGGTCTTCCTACCTCCTGCCAGATGTGATTCTCCTCTGTCCTAGATACCCAGTGCTCTGTGTCTGTTCCTCTCTATTCATATTTAATTCTTTTCAGTTTGTCTTCTACTTAACTATTTTTCAGTTGTATATTTCTTATTAGACCTTAGACTCCTTTATGACAAGAATTAATGTTTTTTTTTTCACTTAATACAGAGCTTTGCATTTAATAAATATTCAGTACTCAGCTGCATCTGAATGAAAGATAAGAAATTCAGCAGGGAAAGTAGCTTATTTAAAAAGAATTACAGGAAAGGGATGAAACCTATAAGTTAATATAAGAAATGATTAATATATAACTTATTTTTAGTAATTAATAGGAAAGGAACTTAAAATTTTATGTCCAGTTTTCTCTGGCCACTGATTTCTTCTTTATTGTAGTATTCTGAAAACATTGGCATACTGTATCTAATACTCTTACATTCAAATCTATGAAAGTTAATTCCCTATGAAATTGTGTATGCTCTTTTTTACTTCTATGAAAGTAGAAGTATACCAAGACCTTTTTTAATATTAAATTTTAGTGGGGAGGGAGAAATGGGGAAAGGTGAATCAGTGAATACTAAGTTGTAGTTAGATCAATATTTTTAAAAAAGCTAGAAAAAAGAATTTTGAATGATAATTAAGATAGTTATACTGGGTTATGCATGTATACATGTATCCAAACA
Organism: Marmota flaviventris; assembly: GCF_047511675.1. Classification (NCBI taxonomy): domain Eukaryota; kingdom Metazoa; phylum Chordata; class Mammalia; order Rodentia; family Sciuridae; genus Marmota; species Marmota flaviventris. The sequence goes on from NC_092500.1 coordinate 97,340,389, forward strand.
TCATATGTTACTCCATTAATATGTACAATTTTTATTAGTTTTAAAGTAAATTAGGGGGGTGTGGTTGTGGCTCAGTGGTAGAGTACTTACTTGCCTGGCACGTGTGAGGTACTGGATTTGATCCTTGGTGCCACATAAAAATAAATAAAATAAAGGTATTGTGTTCATCTACAACTAAAAAAATTTTTAAAAATAAATTAAAACAGATTTAAAAATATCTAAAAGTAAGATTTAAAGATATTAGTTGACCTTCATTTATCTTCTTTTTTTTAATAGTGATGGGAATCAGACCCAAGAGCTTTATGCTAGTAGGCAAGCACTCTACCACTGAGCTACATCCCCAACGCCATCTCTATTTGTCTTAATCATTAAGAATATTATTATTTTACATGGTTTCTTACTTTGATAACTTCTTATTTTCTTCTAATTACTCTTCAGGTATATGTACTTCACCAATCTTCAGGAAAGATCTCCTAAAATTGAACGGGCTGCTTTGGATGGAACGGAACGAGAGGTCCTCTTTTTCAGTGGCTTAAGTAAACCAGTTGCCTTAGCTCTTGACAGCAGGTTGGGCAAGCTCTTTTGGGCTGACTCAGATCTCCGGCGAATTGAAAGCAGTGATCTGTCAGGTACTTAAGAAGTGTATTTCCCTATTTTGATTTGAGTTTTTAAGATGGTTTGTTAGTAGCATTTGTATTTTTCTTGCATTGTATTTCTGATAGATTTATTTGTAGTTTTATCTTCTATAGTATACATCAAGTTGGTTGGATAAAAGCTTTTTCTTTTACTATCTAATTATTTGCCAGTTTTCTTGATAGGGTAATAGTATATTTCTAATGTATCTTTCTTTTCTCTTAGTTGTTCTCCTCTAGTTCATGTTCTCATCATCTGATTGATGGTCTCCCTGCTAGATTTTCCTTAAAAAAGTATGTGTGGGGCTGGGATTGTGGCTCAGCAGTAGAGCACTTGCCTAGCACAGGTGGGACCTGGGTTCAATTCTCAGCACCACATAAAAATAAAAGCATTGTGTTGTGTCCGTCTACACCTAAAAAAGTAAATATTAAAAAAATAAGCAACCGGTGTTACCAGTTTCTTATGTATCCTTCCTGAAATATGCTGTGTACCCACAAGAAAATACAGTTATGCACTCTATCCTCGCTATCCTTTAAAAAAAAAAGTGTGTGTGTGTGTATCCATATATATAAATAAACATCCATGAACATAATTTTTTATATATACAAACATAATAATCTAAAATGTGGTTTTCTTGTTTTGTTTTGGGTGTTACTGGGGATTGAACCCAGGGCCTCACACATGCTAGGCAAGTGCTCTACCACTGAGCTACATCTCCAGCCCTTTTTATTTTATTTTAAGACAGGTTCTCACTCAGTTATTCAGGCTGGCCTTGAACTTGGTTTTCTCCTGCCACTGCCTCCTGAGTAGCAGAAATTACAGGTGTGTACCATTGCTCCCAGCCAGAAGTGTGGTTACAAATGTCATCAATATACTCTAAAAATCTTCAGGACAGTCTCATAACCTACAGGAGAAAGATCTAGATGTACACTTAATTTGGTATAAATTGATATTTGCCTTTTACAAACTTAACTTGACCTTTACATTCCTCATATTTTAACCAAATTAAATCATTCTTTACTTTTAAGGTATACTTTAATTTCTCATTTCTCTGTAGTCCTCTATGATCATATTTACTTCATCTACCCTAATTTCTTATATCTTAACATTTTATGCAACCTTACTAGTGATTAGGGAAATTAATTTAAAATAATACACTTTGTCTATCAGAGTGACAAAACTTTGTTAAAGTTGATTGTAGTTAACATTGGTCAGAATGCTAGAAAATAACATATTCTCAAATGGTTTAGTGAAAATGGGAATAGGTAGAACCTTATGGAGGGTAATTTGCCAATAATTATCAGCATTTAAAACAAGCATTCCTTTTGATTCCTGGCAGTTTCCTTTTTAAACGGGTGTCTTAGAGAAATATAAACCCAAGTGTACAGAGGCATTCATGAATACCATTTGTAATCATTTTTCATGGAGAAACTTTCTACTATATCAGTGTATAGAATATTATAGTCCTTTAAAAGATTAAGGTAGATCTGCGTGCACTGATGTAGAGGATGATTTTTAAAACAAATTACGCAACAGTGTTTATTAAGATCCAATTTTGTTTAGAATTTAAAACTATATAGTATGTATGCATGTACCCCCTGCCACACTCACACACTACACACACACACACACACACACACACATATATATCAGTAAGAAATAAGGGCATGTCTGTATGTTCAGTTTGAAATATGTAAACAAATATATCTTAAGAAAGGTCTGGAATGTTTGCATATTAAAATGTGAAGAGTATTGTATTATATGAAATTTTTTATTTCTGAATACATTTGTAATTTTAAAAAAAAAGCAATAAATAAAAAACAAATTCTGGCCAGGTGTGTTGGCACATGCCTGTAATCCCAGCAGTTCTGGAGGCAGAGGCAAGAGGATTGCAAGTTCAAAGCTAGCCTCAGCAACTTAGTGAGGCACTCAGGAGATGAGTGAAACTCTGTCTCAAAATAAAAAAATTTTTAAAAAGGACTTGGGGATGTGGCACAGAGGTTAAGTGCCCCTGGTTTCAATCCCTGATATCAAAAAAACAAAATTCAAAACAAAACAATTTTGTCCTTTCTTTAGGTACCAGAGTCCCCCTTTGCTTTCTCTGATTCTGAGTATTCATATATATAGTTACACAGGTGTTTTCACATGTCTGGCATGGTATATCCTTTCCCTGATCTGATTTTCCTATGTCTCTTATATTACCTCTGTTTTGTATAATAATTGTTTATATCCATGTTTCAGCTCTTTTATTAGTATTGAAGATATGTTCCCACACCCTTGCCTTTTCTTTCTCTTCTTTTATGATGTTTGGTTTTTGTTATTAAAGTAATGCATGTTCAAGCTGGGCTCCGTAGCGCACCCTTGTAATCCCAGCGGCTTGGGAGGCTGAGGCAGGATAATCGCTAGTTCAAAGCCAACCTCATCAAAAGCAAGGCACTAAGCAACTCAGTGAGACCCTGTCTCTAAATAAAATACAAAGTAGGGCTGGGGATGCGGCTTAGTGGTCGGATGCCCCTGAGTTCAGTCCTCAGTATAAAAAAAAAAAAAAGTAATATTAAATATTTTTATTAAAGAAAGTTTGGGAAATAACTTCTGATAATCAAGAGATTATCTGATACACTATTATTATTAACTTTAGTCTTCAGTGAGTTAACTTCTATTTTCTTTTATTGTTTTTTTCAAACATTTTTTATTGGTGCATTAGAGGTATACATAATGATGGTATTTGCACACAGTATAACTTGGCTAATATCACCCCCCCCCCCTTCTGTTCTTTCTGTTCTTCTCCTTCTCTATCCCAGAGGTAACTTTTGATGGTTTTTTTTTTTTTTTTTGCCATGCATGTTTTGAGGTGTTTGTGTTTATTTTACTATACACACACACACACACATATTTATTTATTTTTTCATTTTGTAATATAAATAGTCCCATCATGTATTCTTTATAGGTTGCTTTTTTTTTCAGGAAAATTATGATTTTGAGATGATCCATGTTTATCCACACCTCTGTTGTTTATTTTCAATGCCTAAATAGCATTTTATTGTGTGACTTTATTCTGTTGTCTGTTTTGCTATTCAAACTGTCTAAAAAAAAATTTTTTTTTTTTTGCCATAAAATACAGTGCTGCAGGGGATTGGGGATGTAGCTCATGGGTAAGGTGGTTGCCTAGCGTAAGTGAGGCTGAATTCAATCCCTAGCACCAAAAAAAGGGAAAAAACAAAACAGTACTATAGTAAATGTCCCTGTGCACACATGTAAACATTTCTCTAAGGCCTAATATTATTAGTAGAATTTCTAAAATATAATGTGGACATACATGTGTATGTGTATCTGTATATGTCTATTAACAGGTATAGATTAATCTCCAGTGTGATTATATCAATTTGAAGTTTGTATTAGCAATATATGAGAGCTGCTACTCCAGAATCTGGTTATTGTCAGACTTACAGATTTTTGCCAGTCTAATAAATTTAAAAGATATATTACATTAATAAAAATTTTTATTATCCTGTTTCTGGTGAGGTTTAACAAAATCTCATGTTTTTATTGGTAATTCACATTTCTTTTATGAATTTGCTGTTCATAGCCTCTGCTCATTTTAATTTTCCCTTTTCTATTTTTTTGAGACAATATCTCCCTAAGTTTCTCTGGCTGGCCTTGAACTTGTAATCCTCCTGCCTCAGGCTCCAGAATTGCTGGTACTACAGGCATGCACCACTGTGCCCAGCTGCCATTTTTCTGTTTTAGATTTCTAGAAATTCTTTATGTATTCAAATTATTAATTTATTATTAGTAACATATGTATTGGAGAATTAGCATGTTTAATAAATTTAATCTTTTTATCCATGACCATGAGAATCCTTCCTTTATTTTGGTCTTATTTAATAGCTTTTAGTACTTTTTCATAGTTTTTTCTGTAGTGATCTTATACTTTATTTGCAGACATATAGGAGTCTTCTCTTACTTACAAGGAACCAAGTTTTTTTTTTTTTAATCTATTTGTCAAATTGGTTTTTCAACACCATTGACTAAATAATCCATCTTTTCTGTTCTGTTTTACAACTTTTATTATATATAAGATTCTTATTTATCCACTAGTCTTGTCTTTTTAGTTCTGTTGCATGAATGTATTCTCTTGAATAGATCTACAGTCTTCCCCCTTCTCCTTAGAGGATATGTTCCATGATCCCCCAGTGAATGCCTGAAACTTGGATAGTACCAAACACCATGCTATTTATTTCCTATATGCCCTGTAGCATAGTCAGAGAGTACTAGAGTTAATCTCTCTTTCCATATTTTATGCCCTGTACCTCCTTTACATCTTGTACTTTGGGCCACTATTAAGCAAAAGCAATGTTTTTTGAACACAAGCACTATGATACTGAGATAGTTTTATATAAAGAGATGACTACCAAGTGACTAAAGGTAGATAGCTTATATTGATAATGTTGAACTTTCTTGGCTATAAATATTTTTTTCTCCTATTATACATCTCTTTTTCTTCTGCTTTCTTGGAGAGCTTTTTAAATTTGTCACCCAACTTTCTTACTAAAAAAACAAATTTTTTAAAATTTTCCAGTATCGTGTTTAATTTGCAAAGTCTGGTTTGTTTTGTTTTTTTCCCTCTGAGTGCTCTGCCCTCAAAGCATCCTGTTCTTTAGGGTTATAATGGCTGATTTATTTATTTTCTTCTGCTTTTAATTGTGTCTTTGTCTTTTATTTCAATTTTAAAATTAGTTTCAATTTTATTTTTTTAGTTGTCAATGGACTTTTATTTTCTGTATTTATATGTGGTGCTGAGAATTGAACCCAGTGCCTCACACGTGTTAGGCAAGCACTCTGCATCTGAGCTACAACCCCAGCCAGTTTCAATTTTAATACAGAGGTTTTCTTTAAATATTTGGTGATCCTTAGTTGTCTGTTTAATATTAGGCACTGAAAATGCTGACTTAGGCTTGCATATGCTTTGATTACAATGGCTTTCTTCTAGAGGCCTGGAATTCTAATGGGACTCATAGGCAAAACTGTCTGAAGTTATTTTCTTTAGTGTATTTCAGGGTTTGTTTGTTTTTTTTTGTTTTTTTTTTTTTTTTTGTTGTTGTTGTTCTTTAGTTAATAGTTTTTCCTATAGAAAATTCTTCCAGTCTTTTGTATTAGGATAAAAGTGGGCTGCTTAGGCTGGGCGTGATGTTGCAGTGGCTCAGGAGACTGAGGCAGGAGGTTCACCAATTCAAAGCTAGTGTCAGCAACTTTGTGAGGCCCTAAGCAACTCAATGAGAACTTGCCTCTAAATAAAATATAAAAAGGAGTCTGGGGATGTGGCTCAGTGGTTAAGTGCCCCTGAGTCCAATTTCTGGTACCTAAAAAAACGAAGAAGTGGGCTGCCTAGTGTTTTTGAAAGATGTTGGGAATGGTATTATCATTAGAAAGTAGATTTTTTAAAAAGTGATTCCCTTGTGATAATCCATTTATGGCACTAACTTTTTGCCTTTGCCTGGTATATTAAGGTCTCGTTATTTTTAGTCTTCTGCAGACTAAGGGAGGATTTCCAGGAGCTATTTAACTTGAACATATTTTCAGTTAATACTTTTTTTCTAGCCCCAACCATATAAATCCTCCCTTTGCTGCATTCTAAAATACCTGGTGCTTCCAGATCCTCAGGATGGTTTTATGCATTGTTTTTGTTTATCACTACCAGTTTAGTATTAGGAGAGAGCACAAGTAACCTTGTTCTTAATCTATTTGCCTTGGATATGAATGTTGACTTAAGTAATGCCTGCCTGTCTGGTTTTCTCACTATTCTCCATTTATTAAAATTTAGCATTGTGCTTGCCTCTTTCCTGGAGCTCTCCTTGTTATTCTTAAAATATAAGCTAATGTCTTTCTTTAACTGAACTCATTAATTAGAAATCATGAAATATGAAGAAAGGGAATCTTATTTGTTTATTTATTTTGAGTGAGAGAGAAACTACGAATAAATGAATGGGTTATGTCAACTCAGATGTCAGCCTCCTCTGTGGAAGAACTTTCACACTGTCAAGCAATAAAACAAGTTGATTCTTCATAGTCTAAATAGTTCTGTGTTTTGGATGTTATAGGAATAATTCTTGTCTTGGGGTGAGACTTGACCCAGTGAGTCAGTCTTCTTTCTGTGTTCTGAGAAGCCAGGTGTTCTTCATAAATGGTCTCTCCAAGTAGGGTGTGTCAAGCACAAAACTGGGCTCACCACCACTGCTTGATTTAAAGAAATGTCACTTTTATCTGTTTTAGAGTTTTCATAAAACTAAGTTTGAAAAATAGACTCTACTGAAATAAAAATAAGCTGCTCTAAATTCTTTCTACGTTTCTATAAACTAGACTATTTACTGACTATTGGGCTCCCTCTCTCTTTTTTCCCCCTCCCTTTATTGTGGTACTTGGTAATGAACCCAGGGATGCTCTACCTCTGAGCTATATCCCCAGCCCTTTTTATTTTTATTTTTGTTTTATTTCATTTTATTTTATTTAGTTGTAGTTGGACACAATATCTTTATTTTATTTATTTATATGTGGTACTGAGGATTAAACCCAAGGCCTCGCACATGCTAGGCGAGCACTTTACTGCTGAGCTACAATCCCAGCCCTGCCCCCCTTTTTATTTTTTAATGTAAGACAGGGTTTCACTAAGTTGCCCTGGCTGACCTTAAACCTGTGATCCTTCTGCTTCAGCCTCCTGAGTAGCTGGGATCACAGGTGTATGTATACCTGTACCCAGCTTACTATTTATTCTTGATAGCACATTAATGATTTATTACCTGTTTTCTGATGTGTGTATATATACTCAGCAGGATTTTTAAGCTTTGTGGTAAAGAGCTCATGCTTTCCTTTCCCATACTTTTAGAGTCTAACTGATATTCATTAAATAATTGTTGAAAGTATGATTTGACCAAATTAATCATTGTTGTTGAATGTTCTCCTTTTCCAAGGTGCCAACAGGATAGTGTTAGAAGACTCCAATATCTTGCAGCCTGTGGGACTAACTGTGTTTGAAAACTGGCTCTATTGGATTGATAAGCAGCAGCAAATGATTGAAAAAATTGACATGACAGGTCGAGAGGGCAGAACCAAAGTCCAGGCTCGAATTGCTCAGCTTAGTGACATTCATGCAGTAAAGGAGTTGAACCTTCAGGAATACAGTAAGTGCTGATCGACTAATGCTAATTGGAGGACTTGTTTGTGTTGTAAGAAACTAAGATACACTTTTATGTCTTCTTGGACTCTTTTATCTTTAAGATTTTTATATACTTTTAGTTTTGCCATTAAAAAAAAAAAATCTTCTTTCTTTTAAAGCTTTATGTCAAACTCATCTGGAATCTTTTCCAAATGATTAATCATTTCCTTGTAAAGCAGGAATAGGAGAAAATCACGTTCATGCTCATTTGAAAAATTTTGTGCTGGGGTGTAGCTCAGTGGTACACTTGCCTAGTATGCATGAAGTCCTGGGTTTCATCTTCAGCAACACACAAAACACACACAAAGACTAAGTATTAACTCTGCTTATCATGACTTTTCTTTATCTCCCTCAGTCACTTAGAGACACTGGTAGTATTAACATTTATTTATCTTTTCCTCCTTGCCCTTACGGTTTGAATGAAGTAAAAAATTATATAATGATTAATTAATATGCTTACTGTGGATTAATAATATTCTTAAGCAAAAGCAAAATAAACTACAATTAGTATATAAACATAGAGAAAACTTTAATCAGTAAGTGCTTGTTTACTTTTTCCTCAGATAAAATTTTTTAATTCCCAACATAGAAAAATAGTTATGATTTTTAAATTTTTTTTTAAAACTTTGGAAAATGACTAAGCATCTTGGCTTAATTTCTTTTTAATGCATGTATATAACCAAAAGTGCCCTCATAGCAGTCACTAACAGGTCTTACACTAATGTTTAGTGGAATACTAGAGTCAGAACCATTATAACTTCTTACCTCCTCAGCCTAGTGCTTTCCAGTGGAATTGAAGCATGAAAAGAGAATGAGGGAATGAGAATGCCATTCCTTTTTCATTTCAAATGTTCATTAGGTTGTCACCATTCATCAATTTAGATATAAAATTAAAGATATTTGAAAATTAGAAAGAATTGTTTGTCATTTTATGTTATAACTTGGATTGGGCTTTTAATAGAAATAAGATAGTAATGACAATACCTGCATCATTCAGTTGATAAATGAATATTTGTATTTGCAGAAAATCTCAATGGATTTTTTTTAGAAATTCAGCAAAGAGTATCTTCTTTATATAACTTAATATATTTTGGTTTTATCTTTAGGAAAACATATCTTAAAATTTCTAATAACATAAGACCATGAGATTTTTGTTAATCAAAAGTGTTGGAATTAAAAGTTGAGAGACATTGCTGTATAGGTTGTATTTTCTAATATAATAAGTGATGTCTCTTTTGGACAGTCTTTTTCATAGATGGCTGCTTTTATCTACCTCATCAGCACAAACTGAAGCACAACACATGTTATTGTAGATGAGAGTTGAATAGTAAATTATGGTACATTAGATGCTGTTTTGGGTTTTTTGTTTTTGTTTTTGTGTGTGTGTGATGACAAAGGTCAAGTTGCTTGTAAAACAAGCTAAATAGAAAATTCAGAGCAATTATTATTTTTTTTAAGAAAGAGAGAAAGAAAAAATTAATATTTATTTTTTAGTTTTCGGTGGACACAACATCTTTATTTTTATGTGGTGCTGAGGATCAAACCCAGCGCCTCACGCATGCCAGGCTAGTGCGCTACTGCTTGAGCCACATCCCCAGCCCAGAACAATTATTTTTTAAAATATAATTTGTGAAACAGATTTCAAAATGTTTTACCTATGTTTTGTTTCTCTTACTTTGCCCAAATATGAGGAAATTTGACATTTGTAATATTGTAGGTTATCCTTTGCAATTAACCAAGCAGTCATTTTATCTGTCTCTGAATGGTTCAGTTCCATGTAATCTTCAGTTTTTCCTTCTAATAACTTAATTCTTAGTGGATTCCTCACTAAAATATACCTTTTAAGTGAAATCATTTTATCTTTTGAAAAAATGAAGTTTCTGAGATAAGATGTTTAGAAATAGAATAATATCCAGGTCTCAGTGGTCTCCTAACAATGTTCCTAGTTCCAATGATTAGCTTTTCTTATATACAGAATTAACATAAGCCTATAATATTGTGTTGTAAAAATATTTTTAAGTGTGTGTGTGTGTATAAAAAATAGTAACAGTGGTTAGATATAAATATATTCTTGTAGGTATGGGGATGGAGTGAGAAATTATGTTGTGTGGAAGTAAAGTCCAAGCTGATTTTACATTTGGGTTTCATGTAGTTCATAAATAATTGATTTTTATAATTGTCCCCTTTTCCAGGACAGCATCCTTGTGCCCAGGATAATGGTGGCTGTTCCCATATTTGTCTTGTAAAAGGAGATGGCACTACAAGGTGCTCTTGCCCCATGCACTTGGTTCTGCTTCAAGATGAGCTGTCTTGTGGAGGTAAATACATCATAATTTTCTTGTGGAAGCTTAAATGTCACTGTATTTATTATCTTGGTTTTAGCCTTCTATGATTAGGGACTGAAGTTAACCTTTCTCCTAAATTAATTGGTTATTTGTGTTCCATTCATCTGCATTGTATTACTTTTTTAATTATTTTCTCCCTCTCCTCATCCCCTCATCCCCCATCCTTCCATCCCCCCATTCACTAAAAGCCATTTCTATGAGTTTGACTTTTACACTCCATATATAAGTGAAATTATGTGATATTTGCCTTTCTTTGCCTTATTTCACTTAGCATTATGCTGTCCAGGTTTATTTGTTGTTGTAAAGATAGCATTTCCTTCTTTTTAAAGGCTAAATAGTATTTCATTGCATATATATTTACCACATTTTCAGCCTGTGAATGAGTATATTTCTAATAATATAGTAGCTTCCGTATCTCCCCAGGTGTTGCAAGATAAATTAATATGACTTGTTGTAATCTATATCCACTGAATTCTGGATTCTGTCAGTTTCAGTATTATTGTTGAGATACCATCTGGTGAAAAGAATGCTCTTTTGTTCTATCCATCAGTAGTTTGCTATTTTTCTTATTTACCTAGCTAATAATAATAATAAAATAATAATTACAATCATATTTTTTAAACTATCAAGAGTATAGTGATTAAAATAAATAAATAAAAAGAGTATAGTGATTATATTGTGAAATTTGTTTAATCACAAGGTATAACAGATTGGTACATTTCTTCATTAAATCATAATATAGCAATATCATACACCATAATAACATTCTTACCCTTAATTCAGAAATCGTCCTCTTGGGGATAGTTCTCAGTTAATTCAACTAAAGGAAAAAGACTGTGTCATGTTGTTACTTACAGTGACAGAAATTTTGAACAATCTAATTTCTATTGTTTGGGAAATTCTTAAATAAAATAACTGAGTTCATGCAGCTTCTAAGGGCTGTGATCATGAAGCTGATGCAAAAATGTATTTGGCTCAAGTGGAGACTACTCAAATGTTGTAGATCAACAGTAGAGCATTTGCCTACCATGTGTGAAGCCTGTGATCCCCTAGTACCTCAAATGAAAGAAAAAGATAAGTGTTTTCTTCTATGATAACAATTACATAAAATATATATATCTGTAAGTCAAGATTTAAAGCTAACATACACTCAAAATTATAAAAATTGTTGATAAAGTCGGATTACAAGTAAATTTTATTTTTCTAACTTTTTCCCCCAACTCTTTAGCAAAAGCTTTTTATTATGAGTCAAAGTGTGAACAATTTTTTACTATATACAAGCTTATTATATAAAAAATCTGCCCCAATCTGTTCAGATTTATCAGTTTAGATAATATTGAGAATTTCTCCCGGGTGGGCATGGTGATGCATGCCTCTAAGTTATCCCAGCAGCCTGGGAGGCTGAGGCAGGAGGATCACAAGTTCAAAGACAACCTCGGCAATTTAGCAAGGCCCTAAGCAACTTAGGGAGACCCTTTCTTTAAATAAAATACAAAAAAGGGCTGGGGATGTGACTCAGTGGTTGAGTGCCCCTAATTTCAATCCCCAGTGCCAAAACCAAAAACAACTCCAATTATTTTAATGACTATCTGGTATATTTTAATCTACCCCATTTTTTTTTTATAACACAAGAGTCATAAAAATAGCATGTTTTTCAAGCTCTTACTGGGTATAAAGAAACATTCCAGTAGCTTACATCTATTAAATTGTGTAGTAGGAGCTTAGTAGGTAAAAGTAAAAATTACTGCGAGTGTTATTCTTCCAATTTTGTTTTGACTTATTATTTTTAAAAAAATTTCAATAGCTTACCAATCTTGTAGCCTTATTAGAAGCTAATGTAGTTATTCTCACATAACTTGCTTTAATGAGTCCAAAATTGTCTTAATGATTACTGTTTCCTTCCATACAATTGTTTATGTTTTCAGCCTTTTATTGATGATTTAAATTGTAACATTGAATAAAGGTCAACTATTGTTGTTTACGAGTATACATATTAGAATCACTTTTTCCTGTCTTTTGATTTATGATAGACCCTTAGAATTTTACTTAGCATTGTCAATGAGAGAAATGTATAATTACTGAGAATCTGGAGTCAGATTATTTATCAAGGCCTATATATTATTTGAAAGGCTAATATGATTAATATTTTAATACTATATAGACCATCAGTCATAGGCACAGTAATTTTTTCCAGATAATTCATTCATTATATTCTGAGGACAAATTCATCATTCTCATCAAGGCATATGTGATTACTGTAGGGTTTTGTTTGTTTGTTTGTTTTGTACCTGGGATTGAATACAGGGCACTTAACTATTAAGATACATTCCCAGCCCTTATTTATTTATTTTTAAATTTTGAGACAGGGTCTCACTAATTTGCTTAGGGCATTGCTAAGTTGCTGAGCCTGGCCTCAAACTGATGATCCTCCTGTGTCAGCCTTGAGCTGCTGGGATTACTGACATGAGCCACCATGCCTGGCTTGTGAGGTTTTTAATCATTAATTTAATTCAAGGCAACATTTATACATACACTCAGTCTCTGTACAGAGGTTATATGTAACAACTAATGTTAAGAACCACTTCCATTCCTCTGGTTTTGCTTCTTGTGCAGATTGACCGTGACCTTCTGTCTCTTTCCTCATTCCTTCTTTATTCCTCTCCCTATAGAAAGTAGTGAAGTATTTGTTATTCGTTGACAAAGATCTCACAGCCATTGATCCATATTTTTGAATTAGCAAAGCTATCTGTTGAACATACTAGCCCTGGGGATTAATTTTGTTATTTCCTTGCCGCAGTCTGGCTGGGCACAAAATCATGAGCCACTCACAGCCTTGTAGATTCAAACAGCAATTCTTTATTCCCGAACTCACACCGGCACTCTACACACGTTCTGGGGCATTTCCTCTCTGCCCATTCAAGGTAGTTATCCTAGGTAGTATGTATGTTTAGCAGAGTTTCAGTTGGGTGAGTTTATCAAGTTCTTTGGCCTGGAAACAAAAGCTGTGTTCTACGATTAGTTTTATCAGTATTGAAGTCAATACTATCTTCCCATCAGACTGTCTTCCATGTCTTATTATTCATTTCATTCTAAATTCAGGACAAGGGGGAAAAAACCAAAGTGATTTATTGCTTTCTCCACATCCAGCAATTTCAATTATTTGAAAAGCTTTCTTGATGAAATTTCTGGGAATCTGCCACCCTATAGCCATGTACCTAAGAGAACCCACTTCACTACATTACTCTGTGAATAGCTGGCACTAGGTTTTCTAAATGGTTGTTCTGGGTTTTGTGTGAAGGATCTACACATACGCTAGTATTTGATTCTTATACTGTCCATCCTTATAAATGAACTCATTTATAAGTTCACCTAATTTATCATCTTCATATCAAAACAGAAGTAGATCAGATGTTACACAATAATAGGCAGGTATTACTCCTGGTGTTTCTTTCTGTGGATGGCATTGTGAAATATAATCAAATAGATATTGAGTATACTGTGTCTGTGTCACTTCGTCTCTCACACATAAATACATTCTGAACTACTTAACTATTGCACTGCTTGGGCTGGAGTTGTGGTATGAGGCACTAGGTTCAGGTCTCAGCACCATATATAAATGAATAAAACAAAGGTCCATCAACAATTAACAATACATATAAAATAATATTTCACTGCTTAATAAAACTCTTTGTGGGAGAGAGTTATTTTTTTCTCAGCTGAAACAATAGCCATGATAATGACAAAGCTATATAGGGGAACATCTGGGAACTCAGAAATTTTTCTGAGTGGTAGTTAAATTGGTATTGATAACTTTGTGACATTTTACCAAGCTGTACAACTTATTATTTATTTAATCATCAATGTGTATGACACACCACAAAGAAGCTACTCTAAAAAGTCATACCATAGTGAACAATGAGACTTCAAATAGTGTGTGAAATTTAAATTTGAAATCTAATTGTCCCTTTTAAATATCTTGACTTATAAAAAGAATGGAGCTTCTGTTTTTACTGGATATTTTATCCACTAGAATGTAATAACATAGAGTTCCTGTATTCTTAAACACTTACATTTGATAAAACATTAAAAAGTAATCACAAAGAGCCAGCCAGTGGCTCTGAGGGCTGAGGCAGGAGGATCACAAGTTCAAAGCCAGGCTTAGTTACTTAGCAATTTCTTTCTCAAAATGAAAATGGCTAGGGATGTTGCTCGGTGGTTAAGTGCCCCTGGGTTCAATCTTGGTACCAAAATAAAAATAATTACAAATGATGACAATGACTTGATGTCTCCTGAAAATGTTTGTCAAAAATGTTAATCTACACAGAAACAAAAAGACTGTACTTGTGATCATAACTCTGTTAAACTATTTACATATTTTATTATGGAAAAAAATTGACCATAATTTACCTTTAGTAGAATTTGCCATGATTTATTAGCCACAAAAATGCAACTCTAAAAAAAACTGAAGGAAATGTTATAAGAAAAAAATAGATCATAGTCTGACTGGGGTTGAGGCTCAGTGGTAGAGCACTTGCCTCGCATGTGTGAGGCACTGGGTTCGATTCTCAGCACCGCATATAAATAAATAAAATAAAGGTCCATTTATTTTTAAAAAATATATCATAGAATAAAAGATTGTTCAGAAAGATTTCAAGTACCTGATCTTGGAAATGTGGCTAAGAAAGGTTAAAATTTACAGTATGCATCACAAATAATTATTCATTTAGTATAATTTTTTTGTAATTAGTCAATGTTTTTTTTTTTGCTTTAATGTATATAGATATGTTTTCTTTATTTTTACAAAGCATTTATTCTTTTACAATTTGAAATAGAAATGTCGTAGGTACATCAGTAAATGAAAGTCAGTTTGTAAATAATCACAAAATGTAATACTAAGTGTGATGGTTATTTTTATGTGTCAACATGGTCAGACCATGATACCTAGATAGTGGTCATACATTCTGAATATTTCTGTGAAGGCATTTTTGGATGAGATAAACTGGAGATAAAATTACTGGATTTTAATCCACTCCACAATGAGGGTTAGCCACACTTAAATAGTTGAAGGCCTGAATAGATTAAAAGGCTGACCCCACCCAAGGAACAATAAAATTCTGCCACTAGTCTGCATTCAGGGTTCATCTGCAGCAACAGTTCATTTTGTTCATCAACATACTGCCTTTGTTCACTGGACCCAATTGGAGTAGTTTTCTGAGTTTTCAGCCTGCTAATTTCCCCCACCAGATTCTGGACTCACTAAACCTCCATAATCCTGTGACAGTTCTTTAAAATAATCTAACTATTTAATTCATCTGTTTGTATATATAATCATCCTATTGGTTTTCTTTTTTCTTTGTCCTTTTTAGTTATACATGGCAGTAGAATGTATTTTGACATATCATACATATGGAGTATAATTTCCCATTTTTAGGGTTGTATCATACATATGGAGTATAACTTCCCATTTTTGTGGTTGTACATGATGTGGAGATACACTGGTCATGTATTCATACATGAACATAAGAGAGTATAATGTCTGATCCATTATACTGTCTTTCCTATTTCTATCCCCGCTCCCTGCCCTTCTTTCCCCTTGTCTAATCCAGTGAACTTCAAACACTCCCCCACCTCCCTATCCTCGATAATTGTGGGTCAGCAACCGCATTTCAGAGAGAACATTCATCCTTTGGGGTTTTTGGAATTGGCTTATTTCTGACAGACTGCAGTAGCATCCATTTACTTGCAAATGCCGTAATTTCTTTCTTCTTTATGTTTGAGTAATATTCCGTTGTGTATATGTACCACATTTTCTTTATCCATTCATCTGTTGAAGAGCACCTAGTTTGTTTCCTATTGGTTTTCTTTTTCTGGGGAACCCTGACTGATTACTAAGAATTAGGAATTTATCATAATTTTCTCAAAAAAGGTAATATTTGAGTAATCAGGCAAGGCAAGAGTATTCTGTGGAGCTTCAGACTATTATCTCAGTTTTACATTCTGCCACAGCATGCCCAGAGAAAGAAGTCTGTCAAGGGGGCTTCCCATGTCCCAAGTCCTCAGGGCTGTGTTTTGGAGGCTTGACTGTCTTTTACCTCCAGGCTTCCTTGATTTCAGAGGTTTAGCCCATGATTGGCAGAGTCTATTGCTGTGGGCCTTAGGTGAGGCAGAACATCATGGCCGAAGGGTGTGGTGGGGGAAAGCTACTCAGCTTATGGTGGCTGGAAAGCAGAGAGCTCAGTTTTTTAAAATGTAAGTAATGCATGTATTGATTAGCAGCCACAGGTGTTAGTTTTAAACTATAGGGATTTGAAGAACTTCAAGATAGAGTATAATCAAGCCAAAGTGTAATTAAGCTGGGCTTGGTGGCACATGCCTGTGATCCCAGTGGCTTGGGAGGCTGAGACAGGAGGACCACAAGTCTGAGGCCAACCTGAGCAGTTTACCAAGACCCTGAACAACTGAGTGAGACCTTGTCTCAAAATTTAAAACAAAACAAAACAAAACATAAAAAGGGCTGGAGATGTAGCTCAAAAGTAATCAGAGGGCCACCCATGTATGGTAGAAATTAAGCTCTGCTATTTGGGGGAGGGAAAAAAAAAAAAAAAGCAAATACTGCACAATAATGTGAATCTATTTAATGCCACTGAACTATATATTTTGAAATGGTTAAATTGGTAAATGTTATGTCACGTATGTTTCACTGCAACAAAAACAACAAAATCATAGGTTTCCATATCAGAGTGCCTGTTACTTTAAAAGTCAAATCCTAGAAAAAGTTCCTTTATGTTAATAACAGATAAAACTGAATCAAGGATCTCAACTTCCAGTTAGAAAGGGGCTTTTGTTTTCATTTTTCATTTGTAGTTATTTTAATGTGTATATTGAATTGGATAATTAATACGTTTTGGAAAAGTGTACAACTATGATACCAACACCCAAATCAAAATATAGAATTTTGCCATTGAGAAAAATACTCTCACGCTAGAGCTTGTGTCTCATAGCAGAGCGCTTGCCTAGCATGGGCAAGGCCCTTGGTTAAGTCTCTAATGCTGCAAAAATAAGTTAATACCTTCATGTCCCTTTCTTATCTTCTTCCATAAGTAACCACTGTTGTGATTTCTAGCTCCATAGACTAGTTTTGCCTTTCCTTGGGCAATGGAATTATTATATGTAACTTTTTTGTGTCTAGGTTTCCTGCATAGTATATTTTAAGAGTACATAAAATTTGAGTATAGTACAGTGTATTGGTAATTTATGTTTTCTATTTCTGTATAGTACATTATACAATACCCAATTTATTACTCTCCTCGGAGGCATTTAAATTGTTTTCAATTTTGGATTATTTAGACTGAAACTGCAATGAAAATTTGTATGCAAATATTTTTGTAATTTAGTATTGATTTTATAGTGGAGATAAAGATAAAATCTAAATTCCTCTACTTCACTCTTAAAACATTGTTTCATCTGAACCTGTCTTAACCTCTCCATCTCATTTTGTATTTCTTCTCAACTTGCTTACTCTTCAATATTTTTGTTTGACTGTTTTGAGGTTGAGAACCACTGTGGAATGTTCTTTTTTGATTTGCTTCTGTGGCTTTTCTTCTGATATTTCAGGGATATATTTCTCTTCTTGCATGTATCCTAAATCTTACTTGTGTCTCAGCAGAGTGCTTGCCTATCATCCGGTCTCCTGGAAATCTACAAAAACTTTGCCAGCTGTTGTTGTCTCCTCTTTTTTGAAATTACAGCACTTGTTACCACAGTTTTCATGACATACACTTCAGAGTAATGCTATCAGTTTTATGTTTATTAGTTCCTATCTAAAACCAAATTCAAAACTATTTTAGGACATGGATCATATTTTATGTATTTTTAATTCACTGTATGGTCTACCGTAGTTGCTGAATACAAAATAGGTTCTTAGAAAAGAATTCTTGAGATTTTCCAGGTAAAATGTTTACCTATAATCTGTAATATTCTGTTTTAAAGATAGAGTTTTCTGATTCATGGTCACATAATAAAGTTGTGTGTTTCCTAGAAAACTTAACAGATAAGTTTTAAAGAAATGTGCTAGAAATAAGGGCATAGCCTTCTTATCGCTCACTCTTTTTTTTAATCATCCATTATTTTATAAGAAGCTCTCTGACCTTGGTCAGTCACTTAGCTCCACTTAGTTTCCTCATTTATAAAAACAAGGAAATTTAGCTTTAATTTCTGCACTTAAACTATTAGTTCTTGGTATATTTTTACATTTTAAAAAAATGAGGGGCTGGGGTTGTGGCTCAGTGATAGAGCACTTGCCTAGCATGTGTGAGGCACTGGGTTTGATCCTCAGCACCACATAAAAATAAATAAAATAAAGGTATTGTGTTCAGCTACAACTAAAAAAAATTGTTTTAAAAAATTGAGGACCCTAGAGAGGTTGTTTTTGTATGTTGTGTTTATATTTACTGTACCAGAATTTAAAACTAAGAACTTTAAAATCTATTAAAAGTAATAATAATAAACCTTTATATGCTTTTAAATCAAAGATTAAAAAATTAACTTTTTAAGGCAAAATAATTTTGGTGAGAAGTTTTATGTTTTTGTCTTTTTAAAATTGGACGAGATTCTAATGTCTACTGTGCATTTATTCTGTTGTGATGTGTAGTTTTGATCTAAATACATGAATAAAATATTAGTCTTACAACAGATACATAGTTGGAAGAATAGACTACAACAATAGCCTTTTCATATAATTATGGATATTTATCTGGGATTCTATACCAAATCTTTACAAGTGATAGCTTCCTTTAGGTTTAGTTGCAGTGCAGAATTTGAAACCATTATCAATTAACTTTTAATGATCTGTTATATTAAAATGAACTGATCTGACTGGGTAAGGTAGCACACATCTGTAGTCCATGCTACACAGAAGACTAAAGCAGGAAGACTTCTTGAGCCCAGGAGTTTGGGCAACATAGCAAGACACTTTAAACAAACAAACAAAAAAGCATAGATGTATTTTGTACTCTGAATGGATGTATGGATATTTTTACCTAGGCATGACTTTATACCTTGATCATTTGGAAATATTAGAATTTCATTAAAAAATTCCCGGTCTTCAGATTTTGACCCATTTTGACCCATTTTACCATATGATATCAAAAAAATAACATTTGTTAGTTGGGTATGGTGACACATGCCTATAATCCCAGAACTTGGAAAGCTGAAGCAAGAGGATCAAAGTTCAAGGCCAACCATGGCAATTTAGCAAGACCCATCTCAAGATAGATAAATAGACAGGTAGAGGATGAAAGGATGGACAGATAGATTTAAAAAAAGAAAAAAAAAAAAAAAAGATGGCTAGAGATGGAGCTCGAATATAGAGGACTCCTGGGTTTGGTCCCCAGTAACACACAAACACACATACACACAAACAAATCACATTTGTTAATATTACCACCAGTCTCATCAGAAAAAAGGTACTGGGAATCTGTCAAGATAAAAGTGTTGTATAGATACAAGTTTTTCAAAATGTAATTTCAATTAGAAATTAAGTTGGAGGTTGGTGATTATAGTGATTTAATGTAATTTGCCACAAATATTAGAAAGAAACAGGCTCATTTGGTTCATTTTAAAAAAAATTCTCGCCTAATAACCAAATGTAATTAGCTATAGTTTTATCAGTTACTCTTTCAAGTAAAAGTATTCCATTTTGATTTGTGCTTACAATTTGAGAAAGGCTTTTCCCCTAGAAACTGTTATGCTTATGTTTGCAACATGAGCTTTTTGGTTATTTCCAGTTCATCAAATGGTATTGAAGAGACATGCACTCAGAATTTGATTTTACCACAAGAATGGGTTCCTAATTAGAATAAGTTATACTCCATGTATGTATAATATGTCAAAATATACTCTACTGTCATGTATATCTATAAAGAACAAATAAAAGATATTAATAAATTTAATATTTTTATTGATTCTTCACAAACATTTTTCCCTCAAGTACTGGATATTAAGCCCAGAAATATTCTACCTCTGAGCAACAATTTATTTTGAGTCAGGGTGTCACAGAGTTGCCCAGGAATTTAACAATCTTCCTGTCTCGACTTCTCAAGTAACTGGGATTACAGAGGTGCACAACAATGCCTAGCTCATCACAAACCTTCTTAAGTGAAACTGGCTTTTTTTTTTTTTTTTTTAGCTTAAACTGTGGGTTCGTGGCTATGTAGAGTACAGTAACTGCCAGTATAACTTGGTGCAATTGCCTTGAGTCTGCCAAGATACCAACAGTTTCACCATTCCTTTTGTAGCATCTGTGCAAATGTAGTGAAAAAAGCAAATGACACTTAGAACTATTGCTAAAATAGTTCTAGCATAGCATATCCACTGAAGAGGTGTCAGGGATCCTGAGGAGACCATGGACCACTCTAGAACCTCAGAGCTAGGAAAGTTATTAGTTCTAGGCTAACTTTAAAATGTTTGGAGGGCTAGGAATATAGGTCAGTGGTGCAGTGATTGCCTAGTATGCATAAGGCCCTGGGTTCAAGTTTAAGCAGCACAAATAATAGAAAAATTTTTTTAAAGTTGGAGGTTGGTGATTATAGTGATTTTCCTAGGTTATGTTTGAAATCATAAAGTGCTTTGTATATGTTAATTATTAAATGAATTCATTTGAGTATAGATGTTTGACTTTTGCTGTGCTTTTGTTTCTCCTCCTTTTTCATTTGAAGAACCCCCAACATGTTCTCCTCAGCAGTTTACTTGTTTCACTGGGGAAATTGACTGTATCCCTGTGGCTTGGCGGTGTGATGGGTTTACTGAATGTGAAGACCACAGTGATGAACTCAATTGTCCTGTATGCTCAGAGTCCCAGTTCCAATGTGCCAGTGGGCAGTGTATTGATGGTGCCCTCCGATGCAATGGAGATGCAAATTGCCAGGATAAATCAGATGAGAAGAATTGTGAAGGTAATCAAACTTCTCAGAAAATTCTTTTTCCATCAAGTTGTTTAAAATTCATTGCAGGGCTGGGGTTGTGGCTCAGTGGTATAGAGTGCTCACATAGCATGCATGAGGCATGGGGTTTGATCCTCAGCACCACATAAATATAAAATAAAGACATTGTGTTGGGCTGGGATTATGGCTTAGCAGTAGAGTTTTCGCCTAGCACATTTGAGGCCCTGGGTTCGATCCTCAGCACCATATAAAAATAAGTAAAATAAAGGTATTGTGTCCAACTACAACTTAAAAACAATTTTAAAAAAACATATTGTACTGCTACATCGATGTTCATAGCAGCACAATTCACAATAGCAAGACTGTGGAACCAACCTAGATGCCCTTCAATAGATGAATGGATAAAAAAAATGTGGCATATATACACAATGGAGTATTACTCTGCATTAAAAAATGACAAAATCATAGAATTTACAGGGAAATGGATGGCATTAGAGCAGATTATGCTAAGTGAAGCTAGCCAATCCCTAAAAAACAAATGCCAAATGTCTTCTTTGATATAAGGAGAGTAACTAAGAACAGAGTAGGGTCGAAGAGCATGAGAAGATGATTAACATTAAACAGGGATGAGAGGTGGGAGGGAAAGGGAGAGAGAAGGGAAATTGCATGGAAATGGAAGGAGACCCTCAGAGTTATACAAAAGTACATACAAGAGGAAGTGAGGGGAAAGGGAAAAATAATACAAGGGGGACAAATGAATGTCAGTAGAGGGGGCAGAGAGAGAAGAGGGGAGGGGAGGGGAGGGGAGGGGGGATAGTAGAGGATAGGAAAGGCAGCAGAACACAACAGACACTAGTATGGCAATATGTAAATCAATGGATGTGTAACTGATGTGATTCTGCAATCTGTATATGGGGTAAAAATGGGAGTTCATAACCCACTTGAATCAAAGTGTGAAATATGATATATCAAGAACTATGTAATGTTTTGAACAGCCAACAATAAAAAAAATAAATAAATAAAAAATAAAAAAAAATATTGTGTCCACTTGAAACTAAAAAAACAAATATTAAAAAAATCCAGTGTAAATACTGGTGGTAGATTTTGGGGTGTTTCTAGTATGTTTGAACATACCATGAACATAATACCATGTTCCAAATAACTTGAATTCATTTCATACGCATAAGGTTTTACTGATTAATAAATGTGTTTAGTCAGTTTTTTCTAACTTTAATGAAATACCTAAGGCTGGGTAATTTTAGAAAAAGGTTTATTTAGCTCATAATTCTAGAGGTTCAAGGGTATGGTGCTGGCATATCAGTTGGGTGAAGGTGGCAGGTGGCAGCACAATAGAGGAGTACTTGTGAGAAAAAAAAAATCACATCCCAAAATAGGAAGCCAGAGCAAGGAGAGGGGCCAGATTTGTTCTCATAACAACCTGTCTGGAGCACTAACTCAAAGTTCCATGCCAGCTACCTTAATCCATTCTGAGGACAAGGCCCCAGTGACATCCTAAATAGGCTCCTCAAGGTTCCTCCACCTCAACACCATGTCATACTGAAGACCATGCTGCTAACATGTACATGAATCTTTTGAGGACATACTCAAACCTTATCCAGTCTATAAGCTCTGAAAATTGAGAAATGGAACCAAAATATTAGGCTCTGACTATTTTAAAAATAGTCTCTGTGAACCCTGATTTCATAGATTTACTTACTGCAATCTAAATTTTTTTTTCCTCTCTTTCCCTCACTAGCCTTACACAGTACAAATAAGTTCTCTAGAATTCTCCAGGGTAAACAAGGAAAATTTATTGCAGTGAAAGGAATTTAAAGAACAAAGTAAGAAATTTCCTGTTGGGTTCCGTTTCTGCCATTCTTTTCTTTGTATCAATGGGAATCCCCAGAAAACATTTAGAGTATGTGTAAAAGTTTAATGCATTTTTCATTTGTATTCAGAAAGCACCTTTGAACTCTTGCCAAAATTTGGCTTTACATAATGCTAAAAATAAGAAAACTATTTGCATTTTTTCCAGTGCTTTGTTTAATTGATCAGTTTCGCTGTGCCAATGGTCAGTGCATTGGAAAGCATAAGAAATGTGATCATAATGTGGATTGCAGTGATAAATCTGATGAACTGGATTGCTGTAAGTAGGAATAAAACTTTATTTATAATTTACTCTCAAGGGAAAACTTGAAAACCTTTAAAATACTTTTCCATTTTCCTTATATGTTTATTATCAAGATTTTCTTATTAAGTACTAATATTAAGCTCGTTATATGTGCCAGGATTTCTTTGTTTTGTTTTTAATAATTTCTTTTTTTTAAATATTTATTCCTAAGTTTTAGATGGACACAATATCCTTATTTTACATTTATGTGGTACTGAGGATCAAACCCAGTGCCTCGTGCATGCTAGGTGAGCATTCTGCCACTGAGCCACAACCCCAGCCCTTTAATAATTTCTTAAAGATAGCAATCTTCTGGTCTAGTTTTTTGTAGCTCAGTGGTAGAGCACTTGCCTAGGATGTGTGAGGCCCTGGGTTTGATCACACCACATAATAATAAGTGAACAAAATAAAGGTGTAGTGTCCATCTACAACTAAAAAATATATATATATATATATATATAAAAGAACAATTTTCTTATGCACAAAAATATTCACAGAAGTATTTCATAAAGCACCAGGAATGAATAAGCATAGTTGTGCCACAACTAAAAAATCATAAACATCTCTAATAATTTAGATAGGATGAAATGTTAGTGGTCTCAACTTAGTTACTGAACATTATTCCCTGCTTAACCGTTGACCATTGTTTCTCTAAGTGTTTCCACCAGGTTTTCAATGGCTAGAAAAATTTAAGAGTTTTTTAAAATGCAGCCTGAGGATGCTTAAACATTCCTGGAGACTTAGAGACCCTTGGCTAAACAGCCTGTAGTTTCTTCAAGGTTCATTACTGTTAACTAATGCTGTAACATGTGTCTATCTCAAATCAATAAAAGTTCAAGTGGAATGTTTATTAAGACTTTTAGAATCTACTCATTGATTCAATAATGATTTACTGCCCTGTGCTGAGAATACATTGTACCTGCAGCAAGGTTCCCAGAGTTGTCTCTATTGCCTAGGCAATATTCCACTCACAATGGAGAATCATTGAAAATTCTAAGAAAAGGATCTGCATGACTACATAAATCAATAAATACATAAAGGCATTATTAGATATGATATTTCAGGTATATTGGAGGTTATAAGATTGTAGGCAGGGGGCTGGGGATGTGGCTCAAGCGGTAGCGTGCTCGCCTGGCATGCGTGCGGCCCGGGTTCAATCCTCAGCACCACATACAAACAAAGATGTTGTGTCCGCCAAATACTAAAAAATAAATATTAAAATTCTCTCTCTCTCTCCCTCTCTCTAAAAAAAAAAAGATTGTAGGCAGGGAAGTCATTTAGGTTGGTTGTTTTCAGACTGCTTTGGATTACATCAAGAGGAATACAAAGATGTGATTATATGCATAAACAAAAGTGTCACACAGCAGTATGAACCCATATGATGTCAACTGAATCCCAATATTTTCTTTCTTTCTTTTTTTTTAAATGCTGCTTGCAACCCACTAAATTGTTTTTATCATCTACTAATGACTTGTAGTCTGTAATTTAAAAGTGCTTAAGAGGTAGTTTAGACAGAAGATAAGATCTAAATCAAAAACAGGAGCAGTGGTGTTAAAAGAAGGAATAGATTTCAGAGTTATTTTAGAATTGGAATAAAAAGGATTTGGTAACCACCTAGATATAGCTGACAAGTTTAAGATGATCCATGGATACCTTATTGAGTGGAGTCATTAACTAAGATAAATAGCAGGAACTGAAAACTGAAATACTGAACCCTATCCTGGATGTAGGTGTGATGTTTAGTTGATGAAATGTTTTTTGTTAATTTATTTTTGTTTTTAATTTAGCCTAAATGCCTTTAGGTAGACATGCACTTCACAGCTTGCCACAGGCCCCATCACTCTTCATTGTCCTGTATTACACTGTTTCTTTCATTTGTGATCTGTTTCACCTCTGGAATGTGAGAGAAACAACAAATAGTAGTAATGGTGAATTCATTTTGGGATATGTTTGCATTAAAGATAACCATGGGATATCCCATTGAAGCTATTAGGAAATTGTTGATATATGGCTCTATGGCTCAGGAGGATCTGGCATTCTTTATTTTATTGATAATAATTAAAGCTGTGGCAATAGACAAAATCTCCTAGGAGAGTAGATAGAGGAGGAAAATATTAGGTGATAGATCTCAAGTAAACAAAATTGACAGGAATGAAACAACCAAAAAAAAAAAACGGAGAAAAAGAATAATCAGAAATAATAAAACTGGAAGAGTGGTGTCTTTGAAGGATATTGATTGATCAGACATTTTTGAGAAAAAAACAGGATCCAGCATTATTGAATGTGTAGAGGGGTCAGTGAGATGAAGTTTAAAGAGAATGGCAAATGGAGGAACTTTGACCTTTCTTACAGCAGTTTTTAGTGCTGTGGCGAGGGTAGAAGCCTGAATTCGGTGAGTTACACATATCCCAGAGCCTAGAAATGGGGGTGGTGGATTTAAATAATTTTTTTCTTAAAGCTTGACATTGGAAAGGAATACCAAGGTTCTAGAAATGAATAAAAAAGGTGGGATTGCTGCTTAGCAATTATGTGCCTCAGATTCCACAGACTAAATTTGTAACAGATAGTCCCTATATATTATATAACTTAGTGCTATCATTTTCACCTTATTTCTTTGATATAATCTATATAAATTAGCTGTGTGTTTGGGGGATTCACAGTAAGGTGAAGCAGAAGAAAAAAAATTTAAAGGATCTACAGCTGTGAAATATAAGTTAACTAGTCAGAATGGAAGCATTTTCCCTCTAAATAGAAACCCTTCTAAATTTGATAAGTACATTTGCTCTTTCTGTCTACCTCTGATGTTGATATACTCTGCGTTTAAAAAAAAAAAAAAGCCCTCTCCTTCTTACAGGCTTCTTAAAGGGATCCAGGGAAGGTGAATATCCTGGGCAGAATTCTTCTCTAGTGCTCTAGCTTTTCTCTGTGAATCCTCTAGTAATTGGGTATCAGAGACCTATGTTTCTTGCCTTTAGGCAACTAGACATAGACAGCCTGAGGATAGCAGCTTATTGTCTCTGGGAACCCAGTATCATCTGTAGTTTCTAATTTTCCTTCAGTAGGCCTAAATGTCATCATTAAAACCTAAACTCCAGCATGTGCTCAGAGCTGTTTTGGGCTTCTTCAGCATTCCAAGTCAAAACATTTGATGACTTTTCTAGGTCCATCCCTTCTGGCATATAATGTTGAAATTCCAAAAGAAACTGTAGGTTTTTATGATACATAGAAAAAAGTCACTTTTATCTGTTTATGAATTTAAAGCTTCATAATGTTTAAATTTATATTTGCCATCTTTGTTTCTGTCAGTTTATAGTTATACTTACCAATCTATTTTATTTCTGTCTTCACTTAATGTGGTTCATTTTGATTCCTAATGATGACATTCTTATTTTCATGGAGCATGATATATATATACGGATTCATAAAAGAAAAATATGTGAGTTGTATTCATTAATTTTATAGTTTCACATTGTTAATAAACCCTCTTTTTATTTGCTATTTTGAATATACAGTTATTTTTCTATTAGATAACTACAATATTCTCCATTTTAGATCCAACTGAAGAGCCAGCACCACAGGCCACTAACACAGTTGGTTCAGTTATTGGAGTAATTGTTACCATTTTTGTGTCTGGAACAATATACTTTATCTGCCAG
Organism: Marmota flaviventris; assembly: GCF_047511675.1. NCBI lineage: Eukaryota > Metazoa > Chordata > Mammalia > Rodentia > Sciuridae > Marmota > Marmota flaviventris. Next base: position 97,367,343 of record NC_092500.1, read on the forward strand.
AGGATGTTGTGTCCACGTATGAAGGGAGATGGGGAAACTATGACTAATGACTATGTGGTTCATGGACCAGCTTCTGTGCCTCTTGGTTATGTGCCACACCCAAGTTCTCTGTCAGGATCTCTTCCAGGTGAGTTAAGACTGATCCATGAAAGTCAAGTCTTAGATCCTGGCAAGATTATTAAGTCTCTTTTGTGGAAACAGAATGTTACCTAGGTTTTCTTTGAAACTAGATTATTTGGGGTTTTAAAAAAATTATAAGAACAATGTTCTTGTTTACTTCTTGCACATTCTCTTTTACACAAAGAGTTTGGTAGAAATTTGCAAAGGATATAAAGCAAATATATCTGCAAGCTCTGAGTCCTCTATCCTCTGGAGGCATGCTCCTGAAAGCAGATCAGCCAATCCTTTGGTGAAGAGTTATAAACATACATTCTTCAGGTTCATAACTACCAGGAAACCTCTTACTCTTGAGCCCAGGAATAAAAAGTCACCAAATAGGTAGACTTCCCTTCAGCAGACAAAGATTCAGAAATAAGTGGGTGACTGAAGGGAGGGATATATTGTTTTATGTTTTCTCTGACTTAACAGATGATAGTAGGACTAGGACTGATTTAGGCATAGCCAAATAGTCAGAAGTTTTATGCTTGGGTAGGCACTATTGCTCAAGGGAAGTGTAACTTATATTTCAGTGTTTTCTGGTGCCCTTAGTGAAAAGAAGCCTTCCTTTTAATGAATATGAAGAGGAGGTTCCTGGCCAAAGACCTGAAAATAGGAACATATTTTGGGTATAATTATTAAGTAAATAATCATAGTATTTAAGCTGATTATGATAGTGTTTTCTTGGTGCTATACCAATTTTCTGGATGTGAAATTTAGGGAAGCTACTTGGAAGAAATGGAATTTTTTCTTTAAAGTTGCTAGTTTTGATTCCAGCAATGTTTGCATCCAGTAGGTGAAGAAATATCTTCCATACATTGTGTTTAGGCCCTAAAAATTTTTTTTTCTCCCTTTTAAACAAATGTTGTTATTTAACCTACCATGCATGACAGCCTCCATCCTTTCATCCTTTCCCCTTCAAATCCTCCAGGCTGTTGAAAAACCTCACTTTGAAGGTCTCTGTTTAACTATTGGTGTTTGGGACCCTAGTGTTGAGCAAAATTATTTCATACATTTTTATAATCTTACTCATCCTGAGTTTTTGTCGCATATTTTTATAGATGCATTGTATTTACGCATATTGATGAAATTTGTTGCTACATATTTGTACATATATACAATATAACAATACAGTTTCTCCAGTATCACTCCCCAGCACTTCCCTCCTCCTTCCTCACACCCCTCATCTTCTGTTTTTGTCTCTCTTTTATGTTAGGAATGTCTCGAGGTAAATCAATGATCAGCTCCCTCAGTATCATGGGGGGAAGTAGTGGACCTCCCTATGATCGAGCACATGTCACAGGAGCATCATCAAGCAGTTCTTCAAGCACCAAAGGCACTTACTTCCCTGCAGTAAGCAGTCTATCTTGCTGTGTTTTTCTCTGAATACTAAAATAAATAGCATTTTAGATTAATCTGTGGGTTCTCAATGACAGTTTCTTTTTTGCTTGTTTGTTTTCTTGTTTTGGATACCAGGAATTGAACCAAGGGCACTCAACTGCTGAGCCACATCCCCAACCCATTTTATATTTTTTATTTTGAGACAGTTGCTGAGCCTGGCTTTGAACTTGATCCTTCTGTCTCACACCCCACCCCCAGCCATTGGGATTACAGGTGTGTGCCACCATGTCCAGCTGTAAAAATAGTGTTTTAATAAAGAATTTAAGTATGTAAGTCTCAGAAGGATTTACCACACTGTTCCTGCTTATAAATATTTCTTTTAAGTTCACTGACCAGCAGCATATTTGAAAGCATTGGGCATTACTTTTCCATTTCAAGTAAAAATAGAATACTGAATGGTATCTCTTAAGAGAATAAGTACCTTCATTTCATGACCTCCCAAAAGAGGAAGGACACCTAGAATTTCTCTTAAATTGTTAATTTTTTTCTAAATGTTTAAAATTTTAAAAAAAGTTCCAGGCATGGTGGCACATGTCCTCTAATCCCAGTGACTTGGGAGGCTGAGGCAAGAAGATTGCAGTACTGATTTGAGTCTGCAAATTAGTAAGACCCTTTCTCAGAGTAAAACATAATAAGGGCTGCATGCCTGTAATCCCAATGGCTCAGGAGGCTGAGGTGGGAGGAACACAAGTTCAAAGGCAGTCTCAGCAAAAGTTAGATGCTTAGCAACTCAGTGAGACCCTGTTTCTAAATGAAATACAAAATAGAACTGGGGATGTGGCTCAGTGATTGTGCCCCTGAGTTCAATCCTTGGTACCAAAAAAAAAAAAAAAAAGCTCAGTGGTAGAGCGCCCCTGGGTTTAATCCCCAGTATGGCAAAGGGCAGGTGTGTGTTTGTATGTGTATACAATTTTTAAAAATCAGAACCTAGCTGTGCTGAACTTAAACCAGTAACTCACAGATTACAGATTTTCTTTTCCACTTTATACTTTTTAGTAATGATAAGATTGTCTTAGGGAAAGTGGAGCCACAATCATAAAATACTAATTGAAGTCAGTTCTTTGGAAAAGGATTAGTGTTATTATTTAACCTACCATGCTTAAAGTTAAATAATTTAACTTAAATATATTATTTAAGTTAAATATAAGGATTATAAATACATAAATATATAAAGTTAAATATATTTAAGGATTAGTGTTAAGCTAACGTTAAGTGTAATGAAACACAATAGGAATAAAAAAAGTAAAAGAAAATCCAAGTCTCTCGTCTGGAGTAGGCTTATTATTTTAATATGTTAATTATTTTTCTTTTTAGATTTTGAACCCACCACCATCCCCTGCCACAGAGAGATCACATTACACTATGGAATTTGGATATTCTTCAAACAGCCCTTCTACTCATAGGTCATACAGGTATGTACATCCTCTTTTAGTGTAAGTTGAAGTACTTATTAGAGAAAAGTATTCCAGTTGTGGCTTGAAGAAGACCCAAATGAGCAGTTGTTGGTCACCAGATGGAGAATAGGCATTTTGTCTTGGTAACGCTGACTACCTTACTCACAAATCCTTTTCTTTCTGGGCATTTTACATTTTTAAAAGAGTGTTACAGATGCTGGCGATTAGAGTAATGAAGTAGACTCCAGGTTTTTGCAGTGTTTACCCACCAAAATGACTAATTCCAAAATAAATTACTAGTCAGATGTGTGATTGATGCTCTAAGGATAGAATATTGGGGTAAGATTGTTCAAAGAGTTGTGTGAGCTTTCAAACAGCAGGGGTATTAAGAGCACAAAATTCTTAAGAGAAGTACAAGGTCAGTTCTTGCTTACATGTGTTATTGTGATCTGGAGTGAAAGATTTCTCATGTTCTTGTATGGAGAATATTAAGACTGGCTAAAATAAATGAAGTATATTTATAAGCCACAACAGGGGAAATTATACATTTATGCTAATTTTGTGAGTCTATAGAGCAAATTGAACAGGTCAGTTACCATTGTGTCTGCCTTATTCTTCCATCTTCCTTGAAAGGCCAGCAGAAAGTCAGCATCTTTGTATTCTCTGTCTTGAAATAGTATTATGTCTGTGGGTATCTCCAAATGCCCATGATCATTCAGATAAGATGTCCCCTAGCATTTCAGTTGAATTTATCGGATATAACCTTACACATGGATGAAAATACAATGGAAACTACTTAGAGTACTTTTTGAATTATATTTCAGTTGATTATATAAAGCTGTTGAGATAGACTTGGCTCTGAACTAATTGTTTTTATGGTTTATCATACTGTTGATTTCTGCCACAAGTTTGTTCTAAAATGTCAAAACAGAAAAGCAGAAGACTGAAGACCAGAAACTGAAAAACAAAAGGAAAGAACCAAACTTTTATTTTGAAAAAGGAATTTCTTTAATTCAAATTGAATAAAACACTTTGATAACAATAAACATAACTACATCGAAAACAGTTATTATTTAAACATTTCTCATATTTCATTTAAGCCCAGTTTATGTTTGTTCTATATCAAGTCTTTTATCATTTGATGAAATTTTTGTCTCAACCAGAACTTTAAAAAAAGAATTTTGAAAAAGCAGAATTATATTTGGCCTTTTTACTGCTTAGCCAGGACATTTTACCTAGTCTTTGACACCTGATTTGATAGGACCAAAACAAAAAACGTAGAAACAAAAGCACTACAACATACTATCTGAGAACCTGCTCAGCGGGTCATGTAACTTCTGGTCTTCTGGAAGTCATTTCTTTTGAGACCAGGTAGAGTGGCAGTAGATGGTTTGTGTCTTGGAATACTATTTCCTGTGCTCATATCACTAGGTATTTTATAAATTATTCTATCAATTATTCTTGGTTTTGCCCCTTCTCTGGTAGTCACTTTGGTGAGAAAGTTTATGCATAAATCTTTGGGATAAATATGAAATAAGGTACCCATTACCACATTTACAATAGAAAGATACAAGAACTTACATCTAGAAGTAGGAAAGTATGTTCCTCTCGTTCCAATGCCTTTTTCTTAGATAGCCAGGCTACATATTTAGCAACTATGGATTACTTGTGAAGATTTTTTTTAAAAAGTGTAAGAAATATATTAAACCTCTGCAAATATATATTAGAAAATTTACTGGTCCTCTATGAGTATTTAAAATTTAACATTTTGAGGTTCAGTTAAAGCTGCTCTTATGACAGTATTCCCGTCTATAGTGAATTAAAACTGTTTTCCCCAAATTATAGCAGTTTCCCTTTACTAGTGGTAATAGTAACAGGGTAGATATGCCATTTAGGTTGTCTACCAAAATACAGCCTGAATTATTTAATATTCAACTTTTAAAAAAAGAAATGAAGACTTCAAGCATCATTAAATTATTTGTCAGGTAACTATGGAGCATTTAAAGAATGTTGAGGGAATGCTACCATTTGTAGTGTAAAATCCAGAAAAACTCATTCTTCTCATAGGCTATAAAACTATAGCAATTGGTAAGGTCTACTCGATACACTACATGCAGAATGTATAACAGACACATTTTTCATGACCATTAAGTATAACTTTGTTTTTTTTAATTTCTTCCTTTTTTTAATATGGTACTAGGGATCAAACCCAGGTCTTCATTATGCTAAGCACACACTTTACCAGCCCAAGTAGAACTTTGAATAGTTCCTTTGTATTTTGTGATAAAGTTTAATTTGAAGATATAAAAGCACATCTAGATTGAGTTTACCTCTGATTTCTCATTCTATCCATTTTTACTTACCTCTAATTATGTTTTATTTGCAGATAGGAAAATTCATGTTCTTTTCTCCTCTGCTAATCCACCATTGCAAATTGCTTCTTGAAATGTGCAGATTGAAATTGCAAGTGAAGTTTGTATCTAATGTCCCTGAATTCTGTTAAAGAAAATTGTTTTTCCATAAAACTTAACTCTGCTTCTCTGTATTTTCTTCCTGTACCAGCTATAGGCCATATAGCTACCGGCACTTTGCACCCCCCACTACACCCTGCAGCACAGATGTTTGTGACAGTGACTATGCTCCTAGCCGGAGAATGACCTCAGTGGCAACAGCCAAGGGCTATACCAGTGACTTGAACTATGACTCAGAACCTGTGCCCCCACCTCCCACACCCCGAAGCCAGTACTTGTCAGCAGAGGAGAACTATGAAAGCTGTCCACCTTCTCCGTACACAGAGAGGAGCTATTCCCATCACCTTTACCCACCGCCACCCTCTCCCTGCACAGACTCCTCCTGAGGAGGGGCCCTCCTCCTCTGACTGCCTCCAACATGAAACTGTAAATACATATCTGGTTGAGATCTGGAGGGGGGGGAGGGAGCTATTAGAGAAGGATGAGGCAGACCATGTATAGTAAAAGTTATAAAATAGGGTAGGGAATACTGGAGATATTTGTACAGAAGAAAAGAATATTTATATATTTTCTTAAAATAGCAGATTTGCTGCTTGTGCCATAAAAGTTTGTATAAAAAATAAATTTGTACTAAAAGTTTTATTTTTGCAAACTGAATACACAAAGCATGCCTTAAACCCAGTGAAGTGACTGAGTACAAAGGAAACAGGAATAATAAAGGCATCACTGACCAGGAATGTCTGGACTTTATTGATACCAAAAAAATGAAAAAAAAATTTTTTAGAAAGAAATTAAGTCCATCTCAGAGCAGCAAACCATAGATGCTTGGAAGTAGCCAAATAGCCTTCAGGTTAACTAACATTTGAGGGCCAAGAAGTTAAGAAATCATGAGACAAGGGGAAAAAAAAAAGGAATTAAAACTAACCATGGACAAAGGGCTTTGTTTTCTCTTACGAATCCAACCATTTTAATAAGGAAGAAAGATACTTACAAGAATCCATTCTGGGTGGTGGTGCTGTAGGCAAGATTGTTGGTCTGTGAGATGTTGTGGGGCTGCATATGTGCACATCTTCTGCCCCTACTTTAGAGCCCACACCTTTATCAAAATTAAAGTTTTCTCTAGATGTTTTTCACCTTGCTGCCTCCCCCAGCAACTTAGGCCATTTGCTAATAGAACATGGTTTATTCAAGCTTTTTATCTGAGGAATCAATTAAATGGTGTTTTCTAAACTAGGTTTTGACTTTAATATTTCCACTAGCTCCATCCTGCAGTAGGCTTAGCTCTTCAATTTGACTGCTGTTTTTGCATAAATGATCAAAAGTTAGCCATATTATTGGTCTTCTTTACATCCAAGATTGTTTTAATGCTCATTAAAATGTCTTTTTACAACACATATAGACAGTGTTTAAAAATTACAAATCTAATCATAACATTTTTGTTGTAAATTAATCATATATCCTTGCAGTACTTTCAGCATATGACAATATGAAAATCATTTTTATATATATATATTTGAGTAAAGCATTTAAATATGTTCTGGTTATAAGCAATATTAAAAATTTTTTGTTGTTGTTAGTTTATCCCTAATTAACTATTTGTGACATTTTCGTGTTCTTTAGACCAGTTTTTCTCAGAATGCTGTCTACATACATACCTCTTCTAATGTGTGACATGAGTTTAATATCTTCCTGTTACCCACTGTGAATAGTAGGTTATTTTGATTATCCACAAATAATTCTTATAATCACCTCATGTATTTTTTTGTGTGTTCTCTTTTATCTCGTTATGAATTGAGATAACTTAACAAATTTAACAATGGGGTTAAATTGAGCAGATAAACTATAAATTTCTCAGCTGTCAGAATTTGGGTGGAGGGGAATGATGGAAGTCTCTCACGTGCCCTGCCTGACCTGCTGTCATGTGTGGTACTGGGGCTGCTACATCTTCAGCTATCAGGGCTGACCTGTGGAATGATTCTAGCACTGCTGTGCCACCTTACCAGAAATTGGTTTCCTGCTTTTTACTTGTGTCTAGCACTTCTCTGCTAAAATTAAACGTGTTTTTAAACTAGTATACTTTTATCTTACAGGTGTTGGTTAGTTAGTCATTGAGTGATTTTAAAATTCAATCCTGAAGAGGCCCCTCTGGGTTTCAGGAGCCAAGAGAAAACAATAAAAGAAAGGATTCACAATTTTAGCAGAGGTGAAGTAATTTTTTTAAGCAATTAAAAAAATACCTATGTAAACAATTTAAAGAGGGGAAAAAAATGTGGTTTCAGAATATTGCTCAGATTGTTGGGGGCAGCTTGATTTTACATATAAATAAATGGTAATCCATCAGTGTCTTGCATTTCAGTCAGACAAGCATTACTCTTCCTGTTGGTGGAACAAAGTGCTCCTAATCTAAGACAAAATGAACGTTGAACTTGTATTCTGTGACACACAGGGGCACAAATGAAGATGGAAAGGTTAGCAGTAACTGGGTATCAATTAGAATTTGAGAATTCTATATGTTTACATTTTTAATGTGCATCTTTATCTGGTGGGCTTCCCATGTGGAAACTTGCACTATAATGAACTAAGAAGAATATTGCCTTGTTGTATCTCAGTCCAAATGCTTGTACTGCGATGGCAATGGCCTCTTCTTGCAAAATACTAATTTGTGTGCCAATTTGTTTGAAATTATTTGAAGGCAGTTCAGCTTAATCTCAGTATCCTCTTTCTGGGGTGGTTGAAATGGATTCTTAATATTTCTGAGAGTCCTTTTTGATGAGAGTATTATCAAATTTGGGGGTGATTTGTTGGTTCTCAGTTTACATGGACAGTTATACTTAAGTAAACTACATCTTAATTGTTAAACACAGAGCTTTAATTGGAAAAAGTGAGGAAAAAAATTAACTTGAAACCACAAATCAGAAAAAGATTTAAAAAGGCGGGGGGGGAGTTCTAAATTTGGTATATTGCTAGATCCATCATTCAAGAGGAAAAATGAATAAAATTTCATTAGAGTCATTAAATATACAAGTATCCCTTTTGAACCTGTATCTTAAAGTATGCCTCCTTTTGATTCAGTTAAAATTATCACACAGCATATCTTCTGTGTATTACACATTGAAATGGTCTTTTATCACTAAAGTTCTGGACTTGGCTTATTAAGGTCCTTCTTAACAGTGGCCCGAGGAGTTTTATTGCTGAAATTAGAGAAAGGCACATTCACAGGAAAAAAAGAAAAAAAAAAAAAAAAAAAAAACTCTGTTGTTGGATAGAATTTTGTCAGTATTAAATTTTCTTCAAGAAATTTTAATTGTAGTTTTGGCACTTGGTGGCTCTCTTTTATATGGTGTGTCACAAGATATCTGGTTAAACACAGAATATTATACTGTTACTTTAATTTTAATATAAATACACTTTGTGATGTACCACCAAGAGATAGATGATCCTTGAATAGGTTTAAAAGCGACTGTTCTAGGGCTGGGGTTGTGGCTCAGTGGTAGAGCGCTTGCCTAGCATGCGCGAGGCCCTGGGTTTGATCCTTAACACCACATCAAAATAAATAAATAAAATAAAGGTATTGTGTCTAACCAAAAAATAAATGTTAAAAAAAAAAAAAACCATCCTCTGTTCTAGAGGGACAATAGTGTATTAGAAATAAAGACTTTAAAGTACATTTTCATCTAAAGTAAGCCAGTAATTTGGGAGGAGGGAGCTTTGAGCAATAGAATTTAAGGTGGACAGGTCTTATTTTAAAATACTCTTAAGTCAATAATTTGTACAAGGGCAACTCATTCCATACTAAGTTGTAAGAATAGCCAGTATCTCTTAGGTAGCAGTGGCCTTGGGGGAAATATCTTTTGTTTTGCTGTAAAGGCACATTAATGAAGACCATTTCCAAGACCTTTTCAGGTAGTTAGTAGCTGTGGCTTACCTTACCTGTAATGAGATCCTTTTGTTTGTGTGCCCTGATACCAAAGATGATTAATAGACACTGGAGAGGTTTGCTGTAAGCAAGCTGCTTCTCTGCAGTTAGGTGGGTTGCTGCTGATTCCCTATGTAGACCTTGCTTAGATTAAATTCCTATAAATGTAGTTTTTAAAATCTTTTTTGTTTCTTGGAGGGGAAACCTTACAAGATTCTGAAACAACAAACTTGGACTTCTCACATTCCCAAATAGGCCATTCTTTTAGTAAATGTAAGAAATCCATAGTTTGAGGTATGGATATGGGTGAGGAAGTATCAGTTGACTGACAGGTATTTCAGGATTTACAATTGACACTATACACTAAATGTAGACACGTACTAGGTCCTAAAGAAGTTTATAATCAAGTATTGTTTAAAACTTACTATGCAGAATTCTTAAACTCAATAAATTTAATTTTTATTTGTTGTTCTTTTTCTTATCCCAAGCCTAAAATAGGCCAAGAGAAATAACAGATAATTTTAGAAAGTACTGGTAACGTGTGGTTATTGGCTTCTGGTATGGCACTGTATCATATTAGTCTCAAAATTTGGCTTTTGAAATTCTCAGAGTTTTAGAGTAAAGAACTTTGGGCCTCAAGCATAAAAGTACATGTTTTTCATTTTTAAAAAATTTAAGGTATGAGCATTTTGAATCCATATTGTGAGGATATTTCTCCTTGACTTGATTCCACATGTTATTAGAATAATCCTGTACCTGACTGGAGGGTAAGGTAGATTCTTAGGTTCATCTTAATGACTTAGAAGCAAATTATTGACCCAACTCTTCACCCCCTTTAAATCCAGGTAACTATACTGTTTTCCTCACAAGGCATTCTTAATCTACAAACTAAGTGGTTGCTTGTACTCAGGAGTGAAATATGGACCTAACATAAGCCAACTGTTAGACTTCCCACTGTCACTTAGACTTTGCCCAGAAGTTAACACCAAAGAATATAGATAACATGCTTTTGTTTAACTGTCCATTTGGGTTATTTTGTTTTTTAATCATATAAGGTCAGGGGATATAGATATGTATCAATATATTAATGCCTCAATATGGGTACTAAAAAGAAAGTAAAGCAAGTATTGTTAGTTCTGCTATTACATGAAGTTAATTATCTGGGTTAGTGAGGGAAATTTAAGAAGAGGAAAGAGGATACCATGAAGCTTAAACTGGACTAGCCTTACTTGCAAGTGAAGGATCTGGTGCTGCTTTCAGATGTTTATCCTTTATGTTTTAAAATTTTTTCTTAAGCTTTAATCTTTGTCATTGTCTTAAAGTCAACTGGTGTTTCTATGTTCATCGACTTTGGTACGATGGTGCTTTGCAAGGATGTATTTATATTATAATGGCCAACATTTGGTCAGCCCTTGTCCACTTATTCACTTCCCCCTTTTGTAAAATAAGTGCTTTAATTATAAACTGTATAAAACTACCTTGTATAGATTCCCTTTTTGATTATTTCAGTAAGCTGAATTGTAACAAATGAAATGTTGATTTTTATAATAAAACAGTGGAAAAATAAGTGTCATTTATTCTCATCAAGAAATTAAAACAGTAGATGGTGTGCTTTGCTGTGATATGAATAAGACTCCTGTGTTTCAAATACAACAAAACCCAGCTGTATTGGCTGTATTTCTTCTAGATTTCTATTGCCCTAGAAAAGACAGACTTGAGAAGGTCTGTTGCCCTTGTCAGCGCTGAGGGTACCTGTGAGTGGTAACAGAGAAGGAGGAAAAAAAGCTGTGCTTGAGGACTGCTCTTGCTTTCACTGAACTGGAAGGAGTCCTGATGTGGACTCTAAGCAATCCTCTTCCATTCCCCTACATCTGCTTATAAAGTGAACATTACTTGTCCTGATGTAGAGCCCAGTATGATATATAACACTTTCCATGAGGGTGGGTTGTGGTGAGCCAATAGGAACCTGAACTACCAGGTTCTGGCTTGAGTCTTGGTATACTGGTTTGATAGCCAGGGAAAAAGCTACTTGTTTTATTTGTAGTAGTAGACCTCAAATGTCAAAAGTGTAAAATGGATCTAGTATGATCTAGTATAACCAAGTATGCTTACCCTGGTGTTTGCTGACTTGTATTCTTTCCCCTGAAGGGAAAAGCTATACAAACCATGCCATTCCCAGTTAAATCAGACAGGCAGAACTCTGATTGGTTTGCCTGAATTGAAGATGGTCTCAAGAATGGGGAAAACCCTAAAATGTGTTTTGTGTCCTTTACCCGGATAGATTTTTACATGGTCCTTTTTATTTTCATTGCCTTGAATATGGTTGTCTTTTTTTTTTTTTTTCTTTTGGTGGTGCTGGGGATTGAAACCAGGGCCTTGTGTGTGCAAGGCAAGCCCTCTACCATCTGAACTATATTCCCAGATCCTGTTTGTCTTGTTTCTGTAACTTTAATTCATATGACAAATTAATGTGGTCAGATCTCTCATCATTTATACCATTATGCATTCTGCACAATTCCTTTTCACTATTTGGAAGATTTTTCTGCTTGAGATTTGCATTTGCAAATTAAGATTAGTCACAATAGATAAATGGTTTACCCCAACAAAGAGACTAAAATAAAAGACAATTTTTAGTAACTTTTTACCTGCATTTACTGTATACCAGGCCCTGTTGTCTTCCTTCACCACCACCACCAAGTGATTAATGACCAAATTTAACAGGAAATGTCAGGTTTGAGCATGAAAACCTCCAGTGCAATATTTTGGTCAAAAACAGGTTGGCAGTGGGTACTTGGACAGAGATCTAGATTCTAATCAGTTGTCAAGGCATACCTGAATTCATTCTCTTGGTACTTATTTCTTAGTTTAAGTCTCTAGTGTAGTTGCCTGAGCAACTCTCATCATTGATCAGTTCTGCCACCAAGTCTAGAGAGGGCCTTTCACATGAGGCATTCAAGGAGCCAGGTGTAAAGTCAAGTCTGCTGGAGCCCAGATACCTGTGTGGTATTCTATTCCATGCAGATCCCTACTGGATGCCTCCTTTCCCCTGGGTCCTGGCTCTGCTTGCCAAAGGAATTGACACCTTTTGAAATCCAGACAACCCCATGCCCATCTTACATCACAGGCTCTATAACAGACGGGAGTGATTACTTTGAGAGCTTTTAATAACAATTTCTCCACTAGATATATTCTGTTCCTATGTCAGTTTTAGTAACTTGTGTCTCAAAGAATTTGTCCATTTCATATAAGTTATGGACTTTTTGACATAAAGTTTATCCCTTATCATTTTAATATTAGTTTTCATTTCTGATATTGGTAATGTGTGTCTTTGGGGTTCAGAGCACAGTAACCCCCAAATATGGCACCTTTGCATACTGAATATTTTAAACTGAGAGAATTCAAGAATAGTCTCTACTCAAGAATGGTCTCTCTGAAACTCCCTCATTTCTTCCCTTGAATCAAGGGGAAAAAAAATCCAGGCAGTATTTTCTGATCTTCCACTGAGGCAGGTCCCTCCCTTTAACCAGAGGAAAGGAACATTCTTATCTTTGAAGACATAGGGTCTCTAAACTAACAGGACTTGCTAACTTTCCCCAGATTACTGTTAGATCATATCATTTGTGCTCTGTCATGTTTTTCCACAACTATCTACTCCTGTTTCTTTCAGTATTTATTCATTTATTTATTTTTGTGGTGCTTGGGATTGAACCCAAGGCCTTGTGCATGCTAGGCAAACACTCTGCCAGCTGAGCTGTATCCCCAGCCCTGGGTCTTCATTTTCTTTATAATAACGTTTGTCACGTGAGACATATTACATACATTTGGTGGTTTCCTCTTATTAATCTACCGTTTGTTGTAGAGACTTTGGTCATGAACCTAGGAGAAGTAGAGAAAAAAGATTCTCCTTTTTTTCCTCTTTTATCTGGATTAGTCAAACTATAGGAATATTAGTATTATTTAGCTTTTCAAGAAATCATCTCATAGTAGTTGCTTTTCCTCTCTTATATGTTCACTTTCTACTTCAATGATTTCTACTCATTTCCTTCCTTTTACTTACATTGAGTTAATTTTGCTAGCTTCTTAAGATGGAAGCTGAAGTCCCTGATTTTAGACCTCTCTTTTCTGATGTGAACACTTAAAGGTAAACATTTCCTTCCCAGCTTACTTTAGCTATATCCCATAGATGTTGATATTTTCATTATAATTCAGTTCAGATATTTTCTGATTTTACTTGTTTCTTCTTTGAAACATGAATCACACAAAAATGTGCTTAATTGGGCTGGGGATGAAACTCAGTGTCGAGCACTTGCCCGGTACATGTGAGACTCAGGCATTTCTGTACCATGTGTTATTTTAAAATTCCATAATGATCAAACTATGTTAGCTTTCTGTTACTATAACAAAGTCCTTGAGATAATCAACTTATAAAGAGAAAAGTTTTATTTTGGCTTGCAGTTCTAGAGATTTCAGAGCATGATCAGTTGTCCCTATTACTTCTGGGCCTGTAACAAGAAAGCACAGCATGCCAGCAGTGCATGTCAGTAATTCACCTCATGACTACAAAGCAAAAGAAGAGAGAGGAAGTGTCAGAAGTCCTACAATCCTGAGGACATGCTCCCAATGACCAAAAGACCAAACAACAACAACAACAAAGCAACAATATATTTTGTCCATAAAGTTCTGTAACATCCTGTCATCCATCTCTATAACCTTATTTTTTTATTTTTGGGGGGTGGCAGGGATGGAACCCAGGGGTGCTTAACCATTGAGCCACATCTTGAGCCTTTTTAAACATTTTGAGACAGGGTCTTACTAAGTTGCTGAGGCTGGTCTTTTTTTTTTTAGAGAGAGAGAGAATTTTAATATTTATTTTTTAGTTTTTCGGCAGACACAACATCTTTGTTTATATGTGGTGCTGAGGATCGAACCCAGGCCGCACGCATGCCAGGCGAGCGCGCTACCGCTTGAGCCACATCCTCAACCCTGAGCTGATCTTGAACTTGTGATCCTCCTGCCTCAGCCTACTGAGTTTCTGGGATTATAGGGATACACCACTGTGCCCAGCACTCTTTCCATCTTATAAAACTGAAACTCTATACATTCATTAAACAATAACTACTCATGTCTTTCTTTCCCTAGCCCCTGCCAACCACCATTCTATTTTAAATCTCTGATTCTACTACTTTGTGTACCTCTATAAGTAAAATCATACAGTATCTGTCCTTTTGTGAGTGGCTTATTTCACTTGTTATAATGTTCTCAAGGTTCATATGTGTTGAAGAATTATGTTAGAATCTCCTTTTTAAGGCCAAGTAATATTCCACTGGGTATACATACCACATTTTGTTCATTCATCCATTAATGGGCAATTAGGTTGCTTTTATGTTTTAGCTATTGTGGAATAATGCTGCCACGAACATGGATATACAAATATCTATTCAAATTTCTGCTTTCTATTCTTATGAGAATTACACCTAGAAGTGTGATTGCTGTATCAGGTAGTAACTCTTTTTTTAATTTTTTGAGGAATTACCACAAAACTTTTTTTCCACAGCAACCATCAGTTATTGGATAGAGTGTTCTGTATATATCTGTTAGATATAGTTTATTATGTTAAATTCTTTATTGGCTTATTTTCTGATTGTTCTATCCATTATTGAGAATAGAATGTTGAAGTCTCCAACTATTATTTTAGAACTATTTATCCCTTCGATTCTATTGGTTTTTACTTCCTATATGTTGATGATCCTGTTAAACATAAATGTTTAAAATTGGTGTGTCTTGACCTGTAATGCTAGCTACTCAGGAGGCTGAGGCAGGAGGATTGCAAGTTCAAGGAGAACTTGTCTCAAAACAAAAAAATAAAAAGGTTTGGGAATGTAGCTTAGTGGTAGAGCACTTGGTTAACATGCATGAGCTCTGGGTTTGATTCCAAATAACAACCATAACAAAAATTTATATATCTTCTTGCTGTATTGAACTTTTTTAACAATAATGTCCTTTGTCTCTTGAAACATTTTTTTTAATTTAAAGTTTAGTTTGTCTGCTATTAGTATAGCCACCCATGCTCTCTTTTGGTTACTATTTGCATGAAATGCCTTTTCCATCCTTTTAATTTCAGTCTATTTATGTCTTTGGATTGAAATTGAGTCTCTTATAGATAGCATATAGTTGGACCCTACTTTTAAATCTTTCTAATCTCTGTCCTTAGACAGTGTTATGGTTAGGATCTGGATTGTCCTCCGTAAAGCTCATGTGTTTAAAGCATGCTCCCCAAAGCAGCAAGGTTCAGAGGGGGAGCTTTTAGACTCTGACTTTATCACTGGAGAGCTGAATAGACTTCTGGGGGCTGGGCTCTAGTTGGAGGAAGTGGGTCACTGGGGAAGTGCCCTGAAAGGATCTGTCTTCTTCCTGTTCCCCACCTCTCTCTGTGCTTCCTGGCTGCCATGAACGGAGTAGTTTTCCTCTGCCATATCCTTCTGCCACGATGTTCTGCCTCTCCTCTGGCCCAAGGAAGTGGAGTTGGCTCACCATGGACTAAACCTCTGAAACTGGGACCCAAAATAAACTTTTCCTCCTCTAAGTTGCTCTTATCAAGTATTTTGGATACAGGGATGTAAAGCTGACTAACACAGAATTTAATACATTTACATTTAAAGTAATAAAAAAGGACTTGCACCTGTCATTTGAGATTTGTGATATGTCTTGTAGCTTTTCCCCATCCTCATTTCCTGTGTTACAATCTTTTGTGTTGATTTTTTTTTTTTTTAGTAAAAACATTTAATTTCTTATTTCCTTTTGTATATATTCTGTAGCCATTTTTCTTTGTAACCTCCATTGCTACACCGGACTTTACATTTAATACCCTAAAGTTATAACACTCTAATTTTTATTTATAGCAGCTCAACTCCAATGACATACCCCAAACTGCTCTTTTACTGCTGTTTCACAAAGTTCCATCTTTATGGATGTGTGCCCCCAAAATATAAACTGTTTTAAAAGTATTAGTCTCTTAAATTATGTACAAAATAAAAAGTGGAGGTCTGAATCATTGTCACAATAATAGCTTTTATAATTACCTTTATATTTACCTTTGTGAGCTCTTTTATTTCTTCTTAGGGTGGCAAGTTACTGTCTAGTGTCCTTATATTTTACCCTGCATAGGACTCCCTTTAGCACTTCATTCAGAATGGTCTAGTGGTAACTAACCCCTCTGGCTTTTATCTGAGAGTTATTTTCCCTGTCATTTTTGGCAGATAGTTTTGCTGAATGTAGGACTCTTGATTAACAGGATTTTTAAATTGTAGAACTTTGAATATATTGGCCCATTTTCTTCCTGTTCCCCAAATTTTCTGAGGAACCTGCTGATGGCCTGACTGAGGGTCAGTGATGAGTCCTTTCTCTCTTGTTACTTTCAAGATTCTCTGTCTCAAATTTTTATTAGTATGTATTCAAAGGTTTTTTTTTTTTTTTGGTACCAGAGATTTTACCAGGGGGGCTTAACTACTGAGCCACATCCCCCAGCCCTTTTTTATATTTTATTTAGAGACAGAGTCTCCCTGAGTTGCTTAGGGCCTTGATAAGTTGCTGAGGCTGGTTTTGAACTCACGATCCTCCTACCTCAGCCACCTGAGCTGCTGGGGTTACAGGTGCAAGCCACTGGGCCCAGCTAGATTGATCTTCTTGGATGCTTATAGTCACGTCTTTCATCAAATCTGGGAAGTTTTCAACCATTATTTCTTCCAGTGTTCTTTCTGCCCCTTTCTTTCTTCTGGTAGTCAGTCCCCAATGAGCATGTTGGCCCACTGATGTGTCTCACATAGCATTATGCTCTGTACGCCTTTCTTCAGTTCTTTTTTCTTTTCTTTTTTTAAGAGAGAGAAAGAGAGAGAATTTTTTATTTATTTTTTTAGTTTTCGGCGGACACAACATCTTTGTTTGTATGTGGTGCCGAGGATCGAACCCAGGCCACACGCATGCCAGGCGAGCGCGCTACGGCTTGAGCCACATCCCCAGCCCTTCAGTCCTTCTTTCTGCTTTTGAGACTCAGTAAAAGTCCACTGATATTTCTTTTACCTGCTCGAATCTGCCTTTAAATTCATCTAGTAAATTTTTCTTCTCAGTATTTGTACTTGTCACCTTTTGAATTTCTTTTTGGCTTCTTTTTTAGGTTGACAGTCTCTTTATTGATATTTCTGTTTTGTTGATACTTCATATTCTTGGCTTTCTCTATGTCTTTAGTTCTTTGAACGCCTTTTTTTTTGTGGAGCTGGGTGTGGGGGATGCCAGGGATTGACCCCAGGGTCACTCTACCACTGAGCCACATCCCCAGCCCTATTTCGTGTTTTATTTAGAGACAGGGTCTCACTGAGTTCCTTAGCACCTCGATTTTGCTGAGGCTGGCTTTGAACTTGTGATTCTCCTGCCTCAGCCTCCCAAAATGCTGGGATTACTGGCATGTACCACTGTGCCCGGCATTAGTTTTTTGAACATCTTTAACATAGTAGCCTGAAAGTCTGTCTAGTAGACCTGCATTGAATCTTTATTGTGATTGGCTTCTGTTGAATTTTTTTCTTTCTTTTCTTTCCCTTGGTGCTGCAAATTGAACCCAGGGTCTTTTACATGCTAAGTACACACTCTACCACAGAGCTACATCCCCAGACCTATTTTTTCCCTTTGAGTCATACTTTCTTCATATGTCTAGCAATTTTGTTGTTAAAAACTAGATTTCTGAATCTGATAATGTGGTGTTTCTGGAAATTAGATTGGCCCTCTCCTTTGTGTTTGGTGAGGTTGTTTTTGTTTTTGTTTGTTTTCCTTTTGACTGTAGTAGGCTGCCTCTGCCATGGATCTGCCTGAGGTGTAAACTTAAGATCTTCTTGAATCTTTTGAGTCTGTGCCTCTCTGTGGATATGCAAGGTCACTTTTTTTTTTTTAATCTTCCCAGTATATACAGTTGCCTTTGAATGTCCCAGTCTTTTCTTCTTTGGTTTCTTACTGGGGAAAAGGGAGAAATGATGGGGAGGAAAAAAAGAGGTTCTGGCCAATTTAATTTCTTGAAAATCATTTCAGTCAGAGCCAGAGGGGCTTGTAACCAACTTGGGTGGGGGAAGCAAAGACAGTGACTGCCCCTCTATTTGCACCTCTGTGACCAGAGCACCCAACAGCCAGAGCACAGATCCCTGATAATTGTAGGATGAGATCCTTTTGTTTCCCTCTTGGTTACCCCAAGCTATGTGCAAACTGTTCCAGGAACCAGTGTGCCATTCCTTTCTATGGGACTGGGTTGGGAGATACTTAGATGTCAGTTTGTTCAGAGCTGAAATGTCAGTTAGCTGCAGTTTGCCTGTGGAAGCCTTCCCCTGGATGTTGCAAGTCTTTAATAGACTCCAGAGTTCCCATATAGTTAGTTACACCAGGTAGATTCTGCCAGTGTTGTTTAGATGGGTTCCAGATTTCTGGTGCTTCCTGCTTTACCATTTTACCAGAATGCTGTCTTGTCTTTTATTTATTTATTTTTTATTGTCATACATTTTTCTTCACATGCTGTGAATATCAAGAGTTGTTATTCATGCTTTTTAAATGGTCAGTTATCTTTTTAAAAAATTTAAATATAAGAAAAATTCTTTTATTTACCCACATATTTTTTGGTGTTCCTCCATCTAGTATAATTTTCCTTCAGGCTGAAAATTTCCTTTGATATAGCTTCTACTGTTGGTCTGCTCATGAGAAATTCTACTTTTGATTGTCTGCAAATGTTTCCACTTGACCTTTAACTTGGAAAAATTTATAACAGCCTTGATGAGCTATAAATGACATACAATAAACTGCATGTGTATGACATATGCAGTGATAGGTTTTGTAATGTTTACATACACGCATCAAACAATAAAATAATCAAGATAAAGAGCAGTTCTATCACTCCAGAATACTCATGCCTCTTAAATCCCTTCTTCCCATTCCTTCCTGTCCCTAGGCAACAATGATCTATTTTCTGTCATTTTTGTTTACATTTTCTAGAATTCTATAGAAATAAATTTACATAGTACATGCTTTCTTTTTAGTATCTTTTACTTTGTGTAATTATTTTGAGATTCATCTGTGTGATAGCATATAGCAGTAGTCACTTGTCTTTATCATTGGATAATATTCCATTGTATGGATATGCCATAATTTACTTGTACATTATTCTGATCACGGACATTTGAATTGTTTTCTGTTTGGATTTTAACAAATAAAGCTACTGTATATAGTACAAATTTCACTCTATGTTCCTTTTCTTTGAGTGACTTCCTAGCAGTGAAATAGAGGAGTCACAATGTAGATATTTATTTTATGCTAAACTTTGAAGAAACTACTGAAATATTATAACATTTCTCTCCCTCTCTCCCTTCCCTCCTTTCTTTCTTGTGCTAGAGATCAAATCCAGGACCTCACATATGCTCAGCAAGCACTCTACCTCTGAGCTACATCCTCAGCCTCATTTTTTTTAATTTTTTTAAGTACTGGAGATTGAACCCAGGGGTGCTCTACCATTAAACTACACACCCAGCCCTTTTTATTTTATTTTTTCAGAAGTTTGAGCTTTATATTTTTTAAACAACAAATTGTATACTTTATTTTTATGTGGTGCTGAGAATCAAACCCAGTACCTTGCATGTGCCAAGTAAGTGCTCTACCACTGAGCCACAACACCAGCCCCCAGCCTTTTTTATTTTGAGACAAGATCTTGTTAAATTGCCCAGACTGGCCTTGAACTTGGGATCCTTCTGCCTCAGCTCCCACAGAATGGGGGGGGGGGGCTGTGTGGTACCATGCCTGGCCCCCCACTCTGTTTTCATTGAGTGAGCTTTGCTAGTTTCTGTCTTACAAGACATGTGTCCATTTCATCTGTTGTTGAATTTTTACATGAAGATATTTATAATGTTCTCTTACTATCCTTTTATTATCTGTAGAACCTAGAGATATTACTTTTTTCTTTCCAATAATTTCGGATCTTCATTTTTGTTTGTTTGTTTTAGTCCTCCCCCCACCATCAATCAGGCTGGAGGTTTTATTGATCTACTAACAAATCAACTTTTTGTTTCATTGATTTTTCATAATCTGTTCCTTGATTCCCCTTTTTAACTTCCTTTCTTATACCTTTCTTGTGCTTTTTCTAGTTTAAATTGCAAGCTTAAGCTGGGTGCAGTGGCACATGCCTATAATCTCAGCAGTTTAGGAGGGTGAGACAGGAGGATCATGAGTTCAAAGGCAGCCTCAGCAATTTAGAGAGGGCCTAAGCAACCAGCGAAACCCTCTCTCTAAATAAAATACAAAAAAGTGCTGGGGAGGTGGCTCAGTGTTTAAGTGCTCTGAGTTCAATCCCCAAATCCAAAATAAATAAATAAATTGCAAGCTTAAGTAATTAATGAATGACTGTCCTTTCCTAATATAGCTATTTACTGCATAAATTTCCCTCTGCTAAAGTACTAGTCTAGTGCCTGTAACAAATTCTGGTATGCTGCACTTTTCTTTTTTGTCTTTTCTTTTGGTACTTGGGATGCACCCAGGGCACTCCATCACTGAGCTACCTCCCCAGCCCCTTTTATGTTTTATTTTGAAACAGGATTTTGCTAAGTTGTCCAGGCTGGGCTCAAACTTATGTCTTCCTGCTTCAGCCTGCCCCATAGTTAGGATTACAGATGTGCACCACTGCACCTGGCTTCATCTTCATTTTTAAACCACTTTTTGCTGGGTATAGAATTCTGTGTTTAAAGGGGGGTTTACACACACACACATTAGAGAGGTTTACTCTATTTTCTTATATAGTCTCCCAAGAAGTTTGCTATCATTTGAGTTTTTGTTTTTCTGTATACAATATACCTTTTTCTCTGGGTATTTTTAAGATTTTTTCCCCCCTTGTCACTGATTTTGAGCAATTCTGATGTACCTAGGTGTCATTTTCAACATGTGTTTTGTACTTGGCACTCACTCAGTTTTTGGGGTTCTGTGGATTTACAGTTTTCTGTGAGATCTGGAAACTTCACTCTGCTTACAAACACATTAGGCCATTAGAAGTCCTATGATTTGGGTTACAGCTTGGTGGTTGAGCACTTGCCTAGCCTATCCAAGGCCCTTGGTTCAGTCCCCAGGACCACATGAAGTCCTATAATTTACTGTTGCTTTGTTTTTTTCCCCCTGCTTTTATTTTGGATCTATTGCTATGTCTTCAAATTTACTTGTCTATTCTTCTGTAATGTCTAATCTGCTATTAATGCATCCCAGTGTACTTTCTTCTGAGATACTATAGACTTCAGCTCTGCAAGTGTGGTTTTAGTCATGTTTATAATGGGTACTTTACATATTCCGTCATTCCTCTGGCTTATTGAACACATGGACTACAGTTAACAGTTTTAGTCCCCTTATCTAATAATTTTATAAGTGGTGTTATTTCTAGAGTGGTTTTCTTGGTTTCTATGTCCCCACCTTTCTTCTTCTTTGGTGGTACTGGGGTTTGAAGCCAGAGCAAATGTTCATGCCCTGCAAATGTTCTACTAAACTACATCAGTAGCCTGATATTCCCCCTGATTATTAGGATCACATTTTCCTGCTTCTTTGCATTCCTTGTAATTTTTTATTATATGCCAGACATTGTGAGTTATCTGTTGGGTGTTGGATATTTTTGGCAATCCTATACAACTTATTAAATTTTGATATGTAATTGAGTTACTTGATAAATTTAATCCTTTCAATTTTGGTCTTAGTCTCTACTGAGCAGGCAGAAGAGTGTTTAAGACTAATTTTTTTTTTTTTTACATTTCTGAGGAGAAATTCTTTTTGAGTATTCAACACGTTGCTGAAATAGGTACTATTCCTGTGTAAGTTCAGAGAATATTCCTTTAAATATTCTCAGGAGGTTCTTTCCCAAGCCGTGGGTAATTTCTTCACATGCATATACTGATCAGTACTCACCTCTAGACTTAAAGGGAACCATCTTCAGGTCTGGAGTGTCATGTGCCAGTCTTTTCTCCTTTATCTTCCCTGCACACATTGGCTGCTTTGGCCCTCCTGGACTCCCAGCTCTCCCTGCTCCACTGAGAAAGACTGCTGACCCCTGAGTGGGTTCCCCTCTCTCTAACATGGCCTGGAAACTGAATGTGCAATACTCTAGAACAAAAGTATGAGCTCAGTTGGTTTCTCACCTGTCCAGGACCAGTTCTTCATGGTAATGCCAGTGTCTTGAAAATTGTTGTTTCATTTATTTTGTCTGTTATTTAGTTGGTTCAAGAAGGAAATGAAATCTGATAACTACCACTTCATCTTAATTAGAAGCTGCAGATGATATTGGAAAGATTTGGAGAACTTGTAATGACTACGCATATCTTGGGCCATACTCCAGTCATATATTGATTTACAAGCAATAGAAGCAAGGCTAGGGTATGGTTCTGCAGTTATGTGCCAGAAATGTGCCTGGCATTAGATATACAAAGCTAAACTAGATATAATGCTGTTTATAAGAGTTTATAATCCTCTGAGAAAGACTGGGAAAAATCAGTTCTTGTGGTACATTTGTGTTAAGTATAACATATATATGCAGAGGGTTTTGGAACATTCATAGGAGGAAACTCATCCAAATAGAGCCCCCATGATATTATAGGCAGAGTTAGTAAATGGTTCAGGGGAGAAATTAAGTAGTAAATTTGGAAAGATGGGCTGGAGTCTTTTGGATTAGTGGCAGTAGGGGGAAAGGAGGCAGGCAGGCAAGGACATTCAAGCAGAGAGAACATCACTCATTCTGAAGGCTCCAAGTGCAAGGTTGCATACTGCATTTTGGAAATGGCAAATAGGTTGGCATGGTTAGATTAAAGGAGGAGAAGGAGAAGTCTTTGGCGTCTCCATCTGTAAATAGACTCCTTTATTCCTAACATTTGTGACTTTCACATGACAGAATAGAAGAATAACTCACTTCATTGTGATAAGTTATTGGAAACCAGCTTCCCCTTGAATCTGAAAGTATGTCTGATTGACTTATTTATTTATTTTTGTTTATCAGAGTTTTGTTAAGCATCTATTTTATGTCAGGTTGTATCATAGGTGCTTGAAATCCAGAAATGTGTAAGACCCTATAATATGATAGTATTTTTTAAAAGCATGACTTAAACACTATTGAACATATTTCACTTATTAAAAATCTTCATTCTGAACAGTATCCGTTTCAGAAAATCAGTGACTGCTTTGAGAGACGAGTACATTTTTGGCTTAGTGGAGGACTCACACATATTAAGGAACATAAGCAATCACTTAACACTACCAAGGTCTGTTCGACTTTATGTAAATTAACTCATTCGATCTTCACAGAAACCCTAGTATCATTACTATTATTTTAACCAAAAAGACACTCTTTCCACAGTAGTCTTTCTATGTATTTATTTTACCAGCTACTAATCATTATGCTACCACCAAGAATAATAAAGGAGGTTCCAGGGGCCTTGTGAAGTAGAGGTATATCAGGGAGCTGCAGGTTGAAGGCCACGGCGATGGTGGTTTTGTTCTAAATTGAAGTCTTTCAAACTGCCAGAAAATGTTTTGAGAAAAGTGGCTCAAAAAGACATCTATAGCTGTATCTCCCCCAAACTAGTGGACACAGTAAATTTAAGAATTTCTTTCAGCTATGTCTGCTAACACAAATAACAGCATCTTCCTAAAGGTAGGCTTGAAATGACATTTGTTAGACCATTCCAAGTGTAGTTTAAAAAATAAATAGTACTACAAACTAAAAAGTAAACATGTGCATGATTTAGCATTTCACCCTTGTGAGGTCAGCAGACATCTCCAAAGGAGCTAACAGAAGCAGGAGGATGGTTTCCGTTCTGAATGTTTGAAAGCAGAATGACCACTTATCTTTATAGACTTCTTCCCACACTCAGTGAAGGACCTGAAAAACATCAACGTCAAAGCCCAAGACCATGCATCTGTGTCTTGTGAGCAAGAGAGGCCCAAGGCCTCTCCCCATGCCTTTTTGAGTCACAGGACTGCTGTTAACATTTTAATTTTTTCCTGTAGTCTCTGCTGAGACTGATGTGCACAGGACCACCATTGGACAATGAATATTCCAGGATGACAAATCTGATATTTCAGTCTACTTCTTCATGTGATATCCCAAGTATCTTTTCCTAGAAGAGGAAAAGAGAAATAAATTCTTAAAATTCCAAGTTTGATTCACCGTTGAAGTGAAAACATATGCTTGTTAACTCTGCTCTTATCCCAGGCATGACCTGAGGCTTGAAGACTACGTTCAGGTTGGGGGAGGGTTTGGAAAGGTGACAGACATCCTTGGTATGCCTGCAAGGAAAACATTAGCTAAGGTCTTATGTTACATATCCAGGACTAACAGACTGGATCTTTTCTCCAAGATGGGAAGGCTTGAAGGCTGTTTTTAAAAATTCAACAAAGTACCAAAAGGTTCATGATTGTGAAGGTTGCAAACTTCTCCTTTTGAAGTGCTGCAGAAAGAAAAGAGGAGAGGTTGTGGACTGCAGGATAACAACATGAACGGTGCCCCCACCATGAGGAAAAAGAGGCCAGGAGTAAATTAAAATCTCACAGTCGCTTGATTAGCATGCTTTGGTGATGGAGTTGCTATACATTCATTTGGTTGATTCTTTTACTATTTCACAAGTATTGGTCGAATATCTATGATGTAAGTAAAATGATGTGAGCCATGAGAGATAAAAGGGGGTGTAAAACACATCATGCTGCCCTCATAGACTTATTTGTAGTTCAGTTGGGAAGATTAGATACCCTCCTAGGAAATGTGGGATGTTCAGGTAGTTAGGAGCCCTGAGCTGCTAGTAGGCTTGGGTACAGGAAGAGTTCTCTTTCCTTCTCCACCACTGAGAGCCACCAAGATACTGGGGGCCAATCGTCCCCTGATCCCTGACCAGCAAGAGGGAGCACAGGTCCACATCTCCTTCAGACCCTTATAGCTTATATCAGTTCATAGCTGCTCATAAAGATTATTTTATAAACATCTTTTATTTTTTCAATCCGTTTCTGGCAGTTTGGAAAAATGAGTCCTTTCTCACACATTCTTTTTCTTCATTCTTCTAATTTCCACTTATATGTTCCAAATTAAACCTAACCATGGCCAAGAGTTAAGATTCAGGTTTCTGATATTCTGGATAAGTCATAAAATTTGGATGGAAAACTACAGAGGATAGAGAACTAACTAGTGCCATCAATTGTTAAAGCCTTGGGCAATCCTCTTTAGCATTTTTACTGAAGAATTTATTTTCTCTAACTACATCTGATTTTCTAACCCCAGAAGCCAAATTAAAATAATAAAAATACTTGTATTCACTTTTCTTTCCTTTTTTGATTACTAGAATGAGAACCACTATTTATAGTTACTGAAATAAAATTATACCACAAAATTTACCCTGCTAAAGTATATAATTTAGTTGCTTTCACAATATTCAGAATTGCATAACCATCACATCTGATTATAGAATATTTTCACCACTCCAAAAAGAAACTTCATGTCTGTTAGCAGTTACTCCCATTTCCTCATTCTCCAGCTCCTGGCAACAATCTACTTTTTTTCTCTATGAATTTGCCTGTTCTGGACATTTCCTGTAAATTGAATCATACAACATATGGTCTGACTTCTTTACTAACATGATGTTTTTAAGGCTCATATAAATAAATATATAAATATATACATACTATATATATATATATAAATATATATACATATTATATATACTATCAATATATGTCAATATTTTATTCCTTTTTATGGAAGAATCATATTGCACCATGTAGTTGTATTTTGTTCACCCATTCTTCATTGATTGGTTGATGGACATTTCGCATGTATCTCCTTCTTGGTTATTATGAATAATCAATTCTGCAATGAATATTGGCGGACAAGTGTTATATAGAAATGTGTTTTCAGTTTTCTTGGTTATAGGAGTGCTACTGGCAACACTTTGTGTTTTTGTTTTTGTTTTCTCCTGTGGTACTGGGGGGATTGAACTCAGAGCATTGCACACATTCAGCATGTGCTCTGCTGCTGAGCCACACCCCAAGCCCCTCATAACTCTGTATTTAACATTTTGGAGATCTGACAAATTGTTTTCCAAAGAGGCTGCACCATTTTATAACTCAACCAGCAGTGTATGAGGGTTCCAGTTTCTCCACATCCTCACCAGCTTTTATTTGAGCCATCCTGGTGGGTAGAGATCATCATGGTTTTGATTTGCATTTCCCTACTGCTGAAATGAAGGTGTCAAGCATTTTTTGTGTGCTTATTGACCACTTATATATCTTCTTTGGAGAAATGTCTATGTAAATCAATGGCCAAATTTTTAAAAATTGGATTACTTTTTGTTGTTGAATTGGAAGAGCTGATTACATTTTCTGAATATATCATTACTAAAATATGATTTGTAAGTATTTCTTTTCTCTTTACTGTGGGGTTTCGTTTCTTGTTTGGTTTTTTTTTTTTTTTGTAGTTCTAGAAATGGAACCCAAGGCCTCACATATGCTAGGCAAATGCTCTACAATTGAGCTACACCGCCCAGTTCTGATTTTTCATTTTGCTGGTGGTAGAGGCCTTGGAAGCTACCAAAATGAAACCCAATTTTTTGTTGTTGTTGTTATTGTTGTTGTACTTTTGGTGTTCAACCACTGTTTGTTTTGTAATACTGCGGATTGGGCTGGGAGGGCACTCTGCCACCACGCTATGCCCCCTCCTTTTTTCTTTTTGAGACAGGGTTTTTACTAAATTACCCAGGCTGGCCTTCAAATTGCAATCCTCCTGCCTCAGACTCCTGAGTAGCTGGGATTACAGGCCTGTGCCACAGCATCCAGCCCACTAATTTTTTAAAAATGGAACTTTTATGACATTTCAGCAGCATTAATGAGTCAAATAGACTTATGAGAGGTGGCCTGTGAACCCAATTGATACTTATCATTTCTTCACAGAAATACAGTAATAGGACCAATAATGATTTAAAAATGAATGCTTGAAACATGGTTGGGAATTTGATTGTTGTATATTACTGTCGTGCAGCCATGAAGTGTTACAGCCAGAGACTGATGAGGCCACAGTTAGTGTGGTCAGGAAAACTTTGGGGTAGAGGAGGGACTTGAAGGGATCCAGAGAGGAAGATCAGGGAGAACCAAAGTCTTGTCAAGGAATCTGTACTCCTTTCAGAATGGGTTAAGGCAGCTTGGATTTACAATGCATAAGGGGGTTAGTTGTTCAAATCAGCCGCTTAAGTGTTATATTTGATAACACTTATGTGTGTATAGTGCAAAAATGGAAGATAGAAAGGAACAGTAGACTAGGTGGGCAGCCACCGAAGACCATAGTGGGCACTTTAGCCCTGTAGGCAAGATCAACTGCACTTTTCTTCCAATACCCAAGAGACTAAGTCTGTTTGGAGGTCCCAGGGTCACTGTGAGCATGCCTAGTGTGAACTCAAGCTTCCTGTGGTCCCTGGACCATTCTCATGGAAGGAGGACTAATGATAATGTGGAGCAAAGTCCTGTCCTCCTGGGCCTCTGGGATCAAAGGTTCTGGGATATAGCAATGGGTAGCATTTAAACATGACCATTTTAAGGAGATCTCAGGGATAAAGGATGGAGGAGGAGAAGATGTCTGTTTTGATTGATATTGGATAAGTAAAAATAGATGAAAGTTTAACTTTTGCCTTTTGGTTTGTATCTCAATGTCCCTGTCAAAGTGAGTGGGTCAAAGCAGTGATGACAAAATACCGTGACCTCTGAATCTCTGCATGAGGATTAGCCCCCACAGTCTGTATCAGGGAGCGTGAGGCTCCATCTCTCTACCCTTGTCTCACTGCCAGACTTCCGCTGCCTTCAGAATTTGTGAAAACAGAAATTACATCTATCTAAACATTTAATATCTCAGCATCTCCTCATTTCCTGCTTTATCTGACCAGTCTCTTGGCACCCCCTGCCCACCCCCCACATACCCTGAGAGAACTCAGTAAATATTTATGGTTGATGAAGATAATCACTAAAAGTATGTTTCCATCAATGGCGTATATCTCTTGCCACTCAAGTGTCCTAAATCCATGAGAACTGCTTCACAGATGTGTTCCCTTCGCTTTAAAAACAAACCAAAACAAAAAGAACCTTTTCCATCTCATTCCTTCTGAGTTCATAGAAGAATCATTTTTTAAATAGAAATGCACTTACCCATCCACCATGCTGCTGAACCCAGGGTGAGAAGTTCTCTTTTAGGTACTTGGTTCCGAAGCCCAGCACCCTGTTCATTGGGTGGTTGTCAATGGCTGTGAGCTTGCCTATGGCGTCTATTGCAAGGGCAGCCTTGAAGCCCTGTGCCTTTACTTCTGATTCTCCTCTGGTGTCCACATTCCCTAAGAACTGGTCTGTGATAGTCTTGAAAACAGAGTAGGTCATAATACCGTGGAGGCTGCTCGGCAAAGTCTTGTCTTTCTTCAACTGTGTAGGAGAGGAGAAGCAGTCACTAAAGTGGCAACTTGGCTCACTGAAGCAGACAGAGGGCTACTCTCTAGCTTCAATGTGGGCCACTAAAGAAACCAATGGAAAGAGCATCGAGTCTGGTCTCAATCATGGCACAATGTCCTACAGAACCAGACAAAGGCATGGATCTGCTTTGTGGATTCATTTCATCTGGACAAAGAAGTGATAAAATTGAACAGTCCATTCATTCAACATTTAACAATATTTCCCGAGCACTTACAGTGGATAGGGACCATGGAGAATTGAGACTCAGGCCTTTACTTGGGGGACTATAAAACAATGGTAAGTGCTTTACTAGAGGTAAAATAATGAACAGGATTTGAAGCTCAGAAATTGCTATGCAATTTTGGGGAAGTTACTAACCTTTCAGGTTTAGTTTTGACATCTCTAAACCAGGATGATGATAGCACCTATAACACAGGGTAACTGAGTAGGACACTTAGCATAGTGCTGGATGTGGAGCAAGGGCTTTGGAAATTATCTTTGTGTGTGTGTGTGTGTGTGTGTGTGTGTGTGTGAGAGAGAGAGAGAGACAGAGAGAAGAGACACAGAAAGAGACTGGGGATTGCACATGTCTGGCAAGTGCTCTAACACTGAGCTATGCCCCCAGACCTTTTTAAATTTTTCATTTATTTAGCAATACTGGGATTGAACTCAGGTGCACTCCACCACTGAACTATATTCACAGCCTTTTTATTTATTTATTTTTAGTTTTTATTTTGAGATAAGGTCTTGCTAACTTGCTGAAGTTCTTAATAAGCTGCTGAGGCTGACCTCAAACTTGTGATCCTCCTGTCTCAGCTTTGAGAATAGCTGGAATTACAGGTAATGTACCAACATGCCAAGCCAATCATTTTTCAGGATTCTGTGGGAGCTGGGGGTTTCAGGAAGCCTCCCTGAAGTACACATGTTCACTTAAAAAATCGAATCCATTGGTTCCTTTCCCAGTTTTCTACCTCCCACCATTCCTACAGCCTAGTATCTCTGTGCTTCACCTCCTGCAATGTCTGTTAGTATGATGATTGCCAAGTGAAAACAGAGATTTCTCAATAAGCAGACACTAAATGCTTATTTGAAAATCCTCTAGTTCTGTCCTTGAGGAATGGCACATTAAATAGATTTTCAGCAAATATTTAACAGGGATAGTTGGGGAATGAGTCAGATGCTATATGAAGATTTTGGTAGATAGTGTTCTTTACCTGAGCCAAGCTCTCCTCCCAACTTCAGAGACACAGGGTCCTATTTGAGTTATAAATCTGAGCAGGAATGACCAACTTCCTACCCAAAGAAAGGACTCTTCTTTAGTGGCCCAATCAAAGAAGTGAGGCTCAAAACCTTAGCCAGCACCTGGAAGTCTGAAGTCTGCCGGGACAGTAAAAGAATCAAATGCCAGAAAGAAAACATCTTCTGCAGAGCACCTCCCCTGTTCTGTCCCCTCTCAGTCACACCTGGCCCTGGCCTCTCAGGAGAGCTTCTTTGCAGATGCTCTGCAGCCAGGGCTGGTCGCCCCTGCTCAGTGTCAGTTTCCCACCATACAGTGGGAACTCACGGCCACATAAAACAAGGTCACACCTACCTTATGTTCCCACCAAAGTCTTCAATTGGGTAAACATGCCAAGGGAATAAGAACCAAAGTTTCTAAATAAATAATGTAAAATACCACCAAAGAAGATAAAACATCAGGCAAAACGAGGTTTCTGACCGTGGGAATTTATGGGATGGAAAGGAAAGCCTCTTCCTTCCTAACCAGAAGGGTTACCTTCACACCACCCCTCCCTGACCTTAGCTTGGCTACTGCAAATCTCTGCCTTCAGAAGTAGGAAGAGGAGGTGGCCAAGTCAGAGTTTCAGGGTTGTAAAAACCTCTGGGGTAAAAGAGCCTTCCTAGTTCAGGTCTTAACTGCTGACTAGTTTTTGGCACCCACTTGCAATTCTAGTGACAATATCATTCTTTCACAGGCAGCCCTTGACCCAGAGGGGTGGCCTTGAGAACCAAAAAAATTCTTCCAATGGAAAGAAATCAATTGCCCCATAACTTCTGTATCCATAATGCTGGCTCTGGAGAAACTCAAGTTGTGCTCCAATCATGTATCACGTTCCAGTCCCTGCTTCCTTTGCATGTGCCCACCTCTCCATGTGGCCCTGGAGCTCACACACACACAGTTCTTTTTTCTTTAGCTTGATACATCTGGTTTTCATTCTGCAACTTTCACTACCCCTGTTTTTCATTCTGTACCATCTCCCAGGCCCTTCACCCTCATGGTCATCATCCTCTGGGCACAGTTCTGACAAAGCTTATGAGAAGAGCTGTTAACATGCAGTGACTGAGTAGGGTGGCCCACTAATTCCTGCTGTCTCCCACTACTGCAGAAGCTGCCTTGGGCCTGACTTCCTCCCCATAGATCCTGGCAAAACAAAGGCAAACATCTACAGGCCAGATCCTGATTGACAGTCCCTACAGATGATGCATTAGCTTGGGGGAAATGGATACAGAAGAGATGGCATTCTTAAGAGAAGCTCTATGATTACATTGGGGTGTGTGTGTAGGGGGGAGGGGATTGTCATCTCCTTTCTCTGAAAGCAACTCTCACAGTTTCCTGATTAGAAAGATGGTTCTCAACTTGGAAATGGCAGGAAGTCTATAAGTTCTCCAAGTGGTACTGTCCTGCTTCCCTGGCCAAATGGCTAGGGGAAGACTATAAGCAGACAACAAATAGTTCAGCAACTGTAGGGGAGATGATTTCAGAAGTCTTCAGCCTTTGGTCCCCTGTGGAACATAGATATCCAGGCTGCAGGGCAAATGGGAGAGTCTAAACAGCACTGAGGATCAGTTACATGGGGAATGAGATTAATAATCCTATTCAGCAAATTTTAATTTACTGGTGTTTTTTTTCTTGCAATAACACAGCTACTTTTCTAGTTTCCAAAAATTCCAGGGAGGCTCCAGAAAGTTCACTTATGTTTTCCAAAGTGATTCATTTTTGAGATGCAGCCAGCATGAATGTGGACTCCAAGGGAAATAAAATTTAGGACTAAGTGGAAACCAGAACTTTGAAAAGGAATAAGGTTACAACCTGGAGTACAGTTCTATTCTTGTTGCACTGGTACATGGAAGAGAAAAAAATCTCATTAGTTCAAGGTACTTCATACCTCTCTGTCCAACTGATCTCCTGAAAATTTCAGCAGCTCAACAATTTTGGATATTATTTGGTCTTCTCCATCTGTTGAGGGGAAAATGGCAGTTATTTCTTTCAAGAAAAGCACAAAATAGGGACTGGGGATATAACTCAATTGCTAGAATGCTTGCTTCACATGTACAAGCCCTTGGGTTCAATCCCCAGCACCACATAAAATTAAAAAAAATTTTAAAAAGGAAGAGAAAAGCACAAAATAATCTTAAATTTTCCCAGTGGCGATGCTTGTGGCTTGGTTTAGAATCAAGGAAGAGGAGTGCTTTCTAATTCCTAGCTAATAAATTTTACCTTGTTTCTTCTAATCAGACACAAACCATCTGAGACTCTTCTATAGTCCTTTCTTTCCTTGCCCACTAGCCCCTCCCCACCCCTCTGACTGTAAGAATGTTGTTGAAGATATCAGTTTCATATACATGATCCTATGAAGATATTAGAAAAAATTTCCCTCTGGTTTTTATTTTGGTTTTATTATTTTATGTATTTTTTGGTGCTGGAGATCAAACCCAGGGCCTCATGCAAGTTAGACAAGCAGTCTACCACTGACCTACACCCCAGCCGTCCCTCTGGTCTGTAGCCTTTCTTTAGCAATGATGTTTTTCCTTATGGACACCACAGATTACATACTTGATCATATTTTCACCTTTGTATCATCTACCAGGAAGAGCCAAATTTGTAGCTCAGATCTAACGGAAGATAAAAATCTTCTGTCCTACATTTTGGGATTAACCTAATTCCTAAACCCATCTTATTTTCCTACTTTTGTTTTCTCCTTATATTCTCTTTGAAATTTGATTGATTTTTAACTGACTGGAATATAAACATGATATGCCATGTCTCTACAACGAGGTGGGATAAAATAAATGAAATTAATAAATCCTCCCATCCCCAAGTCTCCAGTGGTAAATAGACTGAAAATGGCTATCATTTTGCATAGCGTACAAGTTGTAACCAAGAAAGCAGACTGATTTTTCTTGTCTCACAACTTGCTAACAAACATGATGAGAAAAGTCATTGTAGGTGTGGCATGGTGGCACATGCCTATAATCCCAGGGACTCAGAAGACTGAGGCAGGAGGGTCACAAGTTTGAGGCCAGCCTCAGCAATTTAATGAGGCCCTGTCTCAAAATAAAAAAATAAAATGGTTGGGGGGTGTAGCTCAGTGGTAGAGCATTTGCTTTGCACGTGTGAGGTCCTGGGGTCTTGACCCCAAGTACAGAAGAAAAAAAAAAAAAAGAAAGCAAAGAAAATAGTCATTGGTATAGAATAAAATCCAAACAGAGAAAGGCCAGTTACTGAGAGAACAGTATTTCTTACTTATAGCCCAAATCTGAGGTCACAGAATTCACATTTGTCCACTTATTAAGAGGATAAGAGAAGAGAGGTCAGGGAATTGGTGTGGCCAGTCTGGTGAAGGGAGAGGGGAGCAGGACACCTGGGGCTCACATTACTTGAGAGCAGCAAGAGCAGACTGTTCAGTCTGGTGCTGCCTTCCTCTGGGAAGGCTGCTCTGAGAGAGCCCTGGATTCTTCCCTGGGGAGGAAGAGCACCTTTGCTTCAGCTTGGTTTAGGAGATCACTTCCCATCACTTCCTACACTTGAGATAGCCATAAAGTGTCGACATTTTCTTTTGGGCAGATTCAGAGGGCTCTTCCTCTCCTCCAACTCCTCACTCAAAGCCTCAGTGGCAGTGTGTGTGTGCCCCACAGTAGAGCAGAAGGTGGACAAAGCCACTGCTGTGTGCCAGCAATTGCAAGGAGACCTTCTGCCTTGATCTTGAAGGTGCCTCCAACCCAGGAGCCACCTCTGCCTCACAGCCTCCACTGGAGGTGCTAGGGAGGAAATCACAGGAGAGGAACATAGTTGGTAAGGAAAGGCAGGAACGAGCTTTTCTTCCTGTGACACTTGGTCCTTCTCTCCTTAATTCTCCCCTCAGAGTCCCCAGTTGCCATAAGTCTCATGGGGCCTACAGCCCTAGCTACAGCTATTGCTATGGTTTTGGTGACAACTGACCTAGTCTGGTCACTACTTCTCAGTTTTGCTTCATGTTCTTCACCAGACCTGCTATTTGACAGACCCCTGCTTTTCCCTAGGATCCCAAAGCAATATTTAAATCTCTGGGTTGATGTTCCAACTCTATCCAGTGCAAACTGGTCCAGAGCCATTGGTAACAGGATCCAGTCTAATAAGGCATCCCACATCTCCCAGGACAAGGTTGAACGCACACTTCGTGTTTCCTCCTCTTTCACTGCAGGAGACTTTTTGACTCAGCAGTGAGCTCTGCATGTTGGTTCATCATGTTGGTGTAGTCCCCGTGCCTTGGGCAGTTCTCAAACTATAGCTCAGTGCCTAGAGCATGTTGCTGGCAGGTCTGCTGAGACTTGCAAGTTTCAGAGCACTGAGCTAAACAAACACATGAATACTTGTATACCTCTGCCTGGCACACTCACCCAACACAAACACATGGAAGGAAGATTTACCTTGTTTAGAACTTGTACCTGTAACTTTTAAGCTTTCTTTTTGGGTACGAGGACCCTGTAGCACAACTTTTAAGCTTTCTTTTTGGGTACGAGGACCCTGCAGCACAATTTTATCTTTGAATTCCAAGCCTCCTCCCCGGAGGTGGGTCCTTTCTGATGGTGGCCAGGAGTGAACAATGTCAGCCACTCGGTTGGCAATGGAAGCAACTTTGGGGTCCACATCTGAAACAAGAGAAAATGGGGCTGAGTGGCCTTTCCCAGAATGTCATCTGGCTCGTTGGTATGCAGTTTCCTGGAATGAAGAGGTCACCCCAGAATGAGAAGAAATTGCCCAGGAGTGAGAGAGAAAAAGAGAGAGAGAGAGAGAGAGAGAGAGAGTGAGTGTGTGTGTGTGTGTACGGATCATTCTTCAGAAACAGCTGGCAGTTGCCTGGCAGAAGCTGGGATGCAGGAGGAGTATTCAGAAGAATGATTGTCCCCTTGTAACAATTACCTATTTGTATCTCATTCTGACGTTTTCCAAATTATGGTCCCCTTTCCCCTTTGCAAAGGAAGACACACAAAAGGAAATGTTTTAATGGAATGCTCATTATGATTTTATTTTTATTCTTTATTTTGTTTTGATTTGGGAAATATCCCAGATGTTAGGCCATATTCATCACCTAAATTCATTATTAAATAAACACTTAATTCCACCTGCTCATATGATCACACGTCTTTCCTCCATGTCCACTGGGAAGCATTCAATTAACGCTTATAGGTAAACAAGGATACACAGAGTAAGACCCATCCTTCAAGAATTTATAATCCATGAAAAGGGTTGCGCATTTGCAGGCAGAGGTATAGAATAAAGCATTTGGGAACAGGAAAGTTTACATGGCATTGACCCCCTGAATGTTGTAGCCGGCCAAAGACAAGTCAGCTTTGTACCTGGTTTGGGATGGGGTAGAGCGTGGTGGGCAGGTACATGGCTAACTTGTTGGGTAGTAAACTTTTCCTTATTGATGTGTCACTAAGTTCTTAACTGGTAGAAGCTTGCACAGGCTCTGTCTTTGGTGCCATATGGAGCAGCTGAGTTGTATCATGTCTTATTTGAAAAATAACACTAGCTTATTCACAAGACTTGAAGATAGTAGTAATGGAGTAGAGTTTTGGCCAGAAGATTGATATACCCAGGGGAAATCCTAGACTCTGTAAATCATGATAGATAAGAGACAAGGCCTAAGTCCTGGGAGGAATGTGTCATAAGAGAAACAGGCAGGGCTGCCAAGACAATGTCCAATCCTCTGTCCCTGGCATTCTTCCCTAGCATGAGAGCTTCAGCACCCTCATTTGCCTTTACTAGCCACTCACCAAAGGACCATGGAGATAATGCTCTATCTATCAAGCCTCTATCTGGACACCTGGCTTAAAAATGTGGTATTCCTCATGCTCAAATCACAGGGTTCAAAAACTGGTAAGGAGTGAACTAGAGAGAAGTCAAGGGTAAAAGGGTCAATGCTCTTCCTTCTCATTTTAACAACCAAACCAAATGTACTTCCCATTTTAAAATCACCTTATTGCAGCCAAACTAACCTCCTGCTCCACACTGGCTACCATGGCCCCTGACAAGGAAATGGCAAGAAGCTGATTTCCCAAGCTAAGTGTGCAGTCTTATCAGGAGGTGAGACAGGACAGCTTAACATGTGCTCCCTCTGTTACCTTGCACAGCCTATCTAGGGGTATCAGTGTGTGATTCTCCCACCTGAAGTCACCCTGTGTCCATCTTCACGCTGAGGGGGCCAGGCTGATGAAGAGCCTCAAAGGCTGTTCCTCATCACTTTTAGCACAACCAGGGTAATCTCAATTTCACCAGCAGGCATAGGAGTACCCTGTGCCTATTAGACTAACCTGTAG
This sequence comes from Marmota flaviventris, assembly GCF_047511675.1. Classification (NCBI taxonomy): domain Eukaryota; kingdom Metazoa; phylum Chordata; class Mammalia; order Rodentia; family Sciuridae; genus Marmota; species Marmota flaviventris. The sequence continues at coordinate 97,403,768 of NC_092500.1, forward strand.
CTAGTGTGCTCATTTCTGTGGATCTGTGAACATGAGTGGGGGATGCAGAGGAAATATGTTCAGATCAAGTTAGATGAAAACTTTCTCAGATTGACTAGCTAACATTCCCATCCAGAATACCTTCACTTTAAAAAAAAAAAAATGAAGGGAGGAAAGATTCTAGATATGGTCCTATCGGATAAGTAAGGAATATTGGATGGGGGTGAGGAGAAGACAGAAAGTCTGTCCATCCTCGAGCGTCTATTTTGGGGGATATTGTGGGGCCAAGAAGAGCAGAGAGCAGGATTTGGAAGGTGCTTCTCAGTCCTTGAAAGGCAGCTGTGGTGCCCAGCTCAAACAAATATATCTTGGCCTTCCTTGCAGCAGGGGGTGATAAATGAGATATAAGGAGAAGTTTCAAGAAGGCTCTCTGAATTATCTAGAAATTAGGCACCTGGGACCTTCCCTTGTTTCCTTTTTCTTCCTGTTTAAAATGTAGATAGACTGGTTGAGATCTGAGCAGCTACTTTGGAAGTCACTAGCTGAGGCGGGGCAGAATTCCTAGGAATCCCTAATGACTTCGTGGAGCAGCCGTATCAGATTTGGGCCTCCACGCTTTGGTCTTCTTTTATGGGAAAGAAAAGTAAACCTCTATGTTATCTAAGCCATAGTTGTGTGGATTTTCCACTCTATCTTGCTGAACATAATCTTTTTAAAAAAATATTTATTTTTTAGTTGTAGTTGGACATAATACCTTTATTTTATTTATTTATTTTTACGTGGTACTGAGGATTGAACCCAGGGTCTTACGCATGCTAGGCAAGCACTCTATCGCTGAGCCACAACCCCAGCCCTGAACCTAATTTTAACTATAACAGTCCACATAAGAAATCAGAGCTGTAGAGAAACAAGATTCACAAGTCATAGAACCTGGGCTGATAGGTTAAGATACGTGTTAACTTCCATTTCTCTACTTCTTGAGAACTCTCACCAGAACATTTTGGTCTTGGGATATACCTCACTGTTGCCACTAAAGATTGGATCTGAGTACTGGAGGCAGCACAAGGTTATGTTGTAGCCTTTAGTTAAAAGAACCAGGTGAAACTAAGCTCTGCCTGATGTGTGGCAACACAGAAACAGAATGTGAAGCTCCCTTGGGTCACACCCAGTAAAACCAACACAATTAACATAAAAACCACATAATTAACTAAACAAGAAAGGGAGGAGAGAGAAAAGGGAGAAGAGAAGATGAGCTGTACATAAGTGTTTAAAGCAAAGTTTCCTTAGGAGGTGTGTGTGTGTGTGTGTGTGTGTGTATTTTAGCCATAGATATTATTCAGCTTGTAAACCCTCTGCTTTTTAAATTTAATATTTTATTCTTAATCTCAAATAAAAGTTAACTTTATTAACCTCCCCCCCCAAAAAAGCAAAGAAGCTGCTTTTGAAACTTCAGAAAATTAAACAAGGGCATGTGATTCTTTAGTAAATATCAAAACACAAAATGTCGTTTATCCCAGGAAATGTCTAAGGATGAAAGTCTGTGGAGACCTTTGGTCTCTAGCACAATCCACATGGTAGGCCTGAAGGCCTTTCTGTCTGCTGCAGAGTTCAGACCTACACACACACACACACACACACACACACACTGGTCCAGTAGAGTCACAGTTGCCACCCTCAGCTGCACAGAGTGCAGAGCGCAGATGCCCTGCTCTGAAGGTTAAGCAAAGGCCTAAGGATGACCTCTGAGAGGTCCAGGTTCTGCATTTCCTTTGGCCAGGCCCTCATATTACCTGTGCAAAAAGGTCCCCCATACAGTCCTGACCCTGATCTTCCCTGGTCTAGGCGTCTACAAGTCTAACAGGAAGTGGACATTTCCCTGATCCTAACAGGTTTTCTCAAGCTGTTCACTTGTGGGCTGATTCTCCAAGAAAATCAGGACAGTCATATTTTAAAAATGAGACATTACTGCCACCTGTTGACTCTTTATCAACAAGTTACCCAGGGCAATCAAACCTTGCAGGAGGGGGCTTTCTGTTAAAGTTTGGGCATCTTTGCAGATGGAAACACTGTGCAGAGCCCAAGAGGTCAGCTGACTTGGGAAGGGAGGCAGCCTTGGCCCCTGGCCAGGGCTCTTCCCTGTGGCTGTGTGGCTCAGGGGATTAGGCATTTGAGCAGCAAGCTTATTAACTGACAGTGGAGCCAAGAATCCAGTCCCGGCACTCTTCACTGCCATCTTCTTCCTTTCGTGCAGTCTCGAGCAGAGTGGGGCAATTATTACTGAATACTACCCAACTGGAAAGTTGTGGCAGGAGTGCCCCAAGGCCTGTCTCTCCCACATGGGAGAGATGAGTTGTTGTGCACATACAGAGGGGAAAAATTTGGGTGTGGGAGAGAAAAAGTTCCTGAAGCTTACCTCCATTATCCAGGTGCCGTTCCACACTGGAAAGAGACCGGGACCACTGCTGACCGTGGATACCATCCTGAGATGCCACTTCCACGAGGCCCTGAAAACAGAACTGAGGTGAACTCTGTGGACTCTCCTCCTTCTCCGTTACTCCAAAGAGAGTTTTCCAAGAAGACTTTTTCTTGCCAAGCTGTATGGGTTTCTCACTCGATGAAGATTGTCTGCAAGGCCATGGCATCTGGGTCCATGACTCTGCTGCCCAACTCCCCAGTCCCTTCTGGGACAAACTTCTTGTTCTTGGCAGCTTGGGTGAGAAGACAGCAGGGGCACTCTTGAGGACATGGTGTTTGGTGTAGAATGCCAGGATTTTGAATTCTATGCTGTTTGGGTCATCATCATCCAGGGGGATGTCTTCTAGGTCACAGGTGCTGGTGCTGCACATGGTGGGCTGTAACGACAAAGTCCACATGTTTCCTTCTATGTGTGGTGACATTAATTCTTTGTAGGGTAAGAGAGAGGGTGAAAACAATATACACTTCCTGTGCACCTATTCTGTTTTGCTGGGCAGCCAGGGATAAAGCAGAGATGGAATAGCCACAGTCTGACTGTGGTGGGAACAGAGAGATGAGCATTGATTCCAAAGGAAGAGAATGAGATAAGAGCTGTAATGAAGACTGTGGGTAGCCCAGCACATCTGGTAGAGGCAGGTCAGCTTCAAACAGAGGAGCCAGTAAGGGCTTCTTGAAAGATGGAAGGTTTAGATAGGTGGGCTAAGAACTGAATGCACAGGTTGTAGAGTGGGGGACTTGAGGATATGTTTGAAGACTAGTGGGAGGATGGCAGGCATCAGGAGGGGATGCTTGGGCATAGTGGAGGGAAGATAAATCAGGACTGGATTATGGAGGCCTTTGAACATCAGCAGAACAGCTTTGCATTTTCTCATGTCAATCAGTACCTTTCAAAAGCAGCCATAGGGCTGAGGAAGGGGGGATAGGTCTTTTGGGAGAGGATGGATGAGCAAAGCCAGTTAATGTCTGAGCCCACTGACCCTTCCCTTCCTCTTTCCTTTGTCCTGTGCTCTCTGCTTTAGTTTGTCTAGGTTTGCTGCTATTTCTTGCTCTATTTGGAATTCCATGTAAGATTTCATCTCATAAAAGCATCTTGTTGTTGTTGTTGTTATTATTGCAAATTTGAAAAGAACTGATGCAGGCAATGGAGAGCTTTCCATTGTCATTGTTTTGGTGGGAGAGTGATTTGTCCACAGGCATGCTTTATAAACATGGAACAAGCTCTAAATGGCAGGAATGGAAGTGTTTCATCTTGATTTCCATCCAAATAATTAAATAGAGATAATGAACTGATTTTTTTTTCAATTTTTTCCTGGTCAAGTTTTCATAAAGTGATTCCTTTCTAGTTTCCTGCTAGGAAAACATTTCTTTTTTGCTAACAATCTTCTTTGCTTTTTTCTGTTATAGGTTAAGGACTACATTTACCTTTTTGTCTCTAATGCTAGAAAGCTCAGTCCTACTTGTCTGTCACTGGGTTAAAATTCACAGCCAGTAGATATATTGGAAAACAACTCAGGCTTTCAGTCCAATAGTCTTATGTTCAAATCCTGGCCATGCCAGTGATACCTTTCTGACCTAGGGTGGATTACTTCATCTCCCTGAACTTGAGCTGTCTGTAGGTAAATTGTAAATCATAATAGTCATCTTGCAGGGATATTGTGAGGGTACAGGATAATGCATGAGAAGTCTTGGCACAGAACCTTGCTCAAAAGTGGTAGCTGTTACTTTATTCTACTATAATCATGCATGCATCAATTAATGACAGGAATGTGTTTTGAGAAACACATTGTTAGGTGATTTCATTGTTGTGTGAATGCGGTATGCTTTTATGCAAACTAAGAGGGCTGTGACGTTACTTGGCAATATAATCTTATGGGACCATCCACATATCTAGGTCCATGTGAACCAACATGTCCTGATGTGGCACATGACTGTGGAACTGTCATACCAGGCCCTCTGGCTCTGTCACTGGCATGACTTTGACCCAGGTTCTCTTCTCTTACTGCACCTACTGATCTTTTGGTACGATGGTAAATAAGCTGTAGTGATACTGATGGGATGTACTGGCAGGCCCCTCCTTTTCCCCCCCCTGTACCCTGTCATACCAGGACCAATCTGTAAAGGAACAGGACAGTAACTGCAGACCAGGTTTGAAGTGGTGTGATGTGGTACAGAAAAATTGGATAGGTGTCTGTAGGACCACAGCCAGGATCCTACGGCTTCTAACTTGCTATGTCCCTGGGCATGTCAATCGCCTTGGTACTTGGTTTACATATAGACTGAGAATATTCTCTAGTTCTGCTATTTGAAGGAGTTACAGGGGCTGGAATATCTTCCCTGCAGATCTGCGGATGCTTCCTCTTCCCATCGTGGTTTCCCTTCCTGTATTTGAAAGAGGCTCTTGCTGGCTGAAATAGGAGCTGTTCATCTGAGGAACAGCTCCTTCACGGGGCCCTGAGAAAGCAATGGTACCTGGCTAGGTGAATTCTGATGGAAGTGAGGTTGGGGAGCTGCAGGGGGCTGTGCTAAAGTGTCAGGTGAAGATGCAGGGGCAGAAATGGATTTCCCAATGCAGCAATGGGCAGAGTTGCAGAACCCAACACACCTACTACATGTGCAGACAAATTTGCACAACTTCTCGCAAGCACTACAGACCTGCCTCAGGTAAGTGAGTGTAAGCTTGTGTAATACTTGAGGAATGTGACATGAATGGGGACCATAGCCTCCTTCTTCCTCCTTTTCTGTTTCTTCACATTTATGACCTATTGCAACACTTGACAATCTGTCTTCCCTTGACTCTCCCAATTTCCCACTTGTATTAGGTGAACTTTGGCTCTGTCACTTCAGTGTCTCAAAAAACATGCTCCTTTCTCCTTTTCCACCTCTGCCCCTCCTCCCACAGGCACCTTTTACAGGTCAGCTGGTCTCCCTCTTCTAGCCTGTAGCCTGGTCCTGACTTTGTCACACATTTTGTGTTCCTACACACTCAGTCCTACTTCCCTGTTCCAGGCCACCATCGTCTCTGACCTGGAACACTGCAAGATCTTTTTTTCCCCCTCCTGTCCTTCCTGCAACCCAGACTCCATCAGCAGCCAAATGATCTCTTGAAAATATACAGGATAAAGTCTGGATCATATCAATAACACCTGAACCCAATGACCAATCTTCTCTTTGCTGAAGGTGAGACAACTATTTCGTGCCCACCCTTACGTGATGCAAAAAAAAGTTAGATCTGAATTATTCAAGCATTTAGATGTAAGTACAGTTTGCAGAAAATGCAGGGGATAGAGGAATAAACTGATGACATAAGGAAGCAATGGTACAAATTCTGGATATGGTAAATTCTACAAGATGAATGAACTAATTTCTTCAGCAAATATATAGCACATGCACACACAAGGGGAGAGGGGAACTGTTATAGACTAAAAGAGACTTAAGAAACTTATCAGTCACACACAACAAATGGTCCTTCTTTAGATTTAAATTCAAACCTATTTACCATGCAATGGTACAGATGTTTTTGAGATAACAGGGGAGATCTGAATATGTGTGTTTTAGATGGTTCTGAGGAAATCTCAATAATCTTGTTAAATGTTTTTCAAAAGTATTTATTTGAAAAAGTCTATACATTTGTAAGCATATATATTCCATATGCATATATGATAAGAGCATATTTACTGCAAAATATGAAGACACTTTGGCTGACTTTCCCAGAACCTAGTATTGCACTGGACATATAGCAGGTGCTCAATAAATATTTGATGAATGAGTGAATGAATGATTATAGGGCTGCCAGGTGAAACACAGGATATCTGGTCCAATTTGAAATTGAACAAATAAATTTTATAAGTAACAAGTAAATTTTAGTATATACATGTCCCAAATAAAATATTATATTAAACTAAAAAATAAAAATTTGTTATGTACCTGAAATTCAAACTTAACAGGGAGCCTTGTATTTTTATTTGTTAACTCTGAAAACCCTGTGAATGAAGGATGTGCTGAGAAATCCCGAGATCTGTGGTATGAATAAAGTGGACTGAGGGTTGAGACGGAGGAACTGAAAACAAGCAAGATAATCAGCTGAAAACAAATTGAGGCTGCAGTGGGTTCAGTGGTCACAAGGATGAGCAGCAGGTTCAGTGGGCAGGAGGCTGAGCCCAGGCAAAAGACCAGAGCTGGAATTTCTCAAGGCAGGATTCATGAGGTTTTTAATATGATGCTTCCTTTTAAACTGGGCATCTCCAGACATAGTAGGCAGGAAGTACACTCTGGTCCTGTAGGAGGAATGTCCTTGGGTAGGAAGGGTGAGCCCTTGTCTTGAGTGTGTGTTGTTAGTGGAGAGAGGAAGGGTCTGGCTTCTTTGAGAAATAAGTTTGCTAAATGCTGATTCAGGAGCAGCATCAGAAGTGGGGGGACTGCAGGGCATAGTGGTGCACATCTATAATCCCAGCTATTTAGAAGGCTGAAGCAGGAGGATCACAAGTTCCAGGCCATCCAGGGCAATTTATAGAGATCCTTTCTCAAAATTAAAAATGAAAAGGTCTGGGGAATGTAGCTCAGTGGCAGAGCACCCCTGGGTTTAATCTCCAGTACAAAAAAAAAAAAAAGTTGGTGGGAGCCACTAAGGACAAAATGGTGCTTGTGGTTCTTTCACTTCGTAAATGAGAATCTGGTGTTTTATGGGCTAGAAAGGAACTGAAGACTTGGCCCGATCAACTGGCAAAGCCAAGAGTGAGAGAAGCAGAAAGGAAGGCAACACTTGCTCAGGACATGGATGCAGAATGTGGCCGTAGAATGAGGGAGGAGGGACAGGACGCTGTGACCAGAGCCTGGAATGTACAAGAGTGAAGAGAACAATGCAGACATAAAGATATTAATGTGTAAGATACTTCAAGTGTATTGAAGAAGGGTAAGCGAGCGCTCCTGCTTAATTGATAGCTAAGTCTTACTTTAAAGCAGCAGTGAGCAAGTCAGTTTATAACATATTTGATCCAACCTGCTCTCAGCAACTCCTGAGGACATTTCACTTTACAGAAGTCCAACTTCTGGACTTAAGGAATCATAAACTATAAATGAACCCTGAGCACTGGTTCAGAATCTGGGAGATTTCACTTCCTACATAAGGCCTGTGAGGCTTATGCTAACTGTGACTTAGAGACCCAACCCTACTTATAACACCTTACATCTATATACTTTCTCCTTATCAGTAACAAACCCACACTTTCTTTTTTCTTTTTTTTTTTTTTGTGGGGGGTGGGTACTGGGGATTGAACCCAGGGCTTTAACCAGTGAGCACATTCTAGCCCTTTATTTTCGATTTTGAGACAGAGTCTCTCTAAGTTGCTTACGACCGCTAAGTTGCTGAGGCTGGCTTTGAACTTGCAATTCTCCTGCCTCAGCCTCTGAAGAAACTGGAATTACAGGCATGCGCCACTGTGCCTGGATCTAAAAACCACTCTCCAGAAGCCAAGGTCACAGAGCTTCTTTTGTTGAACTTTTTTCCTTTCTGAGGACTCTTCCTTCCAACCTGTTAATGGCCAAGGCCCCAGTGTCTTCCCATCTCAGCATGCCCTTGGGGAACACGACTGTATGGCTTGCACCAAGCTTCCCCTGAGAAAACCTAACTGAAGGGAACCTCTAAGCTCTGGGGATTGCCAGACACACTTTGGGATTTTTCTACCTCTGTGGAGATTGGATTTCCCTTCCCTTCCCATGGTGGGTAACAGATGAGCACACAGAGGAAATGACAACTGAGGCCCCCATGACAACCTATTGCCCCAATTATGCTGGAGTTTGGACCTACCTTTGGTTCTCTTCACCTCTGCCTGTCTCAGATGTGGGGGACATGGAGACCCTTTGGGTGGCAGGCCCAGCAAAAGAACTGACTTCCATCTGCCCTGAACATGCAGCTGGGAATTGAGTGTAACTCAGGGTGTCCATGCTGTTTCCCATGGGAGGTTCCTATCCCAAATCATAAGTTGCATCTGTCCAGTTGCCTTGAGCCCTGTCCTCAGCACCCTGGGCCCTTCTGACCTGTGGAGGCTGGCTACCCTCCTCCCTTTCCCTCACTTTAGAACTCTCCAGACCTTCATTCCTTTCTGCCTTGTTTGCCATCTCAAAGTATGACATGTTCTTTAATCCTGAAGGTGAAATGAGGAATAAGGCAAAATGCCTTAACTTCCTGCCCTAGAAGCTAAGCTCAATGCCTTAACTTCTTGCAACTGAAGCTAAATACAAAGAAGCTAAACGAAGCCTCAGGTCACATTCATCACACAGAAGGAGCTCACTGTGTGAAAGGGAACTCAGGGAGGAGGGAGCTTTCTCCAGGGTCAGCAGATGGATCTCCCATTTCATCTGAGCCTTGTATTCAAGGAAGTCCTTCGGGGGACTGCCAGGACTAGGATGAGTACCCAGGTCCCCTTAAGGTACTCGTCCCTGCTCCAGGGGAGGGGTCAGCCAGGCAGCAGCACCCAGCCACTGACCAACTCTCAGTCCTCATGTACCTTGTTATAAACACAATGAAAGAGGACAGCATAATGTGAAAAAGGACTGAACTAGCCAGGTGCCCTGGTGTACACCTGTAATCCTAGTGGCTGGGGAGGCCGAGACAGGAGTTCAAAGACAGCCTTAGCAAAAGCGAGGTGCTAAGCAACTCAGTGAGATCCTATTCCTAAATAAAATACAAAATAGGGCTGGGAATGTGGCTCAGCGGTTGAGTGCCCCTGAGTTCAATCCCCGGTACCCCTCCCCCCTCAAAAAAGGGACTCAACTGGTTGCATATTATTAATTAAACTATTTAAAACTCTCTCCTGAGGACATTTCATTTTATAGAAGCCCAACTTCTGGACTTAAGGAAACATAAACTATAAATGAACCCTGAGCACTGGTTCAGAACCTGGAAGATTCCTACAAAAGGCCTGTGAGGCTTATGCTAACTCTGACTCAGAGACTCCAACCCTACTCCTAACACCTCACATCTATATATTTTGAATGAAGCAAAGAGAAATGAAAGAGAAACCTTCATGACTGACCTTTCTCATGCTTCCTGGAAACCCCATTAACTAGAATTTCAATGTCATTTTGATTCCTGAGACAGACATAATAACTTTGTAATAAAGCCAGTCAATCACTCCCTGAGTTCTGCCTTCTTTGGCAAACCAGGGCTGAAGCCCCACCTGTCCCCCTGAGAAGGCTGAGCAGGAGACTGCTGCCTCCTGCTGTTACCTGGTCTGGAAGCTGTCAGCGGTGGCAGCAGGGCAGGTGGCAGTGTGGCTATTTCTATACCTGAGTCTCTCTCCACAAAGCTTAAGAGGAAACAACTCTGCACAGGTCTTCTTAGCTTCTCCTTTAGAAAGGCTTATGTGACTTAAAGCTCCAGGCAGCAGCCTCTTCAGGTTTAGGACGAAAGGCTGAAGGGAAGTTTGGGGAAGAGAGCCACTTCCTTATTAAACCCCGCCCTCAGCCTTTTCACCCAAGGAGCACCAACCTTTGCTTATGTCATTTGACTCCAAAAGGAATTTCTGTATCCTTTACCAGACACTGTGGTTGCCAGTAGAAACAACGAGGGAGGTGGTGCTTTCCTAATACTTTATTCTCTTATGGTTTCATCGGTTTAATAAATACCTACTGACCACACCTAGAATGCCACAGGTACTGTTCACACAATTAATCTTAACCCCAGCGAGGGGTAGGTGTTGGTATTCCTATTTTCCAAATGAGGTTAACTGAGGCTCAGAGAGGTAAAGAATCTGTTGGGGATCCCTGTCACTGAAGTTGAGATCCAAATCCTGGTCTTTCTGGCTTTACATGATATTATGTTACCTTCTCCTGTGAAAGTCAAAAATTGTACCAAATGGATCCACTGGAAAAGCTTTAAAAACTAATCTAATCTCAGCCATAGTAAAAGCCACCCAAACTCATTTAGGGACAATATATCACTATTTGAGTGATTGAATTCTGTATGTATGTGAAACAAGAAACACTTAAATATGGGTTAACCCTCTATCCAGATTCTTAACTGAAATAGATGTTTACGCCATCCTTGTGATCATGAAACCTTGAGCATGCTGACCGAAATGTGAAGATAAAGGAAGTGTGAGTGGTGAAAGGGGAATTCAGGCTATTTTCATCAAAGTAGGGGAAGAACTGGTCATTTAGATATTAGGCAAACTGACCCACGAGAGACGAACAGATGGTCATTATGGGAAAGATTGTTGATGACTCAAAAGTGAATTTTCCCCAGCAAAGTAATATTTATTGAACATAACGTGCACCAGTATGGTCAACTTAGGTATTAAAGAAATATTAAAAATGGCTTTTCTCTTTAAACAAATTCACAATCAGAGGTGGGGTGTAGTTGAGTGGTAGGGTGCTTGCCTAGCATACATGAGGCCCTGGGTTAGATCCCTAGCACCAAACAAAACGAAAAAAAACCTCCCCAAACCTATAGTCTTTTTTTTTTTTTTTTTTTTTTTTTTTTGCAGGAGGATAAAATAGTGTGTATTTATTTGAACAGTTCAAGTATAATGAAATGAGTGTAGTCAATAATTAAAACACATAGGATGGACTACAGTTGTTACTGGGTTCAGAATTAGGTAATCAAATGACTCTGGTTGTAGAAACTGGTAGGAATTCCAAAGGTCTTGGCACAGCAGCCATGAACATGAGGAAGGGGCAATCACCACGAGACAGTGAGCTCCGTGAGGGTGGCCCTGTCTTGTTCACCTTCATATTTCCCATGCTTAATAAGCTGGCACACTACAGTGATCAGACTCAACAAGCCATGTTATGCATTTAAAAACCTAAAACAAAAATGACTTTTCTCCTGATCTTAAAAATATACATTGTATCATAGAAAACTTGCAAAACCTAAAACAGCAAACATAATAGGATTACCACAATCCATCCATTCATTCATTTGATGATGAATACTGTTTAAAATGTGGTATACTTCTTTGTTTCCATGACAGAGAGACTGGCTAGCAGGCGCTGGCTGTCCTGCCTGTGGCCCTTCTTCATGCTGCCCCTGCAGGTGTTCGGAATACCGCCCCCCCTGCCCCCCCCCGCCCCGCCCCTATTCAACTGTAGCATGAGAATTTTTCTGAGCTGAAGGCAATTATGGAAAAACAGACATGGGGGAAAATTCTCTGCCCTCCCTTTCTCTATGAGGCAGAACAGGACGATTCTGTCCAACTCCAGCCTCTGTATACCCGGAAACAGCACCAGAGCAAAGCACATAACAGACCTTGCTAAAACTAGCCCTGCTTTCCCTCTTCTCCTCTTACTCTGCCCATACACTTACCTTTCTACAGCTGGCTGCCTGCGGAAGCCTAACACTCTTTTCCTTTTTGTTTTGTCCCTACTATACAAATTTATGGGTTTTTTGGTTAAGATCTTTATATAAGCTCCCCATTCTAACTAGCCCTTTGTTACTCATCACTGAATTCTGGTGTGTGTGTGTGTGACCAGATTGCTGGGTTATTGTTGTTGTTAATCTGCCTTTTGCCAGTCTAATTTGTAGGAACTCAGATGAGTAAACCTCTAACTTGTGTTTGAGTGAAGACAAAATAATAGGAGACTTGAGGCAAGTGTGCTGACTGTGTTGGGGTTGTAGCAGCTGGCCCAGCCGGAGGAAAGGCTGGCGTTGTTTTTGATGCTGAGCTGTCACTGGCACAGAACAAGACAGAATTGTGATAGGAGCTTTAATGACCTCAGATATCTGTTGAAGATTCCTGAGAAACAAGGAGCATCCCATTCTTGATGCTAATATCATCTCTTAAGCTGGAGAAAGCCAGGATGGTAAACATTGTTGTACATCTTAATCAATGGGAAGCTTGGAGAAAGAATAGAATCCACATTCATTGTTTTATAGAGTTATAATCATTAAGAGAGAATTCTGGGCCAGGCATAATGGTGCACACCTATAATCCCAACCACTCAGGAGGACGAGGCAGGGAGGATCACAAATTTGAGGCCAGCCTCAGCAACTTAGCAAGAGCTTGTCTTCAAAATAAAAGATAAAAGGAACTAGGGATGTAGCTCAATGGTAAAGTGCCCCTGGGTTCAAACCGCGCGCGCGTGTGTGTATGTGTGTGTGTGTGTGTGTGTGTGTGTAGAGAGAGAGAGTGTGTGTAAGGGAGAGAGTGTGTGAGAGAGGGAGAGGTGGAGGGGTGGGGGGGTAGACTTTGGGGCCTGGTCAGGCATCAAACCTCAAAGTAAAGATAGGCATGGTTTTATGGTCACAGGTTCCAAAGAGGCATAACAATTACAGCTCTCATTTTACTGAGCCTCTGTCAATGATTAATTCAGCTGGGTAGTAGGCACTTACACTTATGCCCATTTACAGATGAGCGAACCAAGGCACAGATGGCTAAGTAAAATCGCTCAAGATAACAAAACCATGTGAGGCAAAGCTGGGATTCGAGGGAGCCCAGGCAGTCTGTTTTTGGAGCCCGTGATCCTATGCTCTTGACAACATTTAGACAGATTCCCTTCCTTAATGCCTTTTGTCTTGTTCCTTTTACGGGCCCGCGGTCACTGCCATTTGGAGTAGGGAAAAACTGGGAGATTTGAAATGGGCAACAGAGAGTACCGAATATGCTTTTGATGGAATGTTAGCAACTTTGGAGATTATCCCATTTTATAAAGATGCCTCTTTGCCTGGCTTAGTCTAGGCTTTTTCACAACTCCCTAGAGATACAGGTTAATTGTAGAAATCTAGCAACCATGCAAATAATTCCTCCCATTGAAAAGAAAGTTGGCTTCTGCAGAGTGCCATGGTTTATTGTCTTGTAGATATTGACCAACCTTTCCAGTTTTGCTGCTTTTTGTAGATTCATTCCAGTATTTCTTATCTGACTATAAATGCTTGGTGGTTGGAGCTCTCCTTTGAACTGGTTGTAATATTGTATTGGTTTCAGTTCAAGGAGTTCTATAAAACATGTGACCCAGGTTCTTTTCGTGGTTTTACTCTTAAATTTTTTGTCTTTTATTTTTTATACCAAGGATTGAACCCAGGGGTACTCAACCACTGAGTCACACCTCAGACCCTTTTTATATTTTATTTAGAGACAGAGTCTTACTAAGTTGCTGAGGCTGGCTTTGAACTCACAATCCTCCTGCCTCAGCCTCCAGAGCCACTGGGATTACAGGTGTGTGCCACTGCTGCTGGTGCATTTTTTAAAATCTTTGAACATTGGTTAAATCACTTAAGTTTCCTGGCCTTCAGGTCCTCTTCAGTCTCTTCTTGGATTATATGCTTAATTAATTGAGATGCATTTTGACAGCAATCTCATGCTTCTGTTACTGATTCTGCCTCTTATTAGGTGAAGGATGTGAGGGAGTGATTAGGAGCAAGAAGCACTAAGAAGACATTTGATTTTGAGATTAAAAAGGAAGGTTTTGGATGAGTTCTCACTTTATTTTAAAAGTATGTCTACAAAAGGTATTCAAAGGAGACCATAAGAAAAAGTTCTTCTGATACTTGTTGAAATGGCTAGGCAGACTTTATTCAGGACCATTGCCATATGGATATGGAGCTTTGCAGGAGGGTAACCCTGACAATAGCATGGGCCGTGGGAATTAAAAGCCAAGGACTGGGTGGGCAGAATCAGTGGATGGAAAGTTACTAAGAGGAAGCACCAGAGTAAAGGAGAGACTCTGATAGATCCACCAACAAAATCCTGGCTGAAGCAGCCAAGTGATCAGACATCTCTTGGGGGATGGTGGGGAGGACAGTTTATTGGACATAGGGTAGGGACATGTCCAAGCACAAGGCCCCAGTTGGGCTCAGAGGACTACAGTGTGCTCAAGGAGAGAGCATTTGTCAGTGGTTCTGACAGAAAACAAATGCTAAAGAGTGGCTCGGGATTGAGGGAGAATGTCAGACCAGACAGAGGCTCCTGAACAAGCTCATGACAAAAGAAGAGATTTTTCAAGTTTATTCACAACAAGTTTATTTACAAGCAGATCTGCTGTGGGTTGATTTGATTTCTGTCTTTGCTGTCAAGGAAAACTGTCACATTTGGAAATGACTGAGGGACATTGCAGTTTTGGATACATAAGAAATGGCACAGGTTTAAGTAAGTCCCATTTGTTGATTCTAGTTATTAACTCTTGTGCTATGGGTGTCCTATTAAGAAATTTGGAGCCTGACCCCACAATCTGTAGATCGGAGCCAACTTTTTCTTCTATCAGACGCAGAGTCTCTGATTTGATATCAAGCTCCTTGATCCATTTTGAGTTAACTTTTGTGCATGGTGAGAGAAAGGGATTCAGTTTCATTTTGTTGCATATGGATTTCCAATTTTCCCAGCACCATTTGTTGAAGATGCTATCCTTCCTCCATTGCATGCTTTTAGCCCCTTTATCAAATATAAGATAGTTGTAGTTTTGTGGATTGGTTTCTGTGTCCTCTATTCTGTACCATTGGTCCACCCGCCTGTTTTGGTACCAGTACCATGCTGTTTTTGTTACTATTGCTCTGTAATATAGTTTGAAATCTGGTATCGCTATACTGCCTGATTCACACTTCCTGCTTAGAGTTGCTTTTGCTATTCTGGGTCTTTTATTTTTCCATATGAATTTCATGATTGCTTTATCTATTTCTACAAGAAATGTCATTGGGATTTTGATTGGCATTGCATTAAACCTATAGAGAACTTTTGGTAATATCGCCATTTTGATGTTGTTAGTTCTGCCTATCCATGAACAGGGTATATTTTTCCATCTTCTAAGGTCTTCTTCTATTTCTCTCTTTAGGGTTTTGTAGTTTTCATTGTATAAGTCTTTCACCTCTTTTGTTAGGTTGATTCCCAAGTATTTTATTTTTTTTGAGGATATTGTGAATGGGGTGTTTTTCCTCATTTCCATTTCAGAAGTTTTGTCACTGATATACAGGAATGCCTTTGATTTATGCGTGTTGATTTTATATCCTGCCACTTTGCTGAATTCATTTATTAATTCTAGTAGTTTCTTTGTAGACCCTTTTGGGTCTTCTAGGTATAGAATCATGTCTTCCGCAAATAGTTATAATTTAAGTTCTTCTTTTCCTATTTTTATGCCTTTAATTTCTTTCATCTGTCTAATTGCTCTGGCCAGTGTTTCGAGTTTACTTAAACTAAAAAGTTTTTTCTCAGCAAGAGAAACAATAAGAGAGGTAAATAGGGAGCCTACATCCTGGGAACAAATTTTTACTTCTCACACTTCAGATAGAGCCCTAATATCCAGAGTATACAAAGAACTCAAAAAATTAAACAATAAGATAACAAATAACCCAATCAACAAATGGGCCAAGGACCTGAATAGACACTTCTCAGAGGAGGACATACAATCAATCAACAAGTACATGAAAAAATGCTCACCATCTCTAGCAGTCAGAGAAATGAAAATCAAAACCACCCTAAGATACCATCTCACTCCAGTGAGAATGGCAGCCATTATGAAGTCAAACAACAAGTGCTGGCAAGGATGTGGGGAAAAGGGTACACTTGTACATTGCTGGTGGGACTGCAAATTGGTGCGGCCAATTTGGAAAGCAGTATGGAGATTCCTTGGAAAGCTGGGAATGGAGCCACCATTTGACCCAGCTATTCCCCTTCTTGGACTATTCCCTAAAGACCTTAAAAGAGTGTGCTATAGGGACACTGCTACAAACAATGTTCATAGCAGCACAATTCACAATTGCTAGACTGTGGAACCAACCTAGATGCCCTTCAATAGATGAATGGATAAAAAAAAATGTGGCATTTATACACAATGGAGTATTACTCTGCACTAAAAAATGACAAAATCATGGAATTTGCAGGGAAATGGATGGCACTAGAGCAGATTATGCTAAGTGAAGCTAGCCAATCCCTAAAAAATAAATGCCAAATGTCTTCTTTGATATAAGGAGAGCAACTAAGAACAGAATAGAGAAGAAGAGCATGAGAAGAAGATCACCACTAAACAGGGATGAGAGGGGGGAGGGAAAGAGAGAGAGAAGGGAAATTGCATGGTAAAGGAAGGAGACCCTCATTATTATACAAAATTACATATAATAGGAAGTGAGGGGAAAGGGGAAAAAAACAAGAGAGAGAAATTAATTACAGTAGATAGGGTAGGGAGAGAAGATGGGAAGGGAGGGGAGGGGAGGGGAGGGGAGGGGGGTAGTAGAGGATAGGAAAGGCAGCAGAATACAACATGCACTAGTATGGCAGTAGGTAAAAAAGTGGATGTGTAACCGATGTGAATCTGCACTATGTATATAGGGTAAAAATGGGAGTTCATAATCCGCTTGAATCAAATGTATGAAATATGATATGTCAAGTACTTTGTAATGTTTTGAACAACTAATAAAAAAAAAAAGAAAGAAAGAAATGGCACAGGTATGCTTAGCAGTGTGAAATGAAACTTGGGCCTGATGTTGGCAGACCCAGGGCCACCATTAAGGGTGCCTGAGGACCGGGCATGACTCTAACAGCTTGAGGGAGTTGGTGGGTCTCAAAAATCATACTTGTGCTAACGTCCAGTAAAATCCTACACTGGGTTATTATATAGATGATTTATGAACTGTTAGGCTGGTGAATTTCACATGTTCCAAAGAGTCAGTCGGGCAGATGAATCTCATCTCCCACAGATCAGGGGTGTTTTTGATGAGGTGCACATTCTCTCCTGCAAGGCTTTTGACAAAGATCTCAGGAGACATGTGGGAACGAGTTGGAGAACTGCAGGCTCAATGATACTGCAATTGCAAAACTTTTTTGGGTGGTTTCTCAATAATATTCAAAGTGTGTGTTGATGGAATGAGGAGGGACTTGACCTTGTGGATTATTTATTTCTTCTTCCTTCCCTTGGTGTGTGAGAGTGGGCAAATTGTTAAATTTCTCTGGCCGCCCAGTACTACGTAAAAAAAGTCTTATCCCTGTTTATGACTAGATGAGTAATTGGTTCTTGTACACCCAGAGGGATGCAATTTGCCTCTGAGTTCTGTCCTTGATTCTGTTTGACACTTTTTATGATTGATTTAGATAATGACAAGTTTACAGATGGTGCAAAGAGGTGGGAAGAGAATATGGATGAAATTCAGGCCCTGGAGTCAGATCATTCTGGATGTGAATCTTGGGTCTGTCACTTCCTAATTGGATCTTGAGCAAAGTTTTGAACTTCACCAGCCTTGATTCCGAGTTCTGTTAAATGAGGAAAATAATCATATTTGGCTTTGTGTAATGACTAAATGACTATAAAGGTGTTTCATGAAAACACCTAGCAGGTGCCTGTTATAAAACTGGTGCTCCAATAAATGTCAGCTGTTGTCATTACTACTATGTGGGGAGAGGTAACACTAGATAACATAATGTTCCAAAATTACTGTAGCATGAAATGTGAGATAAAAGCTGGACTTTTGTAAGATTGAATGTGAAACTCAATGTTTAGGATTAATCAGTCAGCTGCATGTGAACAGAATGGGAGAGACCTGGCTTAAGAGTGGCTCATGTCTGGGCTGAGGCTGTGGCTCAGTGGCAGAGCGCTTGCCCTGCACATGTGAGGCACTGGGTTCGATTCTCAGCACCGAATGTGTGCTGAAAATAAAAATAAATAAATAATGATATTGTGTTCATCTATAAGTTAAAAAAAAAAAAGGCTCATGTCAGACACACGGTTTTAAGTGATTGTCAGCTCCATTTGAATCATCAGTGTGATGTGGCTTCCCAAAAAGCTACCTTGTCTTAGGATGAGTTAATTGGAATGCAAAAGAAGCTACAGTGCACTCTACCCTCACCCTGGTCAGGCACCAGACACTATAGTCCAGATGTGGACATGTGAACATGCAGAGTTTTGCTCTTGCAGCTTTAAGTGAGGATTGAACCCAGGGCTTCTTGCACACTAGGCAAGTGCTCCACCACTGAGCTACATCCCCAGCCATACTCTTATGCTTTCTAGTTGAAGAAGTAAAGCAGGTAACCAAACCGCGTGCATTTAAATCTCAGCTTTGTTGTTAAATGAGCTCTAGGAACTTGGGTAAGTTATTCAACTTGAGGTTAAAATAAAAGCAAGGATAGTTGTTATTTAGGTATAGAATAGACTTGCAAATCAGGAGACATAGGTTCAGTCAGAAACCAGGCAAGTGTCAAGGGTAAGGAGGATTGGGTCTTCAAAGGGAAAGGGGAAAAAAGGGACAATGGGGTGGGAAGAAGTAACTTTTTTTTTCCCAAACAATTTTCCATGAGCCCTGCAGGTTATACAAATTTTTTAAGTGAATTTAGATTGGCTATGGAAATACGCTCAGATATTGAGCTATGGTAATTGGTGGCTGGGGCTAGGGTAACCGGGCAGTTCTCAAGGGGAGGAAGTAATGTAACCTGGGTGCGCCACTCTTTTCTGTTGTGTGGAGGTACAAATTAAGATGGCTGCAGTTTGGTCAAGAGAGACAGATCAAAACCTTGAGCTTCAGATATCACATTGATAGGCTGCTGTTTACTTCAGAAACGCAAGTTCTTTGATCTTTGACTTCCAGGAAAAGAATGCTACCCAGAAAAGAAAGTGCTTGCAAGACTGCAAGACTGCAAGGGTTTCCAGGCCTAGGACTTCTGCTGATTTGCTGTGGTCAAGACTTACTGCTTACTAATAAATCTTCATGATTGCCCCCTAGTGATAGCCTAATCTCCAATCACTATGGCAATGTCTGAACAGACCCCCAGCATCCATCTACATTCATTTAAAACAACTGGTGTCACCTCTAGGGCACACCAAAAATTGTTAAAAAAGAGTTATTTCTTGTCATCCAATTGTCCCCTCTTTCCCCCTCTCCCTTTAAAGACCCAGTTCTTCTTACCCTTGACATCTGCTTGATTTCTAACTGAACCTATGACTCCTGATTTCAAATCTAGTCTGTACCCAAACAAAAACTCTTTTTTTAAAATTTTAGCCTTATGTATGATTTCTTAATTTACATTTGTAAATGTGAATAATACAGATTGTACCTATCTCATAGGGCTGTTAGGAGTATTCCATGGGAAATATAAAGAAGGAGAATGTTTCTTTTTTTTTTTTTTTTTGGTCCAAATTTTTATTAAATTATTTATTTATTCTAATTTGTTATACATGAAGGCAGAATGCAATTCATTTCATATTACACATATAGAGCACAATTTTTCAAGTCACTGGTTGTACACAAAGTATTTTCACACCATTCGTTTTTTAGTACATGTACTTAGGGTAATGATGTCTAACTCATTCCACCATCTTTCCTACCCCATTGCCCGCTCCTTTCCTCTCCGTCCCCTTCGTCCTATCTAAAATTCCTCCATTCTTCCCATGCTCCCCCCCACCCCCATTGCTACTATGAGTCAGCATCCTCATACCAAAGAAAACAGTCAGCCTTTGTTTTTTTGGGATTGGCTTACTTCACTTAGCATTATATTCTCCAACTCCATCCATTTACCTGCAAATGCCATGATTTGATTCTCTTTTAATGCTGAGTAATGTTTCATTGTGTATATGTACCAAAGTTTCCCTACTATTCATCTACTGAAGGGCATCTAGGTTGGTTTCACAATATAGCTATTGTAAATTGTGCTGTTATAAACATTGATATGGCTGTGTCTCTGTAATATGCTGTTTTTAAGTCCTTTGGGCATAAATGGAGGAGTGGGATAGCTGGGTCAAAGGGTGGTTCCATTCCAAGTTTTCCAAGCAATCTCCATACTGCTTTCCAGATTGGCTGCACCAATTTGCAGTCCCACCAGCAATGTATGAGTGTGCCTTTTCCCCCACATCTGGCCAACACTTATTGTTGTTTGTATTCTTAATAACTGCCATTCTGACTGGAGTGATATGATATCTTAGAGTAGTTTTGATTTGCATTTCTCTAATTGCTAGAGATGTTGAGTATTTTTTTCATATGTTTGTTGATTGATTGTATATCCTCTTCTACAAAGTGTCTGTTGAGTTCCTTGGCTCATTTATTGATTGGGTTATTTGTTTTTTTGGTGTTAAGATTTTTGGGTGCTTTATATATCCTATAGATTAGTGCTCTCTCTGATGTGCTAGTAGTAAAGATTTGCTCCCATTCTGTAGGCTCTCTATTCACCTCACTGATTGTTTCTTTTGCTGAGAAGAACCTTTTCAGTCTGAATCCATCCCATTATTGATTCTTGGTTTCAATTCTTGTGCTATAGGAGTCTTATTAGGGAAGTTGGGGCCTAATTCGACACAATGGAGATTTGAGCTTACTTTTTCTTTCATTAGGCACAAGGTCTCTGGTTTAATTCTTAGGTCCTTGATCCACTTTGAGTTGAGTTTTGTGCATAGTGAGAGATAGGGGTTTAATTTCATTTTGTTACATGTGGATTTCCAGTTTTCCCAGCACCATTTGTTGAAGAGGCTATCTTTTCTCCAATGTACGTTTTTGGCACCTGTTTCTAATATAAGATAACTGTAGTTATGTGGGTTAGTCTCTGTATCCTCTATTCTGTACCAGTGGTCTACAGGTCTATTTTGGTGCCAATACCAGGCTGTTTTTGTTACTATTGCTCTGTAGTATAGTTTTAGGTCAGGAATAGTAATGCCAACAGCTTTACTCTTCTTGCTAAGGATTGCTTTGGCTATTTTGGGTCCATTATTTTTCCAGATGAATTTCATGATTGCCTTTTCTGTTTCTATAAGGATTGTCATTGGGATTTTGATTGGAATTGCATTAAATCTGTATAGTGCTTTTGGTAGAATGGTCATTTTGACAATATTAATTCTGCCTATCCAAGAACAAGGCAGATCTTTCCATAAGAAGGAGAGTGTTTCAAAAGGTATCTGGTTCACAGACTGGCCTGAGGAATGTTGCTGGTTGTGCTGGTGGGACCATCATCACCAATTTTTTTTTCTTTTTTCTTTCTTTTTTTTTTTGTGGTACTTGGGATTTAACACAGTGATGCTTTACCACTGAGCTACATCCCAGCCCTTAATTTTTTTTTTTTTTTAAGTTTGAGATAGAGTCTTGCTAAGTTGCTGAACCTGGCCTCAAACTTGAGATCCTCCTGCCTCAGCCTCTTGAGTGGCTGGAATTACAGGCATGTGCCACCATGACAGGCCCATCATCATCATTGTAAGATGGAAATGGTCAGTGTCCCACAGAGATACGATCAGAATGGCGATGGGCACTGCATCAGTGCATCAGGTAGAATATCGAATCATTGATCTCCCTTCCTGTGTCAATCAGCTTTTCCTCCCTGTGGCCAAAATACCTGACAAGGATAACTTAGAGGAGGGAAGCTTTATTTGGGCTCATGGTTTCAGAAGTTTCAGTCCCTGGTTGGACAACTCCATGGCAGAAACATCATGGCGGAAAGGTGTGCTGTCTACTCATGGCAGCTGGGATACAGAGGGGTGGGGTGAGGGAGAGAGACAGGGAACAAATATAGTCCTCAAGGCCACACTACCTCTATGACCTAATTCCTTTGCCATGCCCCACCTGCCTACAGGCACCACCTAGTAGTCCATTCCAATTACTAATCTGTCACAGCCCTCATGATCCAATCATTTCCTCAAAGCCTCACCCCTGAATCTTGCCACATTGGGGACCTTGCTTTCAACCTCTGAGCTTTTGGAGGGACATTCTCGATCCAAACCTTAACACTATCTGCACTCTCCTTGCTTCTGATACACACCATACTCTTTTGATATGAGCCAACTTTACACTTTGGGACTCTTATCTAAGTTGAAATGCTTAGACTTACAGTTTCTATTCTCTATCACTAGATTTTAAGTTCAGGATCCTCCCACTTTAGATATTCTCAAGGTCAAACAAGTTAAGAGCCCAAGGTTCAGATTTAGCAATCATGCCTGTGCGTGTCTATCCAAAGGAAATGAAATCAGTATGTTGAAGAGACACCTACACCCCATGTTCCCTGTAGCACTATTCATAATAGCCAGCATCTGTAGAATCAGCCAAGTGTTCATCAACACATGAGTAGACAGAGAAATTGTGGTATATAAACAAAATGGAGCCTTAAAAAGTAAGAAATCCTATTATTTGTGACAACATGGATGAATCCGGAAGGAGTTATGGCAAAGGAAATAAACCAGGCACAGGAAGGGAAATTCTGCTTGATCTATTTAAATATGGAATCTAAAAAAGTGGATCTCGTAGAAGTAGAGAGGGTAATGAAGGTTACCAGATGATGAGGAAGGTGGTGGTTGGGGAAAGGGAAGATGGCCAAAGTTAGATAGGAAGAAAAAGCTTTCGTGATCAATCACACAGAATGGTGATTTTATAACAGTGAATAAAGTGAATAATAGAACATGGTCTATTTCAAAATTGCTAAAAGGGTAGATTTTAAATGTTTTTCAGCATACTGAAATGATAAGTACATGAGTTGATGGGTTTGTTAATTAGCCTAACTTCATCATTCCACATTATAAACACATATCAAAACATTGATGGTACTCCACAAATATATACATTCAAAATATATACATTATTCGTTGTCAATTAAAAATAAAGAAAACCCCAAAATTAAATAAAGCAAAGAGAAAATTGATATTTTAAAAATATAGAGAGACAGATGCACCAAGGTGCTCATGTGGTGCCCTGAGCTCTTTCCACCCCCTTGCCCCCTTCCGCACATCTGCTTGTTGAAGTCTTTCAAAACTTCAACTCAAATCTCACCTCTTCTAGAAGCGTTCCCAGATCCTCCAAGTTGAGTGGGTCTACTCTTTCTCCATACCTATAGCATAGTAAGTTTTGAATGTTTATTACAGTACTTTAGAGTATGGTCTTCTTTAGCGTCTGCTGTCCATGCCTCTGTCTTCATCCTGTTTGCCTGAAGAGAAAGGAAAGGCTCATTTTAGTATCCCACTCAGCACATGCATGGTGCTTGGCCTACATCAGCCATCATGAAATACTCCTTGAGTTGGTGATTGAGGTTGTGTGAGGTGGACTACTTACCCTGGAAGAGAGAAGGTGTAGGAGGACTGGAACCCACTAGTGTGGGGATGAAGAATTAGATTTAGATTCATAACCCAAAGAGTAGACTGAGGATTTGGCAGAGGGAAAATAGGATGTACTCTTGAGATGACCAGTTTATTACTGGGTTTTGACATCACTGAGGGTTTTGGTGACATTTTGGGGTTCACATGTAGTCACAGATATAGCAGATAGATGGGATGCCTGGGACATTAGGGCAACAGGGCTGAGATGGGGGCTTGACTCTGCCAGGCGGACCTGAGTCTCAGTTTTGTCCTGGCTCTTGCATGTTCAGGGTGTAGAGACTGTGCTCCACAAGAAGCCAGCCCCTTCCCCACTTCCTCCCTTCCCTTGCCCACTCCCCCACTTCCCTTGCCCACTGCCCCAGTGCTCACTGCTGGCTGGTGTGCCTAGAAGGCCAATTTCATGCTGAACTTCACTACAGTGAAAAGTCCTGAGATTCATCTAAAATAATTTGGGATATTCCACTGTTGAATTCTAAAATCTCTCAGCTCAGCTTCAGTTGTAGTGCTATTCAATCCTTACCAAGAAGTTTCTCAAAACGGCCCCAAATCTGACTTTTCTAGGCACTCAGCCTTGAAACTATAGTCTGGTATTTCTTCTTGCTCTTCTATTTCACTCTCAAATCATGGGTGTAATTCTGCATTTACTGTTGTATACACAGGTGTGAAGTTATTGTCTCTCAAGATCTGTAGGGGTTGGTTTCAGGACCCCCATGGACACCAAAATCCTTGGAGGTCAAGGCATAATATTTGCACATACCTGGCCCACATCGCCCTGTATGCATTAAATCATCTCTAGATTGCTTGTAACACCTTATCCAATGTCAATGCTGTGTGAAAAGGTGGTACCCTGTATCACTTAGGGAATAATGTTAAAAAAGTCTATACATGTTCAATGCAAATGCAATCCCCCTACCCCAATACTTTATAGGTGGTTGGTTGAATCCAGGAAGGCAGAATGTGTGGACAGAGAGGAGATTGTGCTCCTCTAAGTTTCTGGTTAAAACCTGTTTTGGGGGTGGGAAGATGGCAGAATAGAGGAAGTCCTGTTTCTGGCTGCTATGTGACATGAAACCAAGAAAGCAGACAGGCAGCTTCTCCACAAGGTCTCACCTAGACGGAATACAACATCTCAGAGAGTGTGAGAAGACCCCTATACAGTGGATTTTCACAGAAATCACCAGTGCTGTGACCAACTGTGCAGAAATCAGAGCCTCTGGGCTCAAGTAAGTCTCCGGACTCCGGACCCAAAGCCCGCAGTTCTAGTTCCCACACTGCTCTCAAGCAGCTTTGCAGAACCACCTCTCAGTACCTCTGCAGAACTCCAGACTGCACTCCACTCCCACAGAGGTCATTCGGCTGCTACCTATCCATGGAACAAGGCCATCACCCAGCTCCTCCCATATCACCAGACACCCTGGAGCTGGAGGCAGACCAACTCCATCTTGGAAAACTTTCCTTGCCATTTTGTGGTGGGTGTGACTATCAGATGGGATTGCCATTTGAGCAGGAGAGATCTTGGAACCCTATAAGAGCACTACAAATCTATAGGGTAAAAACAATAACACACCAGATCCACAGAGCTGGAAAGAAAGACACATGAGCAACATGAAAAGACGATAGAAGAAAGGATCAAGACAACACATCATTAGAAGCATCAGCAGGTACAGCAGAAAAATAACAGTGAAAGATTTGGGATATACATGGTTAAAATGTTTTGGGAACTCAAAGAAGACACAAGAGAACAAATACAGGCAGTGAAATATCACTTCCACTATGAGCTATGTAAACAAATCCAAGAAGCAAAAGATCGCCTCAACAGGGAGATAGAGGTTCTACAAAAAAACCAAACAGAAATCCTTGAAATGAAAGAAATAATAAACCAAATTAAAAACTCAAATGAAAGCATTACCAACAGAGTAGACCACTTAGAAGATAGGACATCAGACAATGAAGATAAAATAAATCATCTTGAAAGAACATAGATCACACAGTGAAAATGGTAAGAAACCACAAGCAGAACATTCAAGAAATATGAGATAGCGTAAAAAGACCAAATTTAAGAATTATTGGGATAGAGGAAGGCATAGAGGTCCAAACCAGAGGAATGAACAATCTATTCAATGAAATAATATCAGAAAACCTTCCAAACATGAAGAATGAATTGGAAATCCAAATTCAAGAAGCCTACAGGATGCTGGATGTACAAAATCACAACAGATTCGCACCAAGGCACATTATTTTTTTTTATTGGTTGTTCAAAACATTACAAAGCTCTTGACATATCATATTTCATACATTAGATTCAAGTTGGTTATGAACTCCCAATTTTACCCCAAATACAGATTGCAGAATCACATCGGTTACACATCCACATTTTTACATAATTCCCTATTAGTAACTGTTGTATTCTGCTACCTTTCCTATCCTCTACTATCCCCCCTCCCCTCCCCTCCCATCTTCTTTCTCTACCCCATCTACTGTAATTCATTTCTCTCCTTGTTTCCCAACGTACAGAAGAAGGAGAGAATTTTAAAAGCCACAAGGGAAAGGAATCAGATTACTTACAAGGGAAAACCAATTAGGATAACGGCAGATTTTTCAACACATACCCTGAAAGCTAGAAGACCCTGGAACAACATATATCAGAAAGTTAATGGGTGCCAACCAAGAATCTTGTATCCAGCAAAATTAAGCTTTAGATTTGAAGATGAAATATAAACCTTCCACAATAAACAAAAGTTTAAAGAACTTATAGCTAGAAAACTGGCACTTCAAAACATTCTTGGCAAAATATTTCATGAAGAGGAAATGAAAAACAGCCATGAAAATCAGCAGAGGGAGGTAATAAACTAAAGGAAAAACTAATCAAAGAGGAAAACCAATTCAAATAAAATAACAAAAATAAACAAATATGGCTGGAAGTACAAACCATGTCTCATAGAAACCCTAAATGTTAATGGCTTAAACTCACCAATCAAAAGACATAGGCTAGCAGATTGGATTAAAAAAAAGACCCAACAATATGCTGCCTACAGGAAACTCATTTGATAGGAAAAGACATACACAGACTGAAGGTGAAAGGTTGGGAAAAATACCATTCACATGGACTGTGGAAGCAAGCAGAGGTTTTTATACTCATATCAAAAAAAGTAGACTTCAAGACAAGGTTAATCAAAAGGGATAAAGATGGACATTACATGCTGCTCAAGGGAACCATATACCAACAAGACATAACAATCATAAATATATATGCCCCAAACAATGGTGCAGCTATGTTCATCAAACAAACTTTTCTCAAGTTCAAGAGTCAAATTGTCCACAAGACAATAATCTTGGGTGACTTTAACACACCTCTCTCACCACTGGATAGATCTTCCAAACAAAAGTTGAATAAAAAAAAATTTAGAACTCAATAACATAATCAATAACTTAGACTTAACTGACATATATAGAATATTTCAATCTGCATCAAGTGGATACACTTTCTTCTCAGAAGCACATGAATCCTTCTCTAAAATAGACCATATACTATGCCACAAAGCAACTCTTAGCAAATACAAAATAGTAGAGATACTACCATGCATTTTATCAGATTATAATGGAATGAAATTGGAAATCAACAACAAAATAAAAAATAAAAATTTCTCCATCACCTGGAGACTAAACAATATGCTATTGAATGAACAATGGGTCACAGAAGACATCAAGGAGGAGATTAAAAAATTCTTAGAAGTAAATGAGAACATAGACACAACATATCGAAATCTCTGGGACACTATGAAAGCAGTACTAAGAGGAAAATTCATTGCATCAAGTTCATTCCTCAAAAGAAGAGATAGTCAACAAATAAATGATCTCACACTACATCTCAAAGCCCTAGAAAAAGAAGGCATAAAGATAGGAAAATAAGAACTTAAATTAGCACTGTTTGCGGATGACATGGTCCTATACCTAGCAGACCCAAAAGGCTCTACCAAGAAACTTCTAGAACTAGTAAATGAATTCAGCAAAGTGACAGGATATAAAATTAACACGCATAAATCAAAGGCATTCCTGTATATCAATGACAAATCCTTTGAAATGGAAATGAGGACAACTACCTCATTAACAATATCCTCAAAAAAAAATACTTGGGAATCAACCTAACAAAAGAGGTGAAAGATCTACACAACGAAAACTACAGAACCCTAAAGAAAGAAATAGAAGAAGACCTTAGAAGATGGAAAGATTTACCTTGCTCATGGATAGACAGAATTAATATCATTAAAATGGCCATATTACCAAAAGTACTCTATAGGTTTAATGCAATGCCAATCAAAATCCCAACAGCATTCCTTTCAGAAATAGAAAAAGCAATCATGAAATTCATCTGGAAAAATGAGACCCAGAATACTTAAAGCAATTCTAAGCAGGAAGAGTGAAACAGGTGATATAGCGATACCAGATTTTAAACTATACTACAGAGCAATAGTAACAAAAACAGCATGGTACTGGTACCAAAACAGGCGGGTAGACAAATGGTACAGAATAGAGGACACAGAGACCTAAGTGCTTTACCACCGAGCTACATACCCAGCTTATTTTCCATGGTTTGAGGCTCCTTTCCAAGATTCATCCTCAGCCTCTGCAGACCTAGGTACTGATAATGACCCCTACTGAACACTCCCAAGTCCATCTAATTCTCTCTCTTTTTTAAAAATTTTTTATTTGTCCTTTTTAGTTATACACAACAGTAGAATGTATTTTGACATATTATTCATACATGGAATATAACTTCCCATTCTTTCACCTAGCTCTCTTTACAACATAGTTTTTCTTCCTACCTTTGGCCTGAGCTTCTCTACCATCTGCCCTCATTCTTAAGGTTCTCAGTGGGATCAGGAGACTATCTACTATATGTCAGCCTGATAACCTACTGTCCCCAAAGCATCTTCCCTTAACCATTAAATTCTAAGCAGTAGTTAATGGACAAGTGGGTCCTAATTCAAAGCCTTGTTCCTGAGGAACTTGCACAGAACTTACTTTTTCTCCTTTCAGTGATATTCTTCATGGTGGTTAGTTTTCCTAAGCTGGTGGAAGAGAGCCCATTTAACCTATAGGATTAAGCTGAAGTACTGGAGCCAGAGATCTTTAGTAGTAATAATAGTTGTGTAGAACACAATCACAATGTAGAACAGTATTTCCATGGAGAAATATTTTCAGAGTTCCAACTTGGAACTCTCTGAAGTTCCAACTTACCTGTGTAGTGAGACTGAGCATACCCCAGTCGCATATTCAAAACAAAAAAACCCTACAATTTTTAAGGGATTATTGCTCACCAGGCAGTGTAAAATCAGTATATGAGTTATGTTGTTTTGTCATCCCATCAAGACCAAGGTAGGAATTGCTTGCTATAGCCCACATTTTGCAGACAAGGAAATCAAACTAAGGGAACTGCTCTCAGTGACTGGAGCAGGAATTCTAGTAAAATGAAATGTGATAGGTCCTGGGCAAAAAATCAGATTCTAGAAGATGGAAGGGTTGAGTAGAGAACCAGAGATGGGGCAGCAGACGGATTACAGATTGGTCAGACTGGTGAGGCAGTGGGCAGTGGGACAAGGCAGAGGCATCTTACCTCAGGCTAGGGGAATTGTAGGTGCATGCTCCCTTGGGACTTGGCTTTGGCAAGGGGACACCCACCCTGTTGTGTGGACTTTGCAGCAACGAACGATAGTGACAATTGGCCATGAAAAGGAAAGTATTTACATGGCAGTGGCTCAGGTTTAGGTTCCACTAAGGGGAGATTTCCAAGGACCACCCCAACACATCAACACACACACACACACACACACACACACACACATACACATCCTGTTCTGTTCTTCATCCTCTTCTCATTTCCTCCCTCACTTAGATCAGGCAGGGATTTGGCAGAACGGGTAAGAGCTGTGGTGGTAGCAGTTCTTAGTCATGGGTGGTCAGGGATGGTGTGGTAGAGGCCCCAGGGCCCCAGCTTTTTGTTCTTCCCTGAATCAATGCCTGCTGCCGGGTAGCTTTGTAGTGCCCCCCATCATGGGTAGAATGACCCGCCCTGACTCTTGATTCTGGACTCAGTAGCATGACTTGCTTGGGCCACCACAATGTAGGAGCCATGCCTCAAGCCCAGGCCTGGGAAGTGTTTGTCTATTTGAGCTTGTTTTCTTGTGCATCTTCTGTCAAAGCCACAAGAACATGCCCAGGCTTGTAAAATTCTGTCCTTTTGCTGCATGCTAGGTGTTTTCATTATAACGTGACTTGGTATGGATCTGTTGTAAATTTGCACATTTGGTGTCCTGTAAGCCTCTTGTATTTGATTTTCCAATTTGTTCTTTATGTTTGGGAATTTTTCTGATATTATGTCATCAAAGAGATTATGCCTTTCTTCGGTCTGAAAAGAAAAAGGAAGGCATCTCTGTGCTTTCTTCTATCCTGATAAATCTTAGATTTGGTCTTTTGATGGTATCCCATAATTCTTGGAGGTTCTGTTCATGGTTTCTTACCATCTTTACTGTGTGGTCAACTTATTCTCAAGATTGTATATTTTGTCTTCATTGTCTAAGGTTTTGTCTTCCAAGTAGTCTAGTCTATTGGTGATGCTTTCTATTGAATTTTTTAAATTTGGTTAATTGTTTCCATAATTTCAAGGATTTCTGTTTTTTTGTTTTTTTCAGAATCTCTATCTCTTTCTTGAGGTAATCTTTTGCTACCTGTATTTGCTCTCTTATCTCTTTGTTGGAGTCATCAATTTTGCCTGTATTTGCTCTCTTATGTCATTATTTGATTTGCAGATCATTTTAATTATGTACATTCTGAATTCCTTCATTGATATTTCGTCTACTGTGCTGTCAAAGGATTCTATTATTGTATCATCTTGGTTTGTTTGGGGCACTTTATTCCCTTGTCTTTTCATGCTTTCTATGTATCTGACCTTCTAGCAGTGTAGATCTTTAGGTCTTACAGTTTCTACCCTATTATCTTAAAGCATCCCTGCAAGTTTCTGGTGTCTCACCTTTAAGGGAGAGATCAATATTAACTGCTCCCAATGCAAATGATATACAGCTTTAAACCAACTAGTTCTGTTTAGACAAACAGAAATGATGTGTTCAGTCATAATCTGCAAGTATAAATAGTAGGTTTGTAAAAGGGCCTACAGTTTCTACCTGTGGACAAAGACAGAAGTGGGGTGGGGTGTAGGGTGTGATGTTTATGAGGTTGGAGGTGAGAATTTAGAGGTATTAGATCATAGGCAGAGTGAAAGATGAATCAAAAGAAGTTGGCTGTTAACAGGAGAAAAGAGAAAGAAGCAACCCAGTGTAAGGCTCTCTTCTGCCTCTGAAACAAAATGGTAGCTATTATCACACCTGGCAGAGATACCATTGGTGCAATCAAGCCTGCAGGGACCTTGGTGATGGTCTCCTAGGTCCTGTCTGTTGTCCCTAGATGGAAGTAGCCTCTTCCTTAGTTGGTGGTGGCAGTAGCGTCAAACCTGTAAGTACCTTGGTGATGGGCTTCCAGTCCTGCACTGGTGTCCCAAGATGGCAGCTGTCACAACTGAAGATGATGGTGTTGGCGGAGGAGGGGGTAACCCAAGATGGTGGTGGAGGTGTCCCAAGATGGAAACGACCACTTTCAGAGAAGGGACTGAAAGGGTGGGCATTAGGATGGCTTTGGGAGGCCTGTTCAGAGATGTAGCGCTGTGGTGTGTGGTGCTGTGGGGGGCAGCTGCCTCCAAGCCCTGTCAGTTGTCCCAAGGTGGAGGCTACTCTATGGAGAGACCTAGGGCGATGGCTGCAGTGTCCTAAGATGAAGGAAGACCAGGAAGAGCCAAGCGTTGGGAGCCATAGCACAGTCCTCCACTCTGTGTTGGTCATTCCTGGGCCTGGGCCTGGGCTCTGGCACTGGTCTGCAGGTTGGCGGGGTGTCCTGGGCCTGCCTGGGCTGTTTGAGTTAATCTGAGATGTGAGACTTCTCAGATTCCTTTTTTCTGACCAAGAATGTGCAATTGCTCTAGTATCATTTGTTGATGTTTTAGTCAACTTTTTGCTTCTCTCACTCAAAAGATCTGATAAGAGCAATTTTAGGGAAGGAAAGTTTATTTTGGGGTTCACAGTTTCAGACGTCTCAATCCCCAGATGGCTGACTTCATTCCTTGGGGCCTGAGGCAGAACATCATGATGGAAGTGTGTGGTGGAGGAAGGCAGCTCAGTACATGGCAAGAAGGCAAGATAGAGAGAGAGGGAGAGAGGGAGGGAAGAGGGGGAAGAGAGGTGGGAGAGAGAGGGGGAAGAGGGAGGAGAGAAAGGGGGAGAGAGAGGGAAAGAGGGGGGAAGAGAGGTGGGAGAGAGAGGGGGAAGAGGGAGGAGAGAAAGGGGGAGAGAGAGGGAAAGAGGGGGGAAGAGAGGTGGAGAGAGAGAGAGAGAGAGAGAGAGAAAGAGAGAGAGAGAGGGAGAGAGGGAGAGAGGGAGGGAAGAGGGGGAAGAGGGAGGAGAGAAAGGGGGAGAGAGAGAGGGAAAGAGGGGGGAAGAGAGGTAGAGAGAGAGAGAGAGAGAGAGAGAGAGAGAAACTTCCTTCACCACTGACAAAATACATGCTCCAAAGCCATGCCCCCAACAACCTACCTCCTCCAGCCACCTCCTACCTGCCTGCAGTTACCACCTCGCCAATCTCTATCAGGGCATTAATGCACTGATTAGGTTAAGACTCTCATAACCCAATCATTTCCACCTCTAAAGTTTCTTGCATTGTTTCACAGATGAACTTTTGGGGGACGCCTAATACCTAAATCATAACAGTTGTAAAGACTATCTTCAGCTGAGCATGGTTGTGCACACCTATAATTCCAGTAACTTGAGAGACTGAGGCAGGAGAATCATAAGTTCAAAGCCAGTCTCAGCAACTTAGCTAGGGCCTACGCAACTTAGTGAGATCCTGTCTCAAAATAAAAAAATAAAAAGGACTGGGAATGTTGCTCAGTGTCCCTGGGTTCAATCTATGAAACAAACCAAAAAAACCCTACAAAACTTTCTTCTGTTAAATTGCTTTTGCACCTTGTCAAAAATCAGTTGAGCATATTTTTGTGGATCTGTTTCCCTATTCGCTATTCTATTCTCTTGATCTATCCCTCCATTGATGACATATACTCTTGATTACTGTAGTTATATAGTATGTCTTAAAATCAGATAAATTGATTCTTCCCACATTTTTTATCTTTTCCAATATAGTTTTTAGATATTTTGGTTCCTTTGCCTTTTAATTTAAAATTTTAGAATGATCTTGTCTAGATCTACAAAAAATATTTCTGGAATTTTGATAGGGATTATGTTTAATCTGTATATCAATTTGGGAGAATTGATGTTTTTATTATGTGGCTCTCTCTTTATTTAGGTTTTTTTTTTTTGTATTGGGAATTGTGCCCAGGGGCACTCAACAACTGAGCCACATCCCCAGCCCTTTTATTTTTTGTTTTGAGTCAAGGTCTTGCTAAGTTGCTTAGTACCTCGCTAAGTTTCTGAGGCTGGCTTTGAACTTGTGATTCTCCTGCCTCAGCCTCCACAGCTGCTGGGATTACAAGTATGCACTACCACACCCAGCTAGGTCTTTTAATTTCTTTCTTCATTATTGAGTAGTTTTCTATATAAAAATCCTGGGCATGTTTTTTTAGATTAGCAGCTAAGTATTCCATTCTTTATTGAGTGATTGTAAATGGTACCTCTCATATTTTAGACTTTGGTGCTTACATGTTCATTGTCCATAGATAGAAATATGTTGATTTTTTTATGTTTATCTTATGTCCTGTAACTTTGCTGAACTCATTGTTAGTACTTATGTATTAGTACCAAGAGTTTGTATACCCCTTGGGATTTTCTATATGGACAGTCATACATTCCTTTTTATTTTTTCCTTTTTATTCCATTCCTCACCCTCACTCCCCGCTTGGCCTTCTTGCACTGCTTTAAACTTCCAACATTATGCTCAACAAGAGATTGAGAGTGAATAATCTTACCTAGTTCTGAGCTTCCACCATTAGGTATAATTTTTTGTAGATGCCAAGTTGAGAAATTTCCCTTCTGTTCATTCTTTTTCCAAGAGTTTTATTTATTTTTGATAATGGATGGGTGTGTCAAATTTTGTCAAACACTTTATCTACATTAATTGATATAATCAACTGATTTTTCTTCTGTAGCTTGTTAATATGGCTGATTACACTGATTACTTTTTGCAATATTGAAACAGCCTTGCATCCCTGGCATAAGCTCTGCTTAGTCAGGATGTATAAAACTTTTGCTGAGTTTTATTTGTTAGTATTTTGCTAAGGATTTTTGTATCTGGATTCAAGAGGATATTGGTCTGTAGTTTTCATCTTTATTTATTTTTATTTTTTGTAGTTTTCTGGCTTTGTCTGCTTTTGGTATAAATAGAATATATAACAAAGGTATTATGGTTTGAATTTTTGTGACCCCCTCATAAATTCATATTGAAATCTAATCCCCATTGTGGTGGCATTATAAGGCAGGGCCTTTCGGGAAATGATTAAGTCATGAGGGCTCTGCCTTCATGAGTGGATCAGTGTCTTTTAAAAGGTGCCATCATGAAGCAGAGAGAGCAGCCTCACCACCCCCAAACCTGCTGATACCTTAATCCTGGATTGCCAACCTCCAGAATGACAGAAAATGAATTTAAATTGTTTATCAATTACCCAGTCTCACATATTTTGTTATAGCAGCATAAATGGACTAAGAAAGAAGCATTCCCTTCTCATATTCCAGAAGAGATTTGTAGAATTATTAATTCTTCTTTAAGCATTTGGTATAATTGTCTAGTGAAAACTTAAACTTTTTTTTTCGTATTTTTAGTTGTCAATGGACTTTAATTTTATTTATTTATATGCAGTGCTCAGATTTGAACCCAGGGCCTCACATATGCCAGGCAAGTGCTCTACCACTGAGCCACAACTCCAGCCCCTGTCTACTGAAAACTTTTAAGCCTATATATTTTTGAGGGGAGTTTTAAAATTATGAGATTAATTTTCTGAATAGTTGTAGGGCTATTCCAACTATCTATTTCCAACTATTACCCCAGGGGCTAGGGGTGTATCTCAATGATAAAGCACTTGTCTCGCACGTGCAAAGCCCTGGGTTCAATTCCCAGCACCTCAAAATAACAAACAATCTGTTTCATAATGGGTGAATTGTGGTAATTTTGTGCTTGTTTTTGAAGAATAGACCCATTTTATTGAAGTTTACACATTTATGTGTATAAAGTTGTTTCCTTTATTTTTATGTGTGTAGAGTAGTATTCCTTTATTATCCTTTTGATGTCTTCAGAATCTGTAATTATAAGACCTGTTCATTTCCAATATCAGCAATGTGTGTGTTCTTTTTCTTTTTAGTTTTGCTAGAGATTTGACAATTTATTGACCTTTTCAATGAACCAGCTCTTTTGACTTTTGCTTTTGTCTTAAATTTCATTGATTTTTACTCTTACCTACATCATTTCCATGTTTGCTTTGGATTTATTTTGCTGTTTTTTTTTTTTTAAGTTCTTGTGTGTGAGGGCTGTTGACTAAATAATCGATTTGAGATTTTTCCCTTTCTAAAGTATGCATTTAGTTCTATAAATTTTCCTCTCAGCACAGATTCAGCTCTGTCCTACAAATATTTATATTATAGTTTTACTTTCATTCAGTGCAATGTAATTTTTATTTCAGTTTAGACTTCTCGGACCAGTGAGTCATTTAGAAGTATATTGTTGCATGTCTAATTGTTTGCATATTTTCCTGTTATCTTTCTGTTTTTATTTCTACTTTGATATAATTGTTGCCAGAGAATACATTCTGTATGATCTTAATTCCTCTACATTTCCTTAGGTTTATTTTATGGCCTAAGATATGATCTATTTTGGTATATGTTCAATGGACACTTGAAAAGAATGTGTATTAGAATGCATATTCTGTTGTTAGGTCAACTGTTTATAAATATCAGTTAAGCCCTGTTGATCTGTGATACTGTTGAGTTTTTCTATAGCCTTGCTGTTTGTTCTACTTGTTTTATCAATTGTTCAGAGAGGCAGGTTTGAGTCTCCAACTTTAACTGTGGATTTGTCTATTTATCCTGTCAGTTCTCTCAGTTTTTGCTTTACATATTTTGAGGCTTTGTTGTTTGGTACATATAGAGTTAGTATTGCTACTATTTTTTGATGGACTGACCCCTTAATCATTACATAATGTGTCTTTCTTGCTAGTAATTTTCTTTGCTCTGAAGTGCACTTTATCTGATATTAATAAGCCAATTCTGCTCCCCTTTTTAAAATGTTTGCATGGTAAGTATATATATATATATATATATATATATATATATATATATATATATATATTTATATACATATATATGTGTG
This sequence comes from Marmota flaviventris, assembly GCF_047511675.1. NCBI lineage: Eukaryota > Metazoa > Chordata > Mammalia > Rodentia > Sciuridae > Marmota > Marmota flaviventris. Next base: position 97,439,597 of record NC_092500.1, read on the forward strand.
TGTGTATATAGTTTAAATACTTTTATGTTATTTATTTATTTTTATGTGATGCTAAGGATTGAACCCAATGCTTCACACATGACAGGCAAGTGGTCTATACCCCTGAGCAACCCCAGCCCAGTATGATATATCTTTTTAAAATATCCTTCTACTGTCAGTATATATATCATCATAGTTGAAGTGAATTTGTTGTATATGATGTATGTAATTGGGTTATGTATTTTATTCCAATATGTCAATCTCTTTTAATCGTTATATTTAGATTATTTGCATTTAATGCAATTATTGATATATTACAATATATTATTTGTTCTCTGTTTTTCATTTTTTTATTTACCTTTTTTTCCTCTATTTTTTTTGGTTAATTGAACATTTTCCCTTTTGATTTATCCATAGGATTGTCAAATGTATCACTTTGTATAACTTTTAGGTTCTTCTAGGTATTATATTATATATACATAAGCTATTGTGGTCAGTTTGTATCATTATTTTACCCTTTTGAGTGAAGAATAGAGATGTTTTCTCTCTTTCCATGTCTTTAGTTCTCTGTTTATAGCTTAAATATCTCCTCTACATCAATTGAGAATCAAACCAGACAGTGTTACAGGTTTTGTTTCAATCATCAAACATAACAAAAGTCTCAAGAGAAAGGAAGCCATTCCACTTACTCATATTTCTTGCTTCATGATGGTCCCTGCTTCTTTTCATCTCCTTTCTGTTTAGAGAACTTTTTAGCCATTCTTATAGGGTAGTTCTTTTTTTTTTTGGCGGGGGTGGGGGGAGCAGGGTACTGGGGATTGAACTCAGGGGCACTCAACCACTGAGCCACATCCCCAGCCCTATTTTGTATTTTATTTAGAGATAGGGTCTCACTGAGTTGCTTAGTGTCTTGCTGTTGCTGAGGCTGGCTTTGAACTCATGATCCTCCTGCCTCAGCCTCCTGAGCCTCTGGGATTACAGGCGAGCACCACCATGCCCGGCTTCTCCTAGGGTAGTTCTACTGGTGATAAGCTCTCTGTTTTCCTTCATCTGAGAATATTGTTATTTCTCCACAATCCTGGAAGGGTGTTTTTGCTGTGTATAGGACTCTGGGTTGACAGTTCTTTTCTTGCAGCTCTTGAAGAATATTCCTTTTGGCACACATAGTTTATGATGGGAATCTACTGCAATTCTAAGTGTTTTCCCTTTATTTATTTTTTCCTGATTTATTTCAAGGTCTTTTTCTTTGAGGTTTCTATAAATTTGACTATCATATGACTTGGTGTGGACTTCTTTGGATTTGCCATGTTTGGGGTTTGCTGAGCTTTTTGAAAGTGTGGGTTTGTGTCTCTTGGACAATTTGGGAAGTTTTCAACCATTATTTCTGCAGGAATGCTTTTCCGGCTGTGCTTGTTTGCTTCTTTCCTTCTGGGATTCTTTGACAACTGAACGTCAGAGCTTTTGATAGTCCCACAGGTCCTCGAGTCTGCCCTGACGCTACGATTGGTAGTGAGCATCCTGACTCCCACAGGGGAGTGGGGAGGCTCCTCTTTACTGCTAGAGAGGAGAAAATCCAGGCTACTCACATCATCTGTCCCAGGGGTTTGTTCATCTTAAGGAGGCCAGACTGGTGTCTCAACACGGGGCAGAGAAGTGGAGAGGCTGAGAGCACCAGCAACCCTGAAGTCTCACTGTTGAAACTGGGCCTTGCACAGTCCTTGCTTGTCACTGTGCCCAGCACCCTGCTGGTGCTGATCCTTGGTCCTCTCTTGGATGCCCATAGGTTTAGAACTTTGGTTTACATCACAATCAGACGACCACTGGTTACCAGGTAACCAATGACCATTGGTTACCTGATCTGGTAGGTCTCGTTTAGGGTTCATCCCATGATGACAGGTTCTTCTGATGTCCTCACATGATGGGAAAGGCAAAAAAGTAGAAAGGAACAGATGCTGTGTCCTCACATAGTAGAAGTGATGGTTCCCTTCAGCCCTTGAATTAAGGCAGGAATCCCATTCACGAGCCCTCATGACCTAATCACCTGCCAATGGCTTCATCTACTGATACTATCACCTTGGGGGTTAAATTCCAACATATGAAATTTGGATTAACACAATTGCACTAAATCACTGAAATTCACCAGGATGTATAACGGAAGTGCTTCATAGTTTACTTTCAGATAAATGTGCCAGAGGTCAGGAATTTGGCTTTACTGCAATAAAATAACACATTGTAAAAGGAATTAGTATTGGATAAATATTCAAAGTACTTTTCAACAAATGCTAAACCAAAAAAACATGCTATATTTTAAAAACATGGTAACTTGTAGAAGATAGCTATACCAAGGGTATTCAACAAAATGACTTTATTCTGAGTTCATATTGGTAATTGCCATGCTTTAGTTTAAAAGTTAGCTATGTTGGAAGTTTATATACTTACAACAGGTCTGGTTCTGATCCTAGCTGTAAGGTTCAGGCAAGTGACTTCTTTGTACTTATTTTCTCATCTGCAGAGCTACAGCAGAGGTTATTGTGAGGACTAATAAGGATTCATTATTTGAAACTTCTACACTAATCATCAGGCAAATATAAATTAAAATCACAATGAACTATTATTACCTCACATCTGTTATAATGACTATTATAAAAAAAGACAAAAGAAAACAAGTCCTGGTGAAGATGTCAAGAGAAGGGAAGCAGAACCTTTGTATTCTATTGGTAGGAATGTAAATTATCATGGAAAACAGTATGGATATTCCTCAAAAAACTAAGTATAGAACTTACCATCAGATCCAGCAACCCACTACTGGAGATATAACCAAAGAATATGAAACTATGTTGAAGAGGTGTCTGTACTCCATGTTTATTGCAGTATGTCACAAAAAAGCCAAGAAATGGAAATGATCTAAGTGTCTGTCAACTGATAACTGGATAAAGAAAATGTGGCAGATATACACAATAGAATACCATTCAGCTATAAAAAGAAGAAAGTCCTATCATTTACAACAACCTGGATAAGACTTGAGGACATTATACTAATTGAAATAAACCAGGCACAGAAAGATAAAAATTGCTAATATGTGAAAGTAGAATAGCAGTCCCTAGAGGTTGGAGGTAGTATGAGTAGGGGTGGGGCACATGTTGGTCAAAAAAGCACAAAGTTTCAGTTAGAAGGAATAAGTTCAAGAGATCTCCTGTAAAACATGATGACTATACTAAATAATAATATATTCTTGAAAGTTCCTAAAATAGTAGATCTTAAATGTTCTCACCACAAAAAATGGTGAGGTAAAGCATATGTTAATTGGTTCAAGTGAGCCATTCCACAATGTGCACATGTGTCACCTTTCTGTCACTGTAACAAAATACCTGAGAAAATCAACTTAAAGTAGGAAAAGTTTATTTTGGCTCATGGTTTCAGTCCCTGGTGGTTGAGCTCTGTTGCTTTGGGCCTGTGATGACCAGGAGTGATGGTGGAGCAAAGCTGCTCCTCCTAGTGGCTAGGAAGCAGAGTGAAAGGAAGGAAGTGTGTTTCCCATGTCCCCTCCAAGGGCACACTCCCAGTGACCTTACTTTCTTCCACTAGGCTTCTCCTCCTAAAGTTTTCACTGCTTCTTAATGGTACCACTAACTGGGGACCAAATCTTCAATACATGAGCCTTTGGGGACGGTCCAGATTCAAACTATAACCATACATATTTCAAAACATCATTTCATACATGATCTATATTATATGATAAAAAAAAAAAAAATCCTGTCCGGCCTGCCTGCCTTTCTTTCTCTCTCTCTCTCTTTCCTTCTTCCTTTCTTCCTGTTCCTCCCTCCCTCCCTCCTTCCCTCCCTCCTCCTTCTCTCTCTCTCTCTCTCTCTCTCTCTCTTTCTTTCTAATTAAGTCTGGGGCCTCATGCTTGCTAGGCTATAAATCAGATCACTGAGTTATATCCCTGGCCCTTTTAATTTTATTTCGATATAGGGTCTTGCTAAGCTGCCCAGGCTGGCCTTGAATTTGTGATCCTCCTGCCTCAGCCTCCTGAGTCGTTAAGATTACAGGTGTGTTCCACCCTGCTTGGCCAGAGCTGGCATTCCTTAAGTGTTAATTCCTTGTAATGCTGTTTTTAGAATTGAGGTTCTACCTGTACACACACACACACACACACACAGCTTGAGTTACTCTCAAGATTTTCTAGTCTGTTGATTCCCAAACCCTTAGGACCTGAAAAAGGGGTCTTGTGTTAGTTTAATATACTAAAAGCCCCCAAGAGATCATTCATGTACCTCTGCAATAATCCTGGGATTAGGATAAGAAGGGATCAAGTGTCTGTTTTTGTCTGTGATATAAACTCATTGTAATTCTGGGTGCTTTCATGATGATCAAATGGTCTGTCTGACATTCATACATCTGATTATGAAGGACAGAAAACATTAATATCACAGTTTATAAATAAATGTTGGTAGGCAACATCTCTTAAAAACATAGAATTTATGGGGAAAATAATGAAGAAGGTAATAAGTCTGGGGCACTGAGATCCAGAAAGTAACTTGCTGGACAGAGGTCACACAGTGACCTTGGCTTGTTAGTAGCAGCAAGACTAGAGCTTATTTCTCCTGATAACCTAGGCATCAGCATGTTCCCCTAACCTATCGCACCTCTGCAGACCCAACAACCTGGATGAGCCTTGAGGACATTATACTAATGTCACCACCTATGTTCCATCCTGGTTATCAAACTTTGCTTCAGAGAATTGGAACCCAAGATGTTGTAGTGTCGGGAGCACCTCACATCTCCTAGATGCTGGGACCCTAAGAATCATGGTTAGGGAGAAGTATCTCCTGCCATTTGTCATGGTTTACAAGTACAGTAAGGAATTTCTCTCTTGCTTCCTCTTGTCACCTACATTTTAAAGGCTTGGTTACTTAAGAAAAAACTGCTTGTTCGTATTATTTGTGTTTCATGCCAGTGAAAATAAAGGTGATTTTCAGTCAGTGCACATTGAAGTGGCTGAAATTCCCACAAGAAAGCAGACAGACCATGCTTGAGAATGCAATGTGTACCAGCAATGTGTTCCCTGAGCCTTTGATAACCACTCCGAAAATCAGGGAGGAAGCTGTGTTGATAAGCTATGGTCACCAGGTGGCGCTACATACACACGTCAAACCTAACGAGTTTTCCCAGGCCTGTTTTATTTATTTATTTTTTTAGGTCCAGCACTTCAGCTCAGAACAGTAGGGCTGAATGGCAAACCCCCAAAGAACTTGCCGTGTGCACCAGAGAGTCCACTCAGTGTTCTTCAGATTTCTTGGGGAAATGTGGAGCTGGTCTATAGGAGGTGGCTGGCTCCAGCCTGCTCCACTTGTTCCTTGAGGGCAAGCCCTCCAGTAGTGGCTGTCACTAGGTGTATTATTCCTTTAGGTTCCACCAGTCTGATCTTAAGGAGAAAGGCAATTTCTATTTCTGTATGGGAAACTATTTCCTTTATGGCTTCTTTTATTTCTTCCTCCCTGGACTGGGCTGGAGCCTGGGAGGAGGGGATGGACAAACAGTGAACAGCAGCACCCTCCCCTGAGTAAGATCCTTTGGCATCTGCGCTGATCCCATCCGCCCAGTGGTAAAGTGCATATGGTGTATCCGTGTGTTCTGACAACCTGGAATTTTTTGGTCAGTTCTGATTTAAAATATCTTTGGCTATTTGCTTCTAAAGGGCTACTTTTTATTAAAAGGAGATAAACGAAAGAATCCCATGCCTCCAACCCTAAAGCCTTAATCTAACCCTCTGGCAGCTTCGATTTTAGGCCAAGGGCCACTGGGCCCTGTTGACCACCAATATGATGGAACCCTGGCTGGCTCCCTGGACATCTCTGATAGCTAAGCAGTGACTCCACCAGGTCCAATGTGAGTCCCTGTGCAATTAAAGCCACACCTAGACACGTGCTTTGCTGCACTTTTGGATCAATGCTGAAGAGCGGTAGTTACCAAACTTTGGCATGCATCAGTTGTAGGGTCCCACTTCCAGCATTTCTGGTTTAGTAGGTCTGGGGTGCAGCTGGACATTTAAAACAGTTTTCCCCTGAGACTACTGGTCTGGTGATCACACTTTGAGAACCACTATTTCAGAGCAGATTGCTGGTGGGGTGGGAGGAGGAACAGCAGGAAAAGCTGATGGCTGTGGTTTGGCTGGCCCTTTCCCCAGGGGGCTGTGAGTGCCAGGACTGCAGGGTCGGCAAGAGGGCTGGTCCTCTGGGGAAGCTGTAAATCCTTATCTCTTCTTTCTAGACGAGTGGTTCTGAAACTTGGCAGCACATTGGAATCACTTTGGGAGCTTTAAAAAAATATACCGATTTCTGGCTCCTAGCCCCAGAGATGCTGATTTAATAGGTTCAGAATGCAGTGTGGTCATTGGAAGTTTTAAAAGCTCCCCAGGTGTCTCTGATGTGCAGCCTGGGTTGGAAAACCAGGGTTCTAGTGTCTGCTCTTACTGCATTCTCATGTCTAATCCCCATCCCCTGTGAGGGCAATAGATAATCACCTGTCCCTGAAAGTCCTGGCACTCTCTCCTTCCCTGCTTCTGCCCATCCCAGGCTGGCAAACTCTTGCATTGGTCTCTGATAACTGAACTTCTATTTATCCTTCAAGACCCAGTTCAAATATTTCCTCCATGGTGAAGACTTTCCTGGCTTCCCCTGCCAGTTCAGTTCCCCTTTTCCTATCTCCTAAAGCATTTCGGACACACTTGAATCACAACATTTATTTAACTGAAATTCTTTGTGTTAATTTCTTCCCTCCCTACTTGATGGTGTACATGGAGGGTTGGGGGCTAACAAAACTTTGTGATGGAACACATCCTATAGTTGGAGACAAGGTTAAACGTGCACAGGGTTCTGGTTAAGGAAATTGATTAATTTCAATTCTGTACCACAAACAGATTGCATATACTGTGGGGGTTGGACTCTGGTGGGTATTCCGGAAGCAAAACAGAGGGCGCTGTGGACTCTGTCCTTGAGAAATTCCTCCTGGAGCTGGTATCTCAGCGGCTAAATGTTTTCTTATTAAGTCCAACTTGGAAACTACTTGCAGAGAGACTGACCTTGAGCACAGAGTGGACCTGGGTCTCCCTTTTGTCAAGCTCTTCCACGGTGCTACTGCCTACAGGATAAAATGTGTTTTGTGGCATATCTTTATGAACCTGCCCTTGTTGACCTCCCAGACATATATTTCCCCAGCCATATTTAATACTTGGATTGTAGTTCCCTTTTATTGCCAGATCACACCTTTCTGTTTCCCTGCAATGCTCTTTTCAACTTTGCCTGTCTGGTAATAGCTATGGCCTATGAGTCCTTCAGACCCCCAGACTGAGTACTTTCTTTTTAAAATTCATTTAGCACTTTGCACATCCTTGCTATGGTTTGAATGTACCTTCCAAAAACTTATGTGTTGAAAACACACAAATTTTTATGGCAATGGATTTCGAGGTAGGGTCTTTGGGAAGTAATTGGGAGGAGATGAGATCGTGAGGATGGGGTCTCCATAATGGCACTAGTGGCTTTAGAAGAGGAGGAAGAGACCCATATTGGCATACTTGCTCTTTCTCATCATACAGTGCCTTCCACCATGTATGATGCATTAAGAAAATCTTCTCAACCGCGCGACCAGCACGCTAGCTTCATACTAGAGGTTCTAAGCATAGAAGTTAACTAGTGAGATCAAAATAAACACACATAAACTCAATTTACCTTTTTCTTTGACCAGGTCTGAGACGGCTCCCCCTCTGGCTCCTGCCTCGAGCCACCCAGTGGGGCAGCGAGGTTTACACAAGAGACTAGCAGGAGAGAGAGAGAGAGAGCATGCCAGAGAATGGTCTTTTATTGGGCAACAATAAATTCAGGGGAAAATTCCATCCAATGAAGGTTGAGGGGGACAGCATTCCAAGGTCAGGGTCAGTGATTGGTCTCAGGGTCAATGGTCAGTCACACCCCCACACGGATGGGCTCTTGCACCTAGAAAGGGTGGGGATTAGTTCTGACACAGTTTAGCCAGAACGCCTCACACCCAGTCAGGGAGGTGCCCAATCACGTGTGAGAACGGCTTCCCACAATCTTCAATAAATGCTGAACAAATTTGGTTGCCAGTTCTTGGACTTCCTGGCCTCCAGAACTGTGTGCCAAATAAACTTCTATTTCTTATAAATTACCTGGCCTCAGGTATTTTGTTAAAGCAACAGAAAACAGACTAAAACAATGTTATTATTACATGGAAATAATTTAAACTTTTTTTTTAAATAAACCTGGCACATATTAAGTGCTTCACAAATGTTGAGCTAAGACAAATGCTTACTCAATGATTCTCAAACTTGTTTTTGTCTATGTACTGTTCACATACTCTCATAGTTCGCGTCTCTCATAGTGTTTCTTCATCCATATGGGTTTGGAATAGGTGGGCACATTCTCCTGGGGGAGCAGAATACCCAGAAGGGAGGGGGGGAAGGAAGGGCATAATTAGAAACAGTCTTCACTTGCCATCCAGATCCTAATATGAGTCTTGTTCTCGAGTAGAGATTTGTAGTAAAGAGTAGTATGTAGTGTGCTAAGTGCATTTAAAAATTATGTTTATGAAGCTTTCAACAATCTATCCAGATAGGTATTATTACCCCCATTTTATGGATGCAGACTGAGGTTAAGTAATTTTCTTAAAAGCTCATAGCTGGTGATAGATGGATACAAAGACCAAGACACACTACTTTCTTATTTGTTTCTATGCCTCTTTTTCCCACAAGCATTAGGTATTTCTTGAAGGCATGGACTTGGTCTTAGTAATTTTTATACTCCCAGCTCCTGACAGAGCCTGGTGTCATAAGGTCCTCAGAAAACAAGTGCTGAACTGAACTGAATTACTCTCCACAACTTCTCTCTGTCTTTCAGCTACAAATGTGGGTTGGAATGACACATTCAGACCAAATGTTGCTATGTGTGCAGGTCTTCACTGGGCCAAATAACCAAGTTTGATGTTGTAAGTTGTTATCCCATGAAAGCTCTGTTTTAATGGATCTTTTATCTGTTGCCTGTTAAAAACCTTGGAAAATCTAATTTTACATTCATCCTGTTTCTGTGTCATTTTTTAAAAAAATTGGTACAAGGGATTTAACCCAGGGGTGCTTAAACACTGGGCAACATCCCCACCCCTCTTTATTTTGAATTTTGAGAGGGGTCTTGCTAAGTTGCTTAGGGCCTCTCTAAGTGCTGAGGCTGGTCTTAAACTTAAATCCTCCTGCCTCAGCCTTCCAAGCTGCTGGGATTACAGGTGTGAGCCCTAGCGCCCCACATGTCATGGGTTTGATTATAATTTTCCTGTCTAGGTCTTGTGTCTTGGTTGTCTTCTGCTGCTCTTTAGAGGACAGAACCTTTTTCTTCTGTTTTCTTTAGCAGGACATTCTCTTCCCTTCAAACATCTCAAACAGCAGCACTGCAAACCAGCTCAGCTTCCCCTCCTGTGAGGGTCGATACCCAACCCAGGTTCACATGGTGTTCCATAAAGTCAGGAACATGGTACCATCAGCCTGCACAGCCCATCCCCGAGAGCAGTGCAGAGCAGCGTGGGCCTCAGAAACCAGTGTGAGAAGCAGCACGAGTACTTAGGACCTATTCGTCAAAATTTCCATTTTCCCCATTTTACTCTTTTACTTTCTTCACCGCCATCTCCTCCCCTCCATCCTGAACCCAGTGCCAAACTTCACGTCTGTTACCAAGGCAGTTTTATCACAGAGCCCACTCTCACAATTTCATTCTCTCCACAGCTGCTGTGTTGGTGGGGCTGGTGGGGCTGAGTCTCATGCTACTTACTACCTTGCTATTTGTTCTTAATTTCCCCAATTCTTCTTCTTCTTCTTCTTTTTTTTTTTTTTTGATACCAGGGATGGAACCCAGGGGAGCTTAACTACCAAGCTACATCCCACCCCCTTTTGAGACAGGGTTTTGCTAAGTTGTTTACAGCCTCACTAAATTGATAAGGCTCGCTTTGAACCTGTGATCCTCCTGCCTCATTCAGCCTCCAGAGTCACTGGGATTACAGGTGTGTGCCTCTGTGCCCTGCTCCCCATCTATTCTTTTTTTATTTTGGGGTACTGGGGATGGGGTGCTGGGGAGTAAATCCAGGAGCACTTAACCACTGAGCTGTATCCCCAGCCAACACCCCCCTTTTGTATTTTATTTAGAGACAGGGTCTCACTGAATTCCTTAGGGCCTCCCTAAATTGCTGAGGCTGGCTTTGAACTTGTGATCCTCTTGCCTCAGCCTCTCGAGCCGCTGGGATTACCTGTGGGAACCACCGAGCCTGGCCCCATCTATCCTGTATCCCACTCCCACCTGTCTCTTTTTAGATTAGTGAAGTGCTTGTGCTTGCGAGTATCCCACTCTATCTTCTCTACTGACTTTTACCTACAACTCTATTTTAGTAGTTGCTGACATACCTCCTTGGCTCATCACAGTCTGACTTGAATCAGAAAGACTTTATGTGAATATGAGAACCTTATAGCCTGCCCTCACCCTTCCTCTGCCCTTTATGCTATTGTTGTCATACATTTCACTTCTTCCCACACTATAAACTCTGAAACACATTGTCATTATTTTCAATTTATATATTCAATGTAGTTTAGTCATTTAAAAATAAAATGTTTTCTACTTACCCCATCTGGTGCCCTCCTTTGTATATAGTAGATCTACCAAATATCATTTCCCTTTGGCCTGAAGAACTTCCTTTAGCTGTTTTATTTTTATGGTACTGGGGACTGAACCTAGAAGTGCACTAACACTGAGATATATCCCCAGCCCTTTTGTTTTTTTATTTTGTTACAGGGTCCTGCTAATTTGCCAAGAGGTCTTGAACTTGTGATCCTCCTGCTTCATGTTCCCAAGTTGCTGGGATTATAAGTGTGCATTACTGCACCCAACTCTTTTAATATTTTTTACTGTGTATTTTTTTGGGGTGGGGGTACCAGGGATTGAACTCAGGGGCACTTGACCACTGAGCCATATCTCAAGCCCTATTTTGTATTTTATTTAGAGACAGGGCCTCATTGAGTTGCTTAGTACCTCACTTTTGCTGAGACTGGCTTTGAATTTGCTGTCCTCCTGCCTGAGCCTCCAAAACTGCTGGGATTACAGGCATGCACCCAGCTTTACTGTGTACCTGTGTTGCTTATAAATTATCTTGGACTTTGTTTAGCTGAAAATATCTTTATTTTGCCTTCATTTTTAAGGATGTTTTTGCTGGAGATAGAATTATAGGCTAACGATTTTTTCCTTTAGAGTTTCAAAGATGTCATTTGACTTATCCTAATTCTGATGAGAAGTCAGTGATAATTTTTCTTACTGCACCCTTGTAGTAAGAATTTTTTTAAAGGCCATTTTTTAAAAATCTTTGTTTTTCAGTAATTTGACAATGATGCACTTAGAGGTGGTTTTGTCTTTTATTTTGTTTAAGGTGCATTGAGATTTTTTAATTTCTGTATTGGTATTTTTGATCACATTAGCAGGTCATTTAAAAAATATTTATTTTGACCCAATTAGACCAGCTAATATTCTAGCCCTGTTCTTTTTTCCCCTCAATCCTTTTTTTGCTGGGGGGATACCAGGAATTGAACTCAGAAGCACTCCACCACTGAGTCACATCCCCAGCCCTATTTTGTATTTTATTTAGAGACAGGGTCTCACCGAGTTGCTTAGCACCTCACCATTTGCTGAGGCTGCCTTTGAACTTGTGATCTTCCTGTCTCAGCCTCCTGAGCTCCCCTAGTCCTTTTATGTGTATCAGTTTGGATAATTTCTATTGTTCTGTCGTCAAGTTTATGAATCTTTTCTTTTATAGTGTCTAATATCTTGTTAAGTCCATCCTGTGACTTATTTCAGTTATTGTATACTTTGATTTATATCATTTCCATTTGGTCCTTTTTTATAGTTTCTCTTCCCTCATAAGATTATCCATTGATTCATTCCTTATGTCCATTTTTTTTCTTTAAATTATCTTTAAATATCTGTTTTAGTCACTTTAAAGTTCTTTCCTGCTAATTCCATTGGTCTCACCTCTGGGACTTTCTCTATTGATTCTTTTCTTTCTCCTTGTTACATATCTAGTCATTTTTAAATTATATGCCAAACACTATGGATTTTATTGTCTTTTTTCAAAGACCAATCAAAAACATTTGTTTTGGCAGCAGTTGATTTACTGGTGAACCAGCTTGATGCTATGGCATGTTGGGTTTTGTTTTTTTCATGGCAGGTGCAGTGCAGTCCCTCTCTCAGGCTGGGGGTGAAGATTACAAAGGTGTGGCCTTTTCTGGATCTCAGATGAATGCCCAGAGTATCCACCAAGTTCTCTCCACTGTGGACACTGAGGACATTAGAGTCTCTTCCCACTGTGTGATCTCTGGAATCTCTGTTCAGTATGCAGCCCCTAGTATCCATCTCTACTAGGCCTTGGGAAAGCTTACCCTGCACCTGGGCAGCTTCGTTTACAGCCAAAGACTCAGGTGGCCCCCATGCAGATTTCTACTCTGAACATCTCCTTCCTTTCTAGTACCCTACCCCACAAATTCAGTCCCTTGAGCAGGCCTAACATTTGATCTCCTTTTATTTCATCATAGGTTCAAGCTCCCTTTCCCTGTGCTGTGGTTGGATAGGCTTCAGGCAGAGGAACAGAGAAAATACGGATTTTTACCTAATGTGCTTTTCTTCTCTCAAGGATCACATCCCTGCATCATCTGTAGTGTGGTACCTGAAAACAGTTGTTTATATATTCTGTCCAGTTTTATTGCTGCTTATGGTTGGCAACAACCAGAAGTTTCTGTTATTAGACAGAGATTGTTATCTATTTTAGAGTCAAGGGAACTGAGGCTCAGAGTATATAAGCACCTTGTTCAAGACCACATCCAAACTGGCAAGGAACTTGGCTAGGCCTCAGGCTAGAGTCCCAGCCTCCCTGGCTTACAGAGCAGGCTCTTAACAGCTTCCCTTTTGGGCTTCCCAGTTTCCTTTTCTATCTTGTTCTGCTTCAAAGAGAACATACAGTAATCTCTTGTCTACCTTCCTATCTTCAATTTTATCATATTTCATCTTGTCTTTATTTTTCATGGCTTTGAATTTTTCTCTGCTTTAATTGGCAAATTTTATATTTTAAATATTCACCTTCTTCTGCTGTTCCAGTTTTTTTTTTTTTTTTGGTCAGAATATTCAGCAATGTTTCTTATTTATTTTTGTACCTTCTAAGTATTGAGCACTGTACCTGGCACACAGTCATCTCTTTATAAATGTTTGACAGAAGCTTTGTTCTGTAACATTTTACTCATCTTTTCACCCTCTTCCCCATATGCCTCTGAAAGCAGGTGCTTGGCCAGCCTCAGGTGAGGAGCCAGAGTTCAGAGGCATCAGCAGGGAGATCCCTGAGGTTGGTGCGCTTCTCCACACACAGCTTGGCCGTGCTTCTCTCTTGATACGGATTGTTGGCTGGCAATTCATGCATTTCTTTATTATTCTTGGCATACAGAAATCAGCCCACTGCTCCTCATTCTATACTTCTCTTGGAAACCATTTCAAGAAGAACCCCTTTATTATCCATTTCAATGATGCAAATAAAATCCCTCTACTTCTCTCTTTTAATTTTACCATCACTCTATTCCCCCCTACATTTCTAGTCCACTCCAGAATTTTGTATGAATTTTTCTATTTTTGCTGTCTCTTTCTCTTTTCCTCATTTCTTTCTCAGTACAACCTCTTCTAGAAATCTCTCTGGGGTCCTTTGAATTTTATCATTTCTATCCCAGCTTCTTCATCCTGATCTGTTTATTGCTTCTACTTGAGAGACTTTGGTTTTCTCTTTAAAACCTTTGATTTGGGGGCCACTTTCCTTGAACACTTGCTCCTATCATTTTCTAAGGCACCTACCACTGCCAGCCAGGGAGGATCAGAAGCCTGGCTTCTCCTTCATCTCTCCTCTTTTGTTTTAAATCTCTTCTTGTTCCATCAGGAATTTGCTCCTTTCTTTATACCGTTGCCAAACTTCTCATTTTTGAAAGTTGAATTTTGGCTACTTCCTTCAGAAACTAAAAAATGGGAACATCATTCACATTACCTGTCATAGGCTTTATTCTTTTTTGTACATAAACAGTGTCAGCTCCCCTGGCTCAGTTTTCATTTTGGTAGCCAACTGTTGGCACGTGTGCTTGAGTAAACACCTTTCACTCCTGTGCTCCTACACCTGGGTTATTAGGTTTGTCAGACACACTTCTTAGTTCACCTGTTTCATTCTTCTCTTGAGAGTCAGTGGAAGTCTTGCTCTCCACCTTCCACCCCTTCCCTTGTCCTGTTAAAGAAGTGAGTTATATTTTTATGTATGGCTTTTCTTTTTCAAATTTATTTTGGTGGTTGTATTAGCTTTCCACTGCTGTGACAAAATATCTGATAAACAACTCAAAGGAGCAAAGATTTCTTCTGGCTCTTGGTGTCAGTCTGTAGTTGCTTGGCCTCATCACTGTGGGCCTCTGGCAAGACAGAACATCATGGTGGAGAGCGCATGGTAGAGCACAGATGCTCACCTTGTGGCGTTGGGGAAGCAGAGAGAGAGAGAGAGAGGAAGGAACTGGGGAAACCCTTCCAAAACATGCTCCCAGTGACCTGCTTTCTCCAAGTAGGCCCCACCTCTAATAGCACCACCAACTGGGGACCTGGCCCTCAACCCATGAGCCTTTGGGGGACATTCCAGATCCAAACTGTAACAGTGGTTTGAAGCATTTCTTTCAGCGGACATGTGTGTCCATGAATGAGGATATAGTTTTGCTTCTTCCATTTCTAGGCATAGTTATGTATAAGATCCAGATCCCATCTATCTTTGCAGAGTTCCTTTTATACACTGTAGACAAAAATCTCACTCTTTGAAAGCTGGTGAGGAAACCCATAGATTCAGTTCCTCTCCATGTTCTGGTGAATAATCTGCGCCAAATGGTTAACATCTAGACTTCTTCATGCACAAATTTATGTCTGGGTTTTTCTTTCCCTGAAGTCCTTTACTTGGCAATGATGGCCTTCTTTTTAGTGGCAATTTCACATTTCTACTTTTAATTACTCTTTATCAACCCCCCCCCCCATTTTTTGTGGTTTGACTTAGTCTTTGAGGGGTTCTTTTCCATTTCTCTTCTGTTGCCTCCTTTCTCCAGGAGTTGGGATCCATCCATAATGAGTCAGCCAAGTCTCTTCCTCTGTCAGTTTCAGCAGTGATTTATTCCACCTTAGTTTTCTCTTTCATTGATCTCAAACAATGTTTCCCTGGCCAGGCTTACCTGCCTTGGCCCTTTACTCATTAGAAGTTACCTTCTCCTAGATAATGGCTCTGGGCACTGGTCACCATGCCCTGGCATTTTGTCTTCTTCCTTTTCCCCCACTTCCATCTGAAGTCAATCTTTTTTATTTCCCCCATTTCTCCGTGAACCTCTACTCATCCCCTTTCCTGTCCTTCCTGGTCCCAGATGGCTTCCTTGAATCCATTTGAACAGATGTTCCCAGCTCACCTTTGTCATTTCTCCTTCTACTCTGCACAACTGAAGACAGCCCAGCTGGTCCAGCCTCCTGTTGGTGTGACCTGCTCTTGGGCAGTTTGCCCAGTCTTCCTCCAACAAAGGCCACAAGTAGGTAATTAGGGCTTTTCTCTCAATACCTGAAGTTTGACCTCCTGGCACACTCAGCCTCATCTTTTTGTCTCCTCCAACTCTTATTGAGGTATAATTGACAAATAGAAATTGTATATATTTAAAGTGTAGGACTTGAGATTGTGATATAGGTATATATTATGAAATGATCACCACAATCAAAATAATTAATATACCTGCCACCTATTCACATAGTAACATTTCTTTTTTTTTGTGGTGAGAACACTCAGACCTCACAGTGAATTTCAAGCATACAATACAGTACTGTTAACTATAGTCATGTTATGGTTTAAATACTAGATGTCTCCCAAAAGCTTGTGTGTGAGACAATGCAAAAAAGTTTAGAGATGGAATGATTGGGTTATTAGAAATTTTAACACAATCAGTGCATTAATCCTCTGATAGGATTAACTTGGGGTAGCTGAAGGCAGATAGGGATGGTCATTGAAAGGTGTGCCTTTGGGGTAAATATTTTGTCCTTGTGAGCAGAGCTCTCTCCCTGCTTCCACAGTGGCCTGTCCCCAGCTGTTTTCCTCCACCACACTCTTTTGCCATGATGAACTGCCTCACTTTGGCTCCAGAGAATGGAGTCAGCCATCTATGGAGAGAGACCTCTAAAATCATGAGCCCCCAAATAAACTTTTCCTCCTCTAATTGTTCTTATTAGTTCTTTTTGTCACAGCTGTGAAAAATCTGACTAAGACACTCACGGTGCTGTACAATAGATTCCCAGAACTTATTCATTTTATGTAACTGAAACTTCCTACCTTTTGGCCAACATCTCCACTCTTCTCTTGGACCCTGTCAATCACTCATCTACTCTCTTAGTTTGACTATTTAATATCCACATATAAGTGAGATCCATTCAATATTTGTCTATGTCTGGCTTATTTCCTATAATGTCTTCTAGGTTCATTCACATTTTTTTAGGTTGAATAATATTCAACTCTGTGTATGTATGAGTGTGTGTGTGTGTGTGTGTGTGTAGACATCTACACATGTGTACAGCTCACATTTTCTCTATCTGCTCAACTGTTGATGAGCACCTATGTTTTTTCCATACCTTTTGAACCTCGTCTTTTATAGGTCTTTATCCTATATAAAGAATATAGGAAAGTGTCAAACTTTTCTGAACAGTTCAGTTTTCTGTTTCTCTGGTCAAATTCCATAATGGTTGATCATTTTTGGCTCTTCCAAGTGTTTAATACCTCACTGAGTTTCATCAACTGAATTGTAATGTCTTTGTAAATAAAGCCTTTAGATTTGACCTGCCCAAGGGGAATCACCAGAAAGTTTCTAAAGTATTTTGATCCATTTGTGGATGAAATCAGATTTCTACTATGGTCTGAACATACTGCTCATTTCTATGAAGCACAACTCTATACATTGGGTTCATCCATAATGAATTGAAATGGGGGTCTCCCCACAGGTCTCCGACTGTAGGGGACTGGAGAAGGTGCTATACGGTTGCTATTCCCAGTGCTTGGGCAGTATCAGGGACTCTCTTATTACTTACAGTTCCCTATGGGATCTGAATCAAGACCTAAAGTTTTAGATGTTCTGATTCATATGGGGGACTCATCTTTTTCAGTCTCGAGATCCATGGGATTGGGAATTCTTTGTTTATATTTATGGTTGGCCTTATATTCAGCAGAAATGGTGATTAATTGGTGTCATAAGAGATTGCCACATTTCAAACCCACTGGGTCTTTTGTAAGATTGCATCAGCAAATATTGGTTATGGCCCTTTAGAGCGCCTTTGGCTGGATTATGAGGCTCTAGCTTCAAGCCATTGTTGTTCAAGTGCAAATATTTCTGAATATTCTGATTCAATAGTTTCTTAGGGGTTACCTTAGTCATGCCATTGCCTTTGCAGTCAGATGAAGCATGGATCCCATCCTGTCTCTTCTTCTTCCTTGCTGAAGGATCTATAATGTCTTTGAGACTCATTGCTTTATCTGGAAAAATGAGCATAATAATATCTACTTTATTGGATTATTTTCAGAATTCAGTGAGGGGTTTGAAAGTGTATTATTGTTACAAAGTGTTATGTAAATGGTAGTAATTGGTTCTTTTTTTGGTCTCTTTGTCTGGCCTTCATTTCCTCTTTATGCATGTGTGGAGCATGACTGGCATCCAGGATATAACATAGAAAATGGCAAAGGATAATTATAAAAATAAAGGACTAAGAGCAGGTAGAAAAATTCCACAGGCAGTGGAGAGGACAGCATAGGACAGAAGTGGAAAGAAATCCATATGTCAGGTGAGAGGGGTCCTCTCTCTTGTTTTGAGGAGGGGTGGGTGTCAGCATTTGCTCTATTGCAGCAGGTGGGGTGGGATATCCTATAATATTCTTTGAATCTTTTGAAGGGGTCTGGGCAGTATTAAGACAAAGATGAGTTGCTAGATTCCATAGGTAGAGGAAGGGAAATTGGGGCCAGGAGGTGGGAGGGCACACAAGACAAACTGCACCCAGATGAGGTTCCCCATCTTTTCCAGTTTCTAGATCCATGGGATTGGGAATTCTTTGTTGAGCACATTCATAGTAGTCGTCCAGCCTGCCGATGGGAACCATCCGAGTAGTAGACGATGGGTCAAACTGGTGAGTCAGAAAGACACAAGTGTCAACTGCAGAGCTGGGTCAAATGGGAGGAAAAGCTGGGACTCTGATGGTAGGATCTTACTTGAAGTGTTGTGCTCAGGGGTCTACACAGAGGGGCACACATCAGAGAAATGAGCTCAGGTCTGGCTGGGTTACCTCTCATCTAGGTAACATGGGTTATATTTCCCAACTCCTCTGAACTTCTGCTTCATTTTTTCTCCCCTAGTTTTTTTTTTTCTTTTTAGCTATACATGACAGTAGAGTGTATTTTGACATATCATACATACATGGAGTACAACTTATTCTAATTAGGATCCCATTCTTGTACATGATGTGGAGATACACTGGCCATAAATTCATACATGAACATGGGAAAGTTATGTCCAATTGATTCTACTGTCTGAACTTCAGCTTTTTTATATTCCTAACATCTAACATTACTACTTATATCTTTTTTTTTTGCAACCACTCAATGAAGTACGTGTTCATTTTTGAGTTCCATATGAATCTTATTTTTTAATAAAGCTTGTATGGTACTTTATTGTCTTAAAGTCCAACCTTTTTTCTATAATGAATAAGGAAATTATAGTTCAAAAAGGTTCAAAAAGTGTTTAAGGCAATGTGTGACCCAGGCAGGGTCTTTTGTCCTTTGTGGACAGAGCAGAGGCAGCAGGAAGGATCATGTGAGCATCTCAGGCCAGGTGAGATGCAAGGCCAGGGGCGCTGGAGCTGGCAATGAGTGGATCTTCTGTGTGTCAGCCGCTGGGCAGGAGGGCAGGGCACAGAATGAAGTCTTTCATAAGTGAGTTACTGTTTGGCTCCATTCCCAGAATGCCTGCTGAGCCGAAACTGCCCAAGGGAAGGGGCCTTCCTTGATCCATGGATCCTTCGACACTCTTAACACAGAGGTCCGGGTGGGCTGTGAGGAATCTGAGGAATTAGAGATGAGGCTTTCCTCATTCTTTCACCTAGAAGCAGCAGGTTGGTGGGACGAGTAGGGCAGGAGCCTGGCGTGGGGCAGTGAGATTCTGTCCTGGGTGCCAGGTGGACAGAGCAGCTATCTGTTTAGGGGACAGATTCTTTGATGTCAGTGACTGTCTCTTCTTTGAACATTGCAAAAGCAGGGAAGCTCTTTTCAGGGCTATTGTGTGACTGAAGAATGTCCTTGGGTAAGGCTTCTAAAATGATGGACTAAGCTCAGGAAATAGGGAGGGGAGATAGTTAAATACTTTACAGATTTTTTTTTTAATCACCCAGAGGTTTGATGCATCTTCAGATTCTACCATTTATCCCAGCTCCCTTATCCATCCTACAGACAGTCTCTGTGGGTTTTTAGGACTTCTAATTAGCCAGCCCCTGTTTCTCCCGTCTACCCCCTCGAGGGTCCCTGAACTGTGATGTGCTTCAGGCTCAGAAAGCCTTAGGCTTCCCCAGGATTCACAGTGCACTGTGGTACCTGAGCAGCCCACTCTGATTTCTGCCCTCTCCTTGGGTTGCGAAGGGGTCAGGTCTGTGATGCACTAGGGCTGGCTCATTCTGAACTGAATGTCAATTTTCGGGAGCCAGTTACATCCCACTGGCAACTTGAAATCAGCTGAGTGGAATATTCACATCCTGGAAGCCAGCAAATGCTAAAATCCAGGGTCTTTGTTTTGGGACATCTAGCTGTTAAATGTCTACCAGCACACTGCTAGCTAGCTAAGGGGATGGAGGATTCAGACTAGTTCTTGGAGTGACTTCTATCAAAATTCCCAGAGGCCTAGAACTTCCCAAGAAGATCCAAGGACCTAATACCCTAATCCAAGTCACCCACCCTCTTGGCGTATTGAGTATCTGGGAGAGTGGCAGAGAAAGCCAACACTGAGAATATATGGGCTGGACAGTGGTCAGGCCCCTTCTGCTCCAGGATCCTGGCTACCGTCATCTTGATGTGACTAGAAGGAACTGCTCTGGGGCAGAGCGGCCACATTCTTTAATGTGATGGCAGAGACAAGCCCAGGGCTCTGAGCCTACTTGGAACTCCATACCAGGACTCTCCTTTTCCTTCCTTATCTTTGGTGGCAATCATACAAACCCAGATGTCAAACTGTCACTAATTTCCTAACCAAGGCATCTGGTGTTTGGCAGATCTCTAGGCGTCTGATTCTGTGACTTTGAATCACCTTGACTTTTGTATGATCAAACTCCAGAGGCATTTTACATGGGCTCTGTCTTTGTTTCCCCAAAAAAACTTTCTCTGACAGTTGTCTCTAAGTCCTCATTAAAACAAGTCCCAATAAAACAAAATCAATATTTTAAAAACCAACCAAACAACATCAGAAACCATATCAACCCCTACCCCCCTTATAAGAGGAAACCCCAAACAACATCTTCACCCACACTTCGGAAGAAGCTAACTTTCTGCCTTCCAGAAAAGGATGGAAACATGCTATTCAGAAAGCACTTAACACATGAATCATATATCCTCCCACTCCTTCATCTGTATGAAAATAGACACTTCATCTGCTTCCATTTCTAGTGTTCCTGCCCAGAAGTCATTATCCTTTGGTGGCACCAGAGCTGGTTGCTGTAGGGGGCGGTGGCTGGTGAGGACAGCAGGCAATGCCAACTGGAGAGGGTGCTAGGCCTGCCAATACTGAACTGTCATCCCAGGAAAGAGAAAGGCAGAGATGAGTGGGATGTGGAAAGGGAGGACAATGACGGAGAACAATCTCCGAGACGGCTGAGTCTAGGACGCATTTTAGTACTTTCTCCTAGGTCCAGACAGGGTAATGGACCTGCTCAAGGTCATCTTGTGAATGGGTAGAAAAGTGGGATAGAAACAGAGACTGTCAGGCCCAAAAGTTCTCTAGCAGATGCTATGGTTGGCAGGGCTTGGTCCAGGTGGTTGCCCGTGCAGTGGAGGCATATCGCCCAGGGAAATGGCGGCAGCAGACGTATCACTTTGCAGGGGAAAGAGCACAACACTAGAATCAAATATTTGGATCTAATCCTATGCTGAGCCACTAGTCCCTTCCTTTCCTGGGAGTCAGATTTCTCATGTCCCAGGAAGGGCTTGGACTAGACAAACCGGAACAGACAAGCTATGGCCCAAGGGCTAAATGCAGCACACTGCCTGTTTTTGCAAGGCCAGCGAACTAGGAATGGCTTTTACATTTTTAAATGATGAAAATGAGAATCACATTTTTCATCACATCTGAAAATGATAGGAAATTCAAAATTTGTTATCTATAAATAAAATCTGATTAGTGCACAGCCCTGTCCATTCTATTAGGTATGGTCTGTGGCTGCTTTTGTTCAGAGATTAGGATGGATATACCATGTGGCTGGCCAACTTAAGTAAATTACTATTGGCCTAGATGACCCCTCCAGGTTCTTGAACCTCTACGTTCTAGACAGGGTTCCACCTTTCCTTTTTGGGGATTTCTCACCTGCCCTTTCAGCTTTGCTTCTCTTGTGGATTCTCCATCTCTTCCTCAGCACTTGTTCCTACCCCTTTTTATCCTGTTTGGATCCACTTCCACAAAAGTGGCATTCAGACCCTCAAGGAGGTTGTGGTTGAAAACCTGGGCTTCTAATCAAAAGGCAGAGTGGGAGGAAGGTGACTCTTGATGTGGACCAGAAAACCATTCTTAGTTATCATGATTATATTTCCATCAGACTAATGTGATGTTGGTTTCTGTGGTTGTTGGGGACAGTCACATTCCTGGAAACGCACACTGGGGTTGAAGGTCAAGACATCTGAGTTCTTCTCCAGTTCTTTCAACTTTCCCAACAAATGTTGACTGATCTCCCACCATGTGTTGGGACTACATGGTGAAAAATATTCTCTCTCTAGAGAGAGCTGGGTGAAGTACAAATAGTAAAACGTGTAATACAATGTGTGTTGGGGGGAACAAAAACCATAAATACAAATAAAAGAAATAAAAAATAGAGCTGGCTAAGGGATTGGAGGGTTCCAGGAGTTCTGACACTAACTACTCAGTGTAAGTAGGTAGTATAGCATTGGTGGAGCAAGAGATCAATTCAGATCTGTTGTTTTCAATAGCGCTCAGAAGAGCGATGAAATTGGACCAGAACATTAGGGTCTTCCTAAGGTGGCATCACTAAGAGGCAAATGGTGGAGAGCTGACTAGTCAGGACATCTACCCCTACCCAACAAGAGCAGCACCTTTCAAATATTCTTTTACCTATCTGCCTCTGTGTGAAATTTTAATTGATGAAAATATTCTCGTGTTTAAAAAGAGCTTGGGATTGTCTTCATTAAATAGTCTGTAAGTTCTCTTCTAGCTCAAAGCTTGAGAATAGTAAGGTTTTTTCCCTATGAGCTGCAGCTAACCCAGATCTTCCTTGTTGTACTAGTGCATGGTGCTACTATGACGGTAGCAGTTACATTTCTAAGTGTGAATTTTTATCTTCTTAGTTTGAGCCCATCAGTCTAGTAAGCCAAGATAATTTTGGAATATAAATTTTAGCTTTCTACATATTAGTGATATTTCTCAATTTCGGTTTATTTGCAGTTCTTTTGTGTATCTTTTAAGACCGTCCTCAAATTAGCCTAACTATAATCAAGAGCCTTTTTTTTTTTTTTTCCAGGGCTGAGCAGGCCCTCCCGCATGCTAGGCAAGTTCTCTACCACTGAGCTACAGCCCCAGCCTGGCCTTTGAATTGTATATGTTCCAATGGCCACAGAACCATTAATGTACAATAGCATCCATCCATTATTTTCCCTTCTTATCTCCAAACTTACTCATTTTCTGTACCTATTTCATGACTACTCTCTGTCAAGGTCTTGGATTGACCTGGGTCAAGGAAGTTTCTTGAAGGGGTTCCCAGCTAGTGGACAGGGTTGAAATGTAAATCAGGAGTCCCAGGGGGGAGTAACTTTACCCGGGGGTGTCAGGGAAGGAGGTTTTCTCAGTCAAGAAGACATTGTGGATGATGATTCCAATGTCACCCGGAATCTACACATGACACCTATGGCATCCTTCTGGTCTAGTTGTTCAGAGTTTCTGGAATTGGATTTGAAGAAGGAGGGAGCATCTAACAGGTCAGGCCAGGCAGCAGATGAAATGGAGGCTTGAAGGGGACGAGGGGTTTTCAGAGTGGAGACAGCCGGGGGGCAGTGAGATCCGGAGCCAGGCTGTAGCAGTGGGAAAGGAAAGGACGGAGAAGAGGTGGCAGCCACATCGGTGGTGGTTGAAAAGTAGGATTGAAGTAGAGGGAGGGATGATGTAGTGCTCCAGCTCTAGGCTTTCTTCCCGGGCACCGGGGGCTGGTGGTGCTATTCTGGGAGACTTCGAGGAGGAAACAATAAGTCTGAGATTCAGAGGCCTACATGAGATTCAGTGGAATATATTATTTCCATGCTCTTTCCTTTCCTGTCCTGATCTTGATTTATTTCCGGAAAGCTCCTGACTTAGGAGAAGATGACTTCTGGGAGCAGGCCAAGAGAACAGTGACGAGCTGGGAGAACAGCAATGAACTCCATTCTTCCCTGGGAACTTGTACATCGTGACACGTACTCTTTGGCGTGGCCTGGCTCAGTCTGTTCTCAAACTTTTGCACAGTGTTAGTGTAGAGTGTGTATATGCCTCTGCACACCATTGATTCTGTTGTAGGTGACCAGCTCATTTCAATTTGCCAGGAACGTTCTTGGTTTATAATGATAGTCCTGCTCCATGAATCCCATCAATCCCAGGCAAACAAGGCTGTTGTCACCCTAGATGATCAGGAGAGGCTAGGTACTTGGTGTGCACAGAACATCCTGGGTGGCATTAGAGAGGAAACTCATTTGCTGGAGCAAAGTGTAGCTGAGCAAAGAAGCGCACAGGGCTTGTGAGGCAGCGGGGAGGAGCCGAGGGCTGCTTCAAGTGTTTGCAGTCCCGGTGAAGGTCACCCCGGGGCAGGCGTGCAGGCCAAGTAGCAGGGCCTCCAGCAAAGCTGTGGGCATCTGTAGTTGATCCAGCCATGTCTCCTGAGGCCTGAGCCAGGCCTCCCCAGCTTTACTTTCCTGAGCACTTAATTGAATGAAGGAAATGAATGGAGAAGACACAACAGGATCAAGCTCACTCTCCAGCCCTCAGACCACAGCTACTTTTATGCAGAAGTTTCCCAGGAGCATTGTCTTCCCCACCCCACCCCCATGCCTTCCTGCCACTGGAGGACACTCATTGCTGCAGGAAGCCAAAGTCACCAAATAGCCAGGGCCACTGTCCTCTATAAAAACACTGGGTCAATAAAAGTCAATGACTGTGGTATCCTGAGAGTGAAGTGGCAAAGAGGGCGCAGACGAGTTTTGCTCCTGCTTTTCCCTGCTTTTCCTGCACACGCCCATGTGCCCAGTCACGCAGGGCGAGATACAGGAGCTTAAAACATGCTTCTTTCCTCTTCCTGAAGGATGCATAAGAAAGCGTGGGGCCAATCTAGCACTAAACACATGGCTCTGGCCAGATCCTGGAACCCCTCTTGCCTCTCCCCCAAAGGTTAAATAGTTCCCACAGGGTACAAGAAAGGGTTATTGAAAACAGCAGGTTCTTTTTTTTTTTTTTTTCCTTAACTTCAGCACTTCTGGTAAATCTCTGATCCAGCATCTAGTGGTTAACCACTGATACAGGAAATGACATTTAACGTTTTTATCACTCAGCCAGAAATGGAAGAACAAGGCGAGTCTGTGTTTAGGGAAGATGGATGGTTGCCCACCACCTTCATCTTAAAGGCACACCATCTCTTTTGTTGATTGCTGGGTTGATAGGCGGCTCTCTTCCCCTCAGTCTGCTCACTGACAGCAATGAAGCAGCAGTGTCAGGAGGATAGTCTCCGCTCTGCTGCTCAGAATGGGAACCCAAATCTTGTCAGCTATGGAAAGGGTTGAAACAGATAGTACTTGGTTCCCCTTTCTTAGGAGTCGTTGCTTGTGGGGACAGGCAGGCAGGAAATGAGCTGGGATGCTTGTGTCCCAGGCACTTAGAACCACAGCTTCAGAGCCCAGGAGGCCACCTGGCAGGGTGGGTGACTCTGAATGGAGTCCTGGCTGTCCATTGTAAGGAGGAGCCAATCAAGGCCTTTTAACCCCCTCCAAGACAATCAACAAAGCAAGAGTGTCAAACACCGCAAACCACAACCAGGGCAATTGCATTTGGTTTCACTTGCAGTTTCCCTTGGTCACTGGGTTCTTCCCCATTTCTTGTTGCCCTTTAAGGCTGAGGGGTTTTCAGGGCAGCTGTTCAGTGGATTCCTGGTAACAACGACAACAACAACAATAGTCAGGGCTCAGATTTGTTTAGTGGTAATGGTTCAAATTTATGGTCTTTCCATGCTCAAGGTTGAGAGCTGACTAAGTGTTAGAAGCCAGGCTGGATTTGAACCCAGAGAATTGGATGCCAAAGCCAGTCCTGCCCTAGACATCTAATAGGGCAGCCCTAAGCCCCACCTCCTTGCCCACCTTTTGTTACATTGTTTGGTAGACAAACACTACCGAGTGGATCCCAACTGGGCACTCTGGTAGAAAGGGGTGAGGGTGAGTACTGATCAGTCAGTGCATTGTTGGTAAAGACCTCTGTCTTCCCTTACAAATCAGGGTGCTGGATTCTTGATAAAATTCCCCTTTTCTCAGTAGGAATGAACACGATCCCATTCTTCTGAAAAGGGTTATTCAGGTTCCAAAGTGTCCTTATGCTTCCTCTTTCTGATGTTTCTTTCCTCTTTCTGATGCCTGGTCTGCAGATGCACATCCATCAACACCAGGAGGCAGGACTGTGCAGTGGGCCCCCTCTATCTGCTCTAGGAGGCAGGAGCCATAGGGTCAGTGTTGAAGCAATCCACTATGTACTACTTTTGGTGAGTCGCCAATTGATTTCTGCTCTGCCTTATTTTGGATAGGATATGAGGTGAGGGCTTCTTACAGTCATGGGGGCCTCAGTTTATCTATCTATGTACTTGCTCTGAAGAGGTAATAAAATCTAAAGAGGGCTGAAAAGTAAATTTCTACTTCCAAATTTGCACTCCCCTCCATGAATAGGAGGAAATGGCTGTTGGGCTCCAAAACCTTTCCAAGAGGGCAGTTGCATGCAGGTGTTGCATACCCATGGGCTCTACTTACAACTCGGCCATGTGACTTTGGAGCATAAATTACTGAAGAGTCAAGGGTAAGATGTAGATCCTCCCCAGGGTCGGGCTCTTCTCCAAGACATTGCTTCTTCTTTGTATCCTCTCAGCAGAACTTCTGCCTGGTGGACCAAAGTGGAACCAATGGTGTAGCAAATACTCTGGGCTGTTTCCCATGCACCAATCTGGCATGTTCTCTAAGCTAAAGGCAGTCTCTGAGTGTGCCTATTTCTGGCTGCCCACTAGAATTACTTGGGGAGGGGTGGCAGGTGATCTCTTGACCTTAAGAGATTCTTCTTTAATTATCATTAGCATTTTTAATAAGGTCCTAGGTGGCTCTGATGAACAGTCAAAGTAGAGAATCACCAATCTATTGGAGAGACATATAACTTCAAACAAACCAACAAAACAAAACAAACAAACAATAACAAAAACAAACCCCCCAAAACCCCCAAACTACAACACAGTATTACAGGCTCTGATTTTGGTAAATACCAGATGCTATGGAAACACACAAGTAGAGCCACTTAATTCAGCCTAGAAAGAGTTGGGGGGATATTGTGAAGTAGGAAACATCACAGTTGAGATTTCAAAAGCTGAAATCAACCAGGTGAATCAGGACTGATGGGGCTGAGGTGAAGTTAAGATGACTTCCAGGGAAAGTAGGATGCGTTTTCAGAGTACAGGAGGGAAAGGGAGTGAGGCATTTGCCTGGGTTTGAAGGTGCTTCAGTGTGGCTGCCAGAAGCTGGATGGGACGCCCAATGATAAGACCGGAGCTGAGGCCAGAAGCCAGTGCACACAGGATGTTGAGGGCAATGTTAGGAACTTGGATCTTATCGCAAGGGTGAGAGTAGCTAATGAAGAATTATGATCAGAGGAAGGGCTGTGATCAGTTTTGCAGTGTGAGAAACAGATAGGAAGGGAGCCAGACGGAGGTAGGGAGGAAGTCAGAGCATGCTTCATTGACTGTTTCCTGAACCACGTCAGTGGCAGTGGGGTAGCAAGAGATGGTCTACTAGATGTGGGGAGTCCTCGTGAGAGAAGGGTCAAGTGTAACTTGAAGGCATTTCTCGTGGGCAACCAGTGGATGATGATACTAATTTTCTGGGCTGGGCTCTGCAAGAGCCGGTATGTATGAATGGGTAGGGTTGCCTAATGGTGGCTCACACAGAATCCCAGAAGCTGCCCAGGCCCAGGAGAGCCTCTGCAGGCAGCATGGAGTCCCCAGAGCCTAGGCAAGTCTCCTGTGGGTACCCCCAGCTCCTCTCAGAGCATCATGGAAGGAGATTCACCTTGGTACAAAATGAAGGCATTTATGCATTCTTTGTAGCTTGTCAGACTTTCAGATTTCCAGGAATCCTCCCTACTCAAGATACTCATTTCCTTATGGCATTTTCCAGTGAATGGATGGAGCTGGGGAATGTAACATGCTAAGCAAAATAAGCCAATCCCAAAGAACAAAAGGCTGAATGTTTTCTGATATGTGGATGCTAATTCACAATAAGGGTGGGGTGTTAGGAAAGAATAGAGATGTTTTGGATTAGACAGATGGGAGTGAAGAGAGGAGTTGGGGTGTGAGGGTAAGAATGAGAGTAAAATGAATTGGACCTCATCACCCTATGTACATATATGTGCACATCATGTACAACCAGACAAATGAGAAGTTATACTCAATTTACATATGATGTCTCAAAATGAATTCTACTGTCATGTATAACTAATCAGAACAAGTTAAAAAAAAAAAAAAAGATACTCATTTCCTCAACTAGGCCAACCCCAGACCATGCCCAGAATTTCAAAGACAAACAACAATGACTAATTTCCATTTTCTGTGACTTATTACCCAATCTCCATTTTTTCCTCTAACCTTATCTCCCATCCACCCATGTAAGAAATCCTTTAATGACAACTACACCTAGAATATCCTTTATGTTCTTGTTGACAAGTTTAGGTCCCCCAGGGATGACATGGGGCCCTAATAGACTCCCATGTCATCCCTGCCTGGGGACTTGCCCCTCCACAGGTTCCCACTCATTTCTCTATTCCCAAGATCCACTGATGCTACCTTCAAGGATTACCACCATCTCTCCCCTGCCTTGTGGCCTTTACTGCATTCCTTGTAGGTGACACTTTCTTTTGTTACCTTTTTTTTTTATTCTGTCTTCTGATCTCCCTCCCTGGTCCTCTGTCATCACTCTACTTGTCTTACCTGGCACCTTATTAGTCCACAAATATATAAAAAAAGTCATTCTGTACAGATGTCAAAGTTAGACTCTATGACGTTAATCTTATCTATATGTTTTTGTAGTTTGGGGGATGGAACCCAGGATTTTGTGCATGCCAGGCAAGTGCTCTACCATGGGCTACACCCCCAGCCCTAATCTTCACTATAATAGTGTTGTTTGGTGTTAAATATGGCAGCATAAGCGTTTTCCTTTGCTATGTAAACCATAAATCACCAAATAAATGTTTTATAATGAGGGTAATAACAGGATTTGAAGATCTCCATTTATTTAAATGATTAGGTATCAATCCTACCTAGAGACAAAGGTTAAAGTGTAATGAGGTTGTATTCCTACACTCTCCTGGAAATCTAGCATCCACTAAGTAGAACTTTCATAATTCAAATTCTAAACTGAGATGAAATATTGGAAGATCTATGTAAAATCTGGTTTGCCCTCAGGTTCTTCTTGTCATTCATAAAAATATTTGTCCTAAAGACCATGTGAATTTCTATGCTTTTATTTTTTTACTATTGTCTCTTCTATTGAAATTTCTCCATTCAGTCCATATGCTTGAATATGTCATTACAATCATTCATTCATTCACTCTATAACTATTAAGTTCTACTACATGACATATACTAAGAACTAGGGATCCAAAGGTGGGCAAAGAAAAGGATTCATGCCTTCATGAACCCATAGCTTAAGGTCAAGTGTTGGGAGAAACACATGAAAATGATCCTACAAATAATTGTCAAATACTAACTATGTTAAGTAAAATATTAGCTGAAGAAGAAGCACACAGTGCTGACTGGGGCCTGGGGAGTGTGGCAGGTGGGTGGTAGGGAGACTTCCCTTATGAAGTGATGTCTCTGCTTAGATGTGCCAGATAGGCGGTGTTTTTAGGATGAGTTAGGGGATAGGGGAAGAGGAGGTTTCAGATAGAGGCAGAGATCTTGTGGAGGGAGAGAGGGTAACACTTTTGAGAAATTGAAAGAAATGTAGCGGGACTTGAAGGCAGAGAGAACATGTGAGGCTGGAGATGGTCATACTGGACTTCAAAGATTTTATTAAGGGTCTTGTTTGTTTTTGTTTTTAAATCTAAATTAGAAATTATCTGTAATATTTATATCAAAATAATGTCATATTTATATATAGGTATATTTTTTAAAAATCAAGTCTTTATTCTCTATGCTCTGTCCTTGAGAGATCTTGATTGATAGGCATCAAGTCCATGAACAAGTTTGGAGCCGTTGAGTTCAGTGTTTTGTTCTAATGATATACAAAGTGCCATGGAAGTTTAAGGAAATGAGGTATTTTTCTGGGTGAGGGGTAGTCAGAGAAGTCTTCAGAAAGGAGGTAATATTTGGGCTAGGTATTGAAAATAGTATAGGTCTAGGGGTGTAGTTTAGTGGTAGAGCATATACCTAGTGTGTGCAAGGCCTTGGGTTTGATTCCCAGCACTGTGGTGCACACATATATGAATAGTAGGGGTTATCTAAACAATAAGAAGTGTGGGATGGATGAGGGGGTAGAGAGAAGGGGCACATTTTGGGAAGAGGGAACACACTAATACACAGGCAAGAGCAAGCA
Source organism: Marmota flaviventris (assembly GCF_047511675.1). Lineage (NCBI taxonomy): Eukaryota > Metazoa > Chordata > Mammalia > Rodentia > Sciuridae > Marmota > Marmota flaviventris. Next base: position 97,469,783 of record NC_092500.1, read on the forward strand.
TAGCAGATTGACATACCGACAGTCATTGTTGAGGATAGATCAGGATGCCCTGGTAGTCATTAGGGATGGGTAGCAATATTCCCTCTTTTTCCTTGGACAGGTGGTAGCATTGCACTTCCCAGCAGACCTGAGTTTAGATGTGGGCAAATACATAAGCAAAAGGGATATCTTCTATTTTCCAGGTAGAAGAGTTATAAGCTGCGGCTTTCTTTGCCATACTCTCATCTTCTTTAGCCACTGACGATGTTCAGAGAAGAGATGCTTTGTCAGACTGTGACCTAGAATGAGAATAGTGATTATGGAAGCAGAGTCACCAAATGATCTGTGATGGATATGGAGGATGAGCAAGAAACAAAGTTCTGTTGTAAGCCACTGAGATTTGGGAGTCATTTTTCATAGTAGCATAATGTAATTTAACCTGACTGGTATAGAGATCTGTTAAAAACTGTGAAGGGTCCGAGATTTTACATTGTATGTAAGCTAACAAGCTAGCCTGTCACAGTTACATGAATGTTGATAGAAGGCATGGGATTCCTAAATCAGAGACAATGGATTTTCTTATTCATAGCAAAGCAAGCAGCATGAGTTCCATTTTTTCATTGATTCCCTCATCCTTCAAGTGTCATCATGTATTCAGTGGCCCAGACAGATGTTGCCTTCTGTGGCTTTGTGTCTCAAATGAGGAACCCCAAACTTATGAGAACCTAAGGTTTTCTAATGAATTGTAAGCAATCCTGCCCAACCTTTTCCTGGAGGAAGATATTATCTCGACTATACTGAAGGCAAACAAACCTTCTCTCTGCTCTTTATTTTCTAAAGCTGCTCACTACACAAACATTCTTGAAAAGATAATCTGGAACAAAACTTGTCAGTGTCTCTGTTTGCAAGAAGTACAGAAATGTGACAGACCCATGGAGAATTGTTTCCCAACAGTATCTTTGGGTAAGTGGAGGATAATGAATGGTAGAAGGCATTTAGAGCCAGATTAAGAAGAAATTTGCAGACCATGCCAGGGAGATTGGACTTTACCCAGTAGGCAATGGGGAGCCATCAACCGTGTGCTACAAAGAATAGAGGACAGATTGAAAAAGAGGGGTACTAGTGCTAGGAAAAAGGTTAGGGCTAAAGATGCAGATCGGGGAATTTTTAACATACAGAAGGGAGTTGAAGCCACTGTATAAATTCTACAACCTTTGAAGTTCAGGACTCATTTAGAAGTTAAAAAATATATTTTTACAAAGCAGAAGTTTTTTGTCAAAGAAATCTAATGCAGACTTTCACTCAATAAAACAGATGGAAGGAGCTATGCTTTGGTTGAAGTAATAATGGGAGTCCTGGGGCCCTGCATCTCTCCCCTCCCCACACAAACAAACAATAACAAAACACAAAAACAACAACACTTCAAATTCACTTTTCTTTTTCTAGTTGGCTCAGGCAGGATTAATTGCTCCTTACTTTCTCTTTCTTTCAACATTTTGATCTTATCATCAGAGCAGCATATATCACCTTGACACATTTGTGGGAAGCACTCTTTGTCTTCATTCCTGTATTCCCTGCCCAGTTCAGTGCCTGCCACACTGAAAGGTCTCAGCCAGTGTTTGCAGAGCTGAATGGAACTTATGTGAAAATCACATCAATGGAATATAGATTTACATTTTTTTTTAAAAAAGCATTACCTTTTAAATTAAATAAAATAGACAATTCCTAAGATCTAACTATGGGCAAATAAGAATCAAAGATATAATGAAATGGAACAAAACGAAACACTTCTTGCTTTAGTGAAAGAGTTATAATGAAATGATTTTAGTTTTTCTACTGTACCAACAAATGCTTATTCAAGAAACAAAGAGCTTCATTTTAGAACAGGGACCACAGTTCAAATAAATAGCCTGCTTCATGTTAGGTGAGGAGGTTGTCAGAGCTTCCTCGAGTGTCTGAACTCCTCAGTCACCTGTGGTCTCATCACGCAAGGAAAGAAAGCCCTGTGTTTACTCTGCTGACTGATGTCAGCAGCATATTTACGTCTGAAATGCAGGATAATTGAAAAGAAAACCATACAGCAGCTGGGTTGGACATGTTCTACCCAGCTGTCATATCCATTTGGAGTTCATAGGTGACTTGGTGAGAACAATAGCTCCTTGAGTCTCTGTGCATCCTGCATTTTTGTGGGCTTTGTACTGGTAAGTGAATGAATCCTGTTGACTTGAAGGAGAAAACCCACGCGAGTAGAAATTCTGTTTTTCCTGCTCTGGCTCTGTCCTGGCCACTGTCCATCTGCCTGGAGAGGGGTCAGCCCCAAATTTAGACAATGGATCTAGGGTTTATTGCGCTGAAATTTAGACAATATTTTGAGCCCTTTTAAAGTAAAAGAATGCAAAATTTGGTATGAACTGTGAATATTTAATAAAGCAGAAATCATCATAATATTTTATTAGTTATTAGTAACATTTTCATAACATTATTTTATATACTTTGGCTGTTTTCAAATGAAATTTATTTTTTAACAAAACATAATAACAGAATATTAATGGGATAATGTGATACTTTGATACGTGTATACATTTTATACATGTATACATTGTATAATGTTTAAATCAGGTTATTTGTTTATCTTCTCTTCTTTTTAAAAATTTTATTCTACTTAGTTATATATGACAGCAGAATGCATTTCAATTCATTATACACGAATGGAGGATAATTTTTCAATTCTCTGGTTGTACATGAAGTAGAGTTGCACCATTCTTGCAGTCATACATGTACCTAGGGTAATAATGTCTGTCTCATTCCACCATCTTTCCTGCCCCACCCTCCCCTTTGCCCAAACCAAAGTTCCTCCATTCTTCCTATGCATCCGCTACCCCCGCCTTATGGATCAGCATCCACTAATCAGAGAAAACATTTGGCCTTTGTTTTTTTGGGATTGGCTTACTTCACTTAGCATGATATTCTCCAACTCCATCCATTTACCTCCAAATACCATGATTTTATTCTCTTTTAATGCTGAATAATATTCCATATATATATATATATATATATATATATATATATATATATATATATCACAGTTCCTTTATCCATTCATCTATTGATGGACATCTATGTTGGTTCCACAGTTTAGCTATTGTGAATTGTATCTCATCTTCTTTATAGTGAAAACTTTCAAATTCCTTTCTTCTAACTTTCTGAAATGTACATTAGGTTACTGTTATCTATAGTTTCTTTATTGTGAAGCAGCATACCATGATTCCTTGCTCTTATCTAACTATAACTTAATACACATTAATCAATCTCTCCCCATTGGTTTTATTTTTATATGACTGTAATTTTGTGATATAAATTTTTCTTTGATATACTGGAGATTGAACCCAGGTGCCTGTGCATGCTAGGCAAGTGCTCTACCACTGAGTACATCCCCAGCCCTTTACATTTTATTTTGAGACAGGGTCTCACTCAGTTGCCCTTAAACATTCAATTCTCCTGCCTCAGCCTACTGAGTGGCTGGGATTATAGGCATGTGTTACCATTACTGGCACTTGTGATATTTTCTGTGGAGAGAATAGAAAGATTGTATTCAATCTTTTATCTAGGATAACTGATAAAAATTACTATTTTTATTATCGATATCTTAGAAAAATTTCCAACAGCTTTGCAATATTTTGCATTGACAAATTTGGACAAACCACTGTCAAGTTTCTTTCATATATGGGCTGTAAGATTTCAGGGCTTTTAAGATTTTCTTGTGAATGTTTTTTGGTGGGGTACTGGGGATCGAATTTAGGGGCATCTGGCCACTGAGTCACATCCCCATCCTTATTTTGTATTTTATTTAGAGACAGTGTCTCATTGAGTTGCTTAGTGCCTCACTTTTGCTGATCTTGATCCTCCAGTTTCAGCCTCCCAAGCTGCTGGGATTACAGGCATGCACCACCAGGCCCAGTTGAATTTTTATATCGAACTGATGACATTTGTATCCTCATTTTCATGATACACTATGAATTTTATGTTATCTTCATTAATGCCAAGATTTTGTGTCAACTCAGCAAAAAATTTAAATCTTTTCCTAATGTATTCTTATGATTCACTCCTCGTTAATTGGATTATCAAATAATCCAAGAGTTTATTATTATTACTTCTATTTCAAAGGTCTCCCTCCTCTTAATGAATTATTTATTGCCTTTGATATGATCTAGTTATAATTTTCTTGATGTTAGAATATCTATTGATTTTTATTATTAATCTTCATTGCTTTTATTTTACATTTCATTATTTTAAAATCTGAATATTCTCACAAATCTTTAATAAGTAAATTTATTAGGGCTTGTGTTGTGGCTCAGCAGTAGAGTGCTCGCCTAGCATGTGCGAGGCCCTGTGTTCAATTCTCAGCACCACTAAAAAAATAAATAAATAAAATAAAGGTATTGTGTCTAATTACAACTAAAAAAATAAATATTAAAAAATAAGTAAATCTATTAAACTTTAATCAGAAGTCTATAGTTCCTCACTTGTTTCATTAAAATGTTCTAAAACATCTCTGGACATTGTACACAATACCTTTAGTTTGTTTATTTATTTTTTATGAGGTGCTGAGGATCGAACCCAGGGCCTTGCACGTGCTAAGCAAGTGATAAGCAAGTGCTCTACCGCTAAGCCACGATCCCAGTTCCATCTCTGGACATGGGAGGGAGGGAGGAAAACAGGTTGGACAAGGACCTTAACCTAGTATATAGATTAAGGCAGAGAAAGATGGAACTTGAACTGGGATGGGCCTGGGGAAGATCAGGCAAGGACAGGTGGAGCCCGAGGAGTTTTGTGTGTGAATATGAAGACTTGAAGTGGTGAGGGCAGTTAATTTGGGTGGGAATGACTAATTCGTCAAATCAATCCAAAGAAAGGGAGTGCCAGTATGAGAAACCCAAGAAGAGGATGGCCCAGCCCAAATAGGAGCAAGGCTGCTTCTCCTTAGAACGGAACAAGGATGCTTTGAAGAAGAAAGGAGGCAGGAGCCATGGAAAAGCCCTGGCTGGTCAGGAAGTCATGCAGGAACACTGGCGCCCCCACGAGGATGGTTAGGCTGGAGCATATTCATGGCCCGGAGGACCAGGATTCCTCCAAGTGGAAGTGAGCAGGTGACCTTGTAGAAAGTTTGTTCTGTGGTGTTTGGTGAAATCCTCCTCAGGAAGCTCTAGGTGGGAGAAGACACTTTTCTCCTTCAAGAGACTGTAAATAACTGGAAATCCTAGATTCTTTCCTTGGGCTTGAATGGGCTGGGGTTTCTCAAGCAGAAAGAAATGTTTTGAAAAGAGACAACAACTGTACAATAGACCACGAATTTTGGAACCAGACCCAGGTTTGGATTCTATCCAGCAAACTTCTTATCATCTATTGTCCTTAGCTAAGGTCCTGAAGTTCCATGAAGCTAATGTTCCCCATTTGCAGAAAGGGAGATAATAATATATACCTTTTTGAGTAGATATTACTATATCTTATAAAATAATATGTAGATCCTAATAGGTTTCATAGTTGTATATAACCCATAATAGATATGTTAAAAATGGTAAGGTTTAAAAAAAATTCTATTTACTTTAATTGGCTGCATTTTTGTGAATTTAATTTTTATTATCCAAATGAAGAAACTGGCATAAAGTTGACATATCTCAGATCTCAGAATTTTTTTTTTAGTTCCTAACCTGGCCTATTTGCTTGTGTTGGTAATGCTGTCAGTGTTACACACATACACACTTTGATGGACATAATCAAGAAATAGAGCCAGAGACCTTGAAGTAATTCCAGAATTTAAAGTAGAAAATGCCATAGTCACGAACCCCTGACATTTTGTTTTGTTCAATATTTTACAAGTAAGGATACGTTACCTATACAATGATTCTTTGATTTTGGAAAGGAGTCTATTTTAGTTCACTGATGCTGTTCACTGTGCACTGATGCTCACTGGTTATGATTTTTTAAAATTATTTTCTTGATATTCCTTTGATTATTTCAATTATGACACCTTTTGGATTCATTCTTTTGATAAGTTCTGTTGTAATATAACCACAAGTTCAGCTGCAAGACATCAGGTGTTTTGTCCCCTCATGAGGAAGCAGTTAGCTGGGCCCACCCAGGGCACACTCTCTTGCTGGAAGACACATGGATCCAGGTGGAAGGGAACCTTGGATTCTTTCCTCTTTCCCCTTGTGTATCCTCACCCTCCACCTTGCCAATGTGTGAGGTTTCTTTAAACTCTTATTATTATGGTCTTGCCTTGAGAGAGTAAGGAAAAGGGAACACGAGTGTCAGTTCAGGACCAGAAATTTCCCACAGGATATTGTTGTTAGAATTTTGCCCTTGGAGAAAGGGGAAAGAAAAGCTACATTGACCATGTTATATAGATATTAACTATGATTTGGTTTGGAAATTAATAAAGACTCTCTTAGTAGTTATTTTGTCCTATATACAGGGACCCAAACCCTCTAAAATTCTCTTTCTTCAGGTAACAAGAACCTTAGTACAATAAGCAAGTGCAGCAAATAACAATCTGTTCTCTATTCCTTTGGGAGGATATTAAGGGGAACAGACAATGAAGTGTCAGTGCCTGTTCTGATAGCATAGTCAAGCAGAAAGGGGCTAGCCAAAAGCTGGCCATGTCCTAGCCATAGGAAGGAGTGAGAGCCCCCTGAGTGCTGTGAGCTCTGGTCGGGATGAACACTTTGGTGAATGTTTTGTTTGCTGCCTGATAACTTAAGTCCTAGTATGATTTTTAGAACATCCCTCATAAAAAGAAGGAGAAGAAAGAAAGAAATAGGGGTCCATGAACAGCCAGGTCATAAGCTAATGGAGGTTATTAACATCTTCATACTTCATTTATCCAGACTAATGAACACAGAGTTCTCCCCTCATCTACAGTTTTCCTTTCTGTAGTATCATTTCTTGTGGTCAGTTTTTGTGTGAAAATATTAAATAGAAAATTCCAGAAATAAACAATGCATTTAGTTTTAAATTACATGCAATTCTGAGTAGCCCAGTGAACTCTTGTGCTATTTTTACTCTTTCCCTCCTAAGATGTAAAACTTTTCATCCAGTGTATTCATGCTGTATATGCTACCTGCCTGTGAGGCACTTAGCACTGTCTTGGTTATCAGATGCACTGTCGCAGTATCCCAGTGTTTGTGTTCAAGTAACCCTTATTTTACTTAATAATGGCCCCAAAGAACAGGAGCAATTTGGGTATATACAAGAGAAGCCATAAAGTGTTTCCTTTAAATGAAAAGGTTAAAGTTCTCTATCTAGAAGGAAAGAAAAATCATCTGACCTGAGGTTGCTAAGATCTACAGTAAAAATGACTTTTCTGTGAAATTGTGAAGAAATTCATGATAATTTTGCATTGGAACCTCAAACTGCAAAACTTATGGTCATGGTGTATAAGAAGTGCTTACTTAAGATGGAAAAGGCATTAAATATAGGGTTTAGTACTGCCTATGATTTCACTCATCCATTGGGGCTCTTGTATGTATATGCCTGGGATAAGGGGGTGGATCCTACGCCAGATTGAGAGAATATCCTGCGTGGGGACCAGGAGTGGGAGAATACAGCCATATCTTTTCTATCATTTCCTTTTTTTTTTTCTTAAAACCTTCAATAACTCTATTTTTTAAAAGTAACTAGTGTTCAGTGGCCAATTTAATTAAAGCACACAGGAGGACTAGGGAGGATCTGGATAAGTCATTGCATAATAGTATACCATTGTTATCATGGGGTCAATATAAGAATGTGGAGATTCTCTCCACAACTGGAGAACAAACTTCCTTCCAATGTTGGACCAAATAAATACTCTCTGAGTATTCATAGATGCATTATAATTACTATTATTCAAAATAAAATGATGGTAAACAACACATTGACTTCCCACCAAGATTTCTTGTTCAGGAAAATAGATGCCTTCTACAGAAGACGTGGAACAGACAGGAGGGAGCCCCCCCGCCCCAAGGTGAGGATGTGTTTTAGTCAGCTTTTTCACTCTGTGATTAAATGACCTGACCAGCACAACTGTAGAGGAGGAAAAGTTTATTTAAGGGCTTATGATTTGAGAAGTCTCCATCCATACACAGCAGGTTCCATTCCTCAGGGCTCAAGTGAGGCAGGACATCATTGGTGGGGAAGAGTGGCAGAGAGAACCAGCTCACCTAATGATCAGGAAGCAGAGAGAGAAAAACTCCACTGGCCAGATACTAATATAATACCCTACAGTCATGCCCCCAATGAACCACCTAGCCACACCTCACCCACCTCCAGTTACCATTCAGTTAAAAAGGAGTAATTCACTGATGAGGTTAAGGCTATGGCCTAATCATTTCTCCTCCAAACATTCTTGCATTATCTCACACTTGAGCTTTTGGGGGACACCACATGTAAACTATAACAGGATGTAACACCTTCCTCAGGGATGTGGATGGTAAGCACCAGGCTTGGAAATTTAAAATGGAAAAAGAGAACATGCAACTGTCCTCATTCTGACCTGTGGCTTTTGCCATTGCATGTCTCTATTTGATGTGACAAAAACAATCCTACCCCACATGGATTAAGCAAAAAGGGAGTTTATTGCTTATTTGGTAGTCCCAGGCCTGGAGAGGCTCCTTGTCATAGTGTTATCATTGTGTTCCCTTTCTCTCTATATGTGCCATGACTGCTCACCTTCATCCTGGCCGCATTCTCAAAGCCTCTCCCTTTGGGGTCATTGACTGCACAGCTTCAGGCCCACCTCTTTTTACCTTCAAATCTCAGGGGAAAAGACACCAGACTAGTTTTCCATCCGTCTCAACAAAAGTCTCAATTATCTCCTTGTACTATGGGATTATATTATTGGTGCTATTGGATTATTATAGAGAAAGCAATGTTTTGATTGACTGAAAGGAGAGGTGGATCCCTATGATGATTATTTTTTTTGTGTCAACTTGGTTGAAATAAGGGATGTCCAGATAGTTGTCATCATTAGGCTGAATAAAGTCTTGAGTCATTAGACCAAATAAAGAAGATGTACCCTCACCAATGGGCATTTTCCAATCCATTTGAGGTCCTGAAGAGGAAGGGCAAATTCACTCCCTTCTTGAGTTGGGATATCCATCTTCTCCTGCCCTTGGACATTGGAGCTCTTGGTTCTCAGGCCTTCAGATGTTAGGATTTACACAACCAATTCCCATCCTGTTTTCAGGCCTTTGGCCAGATAACAGATGGTAGGATTCTTCAGCCTTCATAATTGTATGAGCTAATTCCCACAATCAATCAATCAATCAATCTCTCTCTCTCTCTCTCTCTCTCACACACACACACACACACACACACACACACGCTGTGGCTCTCTTACCATGTGATACCTTCTGCCGTGTAATGACACAGCATGGCCCTCACCAGATGTGACCCCTCTATCTTGGACTCACCAGTCTTTAGAACTGGGAGCCAAATAAACTTCTGTTGTTTGAAATTACTCAGTCTGTGTATTCTGACAGCAGAAAACAAGACCAAGACACCATCCAAATAGCATCTCTTTGGTTTCTCCCTTTATAATTTCATTCTCCTTGTTTGTATAAGTCACCACTGGAGTTCAGTTGGACCAAACAGCTGTACCATTGCTAAAGATTTAAAGTGTCACCCAAGTTTGCCTTCTGTGTTGCCCACAGTGCTCCTGAAGACGCCAGCAGATGCTGTACGCCTGTTCCAGCACAGCAGCCGTTGGTGAGAAAGACCTCACAGCTGCCATAGCATCCAGTGGAACTAGGCTATCAGAATCTAATTAAGAGATAATTAATCAAGAGAAACTCTTGTTGCAGTCTGCCCAGTTTTTATGTGAAAAAAAAAATATATATGTGACTCCAACAGTAGTCAAACCTCTTTCAAGACTAGGAAACCCTGAGGGGATAGAGTGACATTCTTCTATGTGTTCATTTTCCCAGGAATATAGAGCAAAAATCACTTTCCTCTGTTTTTCAGTAATTACCAAATCAAATGGCCTAAAGCATTCTTATTATCTAACCAGGAAGCAGAATCATTGCCAGATTCCTAGTTGATAAAGTCATCGTCAGACACCATATTGTGGCTCCTGTACTTTCATTTGGGGACAAAGAGTAGAAGGAAAGAGAAGGCAGAGGTTTGGAAATGGTCAGATGATAAGTAGGGACCTCTGACAAGGCATAAGCACCCACTTATGAAGGTATCACCCACTGGGAGGCAGAGATCATGGGAACCTGGTTATTGTTATGTTCCTGGTAGTTCAGGAAGATAACTTGAGCCCACATTTCTCTTCATATTTCAGAAGAACATATAAAATTACTGTTTTTACAACCTTGACCTCCAGGAAGCTGTCTGCTGAGAAGAGGGGCAAGAATTTGGGGTTAGCTGGCTTCCAACCTTTAGGAAGGTGCTCAATAATCTTTTTCTACCCACATGTTCTGAATACATTCCAGACAAGAAAGTTAGCCCAGAGAACAAGGACCTAGAACAGTGGCCTCTGGGTTTAGAGACAGTATGCAATTGTCATGTGCCTTCTTAGCATCCATTCCATCTTTTCCTGGAAACAGGTACAGATTTTTGTTTGGGGAGTATATTAGGGGAAAAGCGAGAGAAAGAGAGTGAAGAAGAGGAAAACACACACACACACACACAGAGAGAGAGAGAGAGAGAGAGAGAGAGAGAGAGAAGAGAGGGAGTTCCTAAAGTTCTTACCTCTCAACACCAGTATTGGAGATGAAGTTTTAAACATGAGTTTAGAGGGGATGTTCAAACCATAGCAGATGGTTCTCAAATCATCATCCTATATTCTCTTTTGGGAACGTGGCCTCATTCTTGCCAAGGATTGATGACTCCCTCTCAACCATAAAACATCCTTCTTGGAATCATTGGCTGCATGTGATGAGGTGGCATGATTTAGACAGGATGTTCTGTCCAGTTAGCCTCATGATGGAATGACTACACTATGACTTTTTAAAAGAAATAAAAATGTAAAAACATTCTTCTATCAAAAGATCAGTCAAAGACGCAGGTTACCTGAGGAAACTTATTGGTTATCAATCATCTAGGCAGAGGAGGAATTCATTCTGTCACCTGGAAGGAGGTCAAATCTTGAGTCTCTGCCATTCCAGGGGAACAAGAATACACAGTGTATATTTTTTAGTTACAAAAATTTTTATTAAAGCCCATTTTCAAAATTAGAAAATTCACACACATTCTTTATCATGAGTAAAACAACATGAAGAAGGAAGGAAAAGAAATTAAGCATCATTTCTGCATTTCTACCCTTGGTTCCCTAAGGTAACCAATGATAATGACCTAGTTGCCTAAGCTGGCCTCAATCTTGGGATCCTTCTGCCTTAGCCTCCAAAATAGCTGGGATTAAAGGTATGCACCACCATCTAGAGCATGATTTTGCTTTTTTTTTTTTTTTTTTTAAAAAGTGGGCTCTCACTGTATATATTTCTTTTTTAAAAAATATTTTTTAGTGTTGACGGACCTTTATTTTATTCATTTATTTATATGCAGTGCTGAGAATTGAACCCAGTGCCTCACACATGTGAGGCAAGCACTCTACCATTGAGCCACAACCCCAGCCCCCACTGTATGTATTTCTATGCAACTTGTTTTCCATAGGTAGCAATTTGCTATGAATATCCCTCCAGAGCAAAGTTGTTAGATTGTTCTCTTTAATAGCTTCATAGTAATCTATGTTATAGGTGTTCCAAAATTCATTTAATCTCCATTTGATGGATTTTTGGAAGTTTCCTGGTTTTCACCTCTAGAAGTAATGCTACAGTAAATCTTTAAATGTACCAACTAGTGCTTATTTCTCTAGGATAGATATATACAAGTGGAGTTACTGAGGCAAGGGTTATATGTTTTTCAATTTTTAATGGTTATGGTCAGTCTGATTTCCAAAAAAGAATTTAGCAATAGCCACTCCAATACCAACATAGGAAAGTGATTTTTTTCCTCATCCTTGCTGGTACAGAATACCAGAACTTTAAAACTTTTTAAAAAATGTTTTGTCAATCTGAAGGATGAGAAAAATGACATCTTTGTTGTTTTAATTTAGATGAGCATTATATCATAGATTTATTGGCCATTTGGATTCCATCTTTGAATTGCTTTCTCTATTGTGATGAGTTGGGCTTAGTCATTATGTATATTATGGGTATTTTTCCAGCTCTCATTTGTATTTTGACTTTGTTTACCATTGACTTTTGTCAAAAAATATTTTTAAAATTATGTATGAGTTTTATATCTTTTAAACATTTAAAAACTACCTAGTAATATTAGTTTTTCAATAGAAAATTATAAAACATAATAAACCCAAAAAAGAAAATAAAAACTACCCACTACATTTCACTTCTAAATAACCACTCACAGATAACTTCATATTTTATGGAATATATCTTTAGCTTATCTACACACATATAATTACTTTTTTTAAAAAAGATCTCTCTTTTTTAGTTGTTGATAGACCTTTATTTTATTTATTTATATGTGGTGCTGAGAATCGAACCCAGTACCTCACACATGCCAGGCAAGTGTGCTACTCCTGAGCCACAACTCCAGCCCCTCATTAATTTTTTTGGTACTGGGGATTGAATCCAGTGGCGCTCAACCACTGAATCACATCCCTAGCCCTTTTTAATTTTTATTTTTTTAAGACAGGGTCTCACTAAGTTGCTTAGGGTCACACTAAGTTGCTGAGGCTGGCTTTGAACTTCCAATCCTCCTGCCTCAGCCTCCAGAGCCACTGGAATTACAGGCGTGGGCCACTGAACCCAGCTGTCACTGCTTTTAAAAACATCCCCATTGAGCAACAGAACTCTGAATGGACATGCTGATGAGTATTAAAAGATAACTATGGCTATATAAAGATACTATGTATATCATAGTTATCTGTATAGTTATCATTATCATAGATACTGTTAAGTATCTTCTTACAGATAATGCAAGACTTTCAGAAAGACACAAATAACAGATGGAGGAGCCAAAGGTAGTACTGATCAGGAAGGAAATTTATGGTTCACATTATAATGATTCTCAAATGCACATTTTTAGCTCATACTAACCTTTCTGAAATCAGGAAATATCTTAAAGGCAGAGGTGTCTCAAAAACACTGTTGGCCAGTCAGCAGTCAGAATGTGGTCATTGTACATGAGTAAATTTCTTCTAAAGCTTCTCACGGTGTCCACACTTTGCTTAGGTTATGCTCATTGATAGTCATACAAATGTTGAATTTGTGATTTGAAATATCTTCCAATATTTTATTGCACACTGACCAGTGCAAAATAAGGCAGGAGAAATAAGCAAATCTCATATTTTGAGAAAACAAGAGGCTAGTGTGTTTACTTCATATATCGGTATTATTCTTCTTATTACATTACCCATATGTTGTGGCACTAAAATAATGATGCAACTATAAGTGGTAGGGTCTTAAATTTTTGCAATATGATTTAAAATTGTTTGCTTAAGTAACATGCAGTATATGGGAAATATACTTTTCCAATATGTTCCACAACCTGTCTATTTGGCAGTATTTCACATATTATGTTTCTGGTACAAATAAGATATAACCAGTGAAACTAGACTGATATGACCTGATCATCAGGATCTTAAAGAGGCAAAGGTGATAAAAAAGGAAAAGATTGTCTTGCTTTGATGTGTTTGCGACCCTAGAGAAAGGAAAGAACTGAGGTGGACTTGTGGGGTGGGGTTGTGTAGAAGTCAGTGGCAGATTACGTGGAAAAGTGTTCAAGTTTGGGATAAAAGGAGATACTCTTGAGAACTCAAGAGTCTTTTGGACATGGTGTGTGAGGTCATTTCTGTTAGTGAGGTCACATTGTTAGTGTGGATGAAGCAACATAAATAACCCATGGACTCCGTTGCTCTATCTGTCCTGCCAGTTGGCGTGGCAGTTTGGGAGAAATCCTGGCCTAGGAAATGGAAGTGTTCATTTTTGGGGGGTGGGGGTGGGGGTGGGGATTAGTCTGTCACTAGATTTCCTGAGTGGAAGTCTGTTGTTTTCTTGCTCTTTTTGCCTTTTGATTTTACCAAAGAGGATTCAACCTCCCCTACCAAAACAGAATAAGCAAAATAAGGAGCAGATGTGCACAACCATCCTTTGTAACCTAACCTCATCCTGAATCACACAGTTTTTGGTCATATAATGGGATTTGAGTCTTAAGAACATGCAATCAGAGCCGCCCCCTCCCCCTGCGCCGGCAAGGTAGAGGGAATTGTGACCACCCACAGAGCAGGCCCAGCGGCCTGCTGAGGGGCAGAGCCGCCTCCCACCCCCTGCGCCTGCCAGGTAGGTGGAACTGTGACCACCGACAGAAAAGGCCCAGTGGCCCGAGGCGGGACAGAGCTTCCAATCACTCCTGCAAGGTAGGCGGGCCTGCGACCCACCGGCAGAAGAGGAGCAGCGGCCTGCTGAGAGGCAGAGCCGCCCCCTCCCCCTGCGCCAGCAAGGTAGAGGGAACTGTGACCACCCACAGAGCAGGCCCAGCGGCCTGCTGAGGGGCAGAGCCACCCCCCACCCCCCGCGCCTGCCAGGTAGGCGGAACTGTGACCACCGACAGAAAAGGCCCAGTGGCCCGCGGCGGGACAGAGCTTCCAATCACTCCTGCAAGGTAGGCGGGCCTGCGACCCACCGGCAGAAGAGGAGCAGCGGCCTGCTGAGAGGCAGAGCCGCCCCCTCCTCGTGCGCCGGCAAGGTAGACAGAACTGTGACCACCCACAGAGCAGGCCCAGCAGCCTGCTGAGGGGCAGAGCCGCCCCCCACCCCCTGCGCCTGCCAGGTAGGCGGAACTGTGACCACCGACAGAAAAGGCCCAGTGGCCCGCGGAGGGGCAGAGCTTCCAATCACTCCTGCAAGGTAGGCGGGCCTGCGACCCACTGGCAGAACAGCCCCAGAGGCCTGCAGAGGGGCAGTGCCGCTGCCTGCGCCTGCAAAGTAGGCAGAACTGCGACCACCGACAGAACAAGCCTAGCGGCCCGCAGAGGGACAGAGCCGCCGCCTGTGCCTGCAAGGTAGGCGGACCTGCTAACGACCGGCAGAGCAGGCCCAGCGGCCTGCCGGCGTGGTAGGCACATTGCCCCAATTGGAGGAGGGGCAGAGCCACCGCCCGCGCCTACGAGGGAGACTTTGCAACTATACAAGACCAATATAAATATATAGGGGGAAAATTCAATAGCACAACAGTTTCACCAAGTAGAAAGGAACGCGAACAGTATGAAGAGACAAGGAAAGAAAGGACCACAAGCAATGCAGGTCAACTCAACGTTAGAAGAGGTAATAGCTGCAGAAGATGGAATGTCAGATAAAGAATTCAGGATATACATGCTTCAGATGATCTGGAGTCTCAAGGAAGACATCAGACAGCAAAATCAGACAATGAAAGATCACTTCAACAATGAATTACATAAACAAATCCAAGAAACAAAAGATCAACTATACAGGGAGATAGAGGTTATAAAAAACAAACAAACAGAAATCCTAGAAATGCAGGAAGCAATAAACTAACTTAAAAACTCAATGGAGAATACTACCAGCAGAGTAGAACACTTAGAAGATAGAACATCAGACAATGAAGATAAAGTATTTCAACTTGAAAAGAACATAGACAGCTCAGCAAGACTGTTAAGAAACCATGAGCAGAACATCCAAGAAATATGGGATAACATCAAGAGACCAAATTTAAGAGTCATTGGGATACAGGAAGGGACAGAGTTTCAAACCAAAGGAATGAGCAATCTATTCAATGAAATAATACGAGAAAACTTCCCAGACTTGAAGAATGAGACAGAACTCCAAATCCTAGAAGCCTACAGGATGCCGAATGTGCAAAATCATAAGAGACCCACACCTAGACACATTATAATGAAGATGCCCAACATACAGAATAAGGAGAGAATTTTAAAAGCTACAAGAGAAAGGAAGCAGATCACATTTAGGGGTAAGCCAATCAGGATAACAGCTGATCTTTCAACACAGACTCTGAAAGCTAGAAGATCTTGGAATAACATATTTCAAACACTGAAAGAAAATGGGTTCCAACCAAGAATTGTGTATCCAGCGAAATTAAGCTTCAGGATGGAAGATGAAATTAAAACCTTCCACGATAAACAAAAGTTAAAAGAATTTGCAGCTAGAAAACCATCTCTTCAAAACATCCTTGGCAAAACATTACAGGAAGAGGAAATGGAAAATAACAATGAAAACCAACAGTGGGAGGTAGGACAGTAAAGGGGGGAAAAATAATCAAAGAGGAAAACAAACCATGTTTAGTAACATAAATAAACAAATATGGCTGGAAGAACAACCCATATCTCAATAATAACCCTAAATGTCAATGGCTTAAACTCACCAATCAAGAGACACAGGCTAGTAGAATGGATCACAAAACAAGACCCAACAATATGCTGCCTACAGGAGATGCATTTGATAGGAAAAGACATACATAGGCTGAAGGTGAAGGGTTGGGAAAAATCATATCACTCATATGGACTTCGGAAACAAGCAGGAGTGTCCATACTCATATCAAATAAAATAGATTTCAAGCCAAAGTTAATCAAAAGGGATAAAGAGGGACACTACATACTGCTTAAGGGAACCATACACCAACAAGACATAACAATCATAAATATATATGCCCCAAACAATGGTGCAGCTATGTTCATCAAACAAACTCTTCTCAAGTTCAAGAGTCTAATAGACCACCATACAATAATCATGGGAGACTTCAACACACCTCTCTTGCCACTGGACAGATCTTCCAAACAAAAGTTGAATAAGGAAACTATAGAACTCAATAACACAATTAATAACCTAGACTTAATTGACATATATAGAATATACCACCCAATATCAAGCAGTTACACTTTTTTCTCAGCAGCACATGGATCCTTCTCAAAAATAGATCATATATTATGTCACAGGGAAACTCTTAGACAATATAAAGGAGTAGAGATAATACCATGCATCCTATCTGATCATAATGGAATGGAACTGAAAATCAACAATAAAAGAAGGAAGGAAAAAGAATACATCACTTGGAGAATGAACAATAGGTTACTGAATGATCAATGGGTTATAGAAGACATCAAGGAGAAAATTAAAAAATTCTTAGAGATTAATGAAAACACAGACACAACATATTGGAATCTATGGGACACATTGAAAGCAGTTCTAAGAGGAAAATTCATTGCGTGGAGTTCATTCCTTAAAAAAAGAAAAAACCAACAAATAAATGATCTCATACTTCATCTCAAAATCCTAGAAAAAGAAGAGCAAAACAACAGCAAAAGAAGTAGAAGGCAAGAAATAATTAAAATCAGAGCTGAAATTAATGAAATTGAAACAAAAGAAACAATTGAAAAAATTGACAAAACTAAAAGTTGGTTCTTTGAAAAAATAAACAAAATCGACAGACCCTTAGCCATGCTAGCGAAGAGAAGAAGAGAGAGAACTCAAATTACTAGCATACGGGATGAAAAAGGCAATATCACAACAGACACTTCAGATACACAAAAGATAATCAAAAATTATTTTGAATCCTTATACTCCAATAAATTAGAAGATAGTGAAGGCATCGATAAATTTCTTAAGTCATATGATCTGCCCAGATTGAGTCAGGAGGATATAGACAACCTAAACAGACCAATATCAATTGAGGAAATAGAAGAAACCATCAAAAGACTACCAACTAAGAAAAGCCCAGGACCGGATGGGTATTCAGCAGAGTTTTACAAAACCTTTAAAGAGGAACTAATACCAATACTTTTCAAGCTACTTCAGGAAATAGAAAAAGAGGGAGAACTTCCAAATTCATTCTACGAGGCCAACATCACCCTGATACCTAAACCAGACAAAGACACTTCAAAGAAAGAAAACTACAGACCAATATCTCTAATGAACCTAGATGCAAAAATCCTCAATAAAATTCTGGCGAATCGGATACAAAAACATATCAAAAAAATTGTGCACCATGATCAAGTAGGATTCATCCCTGGGATGCAAGGCTGGTTCAATATACTGAAATCAATAAATGTTATTCACCACATCAATAGACTTAAAAATAAGAACCATATGATCATCTCGATAGATGCGGAAAAAGCATTCGACAAAGTACAGCATCCCTTTATGTTCAAAACTCTAGAAAAACTAGGGATAACAGGAACATACCTCAATATTGTAAAAGCAATCTATGCTAAGCCTCAGGCTAGCATCATTCTGAATGGAGAAAAACTGAAGGCATTCCCTCTAAAATCTGGAACAAGACAGGGATGCCCTCTCTCACCACTTCTGTTCAACATAGTTCTCGAAACACTGGCCAGAGCAATTAGACGAAAGAAATTAAAGGCATCAAAATAGGAAAAGAAGAACTTAAATTATCACTATTTGCAGATGACATGATTCTATACCTAGCAGACCCAAAAGGGTCTACAAAGAAACTATTAGAGCTAATAAATGAATTCAGCAAAGTGGCAGGATATAAAATCAACACGCATAAATCAAAGGCATTCCTGTATATCAGCGACAAATCCTCTGAAATGGAAATGAGGACAACCACTCCATTCACAATATCTTCAAAAAAAATAAAATACTTGGGAATCAACCTAACAAAAGAGGTGAAAGACTTATACAATGAAAACTACAGAACCCTAAAGAGAGAAATAGAAGAAGATCTTAGAAGATGGAAAAATATACCCTGTTCATGGATAGGCAGAACTAACATCATCAAAATGGCGATATTACCAAAAGTTCTCTACAGGTTTAATGCAATGCCAATCAAAATCCCAACGGCATTTCTTGTAGAAATAGAGAAAGCAATCATGAAATTCATATGGAAAAATAAACGACCCAGAATAGCAAAAACAATGCTAAGCAGGAAGTGTGAATCAGGCGGTATAGCGATACCAGATTTTGAACTATATTACAGAGTAATAGTAACAAAAACAGCATGGTACTGGTACCAAAACAGGCTGGTGGACCAATGGTACAGAATAGAGGACACAGAAACCAATCCACAAAACTACAACTACCTTATATTTGATAAAGGGGCTAAAAGCATGCAATGGAGGAAGGATAGCATCTTCAACAAATGGTGCTGGGAAAACTGGAAATCCATATGCAACAAAATGAAACTGAATCCCTTTCTCTCGCCATGCACAAAAGTTAATTCAAAATGGATCAAGGAGCTTGATATCAAATCAGAGACACGCCGTCTGATAGAACAAAAAGTTGGCTACGATCTACATACTGTGGGGTCGGGCTCCAAATTCCTCAATAGGACACCCATAGCACAAAAGTTAATAACTAGAATCAACAAATGGGACTTACTCAAACTAAAAAGTTTTTTCTCAGCAAAAGAAACAATAAGAGAGGTAAATAGAGAGCCTACATCCTGGGAACAAATCTTTACTCCTCACACTTCAGATAGAGCCCTAATATCCAGAGTATACAAAGAACTCAAAAAATTAGACAATAAGAGAACAAACAACCCAATCAACAAATGGGCCAAGGACCTGAACAGACACTTCTCAGAGGAGGACATACAATCAATCAACAAGTACATGAAAAAATGCTCACCATCTCTAGCAGTCAGAGAAATGCAAATCAAAACCACCCTAAGATACCATCTCACTCCAGTTAGATTGGCAGCCATTGTGAAGTCAAACAACAACAAGTGCTGGCGACGATGTGGGGAAAAGGGTACACTTGTACATTGCTGGTGGGACTGCAAATTGGTGCAGCCAATTTGGAAAGCAGTATGGAGATTTCTTGGAACGCTGGGAATGGAGCCACCATTTGACCCAGCTATTCCCCTTCTCGGTCTATTCCCTAAAGACCTAAAAAGAGCATGCTACAGGGACACTGCTACATCGATGTTCATAGCAGCACAATTCACAATAGCAAGACTGTGGAACCAACCTAGATGCCCTTCAATAGATGAATGGATAAAAAAAATGTGGCATTTATACACAATGGAGTATTACTCTGCATTAAAAAATGACAAAATCATAGAATTTACAGGGAAATGGATGGCATTAGAGCAGATTATGCTAAGTGAAGCTAGCCAATCCCTAAAAAACAAATGCCAAATGTCTTCTTTGATATAAGGAGAGTAACTAAGAACAGAATAGGGTCGAAGAGCATGAGAAGAAGATTAATTTAAACAGGGATGAGAGGTGGGAGGGAAAGGGAGAGAGAAGGGAAATTGCATGGAAATGGAAGGAGACCCTCAGAGTTATACAAAAGTACATACAAGAGGAAGTGAGGGGAAAGGGAAAAATAATACAAGGGGGACAAATGAATGTCAGTAGAGGGGGCAGAGAGAGAAGAGAAGAGGGGAGGGGAGGGGAGGGGAGGGGGGATAGTAGAGGATAGGAAAGGCAGCAGAACACAACAGACACTAGTATGGCAATATGTAAATCAATGGATGTGTAACTGATGTGATTCTGCAATCTGTATATGGGGTAAAAATGGGAGCTCATAACCCACTTGAATCAAAGTGTGAAATATGATATATCAAGAACTATGTAATGTTTTGAACAGCCAACAATAAAAAATTTAAAAAATAAATAAATAAACACCTATCTCTCACTATGCACAAAACTCAACTCATAGTGGATCAATGACTTAAGACACTATAACAGAGACCCTGCGCCTAACAGAAGAAAAAGTAGGGCCAAATCTCCATCATGTTGGCTTAGGATCTGACTATCTTAACAAGACTCTTACAGTATAAGAAGTAAAATCAAGAATCAATATATGGGATGGATTCAAACTAAAAAAAAAAAACAAAAAAAAAACTTCTTCTCAGCAAAGGAAATAATCAATAACGTGAAGAGAGAGCCTGCAAAATGGGAGAAAATCTTTACCATATGCACCTTAGATACAAAACTTCATACCACACACACAAAAAAAACAATCAATAAATGAACTAAGGAACTGAACAGACACTTCACAGAAAAAGAAATACAATCAATCCACAAATATATACAAAAAGTATTCAACATCTCCAGCAATTAGAGAAATGCAAATCAAACTACATTGAGATTCCATCTTACTCCAGTCAGAATGGCAATTATCAAGAATACAAGCAACAATAAATGTTGGCGAGGATGTGGGGAAAAGGTACATTCATACATTGCTGGTGGTGCAACTGCAAATTGGTGCAACCACTATGGAAAGTATGGAGATTCCTCAGAAAACTTAGAATGGAACCACCATCTGACCTAGCTATCCCACTCCTCAGTTTATACCCAAAAGACTTAAAATCAACACACTACAATGATGCAGCCACATCAACATTTATAGCAGCTCAATTCACAATAGCAAACTATGGAATCAACCTAGGGGCCCTTCAACGGGTGAATGGATAAAGAAGTTGTATATGTACACAATGAAATATTACTCAGCCTTAAAGAAGAATGAAATGATGGCATTTATTGATAAATGAATGGAACTGGAGAACATCACGTTAAGTAAAATAAGCCAATGCCCAAAAACCAGTCAGAATGTTTTCTCTGATATGCAGATGCTAATTCACAATGGTGGGGAAGGGGATGCTAGGGAAGAATAGAGGTACTTTGGATTAGACAGAGGGGAGTGAAAGGAGGGGAGGGAATATGGGGGTAGGAATGATAGTAGAATGAATTGGACATTATTACCCAATATGCATATGTGACTATACAACCTGTGTGATTCTACATCATGTACAACCAGAAGAATGAGAAGTTATATTCCATTTATGTATGATGTGTCAAAATGCATTGTCATGCATAAGTAATTAGAACAAATAAGAACAATAGGAGTAGGCCAATTTCTGAAGCTTTGTCAGCAAAACTGAAAATCTACATTCATATTATCACATGAATCACTAAAGGTAAGGAAATTAAGTTCCAGGAAAAAAATATTTACAAAATGTTTATTCTTTTAATTGGCAAATTAACTCATTATCCTATTTAAAAAAATAGCGTATTCATTGTATAAACAAATATACAGTGATTTAAGTTAAAGGTATCAGACAAAAGCTATGATCTTTTATTTTAAAGATCTGGCTCTGGATGGGCACAGAGGCACACATCTGTAATCCCAATTTTTGGGAAGCTGAGGCAAGAGGATTGAAAATTTGAGGCCAGCTATACAAATGTATGAGACCCTGTCTCAAAAGATAAAAAATAGTCTGGGGATGTAGTTCAGTGGTAGAGCACTCCTAGGTTCAATCCTCAGTACCACAAGGGTGGGAGGGCAAAGGTGAGATAAAGATCTGAGTTTGAAATCTTTAAGGAGAAAGTGTGTTTATATTTGTGATTTTTTAAATGTTTAGTCTATGAAATTTCTGAAATCCACAGTAGAGAGAAAACAGCAGAAAGAACCCTATGTTTCAATTATTGAAGCTTCAATGACTATCTATATTCTGCCACATTTGTTTCCTTTTTAAATGCTTTTTAATTGGCACATAGTAACTATATGTATTTACTGGATACCTTGTGACATTTCAGTGCATGTATATAAGGTGTAATGATCATATCTGGGTAACTGTCGTATCCACTGTCTCAGAAATTTATCATTTCCCTGTGCTGGGGGCAAAATCCTCTCTTCTAGTTATTTTGAAATGTTCAATGAGTTTTCGTCAACCATCACTCTACTGTGCTACAGAACCTTAGAAGGTTTTCCTCCTAACCAACTGCACCCCTGTACTCATCAACCAGCCTTTCTTCATTTCCCCTCCCCTTCCCTTCCTGAGCTGTGGTAACCACTATTCTACTCCCTCCTTCTATGAAATCGACCTTTCAGCTTCTGCATAGAAGTGAGAATATGCAGTATTTGTCTTCCTGTGCCTGACATATTCACTTAATATAATGGTCTCCAATTCCTCTAATGTTACTGCAAACAGCAGGATTTCATTCTTTCTCACTTGAATAATATTTTACCCTGTATATATTTCACATTTTCTTATTCATTCATCAGTCAGTGAATACCTAGGTTGGTTCCATATCTTGGCTATTATGAATAATGCTGCAATAAACATGTGAGTATGTAAAAAAAAAAAAAAGAACATGCAATCAAAAATTTATAAGATATATGAAAAAAGCAAAAAATGGTACTCTTGTTCAAGAGAGGAAATTGTCATTAGAAACAGACTCAGAGATGCCCAGATATTGAAACTGTCAGATATGGACTTCAAAAGATATTATGGCACATATATTAAAGGATATTGCAGAAATATCAGACAATGAGAGTGAACAGACAGGGAATTTCAGCAGAAAGGTAGTCTTTAAAAAAAAAAAAAAAGTAGAAATCCTACAAACAAACAAACCCAACCTAGCCCCGAATCACACAGTTTTTGGCCATATAATGGGATTTGAGTCTTAAGAACAACGGGACATGAGCAGGGGTATCCTAATAAGAAAATAGTTCCCATTCACCCTTATTTTTACCTCTGTCTCTAGTCTCATATCAACAGTTTTATTTTGGCTTTATCAGAAACTCACCAGGAAAACATTTTTTCTAAAGTGGCCAACTGATGTAGGGCTATACTTTAGCACTTTTGTCAGATTCAATTTGTCATGAAAAAAAATGGATGCAGAGCATTTGGAACAACTGTCTCTCTGGTGGCCCAAGCTGGTTTTAGATAACTGTTGTCCTAGCAGCATATTACCTCCAGTCAAGAGGCCCAACATTTTGAACCCATTCAATGAAATTTTAATTTCAGGGGTCAAATTTTTTTGTTTCTAGGATTTCTATTTTTTTTTTTAAATCACCTTTCTGCTGAAATTCCCTATCTGTTCACTCTCGTCTAGCTTTTCTGCAATATCCTTTAATATATGTGCCATAAGTCTTTTGAAGTCCATATCTGACAGTTTCAATATCTGGGTCATCTCTGAGTCTGTTTCTAATGACAATTTCCTCTCTTGACCATGAGTCCCATTTTCTTGCTTTTTTCACATATCTTATAAATTTTTGATTGCATGTTAGATGTTGTGTGTCAAAGAGCAGTAGATTAAAATAAATGCTATTTGTCCCCAGAAAAAAATATGTACTCCTTTTGCCAGGCCTCTGGAGTGGAGACTGGGTCAACATATTCTGCAGTCAGACTGGGTCTGAGCTTTGTCCGTTTAGTTGGACTCAACTCATGATTACTGTCAGGATTTTCCTTTTATCAGCACTTAGGATTTGAGCACTTGGTTTTCTTCACTGTTGTGTTTAACTGCCAGTTCTTGGGTACTTGGGAGTTTTCTTTGCTTACTATTTGTCTAGCTTCCAGCTCCTCAGGAGATCTCTTTCCACCTGGCTTACCTGTCCCTGGCAGTGTACTCAAATTAGAACATTTTGCAGGGATTCCTCCCGGCTTTCTGTGCTTCTCCCAGCATCTGGAGTGCTGCTGAAGTACAGCTGGTAAAGGCTTAGCGTGCCTTGGAGGTATTTCTTTCTGCTCTCCTGCTCCATCTCCAGCTTTTGGAAGATGCTGTCTCACAATCAATAAAGGCCTGGAAAACATGGGAGGAATATGTCCAGCTCGCCAGCCCCACTTCAAACCTTAGGAAGGCTGCTGCCCCCAGGGCATTGCTGAATGCAATGTCTCCTGCTTTCTCTCAGCTGTCTCACCCTGCCCTCAGCCTCTAGCTGCTGTCTTGCACTTGGAAACAGCTCTCTGTATCTTGCTGGGGTAGGAGGTGGAACAACGTGTGCGGGTATCTCTGAGGTCTCTTGCTTTGCCTCAACTTTTTGCCTACCAGCTTCATGTACTCAGTGAAGGCCTATGAAGGGTTGGGTAGGTGCCAACTCGCTCTGTGGCAGCAGCTCCTTGGTATTCTAATCTGTCATGTTAGTTCATACATAGCTATATTTATTAAAAGTTTGACTAGTTTCCCCTTATTGCTGTCTATGACACCTTCCTCCTCTTCATTCTGCCAGTATGAAAGCAGCCATGGATCTCTTCGAGGAAGTGTTTATCACTTTTCTGGAATTCATTCAAATTTCGTTGTGTCTTCAGCTCTTAGATGAATTTTAAAGCTTATGTAGCTTATCCTTAATATAGGGGAGGGTGATGGTCTTTTGTGATTGTCTACATTCTAAATCAAAGCATGATACCTGGGGCTGTTTTAAAACATGGAGCTACCCGAACCTGCCTGTTGCTAATACTTTTACCATTTTTATGGTTTTGTGATAGAAATTTTTTAAAGATTTGTTTTTAGTTGCAGATGGGCACAATACCTTTGTTTTATTTTATTTATTTATTTTTATGTTGTGCTGAGAATTGAAACCAGTGCCTCACACATGCTAGGTGAGCACTCTACTACTGAGCCACAATCCCAATCTCTAGAATAGAAATTTAATTTAATAAAAATTATTTTGGGGGGCTGGGGGTTGAAGCCAGGGCCTTATACATGCTAGGCAAGCACTCTACCATTGAGATACATCTCCAGCCCTAGAAGTTTGATTTTTAAAAAGAACTAGTAAGATAGACAGTAATCCAGGAAGCAGCACATGGAGGTAGAATGCCAGGCTGTGGCATGTTATTATTGCCTTCACTCCTGGAGAGTCTTCACTGAGACTGGTCCTTCCCCTGGCCTGGTGGTGTGTACAGCAGTGTGGTATTCTGCCACTCATCTTCCCAGTGAACTTGTTGTGAGCATCTCTATAGATCTTCTAGAGTTGATGGATTGACTTTAAGGCTGTGGTTTTGACTCATTAAATAATTTTAAAATTAGCCATTACAACACTTTAATGAAGAAGAAGAAGATGCATAGTATATCCTCTTTTGCAAAATATGATCTGTGCTTTTCTCTTGTATGTTGGCATCTCCTCCCTTTTTTCCTCCTTTGTATGTTTTATTACACAGAGAGTCAACTCTTGGTAGCTCTTTCCAGGCAAGTCACAGACACCCTTTCTATAATGCTTTTTGTATTATATCATGTGCTTCCCTCTCTCCCTCACACTTGGCAAGGTAGCAATCAATGAGAAAGTTTTTAGCTTGCAAGTTCATGTTTAATCACATTATACTCTGCTTCAGTTATAAAACTAGTTGAATTAAAGTTGAAGAGAGAGCAAAAGACTATCCAATTAGTTTTGGCTGTGCAAGACAAAGAACCCAGAGTTAGGATGGTTTAAATATGATAGCAGTTTCCTTCTGTTTCAGACAAAAAAAATTTCTTGATTCAGAACTGCCCTTAATGTCTATGTTATTGTTCAACTAGTTGTGACCTGGGCTCATGGTCTAAGATAGGGCATTCACATTCTAGGAAAAAGAATAGAAGAGGTAGGTGTAGGTGTGCTGTCTCTTGGGAAGGTTCTTGAGAACCTTCTTGAAGTCTGCTCATTTCTACTAATCCCATCAAAAAGAACTTTTTCACATGACCATAGCCACAAAAGAGGCCAGGAACATGGTCTTTACTCTAGGTAGCTACATATCCAGCTAAAATTGTGGGGTTCTATTGCCATAGAGAGAAGGAGACCTCCTGACGTCCTGGTTACCAATCAGCTTTTTGGTGAAGAACATTACAGATTTCTATTTTAGTCTCAGACCTCAGAACCTTTTTGGGGGAAATAACTTAATGTGTCAATAACCTTCTATTCCAATAACTACTTCTCTTCCCTGTTAGCCACGTGGGTCTATAGAACTAGAGCAATGATATCTTCAGAGAAGAGTATTCATGATAATGAAAGAACTAAAAACCCCTGCCACTCTTAGAACAGCTGGAGAAACTGAGGAGAGTTAGCCTAGAGGAAAGAAACTTTGATGATGACCAAATGGTTCCCCATATTTCAAGGGCTATCTTTGTGAAAGATAGCTTCCTAGTTTCTACATGGACCAGAAGGGAGAATCTGGTCAGTGGGTGGAAGTTACAGGGAGAGTAACCTAAGTTCTATATAGAGGGAAATTCTGACAAGAGTCATCTTAGAAAGTAGTGAGCAGACATTTACTGCTCTGTTCCCATTGCTGATAGATGCTGAGGGCAAAACAGTCACCAGAGAAGGTTGGGTTCCTGCTCGGATGAATCTACAATCTAGTGAGGAAGACAGGTATTGATCACATATGAATATGCTTATTGTGAAGTATAACACTAGGGTCTCAAACCATTGATTGTGGGGGAGGTGAGGGAAAGTTGACAATTTGTAGGCTTCGTAGAAGGAGGGTTTGTGCTCTTGTGGGATGTAACCTAAATGACTTTTGGTCTCTCCTGTTTCATTTCTAGAAATGTGCTTAATGCAGTGCAGCCCTGGGGAGAACAGAAGAGATCTGCCTTGGAGGGCCAAGTGAATTTCAAGTCTGTGGGATTTCCACAGTGGGAAAGAGTAGATGGATTGACTCTAAGGCTGTGGTTTTGACTCATTAAGTAATTTTAAAATTAGCCATTACGACACTTTAATGAAGAAGAAAAAGATGCATAGTATATCCTGTTTTGCAATATATGATCTGTGCTTTCCTCTTGTATGCTGGTGGGCTTTTTGAAGTTCCACCACAGGTCACCAGGACAAAACCAGGCTGTGCCAATTGCCCAGACAGAAACCAAGAGGACACTCTTGAACATATGTGAGTGCCCTGACTTGAGAACCTGACGATTTAAAATCAGCTTGGGAGAAGAAAAGACATTCTAAAAATCTATTAATGTTCTGAAAACTCAAGAAAAGTTTTCCCACTGAGGACTTTAAAAAATTTTCTTTTGCCCAAGAAAATAACCAGGAAAGAAATCAGAAAAAAAAAATCTTTTTTCAGTCCTCCCAATGTCTAAATATATCAATATACAAAACATGGTAATTTTATGAGTGAAACAAGTTATACATAATGCATTTTTTGTTCCTAAACTAACAGCATGACTTTATATCCATAAAGGGCACTAAAAATAAGCTTTGCATGTAATTCAATCCCTTGCCCCTAAGTTTTATTTGAAGAAAAAAAATTTTTTTTGTTCTTCCATGGCTTAAAATTTCTGAAAAAATATGTATCTAGTCTGTTCCTTTGTTCTTACTGCCTTGTAGTTTGTGTTCTATTCTTGTAAAGTTTAAGGGTATGAAATAAACTGTTCTTTTAGCCTAGCTGATATGTGGAGATTAACTCTCTATAATGCCTCACAAATGACCTCTTTAGCTGTCTAGAGAGTAAAACATTAGAGAGAATGTTCTTTTGATTTTTTTTTAGAATTTAACCTTTATTTTATTTATTTGTTTGTTGTTGTTTATTCGTTTTTATGTGGTGCTAAGGTTTGAACCCAGGGCCTCACCCGTCCTAGGCAAGCACTCTACCACTGAGCTACAACCCCAGCCCATTGATGGTTTTAACCCAAGTGGGCTGCTTCATTTCTTCCCAGCTTCTGTGTGCATGAAGGCCTGCCAGCTACACTGATATGCACAAGTTGATCCAAAGGACTAAAGGACCATACAGCTAGAGAGTCATTTGTCTTCATGACATCCCCAGAGGCACTCAGGCAAAAAGGCTTTTACCAGTATGGAGCATTGGCGAGAGGACCAGCTTGGAGTCTGGACAGAGTGGTGGGGGCCAAAAGTCTTAGACTCTGTCACGAGCTCTGAGGGGCCATGAGGCCATTCACCCTCTTACTGGAGGGTGAAGACATTGGAAAAAATCTCCATGGTCCTCCTAGGCTTCAGTTTTCTATGAATCTATTATCTTGACCCTACATTAGAGTGGAAGAAGGTCGGGGGATTGATACAAAGTCATGAACTGGACTAACAGGAGAGCGGCTTGATTCTGAGTGGCACTGCAGTCATGTGGCACAATGGAGTATGTGTTTTGCTGGACAGTCTTGATTTACTATGGGAAGGAGTGGAAATAAAATTGGGGGAAAGCATGGTTGATGGAAGAGAATATGTTCTTCTGGTGCCAAGATGCTGCTCCATAGCAGTAATAATTTCAACACCTGCTTTAGGCAATGGTGCTTTGATGTCTCTTGGGTGGTGGAGTTGGATAAGGAATGGTGTTTCGCTTTCTGGTGCTGTCTTCTGGCTTATTTCCTCCAATAGCTTTCTCTCGAATACCTGGCTTAGTTTATCATCAACCAGCATGATACTGGCTTTAAGCTGTTCCTGACGAAAGTGATAATGCCTGGGCCACTCTCCCCTGCTGTGGTGATGGAGATGGGCTGAGAAGCTGGGTGGCATTTCTGTCCTAGTGGCAAAAGAGTCCATGGAATTCTTTTGTCTTTCCAGAAGCGACTCCAGGGGCAGGATTGCCAAGAGGCCACCAGGCGTCTGGCCTTGTTTTTGTCTCTACTCTAACTGGCAGACCCGAGAGCAGAGATGAACATCTGAACTTAGTAGTGTTTAATGCTGATTCAGAGCTTGAACGGGGTTCTGGAACTAGCCCGCATCTATACAATTTTGAGTGGATTGCTGTCAACATACATGCCCTTTCAGAAATGACTAATCTCCACCCAGCCACACAATTTCCTTTCTTACTGCCCACATTCTAACACCAAAAGGGTGGTTCTATTTATTGTCAATAAGACACTGCTCAGATTTCTTAGACCTGAAAATGAAAATAAATGCCTTAGTTTCTAGATGAAGAGATGTGGGTTATTATGCATGTAGAAAGTAATTCTGAAAATTTGGAAATAACCTAAACTTCCATCAATGGAGCATTAGTTTAAAAGTTTGTGGTAATTCATAAATGAAACACAAAGCAGAAGTTAAAATTATATAATCGAATCTTTGTTGTTAAGAAAAACTGTTCTGCTGTGAAAGGTAGTTGTGATATCTGATTCCATTTGCAAAAGTAAAAAGTACTTTTGCAAATGCAATAGACATTTTTTACAAGTCCTTAAGAGAGGACTGACCCAGACATTTGTAGTTGAGGGTTGAGAACAAGAATTTCTGGTACTCAAGCCCCCAGGATCCAGAGCCTTACGTTTTTACTGCATTGTCTTAGGTAGGGTCACCTTGATTTCCAGGGCTCTGTAGTTGTCCATGTATAAAAAATTTCAACAATAGCTAACTAGGAGAGATAGAATTATGGGTAGTTGTATTTTCTACTCATTAGATTGATTCCCCCCCCCCCCCCGCCTACAATTGTCTCTGTGAAAAAATAGTGAAATAAGAATAAAGGGATTCAGGAGAACATTCTCCTGAATATCTTAAAAAATTGAAATGATTTGAACTTCGTTTCTAGTTCTATTTGCTAAATATGCTTTCTCCCTTCACTCCCTTTTTGCCTCTAAGTTCTTTACACTCAGTGGCTTTGCATAACTGTGTCCCCTTTCAATTAATGGAGATGTTTTGACACATTTCAGGTTGGGCAAAACCTTCCCAAAGAAAAATTGTTCCTTCTCCATTTAGGTGGATAATACTGATCTCCTGGTGAATTGCCCCCTACCACCCCCCAGGGATGCAAACATTATCTGGGAACCTAGAAAAAAAGGTGAAAGTAGTCAGAGGAGAAAGAATTGGTTGATCCTGGAAATTTAATCATCACTGTGCAAAATAGAATTACTTTTCTCAATTCTTCATAGTATTCTAAGAGGATTATTTATCAACATGCTTGCTATGGTCTTGTGGTGGGTGGAGTGCACTTTCTGTCCCTTAACTCTGAGTTTGGCCAAAGAGAATACTAGTGGATGTGACATTTCAGAGGTTTGAAATGAACCTGTACATCAAAACTCCGTCTTTTTGTGTCAAGGTGGTTCATTGTGAGAACTTCCCTTAGGAACAATTGCTCATTCATCCTGGGCCCCAAATTGAGCACACATACCTACTGCCCAGCCGGTAGGCTAGAACCAATGACAGGTGGGAGCTGTAGCCTGCTCAGTCTAAATCAGCTGAGCCCTAGTCAATCATGAGGATTTGTGAATGTGAGACTAAATTCTTGTTTGTTTTTTTAAGTCACTGAGTTTTGAAACAATTTATTTTGGAGCATCATTGAGAATAGATAACAGGGCTGGAATGTAGCTCAGTGGCAAAGTGTATGCCTTGCATTCGCAAAGCCCTGGGTTCAACCCCCAGTTCCCCACCCCCCACCAAAAAAAAAAAAAAGACAAAAAGAGAGAGAGAGAGAGAGAGACTGGATAACAAATAACAGAACTTTCTGGATCTCTGTTGGCTAGGAAGAGATTTCTGGCCACTTGTGAATATGGGGATGAGAAAACAGACATGCTACGACAATTCCTTGGAGAGGAAAGGAATATGGTCAACCTGATTTCCCATCCTTGGAAGCCAACTGCCACTGATTTTTGATCTAGTTTTTTCCATCTGATTATACATGCATCCTAGCATTGTTTGAGTCCCTGAAATTAAGGATCACCTCACCAGCATTATGGCTCTAGGTCCACAGTAATTCAGCATGTTGTCATTGCCTGACCAGTGAGTGAGTGAATGGCTTACAAACCAGAAAGTCCAGACTATTCCATTGACAGTTGAGTTTTCTGTCAATCCTATCTTTTTTAAATAGCTCTTTCCTCCTACTTTTGTTTTGTTCTTAGTGTGAGATCTAGCAGGCTGCTGGACAAGCCAGAGGTCATGGAGGAGAATGGTAACCAGAGATTCACAGAGGTGGGTGTGGCAGGGATGTTGGTTGTATTTCACTTCCTGTCTGTAGAATTTTGCAATCTGGGGAGTCCTTGAAGTCAGGATTATGTTTAGATTCCCTCATGCAAGCTTTATCCAGGTTCACCTTCTCCTTCACTGCTTGGCAAGAACTGCAGAACTCCTTTCTTGGATGTTTGCCTCCTGTGCATCCGGCATTAATGCTCATTGGATGGCTCAGCACAGTCCCGGGCAAGCAGTCTTGAGAAATACAGACTCAGGGACATGAGCACAGGGAGGTCATGTGTCACAGGAGAAATGAAGGCCATTCAAGGCCTGGACACAAAGCACACGTAGAAAGCAACATGGCTGGAGCTGGAAGCCCAAGCAGCAAGACCTTTCAATGGTCCCCATAGACTTCCAGCTTTCCTGTGCAGATACTCATTGAAAGTGGATTAACTCATGGGCTAATTATTTAAATCCACAAACTTTTGAAAATAATGATATAAATTGTCAGTATAAGTAGTTTGGAAAATATAGAAAAGTATAAATAAGAAAACAAAACCACAACCCAGACTAATCTTTGTGGTGTTTTATTTATTTACTTTTTGGGGGGGCGGGTGGTTGTTATCAGGGATTGAACCCAGGGACACTCGACCACCGAGTCACATCTCCAGTCCTATTTTATATTTTATTTAGAAACAGGGTCTCACTGATTGCTTAGCATCTCACTTTTGCTGAGGCTGGCTTTGAACTCACAACCTTCTTGCCTCAGCCTCAGCTGGGATTATAGGTATGCACCACTGTGCCTGGCCTATGGTGTTTCTTTGTTGTCTGAACTTACAAAGAATTTGATGCTTGTCATGCACATCATTTAAGAATTTGTGAAATTGCTTTTCTTT
Organism: Marmota flaviventris; assembly: GCF_047511675.1. Classification (NCBI taxonomy): domain Eukaryota; kingdom Metazoa; phylum Chordata; class Mammalia; order Rodentia; family Sciuridae; genus Marmota; species Marmota flaviventris. The sequence goes on from NC_092500.1 coordinate 97,502,181, forward strand.
GTCATTTCTTTGTCTTCAAAACAATTCAACTTAAATTACTGAAACATAATCAATCATGAGCCATTTAACTTTTTTTTTGCTATTGACAGCTGTTTATTTTCCCCCAAATTATTGCCATTATGAGTAATGCTGTGAGAATTCTTTCCTAGGATGTCAATAGGAATTATTTTTAAGATTTCTCATATTTTGTAGAGGAATAGGCATATCACATAATGCTGTTAATATATATATATATATAATAGGTCATTTTTTATCAGTTCTATCAAGAACTGTTATTGTTAAATACTTTTATAACTTTTAATCTATTTTATTATTTTATTTAGGAAAAATTTGAATATGAACAAAAATCTAGCTCAACATTTTCTTGGCAAATTTATAAGGTAAAAGATTGAAGAAATAAATGCCTTCTATCAGGAAAATAATTAAATAATTATGTTTTATTCTTCTGATTGAAAGTGATACCCCTGAATGTTTTAAATAACGGGAAATGTTGACTATATATTGTATGTATAGTATGAGCTCTAATAAATGGACCTATGTGCTTAGGAGAGATCACTACCAAATATCAGAATTTATAGGAGTATGGTGAGATTGATGTTCCTCTTTTCTCTGTACTTTTTATATTATCTTAAACATATTATTTCTGTAATCATGTTTATTTCTGTTAATAAATAAATTATATTATTTATTTCTGTAATTAGTAAAAGTATTGCTGTTCATCAGATCATTTCCAGGGAAAGAACATGTGGCTGGTCCTTGGGGGTTCCATTTCCTTTCCTGACCAGAAGCATTCTGAATGTGGTAACTGTTACTTCCCTGGGCTCTCACTCCTTTAAATAAGATGGTGCTTTACTATTTTGTTCAGTTTAACATAGTCTGATCTTTGGCTTGGTTTCCTGAGCATATTTTTTCCTAATTCAGTTTTTCTAGCTTTTAGACATTTTGGTATTTTCTCCAGAATGAACGAAAGCCCATATGTTGGGTCTAACCCCCACATTTTTCTCATAATTTCATCTTTGTTTCAAATCTCAGGTCATATTTTTTTCTAGTTTAACACACACATCAACTTTGGTGAGATTATTTTTCCAGTTACACATGTGCATGTATACACACACACACACACACACACGCACGCACGCACCCATTCCCCTTACAATTCAACCCTTTTAAAATATACAACTCAATAGTTTTTAGTATATTCAATACAGAGCTGAGCAAACATCATGACAATTATTTTTGGAACATTTCCATCACCCCAAATAGAAACCCTGTATCCATTAGCAGTTACTCCCCGTTTCTCCCACTTCACCCAGCCTACCAAGACAATCCACACTTACTGTCTCCTTTGAGTTGCCTATTTGGGTTTTATTGAAGTGGATAATGTGTAGATTTTTGGGACTTAGCATAATGTTTTCAAGGTTCATCCTTATTGTAGTATAGATCGGTACTTCATCCCTTTTAGGGCCAAATGATGTTCTATTGTATAGATTCACCACATTGTATTAATTTATTCATCAGTTGTTGGACATTGGATTGCTTCCCCTCTTTGGCTATTATGAATAATGCTGCTATGAACATCATATACAAGTTTCTGTATGAATATATGTTTTTATTTCTCTTGGGCATATAACTAGGAGTGGAATTTCTTTTCACATAATAGCTTTAGCTTTAGCCTTTTGATGGGTGGCTGGACTGTTTCACAAAATGGCTTTACCAACTGATATTCTATCTCCAATATCTCAAGATTCTGATTTCTCCACAGAAACTTGCCAATGCCTGCAATTACCTTTTTTGATTATAGTCATCTGGTTGGTAACGTAGTATCTCATTGTGGTTTTGATTAATATTTTTCTGATGGCTAATGATCATGGATACCTTTTCATGTGCTTATTGACCATTTTTGTATCTTCTTTGAGGTAGTATCTATTCATACTCTTTGCATATGTTTTAGTTGAGTTGTCCTTTTACTCTTTGAGTTGTAAGAATTCTTTATATATTCTAGACACAGGTCTTTTATAGGGACCTTTTGTAGGTATTTTCTCCTGGCCTGTGGGCTGTCTTTTGGTATCCACTGAAGCACAGTTTTAGTTTGATGAAATCAAATTCATCTATTTTTTTTTTCCTTTTTGTCATTTATGCTTTTTGTGTGATTTCTAAGAAGGCTTTGGCTAACCCAAGGTCATAAATATTTACTATATTTTCTTCTAAAAGTTTTATAGTTTTTGCTCTTACATTTAGGTCCTTGACCTATTTCCAGTTAGTTCCAATATGACTGTATCTGGAGACAGGGTCTTTAGGAAGTAATTAAAGCTAAGTGAGGTTATAAAGTAGGGGCCCTAATCAGATCTGTTAGTCTTTTAAGAAGGGGAAACTCTTGGGGCTGGGTTGTGGCTCAGTGGTAGACCTCTAGCCTAGCACATGCGAGGCCCTGGGTTCGATCCTCAGCACCATGTAAATAAAATAAAGACATTGTGTCCAACTACAACTAAAAAATAAATATTAAAAAAAGAAGGGGAAACTCTCACTGTCTTTCCAACCCCAGCCAAGTGAGGACACCAAAGGGTGGCCATCTGCAAGCCAGGCGAGGGACCCTTACCAGAACCGCGCTTGCTGACATCCTGATCTTGGACTTCAGACACCAGACTCCAGAACTGGTAGAAAATAAATACCTGTTGTTTAAGCCCCAACTCTGTGGCATTTTGTCATGGGAGCCCTGCATCTGACACAGGGGTCCAACACCCTTCTTTTGTGCATGGCTAACCAGTTGTCCCAGCATCATTCAGTGAAAGGACTATTCTTTTCCACTAAATTGTCTTGGCTCCAGTTATTGTTAAACTAGCTCAGAACTGAGAATAGAATCTGTCCAAATCATCTGTGAGCTGAGGAGAAACAGTGAAATAAATAACACCACTCCTCTATCCTCATTTGTAAGCAGATGAGGACATTCTAGAATTTTGATCTGAAGCTTTGTCCATGGGAAGCATGAATCTTTGATTCTCCCTTTCTTGGCCAGCATGGGCTAGTACCTCAGTAACCCTACATCTTTTTATAGTGGTGAAATAATCAAGCCACGTCAGGTGCAATACACTTAGTGCCTGTGTTCCCATGTTCTGGAGGTCAGCTGGTGTGAGGAAGCGGGGGGAAGGAGGCTTGAATAAGTACTTGTGTACAAATGAATACATATCTAGTAGCAATTTCACTTATAAATCTATAAACTTGTATGGAAATCTAAATCCCAACCAAAGAAAGGTTTGTCTAACCAGTTCTTTTCCCTCCTAGCCCATGGCCAAATTTAATTTTGGCTCCAAACCAACATTGAAAGACAGAGAGAGGGACATAAGGGGAAAGCAACAACAACAAAAAAACCCTTTTGCTACCTGAAGCACACAATGGATTCATTGATCGGAGAACAAGTTAGTTCAATTGCTTGCTTTACCTTGCTGCTGGGAAAAAACAAAACCTCTTATGAAAACATGGCTTGTGGGAAAAGGTGTGATTACTCTAAAAAGCTTTGCTTTGTTTCTGCACTCTACTCCACAGAGCTCAAGTTATGCAGCCAGCAGGACCTGAAAGTCAGACCTGGCTAAGCCCCTGATGCAGCCTGTGGCTTGGGAAGATCCAGAAGTCTTAACAAGGTTACCCAAGAAAAATGGGGACAAGAAGAGTGATCCTGCGTATGGCCACATGCTTCAGTTTCTACCCTTCAGCAATGGAGCATACCATTGTCAACTCTCTGGAGATGTGGAGAGGAACAAGTTTGCCTCTGCCCGCTTCTCTACTCTTTGGGTTGGATAGAGGACCAAGAACTGGCACCAGCAAGGCTAACAGGTCCGTGCATGCTCCACCCAGTAATGAGGCCAGGTGTCCCCAATCAGAGAGACAATTCTAAGGCAGAATTTCCTTTACACATTCAAAATTGAGGAAAAATCTGCCCAGACTATTTATCCAGTGCACTAGTGACAAAGAAATGCTCCAGATTTTGAGATGCTACATGCGTTGGCATCATCAAAGAAGGAACACGAGGAGACGGATAGAAGTCTGATGGATTATCTCTCTCCTCTTTATGGTGGAGAACTCCTAGCCACAATTGTCCTTGCTTAGCTATATTCCTACATTCCTGGAATCCACTGTGGCATGGGGTCATAGACTACTGCTATTAGAACCTCCTGCTTGGTAGGAGATCTGGTTTCTTCCCCCACCACCTCTGCTTCTCTTTTATGAAATTATATATGATTAGATGTTAGATTCAACTCTTTCTATTGTTTAGGAGATGGACAGAGTCCTAAAGTCAGATCCTATTAAAATAGATGCTAAGTAACACCACATTATAAGAGAATAGGATATTGAACTACTGTTAAAGACATGTTAGAAATGATATAACCAAGCCTGCTAGCATTCATAGTCATCTACTTTCAATCTTTAAAAATAGAGAGGGAAGGAGAACGAGTTGCAGTAGGCTTGAGCTGCAGTTTCTTAGACAGAGGGGAGGAAAAGGCTCGTCTTTTTGTGGATACCAGATATGAGCCTGTGGGAGGGGAACCAGCCTGGAGTCCTCTTGAAGGAACTCTGTCCCTGAAGATGCCCTGGAGGGAGTAGACCACCAGGAGCTGACAGATCTGGGGGAAACTGAAATTCGGCCATCCAGAAGGAAGCCTCATCCATGATAAGTAGGATGACTATAACTTTTCTCCAAAATGGGGATACTTTTAAGAAAGAAAAGAGATTCCACTGACACATCTGCTGAAGCAACAGACTTCAACTGGAACTGTCCCAACAAACAGGACATAGAGTCAGCCTCATGTTAAGGAGACTGAATTGGAAGTTCCCATAGCAACCTGCAACTTCCTCCCACCAGGGGCCAGTTTTGCATCCCTTTTGGTCTCAGAGAGCATACTGATATCATCCTAGTTTGAACTGACTGACTGGGTGGTAACTGTAGGCAGGTAGGGTGTGGCTGGAAGAGGTGGGTCACTAGGGGTGTGCTCTGGAAAGGTTGTACTTCCTGTGGGGGGAAGCCCCCTGCTTCCTTGCTGCCTCGAGGGGAGCAGCTTCTGCCTCCTCTTGGGCCCAGACAATGGAGTGGGCCATTTATGGACTGAGACCTCAAATAAACTTTTCCTCTTCTAAGTTGTTCTTGTCAGGTATTTTGGTCACAGTAATGAAAAAGCTGTTTAAAACAAGAACCTCATCTGAATTATGCTCAAGCTTCTACTACACAAATCTAGTGTGAAGTTATGAGAAGTTTTCCTTAAGGCACACACCATAACCCTTCTTCATGCCCTATAATGAAGCAGGAGTGCAAAACCCATATTATAGTCCCACTGAACTTTATTCAAGAGGCATGTATCTAGGACTGAACACATGCCAAACATCTGATAAGCGTCAATGAGTATAAGCTCTTGTGAAGATTTACTGAGCATCTACTGTGTATCTGACATATGCATTATTTCACTTATTATTTGCAATCATCTATGAAGTTCCACATCAAAAGTTACATTCTTCAGTCGTAGAGTCAAAAGTCAAACTCAAATTTCTTTCTTCTGTACCTTATTTCTATTCTAGGAGTTATTAAAATTCTTAAAGAACAGAGATTACTAATTCTTTTTTTTTATAGGTGGAAACAATATCTTTATTTTATGCGATGCTGAGGATTGAACCCAGTGCCTCATGCATGCTAGGCGAGCACTCTACCTCTGAGCCAAAAATCCCAGCCGGAGATTACTAATTCTGTGGGCTGCTTTGCAGCTGCTGTATAGTAGCAAGACTAGGAACCTTCAAACCAGATGGCCTGTGTTCGGATTCTACCTATGAGCCTTATGAACTGTGTGACATTGAACAAGGTATCTGACCTTTCTGAGCCCTCCCAAAGGAAGTGATAATAATGGTATCTACTTTTTAGGGTTGTTGTAAGGTTTAAATTAGTTGATGTATGCGAGGAACTTAAGATGATTCTGGTATGGGTTAAAAACATGGTGACTGCTGAGAGTAAAGTTGACTGGTGTTATTAATATGCTTCAAGTATCTCCTTTCCCAGGTACGTGGAGCACAAAGCTCTCTATGGCTCCTGAGGTTAGCAAGCATCATTGTACTGCCCTTCTCTCTGCTCAGCCCTTTTGCTCAAACCACCGCTGCTGCCACACCCTCCTCCCCTCTCTGTGAGTGCATTTAAGTCTAGATCTTTCCAGTTTATGTTACCAGAGATTAGATCAGCTTCTGCAATGGCCATTCTTTTGCCTTGTTGCTTCTCTCTCTTTTCATGTTATTTGCTTTTCTTAACAAAGGAAACTTGCAACTTCAGTTCAAATTTCCTTCGGCAAAATTTTCCCCAAAGATAAAGTCCTTCTCAGGAGGCTACTTGGAACAGGAATCTGGGAGCTTCCTTTTTCCTTTGGTTTGTTGGCCGAGTTTCCTGTTTGCCTTGAAGGTTGAGCCCGCCTATCCCCCAGTCGTTCTGGGAGGAAAAGACCCTCCAGGGGGCCTCCCCACTTCTGCTAGAGACGCCTTGCTTTGGACGCTAATGAGCCAACTCTGAGAAGCGACATTGGCATCTCACCCTGCATTCCGGCTTTTACATTTTCAGTTTATGTCACTAGTCTTAGCATTGGTTCCACCACCAGGCTAAAAATCACAAGCAGAGAAATAGCCTCCTCCCGGATTCTCATCTAACTTCTCAGCGTACCCTGCTCCCTGGTAGACAAAGTCTATATTAAGGGTGCTAAATGTCAGGTGGGCTTCAAAAGAGGCTGGCTTCCAAGAGCTCCTTGTTAGGCAGCCAAACCACAGGCGACAATGTTTGAAGTTGTACCAAGTGTCTGGTCAAAGCGGAGATGGTAAGATAAAAAAGCCTGCCTTAGAAACTTGGGAGTTGGCAGGAGTTACAGTGTATTCCACGCAGAATAGCACTTCAAGGAGAGGAAGCTGGTCTGAAAGAAGAAGAAATGATGCTGGCCAGCAGGAAGCCTAACCCAGGCAGGAGGTGACAGAAGACAGCTTTGAAGGAGGTGCTGGAGAAGAAGGCAGAGCGAGGTGCTGGATTTGCATGACTGCAAAGAGGCCTCTCAAACTTGGAATGTAGAAGTCAGGTATTTGGGGAGAGAAGGCTGTCTTGAGAAAGGCCCAAGCCAGGCAGTGAAGCATGAGTCTCAACAGTTTATTTGCTGTGATCAGAGGCAAATGACTCCATCTTTCTGTGCCTTGGTTGTCCCCTTTTTGAAGTAGGCTACTAATAAGTATCTACCTCTTGGGTTGTTATGAGAAACAATTGAAAGAATTCACCTGTGTACCTAACAGAGGGTTAGACACAGACCAAGCACTCAGTGAGTGTTGGCTGGTGGTTGTGATCAGTGATGTTTCCAGGTAGTGACTGGAATGAGCTATTAGTCTGAAGGAGAAGAGGGTTGTATTGAACAAAGAGAGAATTTCTTCTCTTTCTTCTTCTCCTTTGCCCTGGTACTGGGGATTGAACCCAGTTCTACCACTGAACTACATCCCCAGCTCTTTTTTAGTTTTTTATTTTGAGACAAGATCTTCCTAAGTTGCTGAGGCTGGCCTCAAACTTGTAATCCTCCTGCCTCAGCCTCCCTGAGTTGGTGGGATTCCAGGCATGCACCATTGCCCAGTCACAAAGAGAGTTTTTTTTTTTAAATCAAGCTGTAGTCAATAGCTAAGCTTTGATTTCCTTCTTTATGGAGAGGACCCAAGAATGTCTTACAGGGTGAGAGAGCTTAATTTTGAACTCTAACAATGGACTGATCAGTGTGATAATGAACCTGGAGTGGTCAAATGGGCCAACTTAAGAGTCTTGAGTGAAGAGTCACCTTTAACTTCTTGGACACACATATGGGGAGAAGTGAAAACCACCTATCTTTCTGGATGATTACTCCCATGCCTCTGTGATATTTTTGCCTTTGGAGAGCAGCAAGGTGGAGATGCTACACAGCACAGCGTTGGAGGGTACATTCTTGAGGCAGTGGTTCTCTGTCCTCACCACCCACCAGAATCACCTCAAGGCTGAGCTAGAACACAGCTTACTGGGCCTGACCCACTAGAGTTTCTGATTCAGGAGGTCTTTCATGGGTTCTGGGAGCTGCTGATGCTGCTGGTCCAGGGACCACCCTTTGAGAACTATAACTCCTGAGGCAATCTGGTTTTACATTTCCATTGTTAACTAGTTTTGTGACCTTAGGCAAACGGAACAACTTCTCCTATCTTCAGTTTTCCCATCTGTAAATAGGGCAATAATACTTACATCTTGGACTTGTTTTGAAGAGTGTTTAAAAAAAAATGCATGAAAAGTGCCTAGCACTCAAAAAAGGAAACCATTAATGAGTAGACGTTAGGGACTTAGCAGGAGTGGGAGACGTGAGGATCTGGGAAACTGTGATTAAAATGGGCCTCAGAAGCAGGGGCAGCGAAGCTGAGCTGTTGTTTTCCCTTCTGGACTCTCTGCTTACATCACCAGTCACGGATGTGGGAGGCATGGGGGTTTGCATGGGGCAGAGGCATCCAAGGCAGATTTGGAGAACCTGGTGTAGGGAGGAGGACTGGTTATTTTTAGCAAAATAGGTATTTCTGGCTTGTTTTTCAGCTGAGTAACTCAAGACAAAAATCACATCTGAGAAGTATTTTGAAGACGGAGAGGAAACCTCCACTGAGCTGTGGACTCCTCCCACCCAGAGCTCCCAGGGCTGAATTTGGACTCTGTAGAGGCAGAAGGATCGCAAGTTCACAGCCAGTCTCATCAATTTAGCAAGACCCTGTCTCAAAATAAAAACTACAAAGAGCTGGAGATGTGGCTTAGTGGTAAAAGTGTCCTCCTTGGGTTCAATCCTTGGTACCAAAAAAAAAAAAGAAAGAAAGAATGAATGAATGAAAATCAGAATTCAGTCTCCTCTGCTCAGAATATTTTATTCCAGTTCCACCTGGGGGACTTGGAATCATTTTTTAGTTTCATTGCCTCTGTGAAGCTGGCTTAATTTTGAACTTGTATCTTTTTTTCCCCCTGACTCTGAGCTTTACAAAAGCATGACTTAGAACTTATCTTTACGTGCCTTTTGTGATCACTAGCAGAGAAATGGTTCAAAAAATATTTGGCAAACTCTAGAGGAAGGAAGGAAATGAAGGGAGGGAGGGAGAGGGTGAGCCTACTTTTCACCATTGCTTTGGTAGGACTTTAATTTCTCACATTTGGAAGGGCTGACTAAAGAGGTAGCACTCTTTCTTCAGGAGAGATTATTCTCAGAGGGAATGCGATCGAGGACAGACAGCCTGTGAAATCATAAAACATGTGGTGAAGCATTTTGTCACCAAGTTCTGGAAGAGCAGAATGAAGGATAATCAGATGGAGTTGGAGAGAAGTCGTTTGCGTTTTCATGCTACATAATCTATGGCCTGCCAGCACCCCCATCCCAGGAGGAAGGGGCCTCCACCTCCTCTGGACCTGGAAAACCCTCCATTGCTGTCAACGCAGAGCAATGGAGGGCTGGAGATGCTCCTCTGTGTGGGCAAAGCATTTAACCACCACTCTGAGCATCTTTTCCTTTTGTTCTCGTCAGCCAAATCCAGGGGCTGGATGAGATTTCCAAGAGCTCCAACCCAGTCTCCAAGCCTTGGCTCCTGTTCATTTTTGTGGCATCAAAGACCTCAGGAAGTCCACAAGAAGGAACCCATGCAAATTCACATGAGAATCCAGCTCTATGATCCTGTGCTCCACGCCCATGTGGGTCTGTGGAGTTGGACCCAGATGGCTTCTCTGAAATTTCATCCCCAGCTGCGAGCACAGTGCTGGTTAGGTTCCTCTTCATTTCTGGCCCTGACCTGATCCAAATCTTGGGACTATTTTCAGTTCTCAGCTGTGGTCCTCAAAATGCCTCGACTTTTCCCACATTTAGCTAACATTGTTCCTTAGCTAACCTCTTGTTCCTTCTTATTGTTAGAGTCTTTAACTTCCTGCTTAACTTCCAGATCTTAGCAGGGAATAGTGACTGGGGTAAGTAGGAGTGGTCTCTAAGATTCTCAATGGATATTATTAGTATTGTATTCTAAAATATAAGTTTCTAGAGGACAGGATCTACAGCCTACCTTTTATTGTACCTTCCCTACTTAGTACTTTGAATACATCGGGCATTCAGTAAGTACTCCACAAATGTTCATGCCTTCAGTTAGGATTTGCTCCATCTGAATTTGGATCTAAAGAGTACTAAACAGCCTCCAACTCCCCCCCCCCACCATTTCCTCTTTACTCTTTCACCTGTCCAAGGCTCTATTTCATTTCCTCCTTTTCCAAGAGTAAGTTAATGCATTTGGTATTTTATATCTGTGGATTTTGTATCCACAGATTCAACCAACCATGGATTGAAAATATTAGGGAAAATATTTGAAAAAATATTTCCAGAAAATTCCAAAAAGCAAAAGTCAAATTTTCCAGGCACCAAGCACTGCACTTAATCCCTGAGAATGAAGTGACGTCAGGCACACCTGCCGTTCTTCTCTGCCATGTCACAGCTCCATGATTTCTCTCCAGCGCTCCTTGTGTAAACATTGCTTGCCTTTGTCTCCTTTGTGTAGTATGCAGTTAGTCCACGATGGTGGCCTCTGTACTGAATATGTACATACTTTTATTTTCTTGTCATTATTCCCTTAACAATCCAGTATAGAAACTATTCACATAGAATTTACATTGTATTAGTTATTGTAAGTAAGCTAGAGACGATTTAACGTATTGGGGAGGACACACATAGGTTATATGTAAACACTACACCATTTTATATAGGGGACTTGAGTATCCTCAGATTCTGGTATCTGCAGGGCATCCTGGAACCAACCCACCTAGAACATGGAGGGACTACTATACTATACACATAGAGGGGCACAATAAGTAACTTTCTACTTGACTTCAGTTTTATATTCTTGTCTTTTATAATTATAATATTGAATCATTAAAAAAATCTACCTATATTGGGGAACTCTTTCTTCCCCTGTTCTGTCTTAACCCATAAAGGAAGAAACTCCCACTAGCAATACCACTCTCCTGAGGAGCTGTCAGGCTTCACATCTGAGTTGGCTTGGGCTACCAGAACAAAATCCCGCACTGAGTGGCTTGAACATTAGAAATTTATTTTTCTCACAGTCCTGAGGCTGGAGGCCCCAAATCAAGATGTGGGATGACTTGTTCCTGGGAAGGGTGCTGTCCCTAGCTGGCAGATGGCTGCCTCCTTGCCAGGTGCTCACATGGTCTCTCCTCTGTAGCTCGTGGAGAAAGAGCACATGCTCTCCCGTGTCTTTTCCTATTCATACAAGACCCAGCGCCTGAAGGTTTTATCATTAAGCCTCATTTAACCTTCGTTACCTCCAGAAAGGCCTTATCTCTGAACCCAATCTATGTGTCTGGACTTGAGCATAGAAATTTTGGGGAAACAGTTTAGTTCCTAACACCATCTTCCTATCTCAAGGGAGTTCCTATCTCAAGGATGGGTGGGAGCCCAATACACCCATTTGGCCATACTTTTAGGGGCCAGGCATAATATAAAGATGCAGGCTCCTGGTGCTCCAGCTTCCCTAACAAGGCCCTATGGGCTGACATTGTGCTTCTGGCCACACTGAGTGAGCAGGACAGCGAGCTAATGTAAGCTGTCCTAGCTAAGCCTGGCTTGGTGGCTTCCTACTTTACTATTTGCTGCTGGGTAGCGAAGTCAGGCCAGTGTTGTGCTATAGATATGTCTATCTGAGGCAACAAGAAGGAGCCAAAACCCCCTCCACAGCCCCACTGTGGGCATTTGGCCCAAACCATGCTCTCCAATTGGCCTTTATGAGAAAATGCAATTCTTTCAGTGAGAGCTTCTGACTTGTATTTTAATGTGCACCCCCATCCGAATCCTAGCCATTTCCACCCCCTTCTCTGATCCTTTTCTTTTTTCTATGGCACATTTCATCTTCTTACATTTCTCCAGTGCCTCTGTAAGAATCTTTCTTTATTTTGGGGCGGGGGGGGCGGCATGTAACAGAGATTGAATCCAGGAGTGCTTAACCACTGAGCCATATCCATAGCCTTTTTAATTATATTTAGAGACAGAGTCTTACTAAGTTGCTCAGGGCCTCACTAAGTTGCTGAGGCTGGCTTTGAACTTGCAATCCTCCTGCCTCAGCCTCCCGAGCTATGAGGATTACAGGCATGCACCATGCCTGGCCTTTTAACATACTTTTAATGGCTTTCTGGGGAGGGGTGAGGGGAAAGGCACATTAACAGAAAAGTCTGGATGTTATTCTATTGAGGAAGGCCAGGGCTTATTTAACTTAGGAAAAAAGCTTTTCAGGTGCAGTAAAGGAGAGCACATGAATGGTTATTAAATATCTATAACATTATTTTGGAGCAGAGGCATTACAGGCTCTGGAATTTTAGCTCATGAAGCTATGTAGAGAAAAGGTGATGGCAATGATGAAAGATGATGGAACTCTTGTGTGTCCAGAAACACGCTAATGCTTTGTGTGCATTTTCTCTTTCAATAGTTCCTGTGATATAGCTAACACCATTCATCCCATTTTACAGTTGAAGACACTGAGGCCCAGATTGTACCACATGGTGGAATCCCCCTCTGCTACCAGTAGAACTAAGCTATCGGGAAACAAAACAGCAAACCAAACAACCAGAAAACCCACAGAAAGCAGGATTAAGTAAAAGGTCCAAGAGTCCAACTCAGGTCTGCCTCTTATTCTAGGGCCCACGTGCATGCTGCTAGGCTTAAGAAAAGAACATTCTAACAATTAGAGTTGGCCAGGGATGGAATGGCAATGATTACCATGTGGTCTCTTCTCTGCGCTGAGCCTGATCCAGCGGAGGCTGGGTGACCATCTGTTAGGACTGCTGCAGAAGGGAGATCGATTTAGACAACTTCTGAGTCTCTTTCCAACCGTAAGATCTTGTGAAAACTTGACGGGCAGTCCTGTGGGAAAAGAATTAGATTTGTTCTTTGTAGCTCTGTTCAATAGAGTAGCATTTCTCAGATGATTCCATCTAGAAATCCCCAATGTCAAAGACAAGTGAACAGATACTCTGGGGAGGTCTGGGGTAGAGCTGGCAATGGTTGCCCAAAGCAAAATTTTGTGCCAAATCTGAGTCTGCACAAAATTGTTTGAACTTTTTATGATATCCTAAAACAAGCTTATTTGTTTTAATGAAAACATTTTAAATTAGAAAATATTTTTTAAAGCACAGACATTCGATGCAGTACTTAAATTCCATTTAAGTACTTAAATCTTTGTTTTAATCTGGTTCATCAGGAAAACAGGCCATATTTAGTTTACGGATTTACAGATCCCCAGCACATCACCAAGAGTCTCTGGGGGAACATTGATCCCAGCAGGAGAGATAAAGCAGTTTTGTCTTAACCAAAGGGGAGAAGTTACAGGAACAGATCAGAGTTTATCTCCATGCAAGAGGGATCTTTGTAAGAGCTGCTGTTGTCTACAGTGTAAAGGACGTTCTTGAGAGGTAGAGAGTACTGCTACTGAACATTTTCCATGCAGAGATGGGTCATGGGCCTGGGGATATTGATAGAGGATTCTGCTTTGGGAGTTCTGGAGCCACAGCAAATTCACAACAGCAAAAACAAAAACAACTCTATGCTCCTAGAGAAGCTTCCATCTGTGTAATAACAGCTAGAATGGTCCTTACTCTTGCTGGGCCCTATCCCTAAAGCTTTGCTATGTCATTGAGTTCTTGGAGTGGCCCATGTTATCATGAATCCCATTTTCCAGATAAGGAATTAGAGGAATAGGGAAATTAAGGAATGGACCAATGTTTCAGAACTGACAGAGCCATCTTGGGTTTTGAAGATAGACTGTTGGAGTGAGGTTTGGAACTGCCTCTCTCTAGACTCCTCCCTACCCTTTCTGCCTTTCCCACTCCCTATGATGCCATCTCCTTATCTCTCAGCTCTGACCTAGAAGAAATTTTGGGTAGGGCAAGGAGTGGTCAGGACACCTGGTTCTGGTTCACGTTCTACCACCAATGACCTTGGGAGAGCCACCTACCTCTCCTCACTTGATTTGTTTTCATTTGCTGATTCATCTTTTCTGAGTCTTCCTGGAGGTCACACTTTTAACATGACTTTTACTAAAACTCGGGGTAATTGTGCCACATCTCCTACCAGCACTGAGCTATTTCAAAACCAGACAGAGCCCTCAAACAACCAAAAAGAGCCCTGGAATAAGAAACCTACTGGGAAATACCTCTCTCCCCTTTGGATTTATTTTTCTAGCAGGTGGAATCCTGTCCTCCATTCTGTATAGGGAAAATGTCTTTTGCCAGATCAGGAAATGTCTATTATAGGGTGTTCCTCGTGGCTCCCAGCACTAACGTTATAATCCAGTTTTACTGGACTCACTGTATTTACAACTTCCAAAAATATGGCTTGATTGTGTGTCCAGATGGCTGTGTCCAGTTTAAATGACCACATGATATGATGTATTGATGTGGGACAGCGGTTTCAACTGTGAATCATTTCTGGGTTCCCCACTGCTATAGTGAGATGATGAAGGATCTTTAGGGTTTCCCAAGGAATTTCTGCTCTAAAACTCCCACCTCAGAAACACAAAACAAAACAAAACACTAGGTACGGGGCGGGGGTGCTCCTTAATATGAAAGCACACTGGCCACTGAGAACTTTATTTTATCATAGGCCAGGAAGGCTGAGGCAAGTGCCAAAGAATTCTTCCCAAGATGCTTTTAAATCACAAGAGGATGTGACAAGGAATGGGGGCCCCTGGCGGTCTCACCCCTCATCTTCATTTTATCTACAGAAGATAAGTCAAATACACTCAGACTCTGAGTTTCCGGGTATTCTGGAAAATTTGCCTGAGTGTTTTGAGGGTCTTATAGTTTTTAAATTTTCTTATGTGGAAAAAGAAGGCAGCCATTTGTCTTCCAAGTGTCCTTAGAAATTCTTCCAAGTGGCCTAATAAGACTGGAACCATCTCAGAAGAAACAGTATCTTCACTTGTTCATACCACAAACATGCTTTGAAGACCTTCCAGGTGGGGACATGCAGATAAATAAGCCACACTTTCTTCCTTTGAGGAGCTCACAGGATGGCTGAGAAGTTTGTTCCGTAGGCAAAACTTGGCCACACAAGGAGGCAAGTACCATGTCAAAGGTGGGTTCAAAGAGTGATGACTTAAGAGACTGATCGCCTTTGATAGGACAACCCTAGAGATGAACATTCCAGGGAAAGGGCACAGAGAAAGTCAGGAGTGGGAAGCACCAAAGAACTGCCCTCATGGGGGCCTGGGAGAACATCCATGTGGCCAGCATAGATGGTGAGTTTATACAGCAGGGGGACTTCAGGAGCTGGAAAATAGATTGGAGTAGATGATGAACCTGGCTCAGGGAGGTGGGAATGCAGGCAGTGAAGGGGTGGCAGCCTGGTCAGGTGGACTGAGGGACAAGGGGAGTTAAGATGGGAGGAAGTGGGCTGGGGTTATAGCTTAGTTGCCTGGCACATGTGAGGCACTGGGTTCGATCCTCAGCACCACATAAAAATAAAGGTATTGTGTCCATCTACTAGAAAAGATATTTTAAAAAAGGATGGGAAGGAGTGAATATTAAGAATTTATGCAGAGCTGTTGATATTAATAGAAGCTAATATTATTGAATGCTTTCCAAGTGCTGAGTAGTGTGCTAGGTGATGCATTTATATTTTAAACTCATAGTTGTATGTATGATATGTCAATGCATTCTATCGTCATGTATAACTAAAAAGAACAAATGAAAGTTTTTTCTTTTTTATAATTTTTAGTTGCTGATGGACCTTTATTTTTAATTATCTATATGAAGTGCTAAGAATTGAACCTAGTGCCTTACACATGCTAAGCAAGTACTCTACCACTGAGCCACAACCCCAGCCCTAAATTTTTTAAAAATATTTTTTAGTTGTAGATGGACACAAAACCCTTATTTTATTTATTTATTTTTATGTGGTGCTGAGGACTGAACCCAGTACCTCACATGTGCTAGTCAAGCGTTCTACCACTGAGCCACAACCCCAACCCCATAAATAAGTTTAAAATTTTAAAAATAAAATTCATAGTTGCTAAAGAGATGGGTGCAGAATTATTTTTTATTTTATAGATAAAGAAACTGAGGCTTACAAAGGTAAAATAAATATAATGAATTGCATACATCACACAGTAAGAAGAGAGCTGAGGTTCCAACCCTGGAGTGAGAAGTATCTCAGAACAGGAAATGTGAAGAAAAGAGAAGAAAGTCACTTCACTCATCTTGAGTTATTTCTCTGACCATTTAATTGTACAGTAACCATTTTAAAATATTTTATTTTTCTTCGACAACCCTTCTTTTCCAAGTCTTTGGTAGAACTCTTTGCCTCTACCTTTTAGTATTTACCTCTCTCTGCAATCATTACTACATTTACATAGTTTATTGTGAAAATCCTTTTATGAGGCAATTGTATGAAAAGCATAATGCAAAATAAAAATTAGTCTATAAAATATATCAACACAGAAAGCAGTGGATATTTGTGGTTTTCTCTGTACAGGTAATTTGTTTTCAGTGCTGGGTTCAGGAAAGGATCTCATCCGGGGGTGTTGGGTGTCTGTTTTGTTTGTCCACATTTCCTCAACAGAATAGGGAGGTGTTTGGAACTCATGGGTATGCACTGATGTTTCAGTACTTAACTAGATACAAAGTGCTTGAATACGACAAAAGAAAGAAATGCTTTTTTTTTTTTTGAGTCAGATTTGTGTGTTCATGTGATTTGTAAGGATTATGAAATTTTATATATATACACACACTTTTTAGTGGATGGCGGATGGGGAGAGAGGTTGGGGATCAAAACATTCATTCATAGATGTTACAGCAAACCCCAACAAAGGTATGATTTCATGGGTAGAAGGTGATGTCTGAAAAGCTATCTTTGGCCCACCCTGTGGCTCTTCTACCCTACATCTCATCTGCCTGTGAGATGCATGGAAGTCAAGGGCCACACAAAGGTGGGGATTGTGGAGAGGGGTTATTGGTAATTTCCTCTTCTCTTACTTGGGAATATTTTCAAGGGATGGACAGCTCAACAGGAAGTTTATGCATCTCCTTAGGAGTTTCAGGGCCTCTAGACTGGGCATTGTTATATGTGCAAGGTTCTTCAGACTCTCACATAGCAGCAGATGCAGCCGAGTTGCCATCCCTCCTGAAGTGGGTCAATTCATGAAGGTACTCAACCTTTGTCACAGCACTCAGGACAGATGAACTGAGGCAGGCACTCTCAAGCTGTGGGGGATCACAGAAACCACCACTGGGCTTCTCTTGGCTGCTCATGGGTCAGGGCAGGAATTCTCAAGAGGGAAAGATTCTTTGCTATAATACCCAGGTCTCTTGCTATATGTAAAAACTTAATGGAGTGGGTTGAGAGAGTTAGGAGAAATACTTACCGAGTTGGGACAGCCCTTTCCAGGGAGTTGTACTGGGGGAAAAAATAAATAAAAGATGGCAGTAAATGGCTGGCAAAGTCAGTGGAAGGTTTTTTTTTTTTTTCCAATATGGAAGAAATGATAGCCATGACAGCCATTGGAATGTATGATTTAGAGTTCACACATCATGGGTGAATCTCAAAAGTGTAATGCAGAATGAAAAAAAAAAAAAAAAACCAAGCTCACAATAGGACATACAATATTACATAATTTATTTAAAATTTCAAAATAAAGAGCTGGGGCTGTAGCTCAGTGGCACAGTGCTTGCCTAGCACATATGAGGCACTGGGTTCAATCCTCAGCACCACATAAAAATAAACAAATAAAACAAAGGCATGCTGGCCATCTACAACTACAAAAAAAAATTAAATAAAATTCCTCTCTCTCCTTTCTTCCTATTTTTTTTCCCTCCTGGTACCAGGGATTAAGCCCAGGGGTCCTTAACCACTGAGTCACCTTCTCAGCCCTTTTAACTTTTTATTTTGAGACAGGGTCTCACTAAGTTAGCTAGGGCCTCACAAAGTTGCCGAGGCTGGCTTTGAACTCCCAATCCTCCTGCCTCAGCCCCCTGAGCTGCTGGAATTACAGGTGTATACCACCATGCCTGTTTCTTTAGGTGTATGTATGTAGTGATATTTAGGTATATATCTGGTGGCTCCCCCACTAGAAAGTTTATCATTGTGGAATTTATTTTTTTCCCTAATAAGCATTTAGAAGGGGTCTGCCTCACATTCTGTGTGGTACATGTCACAGGCACATGGTACACACGCAAGATGGGAAGATGGGGAGCACGGGTGTGCTGCAAAAAGCTTTTTGTAATTTATCAAGATATGAGATCTAAGTGTCTTACTTTAAAAACAAGTCAGAAAACAAGCTAAAGTACCTCTTGGGATAGATTAGGAGGAAGGATCTAGAAAAGACAGAGTGAAGGCACCTGTTGCTCTCATGTTGACCGCCCTGTATTTTCTGAAGACATGATAGAAACATGGCCTATCATTGGACCCTCGGAAGAAAGTTCTAGAGAAGCTAGTTTCATTTCAATTTAAGGAATTTTTTTTCCCCCTTCAAATAATTAAATGTTTATCAGAGCAAGGGGCAACCTCATGCAGTGGTTGCTAAGGAGATTTAAAGGCAGCAAGCTGGGAGGCTCCGCATCAACGAGGTCATGGTGGTTTGGGTCTGCCCTTGGGAGGGAGGTCTAACTTCAAGGGTGGAGCTTTCCCCACTGTCTTCACAGCTCTCTCTCCTCTCTTTACCGTCCCATAGACACCAGCTCAGGAGAGCATTCTCCCTGAGGATGGATAACATGAATATTCCTGCCTCCCCACCGTGACACAGTAAGGACATTACAGATGGAGATGAGCTGACTGCAAATGTCCTTGAGGTTTCCTCAAAATGTTATTGGATGCCCATCTCTGGACACCTGTAAGCAAATTACCTAAATTCCCCTTTACATGACTTGAGATCACTAAGAGGGAAGGCAAAAGTCACAGTGAAGACAGTGTTTACACAGAACCCCAAACTGACCTTTCTGGGTTTGGCTGTGTTTCTTTTTGATAGGTACAAGAGTTTAGAGCAGAGCAAGTAAATCTGCCTGCTCACCTGTCATAACTGATCTAGTTGTTGAAAGAACTGAGCTAATAGCCCAACTCTTCATGACCCGTGTCATCTGGAGCGCAGCAGCTGGCTGCCAACAGCCTAGCACAGGGTCTTGGCCCAAGTCCACGTGGGAGTTAAAGTATTTGCCTGAGCATTGCTTAGGACGGGGCCCTTTGGAAGGTCACCAACCAGATGTCCAGGCATACTCAGATGGTTGGAAGCTGCTGCTTTGTTATCCTATGATCTGTAGCAGCGTTCCAGACCCTTGGAGCTCAGCGGTCAGGGCACTGTCATTCAGACATGGTGTCTGGCCTGCAGACAGGGCAGAATCACAGAGGGGATGGCAGCACCCCTACATAGCTTCAGTGCAGTAATATACTTCAGGACTTCCAGAAAAAAAAATATGAGCAGTTCTTTTCTTACTCATTGGATCTTTGATAATTGAAACTACGCAAGGGTCCAGCATGTGCTATACACATCTGTGCCCAAGAAGAAATGGAAAGAAGGAGCTGGCTTGGAAAGATGCTTGGCACTCATCTTTCTTTGTGGCTCTTCACGTTTTGCAGAACTGCACCACCCTCAAGGCAGAAGCATGCAACACAATTAATCCTTCCTGCAGAGAAGGAGAAGTTTGGAATATTCAAATATAGTATTTAATGGAGCCACACAGATTGCTCCAAATGCAAATTATCTGAGATTTGATTAGCAGGAATGTAAAGGAGAATAAAGACTAATATTTACTTGGCATTATTTTCAAAGCACTTTTGGGAAATTTCTCACCTGTGCCTCTTGACTAAAAATAATCATCATTTTGAGAATATTAAAGTAACTCAGCAGTTGAGGGGCTTACAGAAGGTCACAGATCTAGTGATGGTAAGGCCTGAACTGGACCCAGAGTCCTACTTTCAAATCCCCATTCTGTCATTTCCATGCCAGACTGCCTGCTGTCCCCCAGTTTCTGAACACTCAGTTCTGGTAGGGGGATGTTGGGGTGGTGACTGCATCTATGGACAGGCGAATGGCATGAACATGAGGGGATTCACCACCAGAAGCCACGGGGTAGCCCCTCAAGCCTCCTGCACTGGGCATCATGGAGATGACACTCTACTCATGGTTGCTCCCAAGAATAGGGATTCACTTCTCCCCTTGATAAAGGAGATCTCCAGCACCTTGAACATAGGCACCCCATGAAAGTGAATTAATCTTTTTCATCATCATTTCTCCTGGAAGATTGTAAGGGAAAGAGATAGTGTTGTGGCCAATGTTGCAGTGGCCACATGAACTATGAAGGGGAATGTTATAGCGAATGTTTTGATGCTTTTTCAGAGATAATAAGTTTCAAATCCTGGCTCTATGCATTGGTAGCCTTGGGATTTTGGGATAGTTAGAATATTGTGTGGATTAAGTGAGATAAGGTGCCTTGAATAATTGGCATTTATACATTAACCTTTTTGTTTCTGACCATGAACTTGAATCACATGGACTACAAGGCTGGTCCCTGGGGAGAAGAGTACTTCCACTTCCCATCCCTATTATCCTTCTGTATCTGGGGAGTTGGGACATTCTTGGCATTTATCTCTCAAGTCTGTCCAGGTTCTGTTGCACATGACACACTCTCAAATAGGGGACACAATAGTCTCTCCTGACCATGGTCACTTCCTGCCGTATGAATTGTTGGAATTCTAAAGGCACATTCCCATCAAACCAAATGTCATGTGGTGTCCTCTTTTCAAATGGACTGTCTCATTGATAAACCAGAGAAAAATAAAATGGTATTTGACAATTAAAGGTACATTTGTTTACCTCATGTAAGGCATCTAAGTTGAACCATTTAAGTTCTATTAGTAATTTCACATGATCCAACCCAAACACCACACATGTTCTTTTCTACTTTTGTCTTTATCCTAATTTACTCAACCTGCCTTAATGTATATGCTGTTCAGATTCATTTATCTTTAATTCTATTTTTTGTGTTATAATTACTTGCATTTTCTATTTGTCTTCATAATTGCTGGATGTTTTTATTAACAAAATCTTGCTGAGTCCTTAGGACAATAATTAAGTAGTATTATCCCCATTTTATAGATGTAGAAATGGAGGCTTGCAGAGGGTTTGCCCAAGGTCACAGCCAAGAAGTAGCCAAGCTATTGAACTTTTCCCACTATTCTCCAGTGATCCCTCTCAGTCACCATCAAAGTCATCATCATCATCATCAGCCAAATGCAAAAATATTTGTATTGTTGAGTTATTTTATATTTCTATTTATTTCTGTTGTTTCCTGGTTTTCTCTAGTTTTCCCTGGCAAATTCAGCCATTTGTATACCCAAGGTTACCTCAAGCTGATTTATCTTACTTCATCCTAAAAAGGAAAAGACCTTGCTGTTTGGGTCCACTTCACCTATAACTTCTCCTAGTTTCTTCCCAGACATCTTGACTGTCATAACGACTTTATTTCAGCATTTGGAAGGTGCTCCTGGATTACCTGCTTTTCCCCTGGCACAGCTGACCCCCATCCATGAGGGTAGAGTGATTTTCGCCTCAGTTGTAATAAAAAATTTAATTATTCATCAGTACAGTTGCTGTTAGACAAATGCCCAATTATTATTCATCCATAGCTAAGTAACCTCCTGCTCTTTTTTGAAGCAGAGGCAAACACAGCCCTTTCAGAACTGGCGGAGTGCACCGATCAAAGAGCACGTTATGTCTTGCTTTAACTGGGAAAGGGAAAAAGAGCCAGCACTCCTGCTTGTCCCTCAGCCTCTTCTCTCTCCTGTTCTCCTCCTTTTCTCCCAGTCAACTCCTAGCCTACAGTTAGGAAAGTTGGGAGTGAGGGAAACTTCAAGTCCCCAGGCTTGCAACTGGCAGCTGTAGGACATCTTGCCGGGCCCTCTTCTTCACCTGGCAAAGGTTCTCAGGGCCAACAGCTGCCCCGGGCCTTTTGCCAAAGGAGCAACAGGATTGCCAATGAGAATACAGAGTGGCTCTTGATTAGATCTACCTTGTGGCTGATTCTCTTTCACCAATCCCTGGCCACCTCCCTGCCCTATCTCCTGTAGGCCCAGGTCACCAGGAGGACAGAGCCACAAAGGAGGAAGCTCCCGGGGCAATCCCTTGCTTTCCTGGTCTGCCTTCCCCCATGAGTACCTCTCATCTTGCCTGCTCTCCCTCCCTGATCCCCAGGCCATCAGAACCTGTGGACTGAGTCAGGTCTCATGGGGTGGGTTGGACAGGTTTCCACTTTTTTCAACTTTTCCTCTTGAAATTAACTACTAGGTAGTTGTTAACCAGAAGTTTCTTGGATCCTCTTCTCATCCGGGTGTGTGTGTGTGAAGGGGAGGGTGTCCTCACATTCTGAGAGGTTTCCTGCTGCCCCATGTGCCTCCAAACATCCTGAAACCTTGTGAGAACTTGCCCCTTGGTTTCCACATTGGGCCTCAGCCCTAGCCTGGAGCAGGTCTCCTCACTCCACTAACCCAATAATCCCAATGTATTTATTTATTTTTTGTTTTCTGCTTCCTTCCACAAGAATATACACTCCATGAGCCGGGTGCAGTGGTGCACGCCTGTAATCCCAGCAGCTTGGAAAGCTGAGGTAGGAGGACTGACAGTTCAAAGCCAGCCTCAGCAATTTAGCAAGGCCCTAAGCAACTGAGCAAGACCCTGTCTCTAAAAAAAAGTATAGAAAAGGGCTAGGGATATGACTCAGTGATTAAGCACCCCTGAGTTCAAACCCTGGTACCACAAAAAAGAAAAAAAAAGAATGTATGTTCCATGAGAATAGACTTTGTTTTATCCATAAATAATGGAGTGCTCTGAACTGATTAGTACCCCATCCTAGTTCATAGGTTAAAGTTCTAGTCCCCAAGGTGATGGTATTTGGAGGTGAGTGTGTTTAATGGGGGGGGTGACAGTGGGGTCCTCATGACGGAGTTAGTGTCCTTAAAAGAAGAGATACCAGAGCACGTTTTTGTTTGCTCTTTCTGTTTTCACCATGTAAGGACACAGTGAGAAGTGGTCGTCTGCAGGCCACAAAGAGCTCTCACCAGGATCCAACCTTGCAGGCACCTGATCTCAGACTTCCAGACTCTGGGACTGGGAGACATCAGTTTATGCTGTTTAATCCCTGGACCTTTGGTGTGGCAGCCTGAACCAACTAAGGCATGCAGATTCATTATTTGCTTGAATAAATACATTCATGTCCCATGTGGCAGGAGACTAAGGATGGGATTTCGCTGTTGTCATTATCTGTTTGCTCCCTGCTGCGACTGCCACCCTAGCGTGAAGTCCTTCCTGTTTCAAGGTCACGGCCACCTGGCTTTACCTCCTCCTCCACCCACGCCTCCTTGTAGCCCTCTCACTGAGAGCTTTGGGATCTGGCTTTCTTCCTCCTCTTGCTCCATACTGATTTTTAGCCTCCTTGTAGGTGATCTATCTCTCAAATGATTCCTTAACACTGCTACCCATCATCCCCTGGGAATTTGCTGGAGCCATACACACACACACACACACACACACACACACACACACGAGCTCCCTGCCAGAACTCTAGACTCCTAGGCTTCCTGCTGTGACCATAATGCCTCTCCTCTGTCTTCCCCACCTCTCATTCCCACTACATGTGCCCTTTCACTGTGGAGACTCCAAGAGGCCAAGAGACCAAGGGGCCTCCTAGCTCACCTCGGCTAATTATTTTGTATGCAAATTGTTTCTTTATATGTGAGGGGGTCAGTTCTTAAGATGAATGAAGGATTTATCTAAAAAGAGTGGGGGTCAAGTAAATCTTATTAGCACTTTTTTGGGGGTAAACTGATTAGCTAGCAGCTAACACAGATGGCCAGCCAGGGCCTCTTGTCCATGAAGAGGTTAAAAAAGGAATGTCAAAGAAAACCATTTCAGGAGTTTATACATTCTCCAGAAAAGTC
The DNA here is from genome assembly GCF_047511675.1 of Marmota flaviventris. NCBI lineage: Eukaryota > Metazoa > Chordata > Mammalia > Rodentia > Sciuridae > Marmota > Marmota flaviventris. The sequence continues at coordinate 97,526,177 of NC_092500.1, forward strand.
TGGGAGTCTGGCTGAGCAGGGAGGGAGGGGCTGAAATCGAAGTGGCCCTTTGCTCAGCAAGCTGTGTACCAGGGCTGGGTGGTGTCCTCTGGAACAAGGAACACTGTTTTCATCATAAATTTCAGAGCTTGCAGAATCATGTGCCTATAGGATGGCGTCTGTTTTGCAGGACATTCTAAAAAATATTCAGGGAGCACAATGTAGGTGAGCAGCCGCCTTAATATACCCTTCAGTGGATGACTGTCTGGACTGTGTGAGCTCTTTCTATACTGTGATGCTTCTCCATGGTGCAGTGACAACCTCCCAGCTGGGGTGCAGAGGGGCAGGGGATAAAATGCACACACACACACACACACACACAGTTAATTTCTCAGCCCTTCTTGCTGCCAGAAGCAGCTATGTGATTTAGGTTCCGCTGACCTAATGCTCCTGCATGAGACTTTGACTCAATACTGAGCTGCACAGGGAAGGCAGAGCGGGGCATCAGCTTACTGGGACAATGGTGGCATAAGGAGTTGATTCTAGAGCTGGCAGCTGTGGTGGTCCATCTCTGAATCAAAACTTCATAATTATGGTGGAGGCACAGCTCCTTTGATGGGCCAGTTCTACAGTGGGTGCTGGTGGTGGTGGGGAGTCATTCCTGGAAGCTCAGCCAAGAGTCTGTTTCTTTATATTTCTCAGTGATTTTTTCGAGCTATCTATATCCTTTTCTACTTAAACTAGCTGCAATGGACTCTGTTTTCTCTAACAAGCACATTGGCCCACAGGAGCACCTTCTTTGCCAAGAGACCTTCCCAGCCCAAGTTCTGCAGCCATCTGAACCACTCTCCTGTTGTCACCCTCAAGGTCTTTGCTTTCCCTCCCCATCTTTCTTCTGCACCCACTCAATGAGATCCCTTCCCCTCTTCTCCTTTCCTTTTACTCTTGGGCAATGTTTGCAGAAATCACAAAACCATGCACAGTGCCACCATCTATGTCTCAGCCTCAATTGGTCCTTCACGTAGACTCAGCAATTCTTTTACTCTCTTGTTATGTCTATCCTCTATTCTCCTCAACAACTCAAAACTTCCCCCTTTCCCTGCATATACAGCTTTCTTCACTCTATGCAGACAGCCCTTTAACCTCCTGCTCCAGTGGCCTCACACCCCCTCGGAACCCTCAACCCCACACCCAGTCTATCTGTGTGCTTACTTCCTAAATTTCCTGCAGACCAGAGCACGGGCATCTCCTGTGCAACCTTCTCCTCTGATCCTATTGCCTCCCACCTTCTTGGGGACCTTGCTTCCCTGGTCATTGCCATTGGTTCCTCTGTCTCCTGTGTTCTTTCTCTTGCCCAAAAATGATACAAAAACATTTAGCCTGCTTGACAGCTAATTATTTTGTATGCAAATTGTTTCCTCATTTGTGAGGGAGCCAGTTCTTAAGATGAATGAAGGATTTTATAAAAAGAGTGGGGATCAAGTAAATCTTATTAGCACTTTTTTTTTTTTTTTTTTTTGCTGGGGGTGGTAAACTGATTAGCTAGCAGCTAACACAGGTGGCCAGCCAGGGCCTCTTGTCCATGAAGAGGTTAAAAAAGGAATATCAAAGAACACCATTTCAGGTGTTTATAGATTCTCCAGAAAAGTCTGGGAGTATGGCTGGGCAGCTCTTGTCCTGGGCTCTCTTTGTGATGACTCCACCCACCTCCTGCTGGATCTTTCCTCTGAACCTCTCATCATGTTAATTTTTTTTTTCTTTTTTGCAGTCTTGGGGATGGAACTCAGAGTCCCACGCAGGCTAGGCAAGTGCTCTACCACTGAGTCACATTCCCAATCCCTCAATGGTTTTCATCTTGAAAACAGTTCTTCTCCCTTGACACCCTCCTCCCCCATTAGCAAGCCTCCAGCTTTGTATTCAGACTTCTCTAAACACTCACCTCTCCTCCCCATGTTCACTCACTTGCCTCCCTTTGGCTCCTTATTCCACACAGGTCTGTCTTCTGAACTTTCCAACTCTACCCAAACTCTTGTGCAAAAGTCACTCGTGGCCTATACACCAGGCACAAATGACACTTTTTCATCTTCTTCCTCAATTTCTCTGTTGCCTTTGACACTTGGGGGCTCCCAAGGTAACCAACAGTCCTGGTTTTCCCACGTATGTCCGTGATCACTGAAAGGTGGTCCTGTCCAGATGTCTTCTCCACATCACAACCTTAGAGGTTGTCTGGCATTCCACAGGATTTTTCTTGGACAATTCTCTTCCCTCTGGACTCTCAGCATCATCCAATACTATTTTTTTTCCAACTAAAGACCACGTGCTAGTGATTCTAAAACCTGCCAAGTATTGCTTGAAAACGATACAGAGAAAAATTACAATCCAGGGGAGGGGAGAGGAGAGATTTGCTTTAACCTAAGACAGAAACACTAACATTGCATGCAGCTCTTACCATTTAGTATCCACCTTTCACTGGGTGGTTACTCAAATGTTTACCAGGAGGCCACCAAGTTTGTTCAGGTGACAATGGGCACCTCTTTGCTTGAATTTGCTCCTCCTTTACTGCAACAGGGACTTTGTGAGGACTGGGAAGTGGCTGTCTTTTGGTTCACCCCATCTATCTGTTCCCTGAGTCCCTCTGTAAATATTGACACTATTAGGCATATTATAGGCAGGAGAATGTTCTCTGCCCCTGGAGAGCTGCCACCACTCAGAGAGGCTTGTGGGGGAGGGGAGAGGCTGGGAATGGCAGCTGCTTCCTATGTCCATACTCTACCAGCAGCCAGGCCACCCGTGAGCCATTTTTTCTGCTATTAAAGCACTGTTAGGATGCCTCATCGTTGTAGCATCAAGAGATTTCAAGCTGGTGTTGCCATTTGGAATTTGGTACCCAGAATTTGTTCTGGGAGCGCTAGTAGATTTCCATGGAGACAGCTAGAGAGACTTAGCTTTAGGATGGGTATCTTCTCTCCATGGAACTGTTACCCCTCTCAGGACAAACACCCTCTACTGTATATTCAGGCATTCAGTCCCTTTGGCTTGGCATTCTCTTGTCCTCCATCATCTCGTGTTTGGGACTTGCTCCTTGAAAGCAGAAGCTATGGATGTTACATATGGCACACATGACGTGTTCCTAGTGAGGAGAAAGATACAGAGGAAAGAACCCAGCCCTGAAACAGAAAGAGCATGAACTCTGAGTTGGAAAATCTGTGTGTCAAGTCTCTGTTATTAACAAACTGTGAATCTGGGGCAATTACTTATCTGAGTTTGCACTTAGTTAACTACAATATGGAAACAATAATTTTGCTTTGTTACATGATTACAAAGATTAAATGAAAAATCACAGGTAAAGCACCCGGCATTTATTACATGCTCCCTAAAGTAGCTGTTAGTAGTATCATTAGCAGATGCTTTATAAACATTTTTTGCTCCTTTCTCCTGGAGAAATCACTCAATTCTTTATCCCACTGTGGATAATTCTCAGTTTTTGATTGTCTATATAGCACACCAGAGTATTTGCCATTAGTGGTGAATATATATTTCACACATATATTTTTATGTTTGTGTCCTAAAGTCTAATATAAGATTTCTGAAGTTAGAAACCCAATTCATAGTGTTTGAATATCTCCTGGCTCACATAGTGTACCAATCATAGTAGGTGGTCAGTAAATATTTGATGACACAGATGAATAATATTTCCTTTGTTCTGTATTCCCTTCACATTCTTTTATTTGGCTCTAACTCCAAGCAAGGGCCAAGAGTGGTAGTCCAAGCCAGGACAAATTACTGTGCAAATACTTTGCAAAGTAATAACCTACTTGAGGATGAGCAGAAATTGGCTGTATCCTTAGTAGAGTTATGAACAGTCACTACTGACACTCATGAACCTCTAGCACATGGTGGGTGGGCTGAATGGTTTTTCTGTTGGGCTTAGAAGGCATCTTACACTAAAAATGCCACGTCCGTCTATCTGACTGATATCAGCTCCATTGATTTTTTTTTTTTTTTCGGTACCAGGGATTGAACCCAGGGATGCTTAACCACTGAACTACATCCCCAGCCCATTTTATTTCTTATTTTGAGATAGGATCTCACTAAATTGCTGAAGCTGGCTTTGAACTTGTGATCCTCCTGCCTCAGCCTCAGGAGCCACTGGGATTATAGGCATGTACCACTGCCCAGCTGCTCCATAGATTTTTAAATGGAAAATTTCTCTTTCTTCATGACCAAAGAGGGAGGGGCCTTATGAAACTTCTGGAGACCACACGTGGCTGAGGTGTAATATCAATATGGGGTTTTATTTTTCATTTCAAGACTTCCAAGACAAGCTGTGGTATGATGGCAGAAGATAAGGAAAAAGATAAGAAAACCAACTCCTCCTGTACTTCTACTTTCTAAGCCAGATCTTTGATCTCATGTCCTAGAAATGGAAGCAGAAGGAACGGGATAGAGGAACAGAGGAGTGGAATGGTCCCTAAATCAGAGAAATTACAGCCCCAGAACCCTATACCTCGTTGGCTTTGCTGCTTCATGTCCACGTTACAAGTCTCTCACAAGTTTCTCTTGTGAACAGCTCTACTCAAGGAGACATGGGGAAGGGAATGCTGGGAAACATGACTCCAGCTTAGCTAAATTGACACAGCATAAAGCTACCACAGATACTACGCTTGGTTAGCATCCTAGGAAAGGGAAGTCTAGAAGAGAGAATATCACCTACAGTTCTCAATTGTACAAGTCATTTTCCCACTTTGTAATTAGTAATTTGTGGATAATATGGGGAGATTGTAAGAATATCCTGATTCCCAGTGAAGCTCACCCAGTGGTCCCAGCATCTTCTTTTACTTTCTACAAATTGCCCGAATTGACCAAACACGGTCAGTGTGAGTCCCTTCAGGCCTTGGTCTTTGTGTATTCCTTTACTTTGCAGGGAGGGGAGAGATCCCAGGCTCAGCTTATGTTTTCCAGCTCCAGACCTAAAAACAGATATTTCTCCAAGGAACACTTGTTCCTTTTAATAAAGAATGGTATTTAGAAGTCAAGTTCTGGTTGCTAGGTGTGCTCATTGCTATTGGCATATCTTTGTACCTAGGCCCTTTCAATGGAAGAGATAACAAATATATTTTTAAAAATTATGAGTTCAACTAAGAGCGGTGGCACATGCCTGTAATCCCAGCAACTCTGGAGGCTGAGGCAAGAGGACTGCAAATTCAAGGCCAGCCACAGCAACTTTGTGAGGTACTCAACAACTTAGCAAGAACCTATCTTAAAATAAAACATAAAAAGGACTGGGGATGTAGTTCAGAGGTAAAGAATCCCTGGGTTCAGTCCTTTGTATCAAAAATTTAAAAAATTAAAAATAAATGATGAGTTCATACTGGCATTTATCATTGAAATTTATCCTTACTTGTGTTTTAATTTTAAATTTTTGTTTCTTTTATCACAGTGAAAACTTGGTTCTCAAAGACACGTGAATAGTGAAAGGACTAATTTGAGAGCCCTTCTTTCTTTCTTTTCTTTTTTACATGTGGATTTCAGTAGTTCCAGCACTGTTTGGTGAAAAGATTATCTTTGCTTCAATGTACTTGTACTGATGTGTGTGTGTGTGTGTGTGTGTGTGTCTGTTTTATTTTTATTTATTTATTTGGGGCATTATAACTATACACGATAGTGGGATTTGTTGTTATATATTTCTACATGTACACAATATAATAATATAATTTGGTCAGCATTGTATTGCTTTTGATCCTTTGTCAAAAATCATATGGGCCTATTTCTGGACTTTTAATTCTGCTCTATTGAACTGTTTGTCTATTATACCAGTACCAAATTGTGTTGATTGGTAAAACCTTACAGTCTAGAAGTCAGGTAATGTCAATTCTTTGATTTTGTTCTTCTTCAACATTGTAATGTTGACTGTTTTGGAATCTTTGCCTTTCTATATAAACTTTAGAATCAGTTTATCAATTGTCATGAAATAACCTACTTGGATATTTTAGAATTGTGTGTAATTTGTAGATCAAGTTGGAAAGAACTGACATCTTCACAATATTAAGTCTCCTATCCATGAATATGGAATATCTCTATTTAGTTCTTCTTTTATGTCTTTCATTAGTGCTTTGTGCTTTTCCTTTTACCGATCTTGTACATATTTTGTTTGATTTATATCTAAGAATTTCAGTTTTGGGGGGTGCTAATGTAAATGGTTATGTTTTTAATTTAAAATTCTACTTATGCATTTATGGCATATGGACAAACTGTTGAGTTTTGTATAGTAACTTTGTTTCCCACAACCTTGCTTTCTTGCTTATTTCTTTATCCATTAGTCCTTCTTGGATATTTTGGATTTTCTACCTAGAAAATTGTGTCATCTATTCATTTCTTTCTTTACAATCACTATACATTTTATTTATTTCTCTATTTTACTAGTAGAACTTCCAGTATAATGTAAAAAGCATAATTTTTGGTATTTGCATTTGATCTTAGGCATTACTGAAAAAAATCTCTATGCCTATCACTCTTTTTAAAATTTTTTTTTAGTTGTAGATAGACATCATACCTTTGTTTTATTTATTTAGTTTTATGTCGTGCTGAGGATTGAACCCAGTGCCTCACATGTGGTAGGCAAGCACTCTACAACTCTAGGTACCCGTAACTCTTATTTTTTTATCCACCCTTCCTTGTCAATAATTTTTATTTATTTCTGACTTAATTTTCTATTTTTTCCTTCCATTGGAGAAGTAAACAAATATATTTGCTCACACTTCTATTTCCCTGTTGTTCTTTAAAAAATGGAAAACATGTCCTATATACTCTTTTGCCCTTTGCTTTATCCATTTAACAATATAACCTGGAAATTATTAAAACTATACAGCTCTTTCACATTTTTTATAGCTGCATAGTATTCTGTTGTGTGTGCTTACCCTAGTTTATTCAACCAGATTCCTTTGAGTAGGTATTTGTGGTATTTCCAGTACTTTGCTAATACAAATAACTGTTGTAATTGAATAGCCTCATACTTATGCTGTTTTGTATTTGTAAAAGTACAACTTCAGGGTAAATTCCTAAAAGCATGATTGTTTTTGTCATAGAGTAAGAACATGCATTGTTTATTGTGAATTGTTGAATTTTTCTCCACATCAATTGTACTATTTTGTACTCCAACCAACAAAATAGAAGAATGTCTGTTTTCTCACAGCCTTATCAACTGAATGTGTTCTCAAGAATTTGAATTTTTGTTATCTTGATAGATGAGAAATTATATTTTGGTGTCGACTGAGTTTTAATTTCTCCTATTATTGTATATTTCCATGTGCTAAGGCATACCCTCATTTCTTGACTGGGCTATTGCAGTAGCCTCCTGACTGATTTCCCTGAATTTATTCCTTTTTAATTTTCTGTAGCCCCACTAGAAAATTCTTTCTAACAAAATCAATCTGATTATGAAGCATACTTGGTAAATTATTTAATTATGCCCATTGTTTTTAGGGAAAAAATCTCAATTTCTCAGCATGGCGTACAAAACTCTTTTAATCAGTTCTTTGTCTGCCTTAAATCCAGTTTCTTGTTTGCAAGTACCCCTCTTCCACTCATTGCAAATATATCTTTATGCCTTTCTGTATGTCATTCCTTCTTTTTGGAATCCCCTTCCTCTTGTTTACTAGAAAAACCCCTATCCATACTTCAAAGCCCAGTTCCTTGATAAAGTCTTTCTTAATTCCCAAAGAAGAGCTACTGATTCTCCTGGGTTCTTACAGAACTTTATAATACTGACTTCTAAAACTGCATTCATCAGACTTGCTGTAATTGTTTATTTTAAAAACCATCTCCACTAGTCTTCAAACCCTTGTTTTACATATCTGCCCTCCTTTTCAGGCACTGGGTCAGTTTATACAGTAAGAACTAAATAAAATTTGCTTAATGAGCAAATGAGAGTTCATCCTTTTTTGTTTCTGCTGATACAAAATTTGACATGTTCTCTTTATCTTCTCTGGACTTTCCTTTTTCAAAGATGCTAACCTATAGACTTAGCCCGTTAGTATGCATGACCAAGCTTATGAGTTTCACAGCTTAACGCACTGCCAGATCTCCTAGGCTAACTTTTCTTAGCAAATGAGGTCATCTAATTATTGAATCTTAGAGGAATCATTTGGTCCCTCTTCTCCAGGCAGAACTGGGGCTTTTGGGCCATTGTAAGAGTGAGGGAAGAGAGGATTTCATGATTTCAGATCTCAGCATCATCTCAGTGTACATATTTCTTTTCAAATATGTGTGCAATAGTAAAAGTCACCATGGCTTGAACAGAAGGGGTTAAATTTTAAGGTAACAAAGTTATTATTTCTTCTCAGGTCAAATAAAGTGCAAATGCCTGATCAATAGAATTGTCTTCATTTACTGCAGATGTTTTTGTGAGGATTATGGTGTAGTCATGTCGACTAAAGTGCCTGAAGAACACAGCTGAGGGTGTTTAAACTGCCCATCTCTTTTTGTCATCTGCTTTGTGACTCCCTTGCGGTTCCATTGGTCATCATAGCAATGTGCTACTGAGCTATTATGGCCCCCATACTAATTTGATTCAAATGGAAATTATTTTATTACTATTCTGCAAAGATGGAGGCTCCACATTATTATCCAAGGAATGTTTTTGATCAAGTTTTTCATAAAACAGTTTCCGTGGCTGGAGTTGTGGCTCAGTGATAGAGTGCTTGCCTAGCATGCATGAGGCACTGGGTTCGATCCTCAGCACCATAGAAAAATAAACAAATAAAATAAAGGAATTCTGTTCATCTACAACTACAAAAAAAAAATTTTTAAAAACACTAGTTTTCCTTCCCTGAATCAATGTCTGTATGTATTTTTACTGCTCTATTCTCCCTGCAATATAAATAGATAAACTGTTGCCCAAGCCCATCAGGGACAGGTGCTAGCAGTGTGGAGCGCTGCTCATGTTGTGTCACACATTAGGGAGCTGTTGCCATACATCCCTAATCCTTCACTAAGTTTGTTGTGCTTACTCTGAAAAATGTGCAACCTGGAAAACTGCCCAGAGAGATGCCAATGATCTTTGTATTCCCTTTAGGATGTAACTTATTCAAACAGGTACTGTGCCAGATCCTAGAGATAGAGCATGGTCCTTGCCCTCATGGAAATAATTATCTATGGGGGGAAAAGAAAAGTAAAACCAATGTTTTATCTATATAACACAGTAAAAACAACTTAAAATTTTATGAAGAAGAATCGCTCTCAGTGATGCACACCTATAATCCCAGCAGCTTGGGAGGCTGAGGCATAAGGATCGCAAGTTCAAAGCCAGCCTCAGCAACTTAGTGAGACCCTGTCTCAAAAATAAAATGGGCTGGGGATGTGGCTCAGTGGTTAAGCACCCCTGGGTTCGATCCCTAGTTCCAAAAATAAAATTTTATTGAGGAAGCAAGTAAATAAGTGAATTAGATAATGATAACAGTGACCTTTTGCTAGGTTGATTGAAGGTATCCTGGGGAGGCTGAGACCTGAAGAACTGGAAGGAACCAGCCAGATGAAGAACTGGACAAAAGACATCCCGGGATTGTGGAAGAACATAGGGGGCAGCAAGACCTTGGCTTTTTTCAGTAAGGAATTGTAGGAAAGGAAAATAATGAAGGTGGAACTTAATGAACAAGGAAGAGACTGAAGCAAGCAAGATGTGGTTAAAAGGGTAGCAAGGGTCCAAACAGACAGGGCCTGGAGGTTACCCTGGAGTCACCTTCCTGGAGAGATGAGAAGACATCCGAGGGTTTTTTTGGTGACCTGATTTATGCTTTCAAGACCACTTTTATTGCCCTGAGGTGAACTGTTTGGAGTGGGCAGGGTTGAAAAGAGGGTAACCAATAATGAGCTTTGAGCTGTGGGGAAGAGGTGTTGGTAGGCATGTTTGACAAGGGAAAGAAACCGGTGGATCAAGTAGTATTTTGGGGCTGGGGGCTGCGGTGCATGCCTCTTGGGAGGCTGAGGCAGGAGGATTGACAATTCAAAGCCAGCCTCAGCAACTTTGTGAGACCCTGTCTCAAAATAAGTAAATTTTTTAAAAAGGGCTGGGGATATGGCTCGGTGGTTAAGTGCCCCCGGGTTCAATCTCTAGTACTAAAAATGCAAAAAAAGAAAAAGAAAAGGTTGATGGGTCTTAGTTAATAAATCAAATATTGTAGGGTGAGAAAAAGGAAGTAATCAGAGAGAATTTCCAAATTTCTCCAGTCTCAAGCAAATTAATAGATGGTAGCACTTATATTTTCTTTTAAAATAAAATTATTTTCACTTGTGTGTACATGCTCGTGTACTATGTACACATATATGTTTAAAAATCAGGCAACATGTCAGTCAGCTTTCCATCACTATGAGGAATGCTTGAGATAAGTCAACTTATAGAAGAAAAATATTTAATTTGTCTCAAAGTTTTAGAGTTTTTCAGTCCAGGATTGAGTGGCCTCACTGTTTTTAGGCCTGTGGCCTGGTACCACATCATGGAAGAGCAATAATAAAAAGAGCATCTTATGGACAAGATGCAAAAGAAGAAGAAGAAGCGGTAGGGTCTCAATATTCTCTTCAAAGTCATATTCCCAGTGACCAGAAGACCTCCGTCTAGTCCCCATCTATCCAAGGTTCCACCACTTCCCAGTAGTGTCACAGGCTGGAGACCAAGTCTTTGACACACGAGCCTTTGAGGGATACTGTAAACCATTGCATAGCACTAAAAGCATGTATAACCAAGCATGTTGGTTTCTTTCTATCCAGTTCCCAGAGGCAACTATCTGCAATTCTTGTGGATATTTTCTTGGTATTTATTTCTCAGTTTCTAAATAATGTGTGTACATAGCTATTTTCCTTAAATGTCTGTTGATCCTTGGTCATGTACTTATATATAAAAGGAGGTGCATGGGTTAAAGCTTCATGTACACATCTGGGCCTCTTCCTGCTGACTAGGAGGCTTCTCAGGAGGGAGCAGGCAGTGTGAAGTCAGCCCAGGTGCCATGTCTGAAGATCATTTCTGTGGGTTCATTAAGTTCTTCAAGGAGGAATATCCTAACTTCTTTCCTGGGCACATGCCCTGTTGTTCTGAGAGTACAGCTGGGGAGTCGAGCAGGGTCTGCTTCCTAGCATGATCTGTCCACACTTATTTCTGGTCCTTAATCCCACCCTCACTCCTTTCTATGCCTGCTGTCTGGAGTCCGAGAAGAAAGCTTCCCTTTCCCTTTGATCTCTCATCTGGCTCAGGGAAGGGTTCTGGTCACTTTTATCCTGAGCATGGATGGACAGCAAAAGTCAGGAACTCAAGGTTCGAACGTGTGATGAGATGTTTGTATAGTTGTTTCGAAGCATGTGGGTGGGTTGTTAGGTTTGGTCTTTGAGAAGACTTTGGAGAGATAAGCCTGGAGTCATCGCCCTGGAGGGCATTTAAGGCCATGGAAATGGAGGCCATCATTCCAGAGAGGGGAGGGAAGAGGGGAGGATGTGCAAGGTCCAGTTCTGAATATTTCCAGCACTGGAATAGGGGAGTCTGTGGGCTAGAAGCCAAGAGTGGAAGGAGGGAGGGTGTCCCTCCTCTGAGGTAAGTAGAGGAGAAAGGTCTCCCACACTTTGGAAAGAACTGGTAGCTGAAAAAACAAGTGTCCACTAATGGAAAAAAGGATGAACAAAACGTGGTGTATACATACAGGGGAATATTATTTAGCCTTAAAGAGGAAGGAAATCCTGACACAGGCTACAACACAGATGCACTTGTGGACATTGTGCTCAGAGAAGGACAAACACAGTATGATTCCATTATGTGAAGGACCTAACCTAGCCAAATTTAGAGATCTACAAAATGGAAATGTGGTTGCCAGCCCTGGGAGGAGAGGTAGGGAATGCAGAGTTGATGTTTATGGACATGGAGTCTCAGTTTTGGAAAACGAATGAAGTTCTGGGAATGGAGGGTGGTGATAGTCATACAGCCACATGCATGGCCTTAAAGCCACTGGTTTTTCTACTTTGAAATGGTTAAAGTGGTCATTTCATGTTCTGTATGTTTTACCATAGTAAAAAGAAAGGATATCAAGAGGTATCAGGTGATGCAAAGATCAATGATGGAATAAAACAGAATGATAAAGAAACCAAAATGGGTTGCTGAGAAAGAGCAACAGAGCCCTGTCTGCTTATTGCATTAATTCTGTCTGGGTCTCCCCCCACGCCAGCCTCACCCGGCCACGGCACTCTGGGGCATCCCTATAAAGGTAGGTGTGGTGTGGGGAGGAAATAAAAGGCAAGGGTAGGAGAATGAGTCAGTTAAAGAAGAAGAATCTGAGGAGGGCAAACGTGTGAGGAGAGAAGAAAGAACAAACACAGAAGGAGGGAGGGGGAAAAACCAGAGGGAGAAAAGTGTCCATTGAAGGCATAACAGCCAGGCACAAGGACAGGCCGGTCAGCTGCTCCTTGTCTTGGGCTTGCTTACAAGCATATGACAGGACCCCAGGTGTGGGTCCCCAAGAAAGCCACACAGCTGGAGAATGTCCAGATAAAGCCAATGGAGGCAGCATTTCTCCACGCTTGCAGAACCGGATTCTCGTGTGAACGTGCCACCAATAAAAATTGCACTTTCACTCACTCAGTCATATGGAGTTATAACGCTTCTTCCATGATGCATCATGTGTAGAGGGAGTTCATGAGAAATAAATGGGCATATTTCCTAACTCTGTCACTGTTTCAAATTCATAAGGAAAATGCATGAAAAATATGGTTTGCTGTAACATACAGAAAAGAATCTTAAGAGAGACCCATGATTTTTCTAAAACACTAATAGTAGGTGGTACTTATTTAGAGAAATGAGGAAATAAAGGTAATAAAAAATGAAGAAAATGAAAACCATCCCCAAGTTCCACTTCCTAGAGTTATCAAGTTGATGTTATCAATTTCTATTTCTCTGTTCTCTGAATCCAGGCAGTCTGGGGACAACTTCAGCCAGTAGAGAAAGGGAGAAATGAGTTAGGCTCTGGACTTTCTGAGGCTGTTCCTTACGAGCAATAGCTTATTCATTGGAACACATGCTCTTGGGTGACATGTGAGAAGTCTGATTACTCCAAGGCCACCATGCTGTGAGGAAGCCCAAGATCACCTATAGGCACACCAAGTGCCAGATGAATCATCCTGGCCTCAGTGCCAGACATTCAAGAAACCTTCATGTTTTTCCAGCCCGCAGTCAGTTGAGTCACAAATTGCCAGTCAATCCCTGCTGGGACTCCAGACACCAAGGAGCAGAGATAGGCATCTTATTGTGTTCTGTACGAATTTTTTTTTTTTTTTTGGTACTGAGGATTGAACCCAGGGGCACTAAAACACTGAGCCACATGCTCAGATCTTTTTGTATTTTATTTAGAGACAGGGTCTCACTGAGTTGATTAGGGCCTCGCTAATTTGCTGAGGCTGGCTTTAAACTCACAATCCTCCTGCCTCAGTCTCCCGAGCCACTGGGATTACAGGTGTGTGCCGTTGCACCTGGCTACAAATTCTTGATCTACAGAATCTGTGAGCATAAGAAAATGGATGTGGCTTTTTGCCACTAAGCTTTGGAGTGGTTCTTTTACAGAGAACTGAAATACCCAGCTATTAGTTCTTTTTCTTAGAGACAACCACCATTTGCCAGTTTCTTGTGTGTTCTACAGATGACACAATCACAGATTTTTCCTTTTGATGTATTTTTAGTACAACTGGTTGCATACTAAACAAATTGTTCTACGCTTAGATTTTTTTGTCATTTAACAACATACCTTGAAGATAGTTCTACAACCTGTACATATAGAAACCATTCTTTCTATGATTACACAGTATTTTACTATCTAATCATATCATAATTTAAATAACTAGCCCTATATTCAGGAACATTTAGGTGATTTTCAATCCTTAAATTTAATTAAGAGGTACTGGTATGGCCCTTGTAATTTTGGTGACATTGACATTTTTTTTTCTTTTCCGTTTTCTTCCTAACAGAAAGGCCTATGAGTATCAGTTTCTTCACAAACACTGTGTATTGTCAAATTTACTTTAAATATCTGCCCAACAAAGTCATAGAGTAATAAAAATATATTACTATAGTTTTAATTATTTTGTTATTTATTTTCAGTAAAGTTGAACATCTTTTCAGTATATTCATATCCAACAGGAGACTGGGTACAAGGCCCTAGGTTCAAGCCCCAACACCAAAAAGCAAGCAAACAAAAAAAGAACCATCTACATTTCTTTTTTGATCAATGCTATTTATAACCCTTTCCCATTTTCCTACTGGACTATGGTCTTTTAACTTTTTATTTATTGAGCTCTATATAGTAAAGATGTAAGCCTTTGAAGTAAAATTTAAAATTTCACACTTTTTTCTCCCCTTACCCCAAATTTTAAACATTTTCATGCTGTCAAATTGTTCAATCTTTTCCTTTTTGATTTTCTGAATTATATGGCATTCTTACTGTGTCACATAGCATTGCAAGTGTCATACAACTGTGAGAAACAAGACAGTGGCTGTGAAGCTTGATCTGGATCATTGGCCTGATTGACTGAGAGATGCCTAGGATTAACAGACTTCTGGGTGTGTCTATGAGAGTATTTCCAGAGATGATTGGCATGTGGGACAGCAAACTGAGGGGGGAGAACTTCCCGGAATGTGGGTAGCACTGTCTGATAGGTTGGGGCCCTGGAAGGAACAAAAGGTGGAGAAAGGTGGAAGCTGTAGTGGACAGGATATTGAGGGGCTATGTCCATTGTGGCTGCCGTTGCCCATGGGCATCAGACTCCAGATCCTTTATTCTTCCAGTGTGGATTCTCACAGCAATTCTCCAGGGAGTTTCCAGGCCGTCAGCCATGGACTGGAGCCGCATCATTGGTCTCTCTTGTTCTGAGACTCCAACTTCTTGGACTGAGCAGCTCTTGGTTCCTCCAGCTCTCCAGCCTGGAGATGGCCATTGTGGCCATTCAGCTTCTGATCATATAAGCCAACCTAACTTTATTTATAATCATACTTATATATACCCTGTTGGTCATGTTCCTCTAGAGAACCCTGACTAATGTTGTTGATCAAGGAAACAGGATTCTTTTTCACGTCATAAGGAGAAGTCTAACAATGGATGGTTGTTAGCATTGGTTCAGCAGCTCAACGATGTCAGTGTCCATGTCTCTTCTCCTACTCTCTCAGCCTTTCCCTTGAGTCCCAAGAGGATTCTACAGGACTAGCCTTTCAGGGAAGATGTGAGCCAGTGTGTCTGTCCATTTTTAGGGGAAAGCAAGAAAATTTCCCAGCACATTTCTACTAATGTCTTACTGGCCAAAATCAATCCACATAGACACCATAGCTTCAAGACAGCCTGGGGAAGTAGAGAACAAGATTGTTACCATGACCCATTTTTTGGGATTGGGTCTCTCGCCACCCTGAACAGAATTGGAGCTTCATTTAGTTGGGAGGAAGAGGGAGGTAAGTTATGGATATGATGAGCAGGCAACTCAAATCTTCTGGCATACTAGAAAGGGCTTTCCCCTCTATGAGATTATAAAAGCAATTTTCCCATGTTTTCATCCAGTATTTTTTTTCATACTTACAATATTGAGAGAAAAGTACCTCTTCATTTTGTTAAGTTACCAAAGATCTGGTTTGATGCAAAAACTGTTGGGAGTTTAGCTTTAGCATGTATGTTTTTTTTTTTTTTTAAATACACTACAGCAGTTATCACACATATAGGGCACAGTTTTTCATACTATGTATATAAAGTATGTTCATGCCAATTTATGCCTTTATACATGTACTTTGTTGTTTTCTTGCATTACAATTCTTAATACACATATATATCACAATTTTTCATATCTCTGTATATAAAGTACATTGACACACAATTCAAGTCTTCATACATGTACTTTGTATAATGATGTCCATCACATTCCACCATCCTTGCTAATCCCCTGCCCCCTCCCTTTCCCTCCCACCCCTCTTCCCTATCTAGAATTCATCTATTCCTCCCATGCTCCCCCTCCTTACCCCACTATGAATCAGCCTCCTTATATCAGAGAAAACATTTGGCATTTGTTTTTTTGGGATGGGCTGACTTCACTTAGCATTATCTTCTCCAACACCATCCATTTACCTGCAAATGCCATGATTTTTTTTTTAAATGCTAAGTAAAATTCCATTGTGTATATATGCCACATTTTTTTATCCATTCATCCACTGAAGGACATCTAGGTTGTCTCCACAGTTTAGCTATTGTGAATTGTGCTGCATTTTTATGGTTTGATTTTTCACTCTTATATCTGTGATCCACTTATTAATTTTAGAACATAGATCCAAATTTTCCCTGAGAGGAAAACCCAATTGTCTACACTATTTATAAAGTAATCTAGCTTACCTTCACTTATGCAAAATTCCACCTTTAGCTTACACAAAATTCCTATATGAATTTGAGTACTTTTCTATTCTATTGACATATTTATGAACCAGTACCACACTATTTTAGTCAGCTAAATTTTGTTAGAATAGTTTTTTTTTTTTTTTTTGCCCCAGAATTATCCTGGCATTTCTGGCATGTTTATTTTCCAAATAAACTTCTGAATAATTTTGTTTGGTTCAAAAAAATTCTGTTAATATTTTAAGAGAATGATATGCATTTTAGATTAATTTATTAATCTTTATGATGTCAAGTCTTTCCATTTAAGAACATATTTGCTCAAGATATGTTAGGGAGAGCAGGGTCTCCTGCATTGACATTTTATTATTTTCTTGCATTTTAAAATTTACTCCTAAGTGTATTATTATTTTATCTTTTTTTTTACTATTGTCAACAGTATCTTTCCTTCCATTATAAATTCTAAACAGATATTGTTTGTGTACACAAAGACTTTTGATTTTTGAATATTGATTTTGTATTCAGATAGCTATTTCTTATTTTTTAAAAAAATTAGTGAATTTTGTTGTTCTGCAGGGAAACATCATAGTATTATCAATGATTTCATTTCTCATTGTTTCCTTCTTGTCTAATTGATTTGAATAAAACTTACAGAATAATATTAAACAGAAATAGAAATAATAGTTGAAGACCTTGTATTATTTATGATTAACAGAGAATAATTTATGTATTTATTTTCCTTGTTATATATATGCAGTATATATGTATATGTATGTAACATTGTCAAGGAAGTACTCAATTATTCCTATTATGTTAAGAGTTTTATCTGATACCTTTTTAGAAGACTTACCGTGAAACATAAAATTGGTGTAAGTCTTTGCATTTTAGATTTATTGACCAGTTAGGGGAAAATACAAACAGTACATCTCTGTAGGTTAGTGAGAAAAAGAGATCTTATCTAGATTTTATCTTATAATAAAATAAAATTTGTAAAGGTGGATATTTTTACAACAAAGCATGTTTCAGGAAAATCATTTTTATTTACGGGAAAATGGGATCCATCCATTTCTGAATTTCTCTGATTCTTAATCATCAGGCTGAATTGCTGCTCATAATTGAAGATTAAATCCAACAAGGTATATTCTGAAATGGTCCTATATCCTTCTAGATGCCAACATTTCTCAGATCTTCCTAGAAGAGAATTTAGTTTTAGAAAGCAGTGTCTCCATTCATGTTTGCTTTCTTGCCAAAATCTTTAAAACCTGTTGACCCTTTCATAAAACCTCCTTTTTGATGTGAAAAATAACCAAACTCCTGAATTGGAGTTTATGAAGGAGAATAATTTGTAGAGAATGTAGAAGGGAAAAAATAATGCCTTTGCTTCTAGAAAGGTCAACGTAGGCACAACAATACTGACCAAAGCCTATTTGATGGTTTCCAGTTTGCAGAGTCAGCGAGTGCTATTTTTACTCCAGTGTTTGCAAAGAGACTTCATGCTTCACTGTGCCAAGTTGTATTTTGGAGCTCAGGAGGCTGAAATCGGTTTTTGTGTTAGTTTCTACTTCCTAGATTAAGCTTCTCTTGGACTTTGGACAAGCAACAACAGCAAAGAATGAAGAATGACTGAACGAGGCTGAGAGACTGCACAGGGGATAAAGATGGCTGAGGATGACCCAAGAGAATTGGAGTTGATAAGGATCCCCCATGCTCTACTGTAGCACGAACTCTCCAGGGAGTTCAGAGGATGTGGCAATGTGGTCTGATTTCCTCTCACAGCAACTCTGGACCATAGGTAATGAGTAGAAAGGAAGCTCTCATCTTTGATAGTTAAATGCTAGAAATGGAACAATGAGAGCCCTGTTCTTGCATTCCCCGGGCACCGTGGAATGGAAACCCCAGTCATCTCTGTGTTCTCTCTCCAGGTGAGGTGACACTGGCTAGGATTCCTTTTGCCCTCTTAGTTGAGTCAGCTTCTGTTTCCCTTGTATTAGAGAAAGTGAATCCCACACTCTTTTAAATCACAAGCAACAATACTGGCTTTGTGCACTCAGCTGTCCCTCTAAGTGCTGCTCCTGGTGAAGGGTGAAAAGTGATAAGCTGGAAACTGGACCCATTGAGCTGGGCTTGGCTGCGAATCAATGACCCCAGGCAAAGGAGTCTTATCAACTTTCAGCAGGTCAATTCTCATCCCTGAACTGTGTCATTTTCCCAAGCTACAGTCCTTCCCATCTCTCCAGATGCAGGTGTCTGGGTGAGGGTTTTGAGGAGGAATATGTCACTGATAGATGCAGGTTTTGGTGATTATCAATAGCAACATCTCCTAGATAAACTTAAAGGCGCTGAAGGAGCTTAAGTTGCTTACTTTTGTAAACACGAAGTGGGAGAAAGCTAAAGAGAAGAAGTTGTTGAAGAAGAGAGATCCAGTCAATATCTATGAGCTAGTTATTGCTGTCTTTGATATAGTTGTATCGGATCAGAGCTTCATATCCTGAAGTAGGGATTTGGGAACTGTAGCTGCCTAGATCTCTGAGTCCAGAACTTCTGTGGGTAAGTAAATCACCCCATAGAGGGTACACAAAATCCCCCTCAGGAACTCCAAGAGTGTGTATCTTAAAATTGAGTGTAGGACTGGGGATATAGCTCAATTAGTAGAGTGCTTGCCTTGCACGCACAAGGCCCTGGGTCTAATCCCTAGCACTACCAAAAAAAAAAAAAAAAAGAGAGAGAGAGAGAGAGAGAGAGAGAAGGAACTGGAGATAAGGAACAGAAAGAAGAGAAAAAGTAGAGAAAGCCGAATCACCAAAAGATAATGCAATTTAATATCATTTTTTTTTTGTGGGAGCAAAGAGCAATAAACATGTGTCCGAGTTATCAAAAAAAAATTAAAAAATATAAACAGCTGTTCAGAAAGGTGGTAAAGTTTATATCTGAAAAGTTTTAATTAATTTTAAAAAGTTTTCCAGACAATGTAATATTGTACAAAGCTACAGTAATCAAGACAGCATCCTATGGGTGAAAGAAAAGACAAATAGATCAATGGAACAGAATAGAGAGCCCAGAAATAGAGCCGCGTAAAACATCCAACTGATGTTTGACAAAGGAACAAAGATAATACAATGGCAAAAGGATAGTTTTTTCAACAAATTGGCTCTGAAATAGCTGGACATTCTCATGCAAAAAACAAGGAAACTTGACACAGACATTCCACTCTTAACAAAATCACACAGCCTACACGTAAAATGCAAAACCATAAAACTCCTAGAACATTAGCTAAGAGAAAAGTTAGATGTCTTTCAGTTTGGTGGTGACTTTTTAGATATAACATTGAAAACACCATCTATGGAAGAAATGATAAAGTAGATTTCATTAAAATTAAAGCCTTCTGCTCTTGAAAGACACTTTTCAAGAGAATGAGAACACAGGCCACAGACAAGGAGAAAATGTGTGCAAAGTTTACATCAGATGAAAGACTGCTATCCAAAATATACAAAGAATTCATAAAACTCAACAGTAAAAAACAAAAAGCTTGATTAACAATGGGCAAAGACTTGGACATCTCACCAAAGAAGATATACACTTGGCAGATAAGCCTATGAAAAGATGCAGCATGTCATCAGGGAAATGCAAATTGAAACAAGATACACTACACTCCTATTAAGGTGGTGGCCAAATTCAAAGCACTGACTTCAAATGCTGGTGAGGATGCAAAGCAGTAGGGACACTTATTCATTTTTGCTAGGGGAAATGCAAAATGGTACAGCCACTTTGGAAAATAGTTTAGTGGTTTCACACAAAACTAAACATGCTCTTAGCATATGATTCAGCAACTGCAGTCATTAGTATTTACCCAAGACAGTTGAAGACCTATGTCCACACAAAAACTTACACCTGGAAATTTATAACAGCTTTATTCAAAATTGCAAAAACTTGAAAGCAACCAAGATAATTTTCATCTGATGAAAAGATAAATAACTATGGGAAGTCTAGATATCAAAATATTATTCAGCCTTAAAAAAATAAATGAGCCAGGTATGGTGGCGCACACCTGTAATCCCAGTGGCTCCAGAGGCTGAAGCAAGAGGATCATAATTTTGAGGCCAGGTCTCAGCAACTTAGCAAGGTCTTAAGCAACTCAGCAATACCCTGTCTCTAAATAAATTATAAACAGGGCTGGGGATGTGGCTTCAATCTCTGGTACCAAATAAATACATAAATAAACAAGTAAGCAAGCTGTCAACTGTGAAAAGATCTGGAAGAAACTGCAATCCATATTACTAAGTAGAATTCAATCTGAAAAGGCTACACATTAATTATTCTATGATATTTTGGAAAAGACAAATTTTGGAGATACTAAAAAGATCAGTGTGTGCCAAGGATTTGAGAGGAAAGAGAGATGAATAGGGGAACACAGAGGATTTCTAGGGCTGTGGAACTATTCCGTGTGATACCACATTGGTGTCATTAATACATTTGTTAAAACCCTTAGAATGTACACCACCAAGAGTGAAACCAAATGTAAACTATAGACTTCAGGTGGTAATAATGCATCAATAAAGGTTCATTAATTGTAACAAAAGCACCACTTTGGTGGTGGATGTTGACAACAGGAGTATGCATGTTTGGGACAAGGGGGTATATGAGAAATCTTTGTACCTTCTGCTCAAGGTTGTTGCACACCTAAAACTGCTCCAAAAATCCTTTGTTAGCCTCCTATCCATCAAAAGTCACTTAAGATTTTAAAATAGTAATTTATGTTTTCTGAAATTTTTTTTAAAGAGAGAGTGAGAGAGAGAGAATTTTTAATATTTATTTTTTAGTTTTTCGGCGGATACAACATCTTTGTTTGTACGTGGTGCTGAGGATCGAACCCGGGCCGCACGCATGTCAGGCGAGTGCGCTACCGCTTGAGCCACATCCCCAGCCCATGTTTTCTGAAATTTTATAAACATTCTATATCATCAATATGTGCAAAATTGAATGAGTTCTTTAACACAATTTCAATATTGGATTTCTAAAATATTAAGAATAGAACAAGTTTGGGGGTTTTACTAAATGTTCTAGTTCTGGGTTTCATGAAGGCTACAGAAATCCAATAGAGAATCTTATGAATATGAGGTGAGAGACTCAGAAAATTCTTCTTGAGTTATTGCCTTATTGGAGCCAGGGAATATGTATCTTCCTTTTTTAGAGAAAAGAAGCATATTCTCTGACTCTCTGCTTCCTAGATCCTCCCACTGCTACAGATTTCTACTATGCAAAAGTGAGAGTGGAGTGGCTACCCCAGGAGCTGAACTAAATTGGTGATTGGTGTGAAGAAGCAAAGGCCTTGCATTAGAAGACGGAGATGTTACCACAAGGAGCTCCACAGGGGCTGCATTTAGATAGCTCATTCCGCCCTGTTTGTTACCTGGGCAGTGTCTCCACTAAAGGCTTTGGTGGGATCTGGGATGAGTCTTTGTATAGCCAGGGCTAAGAATATGGGTTCATTGGTAAAGGTTGAGTTTGGCAGAGGCTGGAGGTCACCCCAGTGGAAGACCTAGTTGTGAAGAGTGAGACCATGGAAGAAAGTAGAGAAGCAAGGTGGAAGAAAGAAGATTCCAGTAGATGACTTGTAATTACAACTGTAAGTGGGTTTCAGAGACAGAGACTGACACAGGTGTTTCTTCTGCAAAGCTGAACATATTATTGCCACTTGAGCTGGATTCCATGGTAGCATTTGCACCTGACACTCTATCTCTGTTTCTAAAGGGAGAAAATGACAGGGAGGAACAAAGATGGCTGTGGGGCTACAGGGTCTACCCACCCACCTGATGAGGCTGGTGGACTGCTTTAGTCATTGTGGAACCAGTCAGTCCAATAAGTAGCTGAACAACTTGATTGGTTGGGGTCAACTCTTGCTTTTTCTCAGGTACCATGTAGGTAAATCTTTCCAGTAGAAAGTCCTCCTAGATGGATCAGGAATAATAAAAGTGGCCTTTAAAGACACCATGTTTACATTTCATTCATTCCATCTACCAAGTATTTATTCAGTTTTAAGAGAAGGTCCTGGGTCTAACAGGATTTCTTAATTGGGATGACTTTGATTTTTCATTTCTTTAAGTTTCTGCAATCAGAGAGAACTGCCCTACAAAAAAGACCTCAGCAGTCACCCTGTGGTAATGTGGAGGAACATAAACCTTTGGGGAGCATCCCTCCTCCTTTCTGATCTTACCAACCAGGAATGATTTCTTGTATATTGATTCATGCACAGCTTGGGTCCCAGAATACCACTCTCCTTCTAAACTTGGTGATTTGGATGATCAGATCAGACTTTCTGCCCCAATTCATTCCCCTAGAGCTCCCACAGGGATTTTTTTTACTGAAATTTTAATTGGCACATAATAATTGTACATATTTATGGATATAGTGTGATAATTGGATACATGTATGCAATGCACAATGATCAAATCAGGATATTAGCATTTTCACCTCTTTAAACATTTATCATTTATTTTCATAGGGAAACTTCAAACTCCTCTTTAAATGATACATAACAAATTATTGTAAACTAGAGTTACCTTACTGTGCTGTAGAAAACCAGAATTTATTCTTCCTATCTAATTATATTTTGGTACCTGTTGGTCAACCTTCTTCTATCCTCCCTCCCTGCTATCTTCCTATCTCCTAGTGACCACTGTTCTACTCTTTACTTCTATGAAATCAACTTCTATAACTTCCACATATGAGTGACAGCATGCAAAACTTATCTATTAGTTCCTAACTTGTTTTTCATATATATACATATATCTTATATTTTCTTTATCCATTCTTCTGTTGATGAACACCTCATTGATCCCATATTGTGGCTATTGTGAATAGTAACAGCCAAATTTAATTTTTAATTTTTTTGTAGTTGTAGATTGACAGAATGCCTTTATTTGTTTATTTTTTAAACGTGGTGCTGAGAATTGAATGCAGTGCCTCACACATGCTAGGCAAGCGCTTTGCCACTGAGCTATAGCCCGAGCTTGTAACAGCCAAATCTTGATCCTTCTTTCCTGAGAATATTTTAAAGCTCTCAGGGCAATAAAGCATAGATGACATGAGCTGTTAATAATCCCATCTTTAAGAAATTGAGGTGGGATGAAGAGCAGCTAAGAAGTGCATAATTCAGTAGATGTCAAGTCAGAAACCATTGAGAACGGATATTAATAGAAAGAAATGATTATTCATTCAATCACTATTTATCAGGACTGATTTGAGGCTTAGTTGTGGTTTGGAATCTAGTTTCTGGGTATGTACTAAAAAAAGATGTTGTTTCTTTGTGGCTGGTGCACTTTCATGGAGTGTCTGCTATAACGGGAAGAGCTATAGGAAAAGATGAGCAGTCACTTCCTGTGAGGTGACGTACACCTCACCATGGAAATGGATTCTTGTGCTAAGTGCTTAGCTATGTCAGATGCTCCCAGTTCACTCCATTGTTTCCCCTCTACTACAGAATGGAAAGTAGGGGACTAAACACAGAGGGCTCAAAAAGGCACCAAGTATGCTTGTCTAAACTGTGAAACAGACAGAGCTCTTTTTGAGTGGAGAAATCTGGTTTTTCTTTTGGATGATACTTGTCCAACTCTAAATTTTGAACACCCAAGATGTCCAATGTTAGGTGGTGCCAGTACTATCCCAGAATACTTGAAAAAAAGAGTTTTATTTAACTCATGGTTCTGGAGGCTGGGAAGTTCAAGACTGGGCAACTGCATCTGGCAAGGGCCTCATGCTGCATCATAATAAGGCAGAAAAAGAGCAGAAGGGCAAGAAGACACACGAAAAAGAAACAGAACAGGAGGAGTAACCTTGCTTTATAGCAACCTGTTTTTGCAGTAACTAATCTTGCCCCACAAAACAACTCATGTCGCCTGCAGCAGCGCATGCTTGCAATCCCAGCAGCTCAGAATGTCGAGGCAGGAGGATTCATGAGTTCAAAGGCAGCCTCAGCAATGTGAGGTGCTAAGCAACTCAGTGAGACCCTGTCTCTAAATAAAATACAAAATAGGACTGGGGATGTGGCTCAGCCTCCCCCACAAAAAGAAACAGTGACTCACTACAAGATACCACTAATCCATTATTTGGGGCCTCCATGCCCCAAATAACTCCCCTGAGGCCCTACCTCCCATCACTGTGGCACAGAGGAATTACACCTCAACATGAGTATTGATGGGAACAAACCATATTCACACCATGGCAGATGGTTTTGGTACAGACTTAATGATAACTGAGATGAATCAAGGAGTGACCTTAAAGAGATGCCCTTTAAGAGCAGTCTGTTTACATTGGTTCATTCAATCTAGTGAATATTTATTGAGTAATTGAGAGAAAGTCTGTGGATAGTGTTGTTGGATAGAAGCAGTTAAGATTTTTAAAAGAAAGAGATTGTTCATAGGGTATAAAAAGGACTGACCAGACGTTATTCAGACTTTATTTGGGAGTAAATAAAATTAAGCCCATGATTGACACCTGCCTCTCAAAGTATGTTTCAGCATCTGGTTTATTATATAATGTATAACTCACTGAGATTTTATACCCTCCCTCTCTGTACTCTTGAAAGATCAACAAACTTAGAAGATAAGCAAAACTTCCCTTCTACAGACAGAAAAAAAGAGGGTAAATTCTGGTTACATGTCATAGTAGACATCTACCATGCATCAATTATTTCATTCAGTCATCCCACAACAGCTGAAAGAATTAGGTTTTATAAAGAAGTGATATAGTGAATAAAAGGTCAACCTCAACCCCCAAATCTTTCCCCAATTTGAAAAACGGTAGGAGCATTCATGGTGAGATTGTGGGCTAGGGATAGGAAAAGCAGCAGGTTAGGTTCCAAAGGCAAAGTTTACCTGTTTACAAATTTGCATAGGGCCAACTCTCTTCTGCAATATGAAATCTGAAAACTGGATGTTTCCAGGACTGCAAGAACTGCGCATTACAAGCTTGTTTGCATCTTAGTCAGTTGCAAATGTTCCAGCATTATGAAAAGCAACAGTGAATTGTTTTGCCAGTATTCAAAGATGCTTTGGGCTATTTCATAATACTTCCTGGAGCTCACATCAGTATTATTATTATTTACTGGATTTGGGATTTTTATATACATTTAATGAGTGAGATTATCTCATAGTTCCCCTTTAAAAAATCATCCTTGTGTGGTTTTGGTATTGAGGTTATGTTAGCCTTGTAAATGAGTAAGAAAATAAGCATATTTTTCTATTTTCTGGACAAATTTATATAAGATTGGATTTTATGTTCCTGGAAGGCTTGGTAGAACTTTCCCACAGGATTTAATCCTTGTTTGCCTTCCTCTGGACTCCTGCCAGTATGGCCATATTTCAGTCCCTTAAAAACACTCGAGCTCTTTCTTCCCTGGGGCTTTGTACATACTATTCCCTTGACCTCCCCCCACTCTCCTTACCCCCCAGACAGGCTCTTCCTAAATGTCACCTCACCTGAAACCTGACTCTGATCTTTTATCTCAGCCAAGGCTCCCTCTTGTTCATCCTTCTCTATCTCAACATCATGAATGTTTTCTTGAATTTGCTGTGCTTTGGGTATATCTCCCAATGGTCTATGTATTAAAGGCGGGACCCAGCCTACTGCGCCACTGGGAGGAGGTGGAACATTTAGGAAGTGGAGCCTGGCAATGTGGAAGGTCTCCCGGTCCTTATGGACATGCCCTCAACAGGGACTGTGAGACCTCCATCTCTTTCTCTTTCTCTCTCTGGCTTCCCAGCCATGAGATGCTACCTTACCACATGACAAATCCAACAGGCCAACTGATCATGGACTAAATCTTCAAAACTGAACCAAAATAACCTTTTTCTCTTTATAAGTTGGTTGCCTTAGGTATTTGTTAACTGTAGCAAAAGCTCGACTCACACAATGGTTCTTACTATTTCTAACTGGTATTGTGATGTGTGGATTTTTAAATTTGTTTTATCGATACATGTTTCCATCCTTTACAAAAACCTTAGTTCAGTGCCTGGCACATGGAAAGAACTTAATAAATAGTCATTAAACAAATGATTTGTATTACCCATTCATTTCAATCACACATAAAGCTGGAGAGGACACATAACTCAGCGCTCACGAGGTTCTTTGAGGAGAGGAGCCTATTTGAATTATTGAGAAGTTTTCTTTTATCTTTCCTAGTGAGAACCAGTAAATTTGAGTGTGCTTGAACCAAGATGTCTTATTTTCAAGTGGGAATTCAGGGACTAGATGTGCATGCTCTGTCCTTGACTTTTGACTTTTTATGCACTCTAGGTTCTATGTGGATAGGAAACTGATGACTATTTCTAGGGGTTCCCATTTTGTTTATCTTATTAATACATTTTTCCTTGAAGTCTACTTTATCTAATATGAACATAACCACTTCAGATTCCTTTTGTCTACTGTTTTTTCATGGGACTGTTTCCCTATCCATTTATTTTTAACCTTTTCATGTCCTTATAGTTAAAGCAGATCTCTTATAGAAAACATATAGTTGAATCTTGCTTTTTCACCCATTCTGAAAATTTCTAATTTTTTATTTGGGATATTGGATCCTTTTACATATACTATACTTATTGATTTGATTGCCTTCAAGTCTAAGGTTTATTATTTTATTTATTTTAAAAAATCTTTAGATGTTGATGGACCTTTATTTTATTCTTTTATTTATATGCAGTGGTGAGAATCAAACCCAGTGCCTCACACATGCTAGGCAAGTGCTGTACCACTGAGTCACAACCCCAGCTCCTACAGTTTATTATTTATTATCTGTTTGTCCTGTTCTTTTACTCTATTATTCCTATCTTGACTTCTTTAGGATCAGTTGAATATGTTTTTAAATTCCATTTAAGTTTATCTATTAGTCTTTCTGTATTTTTTCATTTAATTAATTTACTTATTTATTTTGCAGCCCTGGGGACTTGACCCAGGGCTTCTGCATGCTAGGCAAGCACTGTGCCACTTAGCTACAATTTCAGCAAAGATTTTTGTATTTTAAAAATTGCTTAAACTTTACAATATATATCCCTAACATTTTACGGTCATTAGAATTAGTATTTGTATTACTTCGTGTAAAAAGTAAGACCCTGTTAACCACACAGGATCCTTTGCCACCATCCCTGTGTCATTTATACCCTGGTTGTCATATGTGTTACATGTTTGTATGTTATGAAACTCACACCACAGTGTTGTAACTTTTGCTCTCTAATCTCATTTTGAGTTTTGCAATTTTGGTCACTAGTCTACTGAACAATTTCTGGGATAAGAGTGAAAACCAAGGCCTAGTTTATAGCCCCAGTGGACTCCTTGTTTCTGAAACTGTCTACATGTATTTATAAATCACTGAGAAGCCTGCAGGAAGCCACTTTGTTGGAATAGCCAATTGCAGGCTTTCACCTAATAAACTATTTTTATTCATCCTCTTTTTAAATTTAAATTGCAGTGAGCATCAAGCCTTCTTTCTCTCATACAAACCGGTTCTCTGTATTTCTTTGTGCAAGATCAAATATTTATGGCATCTACTTCCTTATAACACTCTGGCATCAAGTGGTCCACAAAATTAACCTTTTTGGTTTTTGTACTCGTTTCTGAGACAGCATCTTACGCCTTTTCTACTTTCTGTGTGTTTTTCCTAAGTCCTCTCATGCGTGATAATTTTCATATCTGGACTTGTGATTTCAGAATATTGACCTCTCTTCCTTTTACCTTCATATTTATGCTGTTGGTTGGTAGCTTTTGAGGATTTTTTTATTCTTTGCCTGTAATTCCTTGCTGAGGTATTTTCCTTCCTGACTCTGACCAAAGCTGATGAACCATACTGAAGCAAGACAGCAATGCCACTGAGCAGCTATGTGACTAGGTCAGTTGCTTGATCCCTGTGATCTCCAGTTCACATAAAACGATTCAAGACTATTTCTAGGCCCAACACATTGTGTTCCTACAACCTGAACCGCACCTTGCAAGGCACACCAACTCTCTCCATCAGCAAGTGGGGCTGGAGTTGCTGTCGCACATGTATGCACATGCAGGTGCAAACATATACACGTGCCCTCCTCTTTTTTTATCCTCTGACACTTCTGGCTTTGATCACTCTCCCTCTTAGAAACTGTTTTCATAAATCTCTTTATTCTCACCTGCATCTCACTGTCTGTCCCTCGTTTCACATACTTCATGGCTTATGTTCTTGAATCTCTCTTGTCCTCATTTCAGCTACCTGCTAACCCTCACAGTTCTGCTCCTGGTCTTGGATCCACTTTTACCTGATGAGTCACCAGATTTTCCTTCTTCGTCCCTTCCCTACACTTTCTTTTACCAGACAGCCTCACCTAGCCCAGAGGACTTGCTTTCTGCTGTTCCCTGGCCATTTCCAGGGTAGGAATGAACTGGACTACATTCTTGAGGCTGACAAGATTCCTGAGAAAAGGCTGTGGCAATTGTCACAAAGGTTTATGAAGTCATTGTGGTCAAGAAGAGAGGTGGAACTGGCCAAGACCAAATGGCAACGCAGGGGAAGTTTATTTTTGAGAACTCTTCCATGTGCCTTTCCTTCTTTTGGCATCCCACACTCCACAATGTCCAGTGCTCCCCTGCTGCCCGCCTTCCTAGTAGACACTGCCTGCACCCCGGTACCCACATCTATTCTCAGGACTGTCATGTCCACTCTCCCCTCAGTCAGACTGGCCAGCCTGTGATCACTGCTCAAGACCCTCTCTATTCTTTGCTAGGCAATCAAGAAACATCTGTATCAAAGACTGACAATGGTTTGAAGTTTCTGCTCCTGGATAATATGACAGAATATGAAAAAGAAAAAAGAAACCAGAAAAATTTGGTTTGAAACGAAGCTTTCTTGCTTTCTCTCTATGTGAATTTGACCAGGTAACTTACCATCTCTAGAGCTGACTCAGTTTTCCTTTCCTTAAAATGAGAGAGGACATGTTTCCATGGGGTTTTTGGATAGAGTGTGAGCAAACACTCTTGGTAAGTACTGCGCAAGTGTAAAAGTTGTTTACTTGGGATTTAAAAAAAAATGCTTCTCAGCTTAACCACACACACTATTTGGGAAAGAGATCAGGTTATTTGGAAAAAGATAGATCAGGGGTGTGGGCTGTGGTGCACACTTGTAATCTCAGCCACTTGGGAGGCTGAAGCAGGAGAGTCACAAGTTCAAGGCCAGTCTGGGCAACTTAGAGAGATGCTGTCTCAAAATGAAAAATAAAAAAGGGGATGTAGCTCAGGTAGAGTATCACTGGGTTGACTCTCTAATACTGCAAAAACAAAAACAAAACAACAACAAAAAGTTACATTAGAATAGTTTCTATATATTTTTTTCCCTTGAGCAATAAGAGGGAGAAAACAAACTGAACAGAGAAGCTGGTAAGATTTGATGAGTGTAAAACAATTTTCTTGGATAGAAGATTTCTAATTCAGCTATGCATCCTGTCTGGAGAAAGGACCCACCCAGTTGAATAACAATGAGCACTATTTATTGAATGTCTACTCTGCCAGGTGCTTTGCATCCAGTGCCTCTACTTTTCAAGAACACCCAACCTTTTGGAACTATAGAGAAGGAAATAGCCACTGACAGAAGAAGAGTAATTCTTATAAGATCATATTCCTGCAGGTGGAAGAGCCAAGGTCCAAAGTCAGTTTTGTCTGATCCCAAGGCCTGTGCTCCCTTCACCAGATGGCTCTATTTTTACTTCCCCAAGAAGTGATCCATCCCAGGAGCCATATGCTACCAGGGCACCTGGGTCTCCTTCGAAGTATATTCAAGAAGCAAAGGGCAGGTGTGTTCCCAAGTAATTTGAAAGTGACTGGTGTGAAGGCCTTTGGCAGGACCTGTTAGAACCGTGCTGTTAGCTAAGAAGTGGCCTCAGAACTGGGTCCTGTATGGAGCACCCAATAGAAAAGGCACTGTGCTCTGGCAAGTCGGAGCCCATCCAAAGGTTGGCACTCAAGATTATAAAGTGTGGGAGACTAAAGAAGCAGCTATATCATGACACTATGTAATTATTTTATATTGGTGAAATTCCTGTTTGACTGCTGGTTAAAGGCCACCCTACATAACTGAAGTGGAAGACTTTGTAGGTAATCATAGAACTGAAGGAGGTGTTTTTCATGGCAGATATCCCAGCCAGGTGACCTGGCCCAGAAGCCCCTTAAGTAGCCACCTCTTCCTCAGTCCTCACTCTTCATGAGGAAGGCTCGTGACCCATAAGGGTAGATTTCTCTTGCACATGTCATCATTGGCACCAAAGCAATATTGAAGATGACCATGATGGTGAACCCTGGAATCAGAATTAAGTATCTATTATAAGGGAGATATTTTTAATATACTCTAAATCTTAATTTTTTATTAAAGCATTTTTTTCTGACTTTTATTCCAGTTTCCAGATACTTAAAATCAAATATAAGTTAATAAAGTGAAGCTAGAGTTGGTAAATTAAATTTTGGTGTTTGGAGTTTCTAACAATTCCTACGTGAGATATGGTGCAATTTTTATTTGCCAAAATGTCAACTTCAGCCTCTCCACCCTGTTTCCCCTGTTTTCCAGTCTAACCTCCTGCAATTAAAGAAATCCTTAGAAAACTCCTTTACTTTAGAATTCTCAATCAATTTGTTTACATTTTCCATATATTTATGATGCATTATAATTATACATATAGCGGGCTTTGTGTTACGTTTTTGTACATGCGCACACTATAACAATATAACAATGTAATTTGGTCGATATTGTTCCCCAGTATTTCCCCTTTACCTTTCCTCTTCTCTACTCTGGTCCCTTGCCTCTACTGAACTGGTAAGGGAGATTTGTTTGATTGCTTCAAACACTGATTATACCTCAAAAGGCTAAACCAAAACCAAAACTTCTCATTAAATGGAAAATCTTTGGTTGGGGGATACAGCCATCTCTGGGGTTTGCCCTCATGTCTTAGGTTTACCTCAGCCAGGGAGTCCAGAGTTTGAGGCTGCAGGGAAGGGAAAGGAAAGAACTCCAAACCCAACTGCCTAAAGCTGATTTCAAATTCCTTAGAGATTTGCATTCAGGTACTGATTTGACTAACCAGCTCCAAGCTGATGCAAATGGCACACACAGATTTTCACTAGAGGGGAGAGGCTGGGGAGAAGAGTCTTGGGGGGAGATTCTTCCTCTGGAAGGATATTCTGACTTTAATGTCATGTTGAAAGGTAACCTGCCCGATATTAGTGAAAGTCTTGGAGTAAGTGTCTTCAGGGCAAAGTATTTAGGTGACTAGAAACAAACGGCGTGAGATAGCTCAGCAGTTGTCATTGGTGATTTTCTCACTTATTCTATAGAATCAGAATGACAGAATTGGGGCTGGAAGGACAGTGGGCATGGGCTAGGGGAGGAGCAAGCAGGGGTAGTAAGGAGGGAAGCGAGCTAGGTGCTAGGATTCCTATACATTTTCTTCTTGAATCTTCTACATGGTGCTTTGAGGAAAATAATTCCATGAGAAACCAGGGCTCCAACCCTAGGTGTGAATTGTCTGAGATAGAGTTGACGTGGGACTAGAACCCAGTAGGACTGCTGTTCTTCCTATTGGTGCATAGGGCGCTTCATCTCCAACTGGAAAGAGAGGAGTCAACCTGCCCCAGGGCACCTTTACCTTTTCTAGCCAAACAGTAGGAGCCCAACAGGTAGCAAGATGGTCAGGAGATTCTGTTGGCCCAACCTCCTCCTTCCCCCAACATCCAGAGTTCTAGGGTTTTCTGTAGTCATTCCCTCATGCTGTTCTTAAAAGTAATGTTCTTATTAACTAGTCCCCAGATGGAACCCTACTAACATTGTTTTGTGCATAGGAATGCTGAGCCAGGACATCCTTTAAAAGAAAGAGAAAACAAAATCAAAGAACCCAGAAAACTCATTTAAAGTGGAACGAAACCTACACATTTCCTAAAGCTATTGAACTGGAACGAAACCAGATCAAAATATTCTCAGTAAACCTGAATTGAACCAATATTTCCGTTGGGTAGAGTCCATCACCAAAAGTAAACATCCCCGCCTGCCCAGGTGTTTCTTGAGGCAGAGACCTTGGCCCCAGAAGGGGACAGTGAGCGCCAGGTGGGGCCTGGGCTCAGTCTCCAGAGGGTGTGGGAGGCTCAGGCAGGCCCTCCGGGTGGGCCTCAGACTGCTCATCTGTAAAGTGAGGGGGTTGCAATGGTTCCGTGATGTTCACACCAAAACAAAATGAAACAAAAACAGTGGAAACTTTTTTTTTTAGAAGGCATCTTGGGGAATCCCAAAAGGTAGAAATAATAAAAGCAGAGCTGCTCTGAGTGAAGTGGCAGTTGGTAGCTCAGCAGATCCAGAATAAAGTGTAGAAATAATAACAGTTGATAGTTATCACAGTTGCACTTCTCCATGTCCTTTTTCTGGAATCTCTCTGTGATGCTCACAGCCTGCCATTATCACCGTCATCCTGAGTTTACATAATTAAGAGGCTCAGAGGGGTTACGTAAATCTCTCAAAATCACACAGCCCATGAGAGGGGTTGTGGGTTTGGATCCAGGTGCTCAGGCCATGGATAGAACGGGCTTCTCCATTCTGTTCTGTAGCTTTCTGGGGCCAGCCTGTCAGCTGTGCAGGGTACCAAGCTAGACAAGGGACACTGAATTAGAAAGGAACAAATCAGAAACTTGGTGCCCTTGAACTCAGGGCTGTCTAAAATTCCTGATGTAACTGGTGAAGTAGGAGTGGGATATGAAAGCCCAAGAAGACAGGCTTCTCTCAACTGAACAAAATAAAGCACCTTCCTCAAGTATTGTCCCATCTCTGGTGACAGTTTTAGTCCCCACACAGCCAGTCACACATGTGGACACTGCAGGCTGCTTCCTCAACCTCCAGGCCTCCTCTCGAAAAACGTTACTTTGCTTATAGTTGCAATCAGTGAAATTCCGAGACTGAATGATTCAGTATGCAGTGTCCTTTACCAGGAATGAATGCTTGATTCTTATTGTCTAATTCTAGGATACTTTTCTGTGCTTCCCCAAGAGGCTTTCTGGTTCAGACATCCACAAAGAGAAGGGAAGAAGGCAATGAACTACAGAACATGAGCAGTGTTTTGCCAACATGACAGAAGAAATAATTTAAAAATACATTTTGAAGATGGTTTTCACTACAATAGACATGTAGTATATCTCTTTTATGCGTGAGTGACTGACACTACCCCATTTTGAATGGAAAGATAGTTATCTTTCAAGATAGTTTTTACATAAAGTAAAAATGTGGAGGTATGTTCAGTGCATGTGATGAACCTTTTATGGGCAAAGAAGAGTTGCATCTTTTTATTAGAAAATTATTTTCTCTCCATCCCAAGTAAATAAATGTTAAACAGTTGAATATTAATGGTTCAAAGGTGTGCCAACTCATTCTCCTTATGGAGTTCAACCATTTGATTCCAGACAGGTCCTTAGCTTTCCGGCTTCATTTCTGAGACATTCTTCTTCCCCAGTCCCTGTGGGAAGTCCCCTGTCCACACACAATATAGCTAACAGCCAACTGAGTCCAAGACCTTGATGTTGCCATCTAGTGCCACGAATCCATAATCTGAAATTTCAGTACCAAATGACCTTCAATGTCCAAAGCCACCTGTTCAAGTTAGCACCACTGTCTATATGCTGCTGGAGTCACTTCATGATGGCCAAGAGTGAATTGAGGACTGTGTGCTGCTGGGGTTCCTTTTGGGGTATCAATAGTTTGAAAGGTTTCTGAGAGAATTGCAGACTGTTGAAACTCACAGATCTGGGGATTTTGCTGGATGAACAGGATGTGGACAATGATTCCCTTCCGTAATGATGTTCTCTCAATGTTGCATTTTTACATTATTAATGTATTTTTTCCCAGTGTTTCTTTGAGTCCTATGTCTCACTGTTGAAGACAGCCCCATTGTTATGGTTTGCATATGTAATGTGCCCCAACAGCTCATATGTGAGACACTACAAGGACATTCAGAGATGAGATGACTAGATTATGAGAGCTGTGACTTAATAGTGGATTAATCCACTGAAAAGTATTAACTAGATGATACCTGTAGGTAGGTACAATGTGGCTCGGGGAGGGAGGTCACTGGGGACATGCCTTTGGGGTATATATTTTATCCATGGTGAGCAGGTCGGCTTCTTGGTTGTCATGTCCTGAACCTCTTTCCTCTGCCACACCTTTCTGCCACGATCTTCTGTTAGGGAGTCGGTCGACTGTGGACTGAATCTCTGAAAACATGAACCAAAATAAACTTTTCTCCTTTACATTTTTCTTGTCAGGTCTTTTGCTCAGAGCAACAAAAAAGCTAAAATATCCATCTACTATAGAACCAGCATGAATTGATTAGATTCATTTTTCTTTTTTGCATTTTCACAGCTTTTTTGAAGTGAAATTATAACCATAAAGCATAGTCTTTATAAAACTATACTTCAATGAATGTCAGTGGATTTCTAGATTCCTGCAACTGTCATAAACCATAATCTCCAAAAGTTCCCGCCTGCTAGTTTCTGTTCAATCCCCACTCCAACCTCTATCCCCATGCAAATGCTCTTCTGCTTTTTGTCCCTGCTCTTTGCCTTCTTTGGAAATTTTATATAAATTGGATTATGCAACATGTGGTGTTTTTTGCATCTGATTTCTCTTAACCTAGCATAGTGTATTTGAGGCTTCTTCATATTAATGCATGTACAAAGAGTTTGTTCCATTTTTGTTGCTAAATAGTATTCCATTTCATGGATATACTCTATTTTATTTATGCACTTAACAGTGGACATCTGGACTGTTTCCAGTTGTGTTTATAAACATTTGTGTATGAGTCTTTGTGTGGACATATGTTTTCATGTCTCTTAGAAAGATACTTAGGAGTGGAATTTCTGGATCATGTGGTAAATTTATGTTTGACTTTTTAAGAAGCTGCCAAACTTCTTAAATGAAAGTTTTCTGAAATGACTGCCATTTTATCTTGCTACTAGCAGTAGAGGAGGGTTTCAGGGTCTCCACATCCTAGCCAACACTTGGTACTGACGGTCTTTTATTATAGTCATTTTTTGTGTGTGGTGTCATCTCATTGTGGTTTTTATAACTAGTGATGTTGAGCATCTTTTTTTGTGTACTAGTAGCCTTTCCAATACCTTCTTTTGTGAAATATCTATTCAAATCTTTTGATCGTTTTTAATTGGATTGTCCATTTTACTATTGAATTGTAGTTCTTTATAAATCCTCCACAAAAGTTCTTTAACACATGACTTAAACAACTATTTTCTCCCTGTCTATGCTTGTATTCTCATTTTCTTAAAAGTGTCCCTTATTTTGATGAAGTCCAGTTTATTATCTTTTTTTTTTTCCTTTCATGGATTACCTCTTTGGTGTCATATCCACGAAATCTTTGTCTGACTCAGGGTCACAGTGTCTGTAACTTCATTCCCTTATTCAAAGCACTTAATAAGATGTAACCTGTGCCAGGTGCCATGGGAGGAGGGGGCTGATGGTTGAACAAGTGTATTGAGTGCTCCCCCTGCCTGAGGAGCTCTGGCAGGGTTAGAGGCACAAGCGAGGAAGCATTTGGTTGCTTTTACAGAAATGTTTGTAGTTGGAGCAAAAATGAGGGCTCAGAGGAAAAGCAAAGGTCAGCTTGGGTGGATGGTCTGATAAAGTTCTGGTTGAGTCCTCAGAGATCAGACAGGTTAAAATAGTGTTCTGTGGCCTCAGAAGACATTAGGCAGAATTACCTAGTGGTTTTTACTAGGAGTGATTGCTGTCTTCAATCTAGTGGGCTGAGCGCCTTCATTTTAATGACACACACACACACACACACACACACACACACACAGTGAGAGACAGAGAGAGGAAGAGAGAGAGAATCTGTAACTTTTGACAGTGTGGGCATTGACACAAGATCATCTTCTTTTAACGTTATCATCTTCTACAGTTTGTGTGGGAGACCTGCTCATCCCCTCCCCATGCCTTTTGAAACATCACGGGTGGCACATCTGGATTCTCATTCTTATTTAAAGTTGGTGACCGTGAGGCATCTGGTGATGAGCCTCCAGTATTAAGGTTCAGTTGTGAACGTGAACGGCTGCTCCTTATTTGGCAAAGATTTTAACTATGGCATTTACTCATTTCTATCCTAAATAAGAATAAGCAAACTTGTCGGACAGCAAGATTGACCCTAAGGACTATTCTAAGAAGGAATTTTTAAGAAACTACAGCAAAGAGAAAGGCTTACGTTTTGCCTTGGTGTCAGAATCTCAGGGCTTGACGGGAGGTTATTTGCTCTCTTGCCACTTGCATTCACACCACCTGAACTTATTGGGAATGTAGACTCTCGAGCCCCACCCAGAGAGTAGGGTAGAAGAACAGATCTTCTGGCCATACTTTCTCAAGAGGAGAAGCAAAATCTACCTTGCACCTAGATCCCCAGGTGATTTGCAAGCACTTTTAGGCTTGCAAAATGCTGATCTCCTCTAGTGGTTTTGGAGTCCTTTGCAAATACGCTGGCTAAATGTTCATCCAAGCTCTGCTTAATAATTCCTGGGACAGATAGTCAAGGTCATTCAGCAGATGAGAATGGTCCTTTTAGTTTTTTTTTAGATCAGGCTG
Source organism: Marmota flaviventris (assembly GCF_047511675.1). Lineage (NCBI taxonomy): Eukaryota > Metazoa > Chordata > Mammalia > Rodentia > Sciuridae > Marmota > Marmota flaviventris. The sequence continues at coordinate 97,563,158 of NC_092500.1, forward strand.
GTTAGGCAGATAAGTGGGCATAAGTGGATAAATTGCTGCGCTGTAATTTGCAAGGGCAGGTCAGCTGTTTGAGTTACACTTTAAAACAGCTCATCTTTATAGCAAACTGCTTAAAAGGTTTGGAGGAAACAAGATGAAGTGTGATTCCCTGTCTGCTTACCTTCATTCTACAGAGTATCTACTTTTAGGAAAATGTAGCATTATTGTCTGTGGGTGGGATTAATGCAAATTGGTTGTCATCCATTATTCTGAGTACTTGTTTAAAATGCCACATGCTTTTTTTTTTTTTTTCATACTAATATGAGCAGATTGATAGCAGTGGCTCTTAAACTCCAGTGTGTGTCTGAATCACCTGGAGATCTTGTTAAAACAGACTGGTAACAATCTGTTATTGTTAAAATCAGATTTGCCCCACTTTTAAAGTTTTTAAAATTTTCTTATTTATTTATGTATTTGAATTAATTATACATAAACTTTTAAAGTTTTTGATTTAGTTTATGGGGTGGGAACTGACAATTTGCATTTCTAGTAATCCCCAGGTGATTGATTCTAATGATGAATTATTAGAAATAGTACCTTCAAATGCATTTTTGGCACCACAGGATCTAGACTCTTCTTTGGCACTGTGTTCTGATGATACAGAATAGAAGGCCAAATTTCAGCAATCTGTTGTCAAGGGATACAGAGTACCTGGGGCCATTTATAGGAATAATCTAACAACATTTTCTGAGACCATTGATTTCAAACCCTTCTGTTCCAAAGTTACACCTAAGGTGCTAAAAAGCAATGTAGTTTTTCTTCCTTTCCTACTCTGCTCGTTTCTGCCTACCTCTGATGGCAGATGGATAGTTCTGGATAGTTGATCACACCGTGTTTGATCTTGAAATCCTAAGTGCCCACTGGTTGGCCGATCAGTGGCCTCTGTGGCTGAGACCTTCAGCATAGGGCTGGCTCTGAACTAGTGACTTTCAGGTCATTGTAATTACATTTACACCCTTGGTACCTTGTAGGCTCAGACCCTAAGGGGAGAATGCTACCATGTGAGGACCAAGTTCTTGTAAGTCCTGGTACCACCTTAATGAACATCTTCCACACAGCACAGGGCCCAGGCATCTCTGATCCGGGTTTCTTTGGGTGAAATTTTTCCACCTGTGACAGCTGCTGAGCTTTGAATGATCTTCTCTGACCTTTTTGGTGCCACTTGTCTAGAGATTGTCTGCAGACTGCTAGGTAACAGAGGCTTCCTGCCAGTGCAAACCCGTGACTGCCCTTTACACTGTAATTGAGCGGAGACAGGATTTACCTCATCAGAGCACCTTGCCTGACTCCATTTCATATTATCAAAAACAGAGACCCAGGACTATTATTTTTTATAAAAAATTTATTGAGATGATGTAATTATAGGCTTTTCTTTAAAAATTATTTGCAACTCACTGGCCCTGAGAAAAGGCATTTTTTTTTCTTTTTTTGTTACATTCATTTGATTCAGTCCCTTATAAACCCCACACCTCATAAACAAGAGATTAGAAACTAGACCAAAAAAAAAAAAAAATTCATTCTAGATTCGTTCTGGTTTGCAGGTGGGTGTAGTCACAGAGAATGTTCACTTGACATGTGTGAAAGACGCAGGGAGTTTGCAGTTGTTTAGTGTTGATGCAGATGGGGCCAAAAGAGTATCAGGTTAGTCTTTTGTGGTTCTGACAACACAGGGATTATTGGGTGTCCCTCCCTCCCCCATCCCTCTGGCTTCCTTGTATCACTTCCTTTATTCTAGGTTTATGCTCAGAAAAGGAGCAGACTGAGTGAATGAAAGCTTCTGACTAGCACCGAATGCTTAGGGAAAGAAAACTACCCTTTGTTCTTTGTCTGTTTTTCCAAATCTCTTATCTTCAGTTTCCTGGGTGATAATGGGTCAAATGGGGGAGTGGTCAAGCTGGATCCCAATCCTAATTCTGTCCCTGCCATATTATCTGCTCCAATGGTGACATTACCTCTCTGATACTCAGGCTTCCTTTCTGCAAATGGCAGTTAATGGTTCAAAAACATATCCAGGGCTGGAGCCTAGGCAGGGAAGGATGGACATGGGGGTTATTTAGTCATTTTGACCAATTCTGTTGTAGCCACTTAAATTTCAGCTAAAGGGACATTTTTAGTTGGATAAGGTATCAGCCCTTGATCAGAGGATTTTAAAGAGATGGTTGAAAGGAGAAAATCCCTCAGTTCCTCTTTTCTTGTGGGGGACCTCCAAATGGGATTTGGAACATTGGCAATGCTGCCTAAGGGCAAGACCAAGTGGCCTTGGATCAAGCATATCTGAGAGACATGTTATTACCTTCGACAGGACCCATGTAGCCAGCTACCACTGCTCTCTTCTGACAGAAGGAGACAGCTCAGTGAACTCATGATTTGGGGAAAGGGAATTCCAAGACACGAGCGAGAGCGTCCACCTTTCACACAGCAGTGCCCCTCTGCATTTTCCTTTCCTGACTTCAGATTTTGTGGGCTACGAGTTCCCATGACGGCCACAGAGAAAGGCCAACTATTCAGATGATACATGAACTTTTAATTTAGTCTGGGGTGAAATTTTCATCACTGCTAGTCCTTAGTGTTGAACTGAGAAATTTCACGCTGGACGATCCTGTAGGTAGAATCTAAACTCTCAGGGGAGGGATTGTGCCTGGTTCATCTTTGAATCCCTCACAATGTCTGTTAGGCGATTCCCTGAGGTTTGATAAATTGAATGTGAAATCTTCAGGATCTGCAGTACGTCAATACTGTAACTCTGGTATCGGACTGTCCAGCTCTTCTCTCAAAGAACAAGGACTTTTGCAGTGAAGGGAATCAAGAGAAAAATCATTATTGGCAATGTTGAAATGGGAAATTAAGATTATATTGGAATTAGCATCTCTACTTCAAGTGGCTGGAGAAGTCATCCTAAGTCTTACATATTTATAAGATATTGCTTTGAATACAGAAATCCTAGGGGGCAAAAAGGCATTTCCCTCCATTTTTCATCTGTAAGACTTGGAATGGTAAGAGACTGAGTTCAGAAACTTGGGTAAAGTGGCCAGAATGAGATGTTCTCATCTCAGGGAAAAGGAACATCATGCCCTGATCTGTTTTCATATTCATATAAGAACCTCGGTAGAAAGTCCATCCTTTCTCTCCAGTTCTTAAACTTGGTGACTTTCAGATCACACCAGGTATTCGGCTTAATCTCTCCATTTGAGATATAGTACCAGTCATCTTAGAGGCTGAAAATATATCACCTGAACACTCTTGAAAGACATTCACAGCTGCTGGAATCCAGCAGAATCACACCCCCCTTCAAGCAGATTGAGACTGAACCCTTCACAATGAGGCCCTCTAGGCTCACACAGAAAGCAGAATGGGGGAAGGAAGTGACAGTAAGAGGAGGCTGGCCGCCACCTGTGGTCTGGTAAGAGGCAGGGACAGAGCGAGACTAATGAGCCCAGATCGGCTCCTCAATTCCAGTGTCTGTGAACCATAGTTCATCTATTGCCCCCCACCCCAGGCTGGTATCCTTTTCAGTAAGGCCCAGGGGGAATTCCTCTTGCTTGTGTGCCCCCAACTCAACTCAGAAATGGCAGGAGGACAAGCCTGGGGCCTGCCAGCTTCACAGGGAACTGCTGCTGGTGGAGCATATAAGTACCTCAGAGAGCTGAGAGACGCTAACCCAATGGAGGAGCCAAGGAAACAGGGAGGAATGGGGAGGGGGTGCTTTTCAAGGCAGGTCTAATTTTCTGAATTAAAAAAGACGGTATTCCCCAAATTGGATATTCGAATCTATAATGGAAGAGTTAATGTGGATGGCTAGAAAAGGAAGAAAAAAATCTAAAAACAGTTTTCTGAAAAATCTGTTATCAACAGAAGTACTAAGATGGCACGACCCTCCTTTTGTAAGACACTACCAACCTTATTTTGAGAGGTGAAAAAGAGCCAGGAATGGATCCGTTCTGAAATACAACGGTGAAGGAAGGAGAAAGTAATGGATCTGAGGAACTTGCTTTCTGCCCAGGCCGGGCAGACCCTGGCTGCATCTGGGACTCCATTCTGGAGTACTCCCCTCACAAATGTTCTGTGTTCAGTGGGGACCAGGAAACTTTAAAAAGGCTAGGAAGTGGGGGTGGGCGGTGGGGAGATCAGGTGCTGTGGGAAACTGACCACAAGATGGCCTCTGGAATGGAGCAGAGAGGAGCTTTTCTTTTTCAATAACCTGTTTCACAAAAACAAATCTCCACTGTAGAAATATTTTTGCCCAGTCTCTGGACTGCCAGGCCTGTGTGGTCTTTTTGTATTTGCAGCACTTGCAAAGCTAATCCCAAGCAGCCGGGGGGGCCTTCCAAACAACTTGCCTTATCTGACGCTGTAGCTGGTTGGTTCTCACCGTCATCTCAGGGACGGCCTGCTGGAATAGCACTTATCTTTCTGGAGTACAGCAGCATCTGTGAGGGTTCTGGCCTCCCTCAGATGGGTGGCCAGATGCTGGCATAGGGGTCTAATTTTGGCTGCTGGACACAAAGCACCCAGGTCACTGATTCTATTTAGGTGCCAAGAATCCCCAAGATTCTGCAGGAGACTGAACTCGGCTGAAAGGCATGTGAAGTGCAACAGCAGGCGGAGGGGTTGGGGGGACGGGACACAGGGGAGTCAGAAAAGGAAGGTGAGCAAGAATGAAAAAGAGAGCTTGCCTTCTCGTGTGATCATTTTTTAAAAGCATCTTTTTTTTTTTTTTTCTTTTTTCAGCCAAGACCCAACTGCAACAGAAACAAACCTGATCCACATGGCAGGAAAAAGAGGAACCTGATCCCTTCTGCAAGTATTCTTTCCTGACCAGCTGGGCTGGCTGTACTTTGTGAGATTTGCAAAAAATATATATATAATAGATATATATTTCCATAGGAAAACAACCTCCGATGTCTTCCCTTATATGAACGATGAAAAGTCAAACTGCAGGTTCTTAAAAAAAAAAAACAAAAAACAAAAACACCATAAGACTAACAACAGGTGGAAGGGTGAGGGTGAGGAATTACAGGTGGACAGATTCCAAAGAAGGAAATGTGACTCGCGAGTCCCAGGCTCGTGCCCTCCGCCAGAATTCCAGCCCCGCCTTTGCCGGGTGGTTTGTCTAAGGTGCTCTGGGGTCCCTCTTGGTCTGCAAGAGAAGTGTTCCTGCCATCGCTGGGTCTCTTCCTTTCCAGCCGGCCTCAGCCCACCAGCTTTATCAAGCCTCCAGTGATCCTGGTGGGCAGGGGCTCCCTCGCCCTCAGCCCGCCCAGGTGGCGTGTGGCTGCCTTCAGCACTCGTCCTCCTGGTATATTTGTTCATCCAGCTCCTGGGACTCAAGGTGCTCCAGTCGATCTGTTCGGCCACTCATGATTTCATCTGGGGTTTTCATAAACCTTTGGGAGAGAAAATGGAGGAGTCAAGAGAGCACATTTCTTCAAAGCTATCTTTACACTTCTGAATTCCAACCCATAAAGCGAGGCCCTGTCATCTTACAGTAGCTGGAGAGGTGCTGATCCCAAACGCTAATGCCAACATGGTGCAAATTAGCAAAAGGTACCCCTTCCTCTGATTGCCTAAAAAGTGGCAAAATGACTATAACGTCTAGTGTGACTATGGTGGGGTAGACAGCACCCTTCAGATCTATGGGGCATGTTACTGCAGGACCACGGGGAAACTTAGGTACAGCTCATGTATCTGTGTTTCTGATTTTTTAGAGAATTAGGTTTTACAAAGACCCACAAGAGTCATATATCCATTTTATTCCAGACCATGGGGCCAGGGAATGGTATCCAAAACTTGAATTTAACATGAAGGATACAATTGAATATTAAATTAAAAAATGGCTCACTTGGAAATACCATCAGTGACCTGTGTCAACTATGATTGACATGGTTCAGGAAGGTGGCCTGGTTATAAATGTCCTTTCAGTGGGAGTGCTCCTTCTATAGCCCCAGCATGTCTGCATGCTGTTCCCTTTCCATACACTGCCTGTAGCAGACAAACTACCTTAAAACACACATTTTCTCTCATCATCTTTGTTCAAAAAGCCTAAGATGTATCAAGTCAAAGATGTACTCTTTGGCCTGCCTATCTGGGTCTTCTATCATTCCTACCCAGGAAATTCTTATCGTCCACTGCTCACTTCCATGAACCCTCCATTCCAGTCTGCCAGTCTTTTTCTTATATAGACCATCGTTCAGGTCTTCCCATAAATCTTTAGCTTTGTCCTTATCTGGAACCCTATTCACTCCTTTCGCTACTCATTCTTTGTGTTTTGCTTTATCATCAAAGAGCTGCTTAATGTGTCAGTCCATACTGAAATCTACCTTCACTCAAAACCTAAACTTCTTTTTCTTTGATTCATTTTTAATTTTTTTAAAAAATTTTTTTGGTTCTTTTGGGATTAAACCCAAGGCCTTGAACATGCTAAGAAAGTGCTCTACTGAGCCACACCCCAAATCCCTTTAATATCTAAAAATCTTATAAAGAAGCCATCATTTTACAGCAAGTTTGGCTTTCAACACTCATTTCCTCAAAAATAACCAATGGCTCCCTCACTAAAAGCACTATTCTTTTTTCTTGCTGAAAATCTTTTACTGGAAGCCTATGAACCTTCCAATTACTACTGATTTTCTTCTCTGCCCACTATTGCTAAACTTCTGAAGCAGTGTGATGTGTAGCATCAGTCTTCTGCTTTTATCCCTTAGCTAAAACTTCTCCCTCAACATCCCGAAGTCACTAACGATCCCTCTAGGCCAACTCCACAGATAGACTGTACTTGGTTCTCGAAACTACCGCCTTCTCCTTTGGACTACTTTGTCATAGTAATCTTCTGGTCTTTTATACCAAGTTTGTCATGAAATATTTATTGAAACCCTCCCTAAGGTATAAAACAGAGTTATATAAAGTACAATCCTGGGGCTGGGGATGTGGCTCAAGCGGTAGCACGCTCGCCTGGCATGCGTGCGGCCCGGGTTCGATCCTCAGCACCACATACAAACAAAGATATTGTGTCCGCTGAAAATAAATAAATAAATAAATATTTAAAAAAAAATAAATAAAAAATAAAAAAAAATAAAGTACAATCCTCTACCTTCTGGGAGCTTATGATCCAGTTGTGGGGAGAAGGATTTCATACATACACCTATTAAAAATAGGAATCAAGGTGTGTTTAAGGGCCAAGGGAACTCAAGAAATGATGGAGGAAGAGCATTTGGGAGAGCTGAAGAAGGCTTTGTAAAGGTAGGAGAACTGAGGTGGGCCTTGAGGGCATGTGTACTTTAAAGGTAAAGGATATGTACTTGAAGCAAAAGGAATCATATCAGTGTCACAGGAACACCAGAAGTGTGTATTATGAATTCAGGAGGCAGGGGAATGGTGGACCAGACATAGAAGGAGATTGCTGAATTAATCCTGGTGGGAACGTTCAAAGCACAGACATCAGCTTTCTTTGCCAGGGAAGCAGGAACAATGCTTTTGCCTTTCCTCTACCTTCCCAATCTCATGCAAGAGCCTGTCATTGGTAGTAGACTCCAACCTGGCACCATGTGGCATCAAATCCTGGGAAATGTGGTTCCCAGGCTTCTAAGCCTTGGTAACACAGAATGGACAATTCAGTACCATGCCTCACTTAGACACAGGAATTAAAAATAGTTCTAGTTTCAAGACCAATTAAGAATGGTGATGCGGATGATGAATAGCAAGAATTCTGGGAGGAATTTCTAGTTCTTTCTTAATATGTCTGAAAATCTAATGTGATATTTAAGTGGGAGTCCTTAAAGTGTTAAAAGAAGCTCTTGAACATGCACATTTGGAATTTCAGGGAAATTTTTAGAGCTTGATCTAAATTTGGTGACAAAATGGAGGTGACAAATGAAGTCGTATAATGGGATCAATTCATTCAGGAAAAAAAGTGTAGAGTAGGAAGAACAGGGACCCAAGGATTAAGTTTAGGATGAAAGATGGAGAGAAGACATCAACAGAGCCAGAGTTAGGAGGGTTCTTTTGTATTTATTCCATTCTTCCATTATTCATTTCTTGAATAGCCTTTTCTGTTTTTGTGGAAGATTGCAATTATTTTTACTATTCCTTAATTTCCACTCCTTCTCAAAGCTAAAGCCTAATTGCTCTTTCCAATAATTACCACCATCCCAGAGAGCTCATGTGTTCATCCATAGTGTTATTTTCTACCTGTATACAGACAACTCCAAATCCATATCTCTAGTCCCAACTGTGGCTCTTTTCTTTGTCCACTTGCCCAAACTCTTAACCTAAGGTCATATTTGTTGCTCGCATATTCTCCCACATCTTTGATGCCACTGCATCAATTACTAACCATGTCGGGGGACTACTTCTATCTTTCCTGAGTGGTCCTTTATATACCTTCTTTTTCTTTTCTAATTCTTGAAATCATAATATATATGGTAGGATAAATGGCTGGAACTCATTAGCTGTGGGAATTCTGAAAAGAAGAATATCTAGTGCAGGGGCTTTCACACTTTTTTGACTGTGAAGCATTAGAAGAAATATATTTTACATCATGATTCATCACACACACACACACACACACACACAAACACACACAAACACACACACATACACGGCTGAAACCAAATCTTTGTGAATCAACAGTCACTCTTCATGTGATGCAGTCTGTTATTTTCATCTCTATCTTATCCTGTTTTCTATTGCATTAAAAAAAAAAAAAAAAAACAGAGACTGACCCATTAAGCCTATTTCATGACTCACTCTGGGTCATGACCTGCAGTTTGACAAACCCTGGTTTATGAGGCTGAGAACCTGGAAGTTCAGGTTTAATTCCTTACTTTGACATTGACAATGGCTACTCTGATTGTTCCCTTTACCTATACTGGACTTTAAAGCCAGACAATACTATTTGGCCACTGCATTATTTTAAAGGTGAGTCAGACTGTGTTTATATTTAGTTTTGGCTTTACTAGAGGCCAGACATCAATATAAAAAGTTTTTTCCCCCCTTCAATCTCAACAAACCATCACCTGGTATCCAATTTGTAATATTTGCAATAATGGCTTTGGGGATCAGATAGGCAGGTAGAGATCTTAACAATCTCCCTCCTCCCCCTTATTTAAAGAAGACAATATCCTCCTAAAAGAAGGAAAGGAAGAAAACGGAAGTGCTACCTGAACAAAAGCCTTTGTCCTGGCTCCTTCCTGATAATGTTTAGTTTGTAGTAGTGGCGCAGGGCTCTGGACATTTTCTCATAGGTCATGTTTGTTCTGTTCTGTTTGTTCAAAGGAGGAAGAGAGAAAAAAAGCACAAAGACACAATGAAATGAACCTCAGAAAAGGAACTGGGGGAGCTATTAAAATAAAAGCTCCTCAGCTGGTCCACGTGGCCCTGCCAGCTTGGGAACACTACCTGCTAACGTGCCACCTTCCAGACCCCTTCGTTCCTCTTCCTTCCCTTTGGCTTTCACATACACTGAGGCCAAGGTTTTCCTTTAGGGTGAACCACCCTTTGTCACAAGGCCTGAAGCTCTGGCCAATAAAACCCCAGCCACCTCCCTCAGGTCCTTCCTCCAAGACTGCTCTCTGCTATGCCCCAGCGATTTCCTGAAGATTCCCACAATCTGGGTCCTCCTTCACCTCCTGACCCATACAGAATTTCTTTTTTTGTTGCCACGACCTTTCTTAAATGTGTTTCTGGTCTGTCATTTTAAGGAAGAGATTTTTGTTGTTGTTGTTTAAATTCCTATTGTGGCAGCAAGAATACAGTGGTTGTGAGCCCTTGAGCCACGGTACAATCTGGGAGTTGCAGAAAGTATTTCTCAGTGACTCACACACTGAAGTGTCTGTCAGTGAGGCCTGGCCATATTTGGTCATGGCCTGCATCAGGTCCTTCTCAACCCAGTCAGAGCATGGACTGCCTTCTTAGGAGGCTGCAGGCCTGGCAGGGCTCAGCTGTGCATCCCTGCCCTTTCAGTCCCTGAGCTGAGGCTGTGCCACCCGGTGCCACCAGGGTACCTCCAGCTTGACCTCAGATCTACCTATGTATTGTCTGACCTGGATCATGATTCTCCACTTATTATATCTGCACATTGGAACAGTCTCCCTTTCTATAAAACACTTCCTTTGTAAATTCCATTTCCTCCTAGTTTGGAAAACTGTGGGGCTGTACTGTTTTCTTGTAAAAACAAGGTTTTACAGTCCAGAGACATATTTTTCCATGTAGAAATGAACTTCTGTGAACATGGGAGTTTCCAACTGAGCAGGACAGAAGTGACACTTCCCAAAGGTCCCCCATGAGTCATAGAGCTCATAACACTTCCCTGTCACCCAGTTCCTATGACAGCAGGGGTGGCAGGGCCAGGTGGAGGGCAGTGGCACTGAGGGATACTTACAATGCAGTCTATCAAACTGAGATTTACTGAGTTAGTGGGCATTTGGCATAAGTAACATGGAAAGAGGCATCTTTAATTATTTCCTTCCTTTGTGACAGTCTTCCAATGAGGAATAAACTAAATGATAATGGGCAGACTTAGGAAGTAGAACAGACAATGACCCTCCAATCCAGAGATGCACTTTTTTTTTGGGGGGGGGGGCACTAGTTCATAGAGCAAGGATCTGCTGCCCTTTTACCTTATGGTTTCCCCACAGTCGAGCCAGTCCATTGGGATCCACTATCCGGAATATTTTGGATTCTTTGTCCTCCCATCGGATGAAGTTTTCGTACCGGCTGTCAGAAAGCAACTGATAGACGTAATCCCAAAGCAGTCTACAGTCTACAGAGGAAAATGAAGGGAAAATAGCATTGAAAATGTTTCCTGTTGAGGCATGAACAACAAGAATCAGAAAAGAATTCAGTAATCACTTTTGCCAGGTGTGAACTACAGTGAAGAATCTAAGGTCCAGAGAGAGTGAGGGAGACTATGCTGGAGAAGTATGATCTTTGACCTGTGGAGGCTTCGAGATCCTCTGGGCCCACCACCCCCTTTCACAGATGAGGACATCATGACCCAGAATGAGGGAAAGACTTATCCTTGGTCATGGCCAGAACTTGAACTTGAACACAGTTCATTGAAAGATAGAACAAGCTCTACCTGGGAATGAGTTGGCTTTGGTGGACGCCTGCAAACGGGCTAGCAGGGTGAAAGGTGGAAAGAATGTTTTAAAGTTCCAGAGAAAGTGGTGTGTTAAAAAATGGTGGGGTTAAAAGATTCTTTTGATGTTGGTGGAGACACTGAATGGATAAACATGAGAAGACTGGGCTGGGCCAAAACACGGCCCAAAAGCAATGCAAACCTATGTAGTGAAAACCTATGTAGCTTGGTGATGCTGACAGTGGTAACCGTGGCTAGCAGGGTTTTTAAAAAGAAATAGATAACTCTCATGATATCATGCTTTGGAGACCTTTAAAATTGCTTTACTCTACTAAAATCATGGTAGAGAGGAACCTGGTGCAAAAAATCCTTTCTCTACTGGCAGAACCGATGTTTTATTATATAGTCAGGCAACAAATATTTATTAAGTGACTTAGAACAGCCCTGGTTCTGTGCTAAGCCAAAGCTTTTGGCTGTGGATTGGCAAATTAAAAGAGAAGACATGGGATGTACACCCCTCCCCTATTCTGTTTCTTTTTGGGTTTGTGCTGTACAGGTATGTGGTTTGTTCTCTAGCAGAGCCTTGATAGGTAGGTGGACATAGATATGTACCTTCTAGGTTTAGATGACGCAGGACTGGCCTCCAGATGAGAATTAGAGGTGCCATTTCCAGGTGGTCATTGTATGATTTTGGCCCTAGCCAGAATAGCTGGTAATGGAAGATCACTGAATGACAAATATGTGTTTGGCATGTATAGGTATTATTTCTAATCTTCAAAGAGGTCACAAGAGCTTGCCTGAGGTCACTGGGATTTGAATTCCTGGCTCCTGCACTATAATGTGCTATCTGGTACACTGGGAAGGGCCTGGCCTGGCGCACCTGGGAAGGGCATGTGCAGTTGAGACTTGGAATATCTTATAGTCGGCACGTTCACATGCCAGAGACAGGAAGTCACTCTTCTTTGGAGAGAGTATATTTACAAGGGGAATTTAGTCAGGCAACCACTAATCTCCCTGAGATTCTATTTCCTCATTTATGACATGAGAATCGCAACACTTACTTTACAGGATTATTGTATTAGTGATAATGTGGGTGAAAGGAAAGTAATAAAAATAACAGCAATATTTATTGGGTGCTGTTTGCAGGCACTGTACTGTATCTTCTGCGAGCGTGGTTCCACTTGGCCCTTACACTACCATGAGGCAGGTGCTGTTGCTATTCCTATTTAATAGGCCAGGAAGCTGGGGCCAAGAGGGCTTGGTAATTTACTCACTCAGGGTACATCATGATGCTAGGCTCTGATTGTCTGTAAAGCCTGTGCCATGCCACAGTTTCGGATTCGACTTCTATTCTCAGAGACGCTGTACAATGGGTACATATCTGTAAAAACCTAAGGACTTTCTAGGGCAAAGTTTAACCATGTAGTGCATCCTTTGTGAAATCCAGCTTTCTCTCTGAAGGGCAGAAGGAACTGGCAAAAAAATATGGGGTTTTCCAGGAAGCTTGATCCTTTAAGGAACTACCATGAAGCTTAAATTGACCCTAAATCTTTTTAGTATCCCTTAGTGTATCATTTCTTTTGTATTGTCTCTGCCTAAAAATTAATGTGATGTGTGATTTGTTGTGCTTTGGAAAAAGACAAGTGGCATCCTTCTTGAAACAATGATTCCACAGTCCTGGAATTTGAACCCCATTCTAACATCAGAAGCTGCTGGGCCCCTTCTTCTGTTCACACCCCTTCTTGAGGGTTCATTTGTTATTGCCCCAGTGTGGGCTGAGGTGGGGGAAGCAAGCGGGCCACCAACCCTAGTGTCAGTGTAAGTACCCTGAGAAGTCGGTACCACACTATTGCAGACAGAATAATCTAGCTCGTTTTTAAAACACTTGGAGAGGATGACTCCAGTTTCTAAGCAAAGCAGAGAAGTAGACTGTGTCTTTACCCCTCAGCTACCTCCCTGTCCTGCCTCACTTTCATTACAAAGGGAACAGGGAACTACTATGGTCTGAATGTCAAATGCACCTTGCCATTCACATGCTGAATCCTATCCCCCAAGGTAATAGTATCAAGAGGTGGGTCTTTGGGAGGGGGTTAAGCCATGGGGCTCCATCCTCATGAGACGGGTTAGTGCCCTTATAGAAGGGGTCTGAGAGAGGTCCCATGCCCCCTCATCATGAGAGGACACAGCAAGAAGGTGCTCTCTGTGAACTAAAAGGTGGGCCCTCACCAGACCTCTAATCTACCTGCACCTTGATCTTGGACTTACCAGTCTCCAGAAGTGTGAGCAATGTATTTTTGTTATCTATGAGCCACCCAGTTTCTGGTGTTTTGTTACAGTACCCTCAATGGACTAAGACAAGAACTGAGCTGTGGTTCAATTATCCACTCTTTGTCCCACCATCAAATGGCAGGCACATTTTCATTTTCCATAGTTTCTTCCAACTGGAAAACATCTGACAAAATCAAATATTATCATAAAAATGTCAGTAAGTCAGGAAGGACAAAGGTGGTTTGCATCTAACCCCTCCCAGGTCTCCTCATACAGTTAGGATCACCTTTACTACAAAGAGTTGAGGATACCTGGATGCCTCTGGAATGAGAATGAATTCTCCAGTGCATTCATTTTAACACAATTTTACATAAAGAAATTACCCAGTTGTGTGTGTGTGTGTGTGTGTATGTGTAAAGAAATTTTACCCATAAGAAAGGTGAGTGAGATGCTCTGGGCTCTGGGCAGAAGGCTTTGCACCCTAGAGGCCTACTGTGAGCTGAAACCCATTGCTGATGGTTCTAACATCCATTACCATCTGCACAGGGTTTCCACTGCTTTGTTTCTATTCTCTCTTTTACATTATAGTGCTTACTAGTTCTCATAAAATAGTAAAATGTCAAGCAGACGATTTCTCCAAGCCAGGGCGACCCAACACTGGGGTATCATGTTGGATTTTCAGAGGCATCGAACGTGGGTCTTGTTATCATGTTATCTGCTCTTTGGGTGACAAATAAAGGACAAAGCTTACCAGAAAACGAACTTTACCTATAAGTTTCATGGACATTTGTATATTACACACTTTTTTCTTTCATAGACATGGGGGAAAGAAAACCCAAAAAACTAAAACGGAGCAAGCTTCCAATTGATCACTTTAAATGACATTTAATCCAGCAAAGCCAACATTGGTTGAGTAATAAAAAATATGTTGACATTCAAGACATATTGAATTATGCTGTCACTAATGGAGGTAGCAACAGGAATTTTGTGGCATAAAGAAGTTGTTTCAAGCTCAGAGTATAAATGGCTTTTACAACACTATCGATTGCTGTTTTTTTTAGTTAAAAATTATGTCCAGATGTTAAAAATATCTGCCTAATCACACAACCACCCCCCCAACTCTTTTTTTTTTTAAACTACTGAAGTTAAAGCCATGCAAGTTATTTTTGGTTTTAAGATTTCTACTAAATAAAAGGTATGCCCTCTTTCATTCCCTGGATCCTTTGGAAGCTGTTATCAGGGTCCACCTGGACTCTTCTTGTCTGTACAGATACAATTTTCTTTGATCATCAATGAAAATATTTAATACAATTTAATAAAACTCACCTCACTATAAAACAACTGAATATGCATGTGTAAGACTTTTTAAAAAATCACATAGTATCCACTAATTTTAAATGCATTTCTCTTAAACTAAAGGGCTGCCTTCTATATCAAGACATGGTTATTTAGAGAAACGTCCATTACTTGGATTGTCTCTTCCAGGAGAGGAAGCTTATGAAAGGGTTTAGCTAGAATAAAGTTCTACTTTCCAATTGCAGAAAGAGAGTTCTCTCTGTTTCCTGCTGGGTGAGGTACCCTAGGCATCCGCTGCTAAAAGGCATTGTAAAAAAATCCCTTCCTGTGGTTAAAGGAGAAATATTTTCACTCCCACGTCTGTCTCCTACCAGAGACTCATTGTATAAACTCATTGAGCAGAGACCGTAAAAAAGATGGGCAATTTTCACATAACCAACATAGTTTAAAAAAAAAAAATATGCTAGACAAAGCTGATGTTTAAAAATTTTGAGTAGGTCAAGTTATGGACAGAGGGAATGTATAAGGACAATGGCTAATTGAACTTTCAGCAAAGCTTCTAAGAAAATCATTTTATGTTGTTTTAATGGCCCAAATAAAATTTTAGAAAAAGGCTTATAAACCAGAGTACCATGAATATAATCACAAATAGGGTGAGGCTGAGGATCTCTATGTTTTTAAAATTTATTACCTAAGAATTGATAAATTTATTTCCAGTTCAGCAACAAAACAGGTAAAGTAGCATACAAAATTTAAAAACTTGCTACTATGCTTTAAACCAGTGATTCTAAACCAGAGGGGCAATTATGCTCTCAAGGGGGTATTCGGCAAATGTTTGGAGACATTTTTGCTTAAGCTGACAGAGATGGAGAGAACTTCTGGCATCCAGTGGGAAGAGGCCAGAGATGCTGCTAAAATATCTTCTAACGCACAGGATAAGCCCCCACATCAAAATTATTTGGCCCAAATATCAAGAGTGCTAAGATTGGGAAATTGCTTGTAGAAACAGTTTTATAACATTCAGGGGACCATCTGCTACCTAGTCCTTTTTTTCCCTTTTCCATTCTAGATTGGCTATTACCTAGAAGCAGAAAGTTGATAAATCCAGTGCAGCCAACTCTGTGTTGATACGTAGAGGTGTGTTTACAATGGGCAATTGCTTGTGTTTTGCTGTAGCTTAGGAAAACAGAAACCATATGTGCACAGTGGCATGCTGGGGGCGGGAGAAGTAGAAGCAAAGAATACAAATCCATGGTTCCCCGTTTTCACAGAGCAGCAGGTCTGCAGCTGCATACAGGCTGGACCATCCCACCTCTGCTGACACGTGGTGTGGGGCAGGCTGGGGACACAGGCCTCAAACTCAGGTTCCAGTTGAGATTCAGCCACAGCTGGAATCTAACAATACATCAGCCTCTGCTTTGTTCAGGGGTGGGTGCAGCCTGGGATTTCACATCCAGGGACTGCAGAGAGGTGGGGACACTGTTACAGACACGTGCACCCTTAAACAAACTGGAATTTCCAGTCTCCTCAGGCCCCTTCTGTTATTTTCCACCCAGCCACAGTTCTGTTGCTGTTTTATCTTTTAAAAACATTGTCCTGAAATTTCCTTCTCTTTAGGGCTCTTTGATTTTTTCAGTCATTCACGCTGATAATACAGTGCTGTGACTCAGCTAGGGTGTGAGAACTCCGAGCGCCAAGGCATATTCCAGCTGGAATGAAGGATCCTCCCCTCCCCAGTCCTCATCAGATCCCAGTCACATTTTATGCATCTCCAATAGGGACAATAAGCAAAGCCTCAGAGGAGGGGAGGGAGGAGCACTTGACGCTCCAAGGGAATTAGGGGGCTAAGGTGACCCCCAAGGGGCATGCTTTGCAGGTTAGAGTTGCTTGAAATAAATGTGCCACATACAGACCTTGCCTGTCAATGCCCCTGCCAGTTGGGGGATGGGAAGTGGGGCAAGGACCCCTCTGAGATCCACAGCATGGTAGCTCTGTAGTGAGGCAGAGGCGCACTAAACTGCAGAGCCCAGACTTTCCCACAGGCCACTGCTTCCATAGGCACACCCAAGGCCAGTTCAACTAAACGCCAGCTCAAGAGGACTCTGGATTGAGGGGTCTCCAGAGGGTTAAGTTCCCTGGGATAGTAGGGAAACAGCTCTTTCAGCAGATACTAAAAACCTGGAATTCTTTTGGTTGATGGAGGCATCCCATAATATTATCCTTTATTTCCCCCAAACATAGATATTTACACATATACACAATTGTGCAAAGGTATGCACACTCCCACATCTTACTACTAAGGAACATCCTCCTCTCTTTCATACAATTGCTTTAGACTTCTCTTTTATGACATCCTTTTGTCTTCAAGTCTACTCCTAAGATTCATTTACAAAAGGTTAAAAAAAAAAAAAATCCAGTATTTGACCTGAAGCTAATTTCACCAGCACTAAATCCTGCTGGGGAGGAAGTAGAGATGGAAGCAAGAAGTCAGAGTAGGGCGTGATATCCCCTGACCCTGGACGCCCTTGAGGACAAGTTTCCCACTGTTTTCCCTAGTCCCATCCTTCGGGTTTCTTCATCTGATTTAAGATTAGAGGCTTCCAGGATGGAGTTTTTGTGCATACATACCTTATCTAGTCAAAATAAAACCAAATGACGAAAGCTCATTGAGTCAGGTGGTGAATGAGCATTAGGAGCTCATGTCTCCCTGCTTAGAAGCTTCTGTGCCTGTTAAAGATGTACACTTGGTGGATCATAAACATGTTTAAAGGTTTCCTGTAAGGATTGACATGAAGTATAAGAGGGTTGGGATCACGAACCAGGAGGGAGTTCTATATCTTATCTGCTGTAGGATCAATTAACCAACCAACTAATGATATTCTCACAAAGCATGAAGAAGTTCAAGTTTTCCAAGAAGGATTTAGAGACTTCAGCAAAAGTTGTGAGATAAACACAAGAAAGGAGATACTGTCTATTTGGGCGGGTCATGGTCTTTGAACAACCAAATTTGTGAGGACATTTAAAATCTCCACTTTCATGAAGCACACATAGGGCTGAGAATGGATTATATGACAATTCTCAGTTTACCAATAATTTTTTTTTCTTCCTGAGTCATTGTTTGGGCCAAGGAACGGACGGACAATCAGACAAGAAGTCTGGTAGCTCAGGTTTTAAGGGAATGGAAGAAATTTATTTAAAAGAAAACCAAAATGACTTAAAATTTTTCTTTTTAAGATTTAGCTTCTAGGAAGGGCAGCAGAATAGAATAGACATTATGATTGCTGTATGTATATAGGTGACTCTATGACCAGTGTGATTCTGCAATCTGTACAATCAGAAAAATGAGAAATTATACCCCAATTGATTCAAATGCATGAATTGCCAAGATCATTGTAATGTCATGTGTAGCTAAAAAAAAAAAAAAAAAAAAGATTTAGCTTCTATAGTTAAAACCAAAGTAGGAGCTTGGTTTATTTGATGGCATAAAGCAAGAGGGATACTGCCTTATGTAGGCAAAGACACACAATTTGGCATTTGGTGACAGACACCATATCTCTCTATGGCCTAGAACAATGCCTGGCACATAGTAGATCCATGATTATTTTTTAATAAATGAAAGAATGAATAACTACATAACTCAAAAGTGCAAAGACATGATTTCTTTTATTTAGCCATATTTTATTTATGTTAATGATGCTACTGCAACTATTCTGGATTGTTCTGCAAATGTAGCCTGCAGTCCAGAACTTGTCTACTCTCTGACATCATTTGTTATTGTTCCCTTGACATGTCTTAGACATGTCTCATCATCCAAATTGCAAGTCATTCCTTGAGAGCAGGGACAGGGTTTCCTATATACGCGTCCTGCACTATGCCTGTGATTCGCAGCCTACTCACCATTCAGGTAAACAACGCTGTAGCACAGGAGCAGCCTTTTGTGTAGAGCTAATTAGTGAACACTTGAGGCTTTGTGGCCACACAATCTCTGGAACTACTCAATTCTACTCCCAGTGCAGCATGAAAGTGGACACACACCTACTATTTTCTACTAACACCTAATTTATAAAAACAGGTGGTGTTTGGATTTAGCCAGACCTTTAATCCTTGCTCCAAGGAATGGACAAGAGACCCAGGGCAGAAAGAAACAGCATTTTGGGAAAAGCAATAGACAGAGGCTGGAGGGTGCAATACTAATGTGTCTGAATGTCAGTTCCTTCATGTGTAAAGGATGCTTCTAGCTTTGAAATTATCTAATCTTAAGAAGGAATTTCAATACAAGTAGTTCCCCTTATCCATGCAGAATAAATTCTGAGACCCCCAGTGGATGACGCCTGAAACTAATACAGGATACCATAGATATGCTGCTTTTCCCTACACATGCATACTTAAGATAATGTTTAGTTTATAAATTAGGCACAGTAAGAGGTTACAATGCTAACAATAAAATAGAACAATTATACTGATATACTATAATAAGTTATTTAAAACTTGTAACTTTCTGGAAGTTTCCATTAATATTTTTAGATTTTGATTGACCACGGGTAACTGAAACCGTGGGCTAGGGGAAACTGCTGTGCATACTGAAAATGTGACTCCCAGCATTACTAGGGTCACAGCTCATCAATCTGTGGTTGCTCATGGCCAGTTAGTCCCTTTGCCTATGAAACACAGGTGGGACACAGTCTACAGTAAGACTTTTGTAGATAGAGAAATGTTCTAGTAGATAGTTATGCTTCCCACTCCTCCACTAACCCTCCAGCAATCCTTTCCTGAAGATAATAAATAGAAAATATCACAGGAAGAAGCAGGTTACTCATTGATACATACATCATTGGTTATTCAATAAAAAAACAGATCCCAGGGAACTTGTCTCTCTCTCTTGCCAGTCACTCCAGCTTGTTAAGCTCTTAATAATAATCCTTATCCTCTCGGGAAAAAAAAAGCTACATGTTATATTTAACTAGATCTAATTTGTGATCTGTCAACCATCTACTGAATTTCCTTTATTAATTACTTTGTTTTTTTCCACATGGTAAATACCCAGGTAAACTGTCACAGCTTTGCATATAGTCTTTTAACTGTACAATGCATCATAATTTCAGAAATATTAAAACATTACAAGAAAGAGAATTTTATGAAAACTGATCCTTTTAATTGACCAGGTTAAATGGTAAATTTAAATCTCTACCTGAAGTAGGAAAAAAAAAAATACACTGGGCCTTAGGTTGTGTTTGCTCCTGGGAGTTTTCTCTAGCTGGAGTGACCTCTTCTTCTCTAATCTCCTCTTGTCTATATTTTCAGTGTTCTTCCAAGCCCAGCTAAAGGCTGCCCTCCAAGCGGCTGCCCTGACCTCCTCCAGTACTAAGACACGCATCACCGCTTTACTGTTACAGCTAACTCTGCTCAGCTCTTTCATGATAGAGCTTGTGCCTTACACCTTCATGAACTCCCACCTCACAGGAGCGCAGTACAGTCCCATAAACACAGAAGGTGTCTGAATGTTGAAGTCCTAGTGTATTGAGGCAAATGATATGTGAATGGTGGGAATCCGACTTTGTTTTTGACCCACATCCATGAGTAATGTTGCCATCTATACCCTCCAGCTGTGGCACTCATCAGTGTGACATTTGGCAGTATCTTCATTTCTTTCTGTGCTCTGCTCATTTAAAGAGCCTTAAGGAACTAAGTTTTCTCATCTAACAGCTGCTTTATAGAGATTTAAAGGCTTCTTGTGGCTGCTCAGTCATGACAGAACCTTAAGTTGTACATAGAGATCACTCAAGGAATTCGACCTCCAATAGATGGATCAGTTTTTCAAGGATCTGAGTTGTCCAGAAAGACATCAGGGGCATGGGGTAGGGAGGCAGGGGTACCTGGAGATACCTAACACTGTGACAAGACCTCTTCAGAGGGTTATGGAATAAAGACAGTGCTGGATTGCCGACTTGCAGAGTGGGAAGGAACTTCAGAGCTCTCCCTCTCCAAATCTGTCATTTGACCTCTGAGAAAAACAATGCCTTGCAGTTAAATTCGTTCATCTTGGATTTGGTTCAATTAGTTAATGCATATATTTGGAGATTTTAAAACTTTTGAATATATCATTAGAATGTTAATAATCTGTCTTACTGAAGGAGTTAATGCATTGCCCCATATGATCTGGCTCCAGGATTATTTTACATGAACATTCTGACTTCCGAGATCCATAAAGAAAATCAGAGGCTCTTCCTCTCTGTGTGTTCTCAAAGAGAGAGGACATCAGAGATACCACGGCTCATTGCTTGGGTGGTACAAAGTTTGATGAGTCTGCATCTGTCAACAAACAATGCTGTGTCCAGGAATGAGATTAAACAAACAAACAAACAACAAACAAACAAAACAAAAACAAAAAAAAGTGACATGGACATTATTACCCTAGGTACATGTATGACTGCACATATGGTGAGATGCTACATCATGTACAACCATAGAAATGTAAAGTTGGCTGCAATTGTACAATGAATCAAAATGCATTCTGCTGTCATATATACCTAATTAAAATAAGTTAATTAATTAAAAAAAACAGTGGAATGATTTTAAGGGACAGATGATTTAAAGTTGACAAACCTATTATACAAGGGGAAACAACTCCTTAAGTCTAAACAGTATATCTTTCCGAATATATGGGCTAATCTTAGATTCCTAAGAAGTCTGTGGTTAAGATGGGGTCACAGAGGAGGTGGACATGACAGATCTTGACTCTTGATGAGGAAGTCAGACCTCTCGAGGGCAGCACTATGGACAGCCACCAATGGGGCAGCAGGCCACCTGTCCTGGGCAAAGGATGTTGCCTCTCTGGGTCTCAATTCCTTCTGTGGTTCAATTCTCTCTGTGGTTTCCCCTGTACAAAGAACTTTTCCACATAAAATGAATATAGCAGTAAAAATCTACCTCAAAGAGCTGCCCTGAGAATAATAAATGAGTAAAGAAGATGTGAAAATATCAAGTAGTACAGACCGTATGAGAAGGGTTTATGTAAACAAAAGGGGTCTTACCTGGAAAGCACAAGAGAGGTCTTTATATTATTCATAGCAATACTCTGAACCCCCCTCTGTCTCCAATATCTGAGGAAATTCATGTGTTTTTTCCCAGGCTCTTTGCTTCTTTATCTCCTGTTCCTTTTTCCCCCCCCTACATAGTTTCTTTTTATATTATTAAAAAATCAATGTAGGGCTGGGGGTATAGCTCAGTTGGTAGAGAGCTTGCCTTGTGTGTACAAGGCCCTGGGTTCAATACCCAGCACCACACACACAAAAATTAATATATGTGTAAAAGTGGAGAGAACAATAATGAGAACCCCTGTGCATCCATCACCATGAAACTATCAGCCAGCTCCTGGCTAACCTGTCCTGTTTACCCCATCCACTTCCCATCCCCCAAACCTGTGGGAGGATTTTCAGTTGAATCCCAAAAATATTCCAATTAAAAAAAAACAAAAAACTCTTTTCAACATATGAGCCATTTCTTGTAGGTTAACAGCCTCCAGGAGTGGTCCACGAGGACCCACTGACCTCCCTCATTTTCTTCCTTTCTGTTTTTTCTTAAGTGCTGGGGACGAAACCCAGAGCTTTCCACATGCTGGGCAAGTGCTCTACCATTGAGCTACGCCTCCAGCCTCTATTTTATTTTCTTGATTCAACATTCCTAATGTAAATCACTTATAACAACAAAAAGAGGCAACATGGGAGGTGTACTTGGGACCAGAGAAAACTCAAGAAACAAACAGCTTAAATAAAAAAGAGATAATGAGTCAAGGTGGAGGTGAAGCAGTCCTGCAGAAATGTCTATGCATCCATATGGCTAGCTGGAGCACCAGCTCATGGACAGAAGGACATGTCTTCTTCCTCCAGGCCTCCCTCCCACTACTGAAAGCATAATCACATCAGTATCTCCCATGCAAAGCCTTTTTTTGGTCCCTCTAGTCA
Source organism: Marmota flaviventris (assembly GCF_047511675.1). Taxonomy (NCBI): domain Eukaryota; kingdom Metazoa; phylum Chordata; class Mammalia; order Rodentia; family Sciuridae; genus Marmota; species Marmota flaviventris. Next base: position 97,585,793 of record NC_092500.1, read on the forward strand.
AAATGTGCCTTCTTTCTGCTTTGCTTTATTATTCTGGCACACAGTAGGTATTCAATGAATGCTTGGCACCGAAAAAAATTAGATGTTGAACTTATTTCCTTTTGCCCTTGTATGTCAGTGTTTTTCCTGTTTTGCTTCTCTCACTAAGTTCTCAATTCCCTGAGCAAAAAGATACTGTGTGTTAACAATCAGCCCTGTATGCTGTGTACCTAATGCATTTATCTGTACATAGTAGGTGCTCAACAAATGTCCCATGAATGGACAGACATTCTGGGAAGAGTTTGCCTTGCCCAACAGAGCATGAGGCTTTTTGGAGAGTGATTGTATGTTAATTGTTAGCAGACTAGCAAAAAGGCAAGGCGTAGATTTTTTCTTTTCCCCCTACTGGTTTCCACTGGCTTCTTAGGTAAGCAAATTTGGGCTTGTCATCATAGAAGAAAAAGAATTTGGGAGTGGTTTCCTCTGCCCAAATGACCTAACAACACTAGCATCTACTACCACAATCCAGTTTTCCTCTCTTCCCTGCTCTCAAGGTGAAAGTTACACTGAGTCACTGCCTATAGGATGGAATTACGGCCATGACTCTGAGACAAAGGTTCTTTATGCTGTGTCTGGTCATTAATTAGCTGCTGGAAACTCCAGGACAGGGCCATTAGCATGCTCATAAACCTTTTATTTTAAATGTTTTCGCTTAGCCATGATTCTGGTGTGACTCTCCTTGTAAGCTGTGTGCAGGACATTTGTTTCTTAACATTTCTGAGGCTCATTAACTACGCCATCCCAGCGGCTCATTAACCAGGCCATTAGGGATCCTGCCTCATCTAGGCAGAAGCCTCCAGTTGCCCTCCCAGAGCCTTTGTGGGCACCTAATTGGGAATGGTGAGGCCAACTGTGAGACTCTCAGAGGGCAGCAGAGCTTTGTCAGGTGCCCCTGATGCTGGAGAGGCGTGGGAGGGATGGGCAAGCTCACTCACCTGCTATTCTCCCAATGGGCAGAGCGTGTTCTTCAGGCGGGGACACCGAGACCATGATGTGGTTCATGTAGGCCAGGTCTTCCCGATGAGAGAGGTTGATGGGTTTCCCTTCCCTGTGCAGCCCATCCTCAGAAAGCCTGGACTGTTTGAAATCCACGGAGTGCCGGGGGTTCAGGATCAAAGGGTGCATGATGGGACTGGGCATCAGCTGGATCACTCGGGTGCTCTCCTGCCGGGGACTGGAGGGCTTCGGGTGGGACTCGGAGGATGGCGGGCAGTGATTATTCTCCATGGGAGACACTGACAAGGGGTAGGACTCCTGGTGGTTGTTCTCCTGGTGGAGCCTCGGTCCCTGGGCCCTCTCGGCCGGGGAGAGGCGGCGGATCATGTTGTCCAGGGGGGATCGAAGGGGCCGCTGCTCGGGGTCAGGAGAAGGCCGGTGGTTTGTCGTGATGGGTGACCTAGGGCGGTGCAAGAGTTCAATGGTGGGAGGGTTGTGGTGCACGCTCTCCACGGATGGCCTGGGGGTCCTCTGGACACAGTTATCTGTGGGGCAGAGGGAAACACAATCACAGACCCCAGTGAACGGGTAGGCCAGGGGTGGGTCTCATGGGGGATCTACAGGCAGCTGTGTATGTCAATGGGGCTGCTTTCTCCCCAGGATGCAGAGCATCCTTTCCATTGCTTAAATGAAATGCAAGTACACATACCTGAAATTGTTTCCCCAATGTTAGACAAGTTAGGAATGTCTTCAAACATTCCAATTCCTCACCTAGAAGTAGCTGAGAGACACAATTGAGCCCAATTTCTATGCTTTACTTTTTTCTCACTTGACTCTTCCATGTAGGTTTCAGAGGTGACGGGTCCTTAGGGGTTTCTCTCTAGATGCTCTTACTGACTCACATTTTCATAACCCAATTTTTATACTCTCTCCAGGAACTATTGTTGCTAATAATAATGATGATGATTAACAATGACTAGGTCCTGGTCCTGGATTTTATTGTTTAAAACTTACAATGCTCCTCAGCGGGAAACATCACTATCACCCCTATTCTGCAGATGATAAAACCAAGATATAGGCAACTTACCCAAGGTCACACAGCCAGTTGGCAGATTAGAATCAGACTCTCTCATTACAATATCTGTCACTTTGTCACATAGAAACTAGGACACAAAGTCATAGCAAAACTTGCTCTCAGCATACACTGTGGCCCTAATTTACAGAATGACAATCTTATTGCCCTTGAAAGAACTTTTAGTAGCACCTTTCCAAGTACATAGACCCCATAAATGCTCAGATTGGAAATCAGAAGGAGGAGGGGTGGATACCCCAATGACACATGCACCCCATCCTACTTGAACTTATGAGCTGGTGAGGATAGCAGTGCACAGCTCATCAACAGGAGCAGCTCTGGGCATTGGGTTGAGGGATGGACCAGCACATGTGTGGTTTCAGGAGCTCCTGCTAAGGCTCAGAAGGACAGAGATCCACCCATGAAAAATGGAGCTTTCTATAGAATCTCACATCCATCTCAATGAGGTCTCTGGCCACATGTGTTCCCAGAACTGTCTCACCAAAAGGCTGTGCCTACTTGCTGATTCCAATTCTGGTCAAAGACTTGCCTATGATTCTGAGTAAAGACAGAGATATCATCTTTTTCCACTAAGACAATCTGCGTAGGAAGAATGCATAAAAGGGATATGGGAATCAAATAGAGTCAGTAAACAGAGACAGAAGGGGGTATTTTCTTCATGTTTCCTACTGGATTATCAGGAAAATAAAGAATTTTTTTGCTTTTTAAGTTCTATTAGATCACACCTATCACATGAGACATAAACAAAAGAAATATTGTTCATGATATTACAAGATCATCTTGAAGGCATTCAATGGAATAGCTATCACTATAAGATTTGTTTAATAAATTATAGTATATCTCTAAATAATGGAGTACTATAAAACTGTAAAAAAGAATTAGGAGCATCTCAATACATTGCTAAGGACTGATATCCATGGTAAATGGTGCCATGAAAAGCAGATCTTAGATCTGCTACCACTTATGTAATAAAGAGGAGTTTTAGTTTCAGTAATGCAGAGTGGCTTATATGAGACTACCCTTTCTTCAAAGAAATGTTTAAAAAAAGCATTTGAGCTGGGTGCAGTGGCACAAACCTGGAATCCCAGCAGCTCGGGAGGCTAAGGAGGAAGGAGGAAGAAGATTGTGAATTCAAAGCCAGCCCCAGCAAAAGCGAGGTGCTAAGCAACTCAGTGAGACCCTGTCTCTAAATAAAATACAAAGTAGGGTTGGGGATGTGGCTCAGTGGTCGAGTGCCCCTGAGTTCAATCCCTGGTAACAAAACAAAACAAAACCAAAAAACCAAAAACCCATTTGAAGATATTAGTGAATGACCAAAAGCAGACAAAAACTGAAGAGGATTTTATTCTTGAGAGAAGGGATGTGCACAGAAGGAGATCAATATTAATACAGCTATTCCCCTGAGAGTACTTTAGTCCACGAAGCATAGGTACGTTAGAAGATGAACAGAAAGTTACTTGAGGTAGATATGTAGAGGTTAAAATGGCAGAAAATTACAGAAGCAAATCTAATAAAGGAGGGAGACTCAGAGGGAAAGCTACTGAATTGGCATGTAAGAGTTCTAATTTTTGTCTGATTCCTAAACAGTATATGTGCAGGGTAGCTTTAAGGAGTTCACTCAAAAGCAATAGTTGTATGGTTGGTAGATATAAGCAGAAGTCTCAGCAACTGGCTATGACAATAGAAACAGAGTTCAGAGTTTGATTCTCATCAAGTGAGAAGGCTCTGTAAACACTTCTAGCTGTCTACTAGCCCAGAACCGCCATATCTTAGGAGCAGACTCTGCTCTAAGACAAAGGGATCTTGCTGAGGGCTAAAGCCAACAAAGAAACAGATTTGGCCCAATCAAACTTAAGGCCAAGCCTCCACAACTCTGAAGTGACTGTTTAATAAATTAGCTGCCTGATAGGACAAAACAAAACAAAACAAAAAAACTCTTCAGAGGAATATAACATAATCCAAAGTCTCTAAAATGTGTTTATCTATAATTTTCAGAATCCAATAAAAATCTTCTAGACATAAGAAGAAATGTGACCTATAATTAAGAAGAAAGGCAATCAACAGAAACAGATCTTGAGGTAATCTAGATGCTGGAATTAGCAAAAATGACGTAGCTATTATAAATAAGTTCACACACTTAAAGGAAAGGGTGGTCATAATGAGTGATGACAGAAGCTGTGAAAAGAGAAAACAGACCATTAAAAAACAAAATGAGCAGTTTGAAAGTAGCTGGGGAAGGACGTAGGTGAGTGTGTGTGGGGGGGTTGGGGGAGGAGGGAGATTCATGTTGAGCATCAATGTTAATTTCAGATGCTCCAAAATCTGTAACTATTTGAGCCTCAACATGACACCACATGTGGAAAATTCCATACCATGAAATTTTGCTTCATCAACAAAATTATTAAACATATTGTATAAAATAACCTTCAGGCTATTTAGACTTGCATCCCCTCACCAAGTTACCTCATTGTATATATGTACATATTCCAAAATCTGGAAAAAAAATCCCAAATCCCAAAAGACTTCTGGACCCAAGCATTTTAAGTTGGGGATACTCTCAATCTGTAATATATAATGAAAAAAGTTATGTCATTAATGGCTAGCTTAAAAAACAAAAAACCAAGGAAAGAAAGATCATAAGCATGCATGAGAGAGCTCTCAAAGGCTTGTACAAGAAGGATCCACTGTGGATTGAAAGAGACTTAGGAGACACATCAACCCCTTGCATTGTATAAACTCTTGTTTGGATTCTGATTCAAACGGTAAAAATCATTTACAAGATAGTTGGGAAAACTTAACCTCTAATAGGACATTTGGTAATACTGAGGAAATACTAGTTTTTGGTTGATGTGCTAGTTCTATGATTATGGTTTTATTGAGTCCTTTTCTTTTAAGACATGTGCTGATGTTTCTACAGAGGAAAATATATATCTGGGATTTGCTTTAAAATAATCTGGGAAGGTAAGGAGAGAGTAAGTGGGGGGCAGAGGAAACAGGCTGGCTGTGATTGATAATCAAAACTGGTAATGGATATGTGGTGCTTCCTTATCCAAGTCTCTCTACTTTTGTATAGGTTTCATACTTTCCATTATGAAAGATTTCCTTTTTAAGTGCTTAATCAACCTCACAAAGACACAGGTTGGAATAACAAGCAGTAACTTTCTCATTTTACAGGATACTGACTATGCCAATGGAGTTAACTTGAATGGATAACTATCAGAATAATCTTATGATAGAAATGATCTGTAATCTTCTGGGGACAAAGTAAGGTTTTTTTTTTTTTTTTTCTTTCTTTCCTTTTTTTTTTTTTAATGGCTAACATGGACCTCTTTTAGATCTCAATTCTTCTTCCCATAAAAATGGATTTATCTTTTGTCCATGGTTCACTTTTCATGGGTCACAGAGTATGATCATTGTCAGTAACTAGAACTTTCATATATTTTCTTCTAATTGTCATTTACAGAATGTCTCTCTTTACTTAAAAGCTTATTAAGGTTTAAAAATACTTAAGGATGATGAAGACCATATATTGAAGAAAAGTCCCATTTCCTGAATCCATTTCCCGTCTTATAAATTTCAGAATGGACAAAGGCGTTGGTCAGTAATCTGGTTACCTGCAGGCTTTCTTTGATGTCCTGGGCTTCAAGGCTCAGTGTGTGGGCTGCACTCAGGGCAAGCCTTAGGAAGTCTGGGAGGACTATGAGAGGAAGAACTTTCATGCCGAGGGTAAAAGAGGAACTGATGTAATGTCCTGGAGAGATTTCACTCTCCGTTCCTGCCCAGATCTTTGGGAACAATGAGGGAGGGAGACAGTGCTCTAGATAATTCAACTCAGATTTTACCTCTGACTCAGGATCCGGGCAGGAACAGGACTTGGAGGAGCTTGATTTATTTATTTCTCTGCAGACACTGTTCAAAGAGGAAGTACTTGATGGAGTTGATAACATTAATGGTTGAGAACTGGATCTGAGGGTATTTAATTCCAGGCTCCTGGTGGTCTGGGTACAACCACTGTCAAGGCTTAAAGGCTTGCAACAAGACCTTCCAAGCTTTGTTTCAGTTTGCAAAGCATGCGCCCACATACAGAGTGGGCTGTGACGTTCCTACCCGGCTGCCTGCTGCCTCTGTTATTATAAGTTGGCAGCAGGGTATGGAAACTTGCAAGACCAGAGCCGGCAGGCAGAGAAGCTCCGGACACAGGAAATGCGCTGCGTGGACAGTGGGTGCATTAAATCCCCCAGATGTAGGAGTCTTCTGTCTAAAACAAGAAGATTTTTTTGGTCTGGCCTTGATGTCTGGGTTTGTTCTTGGTGAGTTGCCCAGCTGGAAAAATGGGAAATGGTCCATGTTGCCCTCGATCTGAAGGTCTTGATATGGGAGGGAAATGCACAAGGAAGAGGGAGGGAAAGCCACACACGGTAGTCACTGTGGACACGGAAGGATGGAGGAAGAAAGCCCAAGGACTGGCAAGGGCTGTCATTCTGGCTAAAAGTGTTTTCTGATCCCAAACCTTTCTCTTTATAGACCTCTTTCAGACACAAATAATTCTCTTCTCACTGCCAAATAACTGGAAATAAATCAGGACTTTAATGTGGTCACTAAATAAAAAGATTTGATTCCTTGTTTTCCTTTTACTTATTAGAAAAGTTTCTCTATTTGAAATTTGTCAAAATTTGACCTAATTGAATTATGTTATAGTGAATAACTAGTTAACAAAAAACAAACAAACAAAAAATATGTCATTGGTAAAAGTCCTGGGTTTTGACTGGGCAATGTACAAGGTAGAGCATAAGTTAAGCTCAAGTTTATATCTCACACACCAGGATTGCACTTCCACCTTCATGCTTTCCCTAGGCTACCGATGAAGCTCAGAGAAGGAGTGACACAGGGAGATGCTGTCCCCAGCCCAGCCAGTAACTCTCACTCACTAGCCTACTCCACTGTGTTTCACATTGTTCCAGAAGGGATCATGTCCCAGTGGTTTCATAGAAGACTAGTGGGAACAAGAATGATATAAAGAGCTAAATGAAAGCTAAAGGCTCCTGTTGAAGGCTCTTAAGTAGAATTAAAAAATTTATTTTACATGTACATTCAAGTTCTTTTAACCCCACTGTGGGTTGAATTATGGCCCTCCAAAAATCATATGTTGAAATCCTAACCCCAAGTATAATTCAGAATGTGGACTTATCTGGAAAGAGGGTTCCTGCAGATATAAGTTAGCTAAGGTCATTTTAACATCCAGTACCAATGGTGTCTCCATGAAAAGGGGACTTTGGACACAGGGACATGTACACAGGGATCATACTCTATGAAGGGGGTACAGATCTCCAAGCTAAGGAAAACCAATGATTGTCAATCATACAGAAGCTAAGAGAGCGGACTGGACCAGATCCTCCCCCTCAGCCCTCAGGAGAGACCAACCCAGCTGCACCTTGATCTTGGACTTCTGTCACCTAGTACTTTGTTATGGGCAGCCCTAGCAAACTAATAAATCCCTCTTCTTTGACTCATTTTTCTCAAGACTCAACTTCTGATTGATTTGGGGACCTTCTACTGACTTTTTGCTGGCTCATTCTAACCTGTACATCTCAATAAGTTGCCAATGTCACTGAAATCCTTTGTAGGGCCTGAGAAGAAAACTGCCCGAGTTTGGAGTGCCCGATTCATCTACGTTTATAAACAATAAACTCGTAGGTAAGCTCCTAGAATTCTGTAAGCATTTGATGAAATGGTGCTGAGGCTTAGTCTTCCTTTCTTCGGGATGGGGGACTGCCTCCACACACACTGCCTCCCAGTGGGTCAGTGCAGACAGCATCTGCACATCTGCACTCAGAGATGGGGCTGGCTTCCAGCTCCTGGCTATAAATCGTCCTGCTCTTCACTGGCAGGATAGTTTCCTTCAATCTCAAGAAAGTAGCCGCAAGAAGTGAATTAAAAAAAAAAATCAAGGATCAGATTTCAAATGAGCCAATTAGGCCTGTGGGGGTAAACCTGTCAATCATTTATAGAGACTGAGGTCAGGGTGGCACAAAGATAAGGCCGAGAGTCTTGGAATGGGGAAAACAGTAGATAGCCCCTCAACAGAGGTCTTCCTTCTCTGGAGATGAAATCAAACTGCCTGCAAGTTCCTTATCTCAAAGAGATCAGGTGACATTTCCCTAGGTATTAAAGGAACTTTCTTGGAGACTTCCTGCCTATCTTGAGAGAGTTATTCATGCATGTAGAGATCTACTGCCCCTAAAACTTCAGGCTTAAAAGGGTAAGCAAGCCTTAGAGCTAATAGCAGCCTCCAGACCACTGGAGGAAGTTGGAGGAGGCAGGGAGGGTGAGCAGAAGACTGAAGGCTCGGATGAGACACCAATGCCCTCTGCACAATCCAGTGCTCTCCACTTTGATAAGGCAAACAAATGCTGCAGTAGGGACAAAGGTCAGAGGTAAAAGGTCATACTGCCCTAGGCCCTGAAACATAGGAAGAAGAGGCTCTTAGCCTTTATTTCCTTACCTACAGAGTAGGAATAGGAAGTCAAAATCTGGACCTGCTCTTAGCCTCTATTTCCTTATCTACAGAGTAGGAACAGGAAGTCAAGATCTGGACCTGTTCTTCTGGTGGGATTTCCCATTATCTGCTGCCAGAATCAAGAATCACAGAATGGAAGGGTTGGGTGGGGGAGAGGGGCAAAAAGGTTAATCTTGTCCTCGAATGTGAGAGGAACAGAAAGAAGATTACCAAAAAGGTTTCAAAAGGGTCATGTAGGGCTCACCAGGTGTCAGGTACTGAGTGGTAATACAAGCAGTGATTACTTCAAAACAGGCTGTGTTCTGAAAGCAAATAAGATTGGTGCTTTAAATGTATTTCCCTGTAGAAATTGTGCTATAGAAGGTGCCTAGTTAATCCACGAAGGTGTTCTAAAGGAGGCAACAGGCCTTTCCTAGGCACAGGATGCACAAATCTGGTGCTTGCATAAAGTGCATGAAGTCACAAAAATGAGTGGCTAAGAAAATTGGAATTGGAAGTAAAAAACAAAAAACAATCATTGCACAACAATGTGGATATATTTAACACTACTGAAAACAGTAGTGTTTTTAAGTGTAACAGTACACTTAAAAATTAATAAAATGGTAGGGCTGGGGATGTGGCTCAAGTGGTAGCGGGCTCGCCTGGCATGCGTGCGGCCCGGGTTCGATCCTCAGCACCAAATTAAAATTCTCTCTCACTCTCTAAAAAAAAATAATAAGATGGTAAATGTTTTATGTGTATTTTATCATAACTCCAAACATTTGCAGAAAAGAGCTGGGTACACATGTATAATCTCAGGAACTTGGGAGGCTGAGGTAGGACAATTACAAGTTCAAAGCCACCCTCAGCAACTTAGTAACTTATCAGATGCCTAAGTAACTTAGTGAGACACTGTCTCAAAATAAAAAATAAAAAGGGCTGAGGATGTAGCTCAGTGGAAAATTTCCCCTGGGTTCAATCCCCAGTATTAAAAAAAAAAAATCCAGAAAAAGAAAAGATAGAAAAAAACTAAACCTAAATACTCAATGTAAGAAATTTCAAATGACAATGAGTAATATTTATGAAGTGCTTTCTATCCAACAGGTGCCATTCCTGGGCATTTATCATATTAACTCATTTCTTTCTTACATCAACTCTATGTGATAGGTACTATTATTTTTCCTCTTTTGCAGATGGAAACTGAGACACAAGGATGTGATGTGACTTGTCCAAAGACACATAGCTAGTGAACCAGGGAGCTGGGATTTGAACCCAGGTGGTCTGGATCCAGAGCACACACAAGTACCTTACGCTCTGTAGCTCCTACATGTGTTACATGGCTACAATGCCCCAGTCAGTGACCTCGTTGACACTTGGTCATCAGCACCATTCCACAAGACTGGAGAATCAAGGTGATTTTTACAACAGCCAGTAGGAAGCTGTGGCTTGAACAGATGAAAACTTCCTTTACTGGTGCCTTCCGAGCAGCTGTCACCAGGGCCAACTTCTAGGGAGTGCTCTGCACTGAGGCCCCAGGTCCAATGGGGAACCAAGGGCAGCACTTTCACTCACAGAAGCCAGTGAGGCACCAAAACCCACCTGTCTCACAGGCTGGGAGATTTCTATCAGGCTGAGTCCATTCATTCTAAAGGAGCTGAACTATCAGGTTCATTCTGTCCAATTTAGTATGGGTTCTTAAAATCATGAACTAAAGACATACTTTGGGCTCTCAAAAGTTCCCTGCCATTGTTTTGTTAGTTCCCATTTGTTGGTACCATAACAGGAGTGTTGGGACCTACCATGCTGTACTCCGGTAGGTGATCTTATCATCTTGGCATCCTTATCTCCACAATGCCTACTCATCTTTCAATCATTTTCCCTATTTTTAAGGCACTCACACAATAAAACTTTGTAAAACTATTATTTTGGTCTCTTCATTCATACTGCATGAAAACAGCATGGGAGGCAACCCTATGTCGATTTAAATCTTAGCTTTGCTACTTAATATGGGGACATATTACTTTATTGCTCTATTTCCTCATCTATAAAGTGAGGATAATAATATTACCTTTTTTATAGGGTGATTGTGACGATTAAATGATTTAAATGTTTAAGAGCTTAGAAGGGCCTGGCATATAAGAAGGACCCAATAAATGTTAGCTATTATTTTGTTATTATGAAATAGATTCACATGCCTCATCTCCTTTAATCATCTCATTAAAATTGTAAAAAATTTCCTTCCACCAATTGGGCACTTGGATTTGGTGATGGTGGCTGGGGTGAGATGGGTAATATTTCCCTCAAGATGGCAATCTCATGAAGAAAACTTCTTAGGGCCATCACGGGATGCATGTGGCCCTCCTGCCTCCCCACCTCCGCCCTCGAAATGACTGCTTTCTACCATCTGGGCCATTCCCGTGTGCTAGAGATAAGGAAAATTGAGACCCATAGTATTTCAATGTTTGAAATTTCTTAACATGCTTCAGATTTCCACGTCTACCTGGTGAAAAAAGCTGCTACCAGAGCAGAACTACCCCCTTAAATCTGCATCCGCTGTTGCAGAGACAATCACAGCACCTCACGTGTGAATATTCTCATGTTAAAGTGATTAAAACTACCCCTCATAATAGTCTCTTAGATTGAGCAAAGGAAAGGGTGAGACTGAGAGTCTAAATGATAGGAGGGGCCCCAGAGGAGGTGACGGGAAGAGAATGTTAGACAAACAGACCTTTTATGTAAGTCTTCTCCTTACAGACTGTGTGTCTGTCCTGTCTTACAGGGCTCACTCTTACAGGCGGAGTTGGCTCATCTAGTGATTTCAGACTGATGGGAAGCATGGCCCAATGAGCTTTTAGGGAATTGCTATTCAAGTAGTCCCAATACCAAATAACCAGTGGCAACTGGTAATAAAGTCTATCTTTGAAAGTTACTTTTAGCTCTAGGGGACCTGAAAACAACCGAATTTGGACTAAGCTATCAAAAGAAGTTGTCGTAACAAATATATGTAAAATAAATATATTTTATAATCATTTGTGGCTCCAAGATTTCTAAAGATGTTGTGCCTTCTGGTTGTTGTGTGAGAAGCAGCAGCATTGTTTATTTTGTCTCCTTTCTACATAAGCACCCAGCCCCCATCTAACGCATTCTGTAGGTAAAATGAGTCATAATAGTAAAATAAGAGAAACCTGCTTAAACTGAGCTTTTCATTATGAAATGAATGGTGCCAATCTTGGTTTGGCTGCTGGGAGGGGCAATATTATTAGAAGCTCTTGATAAGGTGTGACAAATGAGAACAGAAGAGGTTTTCTACTGTTTCTGAGTAGTGTCAGGCAGGACTGTCATGGTTTTCTGAATTTCTGTTGCCCAAGACCCTGAGGGTGAAGAATCTGTGTTATTGACCTTCACACCGCTTGGACATAATGTAAGGATTTTGGAGCCATCACAGAATTAGAAACTGTTTAGTCTAACCCCATCCTACACCTGGGGAAACTGAAAGCCAGGGAAATGAGAAATGTTGGCGTCATGATTTGTTCTGGCAGAAAGGAGGATTTGAATCTGACTTTCTGACTTCTAGATCTCACCGTTTAACAATTTCTCTCTCTCTCTCTCTCATTCCATTTGTCTGGGATGCTTCTGATTTATGGGCTTCATAATAATGCTCTAGGTCTTTGTCCTTGTGTCTCAGAACAGAAGAAATACTGTTGACTTAATTATATAACATCCCCTCCCTTCCCATAACTAATAAGGGAAAAGAGTAGAAATACAGGTTTTCCTGGATGTATGTAGTAATCTGATGACTGCTCTGCTCAAGGCCTGACAGAATTTCAGAACAGAGTACATTATAGAAATAACAAGTACTTACAAAGTAAAGGGTTTGAATCAGTGTGATCAACCTTTCCAGGACTGGAAGGGGAAGCTGACACAGGCTTCCTAGCTTCTGGCACTGCCATGTGACTGCTAGCAAGGAAGGTGAGATCTCAAGTAATGCCTCACAGAGGGTATCTGTGGGGGAGCTCTGCTAGATTAAATAAGACACATGTGTTTTGTGATGTAAATTCCACTGTGAAATGATCACTGTGTGAACTGGTTAAGTTGGTGGCTGGGATCAGGTAAATGGTGGGCTGGGGATTGAGTGAAGCCCCCTTTTTGCATTTCAATCTCCAGGCCTCACTGCGCCAGGCTGCTCAGCAGCTGACTTGGGCCCTCTCTGCTGGCCCCATTCTCTTCCTATCCTCTCTTTCATATTCAGGCTGAGCATCCCTAATCCAAAATCGGAAATCCAAAGTGCTCCAGAGTCTGAAAACTTTTGAATGCTGACCTGATGCCATGAGTAGAAAATTCCACACCTGACCTCACGTGACAGGTTGCAGCCAAAATGTAGGACACTGGTAAATTGTGTAAAATCAAAACTTTAAAAATATTTAAAAGATTGTATAAAACTACCTTCAGGCTATGTGTATTAGGTATATATGAAACACAGATGAATTTTCTATTTAGACTTGTGTTCCATCCCAAGATACTCACTATGTATATTACAAAATCGGAAATTTGAAATACTTGTGGTCCTAAGCATTTTGGATAAGGCATATTCAACTTTGTGTGTGTGTGTGTGTGTGTTTTCAGAGCCAAGTCAATAGTAACATAAAGAGTCTTGGGTTAATATGCTTTTGCATGTATCCCTAATTATGTAAAATAAATCATTGAGGAAGTAATATTGGATGTGTCTAATTTCCTATTGCAGACTCTTTTTCAGGACCAGGTCTTTCTATATGCTAACATATGCTCACATCAATCATTTATTACCCTTCACAATTAAATACAACACTATAGATTCTCAAGACAATTCACACTGAGCTGGATGTTTTTCTTTTCGGAGAAGAAGGGAAAGAGGCTGGCGGTGGTTGGAGGTGGGGCACATGTACTGACTCTTTCACCACTCTACTTGGTCTGTCTGACATTAAGTGGTGGTGGGGGATGGCCTCTTCACATCACCTCTGTGCCTTGGACAGCTCTTCTCATTTGATACCACCTCACAGAGACCTATGCTTCTACCTTGCTGTGTCCATCTGTACACCACATCTAAATAGACAAAGGGGCAGGGCATATGCTCTCAGATCCTGCTTCCTGTCTGTCAGCCTTAAGGACAGGTCTCTGAGAATGCATTAGGTATTTTAAGGTTGGTTCTGAAGCCGAGCCAACTGGTCTGCAGGGTAATGAAACCTTTGACCTTGGCCTCATTAGCTCCATTCTCTTACCTACTGAGCTCACCACTGAAATAACACTTGAGAGCACAGCTCATTACTACCTATGCACTGGCATATCTGTATTTACTTGGTTTGAGAGTAGTTCTCGGAGTAAGACAGCTTTCTCTATTGATGAGCTCTGGCAAATGAGAACAACAAACATACCTACTTATCAGTCAAATCAGGCCAAGGAGAAAGGAGGAAAATTTATGATAAGGTGCATCCACATGCCTCCAATCATATTTGGGAATAAAATGGGGACAGAAATTCCAAATGGGATTTTTTTTTTTTTTTTAAATAATAAGAAAAGCGAGGGACGCCCATCACACTCTGTATCTGAAGGGGCAGACTAGGTAATGTAATTCTTGACAGTGTCAAGCTTCAGTAAACCCACCTCCTCTTTTCTAGAGTGACTGTTGGCTATTATGCAGTCCGGAAATGAACACAGCAAGAAGAGCAAAAAGAACATTAAAAACTGAATTGGGGGAGGGAGAAGCTGCTAAATTTAGCAGAGGTAAGGCCCGGGGAAGAAACAATGAGAGAAAGATGCAGGGACTGTGCCAGAAATGCTCGTTTATTATTCTCCATCATGGAAGTGAGGGGACTTGCTGTGAGATGCTGGCACAAGGAGGCCACGTGAGCCACCTGGACTCAGGCTCTCTTTGGTGAAGTGTTAAGAAAACACAAAACTTACAAAAATATTAGCCCTGCCCTTGGAGATGATCAATCAATTTAAGAAAATTCCCCAAGGGGAGTTAAGGCCCTGGAAATCTGGTCCTAAGGAAAGCACAGTGAAAAAGCACCACTGTACATTTAGGAGTGTTGCATGGTCTACCTGGCAGGAGAATATAGACACAGTGGTCCTCAGAGGTGAAACTCAGCTCTTCTGTGGAATCAGGCTGAAAGCAGCGCTTTTATACCAAATTCCTGTACCTGAACACCTGCTATCAAACTACGTCCAGGACCACAGTTCCCCCAGTGCCTTCCCATTGTCCATCAGTGCTTTCATGATTCCTGTGAATCACAACAGGAGCAGCAGCTGGGACATCAGCAAGAAGCCCTGGCACTGAGCACAGGCCAATAAACTCCCCTAAGCTTGATGAAGAAGCCCCAACCCAACACTGAGTCCACATGGTCTGGGTTTTTTTCTTTCCTGTTTCATTACCTATTGTTCAAAAATCTTGATCATTTTCCCCAAGACTTTCCTTACTAGCCTGGAAATCCCAGTGCTCCACTCTCTGGTTCTAGTTTCACCTCCTTGGATAAGCTTTGCAAAGGCAAGATGTTGATCACTATTGTAGAGGGTGGTGGCTTGCAGGGGTCTATGTATTTAATTTGGTCTATTTGGAATACATATGTAGGTGCGTGTACATGTATTTTTGTGTGTGTGTGTGTGTGTCTGTGTGTGTGTATCTGCGTGTATACTATTTAAATGTGGTGAACAGGTGGACACAACAAGGTAGGAGCATAGGTCTCTGTGAGGTAGTATCAAATGAGTTGTCCAAGGCACAGAGGTGATGTGAAGAGGCCATCCCTCACCATTTCACATTTATATACACACATATATATGTATATATATTTGAAAATTTTCATAATAAAAAGGTGGGGTGGGCACAGCACCCGCATTATCTAACTGCTGCATTTCAAGGTCTAGCCCCACTCTTAGTCATTTACTCTGCCTGGAATGTTCTCCACTTCATCATTGCTTATTTAGAACCCTGTTGGACCTTCAAGGAATCCTCCAGAGAGTCCTTCTTTATGAAGCTGACTTTGCTTCCTGTACTTGGACATAACCTCCCCTTCTATTCTATGTCTCTATGGTGTCTACTGTTATAATTGGACTTTTATTCTCATGTGTACATTTGTCTCATGGCTTCAATTAGATTGTGAGCCTCAGAGAGTCAACTCCATCACATCTTATTTATCTAGGCATTTCCCCCAGTGCCTTCCACATTGTAGACACTCAATAAATATTTGTTGACTGAAAAATGACTTTGCATGAATAAGAACAGCTAATAAAGTTAACAATTAAACCCCAGGGGTTTGTCTAAACCTCAGGTAAGGAAAGAGCAGCCTTGTCCAGTACCTTCTTCGTGGTTCTGATGCAGTAGGACCTCTGGCTGAGTGTGGATAGAGTTTCCAGGGTGGAAGAATGGTGAGAAAAGAATCCGAGGTTTCCTCTGCTTCAGGATATGCTGAAGGAGTTCATAGAGCACATCACCTGGGAAGAAAAGAAATGGGAGAGAGACGGCATACTTATTCCACTGCTGCTGACTGGGCTGAAGCTACGTGCCTGGCACTTCGGTACGGACATGCGGTAAAAATAATGGGCATGCCAAGTGTCCTCGTGGAGCTCACAGGGACAGGACACAGCCCTTGAAACTCAAGACATCAGAACCATGTGATTTTTTAAAAATTAAACATTTTTGATTATGAAAGCAATATATAAGAATAGTTTTAAAAAATGTGCAAAACCAGAAAGGAAACAAAACCACCTAGATTTCCATTACGAAGTCAGAGAAGCCCTGGTAATGATGTCTGCCGTTATGTAGTGAGGATCTGGTTTTAGTAGTTAGAAACCACTTTTTCCCCTCTACCTTAGGTTTTGAGGATGTTCCCACATTACTGAATTGCTTTAGGAGCTGGCTAATGATAGCCTATTGGAGTAACATCCCAGACATTAGGGGGAATTTAAATTTCCCCAACTTAATTCCTATTATTTTTGTGAAATTATCCTCTTTTACATATCTCTTTGTTTGTACTTCAGATTATTCAAAGAATTACAAAGTCATTATGTATGAACATATTTTATGTTCCAATGACAACTCAGATTCTTTACAGAAACCTTCCCAACAGAGACAAATATGCCTTTCTAATTGACTCCAACCCTGGGCAGGAAGAGAATAAAAATGAACAAAATTCACAAGTCCGGTCAGAGGTGCTAACTATTGACGATGCTCTATAAGGAACTGGCACAGTCTGGGATGCTTCCCTCCTTTAAAAATACATATAGGCATTATGCCAAGGTTCTACAAGCTCTAGAGAATCATCTTAAGATGTCAGCCGCTGGCAGAAGATGGTGGGGGCTGGTTTGAGCGGAGGCCCCTCTGTTCTGATATAGTTGGTATTTGAAGTGTCCACTGAATAGTTAATTAGCAAAGTAACTGTCATGGTCTGGTCTACCCCTTTGGCTTAAATCCAAGTTCAAAATGCAGGTGGGTGCTTCAAAACCTTATAAGGATGGGTGATTAATCTTTAAAATGCTGTCCCCCCTACGCCCTTCCCTACACAGAGATATGCAGTCAACAATTGTACCAAACAATGGGCCTTTGTTTCTAATTTTAGCCATTTTTTAACAGATACTTTAATTAACAACTTTAACTGCATATTCTGGGCTATAGATATTGCTATATTATTTTTTTCCTCCAAATTTAGCATGTATCTGAATTCCATATTAATTTCTTTCTTTCTGCAAATCTCCACTCCACTGTTTGTACCACATGAAGTTCCATGGCTACCTGATCCCAAGAAATTCCTGGGAGAACCTTTTGACCTTGTTTTTAAAAACTTTGTTCTTTCCTCCACCCTTGAATTTTGGTTGTTAATAGTGTAACTTACTGCCACTACTTACTATTTGGATTAAGAAAAGGCTTCAAAGAGATGAAGATGCCCCGTCTCTTGGGTGTTTCATTAAAAGGAAACAGGCAGGAAAATGCAAAGGTATTCTGACCACACTTTTGGAAATGTCATGGATGAGGGAGGACCTGGCACACGTGGCCATGTTTGAGAGCTGGGAAGGGCTTTGGCACTCATGGACTCCAAATCTAGTAGTCATGGTGATGGCTCTGATGAGATGGGGATGCGCAGCCCAAAATACAGTCCTATTTTAATGATTCGTATTTTAATCTCATATAAAAATAAGTCCCTAATCAACACTTGGGTGGTTTTTTTTTTTTTTTGGTTTAGTGTAATGTCTTCCTGAACTTTTCCTAATTTACATGGCCTCACACTTGCTGGGTTTGATCCTGTGGGTTTGATCAATGTTTTATTTCAGTAGTTGCAAACAGAAAATGAAAACATTAAAAAATGTGTTCCTGATGATTACTATTACTAAAAAAAAATGGTCTGTAATTAGTGTATCCATTTTGGAAGGGGAGGCCAGGAAATATAAATTTAGTGTCTGTGAGGGTGTTGGAGGCTGTTCTTGCAGCAAGGCAGCTGAGGTGCAGTGAGGGGCACAGACTGCGGAGGCAGCCGCCTGGGCATCAGGTCACCTTGAGCAAGTCCCAGGGCTTCTCTGCAGAATGAAATTGTAGCACCTATCTCAGATGCTGGCTGTGAGGGTTACATGAGGGAAATGTCTAGAAGTACCTGGAGCAGGGTTAATGTATATTTACCCTCAGGTCTTCCTTGGAGGCTGGCTCCGGGTTGGAGAAGCTCCCTGGTGGGGACCAGAACAGGGGCTGGAGGGGAGGAAGTCACTCTCCTCTGTTCATAAAGGAAGTGAGGCAAGAGAACAGAATGGTTTGGTCTATGCTCTGAAGCTTAGCTGACTGATACTTCTTTAGGCAAGTCTCTTAACCTTTCCAATCCTCAGTTTCCTCATCTAGAAAATGGTAATCAGCATCCACTCTGCAGGACTTTTGGCAGGGTTCCATGGAGTGACGTAGTCAATAACAATAAGCTCAATGCAGCATCAGGCAAAAAGTAAGCGCTCCTAGCTATGGCTGTCACCACCACCATCACTCACTCTACATTATTGTTATTAATATTCGTATTCAAGGGGCTTAGATCAGCTTTGTAGACCCCTAAAGATGTCTCACATGGAAAACATTAGAGGAGGATCTGGGTCATGGCTGTGGGCTCCCAGGACCCCACAGCCTGCTTTGCAGGGTCATGCCCACAGTGACACTGACATGTGCTCTGCCTCACACTCTCCCAGGCCTGCTGGCTGGTTGGCTTTGGACTCTCATCCTGGAGCTGGCCAAGAATGCCAGACAGTGAAGCTTCTCCCTGAACATGTAGGAGAAAGCAGGAGGAGGTTGAGCCAAGCAGGACTCTTGCCAGTTTCATACCTAAACTGTGAGCCTATTTTGACTACTGCTAAGATAACAGTCATAAATGCCATCTATTGGGGGTGGCTATCAAGTGAGCATGGACCCAAGTCCCAGGTGGTTGGCCAGAAAAAAATTTAATTTTAAGACTCTAGAGTGTGACCATGACTAGACCAATCCATTCAAAGACACCTTTTCTCAGTAATCAGGATCTTGGTCAGGGAATGTGACTGGATTAGCATAAACATATCACTACCATGGGGGTGTGGGGCAGATGAGCTGTGTAAGAACCATGCGTGTGACTGGTGGTGTGTACCTGTAATGACATGGCATCTTAGGCCTAGAGAGGATTTTAGTGGTTTCTTACATTGACTCAAACTTCTGTTTGGTATGAGTCCCCAGTTACTCTTCCCCTGCCAAGAAGTAGCCTTGGACGAGTATGTCCTGTGATGGGCAGCTGGCCATGGCATAAGCAAACCATATTTGGATGGCTATAGTTGGTAGAAAATTCTGTTGAGTTGGAATCTGGCCATCCCTGTACCTAAGTTCTTAGTCTTGGCTTCTGGAGAACACAAATCATGTGTTTTATCTATAACAGGTTTCTAATGAAGATGCCCTTCCAACTTTCTCCTGTCCACTGCCCCTTAGCTCTTCCAACACCCAGCCTGTTCTACCAATACACTCTTCAAATCCTCATATACACAGGAGGTCACATCTAAGAAGTATATGAACAAAAAGGCTCTCTGGTATATAGAAGATAATTTTTAAAAGTTATATTCACTAGCCTACTGAAAACAAAGAGCATGAGCCATAGTCTTATATATCTAATTTAGCAAATGACCACTGGCTTAAAGTCAAGTGGCATTTAAAAAAATTCTTTGTGCCTTTGGTTCTTGTAAAATCTTCTCCATCATCCCAGAAAAGATGTAACTATACTAATGCTTTATTGCACTAAGCAATGGAATCCAGGGCTGTAGGTCAAAGGACAATAGCTTTTTATTTGTCCCTCCAAATATCTTTGTGCATACATACATAGTTCATGTACTCATGTGACATGTAGAGGGGGATTTGTCATGAAGTTAGCAAGTTTTGGGGCACTTCACTTGCATAAATCTCTGCAAAGGGTCCTAGACGTATTTGTATCCCCCAAATTATAAGCTTCAGGTCCTAAAATATAGATATTCTTGTGGGTGCCCGCACAAATAGACATAATACACATACCATGTTGACATGTGTATCTTGACGTGACAAGCCAGGATGTACTTTGAGAATCCTAGACTCTATTATTTTATTGAAATTTGTTTCAAATGGATAGTAGATAAAGTGAACAATACCACAATAAGTTGTCTTATTAACCTTACCACTGTCTGGAGACCAAGAACGTACAGATGCTACTGAGAAGGGGGTGTTAAAATTCATTTAAGTTATTTTTACTTTTAGAGGAAAATACTGGGGCTCTGAAGTGAGGTAGTCCCAAGTTTGAGTCCTGGTTCCTCTGTTGTCAGTTGCATGCCCTTAGGCAAGTTATATTCCTCTTTGAACCTCAGCTGAAGGCTTAGTTCAGTATTTTGTGTAAAACGAGAACAATGCCATGGACTTGGCAGGGCTGTTATGGGAACCAAATTAGATGACATGTACAAAGCACAGGTACCTAACATGATGGATGCTCAGTAGATGGTATCCCTTGGAAGTATAATTGTTAACAGACAAATCTCAAATACTCCCTTTGCTTCAGTGTTTTTGTATTGAAAGCACATGCATAAGTTTCACAAAGTCATTTTCATATGAATGGCATTTTTTTTGGTCCCAGTTGACTAAATGCCGATTCATATAGGCATTTCTAGTTACAGTCATCACTTTCCATGGTTCCCCTCATTCACAGTCATCTCATTAAATCTCTTCTTTGGGTTTTTTCTTTTAGTTTTTAAGCAGTTGCAAGCCCCCCTCCTCTCTTTTTGTCCTCATCCCCTCCAGGTCTTGCTCTCTTTCTCTTGCCCCTCCGTAGTCAAACTTCCTGGACAGGCTACCAACTGTTGCTCTCTCCACTTACTTCTATTCTGGTTTCCCCTTTAACCCTTCCTCCAAAAGGGTCCTCCTGAAATTATCCCTCTGCTATCAAAGTGGTTGGTCCTGGGGAACTGCCTGGCTTCTCTGCAACCTTCATCACCAGGAATCACCACCTCCTTTTTAAAACATTCTTAGGCTACACAGAGTCCTACTGCTGGCTTTCTTCCCTCACCTCTGCTCTTCTTCCATCTCCAATTCTTCACTATTAAGGTTCCCCGGGGCTCTCACTGACCTTTTTTCTTGGCCAATCTTGTCTGTTCCCATGGCTTCAACTAGCCTATGCTAAATTTGCTCCTGCAGGCATGTCTTCTGAATTACAGGACCACATTCATTTAACTCTGGGTACTTCCCCTTGGATGTCACACAGGCTCCACACAGTTCATGTGCCAGACATAAACATCTTTACAAACCTGAGGGAGTTCCCTAGTTCCGTAAATGCTCCATTAGTTCATCAGGCCAGAAACCTGGGAGTAATTCTTAACTCTTCTCTCCCTTTCATCTAACATCCAGTCATCAATACCTATAGACAGCCTTCTAAATATTCCTGGAGTCACTCTTTTCTCTCTGTTGGAGTAACTTAGTTCAAGTCACTGTCATTGTTCCTCCTGTTTAAACAGACTGGCCCACCTCCACCTCTGTACCTTGCCATGCCACTCCTCGGCTTAAAATCTTGTAACACTTTGCAAGCCCTGCACGATCTACTGAAGAAATAATGAGTGACTAGGTGAATGGTAGTAAAGTTGCAGTGTATTCCATTCTGTTTACCCTCCCTGAGTTTGCTTGGCTGGTCCTACACTGGGGGTGGCTGGGGAATTTCCAGTTTTACTGTTATAAATAAAATTGCTAAGGGCATCATTTTATTTTTGCCCATTTCTGGATGATTTCCTTGGGATATTTTCTTAGACACAGAATTATCAGTGAAAGGGTATGATTAATTTTAAAGTTCTCATTATCACTGCTTGTTCTCAGAAGGCTTGGGCCAATGTTCAGCGTCATCTGCAATGCTTCCGAGAGCCTCCCCCTTGCGGTTCCACAACTTTTAATTTCTCAGTTTTAGTAGGTTTAAAGAAGAATCTTTCAACATTGCTAAAAATTTGCATTTTCAGGTGATGATCTATTATGTATATAAACTCCTAGGAAGAATATTTGAAGTAACACATTCTTAAATTTGCAAACAGTTCTCCCTTCTCTTTCATTTTTATTCAGAGAGTTTTGGTTTCCTTCTGACCAATTCTTAAAAGAGGCATGCCTGGTGTGGGAGGGATATTTTTCAGATGTGTCAGAAAGTTCTCTCTGCTGGGTCTTTCCTGCCTATGATGGGCTCAGGATGAAGTCCCCTGTATCTCATCACAAATTCAACAGAAAGAACACCCATGCAGTCACAGGCCAAGGGGGATCCCATAGGTGGCCAAAACATGACCATTCCTGTAATGGAACTGCTTGGCTTTTCGACTCTGCTTGATCCTAGTTTCTAAGCATTCCATTCAACACATTTTTGTAGGTTAATTGAATTACAAACTTTTTATTCAATATGGAATGCCTTCTGTGAACATAAAAATAAGCTAGTTTTTTTACTTAGGAACAAATATTTGAAATTTAGCTTTAGAGGTATGTCTTTGACACAGGGATCCTGATGAGAAGAAGGGGGAGGGCAGTTAGAAAACAAATATAATAAGAAAATTACCTTGAGCCAGATATAGAATATAAGGTAAGATAAATAATGAGCTATTGAGAAAACAGAAATATTGTGAAATAATTATGTGCTTTATTAAAGGAAGTGCCGAATGGTCTTTTTTTATCTGGTCTCAAGACATCACTATGTAACAGAAGGATCAGTTACTGTCACCATTTCACAAGTGGGACAAGTGAAGGACTAACAAATTAAATGACTTTCCCATAAGTGACTTCTCTAAGCATTTCTCTGATGTGTCATACTTTTTTTTTTTTTTTTGCTGTTTGTTCAAAGACACAGTATGAGAAGGAAGAGCTGACTCTGGGTGTCTTCACTCAAGGAGCAAGGAGCACTTGGGCAGCTCCCACATTTCTGGGCGATAATTCCCCTTCTGTGATCTGGATCCATGGATTCTCTGACTTAATTCTAAAGCAGCCTGAAGACACAGCCATTTAATTCAGCAAACTACTTGTCACTGCTTAACAGAAATTTAGGCAAATTGGTCCAAGGAACTATCTGTACATGACTAGTATTTTCAGATTAACTTTGAAATGGGATTTTACTATATTTATGAATACAAGCAAAACATATTTCCAAAGACAAAGGTTCTGGTGGATTGACAAGGGTAGAAATAATTTGCAGAATCACCCTCTGGAATACTAAAAGACTGTGAATTTTAGTACACTAAAATTCCCAATGTGTTTTGGAATCTCCAATAAATTTTTAAATTGAATTGAAGGAATTTTGAAAATATGGTTCTCCCCCCTCCCTTTTGTTTTAGCACTGAATGAGGGTACAACATGAATTAAATTGATACTAACTTAGGGTTTTTGTTCTCATAAAATAAAGGGTGTATAAATCCATTCCACCTGAATGCCCTGCAATGGATAACTCCAAATAAGAGTAAATATGAATGATATCTTGTCTGTTCCCTCTCACTAGTGTATTTTCTCAGAGTCCAAAAGCAGTCCTATAACCAAATATCTCTCTGAGTTCAAATTGCCCCACAACCATTTAATTGTGGTAACTACCTAGTAACCCAGGGAAAAATTATTCTGTTTGGGCGATGCTTTCATAAAATTAGGATCCTTTCACACTTATTCTTTAACTTTGCAAGTGTCATAAGCTTGTTATCTTGTTATACCTTCTGGTCGGGAGACTATTCCAAAAAAAAAAAAAAAAAGACCCCATTTGTCTTCAACTGTGATACTCTCTGTTTAGAGACCATCTAGCTATTTAAAGCACAGCCCAAGTGCTCCTTGCTTTATTGTAGGGGTGGGAAAGGACGACTCTCCTCCTAACATGAATAAGTATGATTTGATGATTTGTTAAGCTGACCAAAGAATACAGCACACAGCATTTGGAGAAGCTTTTGTATTTGAGCTTAAGGTAAATTCATATTTCAGGCAATTATAATGTATGGAGTCAGCTCTCTTCTCTACAGTGTAGATGAATTAGGAGAGCCCAGCTTTGGGAAAGACCAGGTGTGGAAAACATGGCTGGGTGGAAGATATGGTCCTCTTTTTATGTAATGGGGCCACCAGGTACTTTGGTTTTATTCCAATAGTGAGAAGAAACTCCCAACTCTGCTTAAGTAGCAAAAAACATTCAAAGATAGGAAAAACAAACCCCAACAACTGTGTAAAGTCTACATTTTACAAGTTGGTTGGGTGGAGGGAGACTGCCTGTAGGGTGGGGTGGTCCTACTGTTCACTAAAGCTTCACACTGTTTCAGTGTTGAAGTTGGGCCAAACTGTTAGTGGTTGAAGGGAGCTTAGGACATACATGGTGAAAACCTCATTTTACAGATGAAGAAACTAAAGTAAGTGATGTGATTTGTGACAAGCCAGGTGGAGAAGCCACTAAACTGCTAACGCAGAAAGCCCACATCAGAAGAAACAATGGCAAATGTTCCTTCTGAGAAAGAAAAAAAAGATTTTCTATCCAAACCATGTCTCTGCCTGAGGAGAACACTTGTGCCCACATCATACCTCATCTGGCTAGCCGGGGTTGCTGGTCACTTCACAAGATGGCTCTTTTATGTGTGTCTTTGTTCTGTCCTTCAGAGCCTGGGATGATACTCCTCTGTAATCTGATAAGCTTTCTTGCAGCCCTTACTAGCAGGTGTCACTTTGCAATTCTGCCCATGGTTTTCTGGCTGATACTATAATTATATTAGCCACAATATAAATAAATTCACCTGTATCCCAGCTCACAACAATCCACCTACTGGGGACAATACTCCTATCTATTATCCCCAGCTCTGGCTTTGTTCTTCGTTCACAGGACACATCTTCTTTACTCTTTTCTGCCTGCTCCCAAATGAACTCTTTCCACAACTTCCAAATCAGCTCCCCACCATAGCTGACCATGTTGTGTCTGAAGCACTACTGGTTGCTGCGTCTCACCAATCCCAGTCTGGACTTCACTGTCTTGCATTAAATTTATAGCAACAGCACTTTCTCTAGCTTTCCTCCTTGTAGTGACCATGACCCAGTAGATCTACCCTCTGCACTGATGGTAAGTGTCTGTCCTAAAGGAAGACCTCCAATCAGGTCATTCTCTTGACCAAAACTTTCCAGAGGTCACCCAACATCTGCAGAATGAGATCCAATCTTCTTCACCTGGGCTTTTAAGGCGCACTCAAGCTGGATCATCATTCCACTAGAGTGCCAACTGGATGCCATAACCTGTGCTAGGTAGTGCAGAACAAAACCCCTGTCCACACTGAACTTTTCTATTCTAGGAGATGGATATGGGGTAGAAACCAGTCATGTATATACTCTGTGTGTGCATGGGTGTGAGGGGCCATGAAGCAGAGAATACTCTGGGATAAAAGAGGAATGGCACCTAACCCAGATTGTGAGGGAATAAGATTCTAGGGACATAGGGTTGTGAGTCAAGTTAAACTTTTCAGGAAAAGTCACACAACTTGAAACGTGAGAAGGGAATCAAACAAGTGAGAGGAGGGATGATGAGTGATAGTGCACAGTTTCAAATGGAGGATGTAGCATGTACCACCTTATCTTTGAACTCTTCTTCCTGCAAAATTGCCCATACCACCTCCTCCTCAACATCCTTCCTTATTTCCCTCTTGTTAACCTTTCCAAGTTTTCAAAGTTCATCTCCATTGCCATACCCTTGAGCTTCATTTAATAATCTAGCTGGACCTCCATACCACTGTTGCAGAGTTGCTCAGTAAGCACTCACGGAGGGAATTTCTACTGCCACCACCTATCTGTGGTCTGTAGTACCTTGTGTCTGGTTTAGGGCGCTGGCCTTAGCTGGCCTTCTTGTCTCCTGCCTCTTCTATGTATTAAGTGGACTTCTTCTTCCTCTTTTTTAACCATCACTCAAATCTATGAGATGAATCCCCTCCAATTACCTCTGCTTACTCAATTCCACCTACCTTTCATGTTCTAGACCAACTCCATTTCTTCTCTCATGTGACCCATCCCTATCTGCTCTCTCCCTTTTCCAGCTGTCTTTGGTCTTTAGGGTCAATGCAATTCTGCCTCTCTAACTGGACACTAACTTCCTTGGGAGCAGGGCCATCTTCCACATGGCTCACCCCAGCAAAGACTTGACAGAGTGGCAAGGAGCCACTGACTGGTTTCACATATCTTTATTCATAGGTTTGAGCAGAGAGAACCAAGAAAACTGAGAGGTCACTGGGGAGAAAAACAGACCCACAATAAAGATGAGCATGTGAGCTACGATGCAGGGGAAATTTATAGGGTCTTGGGAGGAAGGCTTGCCCAGGGTCAAATCCAGTCAGACACACCACTGCATTTTTCTTTTTTTTTTTTTTTTGCATTTGTTTTACGCAAGCGGCTTCACTGGAACACTAAAGAGTTAGGGGTTTTTGCCTTCAAATATATAACTTTGCCTCTTTGAGCATGACACTACTGAGTTTCCACTGGAACAGAAAAGGGAAGTATTTTGCAACAAACTCAAAGGAACTACTTAGGATAGTTTTAGTTACATATATGGTTGTTTTATAGTTTTCTTGTTCTGAGATCACCCTCCAAAAATCAATGATTTGAGACAAAATGTTCCTAGTATGTTTGAGTCCCTGATTAAACTTTAAAAATTACCTGTTTCAGAGATATAAACTTTCAAGTTTCAATAACATCTATACTTGGGGAAACTTCCTCTTTAGCATTTCTTCATACAAACGGTCTGCAGCAATTGGGAAAAGGAGGAGATGGTATTCTACTTTAAAGCTTTATCTCACCCCACCAAAATGGGAGATGTTTCCTGACGACAGTTAGTTTATTAATTTCTGGCAGGCCTCCAGGGTTAAATAGGATTGAATTTACTTAGAGGCTATGCCACAGCCTCATGCAGGATCTTTGCCCTTTGCCAAAGAATAAGGCAAGTCACATGGAAGTCGGGTCTGTAAGGAAACTCAAAAGGATGAGGACCTTCTGTGCTTCATAACTGACCCCTCAAGAGAATAAACCCGAGATGAAAGTTCCCCTTTGTTATATGCAGTTTCAAGACAACTATCTTTTCCATATCCATAAAGTGGGAAAAATAAAGTTGAGAAGCAAATCTGAAGTCTTACATTAGCAACATATTTTGCAGGTGCAAATGCTTGTTATTCAATTAAACCTTCTAATGTCATTCTAGGAGTTCATATTGTGACAAATCTTCCTAGTTAGATAGTCTCTAGGAAACTCTACTTTTATTTTTCAGGATTTCTACAAGTCTTACTTCAAAAAACGTGCGGACTCCACGGTAAATCACTCAAGGCCCTTTGAGTTATTGCTAAACTTGCCCTGGCTACTGGTAGCTCCACATTTCCCAGCCCTTACCTCCAGTTCCCTCATTCCTATTTCCTTCCTGTCATCTGGCCTCAGCAATGTCCATGTCCCTTCCTTTCTTGTTGTTAAACGAACAGTTCACAACCTATACTCTCTCTCAGCCATCTCTTAAAAGTCTTCAGAATCAGGAGCCAGGTAGACAGATGCAAGGGCAGGAATGGCA
Organism: Marmota flaviventris; assembly: GCF_047511675.1. Taxonomy (NCBI): domain Eukaryota; kingdom Metazoa; phylum Chordata; class Mammalia; order Rodentia; family Sciuridae; genus Marmota; species Marmota flaviventris. Next base: position 97,613,385 of record NC_092500.1, read on the forward strand.
TTTTCTTCTTTGTCTGGTGGCACAACTAGATCCCTTAATTTCCAGTGTCTGTAGGTCATAAGTGGGTTACCTCTCCAAACCTCAAGTCTCCCCTTGATCTGGAAACTTCTCCCCTAAAACTGGCTTAAGTCAGTGGAATCTTCCTTTTACAAAAGTGTTACTGTCATCTGCCTGTGATGACCGACTGTGGAGGTTCTACAGGTTGGAAGAGTGGTGGCAAAGACCAACCACTGACTTACAGATTTTCCACATGGAGCCCATATGAAGAGTCCAGACTCTCACCTGAATGAGGAGATCGATAGCGGAAGTCCTCTTTGGTCAGCAGCAGGAGCGCTTTGCCATTCATTTCGAATGTGTTGCTGTCAATTGGCCTTAAAGAAAACTCATTTTCAGCCCACTTGAGCCACTGGGCTACGTCATCCCTGCTCCAGTAGATTGGCTGCAAGCCTGTTGGAGAGAGAGCAGGGCAGAGAAAAGAGGTCTTATCAGTTGGACAGTTGGTATAAGGAATAAAGATCTCTGAAGAGTTAAAAAAAAAACGAGTCTCCATGTCTCAAGAGCCCCGTTGCTAGATTCCAAGTCCCAGGTTAAAACTCAGGCTTCCTAAGTGCTGTCAGATTATCTTTTTTTTTTTTTTTTAAGAGGAAATCTTGGCCCTCCCTTTTCAAGTGTCTGAGGGATGGTAAGTCTTAAAACCCTGCCCCAGGGTCTGTATTAATTCCAGCCTAAAGTAGCCCAGGGGCACAGATTTAAGACAAACTTCAGCTAGGCTTTGGAGGGGATCTTAGAATCAGAGCTGATCTGACTATAGCCCAGTGCCCTTTTGAAGTGAGAAAGTTTCAAAGTTGGCCTTGACCTTCCAGAGCTGCCAAATAATGAAGTGTTCCCTGAAAACTCTTCCAGGAAGAGAGACTTACTCAGCCCCTGGGAAACCATCAGGCTAGCCTCTGGGAATAAGAGGGCAAGGTAAGGATGAAAGATCTTTAGCCTTTTTATTGGACTTGCTGATGTCAGAGCTTCCTGGGGAGGTCCTTCTGAGAAGGATCAGAAGAGGATGGTGGGAGGTCTGGAGTCGAGGCCCAGGGTGGCTCAGGTTGGGTCTCTGGGAGCCTGGCTGGGAGTCCTATATTTTTATATTGGTCTGCTGCTGTGGGAAACCTTTGATATATCATTCAAGTGATTAGGACAATGGTTCCCAAAGTTTGAACTAAAGAACCTCTTAGGGTTCCCAAGACTTTTGCTGGATATCTATGTAGTACCAAGTTTTTTCTTAATAATATTAAGAGATTCTTTGCCTCTTTTTCTCTTTTTTCCTGACCAGATAGTGGAATGCTTTAGTGGCTACATGACAAGTGATAGTGCAACAGACTGAATGCAGAAGACTTGAGAATTTAGTTATCTTCTATAAAGTGAGGTATTAAATAGACTTGTAAAATTGTCTAATGCTGCTACTTTTTGCACTGATTTTCTTTTGTTTTAGAAAACATTTTTTAAAAATATATATTTATATGAATGTACACTTGGCTTACTCTTTTTCAGTGTTAATAAGTATTTTTAAAATTCTGTTTTAGTTTATAATATGGCAAATAGAGATAAGATATAATCCACATGAGCAAAAGTTCTTGGGAAGTCTTCAAAAAATTTTTAAGAATTAAAAGTAATCCTGACAGCAAGAATTTAAGAACCACTGGGTCAGAAGAAGCTAGAAGCTCAACAGAGCTTCAGTCTCTAAAATCACATGTTATGACTCAGTAGTTCAAATAGAGAACAATGGAATCAATGTTGGCTAAGAGAAGCTTCAGTCTCTCAGTGTAAGTTACTTAAACTTCCTAAGGAGACTCCCTGAGTGTGTCATAAAAGTGTCCTTCAGTTAGATCTTGGAAAGAATCACCTTTTACCCTGAAACAGGTATGACAATGAACTGTGTAGTCTACTTAATGGGCTGCTGGAGTGGGGAACAAATGGCTGAGATTCCTTGGAGAATATCCAGGGTCTGGGCACGATGTTGGCTCCAAGTAGCTCCTCCCTGGAATATCCTTTTGAAGAAAGGTAGTTGGCTTCCTCTGACTCTATGGAAGTCCACTTAAAGCCAGCCATCTTGTAAGGCACCAATAAAACACTATTGGGCATCAAAATCATTAGAGCCAGGCATTTAATTAAGAGTTTTTCTTTTTTCTTTCTTTTTTTTTTTTTAAGGGGAGTTATTTTTTTTCACATGGAAAAAAACCAAGTAGCATTATAGAATAATGAGTAGTATATGATTGTTTCATGACCATTAGTTTAAAACATGGCCACTAAAGGATTCAAAGTTTAGGTTTTGACTATTGGCTGAGCTAGAAAGCAATGCCTGTTAAAATGGTCCAGGATATAGGAGGCACCCCGCTCTTTACAGTGACCTCGAAAATCCCTATGGGGAATTATAGTGAGGTGGTAGCTGCTCAGCAAAGTCTCAATTTTTGAGCCAGTGAAAACCTTCACATTTCCTACAGTCCATGGTGTCCCCTCTGAATGGGACCAGCACAGTGATTAGCTGTTACAGATGTCTACCTTTCTGTCCTTCACACAAGGAGCAGGAATACAGTGGCCATTATGGGACAAGTGACAAGTCCAGTCAAGCTTGGCCTACGAAAGCCCCTGGTGGAGAGAGGGCCAGAGAGTACAGGATGCTCAGGCCAAGCAGGGAAAGCACGGGGCAGCTTGTGGGAAGTGCCGGTGCCAAAGCAGATACAGAACTGAATCTTGCACGGGAGGGGAAATGAAAGCAAAATGCTGAAGTTTCTGCGGAGGACACGCTGAGATGGAGGGAGGTGAGGAGAAGTGGGCGGGGGGATGCAAGTAGTAATTTGAGGTTCTTTATATTCTATGGAAGAAAATACTCATGAGTAATCTTTTCCCTAAATACAAGAAGAGTCACACACTGCAAAGGGTGCTGCTGGTTAAGAACAACTGTTTCTCTTCTCACTTCCCATTAATCGCTCCCACAGCCCAGTCCTTGAGGCAACCAGGACCCCAGCCAGGTGGGAACCCCTCACTAGGAATCCACCTGAGGCTCAAAGGACCCAGAAAGTGACAGAGAATACTTTGCAATCCAAGCAGTTTTACAAAAGTGACCCTGATGGAGAAATCTACCTGCTCGAGGCCACTCAATAAATGGATCAGTCAACTGCTCTTCCATTAGCATAAGAGAGAAGGTGGACAGCTCACTGATATCAAAAGAGGTCTACTACACTTTAGGTGTTGGAAGTCAAGTCCCCAAGCGATTTCCTTTTTAATTCCACAGAATAAAAAGGTTTGGTATAAGATGTGCTTTGCAATTCTAATGGAGGAAAAAGAAGCCATTCCCTCAAACCTATCCTTTTGTGTGTTAAAGCTTCTGAGTGGAACAGAGAATAGGACCTGGAGGCAACTCTGGTCTAACTGAAACCATTTAATTGACTAAACAGTCATTTATTAAGCACTTTTATACACCTTGCACTGTTGCAATCACTTTATAAATATTAGTTCATTTAATTGAATGTGCATATAACCCTTAAGATAGGGGCTAAGATTAGGAAACTGAAGCTCAGTACATTTAAGGGATTTGCTCAAGGTTGTACGGCCCTAGGAACAAGATGAGCTCAGATTCCAACCCAGGCAGTCTGATCCCAGGGTCTACATTCTGGTCCATCACTCTACGTGTACATACACATTTCCCTTCCAGATTCAGAATTGAGACTGGTTTTCAACACCTCTTAGGATTCAAAAAAGACTGAAACTGACTCCTACCTATTCAAGATTGAGATCCTTGGAGGCGTTCTCAAGCTACCAAGAGAACAGAAATATAACGAAAAAAAAATCTTTAGATTCTCAGAGAAATAGATATATAAATGGGAAGAGGAGGGAGGTATGGATGAGACTCTGCTTTTAATGCCTCCAGAAACAAAGCACTACTTTCTGGGCTGCTTGTTCACTGCACTCAACTGCTCACAGCACTCAACTGCTTGGACTCTTCACATGACATCACAGCTGCCGACAGGACAGAGGCTGCCTGAGCAAGGTGAGAGGCGAACAAGTATAACTTGTTGTACAGTTGTCTCCTGAAACCTTGACTCAACAGTGAAGGAACATAGGTGTTAATGATTATTAGCTGGGGAGCCCGAGACAGACACTGTATTGTTCTGCACCTATATACTACTTCCTGTGCACATAACAAACCCAGTGAAAGCCATTTACTAAAACCAGCATGTTTAATGCCAACTAATTTTCAGAGACTATTTGAGAAGAATTTTGCACAGAGGAAATGAACTGCTATGATTAAGAAAATCATTTCTAATTCCACTGCACTTTTTTCCCAGGGGGAGTCGAGTCAAGTTCATGGTATCATACCTTATGATACACCCAGGCTCTTAAACTTTCTTGATATCTTTAATTCCATGTTCAAAGTGGACAGCCACATTCATCAGGGCAATCTTACCCTCATTTCAGTCTTTGAGTTATGCTTATACTAAAGATGGAGAGTGTGCTGGGAGTCAGAAGCCTGGATTTTATTCCCAGATCAGCCACTAATTAACACGTGATTCTTGGGACTGAAGATGTGGCTCAAGCGGTAGTGCGCTCGCCCCGCATGCGTGCAGCCCGGGTTCGATCCTCAGCACCACATACAAACAAAGATGTTGTGTCAGCCGAAGACTTAGAAAAAAACATTAAAAAATTCTCTCTCTCTCTCTCTCTAAACAAAAAAAAAAAAAAAAAGAAATTAAAAACAACAACAACATGTGATTCTGGGCAGGCTGCTCAGTTTCTCCCTGGCTCAGGGGCTTCATCTGTAAAATGATGGACTGAGAATATGAGAGCTCTATTCCCTTCAGGGATTAGAACAGTCAGTATGCTCCTATTTTGTTTGAATCTTAAAAACCAAAGACTACAAACTGCCAGGTCCTTAATTTTTCTACAAAATTACTCCATGTTCATGATCATGACCCTGAGATTTTGTAACTTCCTGAAGGATCTTCTGAGTCACGGCAAACAGATTAGTGTTTAAGAGCGTCTTATATTTTCATTCTTGGAAAAATTTGTAAGCCAGCCATAGCAGTGATCAACACAGCAGTTTACATCTTTGGAGTTGATGAGATGCTTCCCCATGTTATCACCTCATGTAACTCCTGCAAAGTAGGTTAGATTCTCGTGTCAATAGAATGGATGAAGTAATGGAGTCAGTAGATGTGGTTTGAGCAATATGCAGTTCAAAGTTCTTTCATTATAGTAGCCACTTAGCAAAATCATCCTTCATCCCAAACTTTATGCATAAACAGGAATTTGCTCTAGATTCTATGGGTAGGAGGGCAGAATTACAAAGTGAGAGAGACAGGAGATGATCGGAGATTGTCCAAACCCTATTCCATTTTAATGATTAGGAAACTGAAGCCTGGAAAAGTTGATGAACTTGCCCCCAGGTACCCTGACTCTTTCCAACATCCCATGTTCTCTCAAAACCTGACTTGATGACACACAATTCTGTAACCCTTGACACAGTGAGGACAGCTATCACTTCCTTGCTTAGTCATCCTACCTTTGGATTAAGCATAAGGTCCAAACACAACCTCTGCATTATAGTTTTTAGACCCTTGTCAACCTGCACATCTCCTGTGAGGATGCTGTTGGGCAGACATTCCTACACAAACTACAGGAATAACGTAGGTTGCACCTTTCCTTTTCTAAATAATATAGTTCTATCAATAACAGTCAGCAATTATTGCACACTGACACTGAATCTAGTCATGACAATGATTATTGTTCTCTTACAGATGAGAAAACTGTAGCATGTGTAAACTGAAGTGGTGGTGCTGGGACAATAGGCCCTCTGGCGCTAACTCTAAACATCCACCATATGACCTCTCAAGTAGCCTAACAGTAACAGCAAGCACAAGAGCTTTCTGTGTGCCACACTACTTTCATAACTCATTAATTCCCACACTAACCCTGTAAGGCAGGAAGTATCACTATCCATGTTTTCCAAGGAGAAAACTGGAGCTCAGAGAAGTTAAGTGACTTTGCCAAAGTTCAACAGCCAGGAAATGGAAGACCCAACATTTGAGCCCAGGTGGTCAGACCCAAAGTCCATATCATTAATTACCTCTGTCTAAGCTTATTTACATTTTGGCAGGACAGAAAGCTCAATTCATAAACTCAGAAAAAAAAAAGAAAAGAAAGAAAAGACAAAAAGGAAAATGTTTCACAGCAGTTAAGACTGCAGGCACTGAGCATCACATGAAATTTCTATTTCTCAGCGGTGTGATCTATACAAGTCACTTAACCTCTTTATGTCTGACTTGCTTCAACAGAAAAATAGGGAAAACTTTCAACATATGAATTAAGTGCCATTGAATACTGATGACATGCTTATCAAATTTTTAGATGACATAAAGCCAGTATAAAGTGAAATCCTATAAATAATAATGATGATATAAAAGATCTGCCCATATCTCCTATAAAGCAAGCATTTAATACATATCGGCTACTGCTTTTCTTCTATTGTTATTACTGTGACCATGTTTCTCTCACCCTGAGTTGTACTTGTATACCTGGTACTTGGAGCCCAACTGTATTGTACTGTCATGTGAAACTAATTAAAACAAATAAAAAATTAAAAAAAAAAAGAATTGAAAACTTCACAAAAGCTTAAAATTATGCTTGATAATCAATACTGCAGGATTCTTATCTTCTTAGCAATGATCTTGGTACCCAAATGATTACCCATTAATTAATTCAATTGCAACTCATTAATAAGATTAAAAAAAAAAAAAAGAATGCACGTTAATCAACATTAGACCTCATCATTCCAGTTTCCTGCAGTATCTCCAGATTTGAATCTCTTTCTAGGATCATCTCTACTCTGCAGCTTTGATAAGCATCTGCCACCTGAACGGGTCACTGACAAAGTGCTGATCTGGGGACACTCCGAAGACACCCAAGCCACCTCCTTCCAGATGGATACTGATCAAATGATTGGCTCCCCCGGGGTAGGGTCCTTCTCTTATCAATCTACCTAAGTAGTCTGGTAATTGGACTATGGTTCCCAATATTATTAATAAAACATTTAGAAATTAAACAAAATGCTTTCCTGGTCTCCAGAAATACAACATAAGTATAAAATTTATAGCAACCTTACTGAAGAAGATGAGGATGGAGAGCAGGAGCAGGTGTCTGACTCCAGAGTGATACATTTTCCCTAAGTGCTTGAAACCCAAAGGTTTGAAAATCTGTGCTGAACTTCACCTGGAAATGCTATATCAGGTCAGTTGTTTTACTCTTTCCAGTCTCCCCACCCCCACATACTTTCTATTTCTGGTACCCTTTTCTAATCCTAACACCAGGGAACAATGGCTCATCTTTTTTGCAATTACCTCTTCCATTTTCTGCTCCCTTAAGGGTCACTGTCAAGGGTGACTTTCACCCCTGTAAGTTCTCTGGCCAGGAATCACATATGTCTGGGCTAACAGCTTCAAAGTTACTTAAAAGAACTTGGATTTGAATCCACCCGTCTTGGGCTTCAATTCCTTTGTGTCAGTGTGTGCACTACCTGTTTCAGTCTTGTTGGTGGAAGACAGGGAAGAAGAAGTTGGACAGTTCTGCTTTCCCTTTGCATATGTTAAAGTTACCCCATCTGACCCAATCAGAAGGCGATAACATGCTTCTTCTTATCCTGCCCATCACTCATGGTTCTCCTAAGCGCCTCTCATAGTTTTCAGCTCACTTAGTTTTAACATTCTAGATCTAAGAAATTCGCCTTTATATTTTTCTTTTCAGTAACTTGTTTTTTTTTCACTCATTATATACATCTTTTTAAAAATCCAAGCTCATTAGACTGGTACAAAACAGTGGGAAGATAAATTGGCATGATCTTTCTGGCAAACGACTGAGTGATATTTTAAGAGCCCAGTGAATGTTAACTTCTGAGAATCTACCTTAAAGAAATAACTTTGTATATAGAAAAATCTTTCATGCACAAAGATGTTCATTGTTATTTTTAATATCAAGGGTTATTTTTAATAGTGGAAAACTGAGAACATACATCAGGGAATAGTTAAGTAAACTATTAACAACATCTATAATAAAAAGTATGCAACCAATAACATAACCTTTATAAAGAGTACATATTCATATTGAAAACCAAAATAGTTGTGTGTACTCATGTGATCAAGCTAAAGTCATGCACAGAACCACATTATAATAAAACATAAAAATGTTAACAGCAACTGTCACTCAATAGTAAAATTATAGGTGATACTTATGATTTTTTCTCTTAATTTCCTTATTTTCTATATAAAGCATGCATTGTTTTTATATTTTAAAAAACTCTAGTTAAAAACAACTCATCATATTCTTTCGTTATCTTCCCCTTCTCATTCCAACAAGTCATATGCAGTTGATGAGTCCGAGTTTCATTTTACAGGGTGGTAAGCTGTGATGTAGCATTTCAGGTCATGGGATCATAGGAACTTCTCTACACTTTTAAAATTTGCTATCTTTAAGTTAAAAACAAAACAAAACAAAAAAAACAACACTTGGTCATGTCTTTCATTTCCCTTCCCATATTAATTCTGTTTTCATTTTTACCAAAAGTTCTCATCATTTCTACTTTGTTAACCAATTCATCATTTGTCAGTCTTGAGTCCAAATTAGCAGTGCCCCTCACTGCCTCTTCTACATCCTAAGAGATAAAATTGCTAATCTTTTTTCCTCCTACATTTTTTGTTGGTGCATTATAGTTGTACATACTGATGGGATCTGTCGCACATGCACACAGCCTAACAATATAAAGTTGCTAATCTTTAGGCACAGATATTAAGAATTAAAATGTGTGTGCATATAGCTGAAGGGGGTTTCTCAGTGATTGCACATGGGGCTAGGCATACAATGGTCCTCCAGTAATGCTAGACTATACAGTCTAAGATCCCCATTATTAGGTGACCCACCTCCGGGCTAGTTCTGCAGCCTGCAGCTGCCACCCATATCCTTTCATCATTTAATCCTGCTGTGGCTTGAACAGTCAGGACACTTTAGATCTGTGCGGTTCAAAACATTACCAAATGCTTCCATACCCATGTCATCTCAGCAAATCCTCTGTGAAGGAGCTAAAGCCGGCACAAAGACATTTACAGAAGAATCTGAAGCTCAGAGAGGTTGAGGGACTTGCCCAAGGTTACAATGAGTCTAGGACCAAAATTCCAGCTCCACCTTATCTGTATCAGTCCAGTGAATTTCCTCTGGGTCAAAGGAAATAATGATATAAAAGCCCCTTGCACTCTCAAATGCACTGTAAAAATATAAAGGATTAGGAATAATGAATGATAAACTTGACTTCTCAGGCCTAGTTTAGCTGTAGATCCTGAATACAGTGCCCAGAGAGCATTTTCTGACCTGCACAGAGGGGCTGCAGCAGGCAGGGTTTACCAGCATTCTTCCCCTCCAAAAGGAAACCAAGTATCTTCTGAGTCTTGGAGCTGCTTCCAGAGGACGCATCTCAAAGAGCTCCAGCAGCTCATCCTCTAGGCCTGTCTCTAACCTTGGATGTGCTCTTTGATCAAAACTGCTTTCTGTACGCAAATTCTGTCACTAGGGAATTGGAAGCTCCAAACCCTTCCTATTTTTGTCCTCAAGGTTACCCTGAATCTCAGCACTCAGTTTCTAAGTGGAGGCTGGAAGGTTCTCCTCATGTCAAATACCCAAGAACAGGGATTCTTTATGCTCATGTTTAGATCCAAAATCATATACAATTCCCTTGAATTATTTTTTTCTTATAAACTTCATTTTGCAGATTTTTCTGACTTAGCCTCAAAGGGGTTTGGGCAGAAAACCTGTTGACAGATCAGGTGTGCTTTTTAGATCAAAAAACTGGCCCATGGCTTACAACTGACCCTCACAAACATGACTTTGGAGGCTGCTTCTCATTTCCACTTTTGGACAGCAAGCCTGATGTGGGAAGAGACATATAAAAATGGGGCCAAGAATAGTTTTCACCTTCTCAGGCAAATTTAAGTACGAAATGCAATAGTCCTTATAAAGACTAGCACCATACCAGATATGTGGTAGTGCTGTGCATTTTGGGGGGTCAGGAAGAGAGCACAGCCTAGAGAGCAGACTAGTTATACCTTGCCATGTATCTCAGGAGACCCAACTACTTTCTACAGCTCACTGGAATGTCAAAAGCTGGAGCAAGGTTTCTTGTCAACTGTGTGAAGCTCTCCCAGAGCTTTGAGGCCTATGCAGCACTTGAAGAAGAGGCTGGCATCATCAGGGTCCAGACTAGGAAAATGGGTGAAGGGGAGACATGAATAATGATATGTAGTAGGTGAGAGGGTGAAAGAACAAGGGCTGAGCAGAAGCCCACCCAGAGCCCAGACAAGAGGGAAACAAGTGAAGTATTTGCCTTAGGTGTAACATTTAAGGGGCACTTTAACAACCTCAGCATTAAGATAAATATTAAGCAATTAAGATAAATAATAACAGTTTAATGAAACAGTCAGCCCTATGTAATCTATGGGTTCCACATCCATGGATTCAAACAACTGTGGATTGAAAATATTTTTTAAAAACTGCATCTGCCTATGCAGATATTTTTCTTTATTCTCTAAATAATACAGAATACCCAGGATTTATATAGCCTTTACATTGTATTAGTTGTTGACAGGAATCAAGAGATGTTTAAAAAGGATATGGGAGGATGCATGTAGGTTATATGCAAATACTATGCCACCTTGGATTTGGGTATCTGCAGGGGTCCTGGAAGCAATCCTCTGCAGACACCAAGGGTTGATTATATTTTAAAAATTAAAGCTAATGCAAAAATTCATGAAGAACTAAGCATCAACAATTTAATTGAAGTCATACTGAAAAGAGAAATGATGGGGGAGGGTAAAGTGTTAATGGAAAGGGGGGATAGATTAGAGCAATACCTCTCAACTTTTGGAGGCAAATAATCCCTTTGAGAGTTCAGGGAAGAAACTAACCCTCTTTTAAAATGCATAGGCACAGGCTCAGAAATATCTGTCTGCAATTTCAACATTTACGGACCACCTCAAGTTTATGCATGGATCATTGGAGAATCAGTTTAGCATTTTTCAGTATCATGTATGCAAATGAGTAAAAGCATGTGCCCGTGACACAGTGCAAAAACAAGTTAGATTTTAAGAAGAGAAATATATACACATATCTCGCCCAATATCTATGGGGAAAAAAACAGAAGAGGGAGGCAGACAGGAAAGGTGTTCTCTTTTTACTCTGAAATGGGAGGAACATGAAATTATAAAAGCTACTTTGGGTGTCACTGGAAAGTACACCTGATCTTAAATGGGAGGATGCCCCTTCCTTGGGTATATTAGAAACCATCGATAACATACTGAAAGTTTTTATTCATACCAGTAGAGATTCATCACTGCAAATTATCTTCATCTATGAAGAGCGAGGCGATATAGGTACACAAGGAGAGAGAATATTGGAAGAGGTGCTTCTAAAGCAAAGAGGCAAATGGGGCAGAGTTTCCCATATTGCAGTGCAAAAAGTTACCAAATTTATGCCCACAAGAAGGTCAATTTTAAGAAAGAAAAAAAATAAAGAATAAAAATAAATATTAAGAGTCGGAGCCAGGCATGGTAGTGCATCCCTATAATCCTAGCAGCTCGGGAGGCTGAGACAGGAGGATCATGACTTCAAAGTCAGCTTCAGCAACAGCGAGGCACTAAGCAACTCAGTGAGACCCTGTCTCTAAATAAAATACAAAAAAAAAAAAAAAAAAATAGAGCTGGGATGTGGTTCGGTGATTGAGTGCCCCTGAGTTCAATCACCAGTACTTCCTCCAACCAAAAAAAAAAAAAAAAAGAGTTGGATGTTCCTCAAACAGATTTAGTGAGCAATCAAAACCGCTAGTGAAATGCCGGTGTGAGGGTGATTTTGAACCCTCAGTGGAAATGGACAGGGTACAGAAGACACAAAGATCCTGTTGGATGTGCATGATTCACAGAACACGGATGAAGTACTAAGGGCTTCTGAACAAAAGAGAATGAATATCCTTTCTTTCTCCTCTTGCTCTTTTAAGCCACACACAGATGATCTCTTGTGCCCACCACAGCCACAGTCTACAGAACATTTCTCTGCAAAGTGTAACAAGAGTAAAACTCATTCTCATTCTGGACGGGGACCAGCTCAGCCCAATTGCTGGTATGGGAGAGGCTGTCCTTTGTGTGGTTCAGCTGCTCCTGTCCCCTTCCCTCCTGGGCTTCCCTTTATTCTTAGCAAATGTGAAAAAGCAAGCTGCCTTTTCTCAGGACGGAGACAATCCCCTGCTATCACTGAACACCAGAGGTGAATGGGAGGTGAGGGAGGTCTGGGAAGGTAGTGGAAGACTGAAGAAGGATGCGAAGTGTTTAACTTTTACAACACTAACTCCAGAAAATATATATTAGGGCCCCAAAGACAGATTGAACCAGGGGTATACAGCAACTTAAAACACTTCCACAGCAATGCTTTTCTTGAAATGTCTCCTTTTAAGGAGAATTCCACTCCATGCCTCCTTCCTCTCCTCTCCGCTGACTCTTGGGAGAGGAACTCCAAGTGTTTCCAGGGCCCTGCTGGTGGCCTCTGGGTGTTGAGTCAAGTCTCCTCTGAGAGGCCATCTGAGCTGACGCTGAATCAGCATCCAAGGGGCAGAATGACAGCACAGGCAGGATGAAATCATTTTAACAGCGATGCTGACGCCTCATGAAACAAAACAAACAAACAAAAAATCAAACTTGGACAAGCAACTGCTATTTAAAGATGATTGTGTTGTATTTGCATGCATGTGCATGTGTGTGCATGCACGCCACACGCGCGCGCCTATCTTCTGTTCCTCACCCCCTCCATCCTTCTTTATTCACTGGGAAATGTCTTCTGTAAATTTGTCCATAAAACATTCTGTTACTAGTTCCAGAGTTGTAAAGGTTACTGATACCCTGGTTGCAGGAGTAGTCCCTTGGAGTCAGGAAAATAAAAAAAAAAATACAACACAACAAATTCTGTCACTGCTTCAGGCCAGATCAGTGGTCACAAGGACACCTGAAAGCTCTCTTACTCCATTATTTTATCTAAATTTTACATTATTCAAACTGTGGATGAAGCATGACAAATCCTACGGAAGAGAAAGCTGGTAAAGGGGAAAACTTGAAGTCAGTGTGATCCGTTCCTATTTGGCTTTCATAGGCAGTCAGGGAAGAAGCCAGGTGGCCCTTCAGTGTCAAGGATGGATCCTCAGCTGGCAGGGGACCCTGACAGCCAGGACACATAATGGCACAAGATGCCAAAGAAAGGAGTCCTGGACTTACTCTCACCCAAAGGTGCTTAGGGCTTACAATTGTTCAAAGGTCCTTTTCATTCTACACCAGACAAGAGGTATAAGTTATGATATGGAGTTTGAGTTCTGGAAAGAGACCTCTGTTTTTTTTCTTTTTAAATTTTGAGTTGGGAACCTGAGAAAACTGGCAAGAGAATGAGCGGCACATGGCTGATGGTGCAAGCAATGTTCACTCACATAGTGTAAAAACACTTTCCCTGGGCTGGGGTTGTGGTTCAGTGGCAGAGCGCTTGCCTCGCACATGTGAGGCACTGGGTTCAATCCTTAGCATCACATAAAAATGAATAAACAAAATGAAGATATTGCATCCATCTATAACTTAAAAAATATATTTAAAAAAACCCCAAAACAAAAAACATTTTCCCAAGGCCAGCAGAGCTCTTGCTCAGGTGAGGTCTCCAGCAGATTTGCAGGCTGACCACCTATTCTACTGCTTATCAAAGCATGCTGGTCACTTTCATTTCTTAGCAAGAACTATGGACTTGATGGGACTATTAAAAGTCTCCTTTAGCCAACTTTTTATAAAATAGAGTCCAAATTCAAATTTGAATCCTGTTTATATTACCTACTAGCTTAATAACTACAAAGGGTTGAATGGTGGGCCACCTCCCCCCCACCAAAAAAAAATGATATGCCCATATCCTAATCCCTGGAACCTGTCACTGTGACCTTATTTGAGAAAGGGTCTTTGCAGATGTAACTTAATCAAGGATGTTGAGATGAGATCATTCTGGATTCTGCAGGTGGGCCCTAAATTCAATGACAAGTGTCCTTATAAGGAAACAGAGGAGAGAGAGAGAGCAGAGGAGATGGCCATGTGCAGACAGAGCCCAGACTGGAGTTACACAGACAAGAGCTTGCTTTGGTTTTCTGCTACGGAGAATCCTATCATCCGCAATAGGGTGAAATTCCTTTGCCTTTAATACGTGTTACTTTCTCTTGAATTGTTTATATTTCTTTATTAAAAATGTTTGTCTTCACCTTTTGTTTCTCTTTAAAACCTACCTTTTAAAACAGATCCACTTTATATTCTTACTAGTTTCTTCTTCATTTCTGACATATTTTTTTCTTTTATTAAGCCTTTCCTAAGTTCTGCCATTTCATAGAGGTTTTTTTCTAATTCTAATTTAACATTGTCTCCCCCTCCCGTGTTTTAGATCATTTTCTTAATTTCTTCTAGCAAATTTAGAGGTGAGTGACCATTTTGATTGTTCCAAAGACATGTGGTTTGGGCATGCAGGGATGCTCTTCTGCTTCTTACTCTCTTCCTTCTAACTTATAAAAACTGTGTATGGGATTTGACCTCACTACTTTCCTATTACTCATTTTTCATGTGGCATTTGTTTTCCTTGAAATTTTAGGAAATGGCATGTTTCCAACTTAACCTGGCTCTCTCTTCAATTTTTTTTTATCACGTAGTGATAAAAATATATGGCGGCTGGCTTTCTGAAATCTTTCCCATCTGTTTTCTTCTGGGGAGCTTTCTCCCAAGTTTCTGTTGTACCTATCCTGCTCTATTTGCTTCCACTCCCAGTAGTTTCTCCATAGCACAGGGCTGTCTTGGGAGGTGGACACAGCTGGTTAGGTGCCCAGAACTACACCCTGCAGGTCCCCCACTCTGCTGCTGGAAAGAACAAAATTACAGGACTACTGCTTTCCACCATTCCTCCACGTTTCCACTGAATACCTCTCAGCTATTTGGGTTTTCTGTTCGAAGGTCCATTGAAAACTGCACTGCATCTTGGGGTTATACTTTTACCTAGTTTTGTTTATAAGTATTGCCCAAGGGCTTTTGTTTTGTTATCGAGCTACTGTGCTCT
This sequence comes from Marmota flaviventris, assembly GCF_047511675.1. Taxonomy (NCBI): domain Eukaryota; kingdom Metazoa; phylum Chordata; class Mammalia; order Rodentia; family Sciuridae; genus Marmota; species Marmota flaviventris. The sequence continues at coordinate 97,628,571 of NC_092500.1, forward strand.
TATGTGAAGCCTCTGAGAATTATGCTATTGTCTGTGCTGTCTTTCCAGACTCTGTCCCAGAATATTTCATATTTCAAAGGACAGCATGCCTCCAGTGTCTTATTAAAAAAAAGAGCACCAATCTTCTGTATCTCTTGGTGAACCGCTGCTGTGTATTGTGACAGCAAGTAAAAGAAATGTGATAATTAATCTCAGGGGTCTCTGGACACAGTAAATGGGGTCACGGCCCAAAGTGCAGGAACCACTACATTCAGGAAGCACAGAGCTCATCCAGAGGGAACATAATGAGAATCAAATGGCTGCGAGGCCCAGGGGGCCCTGGGAGTCAAGGGTGGGAATGCATGGCTTCTCACATTTGAAGAACTAAGGAATGATTTCAGTGAAGATAAACTTTCCCAATGGAGGGAATTTCTGGTGGAGTTTAAAACAACAGCAATAAAGGCACACAACCTTTTGCTATCTTTCATGTCAGAAATATAAAATTTTTAAAAATTCACAAAAACTTGAGTTTAGTCTGTTGGCTGGACACTTCAGCCCCCCCTAGATCATGGTGAGGACCTCCCTAGGTGAGTCCCGGGCTCAGTGACAGACGGCACTGTCAAAGAAATATAGAGTTTTAGTCACTGACTTCCACACACGAGCCTTTGGAGGAGCCTGTCAGCTGCTCCTCTCAGAAAGAACCCACAAAACCAGCGAGGTGTGCATTGCCGGGGGCCCTGCAGGTGCAACTGGCCTTGTTCTCGGGCTCCAACCTGCCTTTGCACTTTTAACCGCCTCCTTTCTCCATCAGGGTTTTGCCCGTCTGGAAGACCCAATGCATCCCCAACCTGCCAGTAGCACCAGGGGATGCTGTCGTGGACTGATAATTTTTAAAAACGGCTTTTTTAATGCGGCCCTTGGAAACTTTGCAAGGAATATATCGATTTGAAACACTCAAGCTGAATTATGGAGCTTTGGCAATGGGAAATAAATCTTTCCCATTCTCCATGCCCGTTGCCAAGCGCAGCTTCCAGGAAGCAGTGGCTGTCCTTTCTGGAAATGAAGCAAAACTCAAATATTCTATCCCTCTCCCCTGACTCCCTCCATCCCCCTTCGCTGCAATTCACTGACAAAAGCACTTTACATTCATTGCTCATTTGCCTGAATAGGCATTGGAATTAGTAATGCCCAAATTAGTAATGCCTGGCTGCGGCGGCTTCCTAAATAATGAGGCCTGATGGTTTTGGCAGGCCCGGAGGCCCGGGGAAAGCAAGCACGCAGCACGTCATTAGGTTAAACACTCTTCCGGTTTTATAATCAAAATTTCCCCTACAGACCTGGATGTGCAAAAGTAGAAAGAACATGCTTACTGATGCTGGAGATTAACAAGACCAGGAGTCAGTGCTGGGGTTGGAAGGTGGGGACAGTGTTCGGGAAAGGGGATTCATGCTGGAGTGTTCTAATGCACACGGCAGGATTAGCACACAAACTTCCTGACATCTGCTGTTTCTTTCATTTAAATCTGGGTGATCATCTCACCTGGCACTGTTCCAGGGGAATTCCCGTCATTACCATCAAAACACAGTGTAGTCTAACTGTGCAGAGTGCTCATCTGTCCATCCCTCGGCTCACTCACCCAGGTGCCTGTCCATCTAATGTAGAAGGCACCCACTGTGCATGGCATCTCCTATTAGGGACAGGGACTGTCAAGGGGATGACACCTGGATTTATGGTCTGATAAGGAAGCAAGGAATGTAAAGAGAGGCTTTCCATTAGGGCACTGGTGCACAACCGGGGAAGACTGAAGGATTGGGTGACAGCTTCCCAGACAGGGAGCACAGCAGATACAAAGGCATGCACGCATGAAACAGCACTACCAGTCTGGGAAACTCTGAGTCATTCAGCAGGACTAGAACATGAGATGCATGCAAGTGTGTGTTTAAATGGGGATGGGGTGGAGGCGACAGAGCCTCTCTCCATTTTGATGCTTAATAGGCATGTTAGACTTGATCACTCCCAAACTGACCTTCAGACAGTGCTCATCCACATCTGCTACTCTGTCTTTCCTGTCTCAAGAATGCCAGCTCCATTCTTTTGATTGCCAAGGCCCTGCACCTGGAGATCATCCTCATCTGCTCTTTCTTTCACATCCCCTTCCAATCCACCAGGAAATGCTGTGGACGCTCCCTTTCAAATATGTCCAGATCTGACTGCTTTCGTCCCATCTGTAGCTGCCTCAACTAGTGAGTCCCAGACACCATCCACTCTCTCCCAGTCCCTAACTGGTCTCCCAGCTTCTACCACTGCTTCCTGATTGTCTATCATCAACACACCTGTCACAGTGATCCCCTTAAAACATGTCCCTCTTCTGCTCAAAATCCCCCAGTGGCCTCTCATCTCAGAGTCCATGCCGAAGTCCTTAAGGTGATCTTTTGAGCTCAACATGATCTGACCCCCTCTCTGAATTACCTCCCCTATCCTGTTCCAGCCACACTGACCTCTGAGCTGTTCCTCAAGCATGCCAGGCACATTCCTACCCCAGGGCCTTTGTCTTTCAGCTGCAGCATTCCCTTCCTAGATAGCCTCCCTTCTTAAGTCTTCCCTGGATATTCCACTCTAGAATCACCAATCTCTGTTCTCTGACTCCTCCTTATCTTCTCATGTATATTTTTCCTTAGCATTTACCCCTAATCTATCTGTTCTACTACATACCTTGTTTCTTACTCATTTTATTCATTAGAATGTGAATAAATCTTTGTTTTGATTTCTGCTGTAGCTTCAAATGCCTCAAGCAGTCTCTGGCACATTCTAGATCCTTGATGAGTATTTCTGAATGAATAAGAAGCTATGCCACGCAGAGGAGACAGTGTAGTATAGCGATTAGGAGGGTGGCCCTGGAGTCAGGTGACTGGAGTTTGAATCTAGGCTCCCTCACTTAGTAGCTTTCTGTGCCTCAGTTTCCAACTGTAAAACTTGAGATAGTAACAGAACCTTCATCAGGAAACAGAGCATTAAACATGTTGGGTTATATGTAAAGCCCTCAGAACAGTACCTGGCATAGATTGAGCACTTGATGAATGCTGGCTGTTATTAAGAAGGGCCTGTCTGCTGTACTGAGCTTAGACTGTATCCTAAGGCTACATGGAGTCATTGAAGGATTTTAAACAAAGGAGTAACATAATCAGATATTGTTTCCAAGGATCGTTCCAGCTGCAGAATGGAGAATGAATCAGATCAGGGTAAGACTGGTACGAGAAGACTGGTCAGAGGCTATTGCAGAAATGGAGATGACAGATATTGTTAACTTGAACAAAAGCAGAAGGAATGGAGAAAGGATGGGTTCATGATATTATGGGGGTAGAATTGATGGAACCTGGAGATTAATTCAATGTGGAGGAAGCAATGACAAAATCCAGGCTTCTGATTCCTACAACTAGATGGATGGTGGTGCCTATCCACCCTGGTCCACAGGGGCCCGGAGAGGCTAAGATATAGTATGTTTTGTTGAATATGAGGTGACTGTGGGATATCTAGGTAAAGAAGCCCAGCAGGCAGTTGATTGGTGTATCTGGTAGTTAAGAGAAAGATCTAGGGATACAGGTTTAAAAAAATAATTTGCTCATTGCCATGATACTGATGGTTGCTGAAGCAACAAGGGATATACACAGGCTTCAACAGAAAAACATTTAAGAAGCAAGCAATTTTAAAAAGGTGTGCTCTTGAAGGGTGATGGGACAGCAAGAGAAAAGAGAGTGTGGGAGTGACCATCTTGTGAGCCAAGACAGAGTGAGCTACAGGCAGTGGTCAGACAGAGAGTCAGGGCATGTCCCACGAATGTAGCATCTAGAGACTGCAGCCACAGCAGAGGGTCAGCAGGGGTTGAGGAATTAATGGTTAAGCAAACGAGGATTATGTGTGGATAATTCTTTCCAAAACTTGGCTATGAAGAGCTGGTGTGTCGGGGAAGACTGATGTAAAATCCAGGCAGGTTTCTTTCAAGATGAAGGTGAACTGCATGCAAATGGTAAAGAGGCTGACTATAGAGGAGACAGAGCTTGGGAAAGAACCCCTGTATCCTGGGTTGGGAAGCCCTCTTTCATTATGATAGGAGGGAGTGATAAGGTTGGGAATCAATGCAGATAAGCAGGAGGTAAGAAGCATGAAGAGTGCAGGCTGACCCCTGTGAAAGAGGAGGCTAGGACATGCAGAAGAATGGGTAGGACTGTAGGCCAGACCACATGGTGCCCATCTGTAATAACTGCAGGGAGTGGGCTGACAAGAGGCACCCTACAGCTATACAAACAGTGTATCAGTTAGCTTTTTGTTACTGTGATGAAATACTTGAGAAAAAAAATAACTTAAAGGAGGAAAGGTGTATCCTGGCTCATCGTTTCAGAGGTTTCTGTCTACTGTCACTTGGCCCCATTGCTGGGACCTGTGGTGAGGCAGAACATCATGGTGATGAGTACATGGCGAAGCAAAATGGCTCACCTCATGGCAGGAGGAAGCAAAGGGAGAGACAGGAAGGGGTCAGGGTCTCAATATCCCCCTTAAAGGCACACCCCCAATAACTTCCTCCCACCACACCCACCTCTATAGGTTCCACCACTTCCTAACAGTACCACAGAGTGGGGACCAAGACTTCGACACATAACCTTTGGGGATATTTAAGATCCAAACCATGATAAACAGTGTAGAGGGCCCAGATGAGGGAAGCATTTCCGCTTTTCTATGGAAGCACAGATTTTAGGTTCTGAGATACCAAGCTCCATATTTTAATTGGTATGAAACCAAAACTGTAGCAAATATTCAGTGAGAATATACACTATTCCTTGAGAAATCATCCTTAAGAACTATTCCTATTACTCCTTTGATTAAGTGCATTATGGCTCCCCACCAAAGGAACATTCTGGCCCATCGAGGCACTTTTCCAGAACTTCCACCCAACCCTTCCCCACAGCTGTCCTGATCGGCATTCCTCAGTGTGCCTCTGCTCTCAGACATGCTCCCTCTGGCAGACATACGCTTCTTCTCCACCTTTGCCTTTGAAACTCGCCTTTTCCTTAAGACCTTCCTGAAGTCACTCCTTCCAGGAAACCTAAAAAAAGTATTCTTGTCTTTTTGCTTCTGCAGCACTTTGAACATGGGTACAGAATTTCTAGACACTGTTGAAGTTATCAGTGCATATGTACTTTTCCCTAGTAGGCAATAAGCTCCAAATGCAAGCCTATCTGTGTCCCCAGGGAACCCAGCATGGTAAGGGTTCATGCACTTGAGATGGCACAGGAGCTGGCCAGGCCTAAGTGTTCTGTTGGTGGCAACAGCAAAAAGACTTTGACAGATAATAATGATTTGTGCGTTAAAACTAAAAGCACCCTACAGGGTCATGATTCTGACTAGAAAACTATATTATTAGTTGGGTAGACATAGAGATCGTCAGTGGAAATCAGTCCTTAGATTTGTAATACAAAGCCAGTGTGGGAGACATTTTTTACCCCCTTCCAGTTAATTGATTTATTTATTGGCTCTTCTTCCTCCTACATTTTCCTTGTTTGGAATCAGAGAGACATTTTTCTTTCTGATATGCTTTATCACTAATTCCTATTTTTTGAGCTTCCACATTACAATACAGCAGATGTTGTAAGGGCATCAAGCAAACAGGATCTCTAATGCCTCCAGAGAATAAGAAATGAAAGAATACTAACTTCTAGCAAGACTATAATTGAGATTCTATCATATACCCAGTGCTCTGAAGATGCTATTTCATCTTCATAACAACAGAAAGACAGATACTACTGACTCCCTTTTCCAGATGAGAAAATGTAGATACAGTCAAACTTGTGAAGGTCCCAAGTCCAGGAAATGGCGGAACCAGGACTTGCAGTCCAGCCTGTCTGACTCCAAAATTCAGGTTCCCCACCATGTCACAGCACCTCACAGATGTTCCTTAAGGTTGGACAGCAACATCCCCACTGCCATCCTGAGGATGGAATGGCATGTGTTATCCCTGGCTGGGGACTTTGGACATCTGAATTCTAAGTAGGATGTGAGTCCACTGAAGTGATGGAAAGAAGTTGGTGTCTGGTTAGTTTCCATTTGCCATACGGAAATATCAAAGGAAAAGCAGGAAACCATTTAATTTGAGTGACTTTAATTCTAAGAAATTGTCAGTTGCAGCGTGGGCCCTTCACCAGCTCCCACCCCTTCTAACTCAGCTCTCTGCCATGTGGCACACCCTATCCTTTAGCACAGATGGAGACATGGCTGACTGCAGGTGCACAGCGGGAGGAGCCAGGGCTTCTGAGTTAATGCTCAGTAGTCTCTGCATGTCTTGAGATCTCTCTTCTATGCAATAAAAACTGAGAGGGTCAGGTAGCTGGGAACCAAGTAGGAAATAGCAATCTTTTAAAAATGTAAGGTGGATCACGTTGCTCCTTTTCTTCCAGAAGCCCCCCAAGGCCTCTTAAGCTCCTGCCTCAATTCCCACACTGCCTTCTGGTAGATACGCTTACCCGGACTGGCTCACAGTTCCTAGAGGCACCGCGTTCTCTGGCCTTTGCTCGTGTTATACCCTCTGCCCAGGATGGGACGCTTCTATTTTCTATCAGATGAACCATGCATACTTCAAAACGTGACTATTCCTTAAAAGTCACCTTCTTTGTGAAGTCTTTAATAACCTATACCCAGGAAAGATTAGACCTACCATCCTCAGAGATGTTGAAAAGCAGAGAAAAGAATATTAAAAAGTAAAAACTGTAATGAAACTGCCTTTTGCATCATTTTTGAGTTTCTCACCCTTCAACAATTGCAGCATCCTGTCCTCTGCCCTGTCAAATGAATTTATTTGTTGTGTTGGTTGCCAAATATCCCCCAGCCTAAGTCGGGTTAGACAGACACACAGAGCTCTTCTCCTGGATGTCCTTCTCTGAACAAATCTTCAGAAATGGCTGGTGACACTTCACAGTTTGTAAAGTGCTTCCATACACATTATCTCATTTGGTCTTCCCAACAGCCAGGTGAGGCAGCCGTGTGGACAGGATTGTTCTTATTACAGCTGAGCAACCTAAAGAGAAGGAGGCTAAGGGGTTAGATGGAAGTTGCCCAACTAGTTAGAGGCAGGTTCAGGATTAGAACTGAGAAGTTTTCTAGCTCTCAGTTTGGGAATCATTGAATACATTAAATTCCCCAAGCAAAGGTGGCATTATGAGTTAGTGTCCTTTAGGAGGACTGTTCATGTGTATCCAACCATTTAAAACCAAGCCCTGGGGACTGGTCACCTTATAATATGATCCTATACCTTATTATATATCAGAGTAGTGGGGGCATTAGAGAATCACAAAAAGGGATTTGAAGCCTAGTGCTTTGTCAAATGAGGGACTGGACATGAAGGGTCTCTGACATTATAAAACACTATTAAATAATAAGGAACTATTGAATTTTGTAGCATAATGCAACTTCTGCAGCCAGGCATGTGAACTTTTGTTTTGTTTCCACTTCAAGTTTGAAATCTAATCATTTGTAGTTTAGACCCAAAGTATTAACTTTTTTAAAAAAATAAAATTTCATTTACAAGAACTAAAAAGAATAAAATATTTTAAATTGGTACTGCCCTGGAAAATCATGGTGGACAGACACTTGGATTCCTCCAAAAAAGATCTGGAATATAATAAAACAGACCCTTAACAGGAAAAACTCTATTGAATACAACTTAATCTTTCTTCGATTCCTGAGTGGGTAATTTAGGATCTTATAGAACTTTGGGGTCACCATTATAAACATCAGCTGTCATTGTACTGGTAAAATATGTGATGTGCCCGTTAATAATAGCTTTACAATTCACAGAAAATCAGATAATAGAGGTTTTACTGTAAGTGGGATCATGACGGTTAAAAGAATCAATGCATTTTCCAAAAGAGCCTAAATCATTTCTAGGAAATAATTCATGCTCTGTGAGAATAGAGCAGAATTTACAAGGAAGTTCTTGGTGCTCCTTAGAAGAAAGATGCTATATAATTGTAAGCTGTTCTTCGTTAGTAAGTTTTCTCTCTGCATGCGTATTTCTCTGTATTATTGCTGTGGTTGTTAATCCTGTACCCAAGGATCCCTCCTCTAACTGGAATGAAAAATTTCTCCAGCTTTTCCTGAATCCAACAATCAACACCTACCCCTGGATGGGCCTCCAACAAGTCTTTCAAGGTCCTATTTGGGGAAGAGGGTGGGGTTAACAATTAAAGCAACTGGGCTGGAGTTGGACTTCTCAGCTCTGATTAAGATAAAGCCAGCCAACAGTGAGGTGGGTGGGGGAAGACACACTGCAGGGCCACCAAGGGTAGAGTTTCCACACTGTTTCATTAGAACATGAAACCTATTCTGTTGGCTATGAGTCCACTGTGAGCTGAAAAGAAGTTAGCTCACTTCCTTAGCATCTGGGGTCCCATAATTCTGAGTCATGGCCACATTAACTGTGCTACTGAACAGCTAGAGCTTGGCAGTGCAGCCAACCTCATGGCTCACAGTGCCTGGAGCTACCAGGCAGGGAAGCAGGCTCCCGCCAATGCAGGGCAGAGGAGGTGGGCATGCAGAGGGGTTTGTTTGTTTTTAATCTTTAAGTCTTTAAGTGCATTATATTCTCTAGAATCCAATTCTCCCCATTAGGAAGGATGGAAAATTCTGATTTCCTGGAGGGCAGGTTTGCCCTGGTTGTGGGCTCTGGCTGGAAAGAACAGGCCTGACCAAGTAGTCGCTCAGCGAAACAAAGCCGTTCTGGGTGAACTGAGGTTCAGAGCCCATAGGGGTGCCCTTCCCTGGTCAGAAGCAGCCATAGTCCAGTTTCCTAAGGCCTCTTGATCGTCGGGGAGCTTCCTCGCTGACACTTGGGTGGCAGGAAATCACTAAGCTATGAGGATAAAGACCAGTTGGGGTCCCAGTGCAGCTTTAGGGCAGATTTCTATTTCCCCCTGTGGTGGAAGAGGCAGATTCCAAACTACATTCAAACACAACACAGTGGCCCAGCACGGAAGAAATGAAACCCTTTAAATCTTCAGGCCTTCATACTGTACCCTTCCTGCTACTCCCAACTCACAGAAGCCTTCTATTATAATAATCCTAGGAATGTGTACTTAATAGAAAAAGCAAGGTTTTGTGGTTGCTGTCAAAGAATACCAAGGGAACACTAGGGAGAGGAGACCCGCCTGCTGGAAGAGCCTCTTCCAAAGTCTGATGGCAGCTTGTTACAGAAAAACAGGGAAACCCACCCCAAAACAAGGTACATCACTCCCCCTGAGGGCTACCCCTGAGTGTGAATGTTGGGGAGGCTGGAGTTGAAAGGGCTTTGCTGCTTTGGTTGCTACGACTAATTTGGGGAAATATCTAAGAATTATTCCCATATCACTCCCTAAGGGGCCTGCGTTTGCTGTGATCTAGCACAACAGCATACAGCCAGAAGAGGAAGGGACCCTCATGGACCCTCACCAGCCTTTAGGTGGCAATGAGATTTGTGCCAGACTCTGCAAAAAGTGTAGATATAGTTCATTTCTTCCAAAATGGGGGACTATCTACAATAATGAGCAAGAAAATAATAATTAAAATAAAAACAAAAACCTCTGAACAAGTGGAGAAAGACTCCTTATAAACAAATACCTTATTACAGGTATTTTTTTGGTGTTGTATAAATTTTGGGCTGAAAGAAAGCCAAGGATTAAAATGAATTAGCACTAGGAGAATTTTCTTATCCTATGTGGATGAAAGTGACACTTTTAGACAGGGTTAGCCTATGCAAAACTCTGAAGTAAGCAATTCCATCTCAGGTTACAGTTCTCTGCCCTTAGCCTTGAGGATGGTACGAGGTCTCCTTGAATAACAGAGGGAACCCAGGCTTTGAATCAGGCAGCTCTGGTTTTGAGCCCCAGCCTGTTCCTTTCTAGCCCATGCCCTGGGCAGGTCACTTAGTCTCAGGTCTTCATCTTCTCATCTTTAAAAGCACACCCGAATCATAGATACTGTTGTAAGAGTTGTGTGTGTGTGAAGTGCTGGTCCTCCGCAGGTGCTCAAAAATGTTGCCTTTCTTTTCCTCTTTACTTCCTAACTCTCCCCTGCATCACCCCCAGAGCCTGGGTCTTAGTGATCTGCACGCATATCCCTGTTTCCTCTCACCACCGTCACCCCCATTAAAACAAGCTTCCAGGAAAGGATCTAAAAATGATTAATGTTGTAATGAAATGACCACCAAGAGTTTAATGAACCATCTCCCTGACCTGTGTGCCTTTTTTTCTTTTTTAAAATAAAAATTCATGCTCAAGGAGTAAACTGCTAATGGTAGAAAAATCCATGCACGAAAAGGAAGGTTTGGGAAGTATTTTGAAGGCAGCAAATCTTTTCTGGAAACTCTGAAAGCAGACAGATAAGCAGATAACTCCAATGTCAGGGTCATCATAGAATGTTCCAAAAGACACTGCTTCTTGGAATTATCACTGGACTTTGCTAAACTGCCTTTCCTCTTCCTACTGATTGCTAAGCTTTATATTTAAACAGAGCCCTGGTCATTTTTAGTTAGATTCTAAATGAGTCTGGTAACTAGATCGCATCAGAACATGAAGCAAAGAGGAAGACTAGTTAAGGCTGAGCTCCTGTCATAACATCCACATCCAGGGTATTGGATGATGAACAGAGTTGGGGAAGAAAAAAAACACACAGCGGGGAAAACAACATGAAAAGAATCAGTAATTTGCTACATCACTGTTATGGAAATAGTGTGAGGCTTTGTTTTAATTAATGTCATGTATCCAAGAGTTGAAAGAACTTTCTGGAAATTGGTGTATAAAAAAAAAAAAAAAGCAAGGGCTGCCTGTGAGATAGTGAGATCCTCATCCTCAGCAGAGTCTGAGCAGTCCTCAGTTGTCAATGCTGCATAAGGAATGCTGGCACTGGGCAGGGAGGAACTGGATGATCTGGAGCGTCGGTCTGAGTCCTACTATCAATCTAGAAAAGCATCAGCAAAGACAAAATAATACTACAAATGTTCCAGAAGGTGTAGGTTGTTATTAAATATGGGCCCAGTTCAGCCAAATGGGGAAGAGAAGAACAAGGAAAATCTGACACGCGGATCTTACTGTGATAGTCCCACTTATTTTAGATTGGATCTGAAAAGCCAGAATGTCGAGACATCAGAGGTGTTTTTGTTTTAGTGTGGTTTCTCTTAAACTCATCTGCACTTGCACTTTCTCTCCTGGTGACATTTAGAAGCCATGGATGGTGACACACAATGTGGGTTCTGAGCTGCAGAGCTATGGGCATTCACCAGGACTCATATGGGCGCCTCCCCCCAAATCTCCCTTTCAAGGTCTCTGGAAATGCACCTGAATGACTGGCTTTCTGTGCTCTTTCTAATATAAAAAAAGTGCTTTTCTTCATTGGTTTACAATGAACATAAACCTAAGGTATGACTCCGTTACCTTTAATTTTACTCTAGGATACCATAATCCAGAAGGAATCAGGAAAAAAAGAAAGGGTTAGAGTTCATTATTTGCTCTCAGGACCAGCTCAGGACAGTCTTTAAGTAAAGTGTTAGATTTCATCCCCAATTTCCAGGCATATGGCATAAGGACCAATGAAAGACCATCTGCAGATATGGATCCCTCCCAGCCCACAGGAGGCTGCAGGAGGAGCTAGACTAACGTGCTGATTGTACTGAATCATGCATACACCTCGTGGCCTCTCTGCTTTATTAAAAAACATTTAAAACCACACAGGAAAAGAACAAATATATATTCAAGGTAATTATTAAAATGTACCTTAGGTCAAAATGTTTCAAAACTTTGGAAAACCACTATTTTGGATTTCTCCTTCTTAGAACAGAAAACAGTGATGTGCTTCTGTGGCCGTGGTTGAATAAATATGAAACTTGATTTCTACTTTACTTGTTGATTTTCATTCCTCCTGCTTACAAACTTTTTTCCTTTTCCCTTTACATCTCTTTCATTCCTTTTCCTCTTACTGTGCTTTCCCCTGCTCCTTCTGAGCTTTCCTTCCTCGGGTCACTTTCCATTACCCCCTTACCTGTAGCCTTGTTCACCCACCTCCCACCACAATCAAGTGTACAGTCCCGCTGCCAATGAATCCCTGGATCTCACCGTTCTCTAGTATCCCTCCTCTTCCATGTGCTGCTTGATTTTCACAGGTCCCTTACTATCATTTTCTTTTAGTACCTTACTGCCCATTACCATATTATTTTCTAAAAAGTACTTTTTTAAAAACAAATTTAATTTTAGATGAACACAATACCTTTATTTTACTTATTTATTTTTATGTGGTGCTGAGGATCGAATCCAGTGCCTCACACATGCTAGGCAAGTGCTCTGCCACTGAGCCACAACCCCAGCCCTGCTACCATCTTCTTTAATGTAACTTTACTTTGCTTTCCATTATACTTCACTTTGCTTTTCCATTACACTTTGCTTTCCATTTTTCTTATTGTACGTGGAGAAAATAGGTAGTAGATGGGAGAGGTGATGATGGCTAAAATTAGGGAGAAAAGTATGGAATTCACATTAAAACTGGAGTCACTCATATGACAATGCTGGTTCACGGGACGCAATTTCATACCTCTTGCACCTGTCACGCAGTTGAGAGTTTGAAATGAACTATGCCTGCGACCCTTGTGATCAAATATTTGAGAACAATTACCCATGTTGGAAAAAAATTATATTGAAAACTCTAGAAATACCTAGTAAGGTATTCTTGTTCAAGTGAATTTTATGTTTCTTTCTCTTGATACCGTCATTGATTTATGGGTGAGTATACTGCTGATGATCATTGCAGAAGTGGCTACAAGCTATGAAGAAGAAAAACATACACTTCTATTATTTTAGAATAATGTGCTGAGATATTAAAAACTGTAGGTCAAATAACTGATTTCTCGATTTCAAGAATTAATTCCTATTTTGCAAAACTTGGGGCAAGAGAAAAGGTGGTTTGATACCACCTACAAGCCCCTACCCTCCCAGAAAAAAAGGGAAATAAAATTTCTCAGTCTAATCAAACATCCCTTGCTCTAGTAACAAAGACACCTATGGACAGGTGCATCCTGTTTCACTGAGAAGGTAGTCAGTTTACATAGGACCATTTAGGCAAAGCCTCCCCACTTTAAATATGATATGTTACTGCTTGCCAAGGAGTAAAATCTAAAGTGGGTTATTTGGTTAGTCTTTACATTTGATTTTATTATAAGACTGCCCTTTTCCTTCTCATCTACTAACAGGTTCAGAAAAGAAGAAATAAATTCATTTTTAAGTCTTCATGACACAGTTGTCAACCTCACTGCCGTGGGCTTCACCTGCTTGCTGCCTAATGAGCCTGAAAACTTAAAAGATCCCTGCACAGAGTCACTGCTTCCCAACTGGAAGCCTGACCTTGCATGTCTTCATTTAAAGCTGACGTGGCTTTGTCTATGTTTTCATTCGCTTGACCAGTTTTCTCTACTACTACACACGTCTGCAATATGTTAAATAAAAAGTGAAGTTGAAACAGGCTATCAAAATCCACCTACTCTATAGTGTGAATTTATTTTCTTTGAAGTTCTTTAAGATCAAAATTAGGTAGATGCCTGCTTCTCCTGTAATTTACAACTGCAAGTTTCTACTGAGCCGTAAAAAGCCATACAATTACATTCAATCACATCAATCTCATATGAACCACACTGCCTTTTTTGTGGATAACTAAACACACTGATGACTGGAAATGTGTGGGCCTCAGAATCTGCCTGCACCTTTACCCAGAATAAATTCTACAAGCCCCACACAATTCTGCAACGTGACAATTTTGCTTGATGGACTTGATTGGGGGAATATCATCACTACAACCTGTTAAAAGTCACTGTTTTCTTTGAGGAAATGTTCAGTATGTTCACAATTGTGAGGTCACACAATAAGGCTGATTCCTAGGTTCAAAGGGTATGGGCACAGTGTTGGGATCAATAGCTTCTATGATGTTGATTGGCAACTGCAGGGTTAGTACCACATATGTGCGCCAGTAAGTTCAGAGGCCAGAGACTTGCCAATTTATCCCTACACCAAAGCTGTAGCCCTCTGGCCAATTCTTTAAAGTAATAAGTACATTACAATTCAAATTTAAAAAATGCATTAATGATCAAAAGTCCCTTGAGGACAAGAGCTACCTCTTTAATATCTCATTGTAGATAATCTGTAGTGTTTAGGGCATTCTTAGCCAGGCACATCACTGGGAAAACTTTTATTGGATTGAACCTGGGGATTGAACCCAGGGCCTCATGCATGCTAAACATATACTATACCACTGAGCTACATCCCCAGCCCCCTTGGAAACCTTTTTTTCTTTTCACATGAAAATCTAAACTGATGGCTTCATTATCAGCTTCAATTACCCAAGACAAAGGCATACAGAGATGCCCATTTTTCCTTGCTGCCTGTTCTCAGCAAACAATTGATAAGCTCCTTGATCAACTGTCAGATAGCATTCAACCTACAGGACAGGTGGAATTCTATCCAATTCTTGTCCTTTGAACCCTTACACTGTCTTCCAAATCTAGCTTAGTCCCAGGCATAGACAGCTGGAACTTCCCTATACCTAGACTTCTGGATCCCAGAACAATGCTTCTCAATTATTTCTGACTTTATACCTTTCACTCAGGTGATCACAAAGATCATTATTTACTTTGATATCTTGATTACACTGTTCTTCTCCAAAGGGGCTAGCATGGCTTGTCATTGTTCAAGAAGACTAAATTCAGCAAAGAATCATGATAGTTAAGTCGATTAAGTATGATCAAGATGTTGTTTAGGGCTCACAACTCTGGGAGGTAGAAATTATTGGGTGTGGTTTGTGAGATCCAGGGTTACACAAGTGACATAGTCCTGGTTGCTTGGGCTTTTATGATCAAGACTAAAATCCTTAATGTAACCATCCCACCCCTCCTCACTATCGTCACCTCCTACAAATCTATGGTGCAATACTCTAGTTTTCCACAGCAAATTTACCACATGCTGGTTGGGCTGACCTTCCCATTCCTTACGGGACAAATCTTCTAGACTCAGGGTCTTTATACACCCTATTCCACTTCCCAGAAGTAATCTTATGTCTCCTTTATTCAATTAACTACTACTAAGGTTTTAAGTTCCCTTTTAAATGTATGCTATAGACTAGACTAGGCTCCTGCACTTTGTGCTTTCAAAGCATTTGGTACTCCTGCATCAATGCACTTGTCCCATGCATAACTAAGCAAATGAGACATGCATGTGTCTATCCTTGCTCTTGCCCAAGGTCACACCAGACCACAGTCAAGGAATAACAAATGTGCAAAACCACAAGAAGGTAGAATGGGAGAGAAAATCATGGCAGTCGAGTGAGGTACACAACAGTTTGGAGACTGGAAAGCCGGTGAACAATTGGTGTCTGACTTAGCAGAATGGAAAAGCTGAACCAGCTTGCCTGCAGGGGGAGACGCCAAGAAACAAGCTGGTTTTCCTGAGAGAAACTCAGAGAAACCTCAGAAAAGGCAGGTCCCAAGTACCTCTGAAGGCAAGAGGGAAGCAGGGAAGGCCACCAACAAGAGGATCTGTATTCCATCCTCCCCGGCCTAGCAACTGCTCCTCCTAGCAGATGGTAGGACACTGACTCACTGGAATCAGGCTGAGTCAGAAAACACTGGGCCCAGGAGAGAGCACGGGCAAGGAGCCCTGAAATATAGGGGACGTCCATGGAAATGTACAAGATGAATGATAAGAGCTTGAGCCTCTTCCCATATTGTACCTTCCAAGCGGGAGATCACAGGATTTCTATTTCAAACTCATCTATGACTTCTGGAGTTCCCCCATGAGTGCCAGGCCCCCATGCAGTAATCCTTCAGTTGGACTTACCAGATATGAAGCCCCACCTGTGAAGACAGAACTGACATTGTCAATAGACACTAAGGCTTACCATCCAATTAAAAAAAAATTATACATCAAGTGTTGAAAACTGGCAAGAAGGAAAATAGTGCAGGGTAGAGGGGGATGGAGAGTAAAAGAAGGTGCCATTTTGGAAAGAGCTGCCAGGGAAGCTTCTCTAAAGAGAATATTTAAGCACATCCTGTGACATGTGAACATCGAAGGGAACAGCTTGGCATAGTGCAAAGAAAGGTCCTGAGGCAAGGGCATAGTTGGAGTATTCCAGGACCAGTAAGAAAAACATTTGTTACCAGATGCAGTGGTGCACACCTGTAATCCTAGAGGCTTGGGAGGCTGAGGCAGGAGGACCCCGTGAGTTCAAAGCCAGCCTCAGCAAAAGCAAGGTGCTAAGTACCTCAGTGAGATCCTGTCTCTAAATAAAATACAAAATAGGGCTGGGGATGTAGCCCAGTGGTCGAGTTGCCCCTAAGTTCAATCCCCAGTACCCCCTCACCAAAAAAGAAAGAAGACTAGAATAACTGAAGAGGAATGTGCGAAAAGAAAGATGAAAGAAAATGAGGTGAGAGGTTTATAGTGTTTACAGGTCCAGGTCACATAGGGCCTGGTGGTTCATACTGAGAACTCAGAGCAGGAGCCAGTAGAGGTTTTGGGCAGGGAAATAAACAATGTGATTTATATTTCATAATGGATTCCCCTGGTTGCTGTTTGGGAAATGGACTCTGGCATTATCTCCTTGGTAAGCATCTCTCTGCCCTACTACACCATAAGCAATAAGAAAGCAGGGACCTCACAGGTTTTAGACACTAAAATATCTTAGCAATTCACAGTATACGGCAGTCACTCAATAAATATCTGGTGAAAGAATTTACAGAATAGCAAAAATAGCACTAGAAATCCGGTCAGAGAGCCCAAAGCCCTGGTCCTTCTATACTAACCAGACCTCCAAAAAAAGAGGGCAGGACCTAGCAGAGAGTCCCAAAGTACTTTGTGGTAACCTGAGAAGACTGTGAGATGATGATCATCATGATGATGAAGGTACCTTGGCTCAGCCAATAAACATTATGACATCACTGTGATTTATTTTAGAGCAAGTATGTATTGAAAATGGCAATTATTCTTATGTAGCCAAATGGTGCTAATTAGTCTTTATAATGACAGTCTTCTGTTTATAACACATTTCAGTTAATCTCATTCTATGATATAAAATCAAATGTAAAACCAGAAGTAGCCATGCTGAAAAATATTTAAATAGGCCCTGTTCTTATTCTTCTTCTGACTGCCCAGAATTAAATCATTGATTTGCATTTTCATATTAAAAGTTTAACCTAAGGCATTTTTATAAAGATCTTTTTCCTAGGCTTTGTGAGTACATATAGGAAGCATCACTCATCATTGAAAAGTCACCATTTTGAGGATCAATACTCAATTCATGATGAAAGCTAATTGTTTTTACAAATAAGCTGAAAAAAGGAACAACTGTGACATGTTCTAGAGACAACCTGAGTCCAATAACCTGCTCCTTTTTGACTCTTTAGGATCCATTCATTGAACAAATATGTACCAAGACTATATGCCCCCAAATTAGAAAATACCGTGGACCCTTAAAGATGAAAACTGTTACTATCTTCTAGAAGTCAATGGGGGCTGACTTCTTATTGGACAACCGCGGTCTTCCTGATTAACTGTAATCTCTCTCGTGCTTCCCTAATCTGTAACGTGGACCAGGGATACAACCACAAAACCACCACCTAAATGTTCATTGATGTATCCTGATGTTAAAATGATCATTTCCCAAAGATAAGAAATAAATCTCAAGCTGTAGCAGAAGTTTGGAGAGATGGGTCTGGTAGAAGCTTCCATGAAATGCAGTGCATTTTAGAAAGGAATGTTATGTTAGCCCCTAAAACCAGAAAAACAACATCTATTAAGAAACTCAGAGATACCGACTTGGGGCAAATGAAGCAATTAAAAGACATCATTCAAGTAACTGTCTACCTATATGGACATGGAGGACAAAGGGACCATTATTTTTACTATTCGATAAAAGCAGGGCAAATAGTAATCAGCTTACAGGTTATGAGGAAAACTTCAGGCTTATTAGGAGACCAAACTTTTAAACTGAAATGAACCGTAAGAGCTGCTAAGGAAAACTATAAAATTCCTAACACTGGAGATATTCAAACAAAGTTTGACCCTAAGGGATGATTTAGGAACAGTCATCTTACCTGAGTGCTGGCAAACAACAAAATAATCCACTAGAGGTCTAGACCAGGTCAAATGATGAGTTTTGTGCTACCAGCTCAGGATTGGCTATCCTGTAATACATACTGAAAACGACTCACACTTGGTGTTCCCTGAACCACAGTGCATGTGTAGCCAACTATGTCTGACAGTGACAGGATTAATTAAAATTCCCAGCTCATAAGTGACAGCTGAAAATAAATGTTTGTAGTACTCATAAACCCATAATGCTGACGACTAATAGGAACATGTTTTAAAATGATGTAGAAAGAATCAGACCTGGAATCTTGAGATGGTTTCCAGAGCCCCATTAAGGCATTTGCAAACAGTATGTCCCTGCAGATACCACTTTCATTAGGAATCTAAGCAGATCATTTAACCATGGGTTAAATGGCTGATTTAAGAACTGGCTGATCACAGCTGTAGCTTTAAGCTTCTGGAAAATACCACCTGAATGAGACTCTTGGGGCCTCTACACACTTGCCCTTTCTTGCCCTCCCAGACTATGAGAAAGCAGGGAAGGACCACCCCATCCTCTTCAGCAGCTGAGGCTTGGGGTTTTAAGTGGTTCATGTTATCAGCCCCCTGCAGTGGCCTAACCAACAGGAAGTTTCAGAGTTTCCATCACAGGAAATTTCCTGTTAGGAAGCCCTTTCTGCACAAACAAAGAACCCTCAGCCCCCCACAGAAACTGCAGAGCCTAGGCAGCGTGGGCAGAAGGGGGTGGGTGTGAACAGAGATAGAGGGGGAAGGAGGTTGAGGGCTGGACCGCATAGCAAGAAATGGGGCATGAGGAAGAAGTTATTTTACTTGCCTTGGCCTTGGCTTTGTCCGAAAGCTACTTAATCATGGTCATGGGTGGGCTTTCACCTCCTGGCCAGCAGTGTCCCCACAGGCCAGACTGAACTTGGTGAGGGAAGATCTAATGTAGGTATAGGTTTTGCTGGTCAACGTTCACCCTTAACCTGAGTGTGATTCCCTTCTGTACACTAAATGACATTTTGATGATTAAATGAGAAAGATTGCTACATTGCATTAATACAAGTAAAAGGTAAGGCATAGCTTAGCCATAACAATATTTTCAGTTTTCAGCAAGTGCCTGCACCATAGTGTGTGATCTACACAATGACCCTGGGAGGATCCATCTACGTCCCAGTCTTTGTCAAGACAATCCAAATTGAACAGAGCATGAGCTGTACTTTGGCTCACCAGAATGCTCTAGAGATGGAGCATTCTGGTTACTTAAATTTTTTGGCTAGATCAAGATTAATTAAACAAGATAATGGCCAGGGATGGTGGTGCACACCTATAGTGCCATCTATTCAGGGGACTGAGGCGGCAGCATCAATTGAGCCCAGGAGTTCGAGGCCAGCCAGGGCAACAGAGCAAGCCCCTGTTTGAAAACAAACTAACAAACCAAGATTTTATATTTCTAACCAATGCAAGCATTTTCAAAGTGCATGAAATATATATATCTAAGCTATAGCTAGAGAATTGCCTCTTTACCTAAATCACATAACTTTTTTTTTTTCTTTTTAATTTTATCTTTTTCTTCCCAAGCCAAGGTCAGGGTTAAAAAGAATGGCTGGCTGAAAGGTCTATTTTGTTCTCTTCCAGTGAATTTATGTTTCTTTGTTTGCATATTTGACGTTCTGGTGCTGGAAGCCTCCTCAGAATAACGTGAAGCAAAATCACATGGAATGAGTAAGGACAAATCTTCAACAAAAATAGCTCACTTTTTATTTCGCTTGAATTTTTGGTTTAATATTTAAAACCATGATGTAATATGTAACTTCAGAGGGTAGACTGAACCAAACAGTATCCAGAAAATGCTCAGAAAATCTTCGCTGCAAAATATTTTTGCTTTTTAATACTTTCTAGTGAAAAACTGGACCATATTCTTGAAGAATATTTTAAAGTTTGAAGCCTCATTTATGACAACATGATGGATCAACCTGGAGGACGTTATGTTAAGCAATAAGCCAAGCACAGAAAGACAAATGCTGTGTGATCTCACTTGTATGTGGAATCTAAAACAGTTGAACTCCCAGAAGTCGAGAGTAGCATGGAGGTGATCATAGGCTGGGCAGAGAGCCGTGGCCAGGGAGACATTGGTCAAGGTGTAAAAGTTCAGTTAGAAGTTACAAATCTCTTGTACAGCATGGTGATTGTAGTTAACAACAATGTACTTCATACTTGAAAATTACTTAAGAGAGAAGATTTTAAATGTCCTCATCACTCGATCCACAGCCCCAAAATAAAAAAGCCCTGATCCAAAAGAAAGAGATAAGTTCATTAATATTAATTAGCTTGATCCAGCCAATTCACAATACATACCTGTATAAAAAATCATGCAGTCTGCCGTAAGTACATATAATATATAAATATTGACAATTTTTATTTGTCCATTTAAAAATTAACTGAAATTTAAAATAAATAAAATTTGTTTTTTAGTTCTCACAATAAAATGGGGTGGGGGGATCACTATATTAAGGGACAATAGCTCTTGTTTACAGCCCTGTTGCAAAAACAGGCCTGTGTCTCAAGCTTCAAAAGCAGAAAAGAGGAGAATTAGAAAAAGAGGATAAAAATAAAACTTTATTTTTGAAGACACTGGGGCATTGAAAACGAAAATTCAGAGACATAATAATGCACCTCAGCCAAGTACAGGAAAGAGAACACACGTGTGTGGCCAGCAGAGCACACAAACATGTATTTTTAATAACAACAAAGGATATTCAGCCTGGTTGTGTGGTGTTGTATAGTACCACCGGCATCTTTTGTTTAAGTCCCATGTTAAAGGCTTCTCTAGACTCTTTCCCCTAAAATCAATTTGATTCAATTTGGTAAGCATTTATGAAGCATGTACCATGTGGCAGATGAGGCCCTCAAGGAGTCCCTCTAGCAGGTGATGTAGACACACATTACTGGAACACAGCAGTAAATTCACATTAGTGATCAGCCCCAGATATGTACAGGGGACGTTCAGGTTAGGATGGAGGGACAGGGTGGGAAGTGGATGGACGATGCACAGCAGGACAGGACAAGCACGTCAGCCTACTTCTACGTGGTCCAGAAAATGGCTTGGGACATGGTTCAGTGCTTTCATGGTCACTTATCTCTCCTCCTGTGTGACCCCAAGTCACACAGATTATCAGATATAATCTTCCACCAAGCTGAGACTCTTGA
This sequence comes from Marmota flaviventris, assembly GCF_047511675.1. Taxonomy (NCBI): domain Eukaryota; kingdom Metazoa; phylum Chordata; class Mammalia; order Rodentia; family Sciuridae; genus Marmota; species Marmota flaviventris. The sequence continues at coordinate 97,649,897 of NC_092500.1, forward strand.
TTCTGAAACTCAAACCTAAACCTTGTTTTTAAAGGTGGGAAGAAGGCAGCAATGAAAAGGCACTTGGATGCAGGGCAGAAGGGGCCAGTTTGGGGATCCAGGGGGAGAATGGAAGGCATTAGTCAGTACTATTCTTGAATGAAACTGTAGGACAAGAATGCATGGTTCTCCTCCCGGTTTTGATTGTACTTTTGTAAACCAAATGCATTAATCTAGTTTTTCATCATAATTCTGTAACATTTCTTTAATGTTTTCAGAGTCAAATGAGGTTAGGCTCTGGAGTCAAGGGTTCTCTTCTTTTACACTTAGGACAGAAAAAGATCAGACAACTTCAAGACCTGGACACCAACAGCCAGTGGTTCAGATGCCAAGTAGGGAATTCCAAGTTGGTAGGGTTCAAGAGGAGGGGGATGCTTCATGTGACATGGATGACATGAAAGTGGTTGTTCTTGGGATCCCTAAGAAAGCATTTGGGATGCTGTCGAAGATGGGAGGCAACAAAGGAGCCTGGCATAGTGACCTTGTTACACAGGAGCCAGTTAGTTCACTTGAAAAATTCTAAACCTGTGTTGGCTCCTTCTCTCCTCAGGCTCCGTGGAATAAACGTCTGTGGGTAGCTGTCTCCTCTTCTTCCTCTCCCCGCCCCCTCTGCCTTTAGTTAATTGCAGCTGTGGTCAAGGGCCCACGGCCAAAAGTCCCACAATGCACTCCTCCACAGGAAGTTCCCAAGATCTCTTCCTGAACAGGAAATTTCCTGTGGTCCAACAGACATTCCTCTCAGCATTTATCACTCACATACATTTGTTTTGGCAGATACTGGGTCTTGGGTAAGAACAACAAGAAACGGTTGGGGGGAAGCTACCTCAGGGAAAAAAGTGCAGTTATTGTCAGGGGAAGAAAGTGTGACTGAATTAACTCCTATCTCAAAGGAAAACAAATACTAGCAAAATGGACTCAGAGATCCAAAACGTGTGAGAATGTAAATACCACTCACGCAGCTGTGCAACATTTGAATTTTATTTGTGACTCAAAATGAAGGTGTGCAGGCTTTCTCAGGGCCAACTTCAAAGCATTTAGAGATACTCTTAACATTTTTTTTTAAATATTATGGCTACACAGTGACTGAAAATTTAAACTTTTTTTCTTTCCTTTCCTTTTCTTTCTTTCTTTCTTTTCTTTTTTTTTTTTTTTTTTTTTTTAGCAATTTCTTTACAATGTGTCCTAACATAACTTATCTCATTATAGTTATTTCAATCTCCTCCACTTCTAGGCACCAGAACACCCTTTCCTGAATAATGAGAGCTGCTCACATGGCTCACAAGCCAGCATTTCACATTCGTGTTGCTTCTCTGTAGGTCAGTCTACATTTTTGGAAGCCACTATAGGTTAGGTATCAGAAAAATGCAAGTACTAGGGCATGATCCTCATCATTTTCCCTCATAACTGGACTGTCTACTCCTGTCTCATAATCCATCCTTCATCACACGTCCCTACCTGAAATCTTTCCATAGCTCCCCTTTGATTTAGGGTAACATTTATCCTTCAGTGTATCCTTAGTACACTGAGCCTTCAGGCCTGTCTTTCCAGTTTTATTTTCCATTACCCCCCTTAACTCCAGCACTGGTTTCTTGAACAAAGCACACCCCTTCATTTCTGCTTCCCTTCCTCAGTTCCTTCTTTCCTTTTACTTGCCTTAAGGACCTAGCTTAAATACTTTCTCATTTCCCAACTCAATTGCTTCTCTTCTGTGGGCTAGTGACCCATAAAATGCACTCATAATCAGCCTACATTCTAATTTGTGGATTTCCCAATGGATGACAAGTTCCATGAAGGCAAGAATGACCTTATTTGTCTTTGGAATACCAGTACAGAATACTGTGCCTGACACATAATGGTTAATTAAGTATTTGCTGGAAAAGTAACCTTGAAATCTTATCCTTGTATGGTAAAAAGTAAAGGAATTCTCTTTTGTTTCCACCATCATATCCACAAACTGATCACACAATCTAGTAACAGCCTATAAGACCCACAGAACTGAAATCCTTTCTTGAACTTACATGGACTTGGAATGTTAATTTTGTCCACTGTAAAAGATCTGTGTACATTTATCTTATTTATTTTACTTGGATTTTATCTGTAAGGAAATGTTTGGTTGTCTGCCACCATGGCCCTACCTTTCAACGGGGCTTACATGACCCACCCATCCCCTACAAGTTCAACTCCACCCAGACTCTGGGCCCAATCCCATGCTTTATCAAGAGGAAGCTGAGGGCCAGTTGCTCAGGGAATCAGGGACTCCTACAGCAGGCTTTACTGTGCCTGGCCCTGCCACCTGAAAACAAGCCTTTGCTAGAAGGGGTTCCTATTGAAGTTCCCCACCTAGCTGTGCCTCCTGGTCTTTCTCAATAACAAAAGCATATACCTGAATCCATATTTCTGTGTCTGGGTTTCTGCCAACCTCCCTGGAGCCCCTGTTTCTGAGGTGACACCCCCTCTCCCCCGCTGCCTCATTACACTGCCTCACTCATTACATTGGAGTCCTGACCTTTTCCCCCCTCTCCCATAATCTGATACTCAACTTCCCCAATGACCCTGACTTTGTGAACACAGCTGAGGTTTGAGAATTGCATTCCCAGTCCCTAGACTAGTGCTAGGAATACTCTATAAATAAAAATCATGGTATCTGAAAGGATGAATGGCCTCCCCCAAACTGAGCCTTACATATGACATCATTTAGTTAAGAGCATCGGAGCAAAGATTAACAAATTATTTCTAGGTTCCTGGTAGAAGAAAAAGAATCTTTCATTGAAGAAATGATATTTAAATGCCTCTCAAGAAGTGGGAGGCCCTTTCCATTGTGACCTGCACTTATTGAGCCTTTACTATGTGTCAGAGGCTGTACTAAGTTCTACATCTATGTTCACGTTTCTTTCTTCAAACAGCCCTATGAAGTGGGCTGCATTATTAATTGGATCCTGCAGATCCTTTAGAGAGGTTAAGTGACTTTCCAAGTTACTCGGAAGTAGAAAGTGACAGAGCAATTCCAAATGCAATTCCCCACGGCACAATATCACCTTTTTATACCTTGGACACTTTTCTCTAGAATATGGGTGGACTAGAAGTGTAGTGGTGCAATTAATATGGACTAAAGCCTGCAGGGCAAGCTGATAAACCTAAGGCTGACTCTCAAAGACTAAATGAGTAGTTTGGGTTTAGCAATCACTAGAGTTTGGCATGATCTGCATGGGTCCCAACTATAGCCCTAGATGTTCAGCTTGGCTCTAGTGGCCTGATTTCCTTGGACAGTGTCCCTCCCCAGTGCTTTATCATGAAGGCCAAAACAGTATTGTTCTCTGAGTAGGCTCCTATTCCAGGGACAGGGACTGGAGGAGGCAGGATGCTCTATAAGGAAGGAACTGTGCTGAAGCAATCCAGCCACCAGAAACCTGAGAGAAACAATCTCTTCAACAAGACTTTGTCTGATGCATCCAAGTTCATATTTAAAATTATTTTAAATATATTCTGATTAACTGAATAACAACTTGTGCTTTATTTTTATAAATGCACTCTGAGGTTCAGCTTGAAGTTAGCACTCTAAGAAATTTTTTAAAAAATAACTGCAGCTCATATCTAGTGAAACAATTAAAACCACACATACACACACTGAGTACTCAGACTATTGTTGAACACACACCTGAAGGAATGAAAAATTAGGTGAATAATATAGTATATATACCATTTGCTAATGGAATGCCATGGACATTAAAGAAAGGTTTTTATGGTCAGTTCAACAGTCACAAGACACATTAAGACGTAGAAGATGATTTATTAAGTTTTGTGGGCACTTAAAATGGAAGTAGAGGACATGCTTGTTTTCTTTGACGTATTTACTACTAAATGAGAAAGAACAAACAAGTAAATGTATGTACTAGTAGTAAATACTACCGAAAGGTATCTTACTGCATGGAAAGATAACTAGACAGGAGTATTCTGAGAACACCAAGTAAAATAATGGCTTTCTCCTGCCCAAACCCAGACCCCTAACAATATTAATACCCACAAATCTGACTGTTCTCTCTTGTGTAACTGTAAGAAATGGTCCACATCATAGCATAAAACTAAAATAATCTCAAGAGAGTAAACACTCAGGATTGATAAAATCCACAGGTATGAAAGTCTGGTGCCTTAAGGGAAGCCGACCTCCGTGTCCATTGAGTACTCTCCCTTGGGCTAACACCAAGAGCTATTTTTAATGCCCAGGCTCTAGACAGCTGAGTCCAGTTAGAAGAAGATATCAGAGTACAGAGACAGCAGAGAGGCGCCAGGGCCTGGAGCTCACACTGGAAAACCTGCTCGTGCCCAAGCAGCTGAGCCGAGAAGGAGCATACTCCTGAGATCACAGAATGGTCAAAATAGCCCCAGGTCTAAGGGTCAAGAAGGGGTCAGGTTTATAAGGAAGCATCTTCGCTGTCTTTGAGCTTAGCCAGCATCCAGTTCCAAGGGCTATTTTAAGTGCACTTTAGAGCTACTTCACACCCACACTAAGGTCTAGGATGGAGGGAGAGAGAGAGAGAGAGAGAAAGAAAGAAAGAAAGAAGGCCCACTGACTGACTGGGCTCCACTGCTTGTTCTTGACTTCCCTGGGTTCCCGGTGTGCTTCTAAGAAAGTAGGATTCATCGGGCGTCAGTGCTGTGGGCTATATTTATACCATCCAGCTGCCCAGTTGCTGAGCTTTTCACTTTGCAAACAGCAGAATGTGATGCTTTCCAGAGGGACCATTTTCTCAGGGTATTTATTCTAGCTTTCTCTGGGATGATCTCAGCATTTACATCTTTTTAAAAAAATTTTTTTTCTTAGTTGTAGACAGACACAATAACTTTATTTATTTTTTAATGTAATGCTGAGGATCAAACCCAGTACCTCACATGTGCTAGGCAAATGCTCTACTAACTGAGCTACAACCCCAGACCAGCATTTACATCTTTTTGATGAAGGGGGGGAAAAAACATAAAAGAAAGAAAGTGGGGCATAAACAGAGTAGACATAGTTCTTTGCTGCCAATACAATACAGTGTTGTTTTTTTCCATACACTGAAGGAGAACTCTGCCTTTCTGGCTCTATTGGTCATGCAGTCAGGTTCTTGCCTGGGAAAATGACATGATAGTCACACAGCACTCTATACAAGGTAACTGTGAATAGATAGACTTACTCATTCCTGATCTTTCTTTCCTGCCTCTGCAGTGGGAAATAGCAAAAGTTAAAACAGGCTGGGCACAGAGGTGCATGCCTATATCCCAGCTGCTCAGGAAGCTGAGGCAGGAGGATCTACAGTCCAAAGCCAGACTCAGCAACTTAGTGAGGCTCTAAGCAACTTAACAAGACCCTATGTCAAAATAAAATATAAAAATAAATTGGGAATGTGGCTCAGTGGTTAAGTACCCTGGGTTCAATCCCTGGTACACACAAAAAATAAATAAATAAAAAGGGAAAAAAAGTTAAAGTAGGTTGAGCATCACTATGTTGAAAAATCCAAAATGTAAAATGCTCTATACATTCAAAATGCTCCAAAATCCAGAACTTTTTGAATGAAGGCATGATGCCACAAAGAAAATTCCACACCTGACTCATGATAGTTTAAAATAAAAATGTAGGTGCATAAAATAGTGTCTAAAATTACCTTTAGACTATGTATAGAAGGTGTATATGCAACATAAGTGCATTTCATGTGTCCCTTCCTCAAGATATCTCATTGTGTATATGCAAATATCCCCAAATCCAAAAACATTTGAATCTGAAACACTTATAGTTCGAAGAATTTTAAATAAGGGCTACTCATCTACACTAGGAGAAGGAAGGTGCTTGACTGGCTGTAGACTCTGACCTAAACTGAACTTTACTTGAGGGTTAGGGCCACTGTCCATCTGTGTAACTTGATGGAGTTTTCTGAGCCTCCTCTCCTAATAGCCTCCTGATACAGCCACTGTTGGTTCTGAATGAGACTGTGTGGAAGAACAGCATGGCTTCCTTTGGCTTCCTGAGTCTAAACCTTCTACAGCCCAGCCCTGCCCAGATAGCACCTGTGGGAAGAAATTCAGAGCAGTGTCCAAAGTGCCCAAGTGATCACAGGCGCTGTACCACCTTGGGTAGGTTGGCCTCCTGTGCCTCGGTTTCCCCCATCTTAAATTAGGGTTAAAAACAGATCCTTCTCAAAGAGCTGGACAAGACAAGTCTGTGGCTGGAAAGTGCTTGGGACAATATCTGGCATGTGGTTAGCACTTGGTGAAGCATCAGCTATTATTGCACCAATGGAAAGCTCTAGTATTATTCTGATTTTTCCCACTATTTTGACAGAATCTGAAATAACACTTGGAAAATTATAAAGGATTATGCCTTAGGATCAAGCCTTAAAAGTTTTGAATGTAAATAGTCATGGACATGAATTTGGTCATTCTGAAGTTTTGTATCTCTTGCCTTCTCTTAGTCCCCAGCAAAGGTTTCTATCAAATTATTCTCCCAGCTTTACATTTTGTTTTAGTTAAACAAAAGTTGCTATTAATCCTCAAATAAAATAATCATTTAGAGCCTTCTAAGCCACTTATATGCAAATAAAACTTAATATTTTTTATTTCCTCCTTTTCTTCCAACTTAGCTTAGCTGCAAATAAAGGTGGCTTGGATTTACAGAAGATGAATGAAAACTGAGCCCCATTAGCAGATGAGACCTGAATCTGAACAAGGATTAATTTAAATGTAGTTCATCTCTGAGTCATGTGGGTCCCTTTCAGGGGTGTGGATTTTGTCTGAGCTGAATAAATGCTAGCTGACTCTGGCCAGCACTTCAAAAATGTCTGACACGGGAAGAGCAGGAGTAAGTGCACACCTACACGGGGCTCTTCTGCAGATTCTCCTAACCAGCAAAATCTGATTTAAACAAAGGACAAAAACATCAGAAAGGAAGGGGGGCAACATGCTGCCTAAACATTCTGTATAAGAGAGCCAGGCATAATGCCTGGGTTCCAGTTTTATACAAATGTAATTTACTTATACTATATATATATTAAGTAAATATACTACATATGGTTTTAATACGTTTTATTTATCTTTTTATGTGCTATGTATATATTTTGCCATTCATCTGGGCTCTCGGAGCTGGCACCTTTGCTTCTTCCACCTTTCTGTCTTCCTACACTACTGTCCACATGACAAATTCCATCAGTGATGTGACGACCCCCACAGAGGTTCTCGAAATGTCTCACTTCCCTATTCCCTAGAAAATTGGGATTCTAGTTTGTTATGTATTTGGAACCCACCCCAGAAAACTCTGATTAAGACTGACAAGGGATATGGAATCTTTTTAAAAAGATCACCAGGTGGATCTGTCATGCACTTAGGTTTGAGAATTTATTATAAAAGCCATAGTATGTAAAAGTAGCAATTAACAGTTACAGAGTCCTATGTGCCAGTCATGGATCTGAGAGCTTTACATGTATTAACTAGTTTATTATTAAGTCACATATGTATGCTTTATTAAAATTATAGGGTTTAGTGTAAAAGATAAAACAAAAACCTAACTAAGTGGGTTTTACCCAGATTCTTTCACTGATTTCTTGTAGAAAAGGAGATGTAACAATTTGTTCCCATCAATCCCACACAGGAATTAAAAGCAACAAGTACCCATCTCTTAAGTAGCACCTCACAGAAATTTTCCAAGGGCAACATGAGACTCAAGCAGAACTTGTTCAAAGATTAAAAAAAAAAAAAAAAAAGTAATATCAATAGTAATAATAATGCCAATGAACAAAGGATTTTCTTCCCGAGAAGCTCTAGTTTGACATAAACAAGAACACATCTATTTGGGACAATCTCCCTATGGCAGAGAGACTGTCAAAATTCATCAGAGGAGGAAGTTAATTTTAGCTCTGTTCTCTTTCCCAAACTCCTCTAAAATAACAGTAAAGAGATTTTTCAGAAGGCACAAACCCACAAGGACAAAGACAACAGAAGAGATAAGAGCAGGGTGGGGGTAGGGGGAGAAGAAGGAGGAGAAAGAAAAACAAACCAGGAACTTGAAAGCAGATGAACCAGTGGTGATTTACTTAGCACACCCAAGCAAGTGGAATTCTAAACTCATAGCAAGGAAAGATGTGAAATAACTTTACAGATCTGCATGGCAGCACTTCAAAAAGGTTGGGAACTGGTGGCACCAGTTATATCCAAATCTAGACAGTCAAGTTTCTGCTCCTTCCTTACCATAGCCTATCAGAAGCTTATGCTCTGAAGAGAATGAGGTACAGCAAAATAGTGGAATTAATTGAAAGTTTACTTACTGAGGACTAAAAGAACTCATGGGGGTTGGCCACTGAGAGCTGCCTCCTCAACCTGTGTCTCCCACTGGGCTCCCAGGAGGCTGGAAGCTTAACTCATACCCTCTAGGAAGGGACATCCTTCTCTATGGAATGTGCACAGTCAAAGACAAAAGACCTGGAGATATATACCCAATGGTAGACAAAGAAAATGTGCAGGTGGGTTACCTACTGGGCAGGTCTTCTGATGCAGGCAGAACTTCCAATCAGTGCCTTGGGTTCCCTTAACTTTTAGATATGAGCAGACAGGCAGAGATCACCAGACTGAATCAGAATAGGCAGGGAGTAAAATGAAAAAGCACCTTGGAGAAATTCAGGGGAAAAAAAATTGTCCTCAGAGAAATAAAAGGAGATATTACAAATAAAAAACATGAAAAAGATGCTATAATGATGAACCAAGTCAGGGGCTAATGTTGGAAAGAAAAACTCAGAAGTGTTAGAAGAAAAGGATGGAGAATCTCCCAAAAAAGGAGCTTAAAATACACACAGGTGAAAAATAAAAGCAAGAAAATTATCAGACCCACATCCTAATAACTTGAATTCCCAAGAAAGAACTGGGAAGACAGAAGGAATCGAACACCCAGAAAGAACAGGCATCAGTGGCTGAGCATAGGCCCAGGCCAGGGCATAGCTGGGAAGTGGTAGGACTTGGAGAGTAAAAATTCTTCCAGAGGACAAATAAGCAATCCAACAAAAATGTTTCACAGCAAGGCTTCAGGATCAGGAGGATGCGGTCATCTGAAGGAAAAGAGAATGGGACAATGCCTCCAGAATTCTGGGGGGCATTATTGCTTTTCCAGAACTCTATACTCAAATTATCAAACAAGTATGGGGAAAGACTAGAGATTTATTTAGTCATGCAAGTTCTAAAGAAATTTACTTCCCCTCTATCCTTCTGCATGAAGCTATTGGCAACTGTCTTCCATTAAAGCCAGAGAATAAACTAGAAAACAGGAAAGCAAGGAAATGAGGAAAGGGATGTCAACTCAAAGGAGATATAAAGTGCATACATGCCTGAGAAGGCGGCTGGGCACCACACGGGGCTCCAAGCTGGGGTAGGTGCAACGCTCCAGCGTTGGGGCTTGTAGCACCCACCGTGTATAATCTACTGAGGGGAGGGTGAGGCAGAGTTAGAATCAGCAGTACTACAGAAACCAAGTACACCGAGAGAGTGACATGGTGATTAACTCCAGGGAAGATGGAAAGTGACAGGAAAGGAAGAGTAACCACAATTCAATGTATGACTCAATCTGAAATGACATCTATGTACAATTGTAATATGTTAAACACTAAATATTGTTCAGATCAAAATTACGGTGACCAGGATGCTTCCATTGAGGGGGAGGGGATAGGTGTAGAGGGGACACACCATCTCACCTTCCACAGTGAAATGGCACAGAAGGTCTAGAACTGAGAATTCAGGAGCAGCAGTGCGACCCTGTGGTTTAATAACTGGAACTGGAGGTCAGTGACCCAAGAATCAGCTCTGGGTCTCGAGAGGGCGTGGCTCTGATGAGCAGGAAATCAGGAGTGGGAGCAGGTGCAGGGTCCCGAAGTGTTTCAGAGCAAACCTTGTAGAACTGTTAAGATTTTTCAAGAGCTCATATGTAATAATACCAAAATAATTATAAAGCCTAAATAAACTTATCAGAGGAGAAAGGATAGCACAGAGGAAAGGGGACCAAGAACAAAAGCGTTCGATACTAAATTTCTTTATTTCAATTATACAATTCCTCTAGAGCCATGATGCTGCTGTACTTCCCAGGGGAGTTTTTTATTTAAGGTAGAAAGGTTGGGTTTGCTTACATGGTATGGAGACAAATAAAAGACCCTACTTGTGGGTAAAATATTACTATGATAACTAGCCACATTTAACATTTTATTTGCACAAGATTTTTAAAATATTTTTTTAAACTTTATAGAATAAGATGCTGTGGTGTTAAAACAGCCCAGGCTAAACACATATTGCTGGGGTCCCTGATCCTGTGGAAATGAGGCCAAATGAAATGCCTGGGGACTAGGAAACAATTTATTCCTGGTCGGCCTTAATCTCTTAATGGGTATTTGGAAGAGATTCTTGCTGTGTGGAAGGGGAAAGCATGAGGAACACAGGTTGGACTCCTGGTAAATGTTTTCTTATTGTGCCTTTCTCCAGCAATTAATGTTTCACACCAGGGTGTTGAGGTGAAAGAAATCTGTTCAAGAATGAAAATGGGAGAATTTCTCACCAGATCCTTTATAGGAAGGCTTTATTTCACCTGCCCCCACTTCTTTTCTTACTTCTCCTTTCCATGTTTTTTTATATATGTACACATACATACACACACACCTACACATATGTATGTATATGCATGTGTATGTATATAACACAGATATTTTGGGTTGCTGGGAATTGAAACAAGGGCTAAGCACATGCTCTATCCCTTAGCTATACCCTCAACCCCAATATATTTCTGGTTGGCTTTGGGATTGGATTATTACAACTTAGAACTTGTGCTTTGGAAAACTACTAGTATTCAATATGACAGATTCTCAGCTTGTAACCAAAGCAAAGGTTTCGTAGACTCTAAGTAAAAGAACTTGCTATGATCCCTTGGCAATTTTTGGCAATGGAAAGGACAGTGGTATACTCCTGGCTCAGTTACCACTCACTGTGTGATCTTGAACAAGCAGTCTAACCTCTCTGGTCTAACTACAGCCTCTTTGCTCAGAAGAGTGCATCCCAACCTTTTCACTACCCAGAAACTTTTTGATTTAGACCAGTGCTTCCAGTAGAGATATAATGTGACCCATATAATGTAATTCAAAATGTTTTAGTCCCCATGGTAAAAAAGAAACAGTTGAGGGGGATGGAGGTAAGGAAGAATGAAGGCACTTTGGGTTGTGCTGAGGGGAATGAGGGGAGGAATGGGGCAGTGGGGTTGGGAAGGATGGTAGAATGAGACAGACATTATTACCCTATATACATGTATGATTACACTACTGGAGTGACTCAACACTGTGTACAGGCACAGAAATGAGAAGTTGTGCTCCATTTGTGTACAATGTGTCAAAATGCACTCTACTATTGTGTATAACTAATTAGAACAAATTTAAAAAATAAAATAAAATTGATGTGTTAAAAAAAGAAACAGTTGACAGTACTTTGAATTAAGCCCAATATATGGAAAATATTGCCAAACATGTGATCGATATTAAATTATCAGTGGGATTGTCACGTTTCTTCCATCCTAAGTTTTTGAATTTTGGTGGTCAGTTCATATTTCCAGCATAGCTCAGTAAGGATCAGTCACATTTTTAAGTGCTCAATAGCCACATGTGGCCAATGGCAACTGACAATGTAGCTACATATATTTTATTTCTGAAAGATTTTGCTTACTCAAGAGCAGTTACTGGGAAAAACGGGTTTATTTTCACATTTTTAACTCTAATCAGAGAAACCTCAGGCTTCCATAGCTTGCCTAACCTTACAATATTGTTTCCAAGTATGGCATTACCATGGGACATTTGGAATACTAAAAATTTGCCTCGCAGAACCACCCTCATTATTCTTTCAGGCTTAAGGAGTCTGGGGGATATAAGTGAACTAGATAATACCTTGTGGTCTCTTTCAGCCCTACCATTTGGTCATTTCAGAGCCTGATCACTGGCAATGATACCAATTATGCAGACACTTAGCAGAAAATATTCAAGGTTTGAAATAAACAGGGAGTGGGTCATCTGCCCAGGGACAGTACTGGAGGGCACTCTCTTAACATGAGCTATTGCCCTCCATGGTCGTCCTTATCCTGACAGCCCTCATTAACCCTGAATGCTATAAAGAGGTAGGGGGAGGCACAGATGAATCCCTGTGTGTCTCTGGCTGCTGTGAAAAGGGCTCTTTTCATTTACAACTTAATTCAACACATTTGAAACAAACATCAAGTTTCTCCTTTAGAAACTAAAGGTTTTCATCAGGTATGCCATTTGTGCATTTGAAAATAACCAGAAATCCTGTATTAATCCACCATGAGGCTATGAGGACTAAATCTACCAATTCCTTGCTTTTTATTTTGTAATGATGTTAATCACACATACTATTTTCAATTTTTTCATACTTACCAGAAGTTCTGACTTAGAAGTTTACATATGTCTTTAATTAGGCAAAAGTAGGAAAACAAATGAAGTTGTATTTAATTAATATGGATTTTGTGGTAGACAAAAATATTGCAAAACATGAGATCTAGGCATGAAAAATACAATAAAAATGGAGTTTTGGTATGAAATGACCAGAAATGGTAGCAGCGTGCTGTACCCAGTAAATGGAGGGATATTCAATGAAGGCTAACACATAAGGTCTGGAATAATCCCAAGAGTGTTGAAAATATAGGCACATGTTAAAAAACTAGAACTCTAACCCATCCTCAAAGCCCTAGGACAGCTTCCATATTCTACGCCTGAACCCTCCTTTCCTCCTGAGGATACGTGGTCACTTTTTGTAGCCAATGGCTAAATTATGCAACGAAGCCTGCTAACACAAGCGCCAAAATTGGATGCCAAGCACATACGGCATGCTATTGGCAGCATCATTCATCTGGTTCTCAAGTTCCCAGCAAGCTCCAATGTCCAGAGTTACTCAAGAGTTTAAGCTGGAGGATTGTGAAGAGCGTGAGCACCATGACTAAAAAAAGATGCAAAGACTGACGCAAACCAAATGCAAGGCTGCTCGCAACACCAGGAGCCAGGAAATCAGCTTCATGGCTTAGTGACACACTTCTACTCTGCACAGAAGATACACAAAGCTCGATGTATTGAGTCTTTCCAAAAAGAGACATATGGTAAAGAAAAAAATAACACTAGCACTGCTGTTATTCTTACTGACTACAATGGTGGAGGTGGTGTTGGTGATAATGGAGATGGAAGAGCTTCACTCACTAATTGATCTAAAGAATAGTTACTGAGTACTGCTCAGCATAGGCCTTGTTCTGGGCATCTGGGGTACAGCAATGCAGAAACACAGAAAACCCCCTTTTCTTATGGAGTTTACATTCTAGCCAGGAAAAGAAGACAAAAAATAAACAAGTAAAATATACACTATGTCAAATGGAGGAAAAATATATTATGGAAAGGGCATGCTAGTGATGAGCTGAGGGTTACTATGAAGGCCTCACACGTGAGCAGATACCTGAAGGAAGTCAGCCATGTGACTGGGAGAAAACCATCCCAGCCAGATGGCAAGTGCAAAGTCCCTGGGGGTAGGAACATGGTAGGCAAGGACACTGGGTGGTCCAATCTAGCATCATATTTTACCAGACTTAATGTTAGCAGGCTGCCAACAGGCCTCTCTGCTTCCACAAATACCCCCTTTTCTATTCTGCCTCTTCCTATTCTCTGCATAGCAGCTACAATGGTCCTTTAAAAATCAAAATGTCAGTTCTCTGCTTAAAATTCTCATTAATAAATTAAAAGCCAAAGTCTTTATGATGGCCTACCAGATCTTTCCAAATTCCCTTGCCCCCACTCCTTCCAAATTCAACTCTTCTTACCTGTCAATCACTTCAGATACATTCACTTCCTCCCTGGTTGTTTTAATACACAAAACATATTTCCTCCTCACAGCTCTTAATGCACTCTCTCCTTGTCATCTTTTAACCCAGAGAGTCATGTTGTTCACTTTTCACTTCTGTTTGTGAACTGCTGTATCTCAGTGGTATAGAACATGCCTGGTGTGGGACAGCACAGAGATAATTTGTACCAATACAAACCCATGGTCTCCCTGGGAGGTAAGGCTGGGCCCGTGGTGTGCCAGGTGATAACTCTCTGACTCCACCGTGCCCTCTCCCATCTGCTTCACTGCTGCCTCCTCTATCTTTGGGTTTCTGGGGGTGGGGGAATGGAGGCAATAAAGTGGGAATTCCATAAATTATTCAGGCTGCCCTCATGCAAACAATGATCTCATGTTCACAGGCGCCTTTCCTCTAGTTTCAGGGGAGTAAATGTCCATCCTGCTATTGAAAGCTAAATAATACCTCCATGCTTACTGCCTCTCATTTCCCGCCCCCCGCTTCTGTAAGGACACTATTTCCCATAAACAATCCCCATTCCTCCTATATTTTCAACTCTCTACTCTTAACCAGCAATTCTGCATGGCAAAATATCTTCCATTAAACAAAAATCCAATCAAACAGAAATCTCCCTTCACCCGCAGTTGCTGGCCGGCTCCTACCTTATCTCTCAATTGATCCATAGTCAAAGGGTCAGCTATAATCACTTTGCTTCATATTTCCCACTCCCAGCAATCAGCCCTCCACCTGCCTCTCCCTGCCTAGAGATTGCTGCCTTGGCCACTCATGACTTTCCCTCTTGTCAAAACCAAAGACATTTTGGTCCTCATCTTACCTGAAGGCTCTGCAGCACTTGATGGCGCAGGCTGGTTCTTCCGCTCCTGAAATTTCCCTTCCTTGGTCTCTCCAGGATTCCCTCCCATGTCTCCACTCCAGGCTCTTCCAGCTCATCCTGCCACCCTGGGTACTAGGTTCTCAGGGAGGAGTCGGTCCCACTTCACACCCCTCCCTTCTCATCTGATCACTAACCTTGCCCATTCCATCTACTTAACTTCGATTGAACACCGCCCTCTGGCTCCGCCCCCACTGCAAGCCTTAGTTTGCCTTTGAATTTTTTTCCCCTCACCTGGATCATTGCAACAGCCTTTTCACTCAGCCTATCCTCTGTGTTGCCACTTATGAAAAGTTTCTAAACACAAGTTGATCAGTTCTCTCCCCTATTTAAATTCCCCCTGCAACTTTCAGGGGAAGATCTAAACTTCTTAGCCTGGCATAATCTAGGCCCTTCAAATATCAACTCCCTTTTGAAGTCATCGCTTCCCATGTTGTTCTTATGCACGCAGATCCTTTTGATTCATTTCTTGTATCTACACCCCTGACATTAGCTTACACATCATTTAAAATGCAGACAGAGTAGCACACTGTTTGGATATTATGGTTGTCAATTACCTGTTGAGAATTTTATATATATATGCACCCACACACAGAGATAGCACATAACCCAGAAAAGCTGTCCCACTTTGAACTTGTTATTATTATTATTATTTTAGTTGTTTAGTTGCAGATGTACACCATACCTTTATTTTATGTATTTATCTTTTTATGTGGTGCTGAGGCCTCACACATACTAGGCAAGTACTCTACCACTGAGTTACACCCCCAGCCCACTTTGAACTTGTTAAACAGTGAGAAAATGGATTAATTCCAAGCACTTCCCAGTGATCCCCAAATCCCTCTCTCTTTCCATTACATTGATGAATATTCCTCGGAGTCCATTTTAAAGAGAAAAAAAAAAATGTAAAAACTCTTTTATCACAAGTGTTCAATGAGAGAAAGCACACTGTTTGTTCTGAGTGAAAGAACAAAACTCTCCTCCGTAGATTACTGGATGTTTAAGCCGACTTGCTGGGTTAAAATCCCTGCTTAGATAAAACTAAAATTCTTTTTTTCCTTTTGAAGGTACTAAGAGTAGATGAATGGATTAGCCATCTGTTTACTACCACCGACCCAAGAAGACTCTTGCATAAAAGCCTAACTATAAGGTTTTAGGTTCACTGTGAGTAGATTAGAAAACCAAGAGGGTGCTTGATATAGATTTCCAGGAGAGCCAAACAGCACATCCTTATCTCAGCAAATGATCTGACAGCTTATCTTGGCATTTCCTTACAGAAAGAACCATTGGGTATATTTGCAAAACGATAATGTGTCATTTATAGCATTATATAAGGTATGTGGCATACAGAGATTTATATGTCACAAAACATTCCAAAACTGTAATATACTTGTTAATGATAAAAATCAATCTCTTCCTACCTGGGAGGAAGACTGTAGTAGTATGTCACAGAGCTTTCACTGATCCTGTCCCATTCAATCTTTTTCCTTCCAGATAATTAACATAAAGGCATAAAAGGAATACTCATCTAGTCTGCATGACATGATATAAATAATAAGAAATTATGGAAAAGATTACAGCCATAAGTCAGAATTTCCTTAGTCAATTTAAATGAAATTTAAAAGAGTTAAATGTAAAGGCTTGTATTTAAACTAAAGGGGGAAAAGAATAAGGAAGGAAAACTCTGAATATGGCTAGAGACTTAGCAGATTCGATCAATATGAGTATAACACAGATACTAAAATGATAACACAACTTTATGTTGCATTAATAAAATAACTATCTACATATTCACCCAATATTTAGTTCATACCTATAAGGAAAAAAAAAAATACTGATAAAGGAAGTAATAGTCCCAGTTTGGGTAAATGGTAAAAACAAAAACACCCGTATCTGAGCCCAAGGTTCTATCTCTAGAATTAATGTAGAAAATGCATGTCTTGTTTGGTTCCACATGGCAAAACCAGAGCCAAAGAGCAAAGTGACATTAAGGTGAATTTCAGCCCAATTTAAGAAAAGCCTTCTCACGTGCAGCACCATCCAAGAATGAGGTCAGAGGCAGTGACGCACTCCTTGCTGAACATATCAGAGGCTGGACATCCTGCTATATATGGGATGCCTCAGAGATATCCATGATTTGGGTGACAAGCTAAAATATATCATCTCTGAGGTCCTTTGAAACTCGCAGACTAATTGATATCAGAAATTATTAAAAGCGATTTTAAAACATCTTTTATGAATTTGGGAAATAAATACTTCCCAAAAGTTGGACACCGATATATTAAAAAGCCAGGCTCATCTTTTTACTTGCAGTAGGGCTTTGCCATTTTTTCATGATGTAGGCAAGCCATGCTAACAGAATTTGGAAACAAAAACTCATTGGGATTTGCATAATTTTCTAACACCTCTTACATGTAATTGAAAGCCGAGAGAGACAATAACCCATTTGCCTTCAGCGTGCTGACTGTGGGGAATGCAAATGTGGAACTACTTAATTCAGCCATGGGACATAGGAACAGGAGAAACACTGCTACACAATACTTTACAATTTTGTCCTAGATGACTACATGTTTGTCTGCTCAGCATCCACACACCTCTTTTGTATGGGGGAATTCCAAGATCAGCAGAGCTTTCCATTTCCCCAGGCTGTGCATTTGAAGGGCGTCACCAACTCCCCAGGGACGGTGAGGTATCCTTCATGGCCTGGCACCAGTCTCATGGATTCATGTGCTCCCAACAGTCATACCAGGGAGGCATACTGAGAAAGATATCCCTGTGGCACTGTCCTGATGGAGCTCTTGGTGATTAAACTTCCCTTCCCTGATTTCTGCTTTTTTATTTTTAAGTGCAGCCAAACAGCTACCTAACATATATCCAATAAAAGCTTTTAGCTGGTTAAGTTGTTCATAGTTTTTTGTTGTTGCTATTTGCAAGTAAGAAGATATATGCCTCTAAAAGTATCATATTGCAGAGTGCATTTAGGTGAATATTTGCTCTTGTCCCAATACAGCAAAAAAGAATACTGGTTACTGAACCTAAAAAATGTACTCTAATATGAACCCAAGATGTTTGTTTTTCTAAAAAGTTGGCTTTCTGTGGAGGCAGAGATAATCTCAAATTTTAAAAAATCAGCTACATCTATTGAACCAGAGGAAATGACAATTATACTTCCATGAATCAATTTTGTAATAAAATATAACTTCTAGAATGATTCATTCATTCAGCACATGTTTATTAGAAACATTTTCTATGTTAGGAAGAGAAAAAAGAAATTATTCCTAATTAACCTTGTATTTATGCATTTGTTTACTTACTGCTGTGCTGGGGATCAAACCCAGGGCTTCATGTATAACAAGCAAGGGCTCTACTACTGAGCTAAAAGGATCCCCAAGCTCAATTCTTTCTTTATTTTTTTTTCTTTTTTGTATCTGTGTAAAAGCAGAGAAGACTAAAGGTAATACATTTGTTAATGTTATAAACAGAAAAAAATGTCATATGATTTATTTCATATTGCACAAAACTTTATTTCTTATAGACTTCATCTACTCAATTATACAGCACATTAGGTGAATGCAAAAGGTGATAATTGGTCACTTCTCAGCAACACTGTTTACATTTTGTACTTCTGTGAAGGAGGATTCTCACAATGCATTGAACTGTCACAGTGGGAACCAACTATACCAACCAATTTTTGAATAAAAACTTGACTCTCTGGAAAACCTAAGAAATGAATCATTCTAGAGATCCACGTTTGCTAGGGTGCCATATACTAAGCACCAAAGGTTATTTGATTATTTTAATGACTGGGGTGGGGGTGTTTCTACATTGTGTTATATATTTTCCTTCTGGCAGAAAAGAAAAAAATAGCAGGCAGGCAAATGGCTGCATCACTTGAACAATGTCATTTCAGTCTTGGAAACGTTTCTGTCCTGATTCCTTAGGTAGAAAAGTAAGTGGGCCTTAGTGTGGAAGCTGTTTTTAGCATCTGTCTTCTTTTTTGAGCAATCCATCCCTTTCTTGATATGAATGATTACCAAGTCTAGCTTCTGACTACAGTTTCAGATCAGACGTCAGTACATCACATGAAAAGTCAAAGGAATTTCCAGTTTTAAGCTAGGAACTTAAAGTTCAGTAGTGAGTTCTAGGGAAGGGCTAATGTGCTTGCTTTCTGCCAAATATATTTGCAGCAGTGATCCTCTAAGAACCATAAAAAGCACAAGCTGTAAAATGGCCAATCATTTCTAAATGATGAAGGCTGGGTTTTAGAGGAGGTCTTATTTAGGAAAGCACGCACAGATATACGCAGAGATACACTGTACATACACAAGAGGCAAGTCAGTAGGCCCAATTTTCATGTTTGGTTGAAACCCAAATCTATGAAAAGATAGAGCAAAGAACCCAGATAATAAGAAGACAAAAGCCACACTACCATCTCCATGCCATGTAAATCTGGATTTGGATATTTGGGAGATAAAATAACCACATCCCAAGCCTGACAGTTTGACAATGTTATGAAGCTACAATAATGGTACAGCCCAAGGGCTGTGTGGCTGGAACAATCAGTTGTGTAAAATAATCATGCATCTGATCCTCTAAGAATGATGTATCTGATCCTCTCCCGTCTTTATCCTGAAATCACTCATATAGAGGGCTCCAACCATAGAGAAAGAACTTGTCTTTTACAGAATGCAATACAAATCTAGTATACACAACTGAGCTAGTTTAAAGGTGTTTCAAAGAAGAGTGATTTTTTTTTTTTTTTTTTTTTTGGAAAGGGAAAATGAGACCTCTCTGGCCCCACAGGGGAATCATCTTTCTCTTCTTCTACTAAGGCATCAAATAGTTCCAGGCAGAGTTCAGAATGATCTGCCCTCAACAACGAGAAGGCAGAGGGCTGAACAAACAGGTTTTCACTCAGTGCCTTAATCTGGTTTTGGTTCAATTCAGCACATACTTGCCAAGCATCTGGCACTGTGTTGGGCCCTAGGAATCTAAGATGGTTAAGATGAACCATTGCCTTCCAGAAACTCAGGATGAGCACTAACCAGATCTCATGTTCTAGGAGAAAAAAAGCTTCTTCAGAGAAAACCGCTGCACAAGTGACTCACAACAGACAGGGAGGGCTGCATTAAGCACAGGTGAGAGCCAGGCCTGGTTGTGGGAAGACAGCACCATTGTCGGGTTTCTATCAAGCACCAGGCACTGTTCTAGGCACTTCCTAAGCAGGAACTCACACAATGATAAATCTTAAGTGCAAGGTGCTGAATACAGAAATGACTAACACTTCTCAGGTCCCCATGGACAAAATAATCCTGGACACCACTCAAAATAACATGGAAAAGAAAGAGGAAAAACATTCTACTTAAAATCCTTTTGCCTAGAGACATGTGCAATACCTAATTTTCCTGCCTTTCCTTTTCGTTTCTTTTCATGGGGAAAAAAAAAAACTGGGATTATTCTGAGGAGAGACATTTGTATCCTGCTTTTTCAATTATATTACATGCGCATTTCAAAAACAAGATTTTTAATTAGTGCATAATATTCTAGCTAATGACCTATTCTAATTTGTTTAATCAATTCCGTGTGGTGGCCCCTGCTATGCCACACACCCATATATAGGAATGTTTATCAGCATCTGAGATTGCTTCCTAGTGATGAATTATTAGGAAACGAATTACTGAGCCAGTGAGCGAAACTGTTCTAAGGTTCTTTAATCGTGTTGTCAAAGTGCTTCCATAAGGTAATGCTCACTGGGGTATATTTTTATGCTCAGGTCACTGCTGGTGTTTCCTCATTTCACCTCCATGAGTGCCTATTGTGTCAATTAGCATAAATGCACAAGCCTATCTCCCTACAGTTCCACCTGTATTGAGAATTAACATCAACATTTTTTCCCATCAATTCAAAAACAAAAATTAGCATTTTATTATTCTAATAATTTGCATTTTTGGTATTCACTGATAGTTATTCTTTGGTGAGTTATTTAAGTTTGATGCTCAAGCTAAGCTAGAAACCAAGTCCCCATATTGAGATATTCTTAATGCTGCTATGATGGTAGGACTTTGTCCTGGCATGTTATTACCACCTCACTGGCAACTCATTTTAATATAAGAAATCAATTTCCATCACTTAATAACTTCCCTAGGCTTGGTCCTAAGCTCCTTCTTCAAGCATTTGACTATAAGCTGCCAGACTGAGCCTTGAAAATGCCATTCACAGTGACTCGGTTTGCAAATTCAGTACTGTTAATAATCATCCTTTTCTACATCACCAGCAAGCATAATTGGCAGACCTGGTGCCTGGCACTGCCACAGACATGGCAGAAAGTGGATTAAACAAGTCCCTAGAACTTTAGAATCTCAGTGGAAGTCAGATAATAGTAGCCTGGGCAGACCCAAAGAACTACATAAAACAAAACCAGCTCAGCACCATGAAGCAATCAATAACATATGGATGGATACATAACCATAAGAACATAATGCTTAGCGCAGGGAACCCTTACTGCCTTGGATGCAATGCTTGCATGGTTTATCTGGTTCCCTTGGCCCTTCAGCAGCTCACATAGCAGAAACGTTTATCATAAAGGTGGACTCAATGTGGGGAGTGGCCCGAGCAAAGAAAGACTTATAACTAGGGTAGTGATGGTGTTCCCTGTACTCATATGGTAGGGCAGGTGGAGTCTCCCTTGCAGACCGAAAATCCACAAATTGATGAGGAAGCATGTCTGTTCTTGTTCCATATGTACCCACAGTGCCTAGCAGCTACCTTCTGCACAATAGGTGCTCAATTAATATTTGCTGAAGAAATGAACACAATGTACCTAAAGACAATGTCATGAATAATAGAATCGAGTCTGCATCTTTTCACAGTGAACCCCAGCACTCAGCCTGCCACAGAATAAATTTGGTAAGCACTTGTTGTAAATGGCTATTTCCTTCTATAGCAAACTTCCCAGGATCAGAACTGTGTGAAGGAGTCTGTTGTACAGCCTGGGTCCTGTTGCTACCATCCAGGTGCCTTCCTTAGGTCACAGTCCTGGGAACATCATCTTCACCATTCCACATCCCAACATTTTCCTTACTCCCAATCATTAACAGTAAAACTCTTGAATCATAGTTTGACAACAGAAAATTATACAAACTTGTCTCTGGGACAAGACTATCCATAGGCTGAGAATTACAGACACAGCACCCAAGGTTAGCATCTAGCCATACTCAAATCTGAAGAAATACTCGACTTAGAAGGAACCCAGAAGGAAAAACATCTGATTCTGTCTTCCAGTCTGCCTAGAGCCATAATCTTCTATTGCAAATTCAGAATTCCTGGGGGGAGTCTAAGGTAGCAGCCTTAAAAGACCAGTTAATAAGTTACTAGTTGCGTATTTTTCCCAAGTTCTTTCAAGGGGCAGGAAGGTAGTTACGATATGTTCCTCATGTCATGAGTCTGGGCACCCCTTGGTGAATTTTTACATGGGTTTTTATTTTTAGAATATGGTTATTGGATTGGTTCAGGACCTCTGTGGATACCAAAATTCAAGGATGCTCAAGTCCCTTATATAAAAAGACACACAGTATTTGCCTATAACCTATACACATACTCCCATATACTTTAAATTATCTCTAACTTTCTATAATACCTAAAACAATGTAAATGCTATGTAAATAATGCTTATAGTATATTATTTAGAGAAGAATGACAAGAAAAGTCTGTACATGTTCAATACAGATACAAATTTTTGTCAATTATTTTTAATCTGCAGTTAGTTGCTTAGTTCAATCTATGGATGTAGAGCTCATGGATACAGAAGATACATTGTATTTCACCAAATTAATTTGGCTAGAAAAAAGTAATGAGTTAAATATTTCAGACAGACAATAAGTTTGTTTGCTTTTGTGAGCTAAATGAAAATCTGAACACCAATTATTTCTTTTGGAGGAAAAAAAACTTTTCTGGGTACCAATAAAGTTTTGGACCACACACTCTAAGATGCAGGTCATCCTGTTATTTCATATTCTAGCAGGACCTAGGACAAGCAGGTGTGCTGGTCACTTTAACCAATGACATAAAGGCAGGGCGTCCATAGTCTCTTTGCCCAAACTCAGCCCTTGACTTTCTTCTGCGTTCCTCTGTCTGCACCAGCCCCCAGTGTTCTAATTGTAAACTGTTTGTGGTGGTTAAAACACAAGATCTCTATGTAGGCCCTGAGGGAGTGGGGACATTTTTCAGGCAAAAATGAAATCCAGGCAATTTGCTGACTTGGAAGGACATCTCTCAGCCCTGGACCTGCAACTATCCACAACCCCCCGCCCCAACGTCTCCCTCCTTTTTCATTTAACCCTCCTTTCATTAAAAGCAAAACCAAACCAATCAACCACTCTCTTTTCTTCCCTTTCCTGAGATTAGCCAACTTCCTCTTCCACTGGTCTGGCAGTTGGGCTCTGCTCCCAAAGGTCTTTCCCTTCAGGCATCTGGGCTCCAGGTCCCCCCTCAGCTATGTGATGGCAACAATCAGGACTGTCCTCTTAACACCATGTCAGGAGGTGCAGGAGGACAGATGCCAGCACAGCAGTGGCAACCCTCAGGGCCAGTGCACTGTGCTTCCCTGCCTCCCCCATGCCTTCCTTTTCCCATGAGAATCCTGCTTACTTCTGAAAGCTCTTCCAGCCACAGCCTAAGAAAAGTGCTTTGAAGACCAGCCTAGCAGGAATGAGCCATGTATGAAGTTTCCTTTCAAAGGGTTCACCATTCTCAATAGTCTCTTCTTACCCGCAGAATATTCTACTTAGAGTAGCAGATAACAATAAAACATATTTACATTTCAACTAGATAATCTAATGCTCTGGATCTGGAATTGCACAATAAGGAAACCGAGCTCTAAAATTCTACCTTTCTATCCTGTTCATTCTGAGTTTACTTCAAGAACTTTTCCATTTTCAAATGAAATCTTAGTTGAGACTTGGAAAGAAAAAAATTTAATTAAAAGAATGTAATTTAAAGAATATATATCTTTTATGTGCATATATACATACATAAATATACAATAGGACATATAATATATATTTTTAGATATTGCTGAATTAAACAAAAATTCTTTTATGCCAAGAAAGTAAACAATAGGAAGATAGAACAAGAGAAATAATAAGATCAAGATTTTCATATTTAAATCCTGAACTCGAACCTCTCTGAGACCAATCTAAGAAGCAGTGTTATGATGAAGGTAGTCTAAACTCTTTCAAGGCCAGATGTGGTGGCACATAACTGTAATACCAGTGACTCAGAAGGCTGGAACAGAAGGATCATAAGTTTGAGGCCAGCCTTAGCAACTTAGCAAGACCCTGCCTCAAAATAAAAAATAAGAAGGGCTGAGAATGTGCCCCTGGGTTCAATCCCCAGTACTAGGGGAAAAAAAATCATCGAACATTATGATTCTAAAATAAAACATTTAGACTTTTGTTGGTTAAAGACAGATCACAGAGAACCACAAAAGAAACTTCAGGGGAACACTACCCTTCTTAGTTGTTCTTGAAATCAAAGAGTGGTGGAGAAATGCTCTAACTTGGTGGTAAGAAGAAGTTTCTAGGCTCTTTTCCTCAAAAATAAGTCCATAGCTGCCTTTTACAGGAAATATACAATTATTTGATTCATTGTGGTTTTTATTCCCGCATTCCCCTAGGATTAAACTCCTCAGAAAAGAAATTATTTTCGTTAAAGAAAAAAATTGATCCCTTTAAACGTACACAATCGAAACCATCACCCAATCAAAGAATCTCACTTCTGAGTATAACCAAGCCCAGTCGGTGGAACAGACCTGACCACTGAAAACTACCTTCACTACTCTGACACCTTTGATCGCTGAGTCATAAGATTCCCCAGGGAAGAGGTACACGAAATTACCAAATTACATAATTGTTCTTCCGAATTCACAAATGTTATTTTGTGGTTTAAGATAAACTAGAGTTTGCTGGCTCTTCCTGCGAATTAATAACCTTTTGTGACCAAGCCTCAAAAAAATTAACCGTTCTGTTGTCTGTCCAACCTCCAGATTTTGGTTATGTTCAGAGATTAATTTTTAACAGAGATGAATCCCACCTTCCACTTTTCAGGTTTAAAAGTTTTCATGCACATAATCATCGTCACACTTTTGACAGTGGAGGGGAAGGCACTCTGTTTTATATTTAGTCAGTCACCCTTTTCACCGCTGATGTAGCACACTAAGGGCTTTTAATAAAATTGGATGATTATGGAACTGGTGGAATTTGAGAATTTGGAAAATAAGAAACTAGGAGCTGACTTCCTCCCATCACAGTGACAGAGCTGGGTCTGGAGCCTGGGTGTCCTGGCTCCAAGTTACATTTTTATTCCACTGCAACATAGTTCTTTAGTATGTAAGGCTATTTAAACCTTGTATGAGATGAGCTACAATTTGAAAGAATACTGTGCAGTCTCTGAAGAGTTTTGGTTTACTCAGAAGGATGTGAGAAGTTAAAATGGACGCATTCTTGGTTATACGGGGCTGGGTTGTGGCTCAATGGCAGAGCAGTTGCCTAGCATGTGTGAGACCCTGGATTCAATCCTCAACACCACATATAAATAAATAAAAAATAAAGGTACATCAACAACTAAAAAATAAAAATTAAAAAAAAAAAAAAAAAGAAACTTCATGGCCAGAACTCTACAAGGAAGAGAAGTGTGCATCGACATTTCTTGATTTCTTCTCCCCTGTTCGCTGTGAGAATCCCCTTTCTCAAGGGAACCCAATGCTCTGAGAGTGGATCTGTCACTGGCGCCATGTTGATCTGTTACCATGGAGATCACTCTGGTAACACAAACCTGCCACCAGTCCAGACACAAAGTACCTCATTCTGACTCCCAGAAGTATTTCCCTACCCCTACTCCCACCAGTTGAAAGTTCATCTCTGCTGGGATTTTGCTCTGAAGCGTTTAGAGTTTGACTTTTAAATGTCATTAAAAGTATGTCTACCCAGAGACAAAGAGGGAGGTACTAAAAAGGTGTCTCAAGATTTTAAAGCAATAAAATTCATATATTCAGCAACTGCTCCCTAGGTTTGAATTATGGACTCAGTTATTACATTACTTGACAAAAAACAAAACTTTTAAGGAAAGTAAAATGTGGGGTTGGGGCACCTGGAAGTACCGCCTATCCCTCATTAATCATCTACAATGTACTGTTTACACATTATCCAGCTCATCTCTGTGAGCTGAGAAATGATAAAGCATTACTTGGCACTAATCCTTAAAAAGTGCCACTCCGTTTGCAGAAACTGAAGTTCCTGTGTGTGGCAGGTCGATGGCAATGCTGTCATAATCAGTATCTAAAGGAAGAGACAAATAGACGTGATGTCGGTCACATGCTAAAGTATGTCAGAATCACTCTGGGTCTTATGCAAGCTCATGGGCTCATCCAGGAGGGCACAGCATAGGCACTACTTAATCTTTATTTGCAGAACTCAAAAAGGCTTTCTTTCTCAAGCATCAAAACAGGTTATCCTTGTGAAGGGACCTTGGTATTTTCCTAGAAAAAGGTCTGTTATAATTTCCTCTAAAGCATAAGGTTACTGAAGACAGAGTAGGGAAAGGAGGGAGGGCTATGGTCCGACAAAACAAGTCTATCATCACACAGATGGTGCCAAATAGGATCCTCTCTACTGGGCCTCCCAGGAGCCATGAAAGGAAGGTTGGCACCACTGTTCAAATCCCCCAGGCTTCAGGACAGGTCTGAACCACCCAGAGACATAATGTTCCTTTAAGACAGGTGCAGGCAACTCCAGCATCTATAGCTATGAGGTGAATGAAGAAAGCAAAACTTTCTGTTTCTGAATTCCCAGCTTGAAACCCAGGACACCGCCCCAATCTCTGGGCCACTTGGGGTGTTGATGGTGTGTGAAACTCTTAGGCACATGAGAAGACACTGTCAACTCCCAATAGCCAAGGCCTGGTGATTTACATGAGGATCTCGAGGCCTGGGGATGGGGGATTGCCCCTTGCCACCCACCAGCTGTACACCTTCATTCTGCTGCTCACCAGCACCTATGTTGGAAGAGCAGAGATGGGGAAAAAAGGTCTAAGTTAGATTTACTTATTGACAACTTATTTTTTTTTTAATTAAAAGGAAAGGATACTGACTTCCATCCACCTGTAGGTCACCCTGTTCCTTTTAACATCTCTCCAGCTTCTGCACCTACCTGTTATTAGCAGAATCCTCCTTCTAACATCTTCTCCATTACAATGCTGCATAAAAGCTCCTGGTAACAAAAAACACCCAAGGAATCACAGGATTGGGATCCAGGAGATCAAGAACACACAAGTTCTTAAGATAAGTCTTACTCCAAACCATCTACCACCTCCCTTTTTACCCCTCCAGACAAAATAAATCCCCCCATACTCTGTCACTTCTTCACCAGAGGAGCAAAGGTGCATATTAAAGTGTAGATTTGGTCATAGCATTTCAATAGTATTTGCTTTTTTCCATATTAAGTCAAATGGGGAATACAGAGAAATGAAGGCAAGGAATTTTTTTTATAAGACTCCACTGGTTGCTAAAGGCCAATGAAAGATTAAAGTGAGAGATTAAATTTCTCTACAGGAGAAATGACACCATTTCTCCCCTTACTATGAACTCCAAATGACACCCACATAGTGTTTTGCTACATATGCCAAAGAATAACTTAGTACTGTGACTCTTTTATAATAAGGTGCCATCAAAATCATATTTTTTTCTCAGATTTTCCCCTGGATGTCACCTGTATTCTAAATATAGTGAAATGAAAAAAATATTTTGGTCTAGATTAAAAAACAGTTTTGAAAGTCTATATTCTTTGGGAAAGAAGGATGAGATTACAAATTTTTTTAAAAAAATTTAAAAGAATGGGATTGATAGTAGGAATGAGGAAAAAATTAATTCTGGAACTATATGCTATTGTCAAATAAGTGAAAAATAATAAAAATTTGGACATACACTAACATACTACAAAAAAACTTGCAAATAAATTCAAACAAAGTATCAAGAACAAACATATATCTTCTCTGGAGAGTAACAATATATGGGCCTGTTGAGTTTTACATATTTGTCTCTTACAATTACTATTCTACCGGGCATAGGGTGTACTCAATAAATACTGGTTTTGATGAATGGTTATTCAGGTTTTTGCTACATGAGACCAAGTTCCGACATTACTCTTCTTTATATTCGTAGCATTGAGCATGGTGTTTCTTCAGTCAATCCTTGTTGAATACAGTAAGATTTGAATTTTCAAGGAATTTTACTGGGGAAAGGATGAGATCAAGTGCTAGCCACTTCCCTTATCTATCTGGAATGGGATCAGGAGATTTTGTCCTAATATGCAAGGTGTGGTCAGAGCTGAGGTTCCAGGCCACTCTGGTCCTAGGATGAACCAGAACAGACTTTCTTTCAGAGGTGAGGGGCAGGATAATGTTTGCTTAGTTAACCACCCAGATATACTCTTTCCCACAATGGAAATCTGTAGACTTTTCTGCCATTATAAAAGTATGCTGTCCATTAGGTTTGTTTTGTTTCTTTTCAGAGTCCTGGTGTGGGCTTAACTTCATGTCTAAGAATTGAGGTCCATTTAATAATAGTCACCAACACAGATGGAATGCACAGAAGGGATGAAGCATACAGGCATCAGAGCACACAGACTAGGGTTCAAACCCTAGCTCTACCACCAACCAGTTCTGTGGCCTCAGGCAAAGTCTTGAACACATCTCAGCCCTCATTTCTGTATCTGTAAAGTGAAGATAGTATCACCTACCTGCCAGACTTGTTGGGAGGCAATTTACTAAAGCACAAGTAACACAAAGTACACACCCAATAAACTGACCTTAAAGGCAGTATAGGATTTTTCTGACACCTCCCCTTTTTTTTCCAAGTCAAAAGGAATGCTAAGAAGCCTGTTTAGAGGCAAAATTAGTAAGTCCATTTCTAATACAAACTGAAAATTAGAAGCAGAATGGTGTGGCAGTCCTAAAATCATGTATCAGCACATAATAAAATCAAACCACTGGATCAATCACTAAGACCCTACCCTGGAGGTCTGTTTGGACAAGGCTAACTATGATGGGAAAGCCCTAAGGGAACAACCACTTGTATTCTCAGCGTCCAGTAGCAAGTGGAGAAAGCACACCAAAACCTAAGATAGGTTCTCTTGAGGAAACTTCCATGTTCAACCCATAACTCTGGTTATTTTCATGTCCCCATTCACTGAGAAACTCCCAAAGATAAATTGTTACAGCTGATGTAGCTGACAAGCACCAATCTACCCAGTTTACATTAGAGATATTAAAGATGTCTAGCTTTTTGATGCAAGTTTCTTCATTAGATAAGTTGTTACACAGTGCCTATTTTTTCCCGATCTTTAGAATTAATCTTATAAACAATTGCAAAAGGCAGGGATAATCTTATAATAGATTATACAATGTTGGCATTGGATAGCATTTATTAAAGTCACAGTTTGATTTCTGCCAGTTTTACAGATGAGCACCTGAGGCTCATCATGGTTAAATAATTCACCACAAACAACACAGCTATTGAGAGGCACTCAGGATTAAAGTCTGGCCTCCTGTCCCCAAGTCCAAGATTCCTCCTGCTTTATGCTATATGGTCACTAAACTTCACACTATTTCTTTTCCCCCACTGAGCCCAGCAACAATGCATACAAAGAAAATTCATATTTGCCAAGTTGATCCATAAATTCTACACTTTCTGTTATCAGTCTAATATTATATTTCAATTCTACAAAATCCCAATCAATTGTGGTTTAATTAAAAGTACCAAGGTTTTAGGAGTTCACAAAGTGTCTTTGAAATCAAAAACTATTGTCCACATAATAATGTGTTATACCCATTTTAGAGACAAGAAAACCAAGGGTAACAGGTGTAGTGACTTATCAAAGTTACACTGCTAGTGATACACTGCTAGAGCTGGCACCTGAATTTAGACATTAAGTTCCAAATTCTGTGTCTATTCAATTTTATTGACCTAAGCCTAATTAATAATAAAGTTCTTAAATACTAGGAGAAAGAATGATGATAGTATTATTTTTCCATTAAAAAAATTGGTTCATAAGGAATCCACATGTCAACTAAAAAACAAACAAACAAGAACAATATGCAGGCTGACTGAACTGTAGAAAACCTCATCTGCCCAGCATTGAGCCCTATTTCCTTCAACAAAGTGACTTTAGACCCATCTCTCAAGCAGAATATTACTTGCATTACTGCCTACAAGATTTTAAAGGCCAGCCCAGGGAAATGGCTGCACTTCCTCCACTGCTGAAGACATCTTCAATCATTGCTTTATGTCACAGGGGAAGGAAGGAGGTCATTCCTGCAAGTCTTGGCACACAGGGCTGTACCATAACCCAGAGGGCCTCCAAGTAGGTTGGGGATGGGCGAAGCCACAGGACAGGCAGCAGGAAGGGAGCACAGGCCTCATGGGGCTGCTCCTGAGCCTAGTTAAAGATAGGGATGGTGGCAGCTAATGGCGGGGGAGGGAGGAAGGGAGGATGAAGGAGGCTGTGAAGGAAGGTGTGGGGGACGGATATAATCCGGCATACAGAAACCTGTCAGGATGGGATTTATTTTTGTTCTGTGAGGGAGTATAATAGGGCTTTGCCTGCACTCTCAATAGCTGTTTTGAAGTGAACCCGGCTGGTATGTCTTTAATTTGTCATTTCATTATGAAACTGTTTCCCTTCCAAGAAACCTTCAAGTCAGGAAGCTCTGTCTGCCCACACAGGAAATTCCTTTGCTTCAACTTCCCCAAAAAGGAAATTTCCCTCAGAAGTGAGCCCAGCATATGCCTTTGAGCAGAGCTGTTTCAAGAAACTTTGGCAGCTGAGTCCTGAAAACACCCCAGCTTTCTGCTACTGCCGGGAGGGACAGGAGCGACACGGGCATAAACAGCTGGGCTCTCACCCAGCGGATGGGGACCCCACCAAAACCTGACGCTGGCCCGCCTCTTCCTTGTCCTTCTTGGTTCTCTAGGTGCCCTTGCCCTCTCTCACATCCTGTAAGACACCAGAGTTTTAACTCACCAAGAGGGAACAGGATCTGCAGCTTTCATGAGGAGAGAGACTTAGCCACACACACACACACACACACACACGCACGCACGCACACACACCTCTCTCACACTCACACTCACAGATGTGCATTCCAGTTATCACAGGGCCAGGTCAACACAAAGCCCTTACTGGTAGCACACACAAACATGAAACTTCTGGCAGAGAGACTACAGTATTTCAGATGAAGAGAGCACAGGACAGCAAAAGGCCAATTACAGTTCCTCAAGCACATCTATTACCCAAGTGCCTTTATCTGGGGTAGTGGGTTTTTTCTAAACCAGCTTTCCCAGAGATGATACCCCCACAACATGGCAAGGGATATGTCAGACCACAGCCTTATGAAAATGCTGTGAATACCTAAGTGGTAAGAGTCCAGCAAAGCTGTGCTGAAGTGCATGGCAACATACAGTATTTTATGAAGTTTCTTAGCAAAGAAGTGACAGATTTGCACTTAAGTTTTTAATTTTCTATTTCAAATCACTTCATTAAAAAAAAGTTGTGAAAAGGAAACAACACAGAGACCTAAAGCACAAAAAGTGGAAACAGTATTAAAGTTCAAATTGTGTATCAAGCAGTGGTCAGAGAGAGACACAGATGAGGGACTAAGGCAGCCCTGGATTTTCACCCTGCAATTAGACTGCACTGGAATGGTAGCATGGTAACATCTGATCTTATTACACTATTTATGAGCCAGGGTTCTGGAAGGGATATTATTTACCAGGAAACAGCAATATTTAAGGGACTAGCAAGAATCATATAGTTCACTAAAAGCCAAATATATGAACCCTGAGGTTTTAGGTTATGGTAGATATTTTCTGTGGGATGGCTTTAAATTTTTTACCATAGTGAGTTGCCCTGTTTTTCTAAAGTTTATGAAGTTTTAAACACAGTTGGATCTCACAGGGGGGCCCGATCCTGTTTTTCATACTCTCCAAGAGCACAGTCTAGGGAATAGAGCTTTGGCTTATACTGGGAGAGAAGGTGTAGAGAGAAAAGAGTCTCACGGACAGACCTGCCTAACTGCCAACCAGCTCTGTGACTTTGACCAAGTTCCTTCACCTCTTTAAACTTGACTTTTCATCAGTAAAGTGAGGATAATAAAATCCATTCAGAAGACTGTCAGGAGGATCAAATGATATAATATCGAGTGCCTACCATAAGCACTCGATACAGAGAAGTTATTACTCTACATGGAAAACTATGAAGGCTCTTTCCCCCAAATTCCACACACCTATTCCTCATCACACCTATAAGTCACCCTGCTCTAGTGGCTCCTTAAAGCCCCCCCCCCCGGGCGTGGATTTTTCTTGATCACTTCAACTTGAAATTTGGATTAACATGCCCCGGAAGCATCTGTGAGGCAAAAAGATATAGTTAGAATTGTTGAAAGGCTTAAGGATTCAGATTTAGGCCCAACTTTGGCCAAGATGGATGCTGAAAATCAACAGCTATGCATGGTAAGAGAGGATGACTCCTAGTGGCCACAGATGTTCAGGTTCACAATGCTTCATCTAAACCAAGGGACCTGGATTTTCCAACTAATTTTATGTCTTTTATCCCCCACCGAGAAAACCAGCCCTCAGCAAAACTATGGGGTTTACTTCCAACTCTGTCTCCTCCCTAGGTCTTCCTTGCTGGCTATGATTCCTCCTTTGTAAAAGAGCCAAAGGACTTGGTAAACTAATTCTCATTTAAAATATTAGGGACTTGAGGTATTCATTATCCCTGTCTAAGGTACTATGGTCATAGCTCCTTACCTTTTGAGGTGGAGCTAGGTAGAAACAATGCCTGATCTTCAAGGAATGTCTGTCTTCAATGGTGGAATCTGAAGCACCAAGGTAGTTCATTGTGGGAGATAATTACATTCAAGACACTCTGAATCACTACAACTGGACAACCACATTCCCTGCTCAAGTGTAACATTGGCCCTGTTCACAGACAATAAGCCCTCTGTCCTGGGCCCAAAGTTGAATGCTAGCTGGACAATACAAGTTTAGAAACCAACCGCTTTCAGAATCTCGGTACTCCTTCTGCAAACAAAGAAGTACCCGATAAATAGCCACACAGCTGTATGTCCACTTGGCACCACAATATCCTATTGTATTTCTTCAAGTTCTTCCTTGGATTCCCTCACCTGGGTGACAGTGAAGCAGACCTGGAGTAATAACTGGAATAATCACAACCACACACATACATTCATCTGAACTAAAAATTTTCTTTGCCTAAGAGTCAAAAGAAAAACTTCTTTCATAAGGTCCAAAAATATATTTGATTAAAAAAAATTCTACTTAAGTTTTGGTGGGTCTCTGAAGTTCTTCTCAGGCCCTTCATCAGGGCACTAAAGTCCAGTTTTAAGAGGACATTTAAACCCCAGAGTTTCAAGTGAGGAAAAGCTTTCTCTGGGGAATTCTAGGCTTGTGTTCCTAAAAGATCTTTAAATAAAACCCCAAATCTCAGGGTGAATATGTGAATCACGACCAAGTTTTAAGGTCAGCAAGAGCCTCACACAGAATGCTCAACAGAGATGTAAATAGGGGAACAAGGACTGTGTGTCCAGGGAGGGGATTTTGTGTGGTGGCTTCACCACTACCACACACAAGAAGCGAAAGGAGTTTGTGTGAGAGCCCAGCATTTCAAGAGCAGTGCTGTGGAAGGACTCAGAATGACAAAGAAAGGACACAGAGTTTCCTCCCGACTCTGTAGTCATCTGGTAAAAAAACTGCCCCCAAAACCAGATTAGCCTTCCAGCCCATGGGAATAACAGGTTTGAGAACTCAGACTGCCTTAGGGCTCTTCCCAAAGCTGGCTATACAGGCAGGAGGAAGGAGAAAGAGTGGTTTTACTTCCTCAAGCAGGTTGGCACAGAATCGTTTCCTCGTTTCTCTTTATATAAAGAGTTCTTCATGTCGGGGATCCCAGCATCACCGAGGGAGACAGCAGAAAAACCTTATCAGCTTTGTGCACCAATCACTGCTGCTTGGGGCACTTCTTTTCTCCCTAATCTTACATCCCCTTTGCACAGCCTGTGGCAACGGGGAAATGATTCAAGTAACTGGTTCAGGCCTCTGTTTAGAAATAGTTTCTTGGGTGTGAGTTTTCATACCCAGGGGACAGTATAAGTGTCAAAGATTCTCTCTGTTGGCTGGGGCGGATGGGGATGTACTTTAAAGCTCAGCATCAAAGCCTCCACTTTAGAAGCTGAAAGCCTTCATTCCCTTGCCAACTGTGCTTTTTTCCCCCATAATTAATTAATGCAATATTAATTGTACATGGGCTATGAAGCTGGCTGAAGAAGGATCATGAGGCCTATCCATGCAGATCAGCTGGCTCTATAAAGCCCCAAACCCAGTGGACACACATCTGAGAGAGAGACAAATGCAGAGTGTAACTGTTAAGGTTACAGGAAGAGCAAACTCGCCTCAAATTGCGGAGGGGATTCCCACCAATCACACAATTGGGGTCACGTAGTTACCAGAAGCCACACCTGTGCATAATGCACTGGGCAAAGGGCCAACTCACAGACAAGATTCAGGCCAGAAAGCGGGGGTGATGGGTATGAGAACAGGGGGGCAGGGCTTCACAACAGGGGAGAGGCCTGCGATTCGGCTATTAGTTCCCAGGAACCAGTACAGGACGAAGGTGGCAGAGGCAGTTTCAATAACCCCTCAAGGCCCAGGAGTAGGTGCCAGTTCCTATCCCACAAAAGCATTTACCCCATCTCAGCCGTAGGCATCCCAGGGAAGTATCCCACAGAGCTGGGCACCGGATTTCCATATTTCTTTGCAGAAGAGCATCCTCAAAAAACAATCACAGCTGAAGTGGAGGACAATTTCCTGCATCATCAAAATACCACTGTCTGCACTAAAATTGGATGTTCAACACTGGAAATCAAGTGAAATAATCATGATACGTAGTATTTATAGATAATGCTTCTCTTGGTATCCCTTGAATTTTCTTCTGGAATCAGAATAATATAAATTGTTTAAGTTGGAAAGAGCCTCAGGAATCACACACTTGGTTACAGATAAACAAACTGCTGTCCTGGAGGGAATGAATAAATATGATGGGATGACCTGAGTAGCATTCACATGGGGCCAGGGGCAGGAAACATCCTGTACTTCATACCTACTGTATGGTGTCCTGGCAGGTATTCCATGTGGGGAAACTGAGGCACAAAATCATCAAAAAATTTTTCTGAAGCATATCAGCTTAACACAAAAAGTCTGTTTCGATTTGTACACTCACTAATATAACCTGTTTTTAAGGACATCTCTATTCACAGTACTATTCTGTGAAGTAGATCATCTCTTTTAAAAAGAAGGAAAATCAGGTATAATAGAAATCTCTTTCTACTTCATTTAATTTTGTTTCTAACATCCCACAATTTATACAGATACTTGAAAATATGTGACAGATAACAGTTGTGCCCACAGGATTGGATCTGGAAATTTATCTTCCTCCAAGTTCAAAAGATAATTTGTTTCTATCTCTGATTTCATCCCTTTGGGCCTTCTTGTCAGCCATTTATGTCAATTTTGCTTGAAATTTTTTCTTAAAAATAAATCAACATGTTGACTTAGATTTTCTCTACCTAACCAACAGCTAAAATAAAACAACTTCCACCAGTTCCACACTTTTAAAAAGCAATATGAAGTGGGAAGGAAAAAAAAAAAAAAGGCCTGGGTTTTGGAATGAGATGTGTATTCAAGCTGTAGTTCTCCGTGTGCCCCTGGGGAAGTAAAGGTCCACTTCCAAGTCTCAGATATAAAATAAATATAATATTTATTTTGCAGCATTGTGTTTATTTTGAAAAGTTCCTGGTTTACAGAAAGTGCTCAATGCATAGTAGTTACCATTATTACTTATTCCATAAGACCTCACTGGCCAAGCTAAGCCAGTCTTGGGGAAAAAATGAGCATTTAAATCATCACCATGACTTCTAAAGTGGAGCTACATAAGTTGCCTGATATCCTTATAATGTTTTTTAAGATGGTGGTACTTACTTCTTCAAACCTGTTCTGCATGCCTTTTTTTTTTTTAATGGTTGTTACATCTTTCTGTATAAATCTTCAATTTCCTCAATGAACCGCTCTGGTTAATATTCTAACCCCAGGAGTTGAAAATCCAGCCTCAGCTGTACTAATGACATGGAGCATTCCCTGCACAGGCCTGCATGAGTAGAATTTTCCTTCCAGGCACCCAATTTGCATCCACTACACATCCATAGTTCTTTATCCATTATCTGTATCTCCAATTTGTATTTCTATTACTGGAATCTTAGAGTCTCATTTGAAGGCTATTAGTATCCATGATCTATACGAAGCAGAAACAGAGAACAATTTCAAAAGAATGGAGCTTATTCCACTCACCTAAGATGGAAGCAGGAAATATCAGGCCAGGGTGACTAATTATACTTGGGAATCTCCAACTGGCCTGTGGCCAGTGCTACACTTAAATCTCTTAAATTCTGCTCTCCACTTGATTCAGAAGAGACCAGAAAAAGAACCCCTAAAACACTCATAGCTAGCACAGGGAACTGAGAATGAGAACCCACCAATGGCAACAGTAAAATCAGTAACATCTGAAGATCTCTGCTAAGATTTACCTCTGAACAGCTTAAGGTTGAAGTTGTCAAAGTCATTCCTGCCAGAAACTCCAAGAGTGTGAGCTACTGATGAGGTGTAGCTCAGGCATGAAGTGAAATGGGAGAACATATATCTGCCGTTGGAGAAAGGAAATTCTACCATATTTGTATATATTCAACTCAGCCAATGCTTTCTGAGAATGAAGAGGAGATAAGCAGAAACTCAGGAAAGCAGGGTACAAGCCAACATCAAATTGAATCACTATCATACCTGCTAGCAAGTATTATGTTGATGCAGGTGAGGTGACAACAGAACATAGAGACAGGACCCCTCACTCTGCAGAACACTGGTGTGCCAAGACAAAGACCACGGAGGTTCTGATGGTTGGAAAAATCGAAGGGAAGATAGCAGAGAGGAGAAAGAAGAAATGAAAATAAGGTTTCTTATTTCCTATTATTAAGACTCAACTCATAAAACTGGTTCTCAATGTCTTTTTTTTTTTTTTAATGGCTCACTCTCATAGTCTATTATCAACTTTCAATGTTGGATTTAGAATAGAATTGGGCATGTCTGGGTTCATGGATCTAACCCACAGCACCAGGTAGGGACAACCTAATTGCCAACAGCTTCCAAATATCTGATTCAGAATGCCAAGGAAATTGAGAGCCCACCACATGGAAGAGGAGGGAGCCAGCCCTCCCCTCCCCCACAGAATTAGAGCCACTTTGTCAGAGTTCATGCTGGAGGAACTGCCTTAAATGTACACAGAGCTCACTGCATGAAATGTGAAGTGAAAGAAAAGGTCAATAAACCTCTGGTTATATATTTTTTTTAAAAAAAGACATCTATAAATAGCTGCATTTATTGAAGCTGCTTCCTTATCAGGAAGCACGGAGCTAGGAATTAACGTCTGCCTGCATCGGAAATTCTTTCAGACAGCAAACCCAAAAAGGAAATTTCCCTTCCAAAGCATCCAGGCTGTTCTGCTATGGACTATTTTTTTTTTTTCTTCAAGCCATCTGAAGCAGCTAACTGGACCCTTGTACAGCCCCATGTGCAGTGGAGAATAGAAAGTCTTTAAGCATTTCAATGCATAAAGGGAAGGTGCCCAAAAGAAGGTTTAAGGGGAAATAAAATAGAAAAATGGCATTGGCTGGCCGACTCTGATAGAAGGCATTACTGCTTCGTTAAAGACACTGAGAATTAAATCTCTTCCCTGTGTCCTTGCCTCAACTCTGCTGGTGATGTCAGTGCACGTCACAGGCAGCTGTGCGAGGAGAGGCCATTTTTGGAACATTGATAATGGCAAAGGACTCTAGGTCCTTTCTTTGAGAGGTCTTAGGAGACAGGCAAGGGCTGGGGATGTGGCTCAAGCGGTAGCATGCAGCCTGGCATGCGTGCGGCCCGGATTCGATCCTCAGCACCACATACAAACAAAGATGTTGTGTCCGCCAAAAACTGAAAAATAAATATTAAAACACTCTCTCTCTCTCTCTCTCACTTTCTCTTAAAAAAAAAAAAAGAAGAAGAAGACAGGCAAGAGCCAAGGAAGGAGACATAGATTCAGGCAGGAGTGTGAAGACAAAGTCCCAGACTGGAGACAGGTGTGAGGAAGAAAAAGGCCCTGGAGATGGTGCCAGGGCTTAAGTAATTTACTTACTTAAATTGTAAGTAAACAATTTACTTTACTTACTTGGGCCACAGACACCTCCTCAATAACGTGTTGTCTCCATTGTCTCTTTCTTGAGAACAAACATAACTTAAAAGATACAAAACATGGCTCTAGTCAAGTAAAACAAAGGCACTGTGTAAGTGCCTTCTCTCTGGGCCTTACAGCAGAGCTGGGCTCACAGCTGTCACAGGCAGTAGTAAGATAAGCTTGCTTCAATTGTGACTTGGAAAAATCAGGTTCGACTCTATGTAGACAGAACTCTAGGTCTTTTCTTTAATGAAGCAGACACATAGGCACATGCAGGTTTCCTTTGGCCATTGAATATGGGGAAACCACTTTCCAAATTGGCTATCATCAGCACTAGAAACTGAAATGGAGCTCTAGTGAGTTATCTGGCCATTGCGTGACAGGCATCATGCCAGGTGTCACACATATAAGCTCTGCTATTGATGAGAAAGCCTCCTCAGTAGATGTTATTTTGCTAATTTGAGGCTTAAATTATCTTAATTTAATGTTAAATCATCTTTCTAAGAGATAGAGGCTGCCTTAAATTCAAGCATATTCAGATCTATCTGGACTTCCGCTAACATGTTTTTTCTTTTTTTTTTTTTAAATTTGGAAACTTCAAGAAGCAGTGGCCCCCTGCTGCCAGGAGGTCAAACCCAGTGAAATGCTGTTGAAGGTGGTGTTTGGTTGAGCTCCATTCTGAAAGCTGGTCCTCTAAAGCCTTTACTACCAGCCCTGTCATTTTGGCTGCAGAGATAAATCGAATTTCAATCTGAGCTCACAAGAATATAAAGAGAGGGCAGCTATAGTAACTGACAAGTAAAACCAGAATAAACTATTCATTGTAGAAGGCTCCCCTTCCTACTGAAAGGTAGATGTGGGCCTGTTGGAGGTTCAGCACATATTAATGGTCAAGTAGCATCTCTAGAACCTTGTCTGCTCCCTGTCCTGCACCCACTGCTGCCTAGACACCAAGAGTCAGCAGCACTTTAACTTTCAAGTTCATGAGACTTTGCCCACGTGTCTTCTCCCAAGAAAGTTAGAGGGTGATTTTCTGAAGTAGAAATCACATTAGATCCTTCACAAGCTAGTGAACCTGAATAATTTAGTTTACTTACTTGGGCCACAGACACCTCCTCAATAAAATTGGATCCATAACACCTGCTTCAAAGACTGTCACATGATTAAATGAGATAGTAGGTAAGAATACATTTTGTTACTTACAACAACATAAAACATACTATGGTTATATTTAGCTTCCAATGTCTCTTTCTTGAGAACAAACATAACTTACAAAGATACAAAACTGTGGCTCTAGTCAAATAAAACAGAGGCACTGTGTAAGTGCCTTCTCTCTGTGCAAGTTCTAATATACCTCTGCTTATCACATGTCTGTCTTAAATTCAGTTACTCTGCTGAGAATGCAAAACGGCTGGATGAGTGAGCAGTGAGGTAACATATCCAAAGGAAGGCATTGAATTAAATTATTAAACACACACAAGCAGGAGTAGTAATCTAAGAATTTTGAAAGATTCACAAGGAAAGGAAGGAGAGCCAGGGGACTGTTTCTGGTGTTATGATGCTAGAATACTCCCAGCAGCTATTACGACTATTTATTAACCCGCAACATCGTAAACTGTAACCCTATTAAATATGATGAATGAGTCCTGGGTCTCAATTTTTAATCATCAATTTGCAGATATTTTAGAAGGCCAAACGGACACTGAAGATACAGTCTTTGGGCCAATGGCATAATACTCCTATGATTAGATGTGATTAAATCAATTGGATGTAGGATGATAATGTTTAAAAGAAATTTAAAATAAATATATTTAATTATTTAAATTCTGCTTCATATCTGAAATGTATTTACATTGTTATCATATTGCCTGGCATCCACCGGCATCACTGTTGGAGGCCCAGTGTCAAACAGAGTCCCTGTTAACATACTGCAAGCATGTTATGGTATGGATGTTAAAAGTCTCCCAAAGGCTTGGTTGCCAGTCTGCGGAGCTATTGGAACGTGCTGGAACGTGCTGGAACCTCAAGAAAGTAGGGCCTAGTAGGAGGAATCAAGGTCATTGGGGAGGGGGATGCACTTGAAGGGGTTATTGGGACTCTAAACCCTTCTCTTCCTCTCTTTCACGTCCCCACCATGAGGTGAGCAGCTTTGTTCCACCATGCACTGCCTACCATGAAGTGCTGCCTCAACCCCAGAGCCAGAAACTTATGGAACCAACCAACCATGGACTGAAACTTCTGAAACTGTAAGCCAAACTTCTTTTAAGTTGCTTATGTTAGGTATTTGGTCTGACTGACACAGAATCTTTACCCTAAGCAAGGTGCCACTACTTCATGATGTGACTTTTGCTGCTCCCTTTAACACCTACTTCCCCACAAGTTTAGAAGAAGGTAGCCTTTGGACAGATGAATTTTAAAAAGTCCCTCCCTCACACAGCAAGGCCCCTGGTGAGAATGGGGAAACAGCATCTGTTCTCCAGGCCATAGCCCTCCTCAGCTTGCAAGGTCAAGAGTGACCTTGACTGAGCACCCTTGAGGGGTCCTTGCTCTTTCAAGTGTTCTCAAGCTGTGATGGAAGGCTGATGGTCCCTTTAAAGGATGGAACTTATTTTTTCACCTGCCCGCTATAATTGTTGTACTTCAGCCCTTCTACCTCCAAGCATACCAAAAGAAGAAGAAAAAAGTCATGTCCTTTCTATTTTCTCAGCAAACATACTTGTGTTTGCTCCCCTAGTGAGCAGCGGAGCTCTGCTGCAGGACTGTTGAAGGGCACCATCCTGAAAATTTGGGCAGTGAGTCAGTCCAGCATGATAGGCCTGGCCCTTCTTCCCTTGACTCTTCTCCTTCCCTAGGGCCAGACTGCCCCCACCATCCCTTCAGTCCCTCACAATCACCACTTAACACAATGCTCCATTTATCACTTGGCTTTTATCACAGGCAAATAAAAGGGAGAGCATCACTTTCTACTTCTCAATAGCATGCTAATTTGTTACGCTGTGTCTTCAGTTTAGGTTTAGCCTTGTGTTTGCAGAACAAACTGGTGAGAAACTCTGTATGAGAATCTTAGCTTTTATGATCTCTGCCCTCCTCTCTCCAAGGATAAGATTTTGATTTAAGAATGAAAGAAAGCAAAAAAGGTAAGAGAGAGCCTTTATCTGGAGATCAAGTGATAAATGGAGAAAAAAAGCCACTTGGAGCCATCCCAGTCTGGTGAGTATCTCTTTAAAACAAGCAGCTAAAAATGCTTTCAACCCAGTAATACCATAAATGTCCTGCTGCTGTCTTGGCTTTCAGATTCTTCCCCGTACTTTCCATGAGCATTCCACTGGGAATTGTCTGGAATCCCAGATTAAAACAGCAATAACCCAATTCCCCTGTTAGAATATTTATTTTCACTAAGGTTTGGAAACTCAGCTGGGATGCATCTTCAAGTGTGTGGCCCCAGTCTTAACCTTCTATTTGCCTTTCAAACAGCATGACAAGCAGTCAAGTCCTGAACAGGACGAAGGAAGCTGGGCCTTGCTCGGAAAGCCCCAGCTGAGGGCAAACAGCAAGAGCCTGGGAACCTCTACTTTCAGAGGATTTGTTCCAGATGTTGGGGCCATGGTATCACAAAGGGACTCATGCGGATTACCAAGGAGAGATATGTAAAGTTAGACTGCCAGAGTATACATTCAGGCAAAGCCATTATCCTAACCTGAATCCACAAACTACTGATTATGCACCAAAGTCAGCAGTAATGTGCTACAGCTGGATGATTGTCTATGTGAGGATCCAGGCACATGTCCATCCAAGGGTAATATGCAAACTACTCAGCAACAGACAGAACAAGTTAGAATGGATTCCAGCCATAAACCAATGTTGTGGCCACATCAGTCATAAGTCTAGCCAAGTATCATCCCTGAATTCATCCACCCATCTTCAAAAATATTTATTAAACACATACTTATATGGTGGCATAATGGAATCAGGCATAATTGAGTTTGAATCTTTATCTCTTATGAGTTTTGCAATCAACCTTAAAAAATTACTTAAATTCTCTAAGTCCTTATGTGTGATATGGAGATAAAAGAAGACCCACCTTACATTGCGTGAATGAAATAAAATAATTTATATATACAGAATTTCACAGCGCCAGGAACAGGATAATCCCACAGTTATTAGCTATTATGATTGTATCCTAGGCATATACTGGGAGCAAGTAATTACTGGTAAGCGGCACAGAAGTGGTTCAATGAAAGAACTGACACTAGAAGAAATTAAAGTGTTGGTATTGAAGAAATGGTTCCAAGGAGAAGGAAAGCTTATATGAGAACTGCGTATTTTAAATATAGTAAGGATCTTAAATATTTTCTATTCCAAATGTGGTCCCACATGATTGGGAAACTGAGTTAAACGACTGACTGCAGTCAAACAGCAGAACCCTATGAATTAAGACCTCTTGACTGCTGGTTTGGCTTGTCTATTTGCTTGCCTGCTTCTTTGTTTTACCATGATAACTTTTTAGGGAGAGAGTTCCACAGCAAAAGAGCTTACATATGTCAAAGGCATTCAGAGGTGAACCATGAGTTAGGGCCTCCTTGGGGGATGTTGCAAAATATAAGAATAAAAAGTTATGAAAGAAACCTCAGCTTGTTTGGGACAATTGTTCATTATCTCATTTCTCTCTGCACTAGAATTTAAGCTCCATAAGAACAGGGAGCTTTGTCTTCTGTCTTTGTTTCTGTATCCTGATCCTAGAAGCAGATAATCAGTAATTACAAATGGAATGAACAAATGAATGAGATTAGGTGGTAGAAGTGTTCTGCCTACATGGCATGAGTATGTTCTACCCTGAAGTGAATATTCCTGAGGTAAATATACTGGGCATAGGGGCTTATCTGGAGAGAAATCTGCTATTGTCTGCCCACCATTTCTTTCCCAGTTCTGTCCGCTGCAACGGTGCCCTAAAACTCCAGTCTACTAGGACAACAGTGCCCACAGTCATGACCATGGCCTTTAAAGTTCCAACCTCCTTTTTAAAAGTTCATTGTAGAGGAAAAGATGGTAGAATGGGGCTGTGTCCTTTACCTCTCTATCCAGGAATGTCTACACTACAGTAGGCAGCAACTTTGTAATTACCAACAGACACAGCAAACTGAAGAGGGGAAGGAGTTTCATGTTGCCAGTTCCTTGCAAAAATCCCAGCAACCATCCTCACTGTAGGCAGAAGGGATAAACCAGCAATGTCTCCCAGGACCCCTAGCATCAGTCATCTGATTCTCTGATTTATCAGAGAGAGAGAAAAGGAGAGCCTGGGTCCCCTGTTTCCTGTTTTATTTTTCTGTACTTTTAG
Source organism: Marmota flaviventris (assembly GCF_047511675.1). Classification (NCBI taxonomy): domain Eukaryota; kingdom Metazoa; phylum Chordata; class Mammalia; order Rodentia; family Sciuridae; genus Marmota; species Marmota flaviventris. Next base: position 97,693,417 of record NC_092500.1, read on the forward strand.
TAAGCAACCTTCTGAGGAAGGATGGAAACAAAAGGAGAATAGCCTGAAAGAGATGGCCAGCATGACTGTACCACCATTTATGTCACTGGGAATCAACTAGGGAAGGGTCAAGTTGTCCCCAGGAACCTCCAGAACCTGGACTTGTGCTCTCAGGATATCATCCAAGCCGGAGAATGTGGCATTTTCTTGGATACCACGATCAGGGTGGGAATCACGTGATTCATTTTCTCCAGTTGCCCCAATCACATTTTATCACCTGGACTGAGTGGCAGTACAGGAAAGACAGATCAAAAACAGAACTGGCAGATGTCAATGCTCTGGAGGTTGGCATCAGCAGCACAGGTGTGTTGGACCCGATGTCTGCCAAGGTTGCAGCTGAAAATTCAGATGGAAGGTGGTGGAGGCAAGGAGTAGGGATGATTTGGGAGAGGATGGTGGAACTACTACAAACTAAAGTTGCTGAGGCAAAGCAAACCCAAGCAGAGAGTAGAAGAAAAGAGGGGACCAGGGAAAAGACATATATCAGCATATAAAATGTAACCCGCCATGAGAAAAGAAGGGAGGGGGAGTCTACAAAGAAGAGAGAGCACCAGCTTAAAAGCAAAGCAGGGAGTGAAGTGAGTGAATCAGAAACTAAGCCTCATTCAGATCAAAGAAAACTTTAAAGGGGAGTAGGTGAATCTAGGAATACAGATAAACATGGCATAACAATAATAATCTGCCTCCTAGGACACTGAATTGACTCTGCCATGTAGTACACATTTCCAGATTTTTTTTTTTTTTTTTTGACATATCATCAGACATGAAATAAATACACTGAGAAATAAGCGACAAGAATCTCAAACTTTAAACGGCCATTATGGGGTGGGGTCAAATGATTCCAAAGCAACCAAAGCGAACAAGGCAGAGTCCTGTGAAAACGACCCCAGAGTTTGCCCCTCCATGGCTCGGAGCCCTCTGCCTCCCCCGCCCCGTGCGGTCCAGCAGCCTGGCTGTCAGTCTGTCCTTCCCCTTCCCTTGGCAGCCGACACTCACGCAGGTGCGCTGGCAGGCGGATCGAGTCTTCCTCCATCCTAAGCGCTCGAGGCACTGGAACATGAAGTGGAGTCGAGGAAGCGTAACTCGGCACCGGGCTCTCTGGAGGTGTATATGAAATTCGTTCCTGCTGTTAAAAATAAGGGCAGGAAGAGGCGAGGGGGTTAAAAAGGCAGTGAAAGTTTGGAATGGAGGTGTGAAACTACCCAGGGGTGTGGGAAGCAAAAGGGAGGTGGGGCATTCGGAACACCTGGTTCATAAGTTGTCCTTTAGATGCTTCACATTTGAGGTTTATAAAAAAATGCAGGAAAGGTTGAATATTGATTGGGCTCTTTGGACTGAGGTCAACAGATGTGCACCCCTGTGGTTTGTTCAGGTAATGAGGAGGGACACAGGTGAGCAAATGGGGAGAAAAAAGTCCAAGAGAATAGCTTAAAAGCAACTCTCTCAAAAATTATTTTTCCAAGTCACATATCAATGTCACCAATGCATTAACACCACATTTCCTCTTCTCTGGCGATAACTCCAGCTTCTAATCAAAGTATGATTCTATACTCAGATCCAGTAAGAGTATATTAAATAGGCGAAGTGGAAAGTAATGGCTAAAAAGACCTAGGTTTTGTTAATAAATCTATGAGCAAAGTTTTTCTATCATCTTTCTCTCACAAAACAATAACCATAACCAAAAATATCCAACATTTAATTTCTTCCTTCCTAAGAGAGAATGATCTGCAGAATTAGTAGGTGTCTCTTTGTTCCTTCATTTCCCATCAGAATCTGTATTTCCTTTCCCTCTAAAATATTTCATACATCTTCAAAGAATTATTTGGACTAAGGAAAGCATTATTTAAATGAAGATGCTTAATGACAGTAGGAGGGGCTTCAGTAGTTTCACCATTTGAATTCAAATGAGCAGTGTTTGCTAGATCAATTAAAAGAAACTGGATGGGTGTGAAGGATTATTTTATTATTAGTTTGAAGTTAAAATATTGCAAATAATGGCAAGAAACCAACTAGTATATTCAGATAGAACAGTAGTGCAATTTGCATCTCAGATCTACACACCAACTAGTTTGACTTGCAGTCACATACATAAACATAACTTCCGTTAGCTTCTGCGGTTTAACTGGGCAAAGTAGGACATACAAAGTCCAAAAATAAGTTGGGATGAAAAGACCAGTAAGATGCCATTATGAAAATTTTAAAAACCAGGAGCAAAAGAAAATCCTAGATTAAAGTAAAGTGAAGACGGTATTTACTTCTTGGAAGGATAGTTCTTTCAACATTTTACATCTCTTCAAATGTGCAAAGGGAAGCAGGGGAGTCCCCTGACCCTACAACCAAATTAAAACTTCTCTTCTGCTCATGGCCTGGAAAGTTTGGTGGTTGTGGCAGGAAATTTCAATTTTAAATGAATATATACATATTGTTGCAATTTCCAGATGGAATTGCTACACCTTCCCTAAGGCATCCACTAGCAGAAACTAGGGTGGGTGGAATATTTCTGTTTAAACATACATCTTAAAGTTTCCTGGTGAATTTGTTAATTCAGGGCAGGCCCAAATATCCTAGATTTGATTTTTATGTCAATCAAGATGTCTTATGAAAGGTCACCCAGAGGCAAAACTGTCAACTTCACTTTTCTCGAACTTTATCAAATATCACACATAGTTTGAGCAACTCTAACTTAAGGAGGAGTTACACTTTTTGGTGTTTGTGTTAGGATAGTTTAAGAGGCAAAGATATATAATCACATGTATGGAAACATTAAATTTATTTAGGGGTTTTGCTAGGTGAGATGTGCTTTTAAGCATTTCAAACATAATCTGTTTTTCTAGATTAATTTTTTTTCTAAATTCTCCATTCTCCTCCACCCTCACATGATCCCCCAATCTCATCATACATGTAGATGTTTGCTGTTAGCTTTATTCCCAGAAGTAGCTTTCTGTTTGTTATGGTTTTTGCAGAAGCGAAACAGTTGGTGAAGAAAACACTGTGCAACCAAAGGGTCTCCAAAGGGCATGGCATGAGTACAAGAAATAGAGAGGATGCTATTTCATAATACAATTATTTTTCCCTTAAAGCAAGGAGAAACAAGGTCCTCTAGCTTGTCTATGAAAACCAGGCCAGCTCATCCCTGCCTCCTCAACTCCATCAAGGACAAGCTGGAGAAGCCCAGTCCTCAAAATTACTTCTACTTTATTTCTTGGGAAATCTGCCTCCCGCCTACTGATAGGAATCCAGGGAGGCTTCACCTCTGCAGTGTGTTAGGTGCTGGCTTGCGACATTATATTTGTGCCTTCATTTCCCTGAAGTTTCTTAGGAAGAGTTTTTACTTCTACATGGTTCCCTCACCTCACAGCTACACTGACATAGCACACTTGAGCACCTGCCTGGATGTTATGTCATCCTTTCCCATACCCATCCAAGAAATTGTAAGAGACAACTGAACTATTTCATAATGAAACCTACAGAAGACAGGCCAGAGACTGAACAACTGTGACCCTGAACTCCACTCATTCCTGAGGATAGCTTCCACTATGGTGAAAGTCAGGATTGCAACCTGCAAGCTGAGAGCAGGAAGCTCTTTTTAAAAGGTTTAAGGAAGAGATCTGTCAGTCACTGAAGAGAGTTTATCTTGACCATGTGGAGGAAAGCAAAATACGCTTCTAGAACCTCAAGCAATCTGCCAGCAGCCAACACAACCTACTGGAACCCTGGGTTCAGCAGACAAAAGAGCCCCAGGGGACCCCAGGAAGGATGTTGCCCAGTGCACAAACTTTTTTCTGAGAAGAGAACACACAGCTGGGAATCCCATACTGCAGAGTTAACTCCTTTTGTCTCTCTTTGCAACTCTCTAGTGGTCCTCATTTTTTATTTGATTACTATAACCATGTACTTATCTTCTATAATGGCACATCAGCACACTACCAGCAATTAGAAAAATCATACAAATACCACCTGCTCAGATGGAGACAGCTAGACAGAGGAACTCAGGGAGACTAACAGCCAATGTCCCAAAGAAAGGGAATTCTATTCTCACAACTGCTTCTCTGGTCTGATCCCAACAAAAGAGGGGGCTAGGTAGAGTTGACAGCACACTCACCTCTAAAGCAAACTGTCAGTCAGATGAAAACCAGAGGTGCTTTATTTTAACATGGGGTGGGGGAGAAGGGAGTAAGGATTTTCCCAGGAGGATTATAAACACAGCTCTAATTAAATTAAAATGCTGCAGACAGTGATATTAATGCATTCGAGTGTTGTAGGGGCATAAACTGCAGGTGTAGGCCAATGATGTGACTAAAGATGCAGTCATGTGGTTATGTTATTGTTTAGATGCTGAAAAACGTAAGTAAAACAGGCTGCTCTCAAATTTGTAAACCCAATCTAAACCAACTGGCTGAACAGAAGCAAACGCACTGCAATTTCTGAGGGTAATCGCAATACCTATAGGGACAGTGGCAAGGAGAGGTAGAGAATAGCTCAAAGCTCAGAAAAGAAAAAATAATTTTAAGCAAAGGGTATAGAATGGTACCAAGTTCAAATGGTACCAAATTCAAAATGACTTACATTTCTCTCCTCCTTCCTTCTCCAAACCATGAAGGCCAGTGATAGGTACCCATCTAATTATGCTTCTTTTCATATTAAATACCTAGCAACCTGTGAACCTGTGACTCCCATGTAAACCACCATGTTTACCACCCCTTCTTTTCTGGGGGGTACCTGGGATTGCACTCAGAGGCACTCTCCCACTGAACCACATCCCCAGCCCTATTTTGTATTTTATTTAGAGACAGGTTCTCACTAAGTTGCTTAGCACCTCACTTTTGCTCAGGCCGGCTTTGAACTCATGATCCTCCTGCCTCAGCCTCCAGAGCTGCTGGGATGACAGGCATGTGCCACCACACCTGGCAAGGCTTACCACTTTTGTGCTCAGCAGGGGAATGGCATCCCCACCACAGACTGCACATTATGGAAGAGCCAAACAGAAAAAATATTATCACCAAAATAGTCTTTCCTTTTCAAAATTATTCAGTATAGAACTTCTACATATCTTAAGGATCCCCCTAGGACATTTATGTACTTGTTCCTGTACAATTGACCCTTTAGGTTGAAGGATTGGGAAACTTGGGAGTTTATTGTTAATTAAATACTAATTCTCTGGAAATAAAGTATTTTGGCAATTGAGACAAACAGAAATAAAGTTGGTGTACTTCCACTAAGATGTTTTGCAGGTCATTGCAAAGATTCCTAAACTGAAGAGCCGAGATGTCCTGATTTAGGAAACATTTCTAGAAATTGCCCCATCCCCATTATAAATGCCCAGATTATTCCCCCATGCTGGTTTCTGAAGCCTGTGTAGGCAGTCCTGAGGAGGAAGAGTGTCACAGAGGTATGATAAGAATGCCACAGGAGCCCTGCCATGCAGATGCACTTTGGTGTCCCATCACTGCAATGACAAGCTGCAACCCAGACAAGATGGGAAACAGCAGGCAGCAAAGAGAGTGCTTGCACTGGCCACGTTCTACCCGTTCTACCCGGGAGGGGAGGCTGACTTTCTCACCCTGAAGGTTTTCAGGAAAGCTGCTTGCAAAGCTGAGGCTTGTACTCTCATCAGCCTGTATAGACTGAACAGAAGAAATCTCTCCTCTGGGAGGCTATTTATTGAGATTTACTAAATTAATGTCTGGACACACAGTTTCTCAAGTACACTCTTCTGGCTGGAGAATCATCCAAGGTGGTGGTGCTGGCTTTCATTAAACAGGTTTTCATTAAGTGAGCCTTTATTAACAAGCTATATCTACTCATTACCAAAACACTGAATAAGCAGAAATTTGCCTGCACCGTATTCTAGGTTTTTGGCATCATGGATGCAAACAGACATGAGAACCTAAACTAATGTGCTCCTGAGAGTCCATGTCTTTCACTGGAAAAAGAAATTCATTGAATATTTTGTCCACCCCAAAATTCAGTGAAAGAAAGAACTTGAGAAAAGATGCAAATGTGGCCACAGATAATCAATTTTTGGATTCTCCCCAGAAAGGAACAGTATACCCTAAGATCTGGGGTGAGGAAAAATACTCCAGGTATTCAAACAAAAGTTCTGAAGTAGAAGACCAGATTCAGAAGTAAAGTTGTGATGATTTCTTCCCACCCCAGGAAGGTTCTAGAAGATGCCTAAACCAGGGATCCAATTTCACTTTCTTCCTGGTGTCCAGGGTCCCTCTTGAGAAAAATATCTTTCGGGAGACTGTCATTAATTTTTTTCAAACAAAATGTTTTTTAAAATGCTTGCAGGATGTATATCAGTACTTTCAGCGGGAAGAAAATGGGAGGGCCCTGTTGAAATTGCGGTGGTTGGGAAACACATTCCTGGTCTCTGGAGCTTCCTCCCTGGGCTACCCAAATGGCCCTCAGGGAGAGGGAGCACCTGACAAACCACACTCAACACTAGGCCAGGGCTCTTCCTTCCAGCCTGGTTTCTCCAGTGCCCTTTTTCTGTAAGTTTATGAAAATGTTTCAGGACCTTACATTTGTGGATTCTTGTTTAAAGCTGAAATAAACAAGGCAAGGAGTCCCTTGTCTCCTCTTTTGGACCAGGGACATCCTAAAATCAGAAGACAGTGAATTGCATCTGCCAAACAGCACAATTAAATCAAAGCATCTTAGGTTTTCCTTTTATCCAGATCTGTTATCCATGCACAGTGAGGTTTAGAAAAGAAAAAGAACATTAGCAACAGGCCCTGCAATCAAGCCTTGCTGTAAAAGGTCATTGAGACTTCTTCCTCCCTATGATTAAGAAATACTTCAACATTCATTTTGTATTCGCGATAAGCCCAGGCCTGTACGAGGCATTGCAAGTTATAGAACTATAAGTCCTAAGGATTTCCATGATGGCCCCAAAATTTACAATTCTGTGCAGGGACTGGTGATGTAGCTCAGTGACAAAGCACTTGCCTGATATCCAAGGCCCTGGGTTTGATCCCTCGCACTGCAAATAAATAAATAATTGAAAAATTCCCCAGGCATGGTGGCACACACTGGTAATCCCAGCGACTCGAGAGGCTGAGGCAGGAGGATCAAGAGCTCAAAGCCAGCCACAGCAAAAGCGAGGTGCTAAACAATTCAGTGAGACCCTATCTCTAAATAAAATATAAAATAGGGCTGGGGATGTGGCTCAGTGGTCGAGTGCCCCTGAGTTCAATCCCTGGTCCCCCCCAAAAGATCCGGTGTCATTTTACCGGTAAATATGTATGAGCACTCATATATACATACTTATACCTCTCAGACTACATCCTAATCTTAGTTGGAAAGCATAGACATTGTAACAACCAGAAAAGGGAGTTTAGCATTAAGGGAAGATGAGGTCTGTGCTTTCTGTGGAGCCCTTAGGGGCCTCAACAACAACAACAAAAAAAAATGAGGCAAAGAAGGCATCCTTGTCTCCACTCCACAGTAGGGAACCTGACCAGAAGATCACAGGGCTCAAGCAACCTGTTCCAGACACCAGCTCATGACCCGGCTGGTATTTGGGTACAGATAGTCTTATTCCACTCCTCTGAACTGTTTTTAATAAAGAGGAGCAATAAGAAATGGCATTTAAGTCATGCTGGCCAGTCAACAATGGCTTCCCAGCTCATGGGGAATTCCAAGAGATAAGTTCAAGCTTGTAAGAACTGTAGCAACCTTGGAATATTTCATGGCTCTGAATCTGTTCTTGAAATTCCACCTGGGCCCCTGAGGGTCACTCAGCAGAGCTGCCTAAACCAGGGTGTCTACTTTATTCAGCTTGTTGCTTATCTCACAAAGAGAATAGATGGAGGGTGTAAATGCATTTAGCTAAAGGAAAGGGACTAACTATGATGAATGGGAAAGTTGTTTCAACCTCTGAACAGGAGAGCATCAGAATTCATCCCAGGATGTGTATTTACTGCAGGACACAATCAATAGGGCCACTAGGACATTTAAAGATCACTTGTGTAAACGATAACTTTACCTTGGACAGAAATCTCATCTTGGATATTAACAACAAGAAACCATTTCCCTTACTCAACTCTTGCCATTTATCTAAGGGCAGCAAATCTAAATGTACAGGTGAGAAAAATAGAAGCACTGAGAAGGAAAAGACCCTGTCAACATTTATTTGGTGTCTATAGTGGATAGATCAGTGTGCCAAGAAGCCATGGAGTCCACCTCTAGAATTTGCAATGGCCACAGTCCAAGCAAAGCTCCATCAACAGCCTGAAGATGCACATTCCCAAATGAAAGATGAATGAAGGCATTGATGATATACCTGGCTTGTGGGGCAGAAAAACCAAAGGGTCTGCAGAGATGCCTTTAAATATTGGAAGGGCAGGTAAAAGTAAAAGTTGAGGCTTATTTATTGTTTTAGTCAGCTTTCTGTTACTATAATAAATTCCTGAGATAATCAATTTATAAAGAGAAAAGGTTTATCTTCGCTCACAGTTTTGGAGGCTCCAGTTCAGAATCAATGGGCCTTTTGCTTTGGGCAGCACAGCATGGTAGAAGCACATGGTAGAGCAAAGCCACTCACTCAACTCATGGCTGGGAAGCAAAAGAGAAAAAGAGGAAGGGACTAGGGTTCTACTTTCCCCTTTGAGAGCATACCCACTATGACCCAAAGAACTCCCACTAGGCCCCACCTCTTAAAGGTTCCACTACCTCTCAATGGCATCACTCCAGGGACCAAGCTTTAAAACACATGGGCCTTTAAGGAGACCCTTATCCAAACCACAGCACCTGTATACCCAAAGAGAGCAGAGTCAGCCACAGACGGGTGTACCAGAAGAAAAGCCTAACAGCTGAAGCCTCCAAAGGCCAACTAAAGTCCCCCAAAGCCAACTGAAGTGGAGGGGAGAAGGTTACTCTAAAGGGCTTTCCACACAGGGAAGGAGCTCAGGCAGGCTCCTTAGAAATCCAAGATGCCGCTTCTGTACAACCTTCTACACCCTGGTGAGGCAAAGCTTATTAATGACAGTGTGGGTGGGGCAGGCCCAAATGTAACATGAACACCAGGCCCCCTTCTCTACCAGTGAGTTCCCAAGTCCCCTCCGTGTCCTAGAGTTCCATCAAATATAATCTGAAAAAGCACTGGTTTCTAGAACTGGGATTACCAAAGCAAAAAACTCAAACAGATTTCTTATTGCCCCAACTTTAAAACATTTTCATTAAGATCCTTTCCACTCCTGAGGTGCCATGAGTTTTTTTCCCTCTGTCTGAATTTCTCAGACATTTCTGACATGAATAGTAAGCAGAATCTAAAGCTGTGATTCCTTTTAATGCCAGGTTGTGGTTTCCAGGGAGTTTTTTGGAGCTGGCCCAGCTCTAAGGATGCACGGATGGTTAGCTCATTTGGCTGGAACCCAGCGCTGAGGCACAAGCAAGCAAGGTTACAAGCTTCAGACCTGCATGGGAAAATTAAATTCCCTCCATTCCACAACCTTAGACGACACCCCTCATCCCTGCCATGATGTAGACAGCGGCTTTTGCTCAAAGCATGGTTCATTTGAGCTCCGCAGAGCACATCACCACTCCTGGGAACGCCAGGCCAGTGCTATCCACAGTGGGTCACAGCTTCACTTCAGGACAAGGTGGTGTGGCTTCATTTACACCAAACCATCATGTGTACCTCTGGAAAAATCAACGCTTGCTGTTGGATTTACCCAGAAATGTCCCTAGGGTTTTGATCTGCCTTTTAAAAGAGGGTCACTGAATCCTTTCTTTCCAACTGTTTCCAGCAGCAGAAGGAACAGGTACTTAAATTAGCAGCGGTTTGTATCCCTGGCAAAACAAAGTGGCCAAGTGCAGCTCCTTATTAGCTGTTTTCTCCTCCATTAATGCTATTCCCTTTAATGGTTTGGCTATTACGATTAGCCAATCTGCGTTGTCCCTGCCTGGGGCTAACAAGTAATGAACTGAGAGAGTTGCCATTTACTTGCATCAAGGGCGCCATTAGAGAAAGCTTCTCAATTTCTCCCCACAAATGAGAGAGACCTTCCAGGCATGTCCCACTGCCACAGGACTGCTCCTGTACATCACTGTGATGCCCTTGGAGGCAGGAGCTGCCCCTGGGACTCATGGGACTGAAAACCTGAGCAGAGAGGAGGTCGAAGGTCAGGCTCCTACAGACTAGGATGGCCTCCAGGGTTGCTTTGAATTCCTCCCTCCCTTCACCTGCTTTATCTGGCCTGGTAAGTCCCTCACCTCCTCCAATAGCTTTCTTCTTTCAGTTATAACATTACTCTGGGCTCTGCTCTTTTTTATTTCTTTCTATATCCTGGAAGTCTGGTAAAAGGAAGAGAGAGAAAGAGAGAAGCTATGGTTCAAACCCACAATCCCAGCGAGTTGGTAGAAAAAAGTTCAGGGAGGCAAGTCAGACCTCCTTTAAAAGGAAAAAGATTTTTTTGTGTGTGCTGTGATTTATCTTTTCAAAATGCTTATTGCTTAAGTGGACCACCCATGCCTAATTAGAAACTTTAGGTTTTAAAGACCAGACAGCAGAGCAAGGGGAAAAGGTTTGCATTCTAATTCAAATGTGGTAATCCAGAGTAATGCGGAAAGATGCTGTGTGCTTTGTAGTGCTGGCCCAGGCTCTAGGCAGCCCCTGGGGAGCAGTTTTAATGAAACCCTGCAAGGCCCTGATGCCCCCACCCCCACCCCCACCCACAGGGCAGAGAGCAGGAAGAAAGTGAGTAGCAACCATTACCATGGTCAAACTAAAGAGATGCCCTAGCTCTACACATATCAGATAACTCCTGGGTTACTTCGAACTGAGAAGTAAAAATAAATAGAAAAAGCCCTGCAGGGGCTGGGATTGAGGCTCAGCAGTAGAGCGCTCGCCTAGCACGGGAGGAACCGGGTTCGATTCTCAGCACCACATAAAAATAAAGGCATTGTGTTGTGTCCATCTACACCTAAAAAGTAAATATTAAAAATAAGAAAAGAAAAGAAAAAGCCCTGCAAACTATACCTAGAGAAACAAGCACAAATTCAATCAATAAGTGAGTCCACATCTAGTGTTACCATCTGAGGAACCGCAATAATGATGATACTCAGCCTCTTCTGTCACGCCATGTTATTCTAAAAATGAATGGGATGAAGCTTGTACCATATTTTAAATCAAAGGCTCTCCATAAACACAAGGCATGATTATGACAGGAATTTGAGAAGTCCCTCATGAAGCATTACTTTTAATGCATGCTTTAAGAATTACACCTGTCTTAATGGTGTAAAATGGGAAATTAAGTTAATTGAAAACAAGAGTGAAGACCGACATGACAACGACCTTGCCATATAACTAAGAAACGAGGACAGAATTTATCTCCTCACTTCTTCCCAGGCTCTATGACCCTAAAAAGTAACATACAGACCATCTTCTACACTGATCAGGAGTGCTGCACATCTGTTTTTAGATTTTCCAGAAGTAATAACCATCTCACCAAGTCATTTCTACCTAGACATGTCCAAAAAAAATCACAGACATTCCCTGATTCTTAGACACAAGACTCTGGATCAGAAAAGGTCTCTTCCCCCTTCACTGTGGTCATGGTTAGAAAGACCTGGGAGTTTTGTTTTTTAGTTAACTAATAACGAAAACAAGTTTTGCTGACAAGCATTACTATGAAAATTTCACTGGCATTAATATTCAAAAAAGTAAACCAAGAATGAGAATGCAATATACAAGAGCGTGTGTGTGTGTGAGTATGTGTGTGTATGTGACTGCAAGGGTGAGTAACAAACTATGAAGCAGCTTGAAATAATAAGGAAACTTACATGCTGCACTCTCCTGGCCTTGTGGAGACTAATAGTTCATTTTACATGTAAAAAAAAAAAAATGCTTGAATTTCCACATACTTCAGGGACTCAGGATCAGATAACAATTTAGGAAACACATTTTGAATCAGGTATTCTGAACCTTGGCTGCACGTCAGACTTATTCCAAGAAACTAAAAGAAAAAAAAAAAAATCCCAGTATCCAAGTAAATCAGAGTGGGGCTGGGAGCCAGGCATTAATAATTGTTAAACTTACTAGGTATTCCAATATGTAGAGTCAAGGTTGAGAATCACTATCTTAAAACGAAACATAAAAAAAAAAAATAGAATAAATCAAGACATATGGTAAATGATTCTCTTTCACAATAGAGTTTAGAAACCTTATTAATCAATTTGCTAATTGTCCTTCCCTCCTGAGTAAATCACCACTGTCCTGCCTTTAACCATAAAACAGTAATCAGTGTAATACAGGAAGTTCCTGAATGGTGACTACCTGACCTACATATGAACAACTGCTCCAAGCAGGTGAGTGCAGGGGTTCCTATTCTCTCCCAATTGCCTCTGGAGTTCCTCTGTGGCCACCACAGAAGGCTGCTCGGCCCCACTTTCTGGAGCTCAGCACAGAGCCCTGATCCTCAGCACTGGCTGTACTTCTGTGTGACAGGAGGTGAAGGGAGAGGAAATGAAACCCATCCCCCTCTGGCCTGCACTCCCTCCCAGAAGGGTCAGTGTCAGTCTTCATGTTCTCAGGCCCCAGGACCCCTTCTCCTGCCGAAGAAAGGACCCACATCAAATAGCTTTGGTGACTGGAAAGCCACTGTTTCCTGGTGAGGGGAATGATCGCCAAGGTGGCTGCTACAGAGATTACCTGTGCCATCTTAAAGTGGCCAGTGGGACACATCTTTTCCCCCAAGATACCTTTCTATGCTAATGGTTAGCACCCTCAATGCTCAACCCCGCCCCCCACCCCCAGCAGCTGACTTCTTAACTTAGAATCCTAAACTATTAGACCTTGAGTCTGCAAGGGCTCTTTGCCAAGCCTAAAGTCCTTCAATTAAAACATGCCTCCACATCCTCTCCACAAGTAGGAGTCAGGCCATAGAAACTAACACAAGACTGACTTGACAGAGGTAAAAATTGAGGCTGAAGTGTTAAGAAAATCCTTGAATGAGGCCAGACATGGTGGTGCATGCTGGTAATCCCAGCGACTCTGGAGACTGAGGCAGGAGGCTGGGGAGTTCAAAGCCAGCCTCAGCAACTTATATAAGGCCTTAAATAACTCAGCAAGACCCTGTCTCTAAATAAAATATATATTTAAAAAGGTCTGGGGATGTGGCTCAGTGGTTAAGTGCCCCCGAGTTTAATCCCCAATACAAAAAAAAAAAAAAAAAAAAAAAAACTTGAATAAACCACATAACTTTCAGGATGGAGCTAACATCCTAGGTGTAGTAGGACACAATAACTTTATTTTACTTATTTGTTTATTTTATGTGGTGCTAAGAATGGAACCCAGTACCTCACACATGCTCAGCAAGTGCTCTACCACTGAGCCACAACCTCACTCCCAACATTTTTTAAACTCTTGGTTCCTCATGATTAAGTCTGTACACAAATTGGCTTTAAAGGGTAAGGGTAGTTTACATAAGAACCTAGACAATTTATTTACTCTTTTCTTTCTTTCTTTCTTTTTTTAAGGAAAACCTTTGTAAGAAAAAAAAAGCCATTGGAAACTTAAGTTCTTCTATAAAACAAAATTTTCAGCAGTTTCCAAGTATCCTGATTTTATCAGTAGTTTATCTCTTCTTTCTTGAAGCAAAATTCAGTTCTAAACTGAGAGGATTGTAGCATGAATATGGCTTTAACAACTGAAATTCACTTGGGTGTTAAAGCGAGTAGAGTGGGTTGTAATTCTCTCTGCATCTTCAGAAAGCAACTTGCAAACCAAGCTGTGACGGCAGGCTGTATCACACCAGTCACGCCTCACCAGGGGCTTCACCAACAGGCCTAACATGTAGCTGCCAGTGACTGGGATCTACAAAGAGAAAGATCTGCAAAGTTTAACAAAACGCTGAAGGAGGGACACTGAACATCACTCAGGGTTGAAACAGGAGCTGGAGAAATGCTGGTATTTCCTTCAACATCATGGAATTCCCCTCTGGTTGGATTACTTTATATTCCTTGCACCAACAGATCAAACCCATGCTGACAGTCCCCAAGATTTCTGCCTGGAGAAAAGGTGAAAGGATCAAATAGACACAAATGACAAAGCACTAATGTAATTCTTTGTTCTCAGGAGAATCAGTGGTTTCTGAGTGCGTGAAAATGCACTTGAAAATCATTCTGATTAACACAAGGCAGAGCTATCTTCTCAATTAACCTGCTCTTATTAAAACCTATTTTCCAACCCTCAATTCTCATAAACCCATCCACATAAAAAAGCATGTTAATAGAAGAGGAAAAATGATTCTCTAGCTTTTGCAGTCTAGCAACTTTCCCTAGAAAGTCTGGCTGCCCCTCCAGATAGTTCCACAGGCATTGTATAAACTAGCACTGTCCAATAGAAACAACGCAAGTCACATGCAATCTAACAATTTCTACTCATCACATTTAAAAAAAGGTAAAATTGATTTAAGTAATTCATTCCACTAAATACAATATAGTACAAATATTCTTTCAATATTAATCACTACATAAAACTACTGAGATCTTACCTTTTTTAAACCGTCTGAAAGTGAGCATCTAGTTGCATTACATCACATTTCCAACTGAACAATAGCTTTTCACTACAAACATTTGACCCATAGTGATTTAATAAAATTTACAGTTGAAATAGCAAAATCACATACCCAGGCTACTGCAAATATTCTTTAATAACTGATTTGAGTATGTTTTAAAATTAAATTTAATTAAAATTGCATAAAGAATTCCACTTCTTGGCAGCACTAGCCATTTCCAGTACAAATGGTAACCCTATTGTACACCCCAGGCTAGATCCTACTGTAGCACCCTACAAGGATGAGTGGGGGCTACAAGATGAAGCCCTGTCCCCATCTTTTCAGAAACAACCTAGACTGGATAGACAATGACTACGCATAATCCATGTTCCTCTTCTTCATTTCTCTTAACAATAGTCATTAGAGTTCTCAAACCAGAAGCCACTTACAGAGAAGGATAAGGGAACGGGGCACTTTCCACCTGCCCTCTGTACTCAGAGCCCAGGAGCCTTATGACACTGAACAGGAAGAATGCAACAGGAGGACCCTTGATGAGATACGCCCCCACCATACAACCAATCTCTAAGATTTACCTTACATTTATTCTTGCATTTAGTCTTTCACCAGTCCTAGCCATCATTATCAGTATAACTTCCCCCTCCTCTCAAGACTAAAAACAATACAAGTATGAGCCTGAACAAACACCCTTATTACTTCCTCCACACTGATTCTTCCCTCTAAAACTAAAGGGGTGTGGACCCACCTGAGTCTCAGTTTCCTTGGATCATCATCATGAAATTGAAACAACTATGCTGGTGGACTGATAAGATTTTGAGTAAATTAAATAAGGTCAAAACATGAAAAAGGGAAATGCAAACCCTGACCTATTATTCTTAAGCAACAGCTTCCATTTCTTTCAGACCTAGGTTCAAAGGCAAATGCCTCTCCCCTTCTCCACTCCTTCAGTCAAGTGCTTTAGAAACCTAATGTGCATTGTCTTACTGCATGATAACATTCTACCCTTTATGTACATTAAGTCCCTGTGAGATTGAAGAATGGGTAGTATTGTTCTCAGTTCAGATTGGAAAAATCATTCTATCTAATTTTTAGAGACTGGCCTTGGATATGTCACTTTTAGATTATAAGGAAAACACAAAGGGAACAGAAGTCTATGACCCTGAGAATCCTGAAACCTAAACAAAAATCTTGCTTACATTTGACCACTGTTAATAAAAACCCTCTAGTTCACAAAAGGTTCAGAAAACCTCTTAGAGTTGACTGCAGGGTTTTAACTAGCATCCTGGCTCAGTGCTTTACACAGGTAGATCCCTTGCCATCTGGACTCAGCCTCAGGTGCTCCATTCAGGAGCCTGGCGTGTCCTGGGCCAAGTCTCTGCCCACACCTGCCCAGCCTTAGCAGACCAGGCAAGTCTGGATCTAAGTGTGGTTTGGATCTAAGTCTTATTCTTCCCAATTCCTTGTTTACCTGTTGATGGTTCACAGGAGTTTGGATATTTGATATTTCCATTGGGGGTCAACCTCATCTTTATCTGCCTCTCATACCCACAAACAACACAGGAGCCCTAGGCTCTTCCACACACCCTGCAGGGTAGGTCATCATGTGAAGTAACTCAGCATGAGCGGGGCCTTGACTGTCTTGTTCAATGCCATATCCCTTCACCTCTAGAACAGGACTCACAGTGGTCACTCATTGAGCATTTATGGAATGAAGGAGCCTCCTCATGTGGTAGTTTCACTGAATTATATGAAAAAAAAAAAATGTTCACTCAAAAAATATTGACAACACAAATTCATCTTTTGTTCTGTGTTCTCACTTAGGATCACCTGGGTGACTTATTAACAAGATTTGAAGCTCAACCATCTACCAAAAAACCAGGAAGTACTACCAACCACCATCCTGTCCAGGAAAGGCAATTATCTGCCCTATTATTCAGTTCTTTAACTGATCTTTAAGGCTTCTAAGCTGTTCCAAGTTTCTGAAACATCTTGCCTACTATGATCCCATCCCATGAAGTCTGCTGCCTCTCAGGATAGAAACTTCATAATGCATTTATACATATTCCAATAATGCCACTGTTCCTTAAAATGTACTTCAGAGGGCTGGAGTTGTAGCTCAGTGGTGGAACACTTGCCTTGCAAGTGTGAGGCACTGGGTTTGATCCTAGCACCACATAAAAACAAATAAAGTCATCAAGTCTATATACAATTTTTAAAAAATTAAAAAAAAAAAAAAAACTTTAGAAATACCTTTCTTAGAACTTTCATAACCAATTAAAGAAAACTGTTTATTGCCATTTCTGACCAAAAACATGAACAGATCTTGTCAGACTTGACAACAAATGATGTCAGCTATTTCCAAAACTTAAATCCCACCTCAAGGATCAAAGTTGTTCATTATGCTAATGGTCTCTGTAATGTGTCTTTTCCAGTTAGACTAACAAAGAGAGGACACTGATTATGATTGTGTTCACCTGAGCACAGTACCTGATACACTGCAGATAATCAATAATCATTTGGTAAATAAATGAACCAATGATCTGAAGACTTTTATAAAATATTTTTCTTTGATTCAACAAATATATGCCTGATACTGCTAGGTGCTGAGAATATGGAAATCAATAAGAAAAGAATAATCTCTATTTTATTTAAGGAACTTATTAATTAAAAAAAATATATTAAGGAGAAAGGAAAGGAAACTATCATCTATTGTCAACTTTTAAGTGATGAGAGGATATATTACTTCATTTAAACTTCCCAGGAATCAAATAAATAGGACATTTTAATTTCCATTTTAAAGATCAAAAACTTGGGATTTGGCAATGTTACATAACTTGCACAAAGCCAGGTTTGTAACCTAGGGCCTACTGGCAACAAAATCTTGGTCCTCTCTTTGACTATATGGAGCAATGGTTGTACAATTCAGTTAAATGGTCCTTTAAGGTGATGGGCTTTTGAAAAGCTGGAGGAGACATCAGTTACACGGACATCTTCCTGCTTCTCAGTCCTACCCCATACCACTCAGAAACCCTTAGGTGACAAACTCTGACCTCATCACTGATAAAGTCTTAGAAGTACTCCAAAGACCAACTTCCACAGCTCTAATTTACATGGGCATCAAGAAGGCAAAGGCTTACTCAATCAGAGGTTCACGACCCCCTTTCTGTGTAAGGCTGAGGCGAAGGTGCATTTAACAGAAGCTGGCGTGTGAACGCTGGTGGATCCACAGATGTCTACAGAGGGGTGGGTGGATTAAGTAGCAGATTAACCCTGGCACAGGTGGAACTGGAAGGAAGAAGAAGGTTTAGAAACAGGAACTAGTGTTACTAAAATGGGCTACCTTTCCACGTTTGGGACATCCGCCATAAATTAACAAGACATTTCCCCCATTCTTAAGTAGAAGATGAAGAATGAAAACTTTTCAAGTTTCATTTCAGTGGTTTGGAAGCACCCAGGCTCATTTTAAATCTTGGCCCTGACACTTGATGTCTTACTTTGACCTGGTCATATCTGAGATGGCTTAGTGACTCTACCAGTGCCAGATTCAAGATATCACTTACTTACATAGTGGACTATGTAATTAAACATGTAAAACTATTATCTGTTGCAGAATTTAAGTTACTCTCAAGCTCCTCTGCAATTTATCTGTTTTTAAGCAGGAGAAAAAAATAGGATAAATGGGTAAATGGAAATCAAAAGGCCCGATTTCTATAAAGAAGCCGAACAGGAAAAGCGGTTGCTGCCAGGTTTAGGTATCCTGGTTTGGGTAGATATTCAAGGAGGAATAATTCAAGGCAACTTCTGTAACACCATTACCCATGCTCTACCCAAAGGGAGAATAGGCATTTGCTTCTTTTGATTAACATATTAGTGGCTACATCAAGTCATCTGCTGAGCAGAGGTTTCCCTGCTGTCTGATAGAACAATGAGTGCAGTATGCCATCTGTCAGCATCAGCTTCACCTGGATTGGCAAATCAACTCTTCAGCATTGTTGAGCATAGGAGGTGAGTGGTGGGGTGCAGGGTGTGTGTGTAGAGAAGGTGTCTGCATTACTCTAATAATAAACACAGTTCATTGAAGTTCCTGGTTCTTTGTTAAGGATACCTCTTTTATAGTTGAGTTCCATAACCATACAGGGGAAACATGGCTGACTGAGTTGTCAGGAGGAAAACCTGATGTAATGATTCATAATCACCCACTCACTCTCCTTTACCTTTTCTATAAGCTTACACCTTTCCTATGACCTCTGATGTTAAACAGAGAAGGATGATACAGTGAGAATTGAGGGGAAGAACTAAAGATTACAAAGAGGTAAAATAGTGTACTGAGCAACTTCTATGTGCCAGAGACTCAAGGAGTTCTTCCTTTCTGTTTTACAAAGGGAGAAACAGAGCCTTGGTGAGGTTACAGAACTTGCTTTCCAATGCCACACAGAATTTGAAGCAAAGTATGTCCGATTCCAAAGCTATGGTATTTCTACCTTTTCTTCCCAAAATGAGAAGGAAGGAAGGATCTTTGGCCAAATGAAAGTGGCTCCATGGACTTAGGGAAGATAGCAGAAAATGTATTAAAAAATGTTTTTCAAAGTCGTAGCATTTAACAAGATGATTACAAAGCAGGGATTAGGTGATCTGAACAATAGATGGTGTCCAATGGCAAAGTGTCCGAACAGCAAGGGTCATCCTAGGTCCTCTGGAGGCAGAAGGGGGAAGGGACGTTGGTGTCCAGCATGGCAGGTGGCAGCACCAGGGCAGCCCCAGCACCAAAAAGTAGGTTTCAAAACCCCATGTATGCTGGTGGGAAAGGACTGGTGGAAGGTGACAGATGCAAAATATACCCTAAGTGTGTTAAAAGTTTATTCAAATGGAAGGAAAATGTCCTCTTCCTGCACAGAGCTGAAGGAAGGAGAGGGAGTCCATTTTCTTTTAACTTCTCCTGCTTTTTACTTCCTGCTTCTTTCCCCATGGTAAGTCTGGGCAGGAAGAGGTCTTCGAAATTGAGACCAGCATCCTCATTTTTCAGATGAAAAATCTGAGACCAACAGAAGTATCTGAGATCACACTTCTTGTTTCAGAAATCAGGTAGTTATCAGTTCCTCTTTTTGTTTTACACTGTACTAAAGAGAGAAGGGTAGGGGCTGGGGTTATAGCTCAGGTCCAACACTTGCTTCGCAAGTGTGAGGCACTGGGTTCGACCCTCAGCACCACATAAATAAATAAAATATATTTTTAAAAAAGAGAGAGAGAGAAGGGTAGATGAAGCACAAGATGCCAGAAATTTTACTTAGGGATACTCCTACTTATCTCAAATTTCCCTCATTCCCGGACCCTGTGCTTTGAGTCTTCTACCACTCAGCATTTAAGAGCTGCACCAAGCTATTCCCATGCTACTGTCTAGGTCAGTTCTACTGTAGCTGGCCAGGTTGAAAGTCAGAACTGAAGGGTGGAATATTGTCTTTTTATGCAGAGCTTCCTAAACTGGTTACCTTCTTGGGTGACCAGCCATCCTGATTTGTCTGAAATTAGGGGAGGTCCCTGGGATGTGAGATTTTGGGTGTTAAAACCACGAAACTCTAGGGAATATGAAACAACTTGGTCACCCTGTCTTCAGTAGGGCCGTGTTCTCAGCTGAGCTAATGAACCCAGACAGGTATCATGCGTTTAGCTGTTAAAACACCAGTGCAATGGTAGTTAAGATTTCTGGTTTTGTTTTGTTTTTTCTTTCCTTTTTTTTCCGCTTCAGAAAAGAAGCAGGATAAAGATTAATGACTATAAAGGGCTTTGAGCCCTTGGGGAGGAAGGTATTCTCAAAGTAGGAAGTGCTAAGTCCATAAAAGAAACAATATGAGAACGCAGTGGGGCTTTTTCATACCTAACAAGTATGACTAAACCTCTGAACACTTCCTGTTCCGTCCCATGTTTTTCTGAAATTTGCTTTTCCTTATAGGCCAAGAAAGTAGAAGAAAAAAAAAAAAAATGCTCTCTCGCTTCTGTTAAGAATAACAGTGGGAAATTTCAAAATCTCCAAAGACTTCTAATCATTTAACAGACTCTTGCTTTTATGCAGAGTTATGGAGAAACAAACAACACTCATTTTTCTCCACAAGCCTCCTCAGTTCTTGTTACATGTAATTTTGGGCCAGCAGAGAAACATCTGATTAGAAAAGATAAACTTGCACTTAAGTAGTGCTCATGTGTCATCCCTCTACTTACATATTCAATCAAAAACGCTTCTCTATTAAGCACTGTGCTAAGTGCTGGCAATACAACGTTGACTAAGAAGAATATATTTTTATATTCTATATCACTGTTTCCTAAAGATCAAAACTGACTTGTTGGACTTATTTGTGACTCTATTTATTGCGGTGGAGAAAGAGCTGCCTGCCCCTAACAGAAAAGCCTACAAATCACCTGTCACTTGGGTGGTCAGCCCTTCTCATTCACAAAGCCAGCCTCACATTCTCCTTTTCTGGGTCACCAAGACACTGGAGGCGCAAGGCCCTGACTAGGGCAGAAGGATGTGAAGCCAAGGAGGGGGTCCTCAGGGAGAGTGCCCCCGGCCCTATGGACAGAAACATCCTATAGCACCCTGTACACGTCTGGGAAAGGCATTCTCGACCTTCTCTGGTATACTAGAGGCATTACAGGTATACTATTGAGTAATTTTCTGGGGAAAGGCAAATGGTAGCCCTTTGAGGAATCATAGGAAAGGCTTTATTTCCTTCTGCTTCTTCTCTAAAGGCTTGCCTGTTGTATCTTCCAAAGCAAAAGAGGAAAATCAAATCTAGCTCACAAACTCACCCACCTTCTACAGTGGGGAGAGCTGCGGACACCATCATCTGCACCTGTAAGTGGAAGTCTCAGGGCTGAGCGGAGTGGGTGTTGGGTCAGCAGAGCAGGGACAACTATCACACGTCTACCCAGTGAAAGGGCCACCTCACCAAGGAGCCCACAGTGGTTAAACTCAGCTCTTGCCTGGGCTGCAGTAGATGGAGAGTTCCAAGGCCTTGGAGACTTGCACCTTTGTGCACAATACAATAGGCTCCTTTGAGTGTGGCAATCCCAGACCAGAGCCTTATTGGACTTCCTCTGTTTGTCCAAGACTTGTCAAGCAGGTTATGCTGCTTTTCTGCTACTTTTCTTTCCAAACGCCTCTAAAATGCTGAAATATCAGGACACAAGAAAGGGATAAGGTTTTCTCACTACAATCCCAAAGGCCTATGCCTGCTGTTACACTCTTAAATGAGGGGGTATATTTTTAAGGATTGTGAGGGAAGCATTATCAGAAGTAAGGTCAAAGTCGAATGCACTTTGTTTCTATCATTATTGCTGGCCTCTTTCCAGAGGGAATAAAATGCAAGCCCTGTGGTTGTATCAATAGTAATTTTCACTTGCACACTTTCCAGTAACACATAAACAGTCCTGAACTTCTCTTTCTATTTTGTGGATCTAGAAAACATGGTAGAGAGAAATTAAATAATGTCTTCACAAATCAAAAAACCTAGTATAGAACCCAGGACAGCTGGTCTTCCTGCCTTAACCCACAAGTCCAGCATACCCTGGGAAAATGGTTATTCTTTCACTACAAAAGAGATGGCCTTCTACTTCAGACATGCAAGGTAAAAAAAATAAAATAAAATTCTTAAAAGATACCAGTTATTTTGTAGAAAGAAGAATTCATGAAACAGTAACCCCTCAGCACATTTTTATCCCCAAGAGGTCGAGATGATAACTAACCAAGGTCAAGATTGCAAAGGGCACTACCTTCCCCATACTATGAGTCAGTCATATTGAGATTGCTTCAAGGTTAAGGAGGAAATCATCAAACAGCTGACAGTCACACCAAAGAGTGCTAGCAAACTGGCCACTCCTATCACCTCTCCTTTTGCATTCAAAGTGACCCAGGGAACAACCATCTCAGATCCCAGGAGGCTCAATTCATCAAGTATGAGCACACACTTACTACACTGTGACCCAATCCCAACCCATTCCAAGATGGCTGCCTAACAGCTCTGCAGACCTTCAGACAGATTATGCAGAGAAAGACACAAAGCCTCTGAACAGGCTTCCATCTCAGTGCTCCCACCCACGGGAGTATACTCAGGAATACACCCAGAAGAAGAGAGAAAAATTCTGAAAGCATGGGCAAAGTTCAACCAACAGCTGCCCCTGTGAACTAGCGCACCTGGCCATTTGGCAACCATTCTTTTCTTTAGCAGATTTTACCTGCCTGAGCAGGAAACAGTGATAGGGCTAAAGCTAGTTCATATTGCCTGTCATGGTTTCTCACAGTTGAGCAGAACCCAATTTAGAAAGAGAGCTTTAAACTGTGGCTTCAGTTCAATGTCATTAAGCCATCAAAAATGAGAGATAATGTATATTTAAGTGTTCTGTAAGCTATACAGCTCAACATATAATATTACATTATACGATTTTTATATTAAATAGTGCTAAAAACAGAACATGAAATTATAAATAAACATTGATAATTATGGAACCACCATCTAGGCATAGGCTAAAGACTTAAAGAAATCAGGGCGAGGAAGTTAGTTATTATGTAAAAACAAAATAAAAAGCACAGTTTAAAAAAATCTTTTAAAGTAGTTTAAATATTTAATAAATAAATAAGTTTAAATGGGTTCCTTTAACAAAAAAAATGTGTATATGCAATTCACAAGTAAAGCTAATGCCGTAAATGTCAGCTTAAAGGGGATCTCCAGACAGCCTCAAGCCAGACCTGCCTCCTCTATAATGAATCTGATTTTTTAAGGTACAGACTATTCTCAGGTAGACTGCTCTCATCTCATGTGAGCAATTGCACAACTCCTCCTTAATCTACTCTTCTGTGCTTCCAGCTTGAAAGAAGAGTGGACAGGAAGAGAAGCTTTGCATAAACACCACCCCCCCAAAGAACAGTTCACCACCTTCC
The DNA here is from genome assembly GCF_047511675.1 of Marmota flaviventris. Classification (NCBI taxonomy): domain Eukaryota; kingdom Metazoa; phylum Chordata; class Mammalia; order Rodentia; family Sciuridae; genus Marmota; species Marmota flaviventris. The sequence goes on from NC_092500.1 coordinate 97,716,907, forward strand.
TTAGCAGCAAGAAGAGCCACTTTCTCCTACCAGGGTCACCTCTTTTGGCACCTCAGAAGACATGTGGTTACAGCACCCTGTACACACTTGGTCTTCCTCCCCACATGTGTGACACAGCCTGCTTGAACATGGCTATCAGGCTTTCTTCACTTAGAAGGATGGATATCACTGATTCATTTCCCTCACACTTTCAATCAGGCCTCTCAACACAAAACTAGCTCCAAGTAAGCCTGAGGCTGTTCTTAGTTCTTATTCCCTGTCTTTATAATTCCTCTCAGTGACTTCACAAGTGAAACCAAGGAGGGAGATGAGGAGCAAGGCAATGTAAAACAGAGATACCATGAAGAACAGCGAGCTCCCAGGATCACTGCCACTACAAGGAGAGGGCCCCAAGACACAAGTTTTAACCTATACAACAAAAGCTGGGGCTGTGAGATGTGCCATTGGTTTGCCTGGGAATTCAAAGGATGCAGGGCATGGCTGTTATATAAGGTTTCTTCTGTGCTGCTCTCTATGGGAGAGTCAGACAAACTCCCCTTTCAACAGCTTGTCTGTCCTGGGTGGTGTTTATAGCCATGTAAAGGATAGGCCAACTCTCCAGGCCTCTGCATCCTGGAGTTCTTCTCCCTTTGCCCATCCGTAGCTTACCAAGCCCCACAACATACACAGCATAGACAAAGTCTCTGCCCTGACTGCAAAAGCACTGTGTGTCCCCTTTCTCTGAGCTGATACACCCAGGTTCAGATCCTGGCAAGGACACGTGCTAGCTGTGCTAGCTGTGTGACTTTGCAAGTGATTTGCCCTTGGGCCTCAGTTTCCTCGCCTGTAAATTGGGGGTGGAGATGCCTATCTTGAAATATGTGCAGATTACAGAAAGCCACAGGTGTGTGCCAAAATTCTTACTGTGATATTGTATACATCTAGACCATGAGAGATATTGTTCTGCCCCTCTAGCTGAACTCCCCAGGTGCTTAATCCTGAACTGATTTGTACTTTTTAATTACTTATGTTGTCATATTATCTCCCCACCTAGATTATGAAGGAATCATATCACTTAAGTCTTTACTATCCACTGTATGAGCTATGTGCACAGTAGGTACCTACCAAATAACTCCAATCTAGACTACTGAACAAGTGGATCATTTCCCTACACCCAGTAAGATCTGGTAACATTTTCTAGGGAAGAGACTGTGGGCTCTGGAAACAGCTATTCTCTCCCCTACCCCTTTGGCTCCTTGTGTCTCTTCTTCCAAACATACCCACTGCCATTTGGAATGCCGTGAAAATCTCTAAGCCAAATTATCCATTCACTTGATCATTTCTCGAGTACATACCATGAGCCAAACACAAGAGGTACTTTGGACATAGTATTATTGAATATAGAAATGGTAAGACACAATTACTTACCTGCCCTTGAGACAACTAGAAGGAGTCAGATGGGAAGGTAACTAATACTCCAAATAATATGTGTTCAAGTAAGAGTGTATAGGACACATATGTGAATCCTGTGGAGTAAAGGGGGAGTCATAATTCATTCTGAGAAGATTGCTCTGAAACTTCAAAAATATATATGTTGCCTTTGAGATAGAACATCAGTGCACTTTGTTGAAATAATAGATAAAAGGCAAATCCCATCCTAACCTGTTACAAAACGGGTCAAAACTTATTAGAACAAATGCCATTCCAAAGAAAATCTCAGGACTGCCAAGTCTTTGTCACTGCCTTTTATCATTTTAAGCCATCCATAATACAAAACAAAAGAATTTTCTTACAACTAAAATTTTGAATTCTGACCAACCCACTCACATACATATTCACAGCATGACATCCAAATATGTAGCACTATACTAGATGTTGAAGAAAATAAAAGAGAAAGAAAAAGAAGTCTTAACAACTCCCTGTTGATTCCTGGCAGAGACTGGGTCCGGGAGAAAAGATGTCCCGTGACTCGAGGGGAAGATGATCGGGAAAATAGGCAGAGAAGTGGATGATAATCAGTTTATGATAAAAGAAATACATGGTGATATGGTTTGGACATGGTTCATTCCCCAAAAGTTCATGTGCTGGGAGCAGAGTCCTCAGTGTGGTGTGTTGAAATGGGGAACCTTTAAGAGGTGTGGAAGGTAATTAGGTTATGGGACTCTACACTCATGAATAGTGACTAGTGACACCCCTCAACCCAGCTACATTACAGCATGATAGAGGAACAGAGAGGGAATTGGCCATGTGCGAAAGGGACCAAGGTGTGGAGTGGCCTCCCTTTATCCACTCCATACCTTGGTCCCTTCCGCAAATGGCCAATTCCCTCTCTGTTCCTCTATCATGCTGTAATGTGGCTGGGTTGAGGAGGGTCAGTAGTCACTATGTTGTTTGAATTTTCCAGCCACTGCAATTATGAGCCAGATAAGCCTCTTTTCTTTATTTTTAACATTTATTTTATTTATTTGTTTTTATGTGATGCTGAGGATTGAACCCAGTGCCTCACATGTGTTAGGCAAGCACTCTACCATTGAGCTACAGCCCCAGCCCAGCCTCTTTTTTTTTTTTTTTTGGACTAACAAAAATGGTCATGAAAAGCCAATATTCCCAAATGAGAAGTTAGAAAACCTAACAGCAGGATTATAAGATCTAATTGTACAGATACTGAACTGTCCTCTACCCAAAACCTTGTTGTGATATATTAAGGAAGGTCTCATGCTAATACAAAGCACTGAGTCAGAGGTTTGGGAAACTTGCAAGGGTCTCATGCATGGACCACACAGCCAGACAAGCTCCATATATAGATACACATCCATCACAAATATCTTAAGAAACTGTTGCAACAAATTTCTTAGTTAATACTTTATGCCTATTTCTCCAAGGCTTATCATTATTTTTCTGCCCCCCTTTCTCCCCCAACTCTTTATTCCTGTCATCAACCCAAGCCCCTATTGATATAGAGCATAACAAAGGTTTCTAAAGGACTAGATTTTCTCTCTCTATCCTACTCTCCATCCTCCCTAATATCTAGCAGAGTAACTGGCGCATAGCAGACCTTCAATCAATGTTTATTTCCTGCTCAGCCATAGGGTAAGCAAAAAGAAACAATGAGAAAATAGACCCTTGAAACACCACATAGTTTACAGATTCTCCCCTGAATATAAACTCTCCTAGGGCTAATGGGCATAGACCCCACTCCATGATTGGCTCCAAATATTAAAGACCCGTGAAAATGCCTCACAGCTTCCTTCCAAACCATCAAAATATACTCCCTTTCTCTAAGAGCTGCCTGCCAAAAAGGCTGCACGTGGAAACCTCAACCTTGTATAAGCCCTGGTCACATCAACTGTACAAAAGCAGCTCCTATCAGGACCTGTCAGTGAGAAACCTGAGCTACAAGAGTAACCAGAGACTGGGGCAGCTGACCTGCTTATGATCCAGAGGTACTGGCTGGGAGTTTAAACCAACTGTGACTGGCCAATACCTGACAATGACGTGAACTAATGTGCAGCATCCCTTATGTTGGGAGCTGGGGAAGGAGCCAGCACCAATCCCACCTGAGAATGCAGGGTGGTCTTGGTGGGCTTGCTCTCCCTTCAGGGGCACTCAGGAGTGTGAGCCCCACCCTCCCATGGTCCTGCACTCTACCTGGTGGTTCTCAAGGACACCAGGCTTTGTCCCAAGGTTTACCTATTATTAAGATTTTAATGAGTGGTCCAGGTGGCAGGCATTGGAAAAAAAAACAAAAAAACACTTTTAAAATGGTTGACAATGTCACCTCATCTGGGTTTATGTGACCCTGTAGCTGGAGGAAGAAAAGAGCAGAAGCTATTACAAATGTGTCACTCAAGGAGAAGCCAGAACAGGATGAAGAACTAGAAGGGAACCCTGATGGGGAAAGGAATCAGCTTGATTTGTAGGATAACAGTGTTCATGCAATAAATCTTCTCCAAACACCTACTAAGTGTCTGGTACCATTCTGGGATAAGATTTTTTTTAAAAGGGCAGGACAGGGTCTGGGGTTGTGGCTCAGAGGTAGAGCGCTTGCCAAGCATGCATGAGGCACTGGGTTCGATTCTCAGTACCACATGAAAATAAAATAAAGATATTATGTCCACCTATAACTAAAAAATAAATATTTTTTTTTTAAAAAAGGGCATGGTCAGTCCTCCAAGAACTCATACTCTTAAGGTCACACACAGTATGTGATAAGAAATGTACATATAATTTTTATTTAGAATTTTATTAATTTTGTTACAAATTGTTTATGAAGGGGAATGGAGGAAGAGAAGAGCTAATAGAAAAAGGAAGACAGCAGGCAGGGAGGAGGAGGAAGACAGGGTTGTGGGTATTAAATATGATTATCTTTGTCACATGCTTATTCTCTGTCATTTGAAAGTGCACAAAAATATTAGCATTATGCTCATTGTTCCAGGGAGACTGTTAGAAGGTCATAGAATTCTACATTGGAGATATATGTGTGTGTGTGTGTGTGTGTGTATTTATACATATATATATATATATATATACACACACATACATATATATATATACACACACACATATATATACACACACACATATATCTTCAATATATATATGTATAAGTGTGTGTGTGTGTATATATATATATAAATATATATATGCATATATATATGCATTCTAAGGGCTCATCATGGATTAATGCATTTAACATTCACAATCCTATGAGTCATGAGTATTTCCATTTTATAAATGAAAAAAAACTTGGGTACCAAAAGATTACATAAGCTACAAATTACCCAGGCACAAAACTATCAAGTAAGAGATCTAGGATTCAAACCCAGGTAATCTGACTTCACAGCTCATCTTCTTATCCATTACACTTGTGGTTCTCAAAGTATGTCCCCTGGAACCTGAGAACCCCTCAGATTCCCAGCCCAGGTCTACTAAACCAGAAACCTGAGGGAAAGAGCTCACCAAACTGTTTGAAGAAGCCACTGAGGTGGTTCTGATGAGCACCAGTTCAAGCCCCACAGTGTTAATTGTGTCACAGTACTCTGCCGTGTAACAGCTAAATTAAGGCAGAGAATGAAACACAGCTCCTTCACTGGAGCAGGCCTCACCCAGCAACAGGCAAAGGTCAGAATACGTGGATTGTCAGTTTCTGCCAGTTTAGGGAGTGGCCTGGGATTGGGACTTGGGAGAGCAATCTCAATTCTCTTTATTTTTATTTCCAGAGAACTCCAATGGGCTCTTCTAACTCTGTATTTTGGTGTAGAGAGGCTGGGACAGGGAGGGCGAGAGCCTGGGGTGCTCTCAGAATGGCTTAACTCCTTCACAGGATGCAAACGTCCATCAGTAAATGCAACAGGCCACAGTGGCCCAAAATATCTACTGCCAGATTAAAAAATTAAATTTCAGGTGGAAACCCTTTCCTCTAATGTGCTAGTTTAGCTTCTAATGAAGCCCAGCAGGTAAATCTGTCCGTTCTTTTACTAGAGATAGTTCAATTATTCAACTGACCACCCGGTGTGCGATGGTGGGATGGTCAGAGCCTTTGGCTGCTTCCCTGGTGGTGCTACCTGTTGGCCACTTCACTGTTCATTAGCACCTCTCCTGAGGATAAGCAGGGGGGAATAAAAGGTGTGGAAGCTCAAACCGGTCAATTTCTCTCCTTGTTAGCAGTTCTGGTAAAGACTTGGTGGGAGAAGAATTGTTATCGGCTAAAACGAGACATCAGGTTGCATGTGGGCTCTTCCATGTTCTCCCTGTCCCTAATTATCAGATACAGTCAAGCCAGCCTAACCAAGTCTACAAGAGAACACAAGTGTAATGAGATTTCCACAGAAATGATATCCCCTTCCTGCAATTACAGTTCTCAAAAAATGCCAAGGTCACAAACAAATCTTCAGAGTTAACTTCCCAGCATTCCAACTTTCCATGACTATAAACTCTTATATCTTTAACTCATCAGAAAATTAAGAAAGTTAAGGTTCATTACATGCTAATAATATCTTCAGAAATCAACTCTTCCCCCTTCAGTAATCACAAATGCAAAGGACGGTCAGCTTCCATTCCTTTGCCATATCTGTAACACACAGCTACCAATCCTGCTCAGGCTTCTGATTAGCAGGAGACCAGGCATTTCCTGCAAGGTGGAAGCCAAGGCCATGGTGGGAGAGGAGGCAGAGAGACACACCCTCACTTCCCCAATGACTCAGAACCAGCAAGTGTGCCAGTGCCCAGGTGGCAGAAGCCCATGCCCTTGGTATTACCACATGACCACTTCCTACTTCAGGGAGGGAAGCTGCAGAATGGCCCAGTGTGAGAGAAGAAGGAAGAAAGCAGTAGAGACTCTGCTAACAGCTCTCTGTTGCTATCCTCCATTCCCCCACTTCTGCTCTTGCCTCAGCCTCCCTCCACCTCACTGGAGTTTGTGCCTGGTGTCTTGCCCTTCACCTCCCCAAGTCCAGGTGCCTCCTGTGACTCTGCCTTGGCACCCCCAAAGAAGCCATAGCACGTGAGTTTGTAAGGGACACTTAGGTCTCTTTGTGCTAGCCAGATATAAATGCATCTTTAGCCAGAGACCTGTCAAATTAGAAAACGTGTCCCCTTGTTACTTGTCAGCCTGTGAGGGAAAGACAGGTTGGCATGATCTGTCTCCATGCAGGAAAACACAAGAGCTTGTTCTTGCATGAAAGTCTCTTCACATCTCTATCCACAGCATTTATTATCTCTATCACATTCTAGACCTAAAAGATCACTCTCTTTCATAGGTCTAAAGTTTGCAGTTTTTAATATGTACTGTATTGCCCAAAGAGATTATAAGATAATTTGGGACACAGAACATCTTTCCATCACCAAAGAAGATCAGTAAAATGTAAGACACCCAGCAGTGCCTCCTACCTCAATATGCAGGCCTCCTGCCTACAACAAATGGATTCCAGACTCTAGTACTCTGGCTCCGGCAGCCAGGGCTTCAGGTCCCCACTCCCCAATGGACTTGCAGACAGTGGCAGCTTGGCCAGTCCTTGGGTATCATCAACATCTTTGATTCAATCTGGTCTGCTTCCAGTTGGATGCCAGGGAAACCACACTGATCGCCCTAACAGACTGTATGAACACTACGCACATACATTCTGCACAGCCGCAACAACTTCAGAAAAAATAGGCAAGCCCAGACCCTGGGCAATTCCTGTCTGAGTGACTCTTTCTGAATCATGGGGCAGGGATCTGCCAGAAGCTCTCACAGTGATTGGACTGAGCGAGTGTTGTAGGGCAGCCAGAGCCCTACTCCTGCTTCTTCCAACACACGGTTTTGAGCACCAGCCGCTGCACAGGCATGTGACCTGTGCAGTCTGCACATTTGCGCTGGTTCACTGCTCTGCTGTGTCTGTCCTGAAATTTCCATAATTTTTAAACAAAAGGCCCTGCATTTTCTTTTTGCACTGTTCCCACCAGTTATGAAGCTGGTCAAAGTCACTTCAAAACATCTAGCAATTATGGGAAGCTATGCCAAGAGAAGCTGTGATCAAGCACTCTGTGGGGCTTTAGGCCAAGGGGAGGGAGCTGGTCAGCATGCGAAGCACAAGGTGCCTGAAAGCAGGCAACAGGACCAATCCAGGGACCACAAGGGCCTCACAAATGTACGCAGAAGCAATGCCTATTTTAAAGCAGCATTTTTTGAAAACTCTCCGTATCTATGTAAAATATTTAATTATGGGTCTCTCTCTTTCTCTCTCTCTAATTTATAAAAAGTCTGGCTTCGCCCCTAGGTTTTACAGAAGTCTATTCTAAAGGTGGTATTCTAATTGTTTGTCCTTTTCAGCTTGAAAGAAAGAGATCTGCCTGAGATAAAGGGCTGTGGAGGCTGCAGATTGCAAGAATTCCACTTCCAGGTAGTTCATGCTCCTTTGAAAGTCCAGGCTCAGCTGGAGAACTGGTGGAGGTAGAGGAACTCAAGGTCAGTCCCCAACATTCTGGATAATCAGGACCAGAGGTGGGAAATGCTAGGGGCCAGTCACAGTCTAGAGTCCCTGGATACAAATTCCTGGCTGAACATCAACAATAATAAGCTTTAGGAGTAAAACCCAAAGCATAATCTCTAAGAAGTGGCTTTGGAAATGCTTCCCCAAGTGTTTTTTTTTTTTTTTTAATATTTATTTTTTAGTTTTCGGCGGACACAACATCTTTCTTTGTATGTGGTGCTGAGGATCGAACCAGGGCCGCACGCATGCCAGGCGAGCGCACTACCGCTTGAGCCACATCCCCAGCCCATCCCCAAGTGTTTTTAAAAGGAATGCTTCCATAACCGTCTTGTGATCACATGCAGGCACATGGGGGGAGACCTTGTATCAATGTTCATAATAGCTAGAGATGGATGAATGGATGCTCCTTCACACACACACACACACACAAAACACAACACAGTATTACTGCATTATACTATTACTGCATTATACTACAGGGCACAACAGCTGTTAACAAAAAGCAGTTATTTACTTATTAGAAATGAACATTCCATAGCACCCTAGCATCCTGCTTGTTACTTTGGTCTGTCTTAATCCCTGTGCATGGCCTCTCCTCCAGAACTGTGAAATCAGCAGGAAGCAGGTATGTTTTATGGCCTATGTGTCACTTAGTGCCGCCTATGCATCCTAATGGGTGATGAAATAAGGGAGCTGAAGCAATTGCCATCAAAGGTGAAAACAAGGCACCCTGAGTTCCAGGTTGGTGCATTCTCAGGAAAGAGGAGCTACTTGCCTGCTTTTTTTTTTTTTTTTTTTTTGAGGGCGGGGGGAATGTAGCTGAGCAGACACTGCTATCTTTGGAGTAAGCACACAACCTTAACACACAGGGCGGGATGAGCAACCACACAGGCAGAATAAAGGTTTCCCTGAGGCTCAGGAACAGCCAGCTGCGTGCACTGTAGGCCCAAAATACCCTGGCACCATCTTCCAAAGCACCTGCTCAGATGAGAGCTTGCTGTTTACCACATTGGCCCTTTGACCCTTAGAATCAAAATCACCTCTATTATTTTAGATCTAAGAGATAGGAATCTCTACCTATTCATAAGGCTGGGATAAGTGGCTGAGCAGCTTATGGACTGTGAACAACTGCTTTAAGGCCACTGGGGCTGTGCTTAGTACTGGATGACATGAACAAGGGGTTGAATCACAGAGATCAGAACAGGGACAGATTACTGCAGCAGTTCAAAATGCTATTTCACCCACCATGGAAAAGAAAAACCACAGACTGTAAGAGCTAGAAGGGGAAAGAGTGATCATCCTGTGTGGGTCCTTTATATCACAGACAGTGCTATGGAGATGTCAAAGGGGGCCCAGCTGCTGCTGTGAGCATCCTGAGAGGATTCCTAAAACGGGATGAAAAAGAAGAACCACAGTTCTGTTCTGCCCATGTCCACCAATTCCAGCTCAAAGTAGATCAAATTCTGAACCAGCCCAAATGGACCCCACTCACTCAGGTCATAAATCAGTTCTGATTCATTGCCCCAATTCATGGCCCCAATCTCCACGTATTTGGTTCCAAGTGGTCTTAAACACAAGGGTGATAAGCAAGATGTTGCTTTCTTTCAGCTTTTTGGTATCAGACCCAAAGCACGCAGCAACTTCCCTCGAACCAAGACTGACTGCAGGCTTGATACAGTCAGATCAAATGACACTGCTCTTCCCTGAGCTCTCCTACGCATGTGAAAAAAGAATTGCTGAAAACTATTCTCCTCCCTGTTCCTAAGGATTGAACCCAGGTCCTTGCATATGCTAGGCAGATTATCTACCTCGGTGCCACAACCCCAGTAATTTTTATTTTGCATCAGGGTCTCCCTAAGTTACCTGGGCTGGCCTTGAACTTGCGATCCTCCTGCCTCAACCTCCCAAGTAGCTGAGAGTAGCCACACCCTCAACACTGAATATTTATTGATTATTGTAAGAAATCTAATCAAGAAACCTAAGAGAAATTATCTGATTGGAGTTAATATTCCTCTATCCTCTCTCCTAATTAAGTTATTTTAAGGAACTTGAAGCCTTCACTTTCAAAGATCTCATTGCAAAATTATGACCAAAGTTACAGAGAGAAATCAGCTGTCATAAATCCTCAATTCATGATATTCAGAGAAAACCAAACTTTGATCAAAAATAAGAAAAACAATGCCTGGCCTGCTTTATAAGATTCAGAGGGCGACAGGGAACAGCATGAAGAACACAATGCAGGCAGAATGGACCTGGGTTCAAATCTCAGGGAAGCCACTTATCAGCCGTGTGACCTTAGGTAAGCTACTTAACCTCCTGGAGTTTTGGGTTTCCTCATCTTTAAAACAAAAATAACATCCCCTATTTCACAGGATCATTGTTGGGATCAAAGGAGACCATGTGTATATAAACCACCGGGCCCTCAATGAATAAACAGCAGGCCTCTTATCTGCAGTTTCCCTTTCCTCAGTTTCTGTTACCTGGGGTCAACTGCAGTCCAAAAACGTGAAATGGAAAATTCCAGAAATAAACAATTCACAAGTTTTAAACAACTTTTATTATGGCATATTGTTATGATTATTTTGTCATTAGTTATTGCTGTTAATCTCTTACTTACTGTGTCTAATTTATAAATTAAACTTTATCATAGGTATACTGTATTGGAAAAAACACAGTACAGTCATGCACCACCTAACATTTCAGTCAACAATGGACAGAGTGTCCATAAGATTATGTCATTTATGCCAGACATGACGCAGGCCTGTAATTCCAGCGACTCGGGATTCTGAGGCAGGAGGATCTCAAGTTCAAAGCCAGCTTCAGCAACTTACTAAGGCCCTAAGCAATTTAGTGAGAATCTGTCTCAAAATAAAAAGTAAAAAGGGGATGTGGCTTAGTGGTTAAGCACCCCTGAGTTCAATTCCCAGTACCAAAAAATAATAATAATAATTTAGTGATGTCATAGCCATCTGTTTGTGTAAGTACACTTTATGATGTCCACAACAATAAAACTGCCTAACAACACATTTATCAAAACATACCCCATGTCATATGAGACATGATTTTATACATGGTTTGGTACTGTGGATGGTTTCAGACATCCACAGTGATATTGGAACATTTGCACCAAAGATAATAGGGAGTGCTGTTAATCCAATAATGGTTAGCAGGACTTCCATTCATGATGATCACTTTATATCTTGGTTTTGCGTTCTTTCATTTTCAAAATAAATAATCACTAGGGTCCATCCCAACTCAAAATTAGAAGAAAACAAGAGAGCTCAACTCCATTAACCCAGTCTATCTGATGGCCAAAGAAAGAGAAATGATGTATAATTTCATAATATTTCAGTTTTCAGTGTAAATATTCATAAAATTACGAAACTGTATATCCCTCCAAGAATTCATTCTTATTTGGGTTAAATTAAAGAAGAAGAAGAAGGAGAAGAAGAAGAAGAAGAGAGGAAGAGGAGGAGGAGGAGATTTTTCACATTTGAAACACTCAAACACTCAAAACTATCCACACTTTACAGCCCACAAGCACTGCACAAGGTCAGGCCAGTCATCTAATCTGGATATTATCTTTAATCATGTCCACCCAGAGCCTTTCTCTAAGCCACCTCCCACCACCATCAACCAACTTGTTAAAACACAGAACGAACTGTCCTTCAATATCATCACTACTTTCCAACTGCCCTTGTGATAGCCCAAACCCATGAGCACACCTCCTGTGCTCTGTGTCCTAAGCACTCACATACCCACTCAAATGTCTCCTGCCCACTCCACAAGGAGGGTTACTCTGATTCCTCAATCTGAATCAATCACTTACTCTTGACCTTCTACAGCATTCTACCTACATGCCTACCAATGTCTTACGACTAATGTATAGCACTGACTTTTTTTTTTTTTGGCCTCAGATAATAATTACTGTAATGTCTGTCTCTATAGCTGGACTGTAAGTTGCATCTTATTCATCTTTGGTTCTTAGTCTCTTGAGCCTGTGTGTTAAGCCATGCATGCAGTAGGTAGTCCATAAAGTCTTACTGAATTATTTATTTAATTGGCTAATTGGTTTCAGCAGGCCCCTAATCAAATCCATGCTTGGAGAGAAGAAGCAGGACTTGGTAGTTAGGCAATTCATTATCACAATATCTTTGATTAGTCAGCTATCATTTTGGAAAGCCCAGAAAACTGAAGTAAAGCCCAGGAGATGCTGGACATGAGGCTGGTTGATTTTCTACTGGGAGGTGGGAGCAGGGAGCAGGGAAGAGCAGCACTGGGTACACCTGTGCCAGCAACTTGGCACAGTTGTTTTCTTCCTGTCCCCACCCCACTCTCTCTGACCTCTTTTCCTTATTACCTGTCTTCTCCTAGCTCCAATTTCACTCATTCAATCACTCATTCATTCATTCATTCATTCATTCAATATGGAACACTTATTCTGTGCTAAGGGCTTTTCTGACACTAAGAATGCAGCTACAGCAAAAAGGAGCCCCCAGTTTACATGCTAGTGCAGTGTACCCCAAGTTCCGATGTCAAGTGAATCCTCCAGGGATCTTGCAGAGAGCAGAACTGGATTTGGTAGGTGTAGTCGGGTAGGCCCAGGAATCTGCATTTCACATAAACTCCCAGGTGATGCAGATGCTACGTAGGCACATTCTCTTAGTAGTAAGATTTTAAACTAGACACTGGTTCTCAACCTTGGCTACATGCAGGGGTCACCTAAAATACTAATGGCTGGGTCTCTTCACCAGAGTTTCTGACTTAATTGTTCTGGAGTGCAGTATGTCATTTAGTTTTTTAAAAGCTCCCAAAATTGTTCTAATAAACATCCAAGGTTGAGAACCACTCTTCTAATGGGAGAAAATGATATTATGAATTTAAAAAAAAAAAAAAAAAGATAAGCTTAACAGAAAGTAAGAGTGTATACTACTTAATGAAGGGAGGTCAAAGAAAGTCCTCCTTAGGGGGTGACATTTGAGCAGATGCCCCAAAAGAAGTTAAGGAACAAGCCATGCAGTTATCTGAGCTCCATATAGAGGAATCAACACATGCAGAGGCCCTGGGATAGGTGTGTGCTTGGCATGTTTGAGGAAGCAATGGAGATTCACTAGGAGATTTTATGGAAACTACAGTTTACAATCATAATAAAATAACTAATCTAATCTCCATGGGAAGTTTAGGCACCCAAAGCCTAAAGCAGATCAATAAGAGCAATGATTTAAATCTGAAAACACTCTAAGATGGGCAATTACCAAACATCTGGAATTGAGGGACATGCACATGTGTATGTTAGGTCACAAGAACTGTATCAGACAGAAGCATCATTCCCCACTTTAGAGTAAGTGCTCAGAGGCTCACGGAGGTGTGTTCACTTGCCTATGATTGTGGAAGAGCTAGATTAAGTCCAGCATGACTTCAAGACCTGTCCTCTTGCCACTACAAAGTAATCACTCATCTGGCTACTCTCCCTTATTCTCACCTCTAACAACTCAGGCAGTAGGTAGGAAAGGAGGGCAGATGTCAGACAAAGGAGAAGAACGGTGAAAGTGAGGGAGAGAAGAAAAGAAGTGCAGGAGACAGGGAAAAGGCAGAAGCGGCCTCTGCCATGCCTGTCCTTGTCTGATGACTCACTTGTGGTGCTCACAAAAGCTCTGAGACATGGTGGGTGGTTAACTGATATTAACCATCAAGTTGGCCAGGCCAAGGTACCTGATATTTGGTTAAATATCAGCCTAGATGTGCCATGAAGACACTTTTGAGATAAGATGAATATTTAAATCAGTAGACCTTGAGTAAAGCAGACTGTTGTCTGTAAAGTGGGTGGCTCTCACCCTTGAAAGAAAAAGACTGAGGTCCTCCAAGAAGAAGTCCAGGCTCCTGACAGCCTTCGAACTGAGGCTGCAACATCAGCTCTTCCCTTGTCTCCAGGCTGCAAAAGCCAATTCCTTTAAATAAACCAATCTGTCTGACTCCCTTTTTTTTGCATGCACGCGCGTGCGCGCGCGCGCGCACACACACACACACACACACACACACACACACCCCTCATCTATCTATCGATATCAATATCAACATGGATCTCTGATGGGCTCTGTTGCCCTGGGAAACCCTGACTAATCCAGACAGGCACAACTAATAATTCCCCCGCAAAGGTGGTGATGCATCTTTCAGAGGTTTTCCAAGGCCACATTTCTAAGGGATTGGGCTCAGACTGGCACTAGGTCTTTACTCCACACAGGACCTTGTGACAGCTGGCATTTCTTCTTAAATCTCAGACCAGGTGAAAATGCTAAAAATCTGTGCACATGTGGAATGTTGGACTCTTTTGAACAGGACTTCTATCCCTTAAGATGGATCAGATAAATGAAATAAGGACTAAGGTGAATAAAAGAAATACACTTTTGTCTATAGTGGATGAGATTATTGTCCTTTTGGTCTCTGAAACTGCTTAAAAGTGAGGCAGGAAAGTCAACATTTACCAGGGCTCAAACCTCCACCTGAGGTCTCAACAAAATGCTTTGTTTTTATGCAGCTTCTTTGTTAGGCTAGAAAATAATAATGAGAAATTAACACAATCACAGATGCCAGGCTAAAATTTCAGGATTAAAAAACATGGAAGAAAGCTGGAGTCTGCTGGTGTCCTGACAAAACAGGAGACAGAAAATGGGGGAAAAAATAGAGAAAAGTGATTCAGTGATGCAATTCCACCCACGGGAGAAGGTTGGGAAATACCATACAATTCTTCCTCAAAAATGTTGATCAAAATACTTTCTGGTTCAAAAATAAGAAAGCAAGGAAATGACATATAAATCACGACTTCAGACGAATAATCCTCTCTGCATTATTCATCTTCAAGTCACAGGACCCAGGGACCATTGTTCCCTCGTTTGAGTAACATTTGAAAATGCTTTAAGAAGAATGTTTAGAAAGTGAGGGAGCATTGTGGATCTGACATGGAAAACCAGGGCACACACAAATATGCACACTATTTCAAAAAGGAACCTGGGGTCAGAAATGATAGGTCTAGGGGGGCTGGGGCTATAACTCAGTTAGTATAGTGCTTGCCTTGAATGCACAAGGCCCTGGGTTCAATCCTCAGCAGCACACATACACACACACACACACACACACAAATATATATATATGCCTAGATATTCATGTCTACATGCAACTTCAGAAGACAAAGGACTGGACAGGGATATATGAAGAGAAGAGAATGGAATAACTTCTGCTTTCTCCATAATCGGGATACAGAGGACCAACCTTAACGAGAAACTCCTAGAGCATTTGATGTGCAGTCTCTGAATGTACTTCCATTAATAAAAAACTGAATTAGACCCCATGAAAAGAGGAGGGAATGGGTTGTATGGTATCACATCCCTTCTTACCAGACAGGGAAAGAGTTAAAAACACTACAGAAATAACAATGGACTGAGTCCATATTGAAAATCTGGAGAAGGATGGTTGGGAAAGGAAACTGGGAAGCAGAGGTAAAACTCAAAGCCAGGCTCCATTCTCCAGGGACTGCCATACTCCTCAAGGATGGGCAAAGACCTTTCATGCTGTTGGCCCAACACGATCGATTAGGAGTGGTCCCACTGAAGAGTGCTATGATTACTTAACATTTGCTGTGGTCCTGGAGTGGGAGAGGAAATGCCAAATATTCACTAGCCTGCTGAGGCCCCTAGCCCTCCACACTCATGTGTCCTCACCTGAGTCAAGTATGGGGCTTCCAAGGGCTCCCCTGCAGCCCCCAAGGGGTGTTCAAACACAAAGGAGGGGATGGTTTTCTTGATGAGACCTGGGAGGAGGCTTGTTACCCTAACCACCCACTAACATCTTGTCCCAATGGCCTCCAGAGGACTCTAACTGGGGCTTAGGAACTGCAGCCACCAACTACGAGGCACATGTTGAAGAACTAAAGCTTTCTAAGAAGAGCAATGCATCCCTACCAATGACCTCATTAGCCTGGATCAGCTCTGAAAATGCTCCCACTCTCAGCTCAGGGCCCCCAAGGCAATGGGCACATTTTAATAATAGCAGTAGATATTGGTAGAGTCCTTTCTAGTTTATATGCTTTAAAAGTCCCAGGAGCAGGGGCCATGAAGTCAGACTACTTGGATTCACAGCCCATTTCTATGACTGCCTTGCCCTCTTCTCCCTGCAGAGTGAGTATCTTGATTGTGGCTACGATTGGGGTGGTAGTGTCACCAACACAGGATAACAGCACCTGGATTCATATGTGGCACATGACAACACACACTACAGACTGGTGACTCCCTCGATCCTGGACATGTGAGGGGACCGGAGCTCAGAGGAGGATAATGTCTCCCCTAGTGACAAGCATAACCAGGGCTCCACACAGAAGGCGTGGGCAAGCACAGCTGTGAGTGTGCAAGTGCATGGAAATGGGATGGGTGAACATGTGGTCGGGGCAGGGAGTATCTGAGCACCCAATCAGTCTTGGAGGTTTTAGAGGTGGGGCAGGGAGCAGAACAGAAAAGGAGAAAGCACTGGCTGTATCTTTACAGAGAGTCAAAGTTTCTCTTTCATGGCCTAGGTCAGAATCATCCAAATGCTTTCCTGGAATGTGACTAACATACTGTTGATCTGCTGACATAAGAATACTCTGCAAATCAATTCTGTAACGCTATCTATGTGGCATGCAGAGAAGTGATGTGCTGTATTTGTCAGGGTTCTCCAGAGAAATAAAACAGATAATGTGTGTGTGTGTGTGTGTGTGTATGCGCGCGCACACAAACCCAAAATGCACTTGTGTCTGTAATTATATAGATATATACCCATCCACGACATGGAGGGCAATCTGCTTTACTCAAAGTCCACTGATTTAAATGTTAATCTCATCCCAAAAAACACCTTCACAGAAACATCCAGAATAATGTTTGGCCAAATATCTGGGCACTGTAGCCCAGCTAAGTAGACACATGAAATTACCTATCACCTATACCCTAGGTATTTTGCTCTCAGAGATCCCATATCACAGAAAATTGTAAGGTCTCCAGAGAAAACATGTGAGTTCTACTAAGACTTTCAAAAAGAGGCAGAAGGGAACAAGAGAACAATATTCAAGGCAATGGCTAAGTGGGGTGGGCAGGTGAGGGTAAATTGAGGGTACTAGTGGCACAAAAGCAGGGCAATAGTGTTAAGTCCTTAAGTTGGGTGAAAAATTCATAGGCATTCATTTTATCCCTTTGCTTTCTAAGTCACACACGTATTTTCTTGTGTTTATATCAAATATTACAAGAGAAAAGCGGGGGGAATCAATTCTCCAGGCCAGGTGAGAGAATCCACACATCAAGGAAACTGCCCCTGACCATTCCAGACAGATTTCCCTTTCTCAGGTCATACTGTCTCCTCTCCTCACGGCCTGATATTGCTACCTGGCTTTCCACGTGCTCAGGGCTTGCCTCCTCAAATGGATTTAAGTCCCATAAACTCTGGGGCAGCTCTGTACACAACTTTTTATTCTCCCAGAGTCTGGCTGAGCACCCAAGGAACTCAATAATTACTCAGTGATGGCTGAAAAACAAGGGGATGGGGATAAGAACAACAAAAATGAACCTGCAGAAAGCAGGGTTGCTTGAGTGGCACTGGGTTCCAGCATTATGCAAGATGCTAACAGGTCCAAATGCTGGCTGAGTGATCAGAAACCAGGCAGGGTCACATATCTGATTTTTTAAATATCCCTACAGTGAAATACCCATCCCCTGGAGTGGTGTGCTAGAACCAGTCCCTGTGTGAACACTGAGAGGCTTGTAGAAGGGGACATACTCACAACAGCAGTAAGCCTAGGCTACCTAAATGCCCGGGCTGCAGGAAGCCAATGGAAAGAACCTAGCAAGGGCAGGGCACATAAGCCCCAAGTGGAACAAAATGAGTCAAGAAAACAGTTATGGCCCCATGACACTTTAACCATGTCCCCAAGCAAATTTCCAATCATTCAGCGGGCTTCCCACTCTGTCTAGTCAATAGCTGGAAAGGCAACAGGGCTCCCCAGCAGAGTACAGGGCCAACTGCCTTAACCATCTACGCTCTTATTAACTTTCCTCATCAGGACTTCCCAATCCTGAACTTGAAATGCTCCGATTTGTCCCATGAACTCTGGCTCTGACTTATTTCAGTTTTGGTTAACAGTGGTCAAGGCTGCAGTGAGAGACCTTGCTCTTCCTGCAAACAAAGGTTCACCTGGGGAAAGAGCAGAACAGAATGCTGGAGTGGCAAGTTTCCCTACTCACCGAACTTGAAGGCAGGCTGAGAGAACCATAATAGACTTCACATGCTTATGAACTGATTCTGCTAAAAGGTCACTTTATGTACCATAGTGTAGAAGGGGTAGCTGGGATTGAAATGGCCATGGCCACAGTACAGTCCTAATAGGTAAACATGCTGTGTGAGGAGAAATGTCAGTCACTGGCAAAGGATAAGGACAGCCAGGTATAACCACACCATGGACAAAGCCCTCTGCACCACGATGTACCCTAGGATAGATCATTTTGGCCACTTGCCCATATATGGCTTTGAGCCTGTGTAGCTGGCACAGAATCAAAGAAAGGCCCAGATAAGAACATAAATCTATACGGAGGAGGTTGGAGGGTAACAATCGTGGAGAAAACAATTCCTTTCTTACTGTAAGAGAAGGAAAATCATTGGGGGTTAAACCACACTGAGAACATCCCAGGGACCCACAACTAGGGCCTAAACATTGCTTCCAACAATTCCAAAATTTCTGACATTTAAAAGAAAACACTCCTTCATGATGACAAAATTCTCAACACCAGCCTGCTGTCTGGAACAAGAGGGAACAAGTGAGAGTGTGAGCTGGATCGATGGCAGTGCAGTATGCAACCAGAACAAACAAAAACGATGTCCAGCTCAGGTAGCAAAATCCTGGCAGTTCAGGTAGAGCGTGATTCCCACAGGCACGCTCCCATGCTAAGCTTGGAGACCACCTCTAAGAGGGAAGCTGCCCACGACGTCAGTCCTGCTCGTGGATAATGAGCCCACAGCTCACGATCTCTTTATTATTTTTAAAACTATGCATCTGAGAAGCAGGGAATGAGAATTCTTTTTCTCAACACATTGTTTTCCTCTCTAGCCTCCTTTACACTGCTGTTCTTCAAGAATCTGAAATTGAGCTCTGTTGTTTACTTTCTTATGAGTTCCCTGAGGTTTGACTGTTGGTGCCTGTGCAAATCAGTGATTAACATTCTGACTCCAATTCCTTCTTCAGAGTCGGCCAAAGGAGTCTAAGAAGTTGGCCACAAACACTCCCTGGGAACAATAGGCCCTTTCTACAAAATACAGGTTTGTCTTCCTTTGCAAAAACACAGGAGCTGGTCCTCTGGCAGAGAGGCCTACCTGAAGGCACACACTGTTCACTGCAAAGCAGAGGGCTCCCCAAACAAGAAAAACCAACCACCAGGTCATATGTCCAACAGAGTCAAGATTCTATCCCTGATTCCATTTATAGACCTGGAAAGGTAAATTACATGCTCCATCAGAAAGCAAGCAGATACAGCCATGAAAGCAACTGTCCTAGAAATACCTGGCTTTTAACAGTCTGGGCCGAGAAAGGCAAGGAGGCAACCACACAGTGACTCTCCTGCCCCCCAGACAATCTCAGAGCCCCATAGTACTCAGGTCTGAAAGACTTACTCATCTGTCCTGCTCACAAAAGACAGTCCAGCTGGCCCCCTCCTTCTCTAGCACCTAAACATGAGGTCATTAGAAAACTCAGTGCCACCTAGATGAGGCCTGGGTGACCTAGGAGGCAAGGAGGTCTGCCCACCAGATGCTCAGAGCATGGCTATTCACTATTTTACTCTAGAAAAACAAATAACAGCTTGTAGAAGCAAAAGTTCACAGCATCGGGCTCTCTGCTCTTTTCTGTTTTTATTCAGGACTGTTTGATGAGAGACAATCTTGCAATGTGATACAGTCGGGCTTTTCCAGAGAAGAGACAGGGTGTCTAGTCCCTGCTCTGCCCTTCACCAACCGGGCAACTTAACCTCCCTGTGCACTGCTTTCTCTGCGTGTGCACAAGGACGATCAGAATGCCACCCTGCTTCTTCTCACACGCCTGATATCAGGATGGAATGAGATAACAAAAGCAAATATTTTAAGAGCTGCTTAACAAATGGAAGGCATTGTTATTTTCATTCTTTGCACCAACTGGAATCAGAGCCTGGGGACATAGAGAACTGGGATACAAGGCTGATGCACATCAGCAGGAGGAACACTGGCTGCTTATCATCCCTGTCCTGAAGAGGTCTTGGCAGAGGACCACGGAGAGGAACTTCAGGGCACCTCTGAGCCATGTCAGTCCAAGGAATCCATGGAAGTGCAGGGGTTGGATCCATAAGATGGGACTCCTGACGCTCGGATAAGTCTCTCGAATACTCTGGATAGGCTTGTGAGGTCAAGGCTCTGGCTTTCATTTCTGTGCTTCCCAGCTGTTAAAAGCACTTAAACACAGGCAGCTGGACTCGCCCCAGCCTGCTCTCCCCTGGTGAGGAGAGACAGTGTGGTGAGAGTTTGGGTGGGCTGACAGCGGGCTGAGCTGTCCTCATTGCCCTGTAATCTTCCCCTGGGAATATTTTTCTCATTATGAGGGAAACCTGCGGTTCAAGTCAACTGCTTCCGTGAAAAGCTCCATCACGTGGAACAATGTGCAAGGTAGAATTATTGCAGTTTGAGGAGGACTATTTGTTTGTTTGGAGAGAAATGCTTTTGTGTGTTTGTTTGTGTTCTTCTATTTTGCTTTACACTTTTGTTAGTGTGTTAGTATTAGGTTAAGCGTCCTAAGGTCTGGGGCTTCATGTCCTTAAGTCAGACTACAGCAGACCAGACTAGACTAAATTGAGATATTTTTTTGGCTACTCAGGCAGAGAAGAGCTGAAGTCCAAAGCACAGAGGCAGCGTGCTGCAAAATCGCTCCATTATCCCAACACAGATAATCTCATCTAAAGCTGCTCAAAACCATTTGAAGGCCAGGCCAGAATATACATATAGGAATCATGCTTGAAACACACACACTCCACTTGAATCTCCAGATGATTTAACAACAAGGAAAACTTGAATTTTTTAGAGAGTCTTTGGCCAATTTAGACAAAATTCACAGACTTTACTCTGTGGCAAATCATGAATTGTTTCTAGCATGTGGGGCTCGAGACCATTTTGTCTCCCATCTTTCACATGACATGGTATATCTCCCATTCTTGGCACATGCATAATGTAAGAGCAACGACAAAAGGAAAAGAAAGAAAAAAAGGCCGTGTGAATTCACTCCTCTCCTGGTTTCCTTACTTCTTTCACCCCCAGGCTCCAGTCCCTTCTAAGTGGTCGCCATTCACTGACAGGTCTTTGTACTCTTCGTGACCTTGGCAGCCCTCATTCACCCATCCAACAAATATTTCTTGAGTGCCTACTATGCACCAACCCTGAGCTTGATGGTAGAAACACAGAAAGCACTAAGAAGACCCAGTACCTGTTTTTGTGGTACTCACCTTGTGACCACGAGACAGACAAAACTAACGAGTAAACAGACAAAACATCTGAAAGTTGTAATAACTTCTAAGAAAGAAACAAACAAGAGTCTAAGATTAAAAGCTACAGAGCGATACCTAAAAATCCTTTGCAATGATAAGACAGCTTTCCTCCCTCCCTGCCTCCTTTCCTCCTTTGCTCCCTTCTCTCTCCAAAAATATTAGAAATATATGTTCTAGGAGTTGATTCATATCACAGGACAGTCAATTACCTATCTCTTCCCAAAGTCTACCTCAAAACTTAAGCTAAAGTCACTGAAAACAAAGGATCTAAGATCTCTTCAGTTCATCTAAGAAGCTCTCCAGCTTTCCTGTCAACCTCCAAGAAGAAATCTCCTCTCTTCCCAGTGGGTACTCTAAGGAACTCCAGTGGGCTAAGGACCATCCAAACTATCTCCCATGCACTGCCCTTGGGAAATAAAAAAATAACTGCAATCAACTGCACAATGAAGATCTGGCCACTAGATCAAAGCCCCCACTAAGGGTACGTTGTGTGTTTTCAACTTCTTGGTATCAATCACCCTTACTGATGTGTACGTAAATATTTTTGGGGTTGTTGTTGTTTGTTTGTTTGTTTTTTAGTATTGATAATGATAAATTTGGCCCACTTTAATCTCCGAATTTCTCTAACCTTTACTTTTAAAACCCACGTTTCACATCTAAAATTATTTTTATCCCAATGTCTTCTATAT
Organism: Marmota flaviventris; assembly: GCF_047511675.1. Lineage (NCBI taxonomy): Eukaryota > Metazoa > Chordata > Mammalia > Rodentia > Sciuridae > Marmota > Marmota flaviventris. The sequence goes on from NC_092500.1 coordinate 97,739,116, forward strand.
TTATATATCTTTTTAAAGTGGTGACTAAAATGGGAGGGGGGGAATAATAAGGAACTGACTAATGCAAAGGTTATCAAAAGGATTATTTTCCTTGAAACTCACATTATTTTTAGTATAGTTAAACACTTTTTCCTCAACAGCTTTTAGTCAAATAATGACTAGTAGGTATTTTTCTTTCAATACTTGTACCACATAATATTTTCCCTTTCTCTATTTGTGTATTTAAGTCCCTCCTTAAATATCATTTTTTAAAACACTGACTGAATTCATTTTTTTCTAATGTTCCAGAGTAATTTCTGACATTTTACAGCTTAGAATATAAACTGCACATGGGCAAGACTATGCCTTTCCTGTTATGCTTACTATCAAATCACTTCACGAAAAACCAAGTCAATTCTTTACAGACCATTAGATTGGCTCCAACAGCTGTGTCAATGGTTTCTGAGGCCAACCCAGCTTTGTTCTTCAAAGCATAAACTTATATACTTGTATGAAAGTTTTGTTTGAGCTCTTTTGTTAGCAAGAGATCGCGAGGGGACGAGGTGTACAGTTCCGCTGCAGCTTGGCTGATCTGTTCTAACTAGTTATATTCCCGCTATGCTGTATTACTCACAATCTTAACAATTACATCTTTCTACATGTTAGATACCACATCACTTGGTCAATAGAAGACTGGGACAAACTATCTTAGCAAGTGCATTACTGAGTGAAAGCCTGAAGGTAGGAACCCATCGAGCTGCCTTTTGTCAATTCACTCTCGTCCCTATGGCTACAAGAAGGAAATATCTGATGGAGATTTTCCAAAAACAGAATTCTAAACTGGAGTTGAAACATAACACTTTCAGAACATAAAAATAGGCAGGATGTGGGGGAGTGGCTATCAACAACTCCACTACTCACCATGAGCAGACCCTTGCTCATGACCTTGGGCAGGCCTCAGCATCTCTTGCCTAAAATGCTGCAAGCACACAACCTCCCCTTCCCTATCCCTACACACTGGTTTCTAGTCCCATGTTCTCCCATCCCAACTTACCCACCACAGATCTAACTGGTCAGCCCAACTACATTTCCTGGTCCGCAATTCCTGAGCACAGTGTTCAAACACCTTTCAGCCTCCTGCCATTCTCCCACTCTCTACACTTTCTATTCACATAGAAATTCTTGCTTCTTGCAATTCTTTCAACAAATCATCTGTTTTCACTGGTCTGAGCTCAGACCATTCGGGGAATGCCATTCCTTCTTCTCTACCTTGAATGCTTTTCTCTCCTTTCAGGCTCATTTGAAATAAGCCCTCTTCTTTGAACCTTTCAAAAGTTCCTCAGGGTTGTCAGCAGATGCTGCAGATCCCTCCCAGTCCTCCTTCAGCACTTGGCAGGTGGCACTGTAGTTACTGCAGTACCTGGCTGTTACCTCAATAGACTGTGTGCTCCCTGGCCACATGGAAGGTGCTCGTCTGTTGCACTGACATTGCCTCAGTTTTGCTACTCAGCTCCCCCAAAGAATACCACTGGAGAAGACAGGACATCCTTTTGGGAGATCATTCCAGAAAAAGGCCAGGGACAAGTGTGGAAGAAAAATCCACCTCTCGCTATAGAGACTAAAAACACTTCCAAGTCTTTGGACAACAACTGACTTTAAAAGGAATAAAATTCTGATATGTGCTACAATGTGGATAAAGTGGAATTAGTCACAAAAGGACAAATGCTATATGGTTCCACTTATATGAGACATCTGGAAAAGTCAAAATTCACAAAGAACAGTAGTTATTAGAGGCTGAAGGAAAGAAGGGCATGTTAGTGTTAGAGTTTCAGCTGGAGAAGATGTAAATGTTCTAAAGATGGACAGTGGTGATGGTTGCACAGGGATGTGAATGTACCTAATGCCAATGAATTGTACTTAAATACAGTTAAAATGGCAAATTTTAAGTTCTGTACACCTGAGAGCTCAAAGCAAAATTTTTTTGAAAAGGGAATATAAAGGGCAATGATATAGTAGATTTGAATTTGTTCACCAACTCAGATTACTCAAATGAAGAGATTGCCCTCAAAGCCTTAAAAAACTGAATAATTTTGTAACTAATGACTGGAAATTTATCTTCCAAATAAATATTTTCCAAAGGGAAAAATATGTGAGATACACTTAAATACCTCTCATTTGACTCAACCAATATATATTGTCCACCTCTTTTAGGCCGCATGCTGGACACTGAGCAGAGGTCAAAGTTGATTAAAAGTCATCGAAGGCATCCCAGGGAGAATGAGACATATACACAAATAACTCTAGTGCTGGACTGACATGGATTGAGGTCTGTATAAAAAAATAATAATAATACAAATACAGTTTAGGAGAAAGGACAACAGGAAGTTTAAGGAAGTTTTCCAACACAAGTTCAGAAAAGGCAAATTATAATCTCTTACGAAGGGAGTCTAATGCACAACCCTGTCCTACCTGCACCTTTGTGTCCTCACCAGCAAATGAAGGGAGGGCTTGGCATGCTCAGAGGTCCTTCCCGCTAGGACCATTTACACAGTGTGGGGACAGGCACAACGCTTCTGGATGTTTGGCTGGAGCTGACCCAGGAGGTCATTCTCTCACCCTGCTGACCTCCATCCCACAGCTGCTCCATTCCACCACTCACAAAACAGCTCAATCCTTAACGGACTACCTCTGCATTTTATCTCTCCTCTGTACTCACAAAGTTAAAGCATCCTGCAGAATAGCTCCTTGGGTTTCAGCAAATATAAAAGAAACGCACACACACACCTACATGTTTTGTGTTTCCAACACTCAAATTAAATTTGTACATCTCTCTACAAGATCCATCTACATATGGTTTTATAGTTTAGAAAAACAGTCCTATTCTTACTTTTCCAGATTTTTCATGCTTTATGGAATAATAAAATATCTAAAAGAAATATTTTACATTATTTAAAATGAACAAGTTTATATTCTATCAACTTTGAGGAACTCATATTTGACTTTTTGGATGTGTACACAGCAAATGTGCTTGTAATATGTACGAATCCTACATATTTCCTTCTATTTTTCTCAGATATCTTCAAAAAATAAGAAAGCCTGGTTCAAGTAAAAACAATGTTACCTCACAATTTTATTAATGCATTTTTAAAGGTGCAATCTATTAGAATTATTCTTTTGCAATACTGCAGTGACTTAAGTATCTGACAAAAAAAAAAAAAAAAATCCTGAACACGGGCAACATTATGTCCTAGTGGAAAGCTCTACAATGCAATTACAGTGGCTTCTGGATCTCTCTGCCTGTGTTCTAATCCAGGCTGTGCATTTCCTGTCTGCAAATCTTAGGCAGGTAATATAACTTCTCTAATCCTCTATCCCTGCACCTCTGTTAAGTTTAGGTAGAGTAATACCTAACTCAGAGGGTTGTACCAAGGCTGAAACACATGGACTGACTTAAAGCTCTTAGCACAGTGCCTGACATGTAGCCAATATTTAGTAAATAATTTGTTACCCATCAACTTGTATTCTTATTCTATGTAACCATAGACATTTTCATTTAGTAGTTTTGCATCTTGGTTCTCCTTACTTCTGTCTTGCTTAGAGGAATAACATGGGGAAAACTGAGGTCACAACTATAAAGAAATGTGAGCTACAGGAAAACACAGAATTCCTTTGCTGGTTTTAAAGGAGCAAGCTCTATGTTATAGAGTCCTCTGTTGGGAGGTCACATGGTAAGGGACTGAGGGCAGCCTCTGGATAACATCTAAGAAGAAACAGAAATCCCCTGTCCATAACCATGAGATGCTACATTCTTCCATTGAAAGCAAGTTCTTCACCAGCCAAGCCCTGGGTGAGACCACAGCCCTGGCTGACACATTAATTACAGTCTTATGAGACCCTATGTGGATGACCCAGATAAACTAGGTTGAGATTTCTGATCCTGAGAAACTGTGCAATAATAAATATGTTGTTTTAAACCATTACTCCTGTGGTAATTTGTTATACAGCAATAGAAAACTAATAAAACTAAAACCAATGTAGTCATTGGGAGTAGTGTAGGCAGATACTCAGAGTACAAAATACACACATAGACACACACAAACACACACACACACAGAGAGAGAGAGAGAGAGAGAGAGAGAGAGAGAGAGATATTTCTATGATTCTACCATTCTTTTAGGGATTTAGCCTTATTGGAACACCATAGCAGGAAAAGACAAAGATCCAAAGTCAGTATTCTGGATTCAGTGGTAAAATATTCTCCATTGTCTTATAGTTTTCTATGACATTTCATCAAACAAGTAGTAACCAGAGGTTATTATTTGTTTTTAATTTTCTGCTTTCGATTTATCCTCAAATTAGGTAAGTTAGCCTTTCCGGAAACCAAACTGGGCAACAGACTTTGTCAAGGTCCAAATCCTCTTGCCACATTGCATTACCTATGGGCATGACTGGATATTTCTCAGGGCTCAGTTACGGGAAAGGTTCACAAATCAGTCACCCAATGTTGATAGCCAACAATGTAACTTAGTTCACATAAAATATATTCACACAAACCAGGAGATCAGAAAGCCTTTTGTTAAAACGTAGGTTCTGAGTCCTTTTTCTACTTAATTACTATAATTTTCTAGCTCCTCTCACAAACAGATCCTACATGCCATTCAGCCACTGCCCCGTGTTCTTACAATAACATCCCCTTCCATTTCACCAGTGTCTCCACTTAATCAGACTGGGGCCTTCATAAAAACTTTCCACAGAATCAGGAAATTTAGAATAAGACAGTTCTGGAGTAGGATCCAGTCCTACTCTCTAATTTTACCAGAAGAATTGTGTGGTCCATGGAAGTCCAATGGTGGGCTCAAGTTTAAAAGTATGATCCTTTGAGCCTTCCCACTGCTTCCTGAGAATGTGGACGAGGAATGTTTTAGTCAGCTTTTTCATCACTCTGACCAAATTACCCAGCCAGGGCAGCTTAGAGGAGGGGGAGTTTATTGGGGGTTCATGGTTTCAGAGGTCCCCATAGATAGCTGACTCCCTTGCCCTGGGTCCAATATGTTGTAGGTCATCATGGCAAAAGGGCACAGAACAGGAAATCTGCTCAGCTCGTAGTGGGGTCAGGAAATGAAGAGAGAAAGAGAGAGGAAGGGGACACAGGGAAGATGCACCATTCCAGGGCACACCTCTAGTGACCCACCTCCTCCAGCCACACCCCACCTGCCTCCAGTTACCACCTCATCAGTCCATTCAATCTACAATGGTCTAATTCAGTTCGTTCTCACAATCCAATCATTTCACCTCTGAACATTCCACATTAAACACAGGAGCTTTGATGGGACACCTCATATCCAGATCATAACAAGGAGTATGTTTCTCTCTTGACCTTCTCTTCCACCTTGTCCTATATCTGTCTGTTCTGATGGCTGTCGCCTCTGCTAAGTATGCCTTTTGCCAGAGACACATTTCTGTGAAGCACTGTCTATGAATGGAATGGTTCTCAGGAACCTCCTGAGACACTCATGATCCACCCCAAATTGTTGCCACTGCTGTCAATACCCAAAGTTTCAGCCAAAACTGGCAATAAAAATAAACTACTGGTTCTACTGCCTAAGTGATGAGCTAATGTACAACATAATCCTACTACTCCCTGCAGATTCACCAACTGCAGCTCAGGGGGAAAAGTCAGGATGGAAATCTATTCATTTAAATTTAACAAATATTTGCAGAGATATTGCTTATAATTTCACTATAATTTATTTAGTTATCTACTCAACAAACACTGAATATCAATCATATGACAGTCAAATTGCTACTGGAAGTAAAAAGATGATATAAAAAAATCTCTCTCTCTCTCTCTCTCTCTCTCTCTCTCTCTCTCTCTCTCTCAGTTTACAGTCTAGTGAAGAAGCCAAATTTTTAACAATTACAATAGGAGCCTTCATTGAGCATTTACTATGTGTCAGGCTGGTTTGAAGTGCTTTAGATGGATTAATTTCCTTAATTCTCATTTGAGGTAGGCATTATTTGTATCCCTGTTTTATTCATAAAAAAAAGAAAGGTTTTTGTCCCAACTGTATACTTTTATTGTTTAAGCAGATATTTACCTACTAAGGTAGAGCCAGGGCTCTAAGTCCTAGGGATACAGTAGGGAACAAGAAATGAAAATCTCTGCTCCCTTAGAGCTTAGAAGGCCACAAATATCAAACAAAAAGTAACTAAATCAATGTTAGAGAGTAACAAGAGCTATACAGAAAAACAAACAAACAATACTTTGCACCTTTGGGTTATTTAGCATGATGTGTGCTGTGTGCATTAATAACCTATTTTTCTCTTGTTGGTCTGTTTTTCATTAGCCTAATTTACAGGACTCAACTGGAAAGCCTAAGATGATGGCAGAAAAACATTTTCTTTCCTCCCCTGCACCTGTCACTTCATCTCTCCAGGTGTTAGGGGTCCTCATCTCTAAAATGGAGGAGTTAGACCACAGGGCCTGCAGGTCTTTCTAACATCCCATAAGTGACACCTGGGAAGAAGGAAGATGTTACTGGTGATATGGAAAAAGCCAATGAAATATCTTATGAGCTGCTGGACACGAGACTCCATAGCTCCTGAACCCAAGGCTGGCAGAGAGGACATGGGGAATAGCAGAAGTTTCTCCCAATGGCTCATATGCCCCAGGGTCACCAGCACTGGGGGGAAAAGTGATAAGGAGGTGCCATGAGAACACCCCCACTCCCACCTGGTGACTAGACAAGGACAGCATGAAGGTGAGAGCTTGAAGCTCCTCAAAACCAGAACCTGTCAGATGAAACATAGCTAAGAAAAGGGCCTTTCCAAGGTCTCAGGAAACATTAATTAAACTGGCCCTTCTCCTCCCAGCTTGCACCAACAGTGTCTGCTCCACTCCACCCCCCTGAAGTGTGAAGCTCGGCAGGGCTTTAATACAACTTCCTTCAATCAGATCTTCCTTTAATCATGATCTGGTGGAAGTTGACAGAACCCAGGGTACAATGGCTGGCAGGAAGAGCTCCCGCATCCAGTGAAAGAATTTCAACTCCTTAAACTCAATGGCCATGGCTGTGTTGTTCCCTTCCTCTCCTTATTCTTTTCTCCGCCTTTCTTCATACTGTTCTATGCCAGTCCTTATTCCCCACTTTCTTATTTCACTCTCAAAAATACTAATTACCTAAGGTGGAGAAATCTCTATTCCAATTCGATAGAATCTGTTCATATCACAATAATTGTCTAAGTAGTCCAATGAATTGGAGCTAGATTTGATAATATCTTTAAAAGAATGGACAATTCATCTTCAGTTTGACGTTCATGAAAATGCCAGAAAAAATAAGAATGTTTCACACAGGCTGGTCCTCAGCATCCTTTGACAGATTTCAACAAAATTCAGTATACAGAAGTTACAGAAATGATGTTGAACAACATACGCCATCTTTTTATGGCAAGTTCTGTGTTTTGTTTGTTTAATCACATGTCAATCAAAGAGAAGGAAGCACAGTGATAAACTGATACATAATGAACTTGGAGCCAAATTATCTCCTTGCTCTTTAAGGAGAGGGAAAAGAGAATTTCCATGGGGAAGGGAAAGAACATCTTTTTCTATGCACCAGCAGGAATATGTCTTAGAAAGAGAGAGATGGGACAAACACACAAAAAAAGTACATGTAGATAAACGATTATGACTTTGAAGAGCTAAATATATGAAAGCAGAGAGAAGGCCATAACAAACACAGAGACAATAACCAGGTGGAAAAAAGAGGTGTTGCTGGGAAAGCTTCATAGGGAAGGATATTTTTTTAAAGCTCTGTTTTGAAAGTGAGAGACAGCTACGATCAGATGGAGGTGCCCATCTACCCGCGCACTCACTCTCCCACTTAACCTCTGCACTGAATGACACGAAAAATCTACCATTACAAAACACAGTCCATTGGGCTAGGAGATGGCCATCTGACTGACTCATTTAGCAGGGGAACTTTTTATAAAAGCAACAAATGGGTCCCAAATCCAAACAACTCCATAAAAAGCTCTGATGAAATATTTAATATGCATTTCATACATCTTACATAACCCTCCTAATAACCCACTGTGAGTGCTAGGTATTATTAGTGGCCCATTTTCAAATGAGGAAACTGAGCCCCAGAGGTTAAAAAACATACCCAAAGTCACAGAACTAATATGCTACTGAGGCAGAGTTCAAATATAGGTGTATCGAATTTTTAGAGTAGGTGTTCTTAACCCCCATGCTAGATAGGTGCAGGAATATAGAGAAATCAGATCTCTAATGAGGCAGACTTAAAATAAAGACTGGCACAAAGTCATCCAAGACATAACACTCTATTATGCCATGGCGTAATACAATGTGTTTCTCTACCACCATCCATTCCAATAAAAATTTTATTTGGTACAACTCCATCCTTTCTTCCCGAGTGTGTGTGTTTGTGTGTGCAGAGGCTGTATAATTTCTCTAGTTAAAGGGAAAATTGGTCACAGAGGACTCGCTGTTTGCACTGAGAAGAGAGACTCCTGCTGTCCACCAGCCCTCACTGGTGCTCTTACCCAAAATCATCACTCCCTCTGCTAGCCATAGAACCTCTGAGAACAGATGGTCAGGGATGGATGTGGGTGAGGCAGCCATCCCTGTAGCCTCCCAAGTGCTTCGTCACTAGAAACAAACGGATGGAAGTAGCTGGGGACAGAGACAGAGTGGAGAAAGATGCTGAGGCAAAAAGACACTAGGAGAGGCAGTGGAACTTCCACACAGCATGTACTGTTATTTTCCCTGCAATGGAGTTAGCTTGGTCTAGTGCCTGAAGAGAAAAACACTAGTCCATAAACAGACTATTCCTGAATCCCATTAGTGTCCAATGAACAGGCAGACAAGGACCAGAAGACCTTGGGGTCTTCTCCTTACTCTGCATGTGGTCAGGCTGCCCTCTTAGCCAACTGTATGTGCCTTGAAGGGAAAGGGAGGGAGGATGTCACTAAGCAGTACAGACTTTGGTGACAAGTTGCGGGACAGACGCTGGGAAATGAGCTTGGTCTACCTACAAATATCAGAATTGAAAAGACATAAAGATACAAGCACAACATTTGATTCACCTTAACTGCTTCCACTTAACTGCACATACTGCTTGTTTCATTCAAAGACAACCACCTGCCACAGCCCGAGTGTGTCACGTTCTCCTATGGCTTCAACTGTCTGCCTCCCTAACCCATCTTGGGAATTCTTGCTCATTCTCCAAATATGAGGTCCAACACTATCTTCCCACTCTGACCACCAGAAGTGTTCTCTCCCAGGTAGGCATGCTCACCCTATGAACTGGGTATTATGTACATATCATAACATTATGATGCACCATTTGCATAAATCTTGTTCCCACTAGATGGCAAGTTCTTTAAGGGCAGAAACCAGCCAGGTCTTTTAAAGATGGTATCTGCCACTAGTTCATGTAGACACTGAATAAAATAGTGCACAGAACTCACCTGATTACACAAGGAAGAACAAAAAGTTTGGTTTTATAGAATTTAACATAAGATTAAATCAACAAGCATTGATGACACTGAAGTCAAATTCAAAGTTAGCACTTGCTGTGTATTCAGAGCTGCTCTAAGCACTGAGTAGGGCTGAGAAGCTAAGGGGAGGAAAAACATTACATAAGATGTGTCCTCTACAAAGTATGGAGTAGTATACACAAGAGTCTCTTGCACATGGACAAGTGACCACATGTATGTACATGAATATATTTACAGCACACTTGTTCACAAGTGTGAAGCCCAGCACTAACCCGCATATTCATCAATGGGAAAGTGAGTGAATTAACTGAGTACAATCATATACAACAGAACATCATATGGAAGATGAATTAAATGAACTACAGTGGCATTAAGCAATATAGATGAATGTTAACATTACAATATTAATAGAAATAAAGGAAATCCCCTAATCAAGAAGTGGGAAAAAGAACTAAACAGACATTCCTCAAAAGAAGAAATATAAATGGCCAACAAATATATAAAAAAAAAATATTTAATATCTCTAGCTGTCAGGCAATGAAAATCAAAACTACATTGAGATTTCGTCTTACTCCAGTTAGAATGGCAATCATCAGGGATACAAATAATAATAAAATCTGGTGAGGATGTGAAGAAAAAAAGTACACTTGTTCATTGGTGGTGGGATTGCAAATTAGTACAACCACTTGGGAAAGAAGTACAGAATTTCCTCAAAAAGCTAGGAATAGAACCACCATATGACCCAGCTATCCCACTCCTTGGTATTTATCCCAAAGAACTAAAATCAGCATATACAATAATATAAAAGCTCAGTTCACAATAGCCAAGTTATAGAATCAGCCAGGTGCCCATCAACAGATGAATGAATTAAAAAAAAATGTGGTGTATATTCACAATGGAGTTTTACTCAGCCATAAAAAAAAATGAAATTGTATTATTTGCTGGTAAATGGATGGAACTGGAGACTATCATGCTAAGTAAAATAAGCCAGACTCAGAAAGCCAAAGGTCGAATATCTTCTCTTATATGAGGAAGCTAGAGCAAAGTAACAAAGGAAAACCAGACAAGAGGGGGATCCTATGAAATAGAAGGGAGATGGATAGAGTAGATGGGAGGGATTGAAGAGCAGGGAAGAAGGATGGGAAGTTAAAGGAACTGCAGAATGAAACTGACCAAACTATGCTGTGTACATGTATGAATACACCACAGTGAATGCCACCTTTATGTATATCTATAAAGCATCAATTTAAAAAATAATAAATAGAAGGAAGATCAGGAGAGTAGAGGGAGAGGAACAGGGAAATGGAAGAGAGGATGGAAAGAGGAAGTACTGGAAATTGAAATGGAGTAAATTAATCCCACTATTATATACAACTATAATGCATGAATAGAAATATTTAAAAAATAAATCCCAAAAGATTGTATATGGTTATTCACTTTTTAATAAAGTTTAAAGACAACTAAAATATGTTGTAGCAATGCATAAATTTTATATGTTTTGTGTTCTCATCTATTTTAGGACTACCTATAGGGGAAAAAAAACATGAGTGGGGAGGGTAAAGAGAAGACACACTTAGGATTGAGATGAGGGTCATCCTAGGTAGGAGAAGGAAGATGTGAGCAAGACCACCCTCTGGTCAGATATAGGTTATTTTGAAAGCCCTAGCTTTTGTTTTGAGGATAGGTGTAGAGTCACTCTGGCAGAATGAATGTTTTTGTCCCCCAAAAGCATGTTCTTCAAATTCTATTCCCTAATGCAATGGCAACAGGAGGTAGATTGCAAGGCAGTTAGGTCATGAGGGTGGAGCCTGCCTGAATGGGATTAGTGCCCTAATAAAGGGGACCCTTCTACTACGTGAGGGCACTTGTGAGAAGAGGCAGTCTGCAGCCCAGCGGAAGGCCCTCACCAAAACTCAACTACATTAATACCCTGATCTCAGATTTCCAACCTCCAGAAGTGAGAAAAATCAACCTCTGCTTTTCATAACCTTCCTAGTTGATGGTTATTCGTTAGAGCAGCCCAAACTGACTAGGAAGTTGCTTATTATATTGTTTAAGTAAAAATATGAAAATAATGTGTCACAAAGGATTATAATCAATTCAACTCTTTGCAAATAAAGTCCAATATTAAAAATAAACCAAAAAATGAATTTATAAGAAAATGATAATATGGTGCCTGAATCACATAAAACTAAAATTAGAGTCCTAAAAGGATTGAGGAGGGGGACAGAGAAAACATTCCACCCCAATTCCACCAGTAGACGATGTCTAGATAACCAGCTGAAGGCAGGCAAGACCGGCCTCTGTCCGGCCCTGTGTGGTGTGCGCTCTCCACGTTCCTCCGCGGTGTGGTCTGAGGGGCCATCTCACTCCTCTTGGCATCAGCACAGGAAACAAGCGCTGGGCTGCGCCAGATACATTCCAGTTGCCTCAGCAACCATAGAGCACTGGTGGCCCAGCACCAACCTCATCTTTGAATATTCTGCCCCTTTTCAAACTTCATGGTAAATTCGTGCTTGTGACACTGAGTATGCGGAGCTGCTGGCAAAAACATCACTGTGCGCCTGCCTGTGTTTGCGCATGAACATCAAGCAGTTCTATCATCTTTCAGAAGTTACACTAAGCAGAGGAGCTTGGACCATAGGCCCTGAAGAGAGTGTACAGCAGATGTCAGAGGAAAAGACAAAGGAGCCGGAGGGGGGAGATCCCCAGAAGGGACACTGACTCTGGAGAGAACCCGCCCCAGGGAGAAGCAGTCCACCAAAGGCACAGGAGCTCCCACTTCTCCCAACACCCTCAGACCAGGCCCCAACAGGAAAATTTCAGTTGATGCCAGCTTTTTTTTTTTTTTTTCTTTTCCCCAGATATAGCTGGGTAATCAAATGTTGAAACTAGAAAGGCAAATTTTATCTCTTCTCCTAAACTTGCGCTTAGCGTAACTGTGGACATTTTTAGTCAGGCTCGATAGCAAATGAAGTTTTCCTCCTGGATAAGACTAGAGAAGAGCTAGATATGGTTTAAAATTAAATTAAATTTAAAAACAGTAAATGCGGGACTGGGGTTGTGGCTCAGTGGTAGAGTTCTCGCCTAGCACGGGTGAGGCACTGGGTTCAATCCTCAGCATAAAAATCAATAAAAATAAAGGCATTATGTCCACCAACAACTAAAAAATATTTTTAAAAAAACAGTAAATGCACTGTGTGGTGTCATTACATATTCAAAACATAGCTAAGGAGCAGAGTTCACCTTTGAGTTCTACCCTTCCACATCTCAGCATGGGTCTCTAGTTTCAAGTAGACCCTTTCCTCGGCTTATTCTGGTTCCTCTTAGCACAGACAACTGTATAATGGTGATCGCTCTCCTGCAGGCACACAAATTCAATCTACTTCCATACTTCAAAATGCTCTCCTTACATACTCCCAGCAGATACCCTACATTTCCCCTGCCTAGCTAAATCCTGGGCCTCCTTCCCAGTAAATAATCTTGGTGAGATCTTGCCAAAATATTTCTTAATCACATATTTTCTCTTTTTAAAACAAGTTATAGATGCAGTATGTAACCTTTGTTCCCAGTTCTTGCCATGTTTTCAGAAGCCCTGTGTCATTTAATGTTAAGCTTGTTTGGCTTCTTGGAGCCACCAGCAGTTATAGTTTATTTTAGAGCCAGTATTTAAATTCCAGCTCAATCTCCATGAAGTAGAGTTACTCCTCTAACCTTGCTCTCTAAATGCATGCAGTCTTGACCAGGTGATCACAAAGGTCTTCCAATCAGCCTGCAGGGGACTTGAGGCTGGACTTCAGGGGGCAGCTAGGGCTAGGGTATCCTGCAATAGCCTCCAGGCTCCACCACTCTCCACCAGGGTTCCTAGGGTTGCCCTGAAATGTGGGTTCTTTGGTCCCAATCCAGAGAAGCCTAAAGAGAAGTGGTAACAATCAGCTGGCTCTACCTTATGCCATCCAAGATGGTTCTGCAGCAGGATTTAGGCCCATGTGAGTTGTGGGGAAGCCCAGCAGATGGCCAGGGGGATAGTGAGCTCCTACTCTCTGATGACTGAGATCTGGTAGTTACTGACACCTTAAGGTCAAGGGAAAAATCAAAAGAACCACTGAAAACTAAAGCAGAAATGATTAGAAAGCCCCAACTTGAACTGTAGGGGCTACCCAATGTTCCTGTGTGACACTCATCTCCAGCTGCTTCTAGATCAAGTCCAAGTGCTTTCCCCGGCACTCAGGCCTTTAAACATGGTGCAGAAGCCTCACCTTTCTCTCTTTCCCTGTACCCAGCAGCCTCTTCTGGAAGATGGTCTCCTTTCTCTCCCCCAAAGGTTCCCCCTTCAGTCAAGTTTTCCTCAAGCACCCTGGTGTGGATGAGACGATGGGCCTGGCTAGAGTCAGAGTGGAGCAGCCCAGAATCTAACAAAGGCACCACCATTTCCCTAGCCTTGCTCAGATTTCTGTAAACAGGAACAATAGAAATGCCTATCTTACATGGTTGATATGACTATTAAATGAGTGAAAACCTATATAATACTTGATCAGTATTTGGCACATGGCAAGCTCTCCATAAAAGTTGGCTGCTGTCACTGCAATTATTATTATTCTAATTCACAATGAACTCTCTCCCTCTTTTTAAAACTCCTTCAGCACTCATTTGCATTTGGCATTGATCACAAACTGCTTTGTGTTGTCAGGTATCTTTTTACACATGCATCTTACTCAACTAGGCTGCAAGTTCCTTAAAGGTAAAGGTCAGGCTTATGTGCTTTCCTTTCTCTACAATGCTTGAAAGTGTCTTAAACACGGGAACCCAACAAATGCTTCTTCTTTAACAACAACATACAATACTTACAAAGCTCTACTTCAGCCAGAAGTGTGCTAAGTCCTTCAATTCACTTCATTTATTGATTTCTCATACTTAGGAATCTTGAGTAAATAAATGTGTGCACCCAATGATGTGTCTACCTATTTCTTATTTTTAAAAGATTTTTTTGAGGAAACTTTAATTTTAAGAACTACAAAGCACTAAGATTCAGTAGACAAAGTTGTTGATGTGTAATCTCTGTGCCACTTCAATAATATCCCAGACCCCTTCTAACAATCAAGGTGTGCAAAACGGTCTCTGAAGCGCACAAAAGCTCATAAAAGACAGAATGGCCAATTCCTGACAGATGTAAACAATAATCTCCTGGTTTATCACTGAGCTCCAGGCCCAAAAGAACATTTGAGGAAATGAACACAAACTGAATCCATCATAACCACCAACTGGTGTCCCACTTACTGGAAAGGAAAACCCATTCGTCCCTGATGAATACAGGGCACTGATGTCAGCAGATCAAGAAGACAAATAAGTAAAAAGAATAATTTCATAAACTATAAGAACAGCACCATTCTCAGGAGTGACAGAAGATAATATTTTAAACTGTCTTATGAAACAATGGGATTTCACTTTGGGTTAAATTCAGTGGTAAATACTAATCATGAAGATTTCTTATAAAAATATCCACTGTGTACTACATGAAATATCCATGAATGTTTAGTCTGACTGGCTAGCTGTGTCTGAGGCAAGGCTGATATACTCTCTATGGATTTAAAAACTGTTTCTTTCACATTCTTCTTTTAATGGCCAAGAAGAAAAAGGTTGCAATCATCCACTTCTGTTCAATTATATGAATATAATACCCCATTTTATCTTAATAAAGATTTAGATAAGAATGTATTATAATTTGCTGATACATTTAAATTAAGTTTGATAAAGACCACCTTCTCTGTGTATTCTTTTTCTCCTTTCTGTTACTCACATATAAATTCATATGTATGGGGAAAAAAGACTTTGGGGGCATGCACACACATGCTCTTGTGTTTTTTTATACTTGTTTCCTATATCTTGGTTTTCACCTAGAGAGAAAGTAGTATTAAAAAGCCATAAAAAAAAAAAAAAGTTGTCACTTTTATTTTCCAGAAACAACCAGGAAGTGCCCCAAATCTCAGGAGGGAACCTGTCCTACAGAAACTAGAGCTCCATTATCACAGACAGATAAGGGTCTGTGCCCTGAGGGAGTTATATATTTCAAAGGGTCTTTAAGCAGCATGGATTTTCAGTTTCATTTTTTCTATACTGTCCAAGGACAATTAAGTATAACTGATAAACAAATCAGCCAAGAATTATCAGAAACTTCAATATCAGTGTTTTTTGGATGGCTCTTTCCGGTCTGCCTGTTGCAAAAGCCAGAATTAACAGTGAAAAAAAAAAATATTTTTTTTCTGGGTTAAATGACACACCAAACTCTGTGAGCATCAGCAAGTCCCCCTGCCTGGGAAGGCATTCCTTGGGCCCCTAGGGTCAGGTCCTTCTTTTCAGCTGGCCTCGGCTCTCACGTCATCTCCTCAGGGCTTCCCAGACCACCCTACCTGGAAAAGCCATACCTTTGGTCTGGTCTCACATAACCCATTGTGTTTCTTTCAGAGCCCTGATTATTAGCAAAAATTATTTTGATTTTATTTCAGTTTTTTGTGTTTCCTCACACTAGAGTATTCCTGAGTACTAGAATTTACAGACTTTACTTTTATAGGTTGTATCCTCAGTACACAAATGGTGTATTATAATTAGATAATATAAAGGAATGACTGCTAGCTTCATAAGATGTGATAGGTATGATAATGTCATTTTGCTTTTCTTTTTTTTAGTCTGTTAAAGACATACTTACTATATAGATGAAATTACGAGGGATTTATATAGTACTTCAAAATAACAGGGTAGAGGAGGGGTGAAAGGTATGGAAGAACACAGAACAAGGTTAGTTAAATATTGATAATTGTTGAAGCTGAGTGATGAGTATATAGAGTTCATTATACCATTCTCATTGCTTTTTAATATTTGTAATTTCTGTAATAAAATCTTAAATTTAAACAGAAATATAAAAACATGTAATATTTCATATATCTAACTGATCTTAGGGTAAAGAAAGACTTTGTAAGCAAAATATCAAAGGAAAGGAATCACAGAGAATTTTTTTTAAAGCTAACTAAAGTAGATATTCATTCAATCTATCAAATTAGCAACAATTCAAAAAATGCCATAAATCAGAAGCCATGGATTCTTAGAGGTAATATATGCTGCTAAGAAAAATACTCACTCTACAATTAATAATTATTTTTATTTACTGAAAGAATTGTTAGAAGCACACATGATGTTTACATTCATCGTGTGTATATAGTAAAAGAAAATTTAGTAAAATTAATTGGTCACATTATTCCTGCACATTTTCACACACAGGACCAACATGCCTGCACTTGTGACTTGGCTGTCAATGTCTATGGCAAGTTGCCCTCATTATTCTCACGGCAATACATTTGTACTGAACTAATTACCAATTAATTTTATTTAGAAAGGTCAGGAACTAAGCAGAAAAGGTTGTGAGTCAACTTTATGAAGTACATATGAGAGGATCTACCAAAAGAAAAGGTAACAATAAGAAAAAATGTAACAACAACTGGAGAATTTTTGGAGAATTTTTCTCGGGACAATCTGTTTCTGAGTTTACCGTCTGCTGACATTCCCAGGAAAACAAACTCTAAACTCAAGCTCACAGGCTGCTTCAGTTCCTGGAGAAAGGGGAGTTTCATAATCAGCCAGACTTAAAAAGAAGTCCTGAGATGGTGACGTCCTCATCCCCTTTCTAGTCCTGGCCTTCTGAACCCACAAATAAATGAGAAAGTAACACGGTCCTGTGCTATCTATGTCATGGTCCAACAATGACCACAGTTAGGGGCCACAGAAAAAGAATGGGTAAATTCACTTATTAGAGCTCTTTTTGCATTTCGTCATCCATCTTAGTTATTTTATAGCTTAAATGAAAACTATTAGCCTTGACAATAAACATATAATCAAAAATAACTCAGATTTACTCATTGAATTGTGATCTGATGTCCTTGGCAGTGATGGAAGTGAGAATCATACTTACAGTCAGGAACTTGCATTCCTAACTTCAGTCCTATCTCCTATTTTCTGCAACACCCCATGGAAGCCACCAGATTTAGTGGTTCATGATACATGAAAACAAAACAAAATAAAAATATACCTGGAACCTCAGCAGGAAGACGATGAATTTGCTAAAAAAAGTGTAAACAGCTAACTTTATGCAAAATGCTTGCCTAAGACCACAGAACCCAAATCCTTAGCACATTATAAGAGAAAAGATGGGCCTATATCTGCCCCTGAACATATGACCCTGAAAAACAAAGAAAGCCAACAAGCTTGTTAGTGCTCTAGGTACAATAGAACCCAGATGCAGGTAGCTTACAGCCACCTCAGTAGCTACAATGATAAATGACCTCTTTACCCATGTGGCAGGTATGCCAGTCAATAGTAGGAGGCTATTAGGTCTAGTCTCAGTGGCATGCAGAGGAAAAGGCTTCCACAGAAGAATAGAAGAGGTCATCTTCAGGTTGGGAATGTAGCTCAGTGGTAGAACACTGTCCTAGCCTGTGTGAGGCTAATGCCCAGTACTAAAAAAAAAAGGAAGAGGTCATCTTCATCAGAAAGTGTTGGCCAGACTTTGATGGCCTTGTGCACATTTTCCTCTTCTGCCTTGAGATCCAAACACAAAAGAGTTGTTTTGATTTTGTTTTTGTTTTGCAGTGCTAGGGATCAACCCCAGAGCCCCATGCACGCAGGCAAGTGCTCCACCACTGAGATACACTGCCACCCCTCAAAGAAGAATTTAGGGAACAAAAAGTGAGGAGAAGGAAAGTGTAAAGGATATTCATAGAGGAATAAAGCCTTAAACAAGCCTGGATCAAAAGGTCTAAGCTTTATCTGAAGGAAGGAACCCTTCAACATTCTTCTGTCAGAAGGAAAGGGGTGAGAAAGATGGAAAAATGGACAGTTGCCATATGGTAGTTCCCGCCACGTGGTAAAACTGAGAGACCAGGCGTGCTCAAATTATAGCAAGAGGAGAAGTAGATCATCCACACCATTGGGGAAAATGCTCTAATTAGTTTCAAAGCAGATCACTTTGCTAAGGTGAAATAGGGACAGTTCGTGGTTTTAACAAACTCTTTGCTATCTGTTCTTCCCCCTCATAAGTCTTCAATGGAGGGAGTTAATCCCTGGCTGTAAGAAGACCAATGTTAGGGCTGGTTCCAACCATAGAAGCGATGACCCTCATGCACCCTCTGTTCTAGATGAACAAGTATTATGGACCTTTGGGGACAAGGTCAGTGACCACACCATCACTAAGGTGGTAGGAGTTCTTGGTCAAAAACAAAATACTTCACCATCAGAAATAGCTTAGATATGAGAAAAATGTAAACAGTGATAACATTAAACAATACACATGTATCCACTTTGCAATTTGATTTCCAGCTTATTATTAATAGATCTGAAATAAAATGATAATCCAAAACTATAGACTTTTTGTTTCTAGCAGGTTCTATTTGATGGGACTAATATGGTTCCCTTTGGTTGTCAAGGAAATGCAGAATTTTTTTAATCCTCACTTACCGAGCTGACCAAAATGTTCCTGTAAAGGTAAGGTATGAAAGATTGGAACCTTACCTGTATCCTTTCAGCATTCAGAGATCAAATGCTCTTATAGCCAAAGGACCATCAGATTGGATGTCTCAACCTATGGCAAGAAAAACACTAAAGGCCAAGAATGGGAAGTGTTCTACCCACAGACACAGCCAGTCCTGATTCCCAGCTGTGCTGGTCTCACCACACCATAATATCACACTACAGTGAAATCAATGAAAAGAGATTAGTAAACTCTAGAAGAGTAACAGGTGAGGAGGTGTGTGTACACAGACTGTCGCCATGGTGGATGCCAATGGAAATGTGGTTGCTCTCACGGAGTCTGGAACAAGCATGTCTGAAAGCAAAGAAC
This sequence comes from Marmota flaviventris, assembly GCF_047511675.1. Lineage (NCBI taxonomy): Eukaryota > Metazoa > Chordata > Mammalia > Rodentia > Sciuridae > Marmota > Marmota flaviventris. The sequence goes on from NC_092500.1 coordinate 97,758,497, forward strand.
TATGTTGCTCCTGCTCTGATACATAGTCTACAAAAGACACAAATCATCAAATGGTGCAGACTCTTTCTAAATGTGCCATTTCCCTGTGGGAGGAGAGGAGAAGAAGAGAGCAACAAGAATAAATAGAGTCAGATCCCATGATGGCCCCATTTTTTTTTTATTAAAGTATTTATTTATAGATTGGAGAAACATCAAGACCATTTAACATGCTATACATGAACTGTGTGGCAGGCAAGTCTGGCAAGGATAGAAGAGTTCACTCCATCCCCCAGTCTGAAGAAACTAGGGGAAGGATGAAAAGACAGTGTGCAAAGAATTAGCAAGCTTTGTCCAAGAAGGTGAGTTCTTCCTCAAAATGCAACCGTTCATTCATTCACTCACATATCAAGCATTAAGAGCCCCCTCTACTTGGAACACTACGTAACTATAGAGAGTGGTTGTTTCCTCCCAAACTACTATCAGTCTTTTATTTCAACATGGAGAGTGAAAGAGGTGGGTAAAAAGAAAAAACTGATCCTTTGGGAAAAGATCCTTTCCCCAAGAGTTTATCCCTTGTTTCCTGTATTTTCAGATAAGATTTTACACACACACACACACACACACACACACACACACACACTGGAAAAGAACATTCTCCTTTCAAACAAATGTTATTTGTTATTAATAATTATGATGGTTAATTTTACATGTCATCTTGACTGAATCATGGGGTGGCCAGATTAAATGTTGTGGTGCCCGGCCTATCCATCTTCCTATTCTTTTTCAGAGATAGCAAATATATGTGTCTATGAGGGTGCTTCTGGGTGAGATTGCATTTGAATCTGTTGGCTCAGTACAATAGATTTCCTCCCTAGTCTGGGTGAGTATTTTCCAATCCACTGAGAGCCTGAATAGAATAGAGGCAGAGAAAGGAGGGATTCACCAGTCACACCCTTTTTTCCTGCCTCACAGCTTGTACTAGAACATACACTCACAGTCCCCAGATGAGGGTTACACTATCAGCTCCTCTGGTTCTCTGACCTTTGGACTATGAACTACAGTACTGGCTTCCCTGAGTCAATGAAATATCTCCTACTGGTTCTGTTTATCTGGAAAACCCTACTAATACAATAACTCATATCAGTTCTCTATTTAAATAGACAATGGAGTGGGGAGGCATGGTCAGAGCAGAAAAGAACGTGATTCATCTTGCAACATTTCTTTCTGCAAAGTGGGGAGAATATTAGAAGGAGAAGGTACTGCTGTCATGTAAGGTATAGAAGACAACATAAAACCATTACAATGAGCCTTCTATTGCCAACCACCTACATCTGTTAGTTTGGGAAGCTAATGCTTGACCTCTGCATTAAACATATAGATGACTTCTCTCCCTCAAGAGATTTTCTTACCTTGGGCAATCGGTCAGCATCCATGACAAAAAGTAGTACACATTTACAACGTTAAAACTGGGCATTCCAGGGTCTCCTTTGATCTCCAGGGCCTCTGTTTTCTTGCCCAAAGTGCTTATCATAATGATGTGTCAGGTAGAGCACCTGCCATTCCTAACCCTTGTTCTTTAATTCAGCACCAAAAACATATCAAGTGCTGTGTTCTGGACACAGTGCTGAGCCCTGGGATTATAGAGAGAGTACAATGTGGCTCTTCATCCACAAGAACCAGGCACAGGAACAGGAACCAAAGCAGAACAAGGCAAGACGGGCAGCAGCCTAGCAGAGACCACCTGAGGAGAACACTACTGTGCCAGAGAAGGTCAGAGGGCTGAGGGCGCCCTGATAGGTGTCAAGAATGAACAGGTGTTTGTCAGGTAGCATCTGACAAACATCCCTGGAGATACTCTCTGCCACCATGTGAAATAGGTGTTATTATCCTCACAGCAACCCCTCCATAGGGACCACCATCCTCATTTGATAGTTAAGAACCAGGTAGTTTAAAGAAATGAGAAGTTTAAAGTGGTTAAAGGATTTGCCTCCCAAAATTACACAGCAAATAGCAGTAACTTGACCCCATTACACAGCAAGCCTCCTTCTTTATCCTAGTAATTCCAATAATATCTAGCACATCATAGGTGCTTAGTAAGTATCTGTCCAGTTATTCCAAGCCACTCATGTTCTTTTAGCTGCATTCTAATAAACTAAGAAAGATTCAGATAAACATAAATAGAGGTATCCATCTGCTTAAGAAACAGGTCTCTGGGTCAGCCCATCATGTCAGGTCAAAGGTAGAGTGGATGTGTGTATGCATGTGTGTACCCAAAGAATCTAGATTCATGTGCTATCTATGTTCTATTACTCAGAGTCAGGAAATAAATTGGATTCTCAGCATCACTTCCATTCAGATTTGTAATTACTAGCAAAAAGAGAGAAGAAGGAGGAGGGAAGAGAGAGAAGAAAAGTTCATCGCAAAGCCAGGCTCATCCATCTTCTTCTTCTTTTTCAGAGATAGTAACTAGAATTGATCTGTGATCATTTTTCCTGTTCTACAGGAACATTCAGAGAGCCACAGTGTCCTTGTAGGGAGAAGCAAATGATAAGGAAGACCTTCCTTTGTTTAATTTGGTTAGGAGTTCACTATAAACAGAAACTCAGTTTAAAAACCAAACCACTGCAGTTTATGTACAGCTCAAGGTTCTGAATTCACAACAAAAAATCTGAAATTCCACATTGTTCTCCCTACGTAAGCAAACATCTAACAACCTGGCTCCATCTGACAGTACTGCAGGCATGCCTTTTCTTCAGCTAATAGTCCTCCTGAGTCTCAGTCATTGATAAGAAGGCTCAGAAGAGCATCAGACACTGAGCCAAACACAAAGGGATATGTGATCATATTCTGTTTTCAACAGGCTCCTTCATTCCACAGACATTTATGGAGCACCAACCCTGTGCCCAACACTGTGATCATAAGCACAAAAACAAGAGGGACCTTGACATCATGGGCTCATTGTCACATGATGGATATGACAAGAAATTACAAGATAATGTGAGAGAAGTTTCAAAATGGATGTAAAGAGGGGCATCTCATCCAGACAGAAAATCCAAGAGGAGGTCCTGGTAAATGAGACCTGAGAATAAGTGGTCAGTTGGAAGAAGAAAGACAAGAATACTTCAATGAATGGCTTGTGCTAAGATCCAGAAGGAAGAAGATGGTACCTCTGCAAAGTGCTGGCAGTTGGTTTTCATCCCAGGAGAAGAGATGAGAGAGAGACGAGGCCAGAGAGGTGAGCAGGACCAGGTCCCCCATGGCTCTGTAGCCTTGTCAGGGTTCCCTGGGCTTTCACCTGAGTTAAACAGGGAATCTGTGAAGACCACAAGCAGTCGCATGGCGATAGGGGATTAGGGAAAGGGAGAGGCAGGCTCAGCTGTGCCACTTTAGCACCTGCATTTGTAAGCTGAGTGCGGACCAAAAGAAAAAGGCACCAAGTCCTGTACCCCATCTCGTGACCTCACTTGGCAGCTGGCATCACCCAGGCTGGGCCCATTCCAATATAACAAGGAAAGTGACGTGAGCACCGTCAGAGACTGGGGTGAGAAACACAGGGCACGGAACAAGAGCCAGACCTTCAACTTCCCTTCCATGACTTTTTCTTTACAGCATTATTTCATTTCACCATTTCTAGGTACCTGTTGCTCCTCCTCAACTACTTTTTTCAGAGATGGGGGGGAAATACTATGCCTTACTTCAAATTAACATTTCCTTTGATGTCCATAATGCCCCATCAATAACTTCAGAGAAGTACATTATGATGCTTGAAAGAGTACATTTTTAAAACAGATGACATGTATAAATGACCATGCTCAGTAATACAACGTTACTTCAAAATATATATATATATATATCACTATAACTAAAGGATTTCCTGAGGCTTTGTTTGTTTGCTTGCCTTATTTTTTGTCCTTTACAAGCAGAGTACAAAGGGTAATATCTACAAGGTCCTCAAAGAATGTTTTCTGAGAAATTCTGAGATCAATGTCAAAACACCTGGGAGCTGCAGGTGTTTGGGGCTACAGAAGAATATCTTTTTAAAAAAATCTGATTGTTCTTGCTCCTTTTGGTAATAAACTTTCACAGGTTGGAGAACTAGGTTCCCTCCTGTGATTACCTCGAGGTCTACAACTATTTATAAATATGTGCATGCAAAAAACCAAAGTCCAACCCAGGGAGCTAAGGGAGGGCTTGGATGTCCCTACATACACAGGCCATGATGCATTAAATGTCTTCAGCAAATGCTAACTGGGGTGGGTGCAGGCACAGCCCACTTTTCTCCAGTGTTAGAAGGGCTGTGGCTCTCATCAGATGACCACCAGATTCCCTTCCTCCCCTAGGGAAGCAGGGATTCAGCCAATTCAGACACAAAGTCTTCCTGAGCATCAGGGGCCTTGGCATCTAGTGCAGCCAAAGAGCGGCAGTCAGAGCTGTCTCCTTCCTGCCCATGTTCGCCCCATCATCTCTCTAGGAGAGGGACATGCATGCTGTCCTGGAAAAGAAGAGCAGGAAGCAGCTGGCCCTTGAATGCAGGGTTGCACAACTGGGTCATCATGGGGAAAACACCAAAAACAAACCTAAAAACCCCCTAGGCCCCGAGCCATCGTGCACAGTTGAGCAGGGTCACACACAGGGAACTGGGTGTTTGTCATCTAGGGCTGTCTTCTGCATATCTTCCCTGCAGTAGAAACATCATCTCTTAGGAGGGTAAACTCTTGAGGGCAGGCATTCTAGGATCGCTTTTGGAATTCTTCACCTTGCAGCTAGGGTACTCCTTAATGAAAACTGTGCAAACAAGAAAAATGGCTTTTTTTTTAAGCCTGGGCTTTCCTTCCTAGGTCACCGGCTGGCCATCTGCTCCATGGCCCAGAATTCCTGCTTTCCCTCTTCCTCTACACACCCATCTGAACATCCTCTGGCATTTTATATTGCTATGTCCCATGGCCTATGGAACTAACAAGTGAGAACTTCCCAAAAATCAAGGCGAAAAAGGAAGGAAGCTAATGATCTGGCCACGCGAGCGTGGGGCTCTTTATTGTTTGCTGGGTTCCGTGTATTGTATTTGCTGGGGTGGTCTGCCAGTCCCCAAGGTGAAAGCCAACTCATGTATCAAATGTGTATCACCATTTGTACTTTTCAGAGAAGGAGAGTGTGGAGGCCACTCTGAATTCTGAGTAAAGAATTACTCAGGGTAATTTGGGGTAGATTTGCTTCTACACCTGCTTTAAGCAAATTCCATAAAACAGCCATTTCTTTCCCAAGCTTTATAACTGAACTCCACTCATCATAGCCATGAATCACAGCCAAATCCCAATGTGGACACCCTGAGACTGAGCCTGACTGGGCTGGGGAAAGGAAAAGGGTGGTTCTAATAGCAGTCACTGGCATATCTGGCCAAGATCCGATGCAGAAACCATTAGGTAAGAAAACAATTGAAAATGCAATACACCAACGAAATGAGACAGTTACTTTTAACACAGGAGATAAACTGATGTATTTAGGACAAATTCAAAAAAACCTAGCAGGGAAAATATTAATTTCTGCAGGAATGCATCCCTCATACACTTCACATCTGAGCTTTGTATAACTAAGAAGTTCAAGGGTTAGACTTGAACCTACTGCCTTTTGGCATGTAGAACTTTCTTCTTTGGTCTCCCCTCAACTACTTGGGCAGCAACAGATTTAATATCCTTACAGTAATCTCCCTTTGAGAATAAGACCTCCTATCTTTCATTCTGTCTCGCAGTCTGAGCTTCTGATCAGCCCACTCTCAATGATCTTCTAGATTTTTTCCCTTATGGACATCCCCAGATTGTTTCCCAGCAGAGTAAACTCATCTCACATCCTGCCCCACCAAATCCCCTCCTCCTTCACCACTCCCACCTGCTCCCAAAGCTGCCCCTTCCGCAGTCTGGATCAACACCCTCATTTACACACCCTCCAAGCACTGCGGCTTGGCACCATCAGAGCCACAAACGGCCTGCTGCGAGAGCAGCCACACAAGTACCCGGCTCCAGCAGCTGAAGCACTCCCCCTTTCCCTTCTGTCACTGGATGTTCAGGTTCAAGGTTAGTGACAAGTGCCAGATCTGAGTCTGGAAAGTCCTCCAGTCAGTGAAGAGTGGTGCGAGGTTTCCTTCGTCACCAGCCTTTCTGCAGCAGTCAGATGTCTATCGTTTTTGCTTCTGGCTTAATGCAGGGTTTCCCAAAAAGCAACGGCTCTGGGCTTTTCCTATGTTCTGTTCATCACCTTCCTTCCCCCAACCCAAGGGCATTTTACTACCAATCTGAAGCTCAGTATCTTTGAGTGGCTCCTTATCAAAGATTTGGTAACTCTGTAATGGCAAACATTTCATATAAGTGACCCTCCTGTTAACATGGGGTGGGGAGTGGGGAGATTTCAATAAGGTAACTTTCTGCTATGGGTAGCATGGTTTATGGGCTATGATACTGATTACCTCTTAAACTCTATTTTAGCGCTGAATTTTGGTGAACAGCACTGTATATTATATGCAAGCTTTGTTTCACCCCATTAACAGAGGACAATTGTATTAGCCATATGAGTCTGAGTTCCCATGCTACTTAATTGCTACGCTGTTGTGTTAACGAAGTTAGGAGGGGGTTTGGCAAGAGCGTAGATCACCTTCATGTACAGATATTTGTGGTTTTATTTTTCCTTTTGCCAGCTTGCCTCTCTGTTTCAATTGCCTACCATCTGCCTTTGAACAATCTAAGTGCGAGCAGATAGATTTTATTTGGAGGATGAAATGCTTTGAGCTCATCCTAGAAAAGCATTTTCATACACTGGTGTTTAGGGCATTTTCTGTTTAATAGGATCTCAGAGGCTATTTGGTTTGGGTTGGGTGTTGGTTCCTTCCCATAGTCAGAGTGCAGTATAAAATCAACAACCTCATGATCACTTTTTTCAATGGAAGAACAGAATACTCAGGGGGTCAGAACTCACCTGTCACCCTAAATGAGCACTGAAACAGCCCAACAGGGTACAGGCAACAAGGCAGAAGAGTGGATGTCGTGGTTATGCATAGTTAATTTCCTACTTCGCCATTTTGAGGGAAGAAGGGAGGGAGGGAAGGAAGGAAGGAAGGAAAGAAGGAAACAAAAATAGATTCCAAAAATGAAGTGTGCAGGGCCTGCTGACTCGTGATTTTTTTTTTTTTTTTAAACATGACCAATACACACAAATTAGCCTGTTCATCTACTTCACTAGTAAAAGTGACATGACTGGAACTGATCTGACATTTTGAAAATACAGCCTTCATGGGCTGGGGTTATGACTCAGTGGTACAGCACTCACCTCGCATGTGTGAAGCCCTAGGCTGGATCCTCAGCACCACATAAAAATAAATAAAATAAAGGTATCATGTACATCTACAACTAAAAATATATGTATATTTTTTAAATCATGATTAACATGTTAAAAAAAGAAAGAAAGAAAATACAGCCTTCATTAACTAACCACTGAGTCTAAAATTAATAAGATGGCCAGAGTCAGAAGACCTGAGTTCTAGTTCTAAGATGGCAATCATGGCCATGGGACCCTTGATGGGCCACTTAGCTAAGCTGTTGGGCATCAGTCTGAAATTCCTCAAAACTATAGTTCTAAATGTGTAAATCCTGTCATAGTCTTATAAAATGACTGTCTTCTGAATTAACTGTGAAGCAGTCAGAACTGACTGGAGAGATGTCATGCTGCTACTTGTGATGATCCTTTACGGTTGCAACAGGAAGCCCAAGGTCTCAAGAAAGATGAAGGAAACAAGGCTGCCACTTTGGGCCTCTCTTAAAACCTCCAAGATCTGGTACTCCAGAAATAGCCAGGCTGGAACCCCAACTCTTAACCCCACAAACAAAACCACATTGGATTCCCCAGTCTGAGTAGGCTCACTGTTTTGGAACTGCTGCGGAGGCTAAAACTGAGTTCCATAAAATCAACAGCTCTCTCCTCATCTCCTTTTTGGAAACCACCAGGTTGTGAGTTGGAAAAGGGTATCCCTGCCAGAAAGGAGAAAGCCACCATCCCTTTTTGGTTGTGGGTTTTCCCATTAATTCTTAGGAGAAAGATAGATAAGGAAAAGTAAGAACAACTTATAATTCCTGCTTACACACCTCTCTTTAAAAAAAAAAAAAAAAAGCGTGGTTTTAATAAAATGTGTGACTCTTTATTACTAGAATTCAGAAAAGGGTATTTAAAAAACCCTACAAGGCAAGTTTTAAACTTAGGGTCATACTTATAGAAATTTCATGCATTAGGTATGATAATATTTCACCTACCATATTAAAACTATTAAGGGCAACTTCTTATCTACAAGAAGGAACTAGTATGCATGTCTGTCCCTATCTTAAAACAGATCCTAAAAGCTACCTTTCTAACTCTTTTTCCTGTTATTGTTAGGAGAATGTGAACTTCACTTTCTTCCTACAATGACACAGTATAATGCTACAGTAGAATGACTCAAGTGGCCTTCCTTACCTCTTTCATCTTCTCCCAGAACAGGAGGGTGGAGTCAATAAGATGACACTATCCTTAAACTGAAAACCCTTACAGTCAATAGTAATAAAGGGTCAAGAATATGGCTGCCTCAGTAAAGCATCTAGGAAAGGCTATTTAAAGAAAAGCAGCTTCACTACTTAAATACAGCCCAGCACACTTTAGAAACTACTGTAAAGGGAGAAAACTGTAATTCCACACAGTACTGGATCATAACTTTTGATGCACACAGTAATGAATCATAAACAAAAAAATTTCAACATCCATAAATTAATAATTAGTTGTTGAAATTACAGCAATAATTAGTTTCTACGGTCACTATTTGAAAGACTAGTACACTTAAACTGGGTTTCTTACTCAAACTGAGTTAGATCCTTAACAATTACAAAGATTAATTTATAGCTTATAAGATTAATGCATGAACTATTTCTCAGTTTTTGTAAGATTGGAATTATTATGATATTAAAAGCTGCCAAAAATCTACTTTTCTTCCCTTATTTCTAAAAGATATGCTTCATGCCAAATACGATTATGTTCATTTAGTAAATTCAGGTAATAAAAACTGATATAATCTCCAATGAACAGGAATATCTATGTATCTCCAAAAGAGTAGGAAAAACTTAAAAGGGGAGAAATGAAAACAATGAACTATAAAAGGAACAAAGCAAGGTGAACAATCAGGTACTAATACAGTAATTTGGGGAAGAAACATGAGATAATCAAAAGCAGAAAGGCAGCTCGCCTGCCAGGTAGGGGAAGGGTGACCACCGACAGAAAAGGCCCAGTGGCCCAGGGCGGGACAGAGCTTCCAATCACTCCTGCAAGGTAGGCGGGCCTGCGACCCACCGGCAGAAGAGGAGCAGTCGCCTGCTGAGAGGCTGAGCCGCCCCCTCCCCCTGCGCCGGCATAGTAGAGGGAACTGGGACCGAAGACAGAGCAGGCCCAGCGGCCTGCTGAGGGGCAGAGCCGCCCCCCACCCCCCTCGCCTGCCAGGTAGGGGAAGGGTGACCACCGACAGAAAAGGCCCAGTGGCCCAGGGCGGGACAGAGCTTCCAATCACTCCTGCAAGGTAGGCGGGCCTGCGACCCACCGGCAGAAGAGGAGCAGTCGCCTGCTGAGAGGCTGAGCCGCCCCCTCCCCCTGCGCCGGCATAGTAGAGGGAACTGGGACCGAAGACAGAGCAGGCCCAGCGGCCTGCTGAGGGGCAGAGCCGCCCCCCACCCCCCTCGCCTGCCAGGTAGGGGAAGGGTGACCACCGACAGAAAAGGCCCAGTGGCCCAGGGCGGGACAGAGCTTCCAATCACTCCTGCAAGGTAGGCGGGCCTGCAACCCACCGGCAGAAGAGGAGCAGTCGCCTGCTGAGAGGCTGAGCCGCCCCCTCCCCCTGCGCCGGCATAGTAGAGGGAACTGGGACCAAAGACAGAGCAGGCCCAGCAGCCTGCTGAGGGGCAGAGCCGCCCCCCACCCCCCTTGCCTGCCAGGTAGGGGAAGGGTGACCACCGACAGAAAAGGCCCAGTGGCCCAGGGCGGGACAGAGCTTCCAATCACTCCTGCAAGGTAGGCGGGCCTGCGACCCACCGGCAGAAGAGGAGCAGTCGCCTGCTGAGAGGCTGAGCCGCCCCCTCCCCCTGCGCCGGCATAGTAGAGGGAACTGGGACCGAAGACAGAGCAGGCCCAGCGGCCTGCTGAGGGGCAGAGCCGCCCCCCACCCCCCTCGCCTGCCAGGTAGGGGAAGGGTGACCACCGACAGAAAAGGCCCAGTGGCCCAGGGCGGGACAGAGCTTCCAATCACTCCTGCAAGGTAGGCGGGCCTGCGACCCACCGGCAGAAGAGAAGCAGTCGCCTGCTGAGAGGCTGAGCCGCCCCCTCCCCCTGCGCCGGCATAGTAGAGGGAACTGGGACCGAAGACAGAGCAGGCCCAGCGGCCTGCTGAGGGGCAGAGCCGCCCCCCACCCCCCTCGCCTGCCAGGTAGGGGAAGGGTGACCACCGACAGAAAAGGCCCAGTGGCCCAGGGCGGGACAGAGCTTCCAATCACTCCTGCAAGGTAGGCGGGCCTGCAACCCACCGGCAGAAGAGGAGCAGTCGCCTGCTGAGAGGCTGAGCCGCCCCCTCCCCCTGCGCCGGCATAGTAGAGGGAACTGGGACCAAAGACAGAGCAGGCCCAGCAGCCTGCTGAGGGGCAGAGCCGCCCCCCACCCCCCTTGCCTGCCAGGTAGGGGAAGGGTGACCACCGACAGAAAAGGCCCAGTGGCCCAGGGCGGGACAGAGCTTCCAATCACTCCTGCAAGGTAGGCGGGCCTGCGACCCACCGGCAGAAGAGGAGCAGTCGCCTGCTGAGAGGCTGAGCCGCCCCCTCCCCCTGCGCCGGCATAGTAGAGGGAACTGGGACCGAAGACAGAGCAGGCCCAGCGGCCTGCTGAGGGGCAGAGCCGCCCCCCACCCCCCTCGCCTGCCAGGTAGGGGAAGGGTGACCACCGACAGAAAAGGCCCAGTGGCCCAGGGCGGGACAGAGCTTCCAATCACTCCTGCAAGGTAGGCGGGCCTGCGACCCACCGGCAGAAGAGGAGCAGTCGCCTGCTGAGAGGCTGAGCCGCCCCCTCCCCCTGCGCCAGCATAGTAGAGGGAACTGGGACCAAAGACAGAGCAGGCCCAGCGGCCTGCTGAGGGGCAGAGCCGCCCCCCACCCCCCTCGCCTGCCAGGTAGGGGAAGGGTGACCACCGACAGAAAAGGCCCAGTGGCCCGCGGCGGGACAGAGCTTCCAATCACTCCTGCAAGGTAGGCGGGCCTGCGACCCACCGGCAGAAGAGGAGCAGCGGCCTGCTGGGAGGCAGAGCCGCCCCCTCCCCCCCGCGCCTGCAAGGTAGTCGGAACTGAGACCACCATCAGAACAGGTCAGACCTGCAACCGAGAGACAGAACAGGCCCAGTGGCCTGAGGAAGGGTAGAGCCGCCCCCCCCCCCACACGCCTGCAAAGTAGGCGGACCTGCGACCCACTGGCAGTACAGCCCCAGAGGCCTGCAGAGGGGCAGTGCCGCTGCCTGCGCCTGCAAAGTAGGCAGAACTGCGACCACCGACAGAACAAGCCTAGCGGCCCGCAGAGGGACAGAGCCGCCGCCCGCGCCTGCAAGGACGGCGGACCTGCTACCGACTGGCAGAGCAGGCCCAGCGGCCTGCCGGCGTGGTAGGCACATTGCCCCAATTGGCGGAGGGGCAGAGCCGCCGCCCGTGCCTGCGAGGGAGACTTTGCAACTATACAAGACCAATATAAATATATAGGGGGAAAATTCAATAGCACAACAGTTTCACCAAGAAGAAAGGAACGCGAACAGTATGAAGAGACAAGGAAAGAAAGGACCACAAGCATTGCAGGTCAACTCAACTTTAGAAGAGGTAATAGCTGCAGCTGATGGAATGTCAGATAAAGAATTCAGGATATACATGCTTCAGATGATCTGGAGTCTCAAGGAAGACATCAGACAACAAAATCAGACAATGAAAGATCACTTCAACAATGAATTACATAAACAAATCCAAGAAGCAAAAGATCAACTATACAGGGAAATAGAGATTATAAAAAACAAACAAACAGAAATCCTAGAAATGCAGGAAGCAATAAGCCAACTTAAAAACTCAATTGAGAATACTACCAGCAGAGTAGAACACTTAGAAGACAGAACATCAGACAATGAAGATAAAGTATATCAACTTGAAAAGAACATAGACAGCTCAGCAAGACTGTTAAGAAACCATGAGCAGAACATCCAAGAAATATGGGATAACATCAAGAGACCAAATTTAAGAGTCATTGGGATACAGGAAGGAACAGAGTTTCAAACCAAAGGAATGAGCAATCTATTCAATGAAATAATTCGAGAAAACTTCCCAGATTTGAAGAATGAGACAGAACCCCAAATCCTAGAAGCCTACAGGACGCCGAATGTGCAAAATCATAAGAGACCCACACCTAGACACATTATAATGAAGATGCCCAACATACAGAACAAGGAGAGAATTTTAAAAGCTACAAGAGAAAGGAAGCAGATCACATTTAGGGGTAAGCCAATCAGGATAACAGCTGATCTTTCAACACAGACTCTGAAAGCTAGAAGATCCTGGAATAACATATTTCAAACACTGAAAGAAAATGGGTTCCAACCAAGAATTGTGTTTCCAGCGAAATTAAGCTTCAGGATGGAAGATGAAATTAAAACCTTCCACGATAAACAAAAGTTAAAAGAATTTGCAGCTAGAAAACCATCTCTTCAAAACATCCTTGGCAAAACATTACAGGAAGAGGAAATGGAAAATAACAATGAAAACCAACAGTGGGAGGTAGGACACTAAAGGGGGGAAAATAATCAAAGTGGAAAACAAACCATGTTTAGTAACATAAATAAACAAATATGGCTGGAAGAACAACCCATATCTCAATAATAACCCTAAATGTTAATGGCTTAAACTCACCAATTAAGAGACACAGGCTAGTAGAATGGATCACAAAACAAGACCCAACAATATGCTGCCTACAGGAGACGCATTTGATAGGAAAAGACATACATAGGCTGAAGGTGAAAGGTTGGGAAAAATCATATCACTCATATGGACTTCGGAAACAAGCAGGAGTATCCATACTCATATCAAATAAAATAGATTTTAAGCCAAAGTTAATCAAAAGGGATAAAGAGGGACACTACATACTGCTCAAGGGAACCATACACCAACAAGACATAACAATCATAAATATATATGCCCCAAACAATGGTGCAGCTATGTTCATCAAACAAACTCTTCTCAAGTTCAAGAGTCTAATAGACCACCATACAATAATCATGGGAGACTTCAACACACCTCTCTCACCACTGGACAGATCTTCCAAACAAAAGTTGAATAAGGAAACTATAGAACTCAATAACACAATTAATAACCTAGATTTAATTGACATATATAGAATATACCACCCAACATCAAACAGTTACACTTTTTTCTCAGCAGCACATGGATCCTTCTCAAAAATAGATCATATATTATGTCACAGGGAAACTCTTAGACAATACAAGGGAGTAGAGATAATACCATGCATCCTATCTGATCATAATGGAATGGAACTGAAAATCAACGATAAAAGAAGGAAGGAAAAAGAATATATCACTTGGAGAATGAACAATAGGTTACTGAATGATCAATGGGTTATAGAAGACATCAAGGAGGAAATTAAAAAATTCTTAGAGATTAATGAAAACACAGACACAACATATCGGAATCTATGGGACACATTGAAAGCAGTTCTAAGAGGAAAATTCATTGCTTGGAGTTCATTCCTTAAAAAAAGAAAAAACCAACAAATAAATGATCTCATACTTCATCTCAAAATCCTAGAAAAAGAAGAGCAAAACAACAGCAAAAGAAGTAGAAGGCAAGAAATAATTAAAATCAGAGCTGAAATCAATGAAATCGAAACAAAAGAAACAATTGAAAAAATTGACAAAACTAAAAGTTGGTTCTTTGAAAAAATAAACAAAATCAACAGACCCTTAGCCATGCTAGCGAAGAGAAGAAGAGAGAGATCTCAAATCACTAACATACGGGATGAAAGAGGCAATATCACAACAGACACTTCAGAAATACAGAAGATAATCAAAAATTATTTTGAATCCTTATACTCCAATAAATTAGAAGATAGTGAAGGCATAGATAAATTTCTTAAGTCATATGATCTGCCCAGATTGAGTCAGGAGGATATAGACAACCTAAACAGACCAATATCAATTGAGGAAATAGAAGAAACCATCAAAAGACTACCAACTAAGAAAAGCCCAGGACCGGATGGGTATACAGCAGAGTTTTACAAAACCTTTAAAGAGGAACTAATACCAATACTTTTCAAGCTACTTCGGGAAATAGAAAAAGAGGGAGAACTTCCAAATTCATTCTACGAGGCCAACATCACCCTGATACCTAAACCAGACAAAGACACTTCAAAGAAAGAAAACTACAGACCAATATCTCTAATGAACCTAGATGCAAAAATCCTCAATAAAATTCTGGCCACTCGGATACAAAGGCACATCAAAAAAATTGTGCACCATGATCAAGTAGGATTCATCCCTGGGATGCAAGGCTGGTTCAATATAAGGAAATCAATAAATGTTATTCACCACATCAATAGACTTAAAAATAAGAACCATATGATCATCTCGATAGATGCGGAAAAAGCATTCGACAAAGTACAGCATCCCTTTATGTTCAAAACTCTAGAAAAACTAGGGATAACAGGAACATACCTCAATATTGTAAAAGCAATCTATGCTAAGCCTCAGGCTAGCATCATTCTGAATGGAGAAAAATTGAAGGCATTCCCTCTAAAATCTGGAACAAGACAGGGATGCCCTCTCTCACCACTTCTGTTCAACATAGTTCTCGAAACACTGGCCGGAGCAATTAGACAGACGAAAGAAATTAAAGGCATCAAAATAGGAAAAGAAGAACTTAAATTATCACTATTTGCAGATGACATGATTCTATACCTAGCAGACCCAAAAGGGTCTACAAAGAAACTATTAGAGCTAATAAATGAATTCAGCAAAGTGGCAGGATATAAAATCAACACGCATAAATCAAAGGCATTCCTGTATATCAGCGACAAATCCTCTGAAATGGAAATGAGGACAACCACTCCATTCACAATATCTTCAAAAAAAATAAAATACTTGGGAATCAACCTAACAAAAGAGGTGAAAGACTTATACAATGAAAACTACAGAACCCTAAAGAGAGAAATAGAAGAAGATCTTAGAAGATGGAAAAATATACCCTGTTCATGGATAGGCAGAACTAACATCATCAAAATGGCGATATTACCAAAAGTTCTCTATAGGTTTAATGCAATGCCAATCAAAATCCCAACGGCATTTCTTGTAGAAATAGAGAAAGCAATCATGAAATTCATATGGAAAAATAAAAGACCCAGAATAGCAAAAACAATGCTAAGCAGGAAGTGTGAATCAGGCGGTATAGCGATACCAGACTTCAAACTATATTACAGAGCAATAGTAACAAAAACAGCATGGTACTGGTACCAAAACAGGCGGGTGGACCAATGGTACAGAATAGAGGACACAGAAACCAATCCACAAAACTACAACTATCTTATATTTGATAAAGGGGCTAAAAGCATGCAATGGAGGAAGGATAGCATCTTCAACAAATGGTGCTGGGAAAACTGGAAATCCATATGCAACAAAATGAAACTGAATCCCTTTCTCTCGCCATGCACAAAAGTTAATTCAAAATGGATCAAGGAGCTTGATATCAAATCAGAGACGCGCCGTCTGATAGAAGAGAAAGTTGGCTACGATCTACAGTCGGTGGGGTCGGGCTCCAAATTCCTCAATAGGACACCCATAGCACAAAAGTTAATAACTAGAATCAACAAATGGGACTTACTCAAACTAAAAAGTTTTTTCTCAGCAAAAGATACAATAAGAGAGGTAAATAGAGAGCCTACATCCTGGGAACAAATCTTTACTCCTCACACCTCAGATAGAGCCCTAATATCCAGAGTATACAAAGAGCTCAAAAAATTAGACAATAAGAGAACAAACAACCCAATCAACAAATGGGCCAAGGACCTGAACAGACACTTCTCAGAGGAGGACATACAGTCAATCAACAAGTACATGAAAAAATGCTCACCATCTCTAGCAGTCAGAGAAATGCAAATCAAAACCACCCTAAGATACCATCTCACTCCAGTTAGATTGGCAGCCATTATGAAGTCAAACAACAACAAGTGCTGGCGAGGATGTGGGGAAAAGGGTACACTTGTACATTGCTGGTGGGACTGCAAATTGGTGCAGCCAATTTGGAAAGCAGTATGGAGATTTCTTGGAAAGCTGGGAATGGAGCCACCATTTGACCCAGCTATTCCCCTTCTCGGTCTATTCCCTAAAGACCTAAAAAGAGCATGCTACAGGGACACTGCTACATCGATGTTCATAGCAGCACAATTCACAATAGCTAGACTGTGGAACCAACCTAGATGCCCTTCAATGGATGAATGGATAAAAAAAATGTGGCATTTATACACAATGGAGTATTACTCTGCATTAAAAAATGACAAAATCATAGAATTTACAGGGAAATGGATGGCATTAGAGCAGATTATGCTAAGTGAAGCTAGCCAATCCCTAAAAAACAAATGTCTAATGTCTTCTTTGATATAAGGAGAGTAGCTAAGAACAGAGTAGGGTCGAAGAGCATGAGAAGAAGATTAACATTAAACAGGGATGAGAGGTGGGAGGGAAAGGGAGAGAGAAGGGAAAATGCATGGAAATGGAAGGAGACCCTCAGAGGTATACAAAAGTACATACAAGAGGAAGTGAGGGGAAGGGGAAAAATAATACAAGGGGGACAAACGAATGTCAGTAAAGGGGGCAGAGAGAGAAGAGGGGAGGGGAGGGGAGGGGAGGGGAGGGGGGATAGTAGAGGATAGGAAAGACAGCAGAATACAACAGACACTAGTATGGCAATATGTAAATCAATGGATGTGTAACTGACGTGATTCTGCAATCTGTATATGGGGTAAAAATGGGAGCTCATAACCCACTTGAATCAAATTGTGAAATATGATATATCAAGAACTATGTAATGTTTTGAACAGCCAACAATAAAAAATTAAAAAAAAAAAAAAAAAAAAAAAAAAAAAAAAAAAGCAGAAAGGCAAAAAGATGATATGAAGATGAGCAAGCGGCAGGAAGGGCCGGAGAGCCCCAATGCTGTGGGTGAACTCACTACGGTACATTCTGCTCCAAGGGTTTACAGGGCAGACGTGATGTGCTGGAGGGTGATGGTTTCTATTTTGGGCACATGGATGAATGCATAATGCGATGCAAGAGGAACAAAATTATTTTGCATTAATAAAGAAAAGGAAGGTTCACGTGTGAATGGAACATGAAAGCTGGCAAGCTGGCTCCCTAAATACCTCTACAGAGGTGAAGGGAGAAGTGCTGGAGGGAGATAAGGAGGGGAGCAAGGAGAGGTGGGGAACTGAATGGCAAAGCTAAGAAAGCTAATAATAGAGACAGAAGGAAGTACTGCACCACAGGAGATAGAGATGCAAAGGAAGAAAAGCAGTGAGCCTGGGAATCGCTGGTAATTATCCTACTGCACAAGAGGCAACACAGCCAGAGTCTTTTAAAAAAAAAAGAGAAGAAAAAGTTTGTCCCTGTCCCTCCCCTCTCCCTCAGGTTCCTTTGGACCAGACCTCCAAGCTACTTAGAAGAAAAACTTGAGACTGGCAACTGCAGGCACTGTGGTAAAAGAATTCCACTACTATTTGGGGACCATATTTTGATGTTCTGGGCATGCATATGAGTTTTATGTGGTGTAGAAACTAAAGCAAAGCCTAGGAAAGGGGATCGAGTTTTACATAAATCAACTGAAAGATATGTGTACATGTGCATGTATGTGTGGGTGTGTATATACTTAGGCACCATTTTAAATCTCCCACAAAACGAGAGCTAAAAGGGTTGCCGGCATCTGAAGACATGGCCTGAGCTCAGCACAGCACACAGAAGAAGGAGCAAAAGGAGACTTCCTTCCATCTTAAGAGTACAGGGACTTGCCAAATGAATGAGGCTGCTGTCTACAAGGTCCAACATCCTGCTCTGAAAATGGCCAGTATGGAGGCAAGTGCTTGTATGCTTGTGTGTTTGTTTAACAGGGGTAGAGCACCTGGCTGGGCGATTGTGTAATACAATACCACAGGGGGAAATTTTCTTCCTGATCTCAGCTTGTGATCAGATTCTGCCCTGAAGCATGAGGCTTAAGTGTCCTTGCAACTTGCATGCAGAAGAAAGACAAACATACTAATGAGCCCTTCTCAGTGCCAGTCAGGGATCATAAAAATGGAGGAAGTTCAGAAAAAGACGCTTGGCACAGGTGGCATCCTTGGTAACTGAGTGTCACCTTTACCACATGGAAGACTGGTTGGAAGTGAGGCCACTCCTTAACAGTCTCACTTTTTATTTTCAATTTTATTTTATTTTTAAAATGTTTTTTTAGTGTTGATAGACCTTCATTTTATTCATTTATTTATACGTGTTGCTGAGAATCGAACCCAGTGCCTCATACATGTGAGGCAAGCGCTCCACCACTGAACCAAGACCCCAGTCCCTCAATTTTATTTTTGATGGGAGCAATTTGTTAAAATATAACAGCATACTCTTTTGTAAGGCTTGTCATATAAATTTTAAAAGAGAGAGAAGTCCTTTACCAGATCATACATCAAAAATTTAGGTTTGTAAAATACATCAACTTTTGCTGGAGTGGGGAGAGGGAACAGTGCCCCTCCCACACAATGGCACAGGGCACTTGTCACTCCTATTTACACTACAACAGCTCATGGAAAAAGGTTCTGAAGTTTTCTCCAAAGCAGGTCAATTTTTAAGCAACAACAAATAAAAATTATGACCAGTAGCTCTAACATACTTGCAGAGGTTCAAAAGTTTGTTACTAAAACTAAGACAATCACCCAAACAAATTAAGAATTGCCCACACAACTAAACGGAGGATGGTCTCAAGATGAGAATGTGACACACTAATTATCAGGAACACTGGGTCCCACAAGTGCTAAGCCCTAGATCTCCATGTTCCATGAAGAGTAGGCTCACCATGGGGTCTGGTCAGGCTGAGAGTGGAAGGGGGAGGAAATGGGTGCACAACACAGCCTTGGCATGAAGGCATGGAGACCGGATCTTGGTCGTACCTGTAGAAGGAAACTGGACAGCAGCATGTTGGGGGATGAGCTGTATATACCAAGTACATAAAAGCATGCCCCAAGTGGCCAGCCTCTACATCAGGGCTTCCTCAAAGTTCCATTTTTACATTTGCACACAGATCTATGCTTTTCTGTTTCTCAAGTAGCCAAGATTAGCACCCCGTAACAACTCCCAAACTGCTGCAGGAATCCTGTGTAGCTCATCCCCTGATCTTGTTAGAGCTCATTTTGAGAAAGACAAGGGAACCAGAAGGCTCCATACAAGGACAAAGAGACTAAGAAAAGCAGCCTGGGGACAGACCCACCTGCAGCCAAGGTGAGGTCAAGGGCAACAGGGCAGGCAGGCAGCTGCAGCGTGGGTCTGGAAGAAAAAGCCCCAGCAGGTGGTCAGGAAAACTCGTGACAGTTTTGAGGGAACTGTAAAAGTACAGTTGCTGAGGTCTGGTTGGTTCAAGAAGTTGAAACTTTTCACATAGCTTAAAGCCTCACATCCCAGCTATGTATCAATGGCAACAAGAATATGGACAAAATGAGCCCTTTGGACTTGTATGGAAGGCCCAGATATGTCTACTTCAATCTAAAAATATCTGACTTCTCCTGATTGGTCCATCTCACCTCATATCAGCTGGCACTTATCAGATTCATAGCCCTAAGACACTGTCCTAGTGTAATGCCAGATTCGTGGGACCCCAATAGACCTCCAGAAGCCGAATCCGATGCAATCACACAAGAGTCTTTATTGCAAGCTCGAGCCTGGACTCACAACCGTTCCCAACGCAGCAGTCCCAGGGAATGAGTAGCGGTCCTTTGTTCAGTGAGATTTTATAGGTTTTGGGGGGATACTCTATGTGTCACAACATCACATAGCAAATCATTCCCAACAACTCTTAACATTGATTAGCACATTCACTGGCGGGAACAAGTTGGGTAGGCGTGATTGGTTAGTACAAGAGGGGGATTCCTTTGAACTGATTGGTTTAGGCCATGAGGGATGTACGTGCTAAACTACATGGTTTCCCCACATGTTATCAACCACCATAAACTACTGGGGAATCATCTGGCATCCCAGGTATTTTCTCTATCTCATGCTGATTGGTGGTTGCTAGGGGGTTGCTATGGGTCCTACCTAGCCTAACTGAATCAAGGACACCTGGTGCTGCAGATCTCTCCTGTTATTTGTAGACAAACAACTCAGCAGGGTGGGTATGTGCCTAGGAGTGCTCTGTGGGTTTTTCCAAGGACAAGGGTCACGCCCCCTTCCTTAGGACAGGCTTTGCTCTGAGGTAGAGGCTGGTTTCTCAAAAATGGAGTCACAGCAGTTTCTCACTAAGAGTCCCCTCTGTAGGCAAGTCCCACTGAGCTGTCCACAGAAAACAGAAATGCTAAGCCGCACACCATCCATAAGCCATGCCTCTGGGTTGTTTTCCTAGTGCTGTGGTACATTGCATCATTCTCACTAGTTTAGTCCCCCATAGGAAGCACAGCAGCAATAAAATAAGAGCTCCAAAGAGATCTTCCTCCCAGACAAGTGTGGAGAAAACATGGGCTCTGGAGAAGACTGAGAAGAGGTGACCCAAGGAAAGGGTTGGCTTTGTCTGTCTACCTGGAAAGGCAATCACAAATTTCATAAAAGGCTCAGGAGGTGGAGCTTCTTTCTGGTTATATAGAAGGGTAAAGAGGAGGGGAACAACTGGCAGCACCAGTCAATCTTGACAGGCCACTGGTTCCCAGAGCATTATAGCCAGCAAAGACCAACTGCCAGTGGCTACTGCCACAAATAGTCATTGGCTCTCTTTCCCTAGCCCACACCACAAGAGAGATCAGTACATAAATGTTATGGTTTAGATACAGGCGTCCCCCAAAAGCTCATGTGTGAGACAATGCAAGATAGTTTAGCAGTGAAAGGATTAGGTTTAAAGAGGTTTAACCTATCAGGGCATTAATCCCCTAATAGGGATTAACAGGATGTAACTAGGCACGTAGGGTGTGGCTGGAGGAGGTGGGAGGGGGTACCGCCTTTGGGGTAATATTTTGTTCTTGGTAAGCAGAACTCTCTCTCTGCTTCCTGGTACTATGTCCCACAATAGTTTCCTCTGCCATATACTTCTGCCATGATGTTCTGCCTTACCTTGAGCCCCGAGGAATGGAGCTGGCTGTCTATAGGCTAAGACTTCTGAAACCATGAGCTCCCCCCCCCACCCCAAAATAAACTTTTCCTCCTCTAATTGTTCTTGTCAGGTCTTTTGGTCACAGCAACAACAACAACAAAAAGCTGACTAAAACAATAAGTTTATTTAGAGCCAAGCTTTTCTCGCATATCCAGCCCAAAGGCTATCAAACTTTTTTTCCAACTATCTATTTCTCTCCTAAAGGTGAGCCTCAAGAGGGAGAATAAGTGGATGCTTTGTGTGTGCAGTACAGAAGCCTCCCAGGAACACATTAAACAGTGAGAGTAGCAATGTGTTAGCCCTATTCTGCAGTTCTGATGTGGCTTTAAAACATAAGTCTCAGTCCAGACACATTTTAGTGGTAGAGTCTTGCTTAGCAGGAACAAGGCCCCGGATTCCATCCCCAGAACAGAAATAAGTAAATAAAGTAAGTCTTTATGTGACTTCCTTCCTCAACTCTCAAGGGGTATTAGATTAAGATTCCAACAGTAAGATCTTCATGTTACCTATAACCAAGCCCAACATCCACTAAGCCCACAATAAAAGCTTCACAAATACTTTGGTTTTTAAAAAATTCACTGAACTAGGGATTGGGGATATAGCTTAGTTGGTAGAATGCTTGCCTTGCATGCACAAGGCCCTGGATTCAATCCCACACCACACTAATAGGCTTATCCCAGCACCACACACACACACACACACACACACAAATTCACTGAACTAAAATACTTTGGCCTGCCTTTGTGCCAGGCACTGCACAAGACACTGGAAATATAAAAATGAATCTATCTGACTCCTGCCCTCAGTGGGCTTTCACACTAGTGAGGACAATAAGCCATTGATCTATAACTGGATCACTGCCAAAGAAGCCTGTTCAGTGAATTGCAGGTACTGTGCCTGTCAGCAAAGAATAACAGATGGCTGTCAGGCAGAAAAATGATCAAGGGAAGATTCCAGGCATAAAAGCTTATCATGTGGTTTGGGACAAGAGCAGGTACTACTTGGTGGAACATATGGTGGAAGGGGAAATTGGAGATACTAGAAAGTAGACCATCAAGGGCCTTGCATGTCATGACCAAGCAGCTGAGATGGAGTGGCTAATTCAAATTTTCATTGGCCAAGAATCATTCTAGGATGGACTGAAGGACACAGGAATGAAGGCTGAAGGAACAGATAGGAGACACCCAGAGTCTGGGGCCAGAAGCAAGTAAGCGATACCCAGAGTGAAGAAGGTCAGCAGGTGTGGTGTGTGGCACCAGACTGCCTTGCACCAGAAAGACAGCATATCCACCTCCCCAAAGCTTTGAATCCAGAAGCCTTAAGAAGCAACTGTGGATAAGCCTATTAGTGTGCCACGGACTAGAGAAGTGTCATCATGCACTACCCTTACCCTTGGCTGACTTTTGTGGCAGTGCTGGCTTTAAGATGGCCCTTAAAGAATGACAGAGAGGTGACTTGGCAGAACTACTGGTTTACTATCCTTGGGGGGGGGGGGGGGCGCGGTTCTCCCCTGTGATTTATATCCTGAATGGTTTTATTTAGCCCTGTCTTTATGATGACTCTTCGGCAGATTCTTGTAACAGACACCTCCACCAAGAAAAGCTGCCGTCTCCTTGCACAATAATCCTGCTCATCAACATCTCTTGGCAGGAGCTGGCTTACATGGCACATACATACATACATACATAACAACAATAATAAGGCTTTGCCAGGCTAGCAAACTGATGCAGTCAGAAGATTAGAAGAGACCCCTGTTTTTTAACACAGCCGCTGCTAAGGTAGTGGAAGCATGGCATCCTAGTAACAAGAAAGAGCTCTTTTCCATTAAAGATCCAACAGTGGCAGAAACAGGCATGGGCCAGCTTTCAGTTATGCCACCTGAGTGTGAAGTTCAAATAAGACCAGACACATAATGAAAACCCTGATTTATTGAACTTGAGAATAGAATAGCTAGAGTGCTGATGGCAAGGCAACTTACCTATTATTCAGGTATTCTGAGGTAAGAACCCCTTCAAGCATCTATCATGAACCAAGGGTGATATCATAAAACATACACTTTCTGAAGTTTGGTTGATACATATCCTGTGACTGATCAAATACCTCTTCATGTAAACCAGCTTAAAAAACAAACTAAAACACTGCCCTGTTTAGAAGCAGACACTGACACGGGAACAAATAAACAACATTTTAAATTATCTTCTCAGTCCATTCACCACTGAACGAACACACACATACACACACACACACCCCTCCCAACATATAAACACCACAGACTAACTATTTCATAGCTGCAATATGTACACATTACCTTTTCAGACCAAACCAGGGAGATGCTCTTAGAAACAGCTTGTTAACAGCCCCTCAGCTTGCTGTTTAACAATCCGTTTATAGCCCATCACAAAGCCAACCCTCCAAGGAGATATATTTTACATCTATACGTAAGGTTCCTTTGCCACAAGGCTGAGGTTTGTGCAATCTTTTCCTTTCTATGCTAGAAAACCGATTATTCTATAATTTCTAAAACTTACAATACTATGAGCACACAGTACACATGCATATATGCAAAACCGTGTCCCAAAACCAAACCCTGGAAATAAAAGTAGAATAATGCCCCAAAATGCACAAGCCACACCAGTCATGCCCACAGCTAAGCACAGCACTTGAAGGCACTATGTCAACTACCCTCGCACTGTTCTCTCTAGAACATGTTCATTCTAACCTCCAGTATGGGTTCCCAGGCTTGAGCCTTTAGTGACCTTACCTGGGACCCCTTCCCCTACTCAAAGAAGCTACTTCACAAGTGTCAGTGTGTGAAGAAATCTTTCAATGTATCTCATTTATGACATCATTGATACACACAAGTGTAGACAAAGAACAAATCTGAAATTGTGAATTTCCCCCCAAACCTAACATTTGTGCCCTAGGGACCAGCTGAGAGACGTCCCTTTGGGCACATGGTACAACAGAAGCCCCTGAAGTGCCAAACATGATCATCAGTCAAGTGGGCAGCCACATTGCCTCAATGTGCAGAACTTCCCCAAAGCAATGCAGACTGCCCCACAGAGGTTCCAAAATAATTACAGGAATAAAACTCAGGTAATCCAAGATGCTAAGAAGAATCACAGACATCAATTTGAGGATGAGAGCTATGAAGTGAATTCTTTCCAACAATCCATTTGGCACTAAACCTGGTAGTCCCCAAATGTGTGCATCAAGATAGGGTACCTAGGCTTGCCCAAATGAGGCTCTGTAGGTCATTCTAAAATGCACCCAAACAAGAAACAGGCTGTGCTGTGAACTCTCATTCACCTATAACCTAGATATAAACCAACCACAAGGCAAGAGGACTATCTTCTCATCCACCCACACCTCCCCATGGTAAACCTTTCAAGACCACAGCTGAAATGAAAATGTACACAGACCATCCTTCCCTTAAATCAGACTGCTCAACACGAGGACTAACCACAAAAGCATACACAGGCATTCCCCCTGCTGAGAGAAGCTCCATTTGGCCATTTTGCCAAGTTTTTCAAGTCAGACAAATTCTCACAAGAGCTGGTTTACATTCACAGTGGTAAATGCCACTGGGCCCACCTCTTCCGTCCTTGCTGGAATAACAAGGCCTATCTGGGGGTCTACTGGGCTACCTTTCTTCCTTCTTGCATTTTTTAAGTTTGTTCCCCCTTAAAGTATTGCTTCACCTACCTCTCAGCAAAGCACACCACATTGCACCCAGAAGATGCTAAGTGAATACACTGCTGTCAATTTCAGTGGCTCCTTATTCATTTTCTAAGAGTAGGTAGCTCAGGAAAGTCAAAGTACTGATGGGCATGGTGGTGCAAGCCTGTAATCCCCGCTATATAGAAGGCCGAGGCAGAAGGATCACAAGTTTTAGGCCAGCTTGAGCAACTCAAGGAGACCCTGTCTCAAAATAATTCTTTTTTAAAAAAGGGGTATGAATGTGGCTCAGTGGTAGAGCACTTGCCTAGCATGCACAGGGCCCTGGAAAGTATCAGGAAGGGTGAAAGTGTGCAGGTCAGATACACTAACAGGTGTCCAACTTGAGATGTAAGTTAACACCTAGGTCCCTTTGCCCATCTCCCAGCCCGTCTAGGTGAAAGTCAAAGATACCCTTACAGCATGCTGAAAAAGACTAGAGGATCATCGCTCCAGCTTTACTGTGCTCGCCAAGATTCCCGCTGGATTCCTGCGTGTTCCACAGCTGTGTCTGACCTACAGCTGACTTCTGCCTGCAGAGAAATACACCATCACCTCCTAATTCAGCCCTGCCAAAGCAGAACATCAGAGACACAAGAAAACAGAACACAAAATCCAGAAAAGGAGCCTTTGTTTCTCTGGTGAGAGAAAACACTCTTACCTTTACCACTGGTACGGTCTCTCCTTCCCACCTCCCCTCAAAGTGTCAGAGTCAGCAGACTAAGTACAGGACTAAGTGGCACCAAGTCAAATAAAGAGCTGGCAGCTTTCCAGGGGGTTTGAGGTATACTCAGCCAAATCCAGTCATTCAGGTCCCAAAGTCATGGGGAAGAAAAGATTTACCCAGACTGGGGAATCTGCTCAAAATCACTCAGATTTTATCCCCCAAATAACAACTCTCCTACTTTGAATAAAGATCACATCAAAAGGCACCAAGTGAGAAGCCCCTGACCTGTATGCCCACTATCATTGACCATTACTGTCAGGAAAGCCATGGGTCTCAACAGCTCAAAACACCAGTCAAGCAAACTCATGACATGGATTTTATAAATCTCCCAGACCTCAAGTCAAAAGGACACAACAAAAAGCACCAGAGGTCCATCAGTCAGATTTGTCATTTTTCCAAAACCAGCCACACCAACCCGATGGCAAGAACTTTGGCACGAATACACACAAATGTCCAAAGAACGGAGAATTCACTTCTGCCCCTCTGGGTGATTGGACTGTGATCACAAATCAATACATGAAAACAATTAGCTGAACTACAGGGAGAGTCAGGAGACGCCACAGTGTGGTTTGCTTCAACAGGAGTCTGATTTGATGATAGAGAACAGCCTGGGAAAGACAAATGGTCTAGACAAAAACAACGAATAATGAAGGAATTAATGTTGAGATGTTTCCTTCCCAAGTCAGAGCGCCTCAAAAGCAGTTAAAGAAAAAGCTTAGCAAAACCCTGCCTCCCTCTTTATGAAATCTACATTCTATTTCCTCCTACCCACTCTGGTACTGATCTATTTGTCCAAGTATTTTTAAAAATTTTTATTATGTCCTGATTGGACATAATAGTGGGATTCATTATGCCATATCTATACACACACATAATAATTTGATCAATCTCATTCTCTAGTACCTTCCCTTTCCCATGCTTCCTCCCTCCCGCATCTGCTTGTTCTACTTTATCAATTGTTCTACTCTATCAATTTCTCTTCTATTGTTATTATTATTATTTCAATTAGTTCATTATGATTATACACACACACACATGCTCATGAAATTCATGTGGTATACTTATACATGGACATAACATAATTTGGCAATTTTGTCCCCCAGTATTTCCCCATGCCCTCCCCAGTTTGCCAAAATATTAATGATTAGGTTTGAGACAACACTGATGCTAAGTCGTCCCTTGAGCTTCCTTCTTCATCAGGGACACTAGCACTCTTGGGGCCACACCTGCAGTGAGGTGGGCAGCCTTTGGCCCTTCTCTTTGCTTCTCTCTCGGTTCCAGAACTTTAGCTGCTATGCCTAGACTCCTACTATCACTAGGGAGCAAGCGGGAGTGTTTGGGGAAATGGGTAGCTTCAGAGACAAACAGGCTGTTCTTTTTTTTTGTTTTTTAATTACAAGACTGATTTTTATCGGCAGTTCATTTCTTCCAGGAAACATAGAGCCAGCTTGCTCATTTATACGAGACGGGAACAAAGCAAGGATCTCTGACCTCGTCATACAGATAAGTCTAAAGAAAGATAGTTACGTGGCCCATCATAACCCACAGCAGAGGTACCAGACTGCTGAGAGGAGGGAGAATCACCCATGTCTACTGGTGGCTTTCTTCCGGTGGGAGGACAGGGGCATGGTATCCCTCCAAACCTCTTTAACCATCTGAAGGCCCCATACCTGTGTAATGGGGAAGAAGAGAGCAGTGAACACTCTCTCCACTATTCTTCAAAAGGGTATTTTTCCAGCCTCCATCTCATCTTCTCAGGTAACATGCATATGCAAATGAAGATTTGGATTTTAAGTCCACTGCAAAAAGAATAGGGCTGCTGAAAAGAGATACTTCAGCCCCTTAACTTACACTGGAAACAAAGGTTCCCTCATGCCACAAGGTAACAAATTTGGCTTTTTCAAACTCTTCCATGTAATTAAATTTCCATGAAGGCCATCTACTCCCAGCTTATGAAACTGGAAATTCACCACCCCACCGCAAACAGCGTCTGTTCTGTGGTCAGACAGACATGGAATTGCCTGTGAAACAAAGCAGACTAAGAATTGATGCCGTCTTTCAAGTCTCACCCCAGTCACAAATAATAAGTGACTGTATGAACAAGCAGATCCCTGAATACGTTTGAATACTTGAGTGCTGAGTAATAGTGCTAGTTAGAGTCACTGTACGGACTTAGGTTTTTTCCTTTTCTTTCATCTCTGGAAACTTATTCAAAGCCACACTAGCTATTTCCCTCAAAATTCTGCTGCAAGATACAAAAGGCATGTGGTATGGTCGCAAAACTGCAGTTGGCTCATCTCTCCTGTTGTCAAGGCTTGAGTTCAATTAAAGTTAAAACAAGAGCTTTTCTGAGCAGGGTGACCCCAGCCCTAAGGAAAACTCCAGGACTTCGATGACAGCACAATGCTGGATGTCACCCAACTTGGGAGACCTAGGTTTTAGCCCAGGCAGGACCACCTGCCAGCCCTGTGAGCTTGAGCAAGACTATCAACATCTCTGGCATCTGTATTCAACTCATAATGAACTAGAAAATGTCTAGCCCCTTCTCAATCCACATTTAACAGATGATATGTAAAAGGGAAGAATTCCTTTTAACAGCATAATACAATTTACATATCCTGACAACTCTAAGAGGTATATAGTTTTATCATCACTAGGTTCATGATTAAGAAACTCAAGCTAGTTCAAGTACAAGGACCAGGCTTCACCAGCCTGTCTACTCCAACATCTGTCTCCTCCCCCGGGGAGCACATCACATTGAGTGGATCCCTCTTCTCAGTCACTTATGCTACTACCCTCTATAGGAAGTTGACTTTATGGGTAAGAACCAAGGAACATAAGACAGAATAAAATCTAAATCTAAAGCGGTGGTGATTTGAAGTACATTACCAGCAACAACCAGCAGCATTCACGCCGGCAGGGTAAAATGTCCTTTTTGGGTCATTCAGGAAATGAAGTTGTTTTCCCTATGTCTGACTCCCACATACAAAGAGAAAATACCCCCAAGGAGTACACAGGGCCCCAGAGCACTGCCAGCTCTTTCACTTCTCCACTGGAGAATAATTTTATAAATCATGTATCCAGATAAGTGAAGCTTAGCCTTTAAAAACTTAACGTTATTTTTATGCCAACCTTTTTTGTAGGATATCTTTCCAAAATATACTTCATTCTTTCCTCACTTCTTAAATCTCATAATTTAACTTGGGAGTCATAATTATAAACACAAGCATCACCATTCTGCAGTGCCGTACAGAGGTTTAACCCTACAGATGAGTCATACCAGGGAAGCTCTGCTGTGAATCCTTGTCTGCTTTTTATGATTGCTCTTCTGCTGTGGGGTTCGAAGGACATAGGCCTAGGACAGAACACCTGATTCTGACTCTGGCTTGGCTACAGTTAGCAAAGTGTTCCTGGGCAAGTTACTTAAATGACTCGGTTTCTTCATCATTTTCATGAAAAGTTTGGGTCGTGCTTCCTAAATTCCTTTGTGATATTTCCATGCTACTTTTCCCTCTTTCCTCCCTCCTTTTCCTTCTCTCTGCAACCTTCCCTCATCTCCTCTAAGACTATCTTTATTAAGCGGTTTACATTCAGAAATTGATGAAGGGAGATGGCCAAAATTTTCTCTTCATTCAAGGAAGTTAGAAAAAAATAAGGCCAATATGCGCAGGCTGTCACGAGAAAGGAGAAGACAAAAAAATTGTTCCTCTGGTGGTGGAGGGAAAATCAGGGAACATTGGCAAAGACTTCGAATAGATCCCCAGAAATCACATGTACTAAAAATGTACATGAGGGATGTTTTAAGAAAGCGAGGAAAATAGCCATTATCCATTATGTTCATGGATTGAGTAAAAAGCTGTAAATCAAAAAGTTGTGCAAGGAGAAGAGACAGAGTAGGACTGATGGAGACACAGAAGGTGTCTGACCCAGAGGCTGGTCAAACTGAGGACAAAACCCCACAGACATCCAACCACTCAATCAAGGAGTAGTTAGGTACAAGGGGAGGTATGAAACATAGAAAAGGAAGAGAGAGTTTCTGAGCAAAGCATAAGGGCCCAAAATGAAACTTGTTGAGACAACACATCACCATGGGATATTCAGGATTGGGGCAAAAATGGAAGCCATGGACATCCATCCCAGGGTAGATAGCTCAGTGTGACTATCTGGCTGTCCCACTACCTGTTGAACGGCTAGGAATACCCGCCTTCAGCAAAGATCAGCTTACAGAGGAACCATAGGAAAACTGCAAGGATCTCTTCGAGTGTTACTCCTGCCTATCATCTTAGCTCCCATGAAGAACTACGAGTCCTCATCACTCTGAGTTTCTAATTTTCTTCACAAAGATGGCTGTCCTTCGGAACAGAGTCATGAAAACACTTTGGAACTAACTGTAGTCCTATGATATAGACTCTGGCCCTCACATTGCTCCATATAGTCTGGGGATCTGAGTCCAATATATCACTCAGCTTCTCTGGGCTTCAGTTTCCTCGCTGTCAAATGGGGAGAAAAACTGCATCCTGGAGAGAATTGTGAAGACTAAATGAGATAATGTAAATAAAACACTTGGCACAAGGACCAGCACATGTTAGTATGCAATAAAGGATGGTGCTGATGAAGGAGGGAATGGGGGAGGAGGAAGAGAAGAAGAAAGTGCCTCTGAACAGTAAATCATCATACAGCTGCAGACATGTACTAGTTGTTGCAGGAGCAATGACCATTAAAGCAACAGACACTTTCCAATTAGATATAATGTATAAAGTTCTAAAAATGAGAGGGCTCTAAGACTGTCTTTATTAAGCTGTTTACATTCACAAGAGTAGTGCACAGGACTGTATGAGTAGCTGAGCTCAACGGAGCAGCCCACTCTGACTTTAGGGACAGACCTTCCTAATCAGGCCTCTCACCCATGCTGTGAGAATTCCAGATCACTGCAACAAGACCCGGCTAAACTGTATATTTTCACTACCTAAGATGAAAGGGCCACCAAGAAAATTAACAGGGCACATAATAGATCTGTGATAATATTGCAACTCTAAAGGAATAGTTTGGAGCACGTGGTAGCACTCATTCCTATCCAATACATGGTGGGGAACTACAAGTCATTGGGACTATTTGTTGGGGTTCATCCTGAGATGCCCCAGTAAGCACCACTTTATCTGTCTGGTTCCTGTATGTTCAGAAAAAAATCAATTAAAATCTGTCCGCTCTTTAACTGTCTGTAATTCTAACTTTCACTAATTTAGACTGGCCTTTCTCTCCCCAAATACTAGGTTTGTCAATGAATGGGCTTCAAGCTGAGCCCCTCTTAGCATGGGAATTCTGTTCTTTTCAACAAATACACACAGAGATTGGTTCCTTCAGCACCATGTAGCACTGTGTGTTACAAACACAGTGGCATCAGACTGTGCCTAAAAGCAAGCTAACGTGGTATCCACAGAGAAAAATGTATCACTCTGTACCCCACACTCTAGAGTGCCATTTGACACTGGTTCCCTCCGAGATCCACACCAAAGGGCAATTTCAAAATCCATAATAAAATGAAATTGCTCTTCAAGTTACTCCCATCCACCTCTTACCCCTGACCTTCCCTGGTGGAAGTAAATGCAGTTTCACTGAGAGAATCTTAGTTCTTCCTGTCTCTGGTACTCACATCTGAGGTATTTTTCCCCCTGCCTAACCTACCCTAAGGAGAATACTTTCCATAGCCACTTCTCTAGGATCAGCTGCCATTTCTGTAGCTTTCACTGTTTTTAAACAGGGAACTTATTATACATCAAGTGGAGGTATAAATAGGTCTGGCTGACCCTGGATAAAAGAGCCCATGCCCCCTTGAGGATCCTCACAAGGGACCTGACAGCAGATACCAGTGCCTTCAGCCCAAAACAGAACTGCCTGGCACTTACACACCATTAAATATAAATATACATTGCAGCAAATTGCAGTGCAAACACAAGTCCACCAGGCCCTTCTTCCTTCATCCCTGCCTCCTACTACTTCCTCTTCTCACACCTGACAAGACCCTGGCAGCCCAATGCTCCCACACACCATCTTCCTTGGCACATACCTCTGTGCCCTCACACCAGCTGGCTTGTGATTAAAATGGACCATGCTAGGAAGTGCCGGAGAGAGTGAAGCCTATTGTATCAAATTTCCTTGGCCTTTTATAGATACACCATGAACCCAAAGAATGTGGTGCAATGGCCTGAGACCCTATAAGCCTGTGTTCCTCCAAATCTGGCTCAGTCACCCCTAGGCTAAAGCAAACCACTTAGCTCTCCAAACCCCCTTGAATAAAACAGGAGGTTGGCCCAGGGTATATTTAAGATCTCTCAACTCTGGATGTCTTATATTTTTTGATGAAAAACTGGAAGAACTTAAGACACTTGCTAATCTGAACTCTGACAGTGATTCCTTAAGCCCATTTTCTCTATTTTTTGCTTATTTAGACAAAAACAGTTTTTGAGGATTTTATCCTCAAATTTAATAAAATAGATTTGATATCATAATAAAATAGAATCATATCAAATTTATTAATAATAACTTTTGGATACTCAAGGATAGCTCCAATAGAGGGGCCCTATTAAACACTTCTTGCAAGCCCCAGATGAAGGTGTTAAGTCACCCTGAGGTAACACAGGGAGGAAAGGGCATTCAGCTCCTCCACACCTCACTTCAAGTCAGTAAACATGACAGAAACGTTTCTGCACCAGCTGCCAAGCAAGGTACTAGGTCATTAAGATAACCATCACTAAATCCAAGGAGCTTAGAGTCCAGCAGAAGAGATCCAGACAGTTGCTCAGTTCGCAACAAAATTAGAAAAAAAAAAAAAAAAGTCCATTCTGTTATGAAAGCCAACCAACCAGGAGGGCAGAGAAAGAGGGGGCCAGGGACATTATGCGACTAGTTTTTGTATTGTGGATTGTCCTGGCCAAGGAAAGCACATGCCAAGCCTTGCAAAAGACTGTGTCAGCTGGGCCATCACCATCTTCCGCTGCAACTTGGCTAACTTTAAAAACTGAACAGGTGACTTAAAGGTGAAGGCTAATGATGGAAAAGATGGGTTCTTCCCTGATTCTGTGATCAGTGTACACCTCTGAAAAAACATTCAACTTTTTATGGAAAGGAATAGATCCTGTTCTTATAGTTAAAACAACCCCCAAATAGTCAGGGACTGAAGTATTTAAATTCTTGTGACAAGAGTGCCAAAACATGAAGAGGCTCAAGTTAGACTGGGTGACCCTGGACTGGTCAACCTCTCTTCACAAAAGTATGTTTCTGATACTAACTTCCTAAGGTAATGGGAAGATGCTTTTGAAGAGAGAGAGAGAGGGAGAGAAAGAGAAAGAAAAGAGGATATAGCTCAGTTGGTAGAGTGCTTGCCTCACATGCACAAGGCCCTGGGTTCAATCCCCAGCACCACAAAAAAAGATAAAAGCCCTTATCAGGCATTCATTGTCAGCCACCCACCTAAAGGTGTCACCAACTGACCAATTCAGAAATTTCACCTTGGAACTCCACCCAAATCAGACACTACTCTGCTTTAGCAGAACAGACTCTGCTCAGAAGTAAACAAGTACTTCCCTCTGTGGTCACCTCTGGCCAGGCTCCTCTGTGCTCCATCTCCCCAGCTACTGAGGAATTTACTACCGGCTGACCAGCTGCTTATAGGGCAAGAGAACAAGTGAGGAAGATTTCAGGAGTGGCAAGGAGGAGGGAAAGAAATCTCTCCAAGTACAGAGAGCCTTCCATGTCACTCGTCTTCAGTACATCAGGCTCATCAGCTCATTCCTTGAAAGACTGACATTCATTCTCTACTCCACAGAAAACTTTATTGTTTGCTGAATTCTAGAAGCATTGACTCCAGAAGAAGCAACTTGTTTGTGGGTTACTAGCATTTCTTATTATGTACCACATCCCAAAGACTAAGTGAAATGCTGTGCATATCGCCAGAACATTTTCAGATGACCTGGAATAATCCTGCTTGTTGATCTCTAAGGCTTGTTGTTAGAACATCATGAATTCAACAAACTCCATGGAAAGATACTTTTCACATATGTGCATCCAAACACGTAGTTTCACCAAATATTCACAGATTGGTTCCATAACAATCCAAACAATCCAAAATAAAAGTGGTACTTTCATGACTGGTGAAGAATAATAAATCTATTTTGATCACACAGAAGTACACAGTAATGAAAAGAGGCATCTAAAAAAAACTAAGGGGCTGGTGTGTAGCTCAGTGATAGAGTGCTTGACTAGTCTGAGCAAGACCCTGGGTTCAATCCCCAGCAGGAAAGAAAGAAAAAGAAAGATCAACCTGAGAGTATAAGCAATAAGAGGGGAAATGATATGCAAATTATGGACACAATTTTTATGTCACATTTAAGAAAGTGCTTTGTTTGTTTGGGTTTGGTTCTGCATGTATAAAGAACCGCTGTACTTTTTCCACAGTACAATGAATAACTATTCAGGACACTTCTGTCTCCAGCACAGAACTATAAGCATATCAGAACAGCAGAGAACAATCTCTTTATAAGAGGGACGGACCAGAGGTCACAAGAATGGATTGCTTTTTGTTGTTTTCATCCTAAAGTTAAAGTTCAGTAGCTGGTCCAGATTTTCCTGATGGCAGGTTTATTGCTATCCAGCCAAATACAATTTACTGATTTAATTCCCTATTATTTAGTTACCTCTGTTTTTGTTATGAAGTGTCAAATAAATTAGATTATCTATACCACAGGATTTTCCTGAACTAGATGTAGAATCTAATTTACATTGCAAAAGAAATTTAGGTATCAAAGTATCCCGAGTTCTTTACTGTGGCACCTCTCTATGCATACCCTGAGATATGTACGAACACAGAAGCCCAAAAGTTCCATTGGTCATTTCTGTGAGACAAAAACAAAGAAACCCAACCCACCTTTTGAGTTCACATTGGCCTTACTTCAAACCCATGACCATCTTTCCTGATAAGTAACACTAAAATCTGATTATAATTATGAAAACCTAGAACGCAATGATTTAAAAAAATGCCGCCTTTCCCCTGCATACATCCTAGTTGAAAAGCGGTGTTAAAACGGGAAAGATTTTTCTAACTCCCCTTAGACTAAGAAAACAGGTTATATGTCCATTGTTTCTGCAGTGTCCATTCAATGAACACATTAAAATAGGCCAAGCCCAAAACAAACTTCAGCAGTTTCAGCTTCTCACTGGAGCAGAAAGCTTGCCACCTGGGTACTGATGGAACCATGAAAAGCATAAACTGTAAGAAATGCAGAGATGGGAAAAATAATCGGGGGGAGATGGACAAATCATCCTGCCTCCCAATGGTGGCAAACTTTACAACTTTTTAAAAGCAACAAACCGAGGTACCATAGCCTTTTTAGATTACATATCGCGACTACTTAGAAGAAAGCACTGTGTATTCAAGCATCTATTCTGTCTTTACAATACTGCAAAACATGGCCAGAGAACCGGGAGATTGCTGCTCTTAGATACCCTCTTTGCACTGTCAAACAGAGAAGGTCATTTTGCCTGGTCACTTATTTTTCCTCCCTGCATCACAGGAGTTTTCTACTTTTGAGATTGCTCAACTTTCATATGCATTGGAGTAAAAATAACTATTCAGCAACTTTATTCACCTTGGCTTAAAAAAAACAACAAAAAAAGAATTCATTGTGCAATGCCCAGGAAAAGCTGACACCAAGACTGTCTCTCCAAGCACCAAGACGGTGCTTGCAATTACAATGGGGGGGGGGGTGGATCCTGTGTGATCAAATCCAAGGAGTCCTTTTTAAAAAAGAAAGAAACGATTCCATTTCCGATAGGGGCTGGAGAACTTTTTCTCCTAAGGAGACCACCCCTCGAGAACAAAAGTTACATTTTAGTCACATGTTAGGTGTGGGAATAAGGAGCAGGATTTTTTTTGTTGTTGCTGTTACTGTTGTTTTTTAAGCGCACTAATCACGGAGGTGTTTAACAGCTCGGGAGAACCCGGGTTCCTCCTAACCAATTGTGACGGGCATTTCATTGTCAAAAAGAAAGGGGGTGGGGTGGGGGCCCAGGAGCGGACCAGGGGGCTCGTCGGCTGGGAGCAGCAAGGTTAAGCTAAAGGGTACAGACGCTGCCGCGAGCTGCATCTCCTTGCCTCGCGCCCCAAATAATTTACTGCGAGCAGACCAACTGCAACAGCCCGCTCCGAGGAGCCCGGCACGACTGCCCTGGCCGGTGCAGCTCAAGGTTTTCCGACCACCGAGAGGGAGGGGAGCCGATCTTTACCTTAATGCTACACTGAGCAGGAGTCTCAGACATGTCTCACAGCGAGAGGGATCAGGAAGTTCTCAGTTTTTTTCCACTTTCCTTTCCTCTCCCCAACCCAGAAATGCTCCGCGGGCAGCCGGACGCGGTCATTTAAGAAGTTTCTTCCAGCATCTCTCGGGCAGCCGCCCCGGGGGTCTGCGAGCGCGCCGCGGGCGGGGCGGGGCGGCCGGCAGAGTTGCGCGTGCGGGGCGCGGGGGCGTGGGAGCCGGGCCGAGCGGCGGCGGGGTCTGCGGGTCGCGGCGCGGCGACCCGGGCTGCCCGCCGGCCTCCCGTCTCTCCTCCCACCCGCGGCCGGCGCGCCCGCCCCCGCCCTCCCGCCGCTCTCCCTCGCTCTCTCGAATGTTTTCCTTCCTGGAAGAGAGAAACTGAAAGGCAGAACTGAGAAAGCTCTTTGCTCATTGATCTTGAGAGTTTCAGTGCAGAAACTGACGTGAATTCCCAGCACAGAGCTCTGCCTCTTAAAGGAGCCACCAGGAAATAAAAGCTCGGGTTACAGCCCAGCATAGGGGAAATAAAAGCCGGGCGGGGGAGGGGCGGCCGAGGGGGCGCGGGCGGAGGACGCCCGGGAGCTGCGGCCCCGACTGCGCCGCGCAGCCCCCCAGGGCACCCCTGGCACCCGGCTCCCGCCCTCAGCGCGGGCGACCCCCAGGCGGACGAGCCCAGCAGGCAACTGCCGGCTCCTGGAGGACACGTTTACAAAACGTTACATTGTGGCCCCAGAAACCGCAAAACAGGTTTTATTCAACTCCTCCGGCCTCCCCCTACCTCCGTTTCTTAGATACAGGGAAATGCACCAGGGCTTTTAAATAGTTTCCCTGCGCGCCGTTGCAAAGAGTATACGATATAGGAAGGGGCATTCCGGGAAGGACGCGGAATCCGAAGGAGGAAATAAAACAATAGCCTTTGTTCTGCTTCTCGACCGCTGCCGCTTTAAGAGAATCCACCAGGAAATGGGAGATCGGGTTACAGACTGCACACGGGGAAGTGTGGGGAGCGAGCGCCGGAGCGCGACGCCGGAGACAAAGCCGGGCGACCGCGCCGCGGGCGCCGGGCACTAATGGGTGGGGGGATTCCCCGGGAAGGTGGGCGCCCCTCAAAGAGGAGGCTCCCGCGCCGGCCCGGGACGCGGCCGCCGCAGGCGCTTCCCCAGCCGAGCACGCGCTCCGGGGAAGGAAGGCTGCCGGGCAGTTATCAAAGGCAACCCAGTTCCTTTTCCTGACCCCCTCCCTCCGCGTTTCGAAATCCACTGCCCTTTTAAAGAAATAGCGGCCGCTACCAACCGAAATAGGTGACTCGACTACAAAGTTGACAGGACGTGTTCCCACAGATAACACACCTCCCCAGAACCCTCTCCGAAACCGTCATTGGCCGACGGCACGGCCCTGGGATCCGGCGGGAGGAAGGTGGGCTGGGAAAGCAGTGGAGAGGAAGTGGAGCGGTGGGGCGAGCGTTCCAGCCTTGAGCTCAAGTGGTCTGATCACTCCGTTATTGTTATTGATAGTCTCTTCAAATGCTCTCGAGAGTCCACCGCAGGCGACTCAGTACATTGTAATTGTGTTTGAATTCTGAACCCTGCTAATACATAATATACAGGTTTGATGTGTGAACGGAAGGCTGAATTTGTTGTAATTTAATCTTTTGATAGTAAATATCATATGGATACACATGCATAAGTGTTTGCCTGTGTTTACTTATACACACACTCTCATATTTTCAACACCCGACCAGGATGGATATCCCAGATCCTCCCCACCCGGTGGATTTTCCCTACCTACTTTCCTTCATGTCTCTGCATTATAAAATGTGTTCAGACTTTTACAAACAATACTTTGGTTCACACATTCATTGGAACACTAACACACAAAAAAAATGTAAAGGGTTGGGTGGCAAAGTGTCCTGTTGCCAGAAAGGTGGAAATGGGTTTCTCTGAGCCTCCAGGAACTTTAACAGTTTTTTGTGTCACCTGGTAGACCTACCTTCCCAAAGAGATCTCAGTCTTATCCACAAAAATTCCTGTCTTTGACCCTCCACGCACACTCGTGTACACACACACACACACACTTCCCCGATTATTTATCTTTGTTTCTCTTCAATGATATTTGCAGACATTGGTTCCGATTGCCCATTACTGAGTTAAATCTTATAGTCCCTTATGAACCTTTACATCACTTATTTATCAATATGATCTCTGACAGCTCATTTTCTACTCTTCCATAAAATGAGGAGGGGGGAGATAACACATAACTAATAAGATTCTCACATTAAATGAGAAAATATAGAGAATAGAGCTCTCCAT
Source organism: Marmota flaviventris (assembly GCF_047511675.1). NCBI lineage: Eukaryota > Metazoa > Chordata > Mammalia > Rodentia > Sciuridae > Marmota > Marmota flaviventris. The sequence continues at coordinate 97,796,991 of NC_092500.1, forward strand.
TCCTTATCCACAGAGAATACATTCCAAGACTCCCGGTGGATGCCTGAAACCACAGATAGTACTGAACCCTGTGTATATTATTTTCTCATACATACTTTCCTGTGATAAAGCTTAACTTTGTTAGTTAGGCACAGTAAGAGATTAGCAAGAATTGACAATAAAACAGGACAATCACAACATATAGTAATAACAGTTATTTAAAACTTACGAATTGTTTATTTCTAAAAATTCTATTTAATACTTTCAGTCTGTGGTTGACCACAGATAACTGAAACCATGGATAAGGGGGACCACAGGTACAAAATGTTTCTTCAGCAGACTGCCATGTATTATGTGTGTTCAATTAATGTTAACTGCAACTATTATTTAACCTCAGGACTAAATTAACTTTCAACTTCCTTTCCTTAAATCCTCTGTACTTCTCCAAGTTGTTCATACAAGTAGCAGTTTGAGATAGAATGTGTATGGTTCCAAAGAAAAATACACAGTAGTAGCAAAAACTGCACTTAGACTAGGAACTGACAGTCTCTGTAAAAGGCCCAATAGTAAATATTTTAGGTTTTGTGGACTAAGAAGAAAAATAGAGGGCATTATGTAGATACTTATATAACAAGGGGGGAAATGGCCATTATTTTTTGTTGCTAAAATGCAAAGTGTAATAAAAATAGCAATTTTAATACAGGTCTAATGAGAGTAATGGGATTCTGTTTGGGGGGAACAGTTCATTTACATGGGGTTCAAAGTAATTGTTCTCTTTCATCAAATCCATTGCAAATGTTCATCTCATTAATGCTTTTTATGAGATTATACATATTTCATATGTTTCCACCCAGATAAGTACTGCTACATATTGATATGTATCCATGAGTCTATAATTTTACTTGAGCATGTTCAGTGCTTAGAAGGTATTTCCAAAATTCTATTAGAATTCTTCAAATTCTCTTGATGTTTTCCCTTTAGCATGCCATTACAACGCAGATTAGTCACTTCCAGTTGAAGGGTTAGGTAGAAGCTCCTCCAGTTGCACAGTTAAGTGCATTTTAAATAAGGAAAGTTCTTTGCACTTGTATTGAAATCCAAAAGACATTTTTGTAACTGTAGTTTGAGTTCAGAAAAATATAACTGCTGCAAATTTGTGTTGGAATGGAGATCTTGCTTCTTGTTTTAACTGTTGACAGCATGTTCTGTCCAAAGGCTTTTACAACAGAATAAGTTTTGCTTACAAACTCTATTTTGTCTTGTATTTTTGGTTTAAATTCACAAAGAAATATTACCAGGTCAGTTGCAGAAGCTAATTTCCAAAAACTATTCAGTGTTCAATAATAGTGCTTGAGCCCTAGAATGGTGGCACAGGTCTGTAATCCCAGCAATTTGGCAGGCTAAGACAGAAGGATCTCAAATTCAAGATTAGCCTGGGAAATTTAGCACAAAACCATGTTTTAAAATAAAAAGTAAAAAGGACTGGGGATGTAACTCAACAGTAGAGTGCCCCTGGGTTCAATCCCCAGTACTGCAAGAAAATAATAATTATTATTATTATTATTATTATTATTAAGGGAAATTCTTTTCATTCATCTATTCCATTTGTCAATTGTTTCTCTATATCCTGTTTCCTGACTTCTTTGAGACTTTTTTTTAATATTTCATTTAAATTTCTGGATTATCTTTCTAGCTTTTTATTCTTAATGTTAAATATAATGGTTGCTCTAGAAAATTACAATTTACATCTTTATCACCATATACCTCCAAAAAATATTATTCTACTTTGTGGACATATAAGACATTTACAACCTCATAATTCCATTTATTCCTTTCCCAGTCTTTATGATATTGTTTTCTTGTATTGTATTCCTACACATTATTTAATCCACTATACACTGGGGTTTTTTTAAGAAATGTCTAAATATATATGTGGGCAAATATATATATAGATAGATAGATAGATAGATAGATAGATATGATGTATTAGAATATATGTCTCTTTTTAATTTGTCCAGATATTTCCTTTCTTGTACTTTTCTACCATTTCTTACTGATCTGGTTTTCCATGTGGTCTCACTTCCCTTTGGCCTCAGAACTTCTTTCAGCATTTCTTATAGTGCCATTTGTTGGAGATGAAGTCTCTCAGCTTTTGTTTGTCTAAGGATATCTTTATTTTATGTTCATTTTTGAATAAATTTTTTACTGTATATAAAAGTTTAGATTGACAGATTTTTTTTTCTTTCAGCATTTTAGCATGTCATTCCTGTTTTGTCTTTGCTATTTTGATAAAAATTCATTTGTGGGTCATATTTTGGCACCCTTGTGTGTGACACATGCTTTCTCTGGCTGTTTTTAAGACCCGCCCTTTAAATTTGGCTTTCAGAATCTTGACTATGATGTGCATAGGTATGGTATACTTTGCATTTATTCCACATGGTGCCAGCTGCAATTCTGTATAAGTTGATATCTTTCATTAGTTTTAGAAATTTCTCATTTTTTTAATCTATGAATATTTTTTTCTGCTTATCCTCTCAATCCTCTTCTTTTTTCACTCCAGTGTTACAATACCATGCAGTATTGTTCTATAGGTCTCAAATACTGTTTTATGTATCTTTTTCCTTATATTTCAATTTATCAATTTACCTATTTGCAAGTTTTTTTTCTCCTCCTCCCCCCAATTACTGATAATAAGCTCATCCAGTTATTTACTTCTAATACTGTTATTTTATTTATAGCATTTCCCTTTGGTTTTTAGAATACTTTCCTTGACTTATTCAATTTCCCATCTCTGCACATGGTTTCTACCTTTTCCTTTAAGTCCTATGGCATTTTTGTCATATTGTCCTAATTTTAGGTCTATTTCTCGGTTAACATCTATCAATGGTTTCTTTTCTTGACCAAGGACCACACATTTGTTTTGCTTTGGTGTAAGTTTTGATAGTTTCTTGACTGTATGCAATTTTATGTAAAACAACAGTAGACAAGGAATTGAATATTTTCCCTCCAAAAGAGGACACCTGGCTTCCCTTACCAGGCCACTAAGTCAAGGCTAAATCAATATGTCCGGTTGCTGAAATGGGTTTGGACTTTGTTATAGCTTTTGTTTGATTCAGTTTATCACTGACTTAGTTATTTTGAAGACAAGATCTGAATTTTTCTCACAAGCAAAAATTGTCTTGGAACTATTGTTAGCTTTTCTGTTCTACCTGATATCTTCTTTACCTTCAAGTCTTGGAAGGGGATGTCTCCTCTCTCCTGCACCCACCCACTTCCCCTAGTCCTCCTTAAGTGAAGACTTAAAGAGTACTGGGATTTTTCTCTTAGCTTTTCTGCCCCTCTACAAATCCTTCTTAGCTGACAGCCAGTGTTATCTCTGAAAGTTTGTGTCAGCTCATCTTAACTGCCCTTGTTTTTGTGGTCCTATCCCAGAGTTAATGAATGTTAATAGGAAAGAACTGTAAGGTTGTATGGTTGTGCTCTGGGCATTCGTGGATTCTTATTTGTCACATCAACCCACACACCACCATTAGCATTTGTTAAAATCAGGCTGGTTTCTCCTTATCATCACATATGTTGGATTCCTCCTCCTTTCACTGTAGTCCAGGAGAGGACCACTGCAGATCTTGCCTCTCACAGAAAGCATTGTCACTTCCTGAAGTTTAGTCCACTTACCTTTCACCGTGCTCTCATTTCTTTGATGTTTTTTTTAAAAACTATAATTAAGTAGGTCATCTGGTTTGTTGGGGTGTTAGGGAATGATTTATGGTCCCTTTTGACTTTCTATATACAAACTGGATGAGGAAACTTCGTGTCTAATCTTCATTCTTCAAAAGAGTGGTGGAGAAGGGCAGAATATGGGCAGCAATGAACATTTAAGAATATGTGGAAGTTAATGTGTTTAATTTAAAAACTTATAGCCAGGATTATAAAACAATGTTATACTTGAAAAGTAGAAATAACATATTAAACAGTACAAACTTTACAAACCACTATCTGCTGCATACCTATGTCAAAACATAAATTCCTGCTAATGACAAATAATCACAAACTTGGCCACTGCCTTACACCAATGAGGTGAGCCAACATTAATGACAAAATGTGTGAACTACAAAATTCTGCTTCATTTCCATCCTCCAGACCACAAAGACTCTCATGGCCCACCCTAACTGTAACGACAGGGAAGAAGGTTCAGGGAAGGCAGCTCCACCTAGCCAACTTGTCACATTACAAAATCACGTCACATACTAATCAGCTTTCCATCAACCCACTCTTTGGCAGTTATATTTTTAGAATTTTCAGGACTCCTGCCACATCTTTTCCCATTTAACCTTCAAACTCTTGTCTTCTGTATGCCTTTGTATAGTTTCCTCAACTTCCTTATTAATACCATCGATTATCAATCTCCAAATTAATGAACTTCAAGATAATTTTTTTGATATACTGCTTTCTATGTCATATAGATTGCCAATTCCTAAATGTTTTTCTTTCATAGATTCTCTTCTATTTTTCTAGTCATCTTTCTAGAAGCAGTTTTTCTCTAGTTTGGATTATTGCCATTTCCCTTTCTCTATCACCAAATTTCTTTAGTTTGTCTGTTATTACTACCTAATCATTCCTGTTAAAACCCCATATTAGTGCTGTCCAAAGAAACAGCAACAATAAAGTGGATATATACACACACACACATATATATATACACACACATATATACACACACACACACACACATATATACACATACATAGTAATATGAGTATACATATATATATATACACACATATATATGGGGGGAGGGAGGGAGAGAGAGAGGTGTGTAAGAGGTACCCTTGTGGAATTGGCCCACAGATATTAGAAGCTGAGATTTGCCATCCATAAACTTGAGAACCAGAAAAGCAGTGGTGTAATTGAGTCCAAGTCTGAAGGTAGGAAAGCAGTAGTGTTAAGTTTCAGAGTCCAAAACCTGATAAACTGGAGCCCCATTGTCTGAGGGCAGAAGAAGTTGGATGTCTCAGCTTGAGAAGGAGAATTTGCCCTTCTACTTTTTTGTTCTATTCAAGCCCTCAATGAATTGGATTATACTTGACCTGATTGGTGAGGGGGCAATCTTCTTTACTCAGGCTACTAATCTTTTTTGGACACATCCTCACAAACACACTCAGAAATCAATGTTTTATCACTTATCTGGGTATCTCTTAGCTCAAATCAGGTTGAAATATAATATTAAATGAATACAAACACCTTATTTTATTATTTCTGTTTTTATTTTTAAGCCTTGTTCTATATTATTCAAAACTCCATGTACACATTCCAACAAAAAAATATTTGTTTTCTGTCAAATAGTACTCGAAAAGCACCTCTTTCATAAGTCCATCTCATATTACTATAAATAGAAGGCATTCAAAATGAGTTAACATGCTGGAGTAATTCAAAATGTAAAAATTGCTCATCCACCCACTAATTATAACCTGGGACACCCATAAGATACTCTCCACTTAAAGATTCAAGAATTGTATTATTGGAACAAACACCAGCATCTTTGTAGAGTTCTGTAGTAGCCAATCTCTGAATGTCAGTAGTGCCTAAATGAAATTGGACTTTCTCAATTTATTGGGGAGTGTGAGATATTTTATCCGGGAGTGGATACTGGAGTGACAGGCACTAAGTGACATCACTCTTACCTACCAAAGAGGAGGGGAACGTGGTTAGCATAACGGACAGCAGAGCTAAAGTGATCTTCAGAACATTTTGATGTTTGGTATTTGCTAATTTATTCTGATATTCTTAGGATTCAAATAAATGGTGAGTCTTCTGAAATCTTAAGTGATCTGCAGGCACAAAGAAAATTGTAGAAGTGGAGTAGAGAAATCTCACTTAAATCCCATAACAGACAATCCCAAATCCTCAACTTATTCCCAGACCAGATTCAGTTCATAGAATCCTTAAATTAAGCCGGGGCAAGGCCCCTTGAAGAAGAGTACCAACAAAGAAAAGTATAAATCTTCCTCCTGCCCTTCTCTGAGTGGACTGTGGCTACTTAGCAGAGTGATCATGCAATGAAGGAGGGAAAATAATCAGAACTAGAGGAGGAGAATTCCTGCACACCAGCTCTGAACTGACACTGATTCCTGGAAACTGAAAACATCAGTGAAGCACGAGTCAAGGTAAGGCCCCTAGGAATTCAGTGGAGCTTTGCCCTGAGTTCACCTCACTTTCAGGGGCCTGATGGACACCTGAACCTACCCCATGATTATTTTCCCAATTCTGAAATGCAGAGGAAAAATTTTCATATTCTGCAAATGGAATGCCCAGATTGATCCCCCAAATTCTGAAGTGAAGTTTTTTTATGTTAAAGAAGGCCAGGAAGAAGTTCCTAGGACAGTTTCTACTTGTCAAAACAATAAACTAAAGGCAAAATAGAATTCTTGGAGGGATTATCGAGAATAGTGCTATGGTAAAGGGCTTAAAGAATGGATGATAAAAACCACAGAAAGCAGTAGGGTCTTCATGCTCCCACCTCATGCCTTTATGAACTCTCCAACCTTCTGTCATAACATAGTCTGAAAAGACACTGATTACCTACCTCTCCATTCCATGGGTAATATTCAAATCAATTGCAGTGATGATGCTATGTTGACTAGACTTGAAGAAGCCAATAACCAGAGGGTGAGACATCAACTTCACTAAGGTTTAGGAGCCTTCCACCTCAGTGACTTCCTCTTCTGATCTGGGAATGGTCAAGGTATCTCTTCAAAGGTGAAAAACATGAAACTACACCTAGCCCTTACTACCCCCACTCCCCAAATAAGCACAGCACCTAGTGAGTTTCCAATTTTGAAACTAGACTAAAAGAAATAAAGTCCAAACTGCATGCCTGCTCATGTGCCCCCTTAGCCCTCTGACCTAGAAGATCCTCTGACATTTAAAATCTCTGTGATAGACAGGATGCTGTATGGGACCCTTGGAAGGACCCTAAAGGAGAATTGCAGTACTGACCTTTTGGATTTTGGAGCAAAGTTACACTGTCTCCTAAAGATAACCATTATTCTAGGAAACAGCTTCTGATTTGTTACTGGACCCGAGAAAAGACTAAATGTCTGACTTGGACTATCAAGTTACCATGCAGTCTGAACTTCCCATTATGAACAACTAAACTGAATGGTGGACATGCATAGAAACACTCCATCATGAGCTGGAGCAATATAGACAAGTTTGGGCATAAGCAGATCCCAAAGACACAAGTAAGTTGCATGAGCCCCTGCTCAGATTCCTATGAGCTCCTATCCCTACTAAATAGCCTTCCCTCTCTCTCTCAGTCCACACCTTTGACCTCATGGGAAATTCTCTATGTGCACCTTACTAAGAAAGAAAAAGTTCAGGCCTGATTACAAATGGTCTTCAGGGCATGCTGGCACCATCTAAAAGTGGACTCCAGAAGGCCCCAAGGGACAGTGCTTATGGGAAATCCTTCCAGTGGGTAGAACTGGATACAATTTGGTCTTTTTCTTTTCTTTTCTTTTTTTCTTTCTTTCTTTTTTTTTTAAATGATCTGAAAAAGCTACTATCCTTTGAGGACTTACAAAATGCCTTATTCACGCTCTTAGAATTCCTCATTGCATTTCTTCTGACCAGGAAACTGATTTTATGTCATATAAACTACAGCAATGAGCTTATCATGTTCCCCATTACTCTGAGTCAGCAGATTGGTCTTTTGGAGACTCCGTTGTGGGGCCAGCTGGATGGTGACACTATGCAGGGTTAGAGTAACATCTTCTTGGGATGCAGGATATGCATTCAGTACATGACTGACCACCTGTTGGTGCTTCTTTTTTTTTTTGGGGGGGGGGGGTGGTACTGGGATTAAACTCAGGGGCACTTGACCCCTGAGCCACATCCCCAGCCCTATTTTGTATTTTATTTAGAGACTGGATCTCACTGAGTTGCTTAGTGCCTTGCTTTTGCTGAGGCTGGCTTTGAACTCGCGATCCTCCTGCCTCCGCTTCCTGAGCCGCTGGAATTAAAAGCGTGTACCACTATGCTTAGCTGATTGGTACTTTTTCTATCTCAGGTCAAAGAATTAAGAGGGGAAATGGGATTAGTTCTTATTATGAACATCCATTGTCCACTAGCAAAACTTGGGCTTCCAGTCCTCTCAATGTTGTGCTCTGTTCTTTTAGAGGTCTTAGGTCCCAAAGGAAGAATGCTTCTCCTGGGAGGCAGAAACAGTCCTATCAAACTGGAAGCTAAGAATGCAACCTGGGCCTTTTGACCTTCTCATGCCACTGAGCCTGTGCCAAAACTGGTGGCTTACTTTACTAGCTGGTGTGACTGATTCTGATCCTTTAGGGAGAATTAGGTTGCTATTTTGCCATGGGGATAGCACACCCAGTGCAGCAGGGCTGCAAATTATACCAATCCTTTAGGAGCGCAGGTCTGGATCATCCTCCAGGAAAGCTGAGGTGCTTGCTGAGATCCTACTGTGTGGCTAGTGGGAAGAGGAAATTATAAGTGCCAGTTATGACCATGTGAATTGCAGAAATGATGGTGGCAATAGTTACTGCATATATTTTTTCTTGGGTAGGAATATATTCAAATATGTGTGTGTCCATACATACATAAATCAATTTCTTTCTCTCCTACCTCTATATGGTCTAACATAAGACATTGTTAACTTTATACATTGATATTTAAATTACAGGATATCAAAGGTGAAGTTAGAGTCAGTTAAAAAATAAATGGACATCAGCCAAAGACAGATCTCATTCAGATATCCTATGGGGAGGATCATATCTTCTCGGTTATATGAGAGATAGTTACATCTTATTATATAGAAGCATGAAGCATGAATTTGCTATTAACATTATATGAAAGTGCTTAAAAGAGGATGTATGATTGCCAGATTAGAAAATGAGGACTCTACTGAATTGTTCTACTGTCATCCAGAATTCCCTTTTCCTTATGGTTCAGAATTATAATTGGCCAAAAAAGGAGCCTGCATGAAATCTGGAAGGCAGAAGTAAAGTAGTGGCTTTCAGGAGTTCGTTGCAGTTGGATATTGTGAAGGATCCATGCAGAGGTCCCTCTTGGATCCCAGCTTGTCCTCACTCCCCTTCAATTTCATGTTCAGAGGCAATGGCTTCCTATAAGCCTCTCCAACAGTCCCTCTCTGTGGTCTCACTTGTGCAGCTGGATATGATTGGCCTCTTGGGTTCCCTTGCAAGTTGCAACGTGTCCATCTGTTCCTGTGTTTCCATTTGATTAGTTATTGACTACTCAGTGGGACAGTGCAGGAAGGAAAATCAAGATGAATGCTTCATTTGTTTTCTCTTCATTCAAATAGATCCTCGTAATTTTCCCAAGGAGATCAAATAGTTTTCCCAAAAAAAAATCTAAATTCATGATTTAAACATATTTGATCTGTTTCAATGCATTGTAATTAGTGCCCTTATTAATTGGCCATCCTTGGCCCTCTCTCAAATACAAGTTTTGTTTTCATTTACTGTTATCCTTTACATGTTTTCTTAAATTCACATTATTATTCCTCTTTTAACCCATGCATTGTTTAAAATTATGGCTTCCTTTTAAATTTTCAAGAGTGTGGGATGAACTTTTTTTGGCTTCATATTTAATTGCATTACGTTTTGGAGATTGTTGTTATTTGATACTGATATTTTGAAACTTGCTGGAATGCCTCATGTCCATGTACAGAGGTCAACAAACTTTTTCTGTAAAGGGCCAGAAAGAAAATATTTTAAGCTTTGTAAACTGTATTCTCCTTCCATCTTATCAATGTTTGCTTTATATAACTTGACACTATTTTATTAAGTACAAATAAGTTTAAAATTTTCTCTCGGGGAATTGAGCTTTTAAAAATTATTATTAGTGAAACTTTTTATGTCTAATAATTTTTATAGTCTTAACATCTATTATTTCTGATAAAAAGCAGTTTTGTTTTAGTTGTATTTGCCTACTGTGCTCCCCCCCCCCCCCGCCCCCCGCTTCTTGTCTTATTTTTGAAGAATTATTTCTTCTAGTATTTTAGGTGGGTGTTTTCTGAATATCACATAACTAGATTCAAATATTCCATCTTGACATTATCTTTCTGCTTTTTTACTTAGGAATGTTGTGATTATAGATTTATCTGGACTTGTTTATGCTGTGCCACTTTTAAAATTTCTATTTTTCCATTAACTTTTTATTGCCACATGTTCCTATGTTTTTCTTTTCTCCTTTAATGACAGAGACAGTAATAATGAGCAAAGTTTCCTTGTCCTGCCCTAACTGGACACCTCCACTTGGGGGAAGGAACGCAAATAATCTTGGGCAACAGGAAGGGGAGGGACACATGCCACTTCTGGCCCAAGCCTGGGAAGGCTGGTTTGAGTTCTACATGTGTTCTTACATCCTGTTCCTACCACTCACAAAGTGCCAGATAGATAGGAAGCCTTCATCCATCAAGTCCTTAGGTGACTATGTAGAGTTGGATTCCCCACAAGCCTGCATGGCTTTGCAGCATGAGTGAGAAATAAATTTTGTTTGTGTAACATGAGATATTAAAACTAATATATCCTCACAGCATAAAGTGGTTTATTGTGATTAACAGATTATCTTGAAATCTTTGGTATGATTGTTTTTAAACCTCCCCCCACCCTGGTTTGGAATGTATCTATTTTTAATTTTTTTTAATATTTATTTTTTTAGTTGTAGTTGGACATAATACGTTTATTTCATTTATTTATTTTTATGTGGTGCTGAGGGTCAAACCCAGGCTCTCGAACACGCTAGGCGAGCGCTTTACTGCTGAGCCACAACCCCAGCCCATGGTCTATTTTTGTTTACTTTGTGGTTAGTGGGGGACAAGGTAGGGACTGGGGAAGTGGGTTAGAGATTTCCATTACTGCTTGTGAGCTCAACATGGTATTAAAAGTGTGTCATTCAGGATTAGATTGTTCCCATTTGTATTATGAGGTCCTTTATAGTGTCTGGTGTACTGAGCTGGTGCACATGGATTCCCATCTCCCTTTTCTTTTGCAAATACACAGATGCCACCACTGGTCTCCTTTCCAATGTCCCTAAGCCAAAATGATTTAGCCAGATATGGTTCTGATTTCAAACATTTGAATTTAGAAAGGTGATACAGTATGCCTCCAGAGCAGACATTCAAATAGCACAGCAGCCCAATGTGTGATTGTTCCAAGCAAATAGGATAAATATGGATAATTAAATATCCCCCAGTGGTTCACTCCAGATTCTGCCATCAAATTAGTTATGGGAAAAAAAAATGGACTTGTTTTTCATAATTTTCTGGAATTTACAGGTAAAGAGCCATATTTTTTTTGTATATCTTTAAAGAAGCTACAAATTAATTAACTTATTGAATTGTAAGTTATATTTTAATCCTTAAGATACCTTCTGGTCACTTTAGTGAAAATTCATGTTTTTCAGGCTTTTAGCAGCAATATCAAAGTCACTAAAGGAGGTCATTTCCAGGCTGGGGTATAGCACAAGGGGCCCTAGGTTCCATCCCCAGAACTGTCCTCCCTCACATGACCCCATTTCAGCATCATGTTTATTGATTATAAAATTCAGTACAAAAATTTAAGGACAACCTGGCATGGTGGCACATGTCTTTAATCCCAGCAGCTAAGGAGGCTGAGACAGGAGGATTGTGAATTCAAAGCCTGCCTCAGCAAAAGTGAGGTGCTAAGCAACTCAAACCCTGTCTCTAAATTTTAAAAAAATACAAAATAGGGCTGGGGATGTGCCTCAGTGGTCGAGTGCCCTGAGTTCAATCCCTGCAATAATAATAATAATAATAATAATAATAATAATAATAATAATAAAAAATTGCATCAACATATTTTCATAGCAGGTCAACTAGAATAATATAAAGATCTGGAAGCTCTAGCATATGACAAATATTTGAACAGACAAGTACCTTATGAAGTATAAAGTTGTGGAGAACATCAAATATGCTATAGACTTTTAGAATTTTAGAGGGAACTTCAGAGGCCCCTTATTCTAACCTTCTATTTTCTATAAGAATGTTATTCTAATACCTCCCATTGAATAGTGACTGCTCTCCCCTGGAACACGTGAACTCACTACTTTAGGGCAAACCTTCACATTTTTAAACTGCTGAACTAATAGTTAATCAGCTTTTCCTGACACCAGGTATCTTATTACTCTTACCATCAATCTTCTGAGACACACATCCACACACACACACACACACACACACAAACACACACATATGCACGCAAATCTATCTCCAGGTTAAATATACTCAATTTTCTTGAAATATGTAAGGATGGAACTGTTCAAATCTGTAAATGTCAGAATTAATATTCAAAAGGGGAGGTGATAATGTGACAGACTAGAACTCACTATAAAAAAGAATTTTCTAAATTGAGATTTTTCAGTAATGAAACACTGGCACAAGTTGAGCAAGAAAATAACGATTGCAATGGATGATAGCCCACAGAAAAAATTAATATCCATGAGCCCATATTTATAGGTACAACTGAATAAATAAGTCAGCAAGGGAAGGAACAACTCCTCATTATTAATTCTTAACTAATGTAGAAGAAATGATGGGAAGAGAAAAATCACTGTTTGACAACCACCACAATAATAATAGATATAGACAAGAACCATTAGTGGACGCTAAAATTAGTCAGCAAGGTGTAGTGTGAAGTGAGATATTCACTGAATCAAGAAACCTCTCCTCAAAATACTTAGTGATGCCGGGCATGGTGACGCAAGCCTGTAATCCCAGCAGCTTGGAAGACTGAGGCAGGAGGATCGCAAGTTCCAAGCCAGCCTCAGCAACATTGGAGGCACTAAGCAACTTAATGAGACACTGTCTCACAATAAAAATATAAAAAAGGGCTGGAGATGTGGTTCAGTGGTTAGGCACCCCTGGGTTCAATCCCTGGTACCAAAACAAATAAACAACCAACCACAACAACAACAACAAACCCTTGGTGGTGTCAAACGGAACAACAGTGACATTACAGTGAAGATCAACTGAGCTAAGTGGTTACTGGAAGGAATGAAACACGCAGCACCTATATCCAACATGCACGGAGGGCACTACCTCTCTTCTGGTATTTTCTTGCCCCAAGTGCATAATCTAAATCTAATCATGAAGGAACATCAGACAGACCCAAACCAAGGGACAGTCTGCAAAATAATTGCCAGTACTCATCAAAAGTATTGAGGTCATGAAAGCCAAACTTAGGAAATGTCACAGGCCACATTCAATGCCCCATGATGTCCTGGACCAGGAAGGGATGGTGGGACAGTCTCGAATGCTGAGGATCTGTAGGTCAGTCACTGGCATGACATCAGAGCTGATTTTGTGATGCGATTCTTCTCTAAGGCTCTGTATTATATCATTTGGGGAAGCAGGGTATACCACTCTTCCTACTTTTGTAATTTTTTAAAAATTATTTTGAAATGAGAAGTCAAAAAGGAGGAGGAGCAGCAGCAATAGCACATGCCTTCCTAGAGTGGGGAACATCTGAGATTTGGTGGTAATAAACAGTGTGAGGACAGTTTGATTTGAATAAAAAAAATTCCTGCCCTGGATAGTTTGCTGACTTAGATGTTCTTCTCCATTTCCAAATTAACTTGATTCTTTGATTTCAAATGGTTGGGCAATAATGAAACAAAAAAACTTTTTTTCAGTCTTCTTCCCTCCATGAATGAATAATTAATTAAGCTCATACCAAAACATTTTTCCTACAGCAAGACCTGAGTTTGTTATCCATAGTTCTTTTTTTTTTTAAAAGAAGTAAATATACTGCTGTCATATATAACAAATTAAATTTTTTAAAAAAGAAAAAGAAGTAAATATATTACTTACTTCTTAGTTTGAACTTAAAAGTCAATTTTTACAAAAATCCCAGCAGAGATGCCAAATATTGATTTGGTGGTTGCCAGATAGAGTGTGTGTCTTGAACTAATCTGCAGTAAAATGCATTTCATAAAGTCAAATTAGATTTTAAGAGGCACTTTAAAAATATTTTGAATTGGCTTAGATATGATCCTATGGCTACTATGGAGAAGGACTCTTTTCTCCTATGATACATTATTGCTTTGTTGTCAGAAATACTGTTACCAAAGGCGAACAATGTGGGGTATGTAAAGTTTCATGGAAAAGCATCACAAAGGATGAGAAGTTACTTCACATAAATCTCAGTAGGCACTAGATAAAATACTACAGAGATCTCCTTATATCACAAGATTGGCACGAGTAATTGATAGTTCATTGATAAGAAATACTGATTAAAATGGCACACACATATCTTAAACACATGTTTCACCTTAAAACATACACATAAATGTTTTTTTTTGATGTAGGACCAAAGCTTTAAAAATACACATATTTTATTTTTTGTTTTCAGCACGGCTCTGCAGATGAGAGTGAAACATCTTTCTCTCATAAACTAGACCATAATTTATGGTCTATGATTTCTAACTTGAGTTTCTTTAAAGTGAATCAAGGACTTCAAAACAAATTTCACAGTAACTTGAATGCAAAATCTAAGGCTTTCCATTTTTCTTTCCCAACCTCTTACAGCTGTCCCCAACAAAACTAAATCAACAGCTATCTCTAGGTCTTACCCTTTTCTAATCTTTTCAAAGTGTTGAACTTTGTTTTCTAAGAAACTGCAACCTTCTTTGTTTTTACACTATTTCATCAGTCTATTTAATAGTTATTTGGATAATTGAAATAACAAGTCCAGTGGGTAGAAATCAGTCTGGGAATGAATGGGACTGCCCAATATATTTGGAGCCTCACTGGAGTGGGTGGAGGTGCTGTGGGGTGGGAGTGCTAGACAGCATCCTACTGCTGGCCTGGGTATACACATGTACACATGGGGTGTACACATGTACTTGTAAGTGCATTTCACAGAGGGAACGAGAAGCATGTGCTAATCTAGACTACCTTAAGAGGAATTTTTGTAAGAGAACCACTATAGTGTCCGGTGTACCCATAAATACAGTGCAGGATTTCCTGGGGTGCTTGCAGTAAGCTTGTAGGTGTCTTTTTGAATTAGATATCCTGTAGCTCAGAGTTAGGAGGGAAGCATGAGTAGACTTCAGCCTGTTCAAGATGCTACTTGGGCAGCCCCTCTATGCAGGGCACATCCTCCTATCTGACACAGTAGTTCTGGTTCCTGGAACAGAAGGTGGATTATAATTAGGGGAAGGGAGAGAGGAGCTGATCTGTACTCATGCATGAAAAGAGTGAGCAAAGAAGCAGGGGAGAGAGTTGCCCTGTGTTCCTGGAAGAAACTTCACATTTCTGGATGTCTACACATCCAGATTTCATGAAAATGGATAGACCATCTTGCCTACCCAAACAACAAGTAGTCCTTCCTGAGGGAAGAAGTTTTTTAACAAAGGGGCCAGTGCCATCTGGATTCATTTTGCCAGTGTCCTGCATGGTTTTCCCTCCAGTGCCTCTACTGTTCTACCCAACACTACCCTTCCCCACTACTCTAAGATGGTGAAATCAGATCTACTCTCAGGGCTCTCTTACTGACCTTGGCCTTTCTGCTCCTTTCAAAGATGTCCCTACTTTTTAGGTGATACCAGATCTCCTTTTACGGAAGGAAGGACCTTTTGTAATAGAATTATGAAAAACAAAGTGAAAACAGCACATTGTGGTTTACTCATATGCATGTATTAATGGCCAATAAATTGACAAACATCATGATTGACAAGGAAAAGACAGAGCAGATACTGAAAGTGAAGGGGAAGGCCAGAAAGGGGATGATATAGAATGTGAACAAATCTGTCAGTCTTGAAATTTTATTTATCTTTAACTATGATTGGGGGAAGAGAAGTTGATTTTGAAGCAGATGTTGTTGATTTTGCTTCTTGGCTTGTGTGCTTTTTTGCTTTGCTTTTGGGTATCAAAGCTCACCTTTGAGCCCTGTGACACCCTTAAGTCTTCTAATGAACCTTAGAAATGCATTTTTTTTTAAAAAAAATAGCAATATCAATATAAACTAGCCAATTATAAAGTACTTTATTAACTGAGCTATAAGCATGTTTTTTTTAAAAAAAAAACTTTAGAACTTTAACACTGTAAGAAGGAAACTTTCTTCTCTTTGTTGTCTGTACACTGAAGCAGTCCTAAGATGTATGTTCCTTCTTATGGTGATTACCACCACCACACATGTGACCATCTATGTTAGTCAACTTTCCATTACTGTGACAAAACACTTGAGAAAATCAACTTAAAAGGAGGAAAAATTGGGCTATGGCTGTAGCTCAGAGGCAGAGCGCTTGCCTAGCATGTGTGGGACACTGGGTTCAATCCTCAGCACCACATAAAAATAAACAAATAAAATAAAGGCATTCTGTCCATCTACAACTACAAAAGAAATTTTAAAAAAGAAAAAAAAAGGAAGAAAGATTTATTTTGGCTCACAGTTTTGGAATTTTCGGCCCATGATCACTCGATCCCATTGCCATTGGGCCTGTGGTGAGAAGCACAGCATGGTAGAGAGCATATGATGCCCGAAACTGCTCACCATGTGGCAGCTGAGAAACAAAAAGAGAGAGGAAGGAACCAGTGTCCCAATATCCCCTTAAGGGTGTGACCCTGATGATCTAACTTCCTTCCACTGGGTTCTGCTTCCTAAAGTTCCCAGCACCTCCCAGGAATGCCATAAGCTGGTGACCAAGCCTTTAATACATGGGTCTTTAGGGTCATTTAAGATCCATACCACAGCACCATCTTGTCTTACCACCTGTGTCTTCATTTTATTTCTGCTCATTTCGCTCATTGTTAGAAAGCTCCTTATATGTGGGCACAGGGTTCTGACATCTCATAAAGTTGAATAGCTAGCTAACACTTGCCCCATTCGAAATGAATTATCATGGCTTTTCCTATTGAATATCTTTACAGAATTTTTTTTTATGCCAAATACTAGGGCAACTCAGCTATCTTTTCTCTTTAGCCTAGAAGTAGAATACTCGTTGCTATAAGGAACCTAGAGATCATCTGGTCAGAGGCTTCCTCAGTGGTTCTCAAACTTCAGTGTTTTCACCAAGAAATTGTTACAACATACATTGAAGGGTCTAATCCTAGGTTCTGACTCAGGATGTCTGGAAGAGGCTAAGAATTTACCTTTCTAATAATATACTCCCTGATGATGCAGATGGTTCTGGTCTAGGGAATAAACACTTTGAGAATCAGCCAAAGCCCCTCACAGTTGAGAAAACTAAGCCCTAAAGAATTGAAATGTTTGTCCCAAAGAGACCCAGCCCAGGGCCCAAACAAGCACCCTGGTCTTCTGACTTTCATGTGCTAATTATACACATGTCCTATTGTTTCTTTTAAAGTTTACCAACTGTCTACATGACTCCCTCTGTGTTCTTTTGGCACAGTCCAGGATATCAAATATCATTCTGCTACTTCCCTGTGGAGTTTATTCAATACTTTGGGGTATAAATCCTGTAGTCTTGTAGCAATACCCTACCTGAAATTGTCTCCTTAAAAGCTCTGGGTTGGGCTGGGGATATAGCTCAGTTAGTTGACTGTTTGCCTGGATGCACAAGACCCTGAGTTCAATCCCCAGCACCACCAAAAAAAAAAAAAAAAAAAAACAACAACAACAAAAAAAACCCTGGGTCACAGTCTGTGTTCATTTTTCCTCCTAGGTAAACTTAAACAGCTGAGGCTTTAAAAAGTAAAGTTTTCATAAAATTTCCCAGTTTTCATTTTGGTTTTGTGGGGAGGAAAATAACTTTCCCCCTTAACCCTCCCAGGTTTAATTTCTTATGGCCTTAGAAATTAAACTGACAAGAGACAGGATAACAAGAGGGGGGAAAATCCATTTAATTATGTACATATAAGATGCAGTGCCGGTAAGAGTTGAAATAAAGTAGTTGCTGTTTGAACCTACAAGGCTTTGTGGCGGCTCGGTTATTCGTGCCCAGCCAGACTGCGGCAGAAAAGAAACTTAAGGGCTGTGGTTGTGGCTCAGTGGGAGAGCACTTGCCTGGCATGTGTGAGGCATAGGCGTTCGATCCTCAGCACCACATAAAAAAAATAAATAGAAATAAAACAAAGGTATTGTGTGCATCTAGAACTAAAGAAGAAGAAGGAGAAGGAGAAGAAAACTTAAAGTGGTGATGCCAGATGATTGAGGCTCATATACAATCTTACTCCATTTTGTGTTGCTATAACAAAATATCCAAGGCTGAATACTTTATAAAGAGGGTCCAAACAGGATGATGGTGGTGTCCTGGAAGGACCTCCTGGCTGCATTCCAACTGGGCAGAGAAGCAGAGAGGGAACTGGCCATGTGCAGGAGAGGTCAAGTTTATGGAGTGGCCTTGTTTATTACAACTTATTCCCTTGAGAACTGCCATAGTCCCGAGATCACTCCTGTGAGATTGCATTAACCTGTGCTTGAATGTGGAGCTCTCCTGACCTAATTACCTTCCACTAGGCCCCACCTCTTAAAGGTTTCAGCACATCAACCCCACCACCCTGGAGACCAAGCTTCCAGAGTATGAAGCTTTGTGGGACAAACCATATCAAACTATAGCCTAAATCATCTTAGGGTAAGCAAAGGAAAGGGGTTTTAGGTTTCTGGGTGGGACAGATAAGTCATGGGAAAGGGGGAACAGATTAAATGAATGGTACATGAGTGTTGTCTTGCGATGCATTTCAGAACTTCCGAAGTGATAAGAGCCATCTCTCAGAGGAGTTCTCTTCTTTGCACAGAGACACCTTTACAAATAGAAATTCACATTATAAATGTAATTTCCCTTACAAAAGGGAAAGTTATGCTCTATTTCTGGACAAGTAGGGGAAAATAAAGAGCTTTTCCTGTGTCTGCTGGTTCTCAATTGCTTTTAGCTGAAAATAATCTATATGCCAAGGAAGCACATTCTAAAACCTGCCATCCCCCTCCCCCAACCTCTTTTTTTTCAGGAAGTTTCACATGTCAAGAGTCAAGGTTGTATCTGTGGACAGAAATCAGGTTAGGTGTTACAAGATAAGAGATCTGCAAGGTGGGAGAAAAACAAAGATTGGAATTAGGATGAGTAAGTAGAAAAGATCAGATTTAAACACATTATTCATCTCAATGACTCTCAGTCTCTCAAACCTGGGAACAGGTCATTCTAAACAGTTGTGTCTCATTTCAGGAGTTGGCACTGTGGGTGGGTGCAGGGCACACACTCATGTTAGGCTTCTGTGTGGTCTAGGAGTCAGGGACTTCATTGTTAAGAAAAGAAAGCCGAAGTTTAATGGTTAGAACAAATTATATATGCTGTTTTTTGAGTCAAGATTTCTAGATGTTAGAAACAAAGCATTATTAGATGGTGGGAAGAGGACAGGGAGTGGTACTCCAACATACTTCCTGGTTTGTAGTTTGTGTCTGGTGTTGGCATGTACTGTGTCACCGTCATGGTGAATTCTCAGAGCAGGGTACAGATGGATCCGATTTCATCTGGCCAGGCTTTTTTTTAAAGATAGTGCCAATAAGATCCAGGCAATCAGGTTTTAGTTCTCATTGGTGCCAAATCAGGAGATTGAGAGAAAAATTGGAAATGTTAATTATCATTATTATTATTTTTTTTTTTTTGTGTGTGTGTGCTAGGGATTGAATCCAGGGCCTAGTGCATGCAAGGCAAGCTATATCCCCAGCATGGAAATGTTAATTATTAACAAAATACAAAAAAATGTCAGGAGTCAATTTACAAAGAGATTTTTTTGGGAAAAAAAAAAAATACCTAAAAGAGTGAGCAGGGCTAGAATTTGTCAGTCCATACAGGTGTTCTATAGCTTCTTATTGAAATAGAATATTTTCCTCCTTATAAATACCTCTATTTCTATCAAAGATAAACGAAATAAGACTATTTTTGTTTGCAAAATAAATCTAATCTTTTAAAACTTGACCTAATTATTGACACATAAATATGGCAAACATAGTGATTGACAGTATTAGTTCTTTTTAAGTCTGCTTTGTTGGAATTTTTTTTAAATTTATTTTTTAGTTGTAGTTGGACCCAATACCTTTATTTTATTTGTTTATTTTTATGTGGTGCTGAGAATTGAACCCAGGACCTTGCACGTGCTAGGTAAGCGCTCTATCACTGAGCCACAACCCTAGCTCTTGTTGGACATTTTAATAAAGAGTTTCAGATTAGATTTTTAAATGTCTGTGAAGGCTGGGAATCCAATCCAAGGATTCATCATCAATTTACAAATTTGAGTGAATTCCTCTCCCCTTGAAGTCCCTAAAATAAAGATCTCTTCTTTGTTAAAAAAAAAAAAAAAAAAAAAATCCTGGGCCTACCAGGAAGTAACCTTCCTTACCTACCTGTAAGGTTGGGAACCTATAAACCAAGTACTAGGCCAGTATTCCAAAAGGCTTTGTAAGTATTGGCACCAGAAAGTCAACCTCAGTCAACTTATGTTCCTTAAAACTATCTGGTCTGATCTGCTTTTATGTATACCATCCTCAAAGACAACTGCAGGCAAAGCCTAGCTAATATAAATAATATTCCCAATTGTGTCCTGTTACAGGAGTAACAGAGTTTTATTAATTTATACAAATAAATATATTACCTTGAAAATAAGAATACTCAAAGATTTCTAAATTCTGGAGAGATCAGGTAAAGAGAAAAAGTAAATGTCCTCTCTGTTCACACAGGTATACTTTACCAAATTGCTGTAAATTATAGAGCTTAAAAGAGAAAAAATGTCCCTTACATACAAAAAGCAAAACACTAAAGAACCAGCATTGTTTCAAACAGAAAGGCCATAAAAATTATGATCAGTCACATCAATTTATTCAGTCCCATGAATTTAATTCTTGCAGTTTTAGGAATCCATTGGTTTTTCCATTAGGGTTTTAGAAATATTTACCCAGTCCTGTGGTGTGATTTTAAAGTTAACAGAAACATGCACTTCGGTACACCTGTCTCTTTTGGGAATCTCCTTAAAGATAAAACTTGTTTGCCTATAGTTGATTGCAAAAGCTTTCAGAACAGAATCAGAGTAAAATAATAACGGTCAGTGAATGACAGGACTGAAACACAGCTGTGGTTAAAGATATGATGAGAGTTCATCGTGGCACAAGTAACAAGGGAATTTTATTATTTTTGTGACATAAAACATCATAAGATAATAAATCTGTGAATGACAACATTACATTGGAACATAATTTGGATAGCAAAGTTTGATCAATTTTTAGCAACTTTATATAATTCATATAATATATTAATAACATATGACTATACAAATATGACATAAAAAAGTTTCAGTATGATTTTTTAGATGACAATACTTCTCATGTAATTTAGGATATCAAATAAATCTTTTTTTTTTTGAGAATTTTAATATTTATTTTTTAGTTATCGGCGGACACAACATCTTTATTTGTATGTGGTGCTAAGGATCGAACCCGGGCCGCACGCATGCCAGGCCAGTGCGCTACCGCTTGAGCCACATCCCCAGCCTCAAATAAATCTAATTAGTGTAACATCTCCCTTTTTTCAAGGTGAGAGAACAAATCCTTTGAGATTTTCATAGGCACCTTTTGGGAAATCTCAAAGCTAGTTCAAAATACAAAAGGCTTTAGAATTTGATTTGGGAAGCTCCTCAACAATTTCATAAGATTCCAACTCTTGATTAAATAGGACATGGCCACTGTGAAATAATACTTAGTTACCTACTTAATCTAAGTGACAATAAGATTCTAAAGATTAAAATCCAAAATAAAACCTTCTTTTTATTTTGAGGAGACTCAGTTTTTCTTAAGTAATTAATAGCATGTTAAAGGCAACGTGTAACACAAAATTGTTTTCAAACATCAGAGAGGTGAAGAACCTAAGATTTGCATTCCTTTTTTTTTTTTTTTACTGTTATGCTTTACATACATCAAGCAATTCATGATTATTGTGCATTTTGCTCCTAGTCTAAACTATGGTGTTAAAATCTTAAACATCTAGTAGAGATACCATAAGTTTACTTCACTAGTAAATCTTGGCAGGATAACATTGTATGCATTGTAGTAACACTGACAATTCTGAATATATACCTATCTTTATTTAGACAACAAAATTATGCTAGCCTTATTTACCAAAGATTATCATACAGCATGTGAACATGCAAAGGGGGAAAAAAAAGGAGGAGAGGGTTAATTTCTATTCTTCTGAGAGTTTTAATTTATTTATGCACTTACATCTTTTTTTTTTAATTGTAGATGGACACAATACCCTTATTTTACTTATTTATTTTTATGTGGTGCTGAGAATCGAACCCAGTGCCTCACACATGCAAGATGGGCACTCTACCACTGAGCCACAACTCCAACCCCCACTTAGATCTTTTTAAGTTGGTTACCAGAACTCTTATAAATGTTGGCAATAGCATCAGGAAACAGAAAAATATCAACATACAAAACTTACACACAGACATGCATAAATATACAGACAAATGCACATAGAGATCACAGTGCTTTCTTTAATAAAAGTTTTACCCATGAATCAGGCATGATAATACAAAACACACTAGTTTATATTGTGTTTCTGGCAAATGGAACAAGGTCATCTGCTCTATGATAGATAGATAAAGCTGTTTACCAATATTTGTAGGAAAGAATTTTAAGATTTTTTCACTTGTCCAATTTGTGTTCAAAAAGCCCTTAACTGTACCTCTCCACACACTTTTTTTTCCCAGTCTTATTTTCTCATAGATACCAATGGAATGCTTGTTTTAGGGTAAGAACTCTTTAAAAAAACTTTGAAGGGCCGGAGTTGTAGCCCAGTGGTAGGCGCTTGCCTAGCATGTGTGAGGCACTGGGTTCAATGCTCAGCACCATATATAAATAAGTAAAATAAAGGTCCATTGACAGCAACAACAACAAAAAAAATTAAAACAAACAAACAAAAAAAGAAACTTTGGGATACAAAAGTCCAAATTTCCAAAAGTATATCTATTCCAATCAGTGTGACTCTAAACCTATCAGCCATTTTAGGGTTAAGCCATGGATGCAAAAGGCATCCCCAAAGAGAGTGCAAATACTACCCCTCCCCCCCCCCCCCCCCCCCCCCCCCCCGCCTTGGGTTGAGTTACTCTCAACCAAAGCTGAAGAAAGCAAAGACTTTCACGATCATAGCAGGTAGGAAAACTGTAGTCTCTCACACAAGTGAGGTGCCTTCAGGGGCAGGCCCACTGATCTGTGATACCAGGTAGGTGATCCTGAATGGGACTAGTTCTAGCACAAACCTCACCACTAAGGGAGTGACAACGAAAGCCTGTAGGAATGGGACTATTTTTCCAGGCAAATCCCCTGACAGCTGGCACTGTTAGACAAGGAAAACCCTGCCTGGGCATTTTGTGCCTTAGGTTCCTGGGCTGCTGGCTAGCCACCTGATGCATGACAACAGGTCTTCTCAGCTGGCAGAACCTAGACTGGTTAGAAAAGGGCACAATGGCCACAAAGCCAAACTCTCATAACATGAAACGAGACAAAAGCAGAATTTCACCCAATTTATTTATTTATTTTGCAACTTATAGAAAGTTCTAAATAGATACTGGTGTCATACATAAGCTCACCTGTCTGTAAGGCTGTCTCAAGCAACATGTATAGGATCTATACCTGGGTTTTAATTCCAGATTCGGCTCATTATAACAAATGACAGAATAGACCAAAACAAAAGGAAAACAAGAACATTCTGGAAGGCAGAGAATCAATAGCCAATGATTTATGAAAGTCACTATCCAAAGAACTAAATCTTATCAATGTTTTTTTTTTTTTTCCTCCCATTATTGTAAATTTAACTTAAAAATATTGTAAAAGACAAAGAGATGTTTACCGCCCTCATTCAGTCAGAACCTACGGACAGAAATCCAGGAGGCTGACTTTGGTACACATGTTTACCTTTTGCTGGCTTAGTCAGAGATCCCGGGTAGCAGCTGCAGCCTCTGGAGCAAGCAGGGTATCCCAGTCATCCCTCAGTGATTGCCAAAAGTCTAGGCGAGGAAGACTTCTTTCCTCTTCCTTCCTAGGTTTTCCAACTGGGACCCTGCAGATTAAACTGACAAAAGACAGACTAACAAGAGGAAAACTGTTTAATTATGTACTTAAGTACTTAACAGTTTCCTCTCAAAGAAAAGTGAAGCTAGGCGGCACCAGATGATTGGGACCCATAACACCATTTAGGCAACACAAAGGGAAAGTATTTGGGGGCCTCTGAGGGAGGCAAGGGGTGGGCTGAAGGGGGGGAGGGGAGGAAATTTGTGGCAAACAGGGTCCTCCTGTCACTCAGATGGGAGCAGGGCAGGTGAAAGGAGCTCTCTCCAGGAGTAGCTCTCTTCCTTTACAAATGGAAATTTCCTTTATCAATGTAGGTTTCCTTTACAAAAGGGAAAATTGTACTAGATTGTAGGTAGTTAAGGAGCCACACTAAAGAGCTTTTACTGTCTCTGCTGGTTATCAGTTGCCTTGAGCTCCAAATAATCCTTATGCCAAAAAGACCTATTTTGCAGTATCATATTCTAGAATGCTTCAGTTTCAGGAAGAATCGTTCCTTTTCCTTATTCTGGAGTTTTATTCTTCCAGATAATTTTTTTTATTTCTTTCTGTTAATAACTTCTCAGGCAACGTGGACAAGCTTCCTCACTCTTTCTCACACCCTTCCCCCCTCCAAAAAAAAAAAAAAGAAGAATCTGAAGAAGAAATCTCTTATAATTTTAAACGTTTTTTCTGATCAGTTTTTATTTTGAAGTTTGTTTTTGCCAGTTTTCTTCCCACGCTGCCCCCAGTACTGGGGATTGAACCCAAGGACATTCTATCTATTCTTAGGTATTGTGGAGTTATACCTGCAACTCAATTTTTATTTTATTTTGAGACAAAGTCTTCCTAAATTGCCCAGACTGACCTTGAACTTGCAATCCTGCCTCAGACTCCCAAGTAGCTGGGATTATAGGTGTGTCACTGTGCCCAGCAGTGTCACACCCTTTTCTCAGAAACTTCTAGGACATTTCATTATTGAATCATGTGGAACAGGATCTACTATTTCTATTATTATTATTATTATTATTATTATTATTATTATTATTATTACAGCACCAGGAACTGAACTCAGGGACTCATGCATGGTTGGCCTCTCAACCATTGAGCTACATCCCAAGTGCCCCCCCTCCCCCCTCTTTTCTTTTAGTACCAGGGATTGAACCCAGAGGTGCTTAATCATTGAGCCACATCCCCAGCCCTTTTTATTTTTATTTAGAGATAGGGTCTCACTAAGTTGCTGACGTTGGCCTTGAACTTGCAATCCTCCTGCCTCAGCTCCCAAACCACTAGGATTACAGGCATGCACCACTGTGCACAATGCCAATCTCCTTTCTGCCAGTTGCTGCTTTTTCATTCTCCACAGAAGCAGATCCATCTGATGCCTCTTTCTCCTCAGCTGACCTTAGTTCTTCACACATGATTCTCTCATTTGTTCTTATTACACATTGACCTCTCTCTTCCTTCTACTTCCTCCCATTAATGACTTCCCACCCAGGTCTCTTGAGAAATTCTAAATTATCCTCTTGCTATTATCACCTTTGACTTTTCCTGCTTTCAACATAATTTCCTCAGATTGTGTGCTAAAGTTTCAAATCTTGTTTTCTTTGCTAAACTAATCTCACCATTTAAGGGAAAAGGTATGGGATGGGAAAAGGAATCTATGGAAAACACCAAAATATGCATTGTATCAGAAAAAAAACTGTGTGTATGGGCAAGTCCCTCAGTTTTTCTGGGCGTCCTGTCCTTATCTGTAAAAATGAACAGGTAGGTTTAGCAAGGGTTGCAAACTCAAAAGCTGCCAACAGAATCTAGGGATGTTACGTAAATGCATTGAAGCAGGCCAGGCAGGGACTGTGGGAAATAGGAGAACACCAGCAATGTCCAGAGGACAACTGCTCCTCTGGGTTCTCCAGACTCCCTCGCAGGCAAGTGCTGACTACTCCATGTTGACAGATCCTCCAGTTTACAATAGTGATCAGGAATCTGGACTTCTGAAAAATGTGAACTCTTCTAAGATGAGCCCAGAAAGGACAGAAACTGCCCACGGAGCAAAAGGGCAAAAGTTCACATGAGCTTGATTTTTCAGTACAAATATAGACTGTGGAACTGGAAATTCATTTATAAGAAAACATAGCTTAAAATGTTTTTTTTTAATTGTGAACTTGCCTTATTTTATATGTTGATATCTAATTCAAATTATGAATCAAACAAAACACATCTCTGCTGTTTGTGAACTTTAGGGGAGATGGGATTTTAAGGTTCATAGCTCTTCAGCAATACATGTGAAACCCAGTTTTTCTGTACCACATTCTCTAGTTACTTCCTTGTCATTTGCGTTTGTTGATTTGTCCATCTGTCGGTCTTCTAAGTGGATGCTCTGCAGTTTGTTGTAAGCAGAGGTACAAATTCATTCCCCTGTCACTACGAGGAAGCATCTGAATGCTTTGCTCCAGACTGATGGTCAGCACCTGCTGAGTATGTCTCTATCTCCTAGGACAGCTGAGTGTGGTATGTGACTGTGTGCGGGGCTGGACAGCCTTTTTTTTTTTTTTTTCCGGTATGAGGGATTGAACTCAGGGGCATTCAACCAATAAGTCACATCCCCAGCCCTATTTTGTATTTATTTAGAGACAGGGTCTCCCTGAGTTGCTTAGCAGCTCACTTTTGCTGATATTGGCTTTGATCTTTCGATCCTCCTACCTCAGCCTCCCAAGCCACTGGTGTTACAGGTGTGCTCTACCACACCTGAATAGGGCAGCCTTTTTGTAATGGCATGGTAAAAGAATTCCTGATCAACATTTTTTTAAATGTTTCCCCTGTTACTAAACATCCATGATTCAAGAGTCAATCCTTATCTTCTTTTAGCAAAAACAGCTAGCTGCTTGCCAAAGTTTTGCTTCCCCTGTAGAGATTATAATTGTCACTGAAGGACTCTATTTCCCCATTTCTTCTGTACCTGATACTGCTTTTCTTCTAACCCATGGAATATGAGAAGTTGTGAATGGCATTTTCAGGTCAAGATTGAAGATGGTAGACCACATCTTCTCTGTTCTTTCTCCTCCCACCAGGTGGATCATTTGAAGGTGAAGCATTAGGAGAAGACTGAAGCACAGGATAGAAGGAGACTAGATACCTGAGTCATATTATGGAAAAAAGCTGACCACCAATTGGGGACATATGCCTTGGGGGCTAAATGAATGAAAAACAAACCTCTGTTAAGTATGAACCATATTTTTGTGATTTGTTCTTTATTGCCCCTAAGTAGTAGAAAAGTTAGGACAGTGAAAGAAGTATGGCTATAGTAAATGACTAAAGGGACTATTATTGGCTGAACACTTGAGTAACGTATTGCAAAAGAACAGATGTTTGGTGCTGGAAAGACAGAGATCCATGTTACCTATTGGTAAAGCCTTTTAAAAGCAGTCTGTGATAGCAGAATCCATTTGTACAATGGATCACTGTCCGATGTATATCCATAATTCTCTTTCTTAAAGAAACTCTTATTATGATTACCTTGTCTCAGTTTTATCCTTATATATGGAGAAGCAGATACTTGTTTAATATGTTTGTATATCACCCTACTGAGAAAGGCCTTAAAGGAAAGAGAGTCTCCATATTTTCCACAGATGCTTGGCTTTGAGCTGTGTGTTTTACCTGGACCAAACTTTAGCATGTGTCCTTGGGATGGGAAAAAGAAAGTTATATATGGATATTCAGTGAAAAGAAAAGCAGTCTGAGAAAAAACCAAAATTTCTACTCCCTCTTTCATACTATTAACCAAATTTCACATAACCTAAAATTCTACCGATTGTGAAACACAATTTTTATGTGCTACTAAGAAGGAAAAAATGTTGCCAACTAAATTTGAGTTTATGTGGCTCAGTGGTAGAGAGCTCACCTAGTGCGTGTGAGGCCCTGGGTTTGATTCTCAGCACCACGTTAAATAAATAAATAAATAACGGTATTGACAACTAAAACTAAAAAAAAAATAAATATTAAAAAAATAAAATTGAGTTTATGTTGAATAGTAAAATTGTCAATGATTCAAAATACATTCTGGGGGCTCAGTGATAAAGTACTTGCCTAGCTTGTGTGAGGTCCTGGATTCAATTCCCAGAACCACACAAAAAAGAGAAAAAGAAAGAAAGAAAGAAAAAAAAAAAAAGTATTCTGACTGAAGAGATGTTAAGTGTGAAAAAAATATGCAAGTTAAGATTTTTGGAAAACACTAATTTTTTCTGTGAACTGTTAGTCCTACTCTATCTCCTAATTCTCTTGCATCCAGGTGTTGCTCTGAGGCTAGTTCTCACCACTAAAGTATGAGTAGACTTGAAGCATCACTTCTGAGCCAGACTCTTCAAGATTTAGATAAGTTCTCTACACTCTCTCCTTTTGCTTCCCTGTCGAAAACCGATGACAGGTCTGGGAGATGGCAAAGTTCCTGAATTACCAAATGGGGCAAAGCTACTCACAGACCAGGAACATCCAGCCTGGCCAGTAATGTGAGAAATAAACTTTGATTTTGTTTTTAAGGTATATGTTTTCAGTATTTAATTGTTCCTACAGTTAATACTTTCCTAATTAACACACTCACTTGTCTGGATTGTTATAAAATTAAAAGCATTATTATGTCCATAGGGTTTTGCTTTTGTTTTTGTGCTGGGGATGGACCCCGGGGGGGCCTGGTGTGTGCTAAGCAGATGTATCCCCACAGAGCTACATCTCCCCCCACCCCCTGCTGTGTAGACTTTTTAGAAGAGTGGCTGGCATATAATAAGCACTAAATGAATGTTAGTTATTACTATTATTGTTGTTGTTGTTATTTAGAATTCTCTTTAAAATGCTAACAGCCCTGAAAAAGTGATCTTTGACTTTTGGGATAGAATTTAGTGAGGCCCTAAGTGACTTAGTGAAACCCTGTCTCAAAATACAAAATAAAAAGGGCTAGGGATGTGGTTCAGTGGTTAGGTGCCCCTAGGTTCAATCCCTAGTACCAAAGAAAGAAAGAAAGAAAAGAAAAGAAATGAGAACTGTATGTATTTTGGATACTTACTGGCACAAAGTTACCTTCTCTGGAACTGACCCCCAGTAAGCCCCTGTTGAAGGGCTAAGCCTAAGATGGCAGTTGATACAATGTATCTAGCCACCACTCTACCATAGAGATCTGAACAGTCATGAGCATCTCACAGGAGCTCAGACAATGAGCATCCTCCCTTGGAACAGTGTGGAACTGGCTCTTTGAGAGTTTGTGTTAGCTGCAGGGAGCCTATCTGTCATGCAGCATCATGCCTAGAGTCAGTTTTATGTCCTAGAAAAAGCCAAGTGCAGGCTAACATCACAGGAGAGCAGAAATGTTGAATAAATGAAGGGATCTGGTGTGCAGAGATAAGAATGAGGCAGATACTTAGAAAAGAGCAAAGGAGAGAGAGCGTGCAGCTCCCAGGATTTATGGAGCGTGACCTTGGCCTGACAGCCTACCAGCTCCCCATCTTCATCTCCCATGAGGCTGGATTCAATAGACTTTTCCTGAGTTCTCTCCTTAAAAATAAGCCTACTTTCAAAAACTCTCAGCTGGCCAAGTTAGTTTCTGCTCCTTTCAATCAAGGACTTGGTAATGACATAGTCAATGACTGAGTCAATGAATATAAAAATATCCTAACCAAACTTACTTACTGTCAATTATCAGCAACAACAATCACAGAGTCTACCCCTGCCTGGAGGGAAGGGGTTGTTAATCCTCCTTCTTCCACTGGAATGGTGTCCTCAGTTTCCACCTCTTAGTCTGGATTTGATGCTCTTCGAGTAATTTCCTAGACACCTCATTTCAGTAATGATTTGAATTGAATTGATGGGCTCCAATTTTTAATATTTCTGCTACAATAATCAAATGAACACATTTTTAGATGTTATCTCAGTGTGATTTGGTGGTGGTGGGGTATGGATAACTGGGGATTTAATGCAGGGGTGTTTTAACATTGAGTCATACTCCCAGTCCTTTTTATTTTGATTTTGAGACAAGGTCTTCCTAAATTGCCTAAGGCCTGGCTAAATTGCTGAGGCTGGCCTTGAACTTGTGATTCCCCCTGCCTCAGCCTCCTGAGCTGCTGGGATTACAGTCCAATTGTGTGCCACTGCACCCAGCTAGCTACTCTGAATTTTTTAAATGGTTTTGGAGGGAGATGGGTGAAAGAGCATTTTTTTTTTTTAATGCCAGCAGTGATATATGTTCATCGTAGAAACTTTTGGTAACACAAATATAAGTAAAAGAAAAAATTGTAAAAACTATTCACAGTTTTGCCATCAACAGGTAACCATTTGCTAGGACACCATGTTGCTAGGACACCATAGCAACAACCCCAACAATGTAAATATATCACTGTCTTGAATTGTCCTCAAGATTTCGTCATTTTCCTGGTTATATTTCCTCCGGTGCTTGCAGGCATTTTTCTCTAAATAGATCACTGAGGACCAGGATCTGATTCACTGGGAAATACTTTTTGGAATCAAGTTTCTATTCTTTCTAATGCATATCAATACATTTACTTAATTTCATTCTTCGGTTCTCTAGGAAATGAAAAGCAGTCATCATCTAATTGAGATATCCTGTGTGTCACGGGGACAAGGAGACTAAAACCGTGACCCTCGTTCCTTACTTTCCCTTTTCTGGGGAAGCACCCTCTTTACTTCCTAGCCACCACTCAAGCAACACCGAGTTAAGGAACCAAATCTACATAACTGTAATTCCCTAGAGGTCTACTCGGCCCTTCCAGAATCAAGTTTTCTTTTATCTCCTCTTTATTTGGGGCTTTCACAGGCTCACTTCTGTTAATTTTCTGGGATGCAGTATTTCATTCTTTCCCCCTTGGGGCTCACATTGATTACCTTTGTTCTTCTTATCAGAGTCTCTTGTGAGATTTAATTGGCTTTCTCTTGTTTTATTTACCATATTTTAAAAATGAATTATCCTGATCCTACAGTCCTTTCTCCTCATACCAATAATTTATTGTTTTAGTTAATTTCCATTATATAACCATCAAATTAGGAATAAAGCCAGGACTACTGTGCATTCTTGCACACATGTGATCTTTAATACTAGCCACATCTGTCTCCACTTTCCACTAACAAAGGGGAACCAGTTGAAATACTAAATTTCCTAAAATCTTGTAACTCTCCACCATGCTTTTCTGTCTTCTGAGGCCTCACCCACCCACCCAATTCCAAACTTTTTTGGAAGGGCCATTTTAGAAGAATAATATTCTCCTGGTTGGCTGCCAGAGCTTATGTTTTCATTCTGCTTGAAAGTTATCATTTTCTTGAATCAGCAGAGATTCAGACTTTACTTTTCGTGTGGGGTTTTTAAAAAATTTTGTCTGGAGACAAGAGGAGCTTCTCATTGTCTGACCACAGCATAGTAATGGAGGTTCAGAGCTTCCAGAAATTCTCTGCAGCTGAGACATGTAGAGCCTAGGAAGTCCCTCAGCATTCATTGGTCAACAAATATTTGCGGGATTCCTACTTCGTGTTGGACAGTATTCACTGTAAATAGAATGGACAAGGTCTCTGCTCTTAAGGTACTCACAGTGTAGTGGGGACATGACCTGAGACAGGATGTGTTGTATACACTGTGTCAGCCCCTGTGACTGGGTGAGTGAAGTATTGAAGAACCACGGAGCAGGTGGGAATGACAGAAAAGGGACAAAGGGCTGAGACTTGAAGGACAAGAAGAGGCAGGGGAGGGGTATCCTAGAAAGAAAAAAGCTTGCCAAAAAAAGTTCTCTGTTTTGAGAACCCCAAGGACTATAGCAGGTGATGGTGTGTGTGCAGCTGGGGTCGTGGATGATATCTGGGAAGCAGGGGAAGACGCAGATAGATTATGAATGGTTTGTATGCACTTGACCCTGGAGCTGCTGAGAAATTACTGCAGCACTTTAAGTGGACATGTGCTGATCAAATTTGTGATTTATAAGGAGTGTCAGCATCCTTTAGCAGCGGAGAGGTTGACTCGGCTCTGGAGGTCCTTTGTCACTTGTGTAGAGAGGTGTTTCTCACATGGAGTGAAAGTCAAAGGGTCAGGACCACCCACAACACTTGAACCTCTTTCTATTTCTTCCATTTCCCTCTTTTTCTTCCTGTCTTCTCAACATCCTCCTTCTCTCCAACATTTTCTCAGGAAGCTCTTAAAACTTCAAGAGTTCATAGGCTAGTTCAAAGGAAAAAATGTGGGTGACAACTTTCCAATGTCCTGCCTTTTTCTATATGGTCAATGTTAAATTATTGACTGGGAGAATTTCCTTTCATGGATGCTCAGAGTTCTTATTGGCTCTTTCTCTACCTGTAATTCTTTATCACTGCCATTACTACTGTCAACATAGGGAGGGACAAAATATATGTTCAAGTAAAGTGACTGTTACTGACTTGTGTTTGTAGAGAGTTCATTAGTGGAATGTGAAAACTACAAGAGATCTTAGTGTATTTGATAATTGTTTTTGGTGGGGGTATTGGGGATTGGACTCAGGTGTACTTTACCAATGAGCTCATCCCCAGTCTTTTTTATTTTGAGACAGGCTCTTGCTAAATTCCTAGGCTGGCCACGACCTTGTGAACCTCCTGGGTCACTGGGATTATAGGTGTGTGCCACTGCACCCAGCTCTATATTGTTTTCTATATTGTAGATTCTGACTCGGGTAATCCACGTGAAGGTCATGATGTCAATTTCATGGGTTGTGACCTACATTTAAAAAAGGAAAACAGTGCTACTTAGGAGGCTGATGTAGGAGGGTCACAAATTTGAGGCCAGCCTGAGCAATTTAGTGAGACCCAGACTCAAAACAAAAAAATAAAAAAGGCTAGGGATGTACCTCAGTAGTAGAGTATCCCTGGGTCCAATCTCACCCCCCCCCGCCCCCCCCCCCCCCCACAGAGAGAGAGAGAGACATAGACACAGTTTATAAGAGAAAATATGAGAGTGCATTGAATGTATTAAGTATCAATAATGTCTTGAGAAACTTTTGTTTCAGTTATAGGCATATATGTTTATGAATGCAGATAATATCAAACCTGTCTGTGAAAATACATTCTACTGTCATGTATAAGTAAAAAGAACAAATTAAAAAAAAAAAAAAGAAAATCAGTTCTGAGAATCTGAAACCAATGTCTATTTTAAAAATAAACAGATGAAATTTAAAAAAGAAGAAGAAGAAGAAGAAGAAGGAGGAGGAGGAGGAGGAGGAGGAGGAGGAGGAGGAGGAGGAGAAGAAGAAGAAGAAGAAGAAGAAGAAGAAGAAGAAGGAGAAGGAGAAGGAGAAGGAGAAGTAGTAGTAGTATATGAATACATGCTAGGGAGTGAAAGGTTGATTACAAACAGAAGTTTTACTTAGTCTCAAAATATCTCTCCATAAGGTACCTATTCATTACAAAGGGAGAACTAGTGAATTTATAGTGTAGAGGTCAGGAAGTTCCCCTTAGCAGATGACTGACATTAATATCACATTGATGGTACGAACTGATATCCTGTGCCTCCTGATATGATGCCCTGGGAAGGACATGGCATAATTTCTGTGCTATCTTTGCCAAAAACACGAACCTGAATCTAATTATGCGGAAACTTAGGACAAACCTAAATGGAAGAATATTCTGTAAGAGAAGGGGCCTCTTCAAAAATGTCAAGGTCATGAATGACAAAAATTGAGCAATGGTTCCAAATTAAAGGGATGGAAGGGACATGAGAACTAAATGCAATGAGTGATCCTAGAGGGGAACCTTGACTAGAACAAAATTTTGTCTTTTACCATAAAGAACATTAATAGGACAATTGTCAAAATGTAAAGGTCTGCAGAATATGGGAAGAGGGGCAAAGGGGAAGAGAGGAAAGGAGGGAATAGGAGGGGAAGAATGAGAAGGAGAGAAAATGATAAAGCAAATGTAATAAAATAATAATATTTAGGGATCTAAATGAAGAGTATATAAAAATTCTTCATACTACTCTTTCAGCTTTCTGTATGTCTCAAATTATTTAAAAATCAAGTTTAAAAATAATAGGGGCTGTGGTTGTAGCTCAGTGGTAAAGCACTTGCCTAGTCCATATGAGGCACAGGATTCAATCCTCAGCACCACATAAAAAAATAAAATAAAGGTACTAAAACAAGAAAAAGGCTGCAGGTGTGGCTCAGTGGTTAAATGCCCTTGGGTTCAATCCTTGGTACCAAAAAATTTTAAAAAATTATATTTAAAAAATAATAGCTAAAAAATATCAAACATATCTGACTGTGTGGGTATTAATGAAAAAAGTAAAATTTTAAAAAATTGAAAGCAATGTTTTGAAGAACGATATCCAAGACAAACCTTTCCCCCTATAAAGATGGAAGAAACTGAAAACTAGAGAAATTGACTCATCTAAGTCCAAGAATGAGTGGCAGATGGAAGATTGGAGCTTGGACATCTTAACAGCCTGATGTTCTCTGAACGAAAGTTGATTAACTGACTAACCTGAGGACTGGAGATTGCGGATTTTATTTATTTATTTATCTTTAAGCCAAATCATAAAATATAACCAAGTGTTCATCATTCTTAGTAGTCATGAGAAGGCAGGCCACATTTATTTTTCTTTACTTCATAAATGTGAACTTTGCACTATGAGGGGTTGTCAGCTTGTGCCATTTTTTCCCCCAGTGCTGGGACTCACACTCTTGCACATGCCAGGTGACTGCTCTACTACTGAACTACACCCTCAGCTCCTATAGATTTTTCAAGTCTTTTTTGTGGTCTACTTTGATACATATGTTCATGCTTATGCATAAAGATAATCTCCTTTTTTCATTTCTAAATGAATGAATAATTATTTTGAAAACCTACTTATTATTCCTTAACTCTCTTGAAAAATAAGCATTGTACAATCTTTAGAAGATTTCACCTGAGATTTGGGAATGGTCCAATGGACCTGTGCAGGCCCTTCTAACTCTATGACTCTATTGCATTTACTCTTAGTAATCAGTTTGGATTTTCTCTTCTTTCTTCCCCCAAATTAAGATTTTCTCTTTTCTTCACACAGTATTTTATGACAACTTCAGGAAAGCACTGAGGTGTAGCAAAGAACACTGGAGTGAGAATTCATAGACCTGGATCCTGAGCCTTATTGTCACTTAATTTATTTTGCTTGGATTTTAGCAGGTCCCATATTGTCTTTGAGCCTTGATTTCCTTATTTGAAAATTGTGGCAGTGAATCTGGATTATCTGTAAGTTGCTGCAATCAATTGGTGTTTCCTAATCATAGGAAGGCTGTGTGTTCCTCTTCAAATACAAGAGAGACTATTGCCTAGAAAATTGCATGTGTGTATATAGAGTTGACTTTTTATAAAAATTTATGAGGTTCCCGAATTTTTATAACTCATTTAGAGACTCATGGTTTCAAAACCTGCTTTAAATAACTTCTTATCATATGCTGTATTAGATTCTCTACATTTCCTCTTTGGAACTTCCTCAGAAATTCCTACTCCGGCTTCCTTCCTGTTTCCTTTGTACTTCCTTAAAGAAGTCTCTATAGTTCAAGGACTCCTAGCACTGGAAGGAAGCTAGAGAGAGACAGACCATCTACCTCATTTCCTTCCACTCTCTTACCTTCACTTATCAGGACCTCTCTTTTGTCCACTCAGTAACTTGATAATGATTTTTTACTTTGAACACCTGTGTGGGCAATGCCACCTTAAAATCCATTTCTCATATAAGAGCCCTTCATCCATTATACAAATATTTATTGAGTGTCTCCTTAGATAGGGCGCTATGCTCCATGCTGAAGATACAATGGTGAATACAGTAGATGTTGCTCTTGCTGAGGCAGGAGGATTGCAAGTTCAAGGGCAGCCTCAGCAATTTAGCAAATCCCTAAGCAACTTAGTGAGATCTTGTCTT
Source organism: Marmota flaviventris (assembly GCF_047511675.1). Taxonomy (NCBI): domain Eukaryota; kingdom Metazoa; phylum Chordata; class Mammalia; order Rodentia; family Sciuridae; genus Marmota; species Marmota flaviventris. The sequence goes on from NC_092500.1 coordinate 97,832,937, forward strand.
AAAAAAAAAAAAAAAAGTATTGTGTGGGGGTTGGGGATGTAGCTTAGTGATAAAGCATTCTTGGGTTCATTCCCTGTCTTTACAGGAAGGCCTTTTTAGAAGGTGACCCCTGAACTGTGGTTAAAAGATAAGAAAGTGTTTACCAGGCAAAGAGGGAAAAAAAAAAATTGTGTAGAGTGACTAACATGTGCTAAGGTCCTGTGGCAGGAGAGGATGAGGTTTTATTTAGGAACTGAAAGAACAATGTACCTAGAGTTAAGTGAGTCAGGGGTGGTACAAGATGAAATCATGCAATGCAATGTAGGACATGCTTAGGTGTTTGGATTTTATTCTGCAAAATAATACTATCAGTGTCCCTGATACCATGCAGTGGTACATCTTGATAAAGTGCTACTCTGTGTGTCCTTCCTTGCCTGACCCAGGCCTGCATTTTTGAGATTGTGCTCATGAAGGAGTGGTGGATCTGCATTTGTTGCAGCCTCTGCTTTATGGGGAAGCCAGGTAAGACCAGACTCTTGAACAGATAGCCTCGCAGTACCTCAGTTTCCTCATCTGGGAAATAGAACATAATAACAGAATCTGCTATATAAGGTTGAATATAAAAATGCTCCTAGGGTAGTCCCTGGCATACAGTATATGCCACATCTATGCTTGTTTTATTATCCTAACTTATTCAAAGTGAAATGGGGAGTAATTGAAAATCTAAGGAGATCATCATGATCTTTAGGAATCTAGGAATTATAAGCCAGGGAATGGAGAAGACCAAACACTCATTTCATAATATCACACAGTCTACCTGTGATCTTTGAACTTAGATCCCTTACATTCAAAAGGGATCCAACCAAAGACACTGACACATCGTTAGAATCCCACTGGTAATTACTAAAAAGTCTGGACCACCAACACACTGAATGAATATGTCCCCCAGGGAGAGGCCACTCAGGTTTGCAGGGTCCATTCCATCTTGTCAGGTTCTAAAAGCTGGAGTGGTTCTCAGCAGACACAAACCTTCACCTTCCAGGCATCTGGAATAATTCAGCCGACACAATGCTATTTCGTGCTCTGAGCCTCTTTTGAGGATTTCCTCAATTCATAACCCATTTATTTATTCTTTTGCTGTCAACTACTATCTTTTCTTTTCATTTATACCCAAACTTTTCCAACTCTGGAAGGGATGCCAGGTTCATTCTGCCACTGTGTCTGTGTATATTACAGGTGGCAAGGCTAGTCAAGCAAGTGCTTCCCCTTCAGGCTCCCATTCAGTTAGGGAAAGATTACCTTAGTGAAGAATCTGTAGGACACATTTAACCAGGGAGCCCAGCTGTGTCACTGTTAACTCCAATTTTGCCAGATGGAATGGAGGTACAGCCCAGCACCATCACCCCCTTAGGAATCTGACACCAGGATAAAGAGATACAGTTGCTTTTTGAGAATCATTCTGCTTTCAGCACTTGTAGCTACAAGAACTGGTGGCTCCCATCCTCTGTCCAGCCTGCTTGTTCTCAGCTCTTAACCAGCTGAAGTTCCTGTGAGCAGGGTGTTGGGGGATAGAGTGGAAGAATTTAGACATGACTGCTGCCTGATAATTTGGGATTTTCTCAGGTCAGTGTTTAGCAATTGTGTGTATCAATTAGCTTCACTATCTTCTGTATTTTTTGTGAAAAATATCAAGTGACATTAACTTCAGAAGAATATCCCCCCAAATTTTACCCAAGTAAATTTTTGTAGCTTTTTATTGTTGTTGTTGTTTCTACTGGTTTGTTTATTATCTATATCCTGTCCGTGAGGATAGAAGATTTTTTTTTCTGTTCTGTTTACTATTGTATATCCAGTACTTAAAATACTCCTGGCTCATAGTATGACTTCAATAACAGTTTGAACCAGTATTGAGTTGGTGGAGGACTTACCTGTCTATATCCATACTATATATGACCCCTCTGCTCACAAAGCCTGGTAACAGAAATCATTTGCTTAGGCATAATGTTAACATATTACTTGTTAATAAGCCCACCGAAAATTCATAGTACTTACATTTATATACTATTTTGCAAAATATAAGGTACTTTCACAGACATCTCATTTAATCCTTGCAACTTTTTATTTTTACCTAATGTTTCACAGGAAGAGAAATAATGTATTTTGGTTAAGAGCCCAGGAAACTGAATCATAAATAAATCAAGTGATTTGCTCCAAGAATCAAACTCAGGTTGTTTTAACTGAAAATCTGACGCAATTCCTACTTCAAACCCCAACACTTTGGTTCTGTATTGGATAATTTGACTACATGTTCTTAGGCCATACAATTAACATCGGCCTACCTTGGCCAGTCAGCAGCAGGCCTCATAATCCAGTTGATCAGGTTTCCTTCAGTTCTGATTAACTATGCTAACCTAGCGAAACTGGGGCTAGCTGAATGCCACTGTTGGTTGAAAAACTAGGGTTTGGTAGTCTCAAACTGGATGTTCTTGATGTGAGTCATTTGTAAAAATTTTGATTTTGGTTCAGACTATAAATACCTAGAACCAATGACTTTCTAAAACTCAGTTTATGTACAGTTGCATGCACATAAGGACTTGACTAAGTTTTCAAACCACTTAATTAAGCCATTCTATGGCCTTCAAATTACCATGGCCCTCTCAAAAGAGTAGTTTTTCTTATTGATTTTCAATTTTAAGGAAACACGTCCTTTACTTTCAACACTGTTCAAATTCTTGAACAAAGGACGATTGAATACCTACTATGTGAAAAGCACACTGCAGTTTCTTCCCTTCCTTTTTGTCTATAAACCATCATTCGCTGTCTTGGGTTTCTTTGCAAATTTCATTGCTCTTGGTCATTCCTCACCGTTCCTCTTCCTGCTCTTCCTCCGCAGTCACTCCCACTCTCAGAAGTCATTGTTAGTGGGGCTCCACTGAGTTTTCTTCCTTTGGAGCATCCTTACTTCAACTATAGGCTGCTTAGAGTTCAAAATCCTTTTCTTTGTACTATCACAGATGGTAAATATTCAAAAGCTGGTGACTAAGGGAAAGGAGAGGAGTTCCATTCATGAGTTGAACCAGAGAAGGGAGCAGATGTTATCAGATGCCCCATTTTAATGGCACACAAGTAACATGACTCAAACTGGTTCGGGAGCAGTCTGCATGCTTCAGGAGGAGAGGTACTGCTGACTCGGCAAAAGGTTTGTAAATAAGAGCTGACTTGGGTTTGGCACCTGTAATTATACCCAAGCCACAACTTGCATTTTGATTGTCTCTAAGAAAGAAGAGAGGAGAAAAGAAAGGGTGGAAGGAGGGAAAGGACAAACAGGAAAAACAAAGAGGGAGGGAGGTACAAAGGAAAGGGAAGAGAAGGAAGGAAAAAAAGAAAGAAGGGGAAATGTTTTTTCTTAATGGGATACACCCACACATTCAATTTTCTTATAGAATTTATGATGAACTGGGACTTAAAGAGGAAATTCACAAGAATGGTATAACAGAAAATGTGGTAAGCACCTAGATTTTCATAATAAATATCTCACAAATTTCATAGTAAACATTAATTCCAATACTGAACTAAAATTCAAAATTATTAAGAGGAGAAACAAACTCTCTTCCCAAATGTACATGCCATATACCCCCCGCCCCATGCTAGGAATCAAATCCAGGGCTTGGTGGCTGAAAGGCAAGTGTTCTACCACTGGGGTACACCCCAAGTCTGTTATGGATCTTATCTAGATCAGATGTTTGGTAAAACTTACCATATAATGTTTGGTATTAATAATTAACACGGAAGAGTTCCTGTTCTTGAGGGAAACTTTATAATCTAAATTGAAAATAGCTATAGTATAAATATTTTCCTATTTATTCAGAGGAAGGGGAGGATTGTGGTAAAGACAGGACTTAGTAAAGGATGGAAACCCAACTTCCTTTATCCGAAAAGAAAAAAAAAAAAGGTGTGTGTGTGGGTACTTATTTGCAAAGTTAGGTTACTAACCTAACTTTGAAAATGACTGAAATAGAGCTAGGTACAGATAATTGAATCATGAACTCCGATATTCTTCTTCTTCCATATCCTCTTTCTGAATACGGCCTTTATAATTTCCTACTATGAAGAGACCTTGTCCATACTTGAAGATCCTGGCCATAGTTGGTTCAGCACTCATATTTTTCTAGCTGAGGGACTGGAAAAGAATGGGATCTTCTTGTGAGCGGGGTCATACATATCCACCCTTTGGACCAGTCCCTGGATCTGGCAAGGAGGTTCTGTTTTTGGCACATCCCACCAGAAAGACACAGTTGGGAGCAAGATAAGGTGTTAACAGTCACAGCCACAGGTGACTTCTTGTGAGTTGAGAAGCCATCACTGCTATCCCAAAGGTGGCCCATAGTAGTACAGTTTAAATCGTGACTGGGGCTCTGGCCATTGTATTGGGAGAATGGTGATCCCTTTAAAGGACAGGGAAATGGGTTTGGGTAAAGTGCCAGATTTTATTTTACACATTTTATTTTTAAAGTGGTATTAGGCTATTATCCATGTGGCCCTTTGAAATCAGGGTTTTGGGGATGGAGTAGTGGCTCAGTGGTAGAGCATTTGCCTAGCATGTGTGAGGCACTGGGTTCGGTTCTCGACACCACATATAAATAAATAAAATAAAATAAAGGTCCACTGAAAACTAAAAAATATTTTTAAAAAATAAATCAGGGTTTTTAGCTCTGAGGAAAATTTGCTTAGAACTTCAGATTCGGGGACCCTTACCATATTGGTTATGATGATGCTAAATGGATAAAATTGTTCAGGGAGAATGAACACAAAGAGAAGAGAATGGAGGGCAGAACCTAGGCAACTCACATTATTTGAACTTTGGGCCTCAAAGGACAAAATAGAAAAGTGGATGCAGAAGCAGCTATCCAATGACAATATCCAAGAGAAGGAAATGGGTCAAAAAGTGCAAATTACTGCATGTTCTGCAGTTTCCCTCTTATCTTCTTTATCAAGTCAACAAGTTACCTCTTGAGTGCCTGTTGTGATCATTACAGTTTGAGAGGGTGCCAAAGGACATAGAAAAGAAGCAGAAGACACAAATCTTTTCCCAAAGTGGAGGAAACTCGCAAACTCTCAAGAATAGGATGGGCTAGTAAGGCTGGATTTAATTGGAGGCCAGAGAGTTTTGGCTGGCCAGCTTTACTGGTACTGTGTGGTCCCTGTGCCATATCTGGCACATATTCCAGAAGATTCATAAAAGAATAAGAGGAGCTAAATTTGGTAGCTCATGAAAGCATTTGCTTATTAGTTTGCTGAAAAAAAAAAAAAAAAGAAAAAAAGACACATCCAGTCAAGTGCAGTGGTGCATGCCTATAATCCCAGCAGTTTGGAAGGCTGAGATAGTAGGACTGCAAGTTCAAATCCAGCCTCAGCAAAGGTGAAGTGCTAAGCAACTCAGAGAGATCCTGTCTCTAAATGAAATACAAAATTGGGCTGGGGGATGTGGCTTAGCGGTCGAGTGCCCTTGAGTTAAACCTCTAGTACCAAAAAAAAAATGTTATGTCGAGAACACAGTTCCTACAAATAAATGATTCTACAACCTATAGTTGGCCCTCTGTACTTGTAGGTTCTCTGTCTGAGGATTCAACCAACTGCAGATTGAAAATATTTGGAAAAATAATTATGTCTGTTTTGAACAGTGCAGGTTTTCCCCCCTTTCATTATTCCCTAAACAATACAGTATAACCAGTGTTTATATAATGTTTACATTGTTCAACATACAGTAAGTGACCTAGGATGATTTTAAGCATTCCTGAGGATGTGCATAGGTCCTATGCAAGTACTGTGCCATTTTTATGGTTATTTATGTTTTATTCACTTAAAAGTATATTGTAAACAAATTGGCTTGGGGGCTGGGGATGTGGCTCAAGCGGAAGCGCGCTTGCCTGGCATGCGTGCGGCCCGGGTTCGATCCTCAGCACCACATACAAAACAAAGATGTTGTGTCCGCCGATAACTAAAAAATAAATATTAAAAAAAAAATTCTCTCTCTCTATCTCTCTCACTCTCTCTTTAAAAACAACAACAACAAAAAAAACAAAAACAAAAACAAATTGGCTTGGAAAGTAAACATGGATGGACTCTGAGGTGAGTGCCCCCCAGCACCCTCTGGTCCTCCTACTTATGGATATAGATTCAGAGCAGAGGGTCTTCACAGGCTTCTCATCGTGGCTTCCCCCTACCCCCTGCCATTGTAGATAAGGACTTGACCAGCCTCAGGGGCTTCCTAGAATCAATCCCCTAGGAATCAATCCCCAAGGACAACTACATACTCTGAAAGAGAGTATGCTCCTGGCTTTGAACATTCCTGGGTTTAAAAATATCAGATGATAATTGTAATTATTTGAAAGGAAATAATTCCATTATGAGTTTAGGCAATAATTTCTTTTGTTTATATTTTCTCTTTTCAACTTGAGTTTCTTTAGTAAATGGCAATTGATTAGTAAGTAAATGGCAATTGATTAGTAAGAGGCGTCCTAATGTGGCAAGGTATAAGAAGCAGAACAGGATTTTAGTTATGGTTGCCACCCTCTCTGCCTCTGCCCCATCACACATACAAACTTTTATACTCCACCTTCGAAACCTTAAATAAGTCACTGCATCTCTGCATTTCAGTTGTATTGACTAATAAAAAGGGAATGATCACGCTTCTTTGGCTTAAAGGCAGGGACTATATCGATATTGAGTTTCCTTCTGCTATCAAAAAGAGGAGGCTGAGGCAGGAGAACTGCAAGTTCAAAGCCAGTTTCAGTCACTTAGTGAGGCCCTGAGCAACTTGGCGAGACCCTGCTCAAAAAAAAAAAAAAAAAAAAAAATTAAAAGGGTTGGGGATGTTGCTCAGTGGGTAAGCACCCTTGAGTTGAGTCTAGGATTCTGATCATTCATTTCTGTGACATGTGTGCAAGGATCCAAAGCCAAAAGTGTTGGTTTCTGCCCCCAACAAGCCTACAGTCTGAACTGGGAAAACAGGAAATGTACAATTTAATACAGAAGTGCTGCAGTGGAGGGAAATGAGACCCACACAGTGCACATGGGGACTAGACACCCACGTCTGCCAGGGACGTTAGGGAACTTCCTCAGGGAAGCTGAGCCGGCAAGCAGCTTCCTTATCAATAAGAAGAATGGGGGTTCCAGGGAGGGAGATTTGCACACATTTTAAAAAGGAGCCTTTTAGGAAGAATTGGAAGTAAGCCAGTATTTCTGGGACATAAAGAACACAGCATGGGGCAGTAAAAACTGGAGGCTGGTCAGGCCTCACTCAGTTAAAATGACTACCAAGCACTCATTGACTGAAGGGCTTGTATGCTAGGTGCTGGGCAGATTAGAATCTAGGAGAAGGGCTGGGGAAGGCTCCACCCTAGAGGTAGAGGAAACAGAGATAAAGTTATTGCTAGATTCCAGGAAAGACATGATCAAGTCTGTAAATGTCAGTGGCTGTGGGGAAGAAGAGGTGAGGGGAAGGAAACAGGAAGGAAATATTTAGAAGATAGAACCAACACTTGGTTTATTCAACAAGGTATAAGAAAGGAAGAATAAAGGATCACCTTCAGCTTCTGGCCTGGGAAACTGGATGGATGCTGGTAGCATTCACTGAGACGGGAGGTACAGGTACAGAAGCAGGTGTGTGGAGAAATAGGAAATGATGGCTGTTCAGACCCTTTACCTGGCTCTGGTTTTATGGATTTAGTGTTACTCTTCATACTTCTGAAGATGCTAAAGTTGGTTGTCTGTTTGTTTTTCCCTCTTACCGTCTGTAGAACCTGGGGCCTCCAAGTTGAGAGGGTTTCTGAGCTTATTCCTTGCAGACTTACTCCCTTTTCCGCTGTGGTTCCTTTCTTCAGCTGTGCTGGACCACCACTTCCTCACCCCTGGTCATCAGTCATCCCTCTCCACCCATCTTTCCACTTCCAGAACTTTCCTAGACTCTCCTCTCCTTGAGTAACTCCTGTCCTATTATTCTCTTTGTTCATATCTTTTTATGTCTTTACTATGATTTTAATGTGGCTTTTGGAGAAAAAGATGAATGAATGTGCTCAGTCTACCATCTTAAGCCAGAGCTTCTGAATTTGATATTTGATAGAATATACTTAGGGAGCTTTGTAGTACATCCAGGTAGAGATGTCTCACTGGCAGTTGGATATGTGTATGAATGTGAAATTCAGGGGGTGAATCCAAACTAGTGGTAAAGATCTGGAGTTATTGGTGTAGAAAGTATGGGTGGGGATGAGATTGCCTGAGGACAGCATGCAGAATGAGAGGGGAGTAGGAATTAAATCTGATACAAGGATTAGCAACATTCAAGATGTACAGTTAGGGAGGCTAACAATGAATCAGAAAAATTTCCCCTATTAAAAAAAATGAAGAACTCAAATGGGCTCTTTAAATTTGGAAAAGTTGAATTCAAAACCAAGGAGTAAAAGCAGCATTAAGGTGGTTAGGTGTAACGAAGTCGAATGGGGTGAGGACAGGAGTTCCTAAGATGCGAGAGATAATTGAGGGTGTCACCCTTTCCAGATAATGCTATCTAATTTTTTGGTTCTGGGCCCATTCTTATGAGTCTGCTGAATGATGGCTCCCATGATCTGCCCTCTTATTATTTTCTTCTACTGAGAACATGGCTCTGATTCAAGTACCATTGTTCAGTGAGATGTCTTGATAGTCTCCAAATGTTCAATAAATATTTATTGAGGCCTTAAAATATGCCAAACACTGGGTGTGGTGTCAGAGATCCAAAAATTTATTATACTCCTGCCCTCAAATACCTCAACGTGTGTGCATACTTTGCCCCTCTTGCTCCAACTCGGTCTTGCTGGTTGCCATTATTTTCTTAGCCAAGGACTTGCTGTTGGCTTTTAGGGAAAGTTTGGCTACCCCTCCCTTATTCTGACAGGTAGAAATGGAAGGTCTTATTTTAGTGCCCAAGGTGGCATCTTGTGTACCTGGTTAAGCAAAGTGTGTGGATTATTTTAGCGTGATAGAAACCCATCACTCAAATCTAAGATATTCAGTACCTGCTGCAGAGTGGGGTCTCACTGTATTTTAGTTTATCAAGTCTTTCCTTTTATTTCTATCACTTCAAATTACTGAGCAAGGGTTCTTTTAAAAAAGCACAAGCCACTGCACAGGGGCATAGTGCAGAGAAGGCCAATGAAATAAAATGTTTTTTAAGGATAAAATTTCAAATTAATATAATCTGCAAATAAGGTTTTGGTTTAGAAAAATACAGCTAATCAAAAGACAATCATTTATTCATAGAGGCCTTCCTTATGAAAGTCCAAAAGTAGATAATTTCTAAACCCAGAATTAACTATTGTGTTTCTAAAGCTTAGTTTCCTTAAAAATTAATTAATTAGTTAATTAATTTTGGTACTGGAGATTGAACCCAAGGGTGCTTTACCACTCACTGAATTATACTCTAGCTCTTTTTCGTTTTGTGGTGCTGGGGATCCGATTCAGGGCTTCATGCACATGAGACAAGCATTCTACCACTGAGGCACGTTCCTAGCCCTCCCATTTTATATATATATATATATTTATTTATTGTTGTCAATGGGTCTTTTTATTTTATTTATTTATTTGCGGTGCTGAGGATTGAACCAGGGCCTCACACAGGCCAGGCAAGCGCTCTGCCACAATTCCAGCCCCTCTCCCATTTTTTATTTTTTATTTTGAGAAAGGGTCTGGCTAAGTTGCTCAAGCTGTCCTCAATTTTCAATCGTCCTTGCTTAGTCTCCTCAGTCGCTGGGATTATAGGTGTGAACCACACACCAGGATCTTAGTTCTCCCTTCCCTCCTTTCCCTCCTCCCCCTCCTTCTCCTCCTCTCCCTCCCCCCTCTTCTTCTTCTTCCTCCTCCTCCTCTTTCTCTTCCTCTTCCTTTTCTTCCTCTTCCTCTTTTTCTTCTTCTTCCTCCTCCTCCTCCTTCATCTTTTCTTCCTCCTCTATCTCTTCCTCTTTCTCCTCCTCTTCCTTAAAAACAACAACAACAACAACAACAAAAAAAAAACCCACAATTTTTCAAAAGCTTCCAAAGGGATTGGGGAAATTTAATAGGGACTAAGACTGTAGGGGCTGGGGATACAGCTCGGTTGGTAGAGTTCTTGCCTTGCATGCACAAGGACCTGGATTGGATCCCCAGCACCAAGGGGAAAACAAAACAAAACAAAACAAAACAAAACAAAACAAAACAACAACAACAACAAAAAAGAATGTAGGTTGGCAAAAGGATAAGTATTATTAGCACTAAAACTAAATAAGACAGCAATAGTAATTATCAGATAAAAAGAGGATAATGTAACTATTTCAAACCATGACTTTTTTCTAGTTTAGGTACATTGTCAAAATTTCTTCATTCATTCAATAAATACACTCAGCATGTGCCAGCCGCTTTGCTAAGTGCTGGGAATACAAAGAGAATGTGATGCTCCTTCCTTCCATGAATATCCACGAGATATTCACTAATAGGGAAATTAAATCCCACCAAAGTTACGCTGCAAGGTCTGCTAGATGGGTTTGTGTTGCCAGTGCCTTTACTCTAGTTGTCTAGTGCTGCCACCTGCTGGGAGTTTTATTTTTCACAGCGTTCAAGCAGGCATGGACATAGGAGCCAGGATTTCTCAGGAAAGACTAGGAAGAAGGCAGAAAGAATTTCATTTTTGCCTGCTGGACTATACATTTGTATTTCATTTTTTACATGTGCTTGGAGTATTTTAAAAACTAATCATTATTTTAATTGTACAAATTTATGGGGGCACAGTGTGATAATTTGATACTTGTATACAAGGTTTTATAATGATCCAGTCAGTATAATTAACATTCTCACCTTAAACTTGAACATTTTTTATTAATAGGCAATAATTGTACATATTTATGATGCACAGCGAGATATTTCAGTACATGCGTTCATGTATTTTTCTTGGTGAGTGTGCCTTTTTTCTTTCTCTCCACCCAACCCCTTGGGGGTATCAACCCTAACTTCTCCAGAAGAACAGCTCCTCTCTTGGTGGCATGCTGAGTCACAACCCCCCACTCCCTGCATGCCCAGGGTGACTGCTTCATTTCTCTCTTTCCCACAGAGTTTTGGTGCTGAGCTTCTGTTTGAAGAATGTTTGGGCTTTCTGTGGCTTCCCATTCTTGTAGGAGTTAGAGTTTCTTGCCAGGACACTGTGGGAGGGAGGGTGCCTGAATTACCTAACTTGGGCAGGAAAAGGTCAGATCACCTCGCAGAAAACACTTCCACCCAATTTTGAACCTGCATTCATTTCTGTAGGGAGACAGTCTCGTGGCAATGGACAAGAGCTTACTACTTATGAATGGTCTGGGCTGAATCCTCTGAACTGCTTCTGAACACTGCCTGGAAGTTAAGGAGCAAGGGATTAGGCATTACATAGGTCATTTGCTCTTCTTCCTCAGCTCTTGAAGGGAGCCAAATGCATTCTGGGATGGTTTAATCACTAAGAAGGAGCACAGGTATACCAAGTCTGTTGCTGGATCAAATATATGAGCCATTTTGCCCTGTTCCAAGCCAAGAAGTTCCTGTGAATTGCTAATATTTTACCAGAAAAAACTTCTTGGTTGGACACAAAATCAAGGAGACCACCATCTCCCATTGCTTTTTATCACCTCAAAAGTTAGTCTTGTTCAAAGTAGATCAGAACTATTGGAATACAAAGCTTAGAAACAATTTTCCAATATTATTCTTATGCTTATTACGTTCAATCACTTAATGGAAAATATACTAAAGTCTACATGCAAATTTATTCATGTCTAATGCCCTTTCTCCCGAATACCTCTTCTTCACTAATCCCAGACTTATCCTTCCTGACTCTGAAACCTCAAAGATATATCCTGAGCTTCATAATGTGCACTGACCCACAAGAAACAAGAACAGAATTGCACCACATTAAGCAAATTAATTGCTGCATTTCTTCTTGAAACCTCTATTGAAATATCGCTAAACTGAGAGTTTTTTCTTCTCATATCATTTTATTCCTTTTCACATCTTATTTTGTTGCTTAAAGCTGTTAAGAGATTAGAACATGCTGTTTCAAGTCAGATATTATTGAAGTGTACAAACAAAAAAGTTAGTTGTTTCCCTACCTCCTTCCAATATCACCCACTAAGAATAAATGCTCAGAGTTGGATGTATCTTTTCTTTTTTTTTTTAATTTTCTTTTTTTAATATTTTATTTATTTTTTAGTTTTCAGTGGACACAACATCTTTGTTTGTATGTGCTGCTGAGGATTGAATCTGGGCCGCACGCATGACAGGCGAGCACACCACCGCTTGAGCCACATCCCCAGCCCCTGGATGTATCTTTTCACATTTTCATATTAACATAAGTAAGCCCCCCATTTTTAAAAATGAGAAAACATATATAATCACTACAATCTACTTTTTCATTTAATAACATATATGAAAATATTATATAATATATCAGGCTATGGATGTATAGTTCTTCATCCATTTCCTCCTCTACATATGGACATTAAGCTATTTTTCCAAATATTGTTAAAATAAAAATCATTGTACATCTCTTTGCATACTGTGTCTTCTGTTAAAAGATTCCTGGGCGGGGTGTAGTGGCTCACATCTGTAATCCCAGTGGCTCGGGATGCTGAGTCAGGAGGATTTCGAGTTCAAAGCCAGCCTCAGCAAAAGCAAGGCACTAAGCAATTTAGTGAGATCCTATCTCTAAATAAAATATAAAATAGCACTGTGGATATGGCTCAATGGTCAGGTGCCCCTGAGTTCAGTCCCTGGTACCTAAAAAGAAAAATAAAAAAGATTCCTGGGTCAATGGGTTTGTGCAATTTTTGCGGGGTGGGGGGGTACCAGGGAATGAACTCAGGGACACTCAACTACTGAGTCACATCTCAAGCCCTATTTTGTATTTTATTTAGAAACTGAGTCTCACTGAGTTGCTTAATACCTTACTGTTGCTGAGCGTGGCTTTGAACCCGAGATCCTCCTGCCTCAGCCTCCTAAACCACTGGGATTACAGGCATGTGCCACTCTGCCTGGCTGGGTTTGTGCATTTTTAATTCTACTAGATATTGCCAGGTAACTCTGGCAATTAAGAATTACAAACCTTGCATTATCACAAAATTGCTCACGTAAAAACTTGAGCAGTTTCTCTACAACTAAGCCCAGCACAGGACCTGAGCCTGTATTTTCACTTGTTTTCTGATAAGATAACTTTATAATTCTCAGTTTAAAACAGTCACTAAAGAGTAACTACTCAGGCTGGGGATGTGGCTCAAGCGGTAGTGCGCTCGCCTGGCATGTGTGCAGCCCGGGTTCGATCCTCAGCACCACATACAAACAAAGATGTTGTGTCCGCCAAAAACTAAAAAATAAATATTAAAAAAAAGAATAACTACTCATCTCAGCAAAAGAAACAATCTGTGAGGTGAATAGAGAACCTACATCTTGGGAGCAAATCATTACCCCTCACACATCAGCTAGAGCACTAATCTCTAGGGTATATAAAGAACTCAAAAAGCTAAGCACACACACACACACACAAAAAAAAAACCCACACAAATAACCTAATCAATAAATGGGCCAAGGACCTGAACAGACACTTCTCAGAAGAGGATATACAATCAATCAACAACTATATGAAAAAAATGCTCATCATCACTAGCAATTAGAGAAATGTGAATCATTTCATCTCACTCTAGTGAGAATGGCAGCTATTATGCATACAAACAACAATAAGTATTGGTGAGGATGTGGGGAAAAGGCATGCTCTTATATTGTGGATGGGACTGCAAATTGGTGCAACCAATATGGAAAGCAGTATGGAGATTTCTTGGAAAATTGGGAATGGAACCACTATTTGACCCAACTATCCCTCTCCTCTGTCTGTACCCAAAGGACTTAAAAAGAGCTTACTACAGGGACGCAGCCATATCAATGTTTATAGCAGCACAATTCACAATAGCTAAACTGTGGAACCAACTAGATGCCCTTCAATAGGTGAATGGATAAAAAAATGTGGCATATATACACAATGGAATATTACTGAACAATAAAAGAGAATAAAATCATGGCATTTGCAGGTAAATGGATGGAGTTGGAGAAGATAATGCTAAATGAAGTTAGCCAATCCCCCAAAACCAAATGCCGAATGTTTTCTCTGACATAAGGAGGCTGACTCATAGTGGGGTAGGGAAAGGGAGCATGGGAGGAGTAGACAAACTGTAGACAGGGCAGAGGGGTTGAAGGGGAAGGGAGGGGCCATGGGGTTATTAATGATGGTGGAATGTGATGATCATTATTATCCAAAGTACAGGTATGAAGACATGAATTGTTGGGAATATACTTTGTATACAATCAGAGATTTGAAAAAATGTGCTCTATATGTGTAATAAGAATTGTAATTCCGCTGTCATATATATATATATATATATATATATATATATATATATATATATATATGAAAAAAAGAAAAGACTCATTAATTCAAGTTAGCTCTCTAGCCCTACTGTTCTCGTTCTTCCGTGGCTGGATGGCCTCTGAGTTCAAGGGAGCCTTGTGTGATGTTGTGGCATCAGGGGTGGGCATGTGGGTGCATGTGTGACTTTGGAACACTGCTGACCTTGGTAACTCTTTCCTTCAGTTGCTCTTGTTCCTGTTGAACGCTGCCACGGCCCCCAGTTATCAGGTCTGAATTCCATCTCTTCCTTGTCTTAATCTCAAAGATGTGTCTGGCACACTCAGCTTGTCCCTCTGGGAGCCTGAGGAGTCTGGCTCCTTTCCCTGCACCACGTTGGGGTGTAAGCGACTTGGAGAGCTTTTCGGGCCCTCATTTCCAACCTAGGCCTCATCATTGTTGCTCCAGAGCTGAGGGGACACAGGGCTTCTCTGTGGCTCGGCTATCAGGGAACCGGCCCACTGGCAGCCGCGCCCTCAGTCCCCCTCATCCTCACTTTCCTGCCTGCTGGTCAAGTTCTTATCTCCTTCTGAGCAGAAACAGCTCTAATGACATCATGCTCTTCTCTCCACAGTTATGGTAAAAATTTTGGGTACTTGATCCTCCAGGTCTTGGCTCTAGTTCAAATCAGATCTTCAGGAATTTAAAAAACAAGTCGCTCTCTTAAGTACCTGGCCCTTGTAAATGAAAGTGATGATTTTTCAGAGCTTTTTCTCTGCTATGGACTTTCTAGCATGATTTTTAAGAGTTATTAAAGATTTAATTGTTTGATCTCTATTATATCTGTACTTGTATCTCCAAAACCTCAATATTTCTTGAATGGTGGGAAAAAAGAGATAAGATCAATGAAAAAAATAGCTGAATATCAAAATATTGACTCACTACAAGAACAAAAGAGTCACTGCACAATTAATTTTGGGAGGTGATGAAGAAATTTTGATTTATAAGAATTCCCCCTAGGGGAAAATTTCAGTTGAAAGAAAATCTTTAAGTTGCCTTGAGATGAAGACTAAGTTCTGGGGCACATGTTAATTATAAAAGCTGTTCTTATACACCAACATAAAAGATAATGGGAGAAATTTGAATGGACCATGTTTTTATCAGCTTTTTTTGATGTTGTGACTTAATGACTGGACCAGAACAATTGCAGAGGAGGAAGAGTTTATTCGAGGGCTCACAGTTTCAGAGGTCTCAGTCCATAGCAGAGTGGTCCCATTCCTCAGGGCTCAAGGTGAGGCTGATCATCATGGTGGGAAAGTGTGGCAGAGGGAAGCAGCTCTCATCATGGTGATCAAGAAGCAGAGAGAGAGACTCCACTGTCCAGATACAAAATATAGACACCAAAGCCACATCCTAATTCCCACCTCCTCCTGCCACACCCTACCATTTCAGTGACCATTCAGTTAACTCCTATCAGGGGATTAATTCACTGATTGGGTTAAGACTCTCACAACCCAATCATTTTTCCTCTGAACTGTCTTGCATTGTCACACACGTGAACTTTTGGGGGACACATCACATCCAAACCATAACAGACCAGCATAGGAGGAGGAGGAGGAAGGAAGTTATTGAGTAGAGAAGAGAAGGAAGTCAAGAAAGATGGCAGAATGATGTGCACTGCAAAATGTGACCATATTCAGTGACAAAGTAAAATTCACTGTGAAATGAAAGTCGAATTTGGAGTGTAGTAGACAACCTAAGAAGCTAGGAACATATAAGAGAAAATGGAATCAAGCAACATGGCATTAATGTGGACATAATTATATGCCAGGCCCCGATCGAGTGCTTAACTTATATAGTTTATTTCATTCTCACAACACTGAGAAGTGTTATTGTTGACATCTCTATTTTTAATGTGGAAACTGAGGCAGAAAATATTGAAGGGTAAGGAGACAGCAAAGGAGAAGTCTGAGCCAGCAAACGGGTTGGCTTACTACCATTTCATAGGTACAAAAGTAGACAAGAGACTAAATGGGTCAGAGTCGGACAGTTTAGTACTCAGAGCACGACACACAGTGGTAATTTCAGTTTGTTAATTCTCATTCTCCTGCCCCTAAATCCCATAAAGGGCCCAGCCGGCAGTTATTCACACAGTGAGTTGTGCCACACATTAAGAACCTAGGACTCACGGGCTCTGGCAAGACCCTGCTGGGTGTCTGTACTCCCAGAGCTCAGAACTGCACTGTCCTGCCACTTAGCAGGGAAGCCTAGGTGGAGGGAGCGGGCAACCCTGGTGCCACAGTGCAGTCCTGGCAGGTTAGCAGGAAAGCATACGAAGTTGAGAGTACAGACCCAAATGGCCAAAACTAGATAGTTTTCTACTTTTTAAATGAGCTAATTTGTGGAGAAATGTAAGAACAAAGGAGTTCTGCTGGGGCAGGATTCTAGGGAGACCATCTGAGGTCCATGGGTTAAAGCTGGGGGAGAGCAAGGCAGTCAGCATATTTGTGGGGACCTTTGCAGTAAGGACATTCTGGTGAGGAGGGTTGCTTCCTGCTCTGGGGCAGGGATGGGGAGGAGGAGTTTAAAAAAAAAAAGAACCTAGGACTTTGTGTACAACCAGAGATATGAAAAATTGTGGTCTATATGTGTAATATGAATTGAATCACATTCTGCTGTCATATATAACAAATTAGAATTAAAAAAAAAAAAAAAAAGAACCTAAGGTCAGAGGATCATCACTTTTTATAGCAAGCAGCAAATAGGCCAGTTCCCTTCCCAAGGAGTGAGTTTCCAGGGAGACATGCTGTAGGTGCTTTGGCCAACTTAATTGTTATGTGATTAGCTAGAGAAACATCTCAAGGTCAGAGGATGGCAAGGTGTTGTGTTTTGGCACACTCAGTAAAGGTGAGATGCTTGGGGCCAGGACAGGCTACCTCTCTCAACACTAAGATCATGGCTTATAAGTGACGGTACTGGTGTTTGAACCTGAGCAGTCTGGCTCAGAGTCCCTGCTCTACCATTAGGCTACATTAAAGGCTTACTATTTGATTTTAAGAGATTGTTTGTTTTATTGTATGCTGCAATTTCACTGCCAGAAAACTTTGGCAACACATTCAAACACAGCTTTAAGTCAGCTTATTTCAGTGGCGAATGTTTTGGGGTGTTGTCTGTCAGAGTGACAAACTGTTTCAAAGGAACAACAAATTACCCTGCAGGTAGAATATAAAGTAGAGAGAAAGAAATTAGTGGAAGCAATAAACAGGTCCCATAGAGACTTCCCAGGGATATTGGGAAGAATGTGGGGTATCCCATCTTAAGTGGGACTAAAGTGTGAATCGATATTTGTTTAATCTTTAAAGATAAGATAAACCTGGTTACTAGTTTGAACCCAAACTAGAGGACTAGTGGACTTTCAGAGCTGACATCTGGGTGAGGGATAGGTAGATAGATTGGGTTAAGACTCTCACAACCTAATCCTGGCTTCTTCGGTTATTTTTCATTTCATAGTGTAATAATAACCAAATAGATTAGCTACAGAAAAGGAAGGAAGAAAGGAAAGAAGGAAGGGAGGAAGGAAGAATGGAAGAAGAGAGTCTCAGGGACTGGGGATCATGCCAGCAGTTGTGGATGTGTGTGAGCCGGTCAGGCAGGCAGAGAATATGGTTGATCTTTCCAAGAGCAATCAAAGGACACAGTCAATGCCTAGAAAGATTAGCTCACAAACCACATCAGCTGGTGACATTTGCACCTGAGAAACAGAGAAGACAAGCTTGTACACAAGGAGCAGGGAAGAAGAGCTACACTTGTGAATCAGCAGAGAAGGACACCATGTGAGCCGGACGCCCCTCCCTCTGCCACAGTGATGTGCACACTCGTGCCAGCATCAGACACATCTGAGGACAGGAGGAAGCTGGGAGAAAACTTGAAGGGCTGAGCAAGTAACCAAGAGACTGCTTTAAACCAGACCAGACTGTGACCTTCAGTGGTCAAGAGTTTGTCCCCTCAAATCAGCAGGAATGAGGATTCCAGAGGAAAATGAGACCTATTTTAAATAAATAGTTATATTTTAACGAATTTGTCTTTTTTTTTTTTTTGGCAGAGGGGATTGAACCCAGAGGTACTTAACCACTGAGCCACATCCCCAGCCCTTTAAACTTTACTTGAAGACAGGGTCTTGCTGAAATGCTTAGGACCTCACTAAGTTCCTGAGGCTGGGTTTGACCTTGTGATCCTCCTGCCTCAGCTTCTGAACTGCTGGGATTACAGGTGTGCACCATTGCGCCCAGCCATTTGTGAGTCTTGATGTATGAACTGAAACTCCAACACTAGTGTACACATGTGTATGCACATACATTTCCATAAAATGTTTTCTGATAACTAAGAAAATGATATCAGCAGCCTCTTCAGGGGCAATACACTGAGTATCAGGGGTAGTAATGAAATTTATTTCTCAATGAATATCTTTTTTTGTGGTTTGAAATTTTGTAATGTGTCTGTTTTGCTTTTTAACAACTCTATAAAAAATAAATAATAGATAGGCTATATTGCTTATGATGACTACTAGAATAACGAGGCACATCGATTAATCATACTCTCCATTCTTTTTCCAGACCTGGTAGTAAATAGTTTTCTATATCATGCTTTCTGTGCTCTTAAGAAATTGTTGATCAATTTTAAGGTAGCTGGAGATATTGGTTAATGTCATAAAAGTTAGATATGTGATCCTTTTTTATGACAGGGAGATGATATAGTACTATGGGTTACATCCTCTTTTGAGACACTCTTAGAGATAACTATTTTTATTATAAGACAACTTCCATGTGGACAATCAACTGAACCACACATTAAATACTACCTTTCCACTTTTCTCATAATCTTCTATAACACATTGGTAAAACACTACATTAAAAATATCTGATAATTTCTAAACTACATAGTTTACAGGGCTCTTTTATGTACATTATAACATTATAACATTCAGGTCTTCTTCACAGCAATGTTTTTTGTTTTTTGGGTTTTTTTGGTCTTTTTTTGGGGGGGAGGTATGGGTATCCTAGATTGAACTCAGGGGCACTCGACCACTGAGCCATCCCCAGCCCTATTTTGTATCTTATCTAGAGACAGGGTCTAGAGACAGGGTGGCTTAGTGCCTCACTTTTGCTGAGGCTGGATTTGAACTCATGATCCTCCTGACACAACCTCCACAGCTGCTGGGATTATAGGTGTGCCCCACTGGGTCCAGCACAGCAATGGTTTTTAATTGGGGATAATTTTGCCCCCCTGTTTCCTGGAGATGTTTGACAGTATTTGGAGACATTTTGGTTTGTCACAATGGGGTTGGAAAGGTGAGAGAGTGCTACTGGCATTTAGTGGGCAGAAGCCAGAGATGCTACAGTGTATAGGACGGTCCTCTACAACGAAGAATTTCCAGTGCCAAACATCAATAATGATGATGTTAAAAAATGATATTTTAGAGTTTCCTTGTATTTTTCAAGGAAGACTTAATTAAAGCTGGACAAGAAGGGATAGGAATCAGGGGTAGACAAAAAAAGATTCAATCAACTATTGCAGTGACAGTAAGGCATTCCTAAGTATCTCAATGCTTTTCAGATTATAAGAGAAGATAAGTGAAGAGGATTTAATTTTACGGCTGGAACAGATGTTAGTTGATCTTATATGTGTACAGTTGAAGAAAACCAAGGACATAAAATCTTGTGACAGGCATAGCTAATCAAAAGCAGAGCTGTTGCCAAAAGTTGTGGCTCCAGATAATTTAAGATCACCCACAGGGAAGAAGGGCATAATGCAAAAAAGACAGGAGTCACATTGGTGGACAGATGCTGGCAGAGGAAGAATGTTAGCCACAGGTCACCTTTGTCTGGGGCATTGGGGATAAAAGTATGTTTCTCAAAGTTTTCTATGGCCTTTTCCATCACAGCAAAGTGTCATTACTTCAAAATCCAGTAAGCCTAAAATATTAATACATTTAATAATAAAAACAGAAATAAATACACAACCCTCCACCAATGATCCCTTTTATTACAATTTGTAACATATCAGGCAGTCAACAACAGAATGTGGAATTTCAGTATAATCCATGGAAAGAATGGTAAGAAAGAACTGATGCAGCTGCACATCCTTTTCTTTTTCTTTTTTTGAACCCAGGGGCATTCAATCACTGAGCCATATCCCCAGGCCTTTTTAAATGTTTTTAAAATTTAGAGAAAGGGTGTCACTAAGCTGCCTAGGGCCTCACTAAATTGATGACACTGGATTTGAATTTGTGATCCTCCTGTCTCAGCCTCCAGAGCTGCTGGGATTATAGGCATGCACCACTGTGCCCAGCTGCACATCTTAATGGTGTATACAATTATTTCAACTGAAGTCTATAAATAGCTTGGCATTCTGTATTTAACTTCATTTTTTAAAAATATTTAGTATCATTGATTTCCTAGTTGTAGTGAAAACAATTTCTCTCATTATTCTTGAAAAAGATGTCCTGGAGATTATTGAAAAGTGGAGCATCATATCATGCTTGTGAAAAGTAAAGGAATCTCTAAATTCAGTGTCAAATTACATTATGCTAAAGGGAGCTCATGGAGCAAGAATCAGTGTCACCAGATATCTCTGTGCATGTATTATTTTGAAAAAATGACAGATGGATAATGTAAGCAGAGATATGGAAACTCTAAGAAAAAAAATCGAAAGAAATACTAAGGATAAAAAATGTCATAACATAAATAAAGAATGACTTTACTGAAATGACTTCATCATTAGACTGGATATGCCTGAGGAAAGAATCTTCCAAAACTGAAAAACAAAGAGAAAAGTACTAAAAAAACAGAACAGATATCCAAGAACTGTGGGATGACTACAAAAGATATATCGTATGTATAACGGTAATACTTAAAAAAGAAGAAAGAGCAAAAAGAAGAAATGTTTTAAGCAATATTGACTGAAAAAAAAATCCAAAAATTAATGTCAGAAACCAAACTGAGATGCAAGAAGCTCAAGCAGGATAAATGCAAAGACAAAACAACACACACACACACACACACACACACCTCCTAGGCAGATCATTTTCAAACTTTAGAAAATCAAAGACACAAAAAAATTCTTGAAAGAAACACCTTCTCCATAGGAGAACAAAGTTAAGAACTGCATTCAACTTCTCTTCAGAAACCATACAAGCCAAAAGATGTGGAGTGAAATATTTATAAAATGTTGAGAGGAAAAAAAAATCACCAACTTAGAATTCTGTGTCCTATGAGATTAATCTTCAAAAGTACAGAAGAAATAAAGTCTTTCTCACATTAGTCTAATTTCCATTATTATAATACCTGAGACTGAGTAATACACAAGGAAAAGAGATTTACTTAATTCATGATTCTAGAGGTTCAAGGACACCAGCATTGGCTCAGCTCTGGTGAGGACTTCATAATGGATGACATTATGGTGGGAGCATCTGTGAGAGGTGGGAGCTCCAGTAAAGTGAGAGATCATGTGGCCAAACTGGAAGCCAGAGAGACAGACAGGAGTGGCCAGCCTTGTACCTTTAGAACAACTCTTTTGACAACTAATGGAAGAGTCATAATCCCTTCTGAGGGCAGCACCCCCAATGACCTGAGGACTTCCCACTAGGCCTTATCCCTTAAGTGTTCTGCCTCCTCTTAGTATTGCCACACTGGACCCAACTTCCTACACATGGATCATTGTGGAACCAACCATGTCCAAAACCTGCACTTAGAAAAAACAATAATCGAGGAAACTTGGTGCCAATAGACATCCTGTCTTGTGAGGAATGTTAAAATAAGTTCTTCAGCGAGAGGGAAAGTGAACTAGGTCAGCAACTTGAATCTACATAAAGAAAGGCTGAGCAGGGTTGACATGTAGCTCAGTGATGGAGTGCTTTCCTAACGTGAAGTTCTGGGTTTGATCCTTAGAGTGCACACACACACATGAAAAAAAAGTACACATCAAAGAATAAGTAAATGAAGGTAATTTAAAAACTTATTTTCCTTGATCTTAATTGTCCTAACAGAAAATTACTTATTCAAAATAATAACAGCAACAGTGCATTGGATATATTTGATGATATATGCTTATGTGTATAACTTTGATCAACATAAAATTATTATGCCTTTTTTTTTTTTTTTTTTTGGTACAGGGATTGAAACCTGGGGTGCTTAACCACTAAGCCACATTCCCATCCTTTTTATATTTTACTTACTGACAAGGTCTCTTTGAGTTGCTCAGGACCTCAATAAATTGCTGGCTCTGAACTCACGAGCCACTGGGATTACAGGCCTGCACCCACCAAGCCTGGCTATGCCTTTATTTTTTAAACTGGGCTATAAGCAGATGCCAAAAAATCCAATTTTTGGATTTTCCACCAAACAACAACAAAGCAAAACAAAAAACCTAACTAAAAATGTAAGAAAGTATGAAAACATATCAATATCAAAATTAAGAATGATATTCAAAATACTACCAGAATCTGGCAACATCCGCAGTTTCTATAGCATTTACAGTAGACAGCTCCTGGAACAGCTGCTGGGCTTACGGAGTCTCTATTCTCCAGGACCTTGTACATTTTCTCGGGGATGCAGGTCACTGTAGGTCAGGGTTGTATCATGTGGCTCTGTTTCCTTGGCCATGATTAATTGATTCAGGATCATCATTTGTCTTTAATCACTGCTCATAGCCTTTTTAGCCACAAAGATATTTTTACTTGTATATAATAATCTACAATTGTATAATAGTCAAATATTTCAGTATTTTTCTTTCTCTAGCTTTCTGGTTGTAATTAGAAAACCCTTCCCTAGTTCAAGATTTCATGGATTTTCCCATTGACCTATAATTCTTCTAGCATTTATGAATGTGCTATTTACTCTTAAATCCTTAATCTGTCTATATGATGTTGGCTACTGGTTTGAGATAGCAATTGCTGAATCAGCTGAAGAAGATAGGTTTTGTTAAAAGTGTGGATTAGGAAACACTTAGGAAATAAACAAATATAAAACCTGAACCTTGACTGAACCCTAAATCGGGTAAATAAAAAAGTAATAACACCTATAAAAGCAACTTTGGGGAAATTTTAATGTAAACTGGTTATTAAACAGTTTTATGGAATTATTGTTAATTTATTTTAAGTGTGGTAATGTGTCACATTTTTAAAGAATACCTATTTTTAGTTATAGGTGGACACAATGTCTTTATTTTGTTTTTATACAGTGCTGAGGATCAAACCCAGTGCCTCACACATGCTAGGTGAGCGCTCTACCTCTGAGCCCTAGCCCCAGCCCTATATTGCAGTTTTGTCAGAGAAGTCCTTATTCTTCTGACACACAGAAGAATGTAAAATGTTTAGAGGTAAAGGGTCACTTTGTCTGAAACTTAATTTCAAATGATTCAACAAATGTAAAAAACACATTTCTACATATGCTCATTTATATCCATCTATCACATATGTAGAAAGGGAAAGCAAATGTGACAAAATATTACGGATTTATGTGAATTACATGTGGGTACACATTGTACTATTCTTTCAACTTTTCTCTAGATTTGAAAAACTTTAAAATAGAAAGCTGGCGGAACGTGCTGTCAAGAATATACATAAAATTTTATCAAATGAAGTTTCATCATGTATAACAATGATTATATAAAATTTCTCCTTTGATTGATCCAAGCGGTCAATTATGTCTGAATATTTTCAAATGCTGAACTCTCCCTGCATTCCTCACATCTGATAATGCTTGCTTATGAAACTGTTTGGTATAGGATTTATTTGCATAGAGAACATTGATAACCACTCACTTGTAAGTGTTTTCTTGTAGCTATTTGTAATTGATTTTTAGTCATTGATATTGTTGAGAATTATTCACTTCATATTTTCAAATTATTATATTTGATATTGTTGAGAATTATTCACTTTATATTTTCAAATTATTATATATTTTTATACATAGAATTCATTTATAATTTTTACATGTCCTTGGTGGAATCTCTTTTTTCATTCTTAGTATTTTGTATTTATATTTTCTTAATTTTATGAACAAGCTTGTCAGAAATTTATCTAGTGTCTTAGTCTTTTAAAAGAACTAGCCAAAGATGTCAAAAATTCATACATTAATTCTTTTCCTCTTGATCAATTTATTAGTTATCCTTTTGCTCTTTATTTAGCTTTCTGTTCTCTTTTCTTCTGTTCATTTACTTTTTCTCTGCAGTGGAGATTGGGCAGAATTAAGATTGTGTTTTTTCAAATGGCCCATGAACACTCAGTTGTTCTTGGACCAACTGATTCCAACCTGAAAAATCATGAGTGGTGCTGAGGCACTCAGCAGGCTGAGACAGGAGGATCACAACTTGGAGGCCAGGCTGGGTAACCTAGTAAAACCCTGCATCCAAACAAACAAGCAAACAAAAAACCCAAATCCACAAAACAGAACAAACAAAAACCAAAAGCAAACTGTACATTGAGAACAAAGCCAAAAAAAGTAATACCTTTTAAAAGGATGTGACTCGGGTTTCTAACACTGATTTAGAACTGTGATGACCAAGTCTGGGACCAGAGAAGAATAGCTTTACCCAAGAGGCTGACCTGAAAGGCTCTCAGAACAAGGGAGACAAACACATTTCCCTTTATTCTCCAACTCTACTCAGTGATTTCTTGAATTCTGTACCATCAAGGATTCTAAGTTTAAAGCAAGGTTTAATAGAGCCAGGCATGGTGGTGCAGGCCTGTAATCCCAGCAACTTGGGAGGCTGAGGCGGGAGGATCGAGATTTCAAAGCCAGCCTCAGGGGCTGGGGTTGTGGCTCAGTAGTAGAGCACTCACCTAGCATGTGGGAGGCCCTGGGTTCAATCCTCAGCACCACATAAAAATAAATAAATAAATAAAATAAAGATATTGTGCCTAATTACAACTAAAAAATTAAAAAAAAAAAAAAAGCCAGCCTCAGCAGAATCGAGGAGCTAAGCAACTCAGTGAGACCCTGTCTCTTAATAAAAATACAAAATAGGGCTGGGAATGTGGTTCAGTGGTCAGGTGCCCCTGAGTACCAAGAAAAAAAAAATTAATGGAATGGAATGTCATGATATATTAAAGTCTGTCATAGACTTGAGCCTGGAGGAGATATTTGACACTTGCTCACATAAGAACAAAGCTCAGATTTTTCTATTAATTATATCCCAAAGATTGACCTCAGTTCTTACTATGATAAGATGAAAGGTAATAATTAACATTCAAAACAAAATCAGAGATTTAGAAA
The DNA here is from genome assembly GCF_047511675.1 of Marmota flaviventris. NCBI lineage: Eukaryota > Metazoa > Chordata > Mammalia > Rodentia > Sciuridae > Marmota > Marmota flaviventris. The sequence goes on from NC_092500.1 coordinate 97,858,611, forward strand.
GAAACAACAAGAGTGTGATAGTGTTTGTCCTAATGTCTATTTTGTCCAGCTCTTCTGAGGCAGTCTTAGTCAATTTTCCTTTATAGAACAAAAAAAGCCTTCTATCATTTACTGTCTGCTCTCCTCTCCTAGGGAAGGAAGCACAGAAATCAACAAACTACATCCAAGTAGAAAGTTTTCTGATTGCTATGCATCTTTCCCAGAAAGGTAAATTAAACACATTCTTAAAATGGTAGGTAACACTGTATAAGTAATCTCCCTTGGTTTAGAAGCTCTTTATTTTCTGTTTTAATATTGGGTTTTGCAGGTGCCCGGCTAGCTCAGTCGGTAGAGCATGAGACTCTCAATATTGGTTTTTTTTGGGGGGTGGGTGGGTACTGGGGATTGAACCCGGGGCACTCTACCACTGAGCCACATCCCCAGCCCTTTTTAATTTGAGACAGGGTCTCAATGAGTTGCTTAGAGCCTCGCTAAATTCCTGAGGCTGGCTCTGAACTCACATCCTTCCTGAACCGCTGGGATTACAGGTATGGGTCACCTAACCCAGCAATGTTGGTTTTTTAAGTGGAGGGATTAAATTTCTTTTTAACTGCTACAAAAATTCTACAAATTGGTGTTCACAATTGCTTAGATGCTTGAAAATATTTATCTCCCCATAGAGGACTAAAATGAGTATGGGTATAATTATAATATTATTGAATATTTTCTTGTCATAGAGAATAAGAGGAATTGGAGAAAACCTTTGATTATTCTCTGTACCTGTTTCCTGAAAGTTCTCAATCGCGATTAAAGAATCAAAGTTTCATTTTGCTTTTGACAATATGAAGAACCTGGACTCCTTGACTGACCTTCCAACTAAAAATAACTGCAAAAGTTGGATAAGCAAACACACACACACACACACACAAAATATATATATATATATATATATATATATATATATATATATATATATATATATATTTTAACATTTATATAATGTTATATATTTATAAAATATATATAAATGTTATTATACATTTATAAAATATATATATATTTTAACATTTATCAATGGACTATATATGCAAGTAAGGAAATTTGAAGTTTCAGCCCAAGTCAAAGTAGAAATTTGGAGAAACAAGTGTAAAGCTAGTTTCACTTTGTGACCCCCATCAAATTTTGTAAACTTACTAGTAAAGGTAAATAAGTAGGTTAACATAAAAACTGTACAAAAATAGTTAAAACAAAACAAAAAAAATGTATTTTTTTGTTTTTATTTTTTATTTTATTTAAAAATATAACTTCATAAAGCAATAATTATAAATATTTGCTAATTATAACTATTTGCTGAACACTCCTGTTAAAAGCAATGATTTACAGAATAGATTTTTCAAAAAAAAAATATATATATATTTAGTTAAATTTATATATATATATATATATATATATATATATATATATACATATATATATAATATATATGTATATATATATTTAGTTATAGATGGGCACAATACCTTTATTTTATTTATTTATTCAAAAATTTTTTTAGTTATACATGTACACAATATCTTTATTTTGTTTATTTATTTTTATGTGGTGCTGAGGATCGAATCCAGTTCCTCACATGTGCTAGGCAAGCGCTCTACCACTAAGCCACAACCCCAGCCCCAGAATAAACTTTTTTTTTTTAAATGATCAAACTATATGCTGTCTATAAGACAGTATAAGAGAAATACTTTATTTATTTATTTTTTAAAAATTTTAATATTTATTTTTTAGTTTTTGGCGGACACAATATCTTTGTTTGTATGTGGTGCTGAGGATCGAACCTGGGCCGCACGCATGCCAGGCCAGCGCGCTACCGCTTGAGCCACATCCCCAGCGCAAGAGAAATACTTTAGATCCAAATGAACAAACAGGTTGAAATAAAATAGTGAAAAATTGATATATCCTGCAAACCATAACCCATATGGAACTGCAGTGGCTATACGTATATAAGGCTAACTAGACTTAAAAACAATAACTGTGACTAAAAATAAATAAGGACATTTTATGATAATAAAGGTTTAATCCAGCAGAAAGTTATAAAAATTATTAACATATATTCACCTAACAAAAGATCTTTAAGTGTATGAAGAAAAAAATGACAGAAGGAGCAAGCAATTCCTAAATCATTCTATGAAGTCAGTATTACCTTGATACCAAAACCAGAAGGAAATGAAAAAGACATTATAAGAGCCAGTTGTGGTTGTGCATGCCTGTAATCCAAATTACTAGGGAGGCTAAGGAAAGAGGATCCCAACTTCAAGGCCAGCCTTAGCAACTTGGTGAGACCCTGTGTCAAAATAAAAATTAAGCTGGGCATTGTGGCACATGCCTATAATCCCAGTGGCTCAGGAGACCAGGGCAGGAGGACCATGAGTTCAAAGCCAGCTGCAGCAATTTAGCAAGGCCCTAAGCAACTGAGTGAGACCCTGTCTTTAAATAAAATATAAAAAGGGTTAGGAATGTTGCTCAGTGGTTAAGAACCTCTGGGTTCAATCCCCAGTACAAAAAAAAAAATTAAACCGGGTGGGATGGGGAGAGTGGTGGTGGTGTAAAGGGTCTAGTTCCGTAGTAGAGTGCCCCTGGGTTCAATCCCCAGGACTGAAAAAACAAAAAACCTAAAAAATTACAGACTCAAACTAATATCCCTTATAAATATACTCAACAAAATGCCATCAAACTAGCAATATATAGGAAGGATTATATATCATGACCAGGTGGTATTTATCTGAGCAAAAACACAAAGTTGGTTCAACATATGAAAATCATTTATTGTAATATAACCCATTAAGGGATTAAGGACAAAAAACATGATCATCTAATCAAGGTAGAAAAGGCATTTGATCAAGTCCAATTCCTTTCATGATAAAAAGCATTCAATAAACTATAAATACAATAAACACATCTAATGTCATATTTAATGGCAAAGGATTGAAAGAATTCTCACTCAGATCAGAACAACACAAGGATGTTTGCTTTTGCCATTTGTATTCAATACTGTACAGGAGGTATTAGTGAGGGCAGCTAGACAAGAAATTCAAGGCATCCAGGTTGGTACAGAAATTGAATTATCTTTATTCACAGGTGACATGATCTTATAGATAGGAAATTCTAAGGAATTCCCCACCCATGCCACATACACACAAACTATTAAACTAGTAAATAAGTTCAGCAAGGTAGCAGAACACAATATCAATATATAAAAATTAGCTCTTTCTAAATACTGTGATGAATCATACAAAAATAAAATAAAGAAAACAATTCTATTTACAATAGCATCAAGTAGAATAACATACTTAGGAATAAATTTAACAAAAGAAGTCTAAGATTTATACATCAAACTATAAAACAGCATTGAAAGAAATTAAAGAAGATCTAAATAAATGAAAAGACTTTCTGTGCTCACAGACTGAAAATTTTAGTATTGTTAAGAAGGCAATACTTCACAAATTGATCTACAGTTTCAACAGTCTCTATCAAAATCCCAGCAGCCTTTTTGCAGAAATTGGCAAGCTGATCCTAAAATTCATATGGAAATGCAAGAAACCCAGAATAACTAAGGCAATCTGTAAAAGGGGAAACAAATTTGGAGAACTCACACATACCAATTTCCAAACTTGCTACAGGGTAACAATATAAGGATAGATATATACAGACCAGAACTGAGAATCCAGAAATAAACTCTTATACTTTTGATCAATTGATTTTTTTTTTCAGGCTGGAGATTAAACCCAGGGTCTTGCTCATTCCACTGAGCTATACTCTGAACCCCATCAAGTGATTTTTTTTTGATAAGAGTGTCCAAATAGATCAAGAGGGAAAGAATAGTTTTTTTCAACAAATGGTGCTGAGACAACTGCAAAAGAATGAAGCTGGATGTTTACCACACACTAAATAAAAACTAACTCAAAATGGGTCATAGACAAAAATGTAAGAATTAAAAAGATAGGAGTAAATATCTGTGATCTTGGTTTAGGAAAGCTTTCTTAGATACAACACCAAAAGCACATATGATACAGACACATAAAATAAACTTCATTAAACATGCTTTTATGATTTGGAGAATCCTATCAGAAAGTGAAAAGACACCCAGAATATGAGAGAAACTACTTGCAAATCATATCTTTGGTAAGGGGATTATATTCAGAATACAGGAACAACAACAACAACAAAATCACCCTCAAAACTCAGTAATAAAAGACAAACGACCTGGGTTGGGGCTATGGCTTAGAGGTAGAGGGCTTGCCTAGCATGTGTGAGGCACTGGGTTTGATCCTCAGCACCGCATGTAAATAAATGAATAAAATAAAGGTCCATCGAAGAAAAAAAAAAACCCAAAACAAATGACTCAAGTAAAAATGGGCAAAGGATTTGAAAGGACATTTCTTTGAAAAAGATATATAAATGACCAATAAGTACATAAAAAGAGCTCAACATACCAGATGCAGTGGCTCAAGATTGGTAATCTCAGCACTCAGAAGGCTGAGGCAGGAGAATCACAGGTTTGAAGCCAGCCTCAGCAATTTAGCAAGACTGTAAGCAACCCAATGAGACCCTGTCTTAAAATTAAAAAAAAAAAAAAAGAGCTCAATATCATTAGTCATTAAGGAAATGAAAATAAACATGAGATACTGCTTCATACCCACTCTGATAGTTATAGAATAAGAAAATGGCAATAACAAATGTTGAGAAGGATATAGAAAAATCAGAACCCTGATGCATTGCTGGTTGGAGTGGAAAACAGTACAATCTCTTTGGAAAACGTTTTGGCCTTTCCTCAAAACATTAAAACATAGTTAATATATGACCTTGCAATTTCAATATCAGATATATACCCCAAAATACTGAAAACACAAGCTCACACAAAAACCTGAATACAAATGTTTGTAGCATCATTATTCATAAAACACAAAAGGTGAAAATAACCCAAATGTCCAACAACAGGTAAATGGAAAAATAAAATGTGACACACACATATATAGATGGTAGATTTTTCTCTTTCACTCAGAAAATGTTTGAGTGAAATAAATTAATCTAAAACAATTTAAATTTTAAGTAAGTTAAATTAAAATTTTACAAGTAAGTTCTTTTTTACTTTATGCTAAGGGAATACCTCCTAAATTTCCTACTTATTTTTGGTAAAATATTAAATTATAAATATTTCAGGCACACTGAAAAAGAGTATATATTGTTTTAGAGCATACACACACACACAAACACACACACTCACGTATATATATATATATTTTCCTGGTACCAGGAATTGAACCCAGGAGCACTTAACAACTGAACACATCCCCAGTCCTTTTTAAAATATTTTATTTAGAGATAGGGTCTTGCTATGTTGCTTAGGTCCCCGCTAATTTGCTGAGGCTGGCTTTGAACACACGGTTCTCATGCCTCAGCCACTGGAATTACGGGCAAAGAGCATATATAATTTTGTAAGTATTGATTAAATTGAGAATTATATAACTTGGTAATTTTATATTTATCTATAGTTTATTTTATTTGTCAGAGTAAAATGTTTTAGAACTTCTTCCCACAGTTTCTGTAATTTTCTTCTTTGTATTTTTTTCTGTATAGATCTATAAAATGCTTAAGAATAAAATCACATGACGTATGGTTCAGCTTTACCAACAAAATATAGTTTTGGGGCTTCTTATTTTTTGTTTAATACTTAGTTAGGTGTTGATCCTTTTTTACAAATATAATTCCTTGATGTATGTTTGCCCAATAAAATTTACAAATTGTGTATATAGGTGTTTATATAACCAGTTTGAGAACCTCTATCTTTTAATGATGAAGTTTTAGAAGTTCAGTACATTTTCATCATTATTATAATAGAGATTTTAATATTTGGATGTAAAATGCATTTTATATCATTGCTGTTTGCTGCTTGATAAACAATAGACTGGTTTATTGATGTCCCTTCAATAACTCAGCATTATTAGCTACACTTCTTAAATTTTCAGGTGAATAAATCATAGAAAAAATTGGAAATTTTTATACATTATACTTGTATAATTCTGTATATTAAAAAATCTAAACAAATTAAAGGACAAACACTTGGGAAAACATTTGCAACAAACATTTTAGATAGCCACAATACAATCCACAATATAAAAGAAGTTATGATCTCATGAAAAAAAACAAATGTGCCAGTCAAAACTGTATTTAGCAATAAGAAACAGTTGAACAAATAAAAGGTCTTTTCACTTGGGTAACTGGAAGACCCATGGGAATTGACCCAGCCCTGACTCCAAAGGTCACAGATGTTACAGGCTCTGTAAACCATTTAGCCTCTAGCAGTATTAGTATGCAGTTTTCATTTTTTGGTTTCAAAATGACTATTGCATCTCCTGGCAGTTCGGCAAGAAGACAGCAGCTGGGGAAGAATGTACCAGAAGACTGATTTCTCCTATCAACAAGGGGGGCGGGTAGAAAGTCAAAATGTAGATTTTACTCTCTACAGTGGAGTCAGTGAAGGAGATACATCTGCAAAGGGAGGTCGGGTTGACCAAAATACAGTGCCACACAGACACAGAACAGATACAGAAAAGCCCCAGGATGAGGAATTAAAGATAGAAAAATCATACAAAATGAATAAAGTATAATAGTAATCCAAGTAATCCATGACACACCTTTTGGCAGTGCCTAAACTAGCTTTATTTATTTATTTATTTTATTTTGGCTTATTCATTTTTATTCCAGGACTCAACCTAAGGAAGTAAAAATAAAATAAAAATTTATTAAAAAAATAAAATAAATTTACCTTCTCAGCTATTTATCATAGACTTTTGCTGTTTTAATTTGGATATGATTTATATGTCTATGCCAATTGTTTTCTTCAGATTGAAAGAAACAGATCCATCTTCAGGTTGCCTTAGTTGATGGCTTGAGTTACAGTAAGAGCAGATGAAAAGCAGTCAAAGAATAATCTCATCAGCCACAGGGCCAAGGAAGAGACGCAGCTCTGTCACCCTCCTCATTTTGTCCCTGAAGAGCCAGTATCTGCTGCCCTCTACACTGTGCTCTGCCGGGTAGCTGACCCAGCTTCTCTTGGCTTCTGCCCCTTCCAGTTGGTCAGTTTTCAGACTAACTCTCAGCTCTCTATTGCTCTCTCTACCTCAGGACTCTCTGCTTAGGCTTAGGGTTCAGTCTCCCGCCTCCTTTCTGATCTTAGGCATTTGACTCAGGGGCTGTGTGAAATCAACAGTTATCAAGAGATTGAAATTAAATACCGACACATTGAACTGTGTACAAAAGTTTTTACCCCTTAAATATCAATGCTCTTGAAATTAATATTTTAAGCTGTTGCCAAGTGTGGTGGCGCACACCTGTGATCCCAGTGGCTCAGAAGGCTGAGGGAGGAGGATTGTGAGTTCAAAGCCAGCCTCAGCACCGTAGTGAGACCCTGTCTCTAAATAAAATATTTTTAAAAGGGCTTGAATGTATACAGCCAGAGATACGATAAATTGAGCTCTATATATGTAATAAGAATTGTAATGCATTCTGCTGTTATATATAAATATAAATAAATAAATAAGAAAAAATAAATAAATAATCTCTGTGGGAAAAAAAAAAAGGGCTGTGAATGTGGCTTAGTGGTTAAGTGTCCCTGGATTCAATCCCTAGTAGGATTTTTTTTTTAAGACTGTTAAGGAAAAAAAATCAAAATGGAAGTAGTGTTGGTTCAGGTCATTTAAAATGAGTGGAGTTGAGATCTTAGATCTCAGGCATCTTCAGGTGGACCTTTGAACTGGGCTGAGCACATTATCACTTCTTACTTCCCGATGCCGGGTGACTCTAGAAACATTGTTAGTTTCTGCTAACCTTCTGTGTAAGGGACCCTTTCACCAAACCACACAGAGCCTGAGACTTTGCCCAAAAGCAGCTTTACTTCTCAAAGCAGCTTTATTTCTGCCAGCTCCAAAGATAATTCAAACAAATTATGTGATTACCAACCCCTTTGTGGTTTAAAGCTATAAATATAGTGGTCATTTTGTAAAACCTCAGAACACATTTTCAAGACTGCTTGGATCTGTTTTCCTGTTGTTGTAATCTCTCACTCTCTCTATTTTATTTTTACTTTTTCATTCTTGAGTATTAGGGATACAACACAGGGCCTCATGAATGTTAGGCAAGTGCTGTACCCCTGAGCTACATCCCTCACCCTTTGGAGTGCAATCTGAGCTCCAAATAAACATATTTTTTCTTGTTGTTGTTGTCCTCAACTGGATTGATTTTATTCTATGCTGACAAGATTAAACCTGCTAAAATGCTATATTAAGGTCTTTTTTTAAATATTAAGGTCTTTTTAATTTCATTTCAATTTTTCTTAGAGAAGGAAGGCATGCTAACTATAGAGCACTTGGAAAATACAAATACAAAAAGTAAAATCACCCCTAATCTCACAACCCAAAAGATAATAATTATTGATATTTTAGTCTTTTTCTAAAGGCCCTTTCATCTGAGATTTTTAATTTTTTTCTTTTTCTACTCTAATTTGAGGGGAGGGCTATTATTCGACAGCACTCATAAGTATTTATAATTATTTGAATAACCAAAAGTTCAGACGCTGGACGCTGGAATATTTAGATCCAATAAAGATGAAAACAAAATCCAGTCAGGCAGGTGAATGTGCAGATGAGGCTTTTACTGGGTTTCAATTTAGGAAGGGAGACAGCTCCCAAATCAGGCTGGCTCCCTGAAAGAAAGAAGGGAGCTAGTTTTATTGATTACTTGCAAGGGTGGGAATGTTAATTGGCTTTAGGTGTACCCAACTCAAGCCTTTTGCCCTCTGCTAAAGATAAGCTACTGCAGCTGTTGGAGAGAATGCCTATAATGACCTCAATGATGTAATCAATAAGGGAGGCACACACCACCGTCCTGAGATCTGCTGCAGACCATGAGCCAAGGCCCAGACTAACCTTTGTCCTTTGTCCCGATGGTGGTCCTTGTCTCAAAGAGAGTATATATGACCAAACATAAAAAAATTAAACCAATGACATTTCATGTTTTGGTTCAAGTGCAGCGTGCAAGACGGAAGATGAATAAAAATGGTGTATCAAGTGCTATGAATGTCTTTCCACTAAAATAAAACTTGCACAATTCAGTCTTATTCATTTGTAATTGTTTCTACATAAGCTGATCTGAAGTTTACCTCAGATTGCCTGTGAAAATAGTTTGCCAAGCGAATTTATAATGTAAACAAAATGACTAAGGACATGTTTGACTTATGTAAGGGCTCTTCAGGATTTTTAAATACTTTGACAGCACTCATAAGTATTTATATACTTATCACTTAGTTTCAATGAGTCTCAACAGTGCATTAAAGTTTTGTCAAGTGGAGCAATGGAGAGTGACTGAGGAAAACAGGTTCTGGTTCTGGGGCGTGCTTCACAACCCAAAGCCAAAATAGGCAACCTATAGTGTCCAAAGTTACTAAATAAATATTTACTGGTGAAATCAAACCATTGAATCTTGGAAGTCACATGCATGATGAAGAACACAGCTCAAGATTTTTACCTTTTTTTTGTTGTTGTTGTTTACTTCTTTAAGAAGCATTCTCTATCATGAAGAAATAATAGATGGTTGAAGAGATAGATATGTTTAACTGGATTTAAACATGACATTACACCCCATTAAAATGTACCATTTTTATGTTTTTATGTATCACTTAAAAAAAATGAAAAGGAGCATTTTCTGACTTCCATTCAAATTTTAGATTCTTTGATCATATTTCTCATATCACACATCACAATCTATTATTTCATTTTCTCATTAATTCTTCTTGGGAGAGTCTGAATGCTATTATGGCTACATTTTTTATTTTTAGCCTGGTATTTAACTTCTCATATTTTTCCTGGTTGAGTGGGTGCACCTACGCACAGTTTAATGGCGACATTACATGCCAGATTGTCAATGTCAAGAGCACTTTCTTTCATTCTCAGCTTCTTTGGGACTTGCTGTCCCCTTAGATGAGATGATGATTAATGTAATGATTATAGAAAGTCACAATATTAGGTGAAGCAAGACATAAAAATGGTTAGATAATTCTCAAGAAAAGCCACAAGTGTAGATCTATTTGTATAAGTAGGTTACACATCTACAATCTATGTATAAGCAGGAAATAAAAACCAAGTTGTATCAATATTGATAGGTAGAAATCAATAAATTTGCCATAATTAAGCTAATCTATTTTAAAAGATTCTCTAAAACAGACATCCTTAATTAGAATTATTTTCCATCCTTATCATTTTTCCAAATGGTAAAGACTTTATTAAGTAAATAATATAGATTTTTAACAAGGATATAATATATAATAAACATTTTTAAATTCTGTATTCCTTAAATTCTTGTCCTTTTTTTTTCACTTTTCATAAATATCAGTCAATGGAGTAAAGGGTGTTTGTGTGTCTTTCTACAAAAAGGTGAAAAAGTGGAGAGTAAAAACCATTTTCTTATTCATATGGTGCCACTTTTATCTCCTAACTTAATACATTTCTCATAATCTCAATTCCTTACAGGAAATTACTATCAGAGAGGAAATTGATCTTCTATCTCCTTCATCTTCTAATACTTCTGGAATTCTGTAGATGGTCCCTTCTTCTCTTTTTAAATTAAAGGCGGTTATTTGGGATCCTTTCACAGTGAGCAATGTAAAAAAATGAGGCACCATGAGTGAGAAACGCTGGATTCTGTGTCCTCCTTTTGACATTGGCTGTGTGACCCTGGACCAAGCACTTGACTTCTCTGTTAAAAATATTTGGATTGCTTCACATTTACCATTCCTTTCATGTATTTCTATGAGATCAATCAATTTTCCATCTTCTTCCCATTCATAGTTGCTTTTCTTACCTATCTTATGGAAACGTGTCATACTTGACTCCTCCCATTTTTCTTAAGCAAGACTTTGAGTTCTCTGGTCCTATTATCTGAGAAGATTTCTCAGAGAAATATTGAGGAAGTCACTCAAACTTTCTGGTCATGGTTTCCTCATCTGTAAAATATGGGACTCCTAGAGGATCTTTTAGGTTTCTCAGAGTTCTTACAATCTCAGCAGGAACCACAGTACCCACTCCACCAAGAGATGCCATTAGACAATATCACCTTCCTGTTTCTGACACCATATATTTAGCCTCTCTAGGGGAAACTTAACTGAGTTCCACAAAAACCAGCCAACCAATCAATCCATCTGAAATGAAAAGATGTAGAATTGACACAAAACCCAATTCACTCTTATAGGGTTGCATAAAAGCGTCAAACACAAAGTTATCCCTTAAAACTTAAGTTCTAAGAATGTGCCTCCCAATGTTTATCAAAATCATATCTTTGAAAACTCTATTCATATTTAAATAAAGAATAATAATTGAAGAATGAATACAGATAAATTACGTTGGTAAACATATTAATCATTGTGATTAAGCATTTTTGCACTAAAAAACAAAGCCAGCTGCATGCTATTAGAATGGAACTGGCTATTTAGTGTACAAATTATCAAAGAAATGATTATAATTGACTTGTTCAAGCTTTTTTTTTTTTTTAACATATTACCACAGTGGAGTTCTAAATTAAACAGGCTTGAATGCTGTTTTATTTAGTAAAGTCATATGTAACTCAAAACAATATAACTACCCACAATAATTTCACAGTTTTAAATAGTTGAATTATTGTTCAACTGATTTTGAGTATGGGGCCTTGTGCAATGCTTTCATTTGGATTAAATGGTCTGTCAATGACTTTGAAAAAATCCGGAAAGGTTTTTAAGACCTAACTGCACCATTTTTCTTAGATATCTTGCAAAACTATGATCACTGGATTACAGAATGTCAGAGTTGGAAGAAACATGTAGGAACCATTTACTGTCACTTCCTTGTTATGTAGAAAAGAGAACAGAACTCTAAATTGGTTTGGTGACTCCAGTGTAAACTACCTCCTTCATCAAAGAAGGAAATCTGGCAGGAGGAGAGGTGGGAAGGCTGCTAGGGAGAAGTCAACCAGATGGACCCTGGGATGGTGGGTGAGGAGAACATAGCTCGTGGTGGGTTGGTGGGGTTCATAGTTGTCTCCAGGTAAAGAGACAGTGGAGGTCACCCTGAGACAAAGTACTGGGAGAAGCAAAACAGAGGGTGGCCTCAAAGGTGGAGTGGGCAAGCGGTCTTCAGCCGTACTGCCCAAGTCAAAAGCCTGGGGGAACAGCTGCAAGTGGGGTAGTCACAGGTACAGGCTACTCATGGGTCACAGTCTTCCTTACTCTGTGCGGAGGAAGTTTTCTCAAAGTACACTTCTGACTCTTCTTCTCTCTGGCTTCTTAATGGCTCCTCCTAGGCTCTGGGCATGTGGGGTCAGCCCCTCTCCCTCTTTAAGGAATGGTCTGAGTTTATAGTGTGTGTTCTTACAAACTCTTGGCCTGCAATGAGTCTGTGGCCCAGGCTCTGCTGATGGTCCAACCCTGGGCCTCGCACATGGTAGTGCTCTACCACTGAGCCACAACCCCAGCCCTTTAAAGCACCTTTTAAAAATAGTTTTATCAACATTAGGTGAGCTATTTTGATTTCCACATCTTAATATCTTAGTTTTGAATTCAGACAGGAAAAGGATATGTTGTGTACTAAATCATTAATCTCTTGTCATCTGACCAGAAGACGCATAGTGGTATTCACGTTTAAGTCTTTTAGGCATTAGTTAATGTGGTGATTATTGTTATTATCACTGCTTTTAAACATGATTGTCAGCCTGATTTGCAGGTAACAGCTTTAAGCTGCAAAGGTAGCTACATCTAAGGAAACTATAGCTTTGCTAGTCACAATGTGGTCCAGCGGAAGAGCACTTTGACATCTCAGGAACTTGTTGGAAAAGCAGAATCTGAGATTTACTGAATACAAATCTGTAGTCTAACAAGTTCCCCAGGTGATTTGTATGCACCATAAAGTTTAGAAGCACACTATCATTGGGCACTTTGTGTGAATCTTCCACACAGAGCCTTCATACAGATGAATTCATCAGTCACTTCAAACTCTACATTGATTCTTAAAATATAACAACTGAGTGGTAATCAGTAACATCGTTTGACTCATCAAGAGCCCATGAAAACCACTCAAATCATTTGTCTTGATTTTTAAAATTGACTATTGACATTACTCCCAACAGCCTCAAATCTACCAGCCACTTTGTCGCTGAAAGGCCACAAGTCTTGAAAGTTTAGTTTCTTTGGCTACTGCAAATATGATTAAATCAACTCACCAACAACAAACAGCTTTCCTTGCTTATTTAACAAATGGGGTCGTTCAGAAACTAACTTTGATTGCAATCTCATTTTCATGTTTTATTTTTTGTGAAGAAATTCTCTTGTGATAAGATATTTCATTTTAAATGTCTGCCCCCCCCCCCCCCAACATTGCTTTCCTGAGTTGGAAATACTGTGATGAGTGCTTAGCCTGATAATGTTGATGCATCGTGTGTTCTTTTAGTAAAGCTATAATGTCACACTACTTTATCATAACACAATAACAAAATAATCCTCAATCTGCGTGTCTTAAAAGTGTGACATTTGGCAGGGCATGGTGATGCACACCTGTAACCCCAGCAGCTCAGCAGGCTGAGGCAGGAGGATCTCGATTTCAAAACCAGCTTCAACAAAAGCCAAGCGCTAAGCAACTCAATGAGATCTCTAAATAAAATACAAATAGGGCTGGGGATATGGCTCAGTGGTCGAATGTCCCTGAGTTAAATCCCTGGTAACCTCTCAGATCCCTTCCCCTCACAAAAAAATGTGACATTTGAAGTTTGCTTTTCTTGTTTTTAACATGATGGTATGCACTGATGTTAGAGTTTTCTAGAGGAACAGAACTAGCAGAATGTATATTTAATTATAAGAGGGGATGTGTTAGACTAGTTTACATGGTGGTCAGAGGCTGGATAATCTCATAATGGCTGTCTTCAGGTTGGAGAGCGGGGAAGATCCAGCTGGAAGATCCAGTAGCTGCTCAGTTCAAGAACCTGGAGCCTCAGAACACGAAGGAACAATGATGCAGCCCCTGTCTCAGGCTGAAGTCCCTGGAGAGTCACTGGAATGAATCCAAGTAAAAAGGCTGAAAAATCTGGAGTCTGATGTCCATGGGAAGGCAATGGCAGCAGCAAAACACTTACCAATTTGTGTGGGCATATACGAGTGTTCCCCTTCCTCTGCTTTTTGTTCCACCTGGGCCTGCAGCCTATTGAATGATGCTGCTCACATTCAGAGCAGGCCCACCCCCTCCCCCGCCTCCTCAGCTCACTGACCCACATGCCCATTGTCTCTGGAAACATCATCATGGACTCACCTAAATGTGCTTTGTCAATTTTCTACGTGTGTCTCAATCTAGTGAAGTTGACAACCACGATTAACCATCAACACTGGAATTTAAAATAACATAGTGGGCTGGGGATATAGCTCAGTTGGTAGAGTGCTTGCCTCACATGCACAAGGTCTTGGGTTCAATCCCCAGCACCACAAAAAATAAAATAAAATAACATAAAATGTGGTAGTTTGATGACAGGTGTGGCCCTTGAAATGCTGTGCACTATGGCCATGCTACTGAGATTTATAGTGCACTGACCAGTGAAACAATGAAAATGTCACTCACACAGAGTCTCTCACACCACAGGACTCTGGCTGTCATTCAAAAGTAACCATACACCACGTGTAAGGAAGTGAGCATGGTTGTGCTCTAGCAAAAGTTTCTTGACTCTGAAATTTGAATCTCATGATTTTCATGTATCAACATATTATTCTTATATTTTTCAACCATTTTTTAAAGTAGTTTTTACATTCCCAGCTTGCAAGCCATATGAAAAGGGCCTAGAGAATTAACCATAGTTTATCAACCCTAGAATAAACCATTGAATTTCACACAAGGATGGTGCAGGCAGTGATGAGAAGGGGAGGAGCCAGTTCTTTCCCCACCCTGTTGGAATTGTGGTAAAATCAATAGGGGAAAGGAGTAAGGTATAGGAGAGTAGCCATTCTGGTTGTGATTTCCTTTCACCTGGTTTTGGTCCACAGAGGAGGAGGTGTGATAGCTTGGAATGGTAGCCTCAAGTTTGGTCCTTAACCATTTGCACCACCCGAACTCAGTACTGTTTGAAGATGCTCCTTCCTAAGCTGACTTGTGTTGGACAGAGGTACAGCCATACTAAAGCAAACTTGTTGATGTGGCATCATCAGACAGAGGCAGCTCCTGAGGTTTTGCTTCTTTGAACTGCCCTTAATACCTATAAAGACTAGATCAGACACAGGGAGCATCAACCAAGCTAAAAGAGCAGATCACAAGTTTCTATCCACAGCCCTTAGCATCAGATCTTTGGAAAGCACCCAATGACCAGACAACAAAGGTCACTGCACAGAGAGAAGCTGATGTCAGCCAACACATGTCAAGTACTGTCATGAGACAGGGGCTCCTCCCCTCCACTGTAAATTATATTATAAGATCCCTCTAAAAGTCCTTTAGAATTTTCTAAAGGATTGTTTAATTACTAGAGTAAATTAAATTTTAAATCAGAATTCTACCCTCCTAATCAGGAGGCACATGCCTGTAAAGGGAATGAGAATAAACCAAACAAAATTAAATTATCACTTTCCTCAGAGTGATAACTGAGATTCAAGATATGTGAATTTGTTTATGGGTTCTCTTTAGTAAGTTGACACTATTCTAGAAGATTCTTTTTTTTGACTCTTAAATAAAAGAAGGTTATTTATTGCTTCATTCCTGTCTAATGCAGTTTGTTGAGACCCAGACTTTACAACATGGTAAACTCACTCTCTCCCCTGTGCCTCAGGTTATTTACACTCTTACCATTGCATTGACAGACTCCACTGACCCCTCTGTCACTAGCAAGGACAAAAATATACAACTTCCCAGAAACCTCCTTCCTAGATATTTATCCAAGACAACTGACAGCTTATGTTCTTACAAAAACCTGTACAAAAATGGTTATAGCAGATTTATCATAATATCCAAAACTTGGAAGCAACTAAAATGTCTTTCAGCAGGTGAATGGATAAACAAGTTTTAGCACTTCCAAGCAATAAAGTACTATACAACTGTAATAAAACAAAAACAAAAAACAAGTTATTGGTTCACACAATATGAATAACTCTTAAATGCACTTTGCTAAATGAAAGAAGCCAGATCTCAAAGACTACATGGTATATATTTATATGACATTTAGAAAATACAATATTAGAGGGATGAAAACAGGTGCCAGAGGTTGGTAGCGGGGAGGTAACCCAATACAATGGGTTCTTCTCTTGTTGAGTGCCAAGTCAATGAGCACGAATAGAAGATAAGAGAATGGAGAAATATTTATTACTGGCAGCAAGTAAGGAGGCCACTGGAGTTACTTGCAAAGCAATGCTTTCTGGAGGAAAGAAAATCTGGAGAGTATAATCAAGGAGCCAATAGTCATATAGAAAAACACAAGGAGAGGGGCACATTTCTGAGCACACTCAGTTTAAGGCATTCATTTTTGAGCATGCCCTTTTTTTTCATACTAGGGATTGAACTCAGGGGCACTTGACCACTGAGCCACATCCCCAGTCTAGTTTGTATTTTATTTAGAGACAGAGTTTCACTGGATTGCTTAGCACCTTGTTTTTCCTGAGGCTGGCTTTGAACTTGGGATTCTCCTGCCTCAGCCTCCTGAGCCACTGGCATTATAGGCGTGCACCACCATGCCTGGCAAGCATGCCCAGTTTTAAGCCAGCCTTCTTTAAAAGGGAAAGAAGACAAACACATTTCTGGGTGCTGAACTCAAGGTCATAGAACACATGTTCAAAAAGAAAGATTGCAGACACAAATGCTTCCAGGCAGGCTCAATTCAATTTTATAATGAACCAAGTTTATTCAAAGTGCCTAAAAGAATGAGACAGAGTGGTATGCTGACCTTGGCAGGTTCTTCGTAAGTTTCTCCAAAAAAGTTTTAACTGAAAGGAAAAGAAAGGACACTTTGACATTGTATTAGTGTAGTAGTTTGCTCCTAAACATGTCTGCCTAAGTGAGGTAGTGAGAAGAGTGTGAGTGGTTGACTGCAAAGAGAATTCATGGGGGAATTTTTAGGGTAATGGAACTGTTATGTATAATACTGACATGGAGAACAAATGGCTCTGCATTTGTCAAAATCCATAGCCCTGTGCATCACAAAGAAGAAAATTTATTGTCTAAAACATTAAAAAAAAAAAAAAATCAAGCAGAATGTTGTGGGATCCAGGATGGAATGCCAGCTTTGATAAGTGACTCTGTATGACAAAACATCACTGAGTGGGGTGGGGGGAAAGAGCTTCTAAGTGACTTTGAAACTACTATTTTGACTTGGAATTGTAAGGCTGAGGACAAAAGGAACTGCACATGAACAGTGTGCACCAGCTTGTAGGTCTGTTTCTCACAGAAGTATGAGTTAATGTAATGCCAGATTCGTGGGACCCCAATAGATCTCCAGGAGCCGAATCCGATGCAATCACACAAGAGTCTTTATTGCAAGCTTGAGCCTGGACTCACAACCATTCCTGACGCAGTGGTCCCAGGGAGTGAGTCCTCATCCTTTGTTCAGTGAGATTTTATAGGTTTTTTTGGGATACTCTATGCGTCACAACATCACACAGCAAATCATTTCACACCGCAGGAAAATCAAACAACACCTCTTAACATTGATTAGCACATCCACTGGAGGGACCAAGTTGGGTAAGGGTGATTGATTAATTCAAGAGGTAGATACATTTGAACTGATTGGCTTAGGCCACGAGGGGTGTACGAAGGGTGTACAAGCTAAACTGCAGAGTTGCCTAATCATGTTATCAATCACTGAAACTACTGGGAGGGTCACCTGGCATTTCAGATATTTTCTCTGTCTCATGCTGATTGGTGGTTGCTAGGGAGTCTCTATGGATCCTTACCTAGCATAATGAGTCAGGGACCCCTGTCATTGCAGATCTCTCCGGTTATTTACAGACAAACAATTCAGCAGGGTGGGTATGTGCCTAGGAGGGCTCTGTGGGTTTTTCCAAGGACAAGGGTCATGCTCCCTCCCTCTGGACTGGCCTTGAGGTAGAAGCTGGTTTCTCAAAAATGGAGAGTCCCATCAGTTTCTCAGTAACACTTGAGAAACTGCTTGACATGTACATTAGGGAATTATGAGCAAGTAAGTGAATAGATGGTGGATAATGGGGGACAGGTTTTCACTGTCAGAGAGAGAGGTTACAGATGAGCAAAGTGAAGAGGCTGTAAGCTACCCTATGGTACAGGATTAGAGTATTATGCTCGAATTCGGGACCCCCAAAAGACCACCAGAGACCCAAGATCGATGTAAACAGCAAAGAGCTGTTCATTGCGAGCTAGCTCGGTCCTCCGCGCGCACACACAGCAACTGGTGACGCTGAGAAGCCCCGAGCCCAGGGTTTGCAGCAGTTTTATACATTCTTTGGAGAAGGCAGGGACCCCCACATACATCATAGTGTTACCGCTGTCGACCAGTGACGAGTCCTTGCTTCCCCAATGTTGAAGTATAGCACCAGAGAAGCACACCCAGGCAAGGTCAGAGTGGAAAACAGAAGTTAATTAAAGGACAGCAGAAAAGACTTCTCCGGGAGGAAGAAGGGGACCCAAGAGATGGAATCCATGGAAGCATGGTTGTCTCCCATTTTTATAGCTGAAGTCTTCATTTAGCTTTCCCGCATTCCTGTCACATTCCTCTCCTTTGTTCTGTCAAGGGTGGGGCACAGGTGGGCCAAAGGAGTAATCTGGGCAGGAAGGACTTTTGAGTCAGCATCTTCAAGTTTGCTGGGAGCTGTTTCCTTAACACTTCTTTGGGATGGGCTCTGGGCCTTGGGCTTTTTCCCGGACTTCATTAACATTCCATGAGTTGTCCTGCGTTTCCAGGAATTCATTCTCAACATGGCCTCCATTTTGGATTTTACTGGATATTAGACCCGATTTACCTAACTACACTGACTACTTAACTTTTAATCTGGCTTCAATAGCATCTCTTAGCAAATCATCACACACCGCGGGAAAATCAAATAACAACTCTAAAACATGATTAGCACATTCACTGGCGGGAACAGGTTGGGTAGGGGTGATTGGCTAGTACAAGAGGGGGATTCATTTGAACTGATTGGTTTAAGCCAAGAGGGGTGTTCGTGCTGAACTACATGGTTTCCCAACACCATAAACTACTGGGAGTGTCATGTGGCATCAGGTATTTCCCTGTCTCATGCTGATTGGTGGCTGCTAGGGGATTGCTATGGGCCCCCACCTAGCCTGACTGAGTCAGGGACACCTGGCGCAGGTGCACACCTCTCCTGTTATTTGTAGATAAACCAATTAGCAGGGTGGGAATGTGCCTAGGAGTGCTCTGTGGGTCTTTCCAAGGACAAAGGTCATGTCCCTTCCTTGGACAGGCTTTGCTCTGAGGTAGAGGCTGGTTTTTCAAGAGCCAGAGTCGTCAGTATAATTTCATATTTTACTAAATACAGTGTTCCTTTGCTATCCCCTGTGGAAATCAAAATCTGCAGATACTCAAGTTCTTTATATAAAATGGCATTATATTTGCCTATCCTGTGTATATCCTCCTGTATATTTTAAATTGAGAAACAAAATCATCCCTGGATTCCAGCCTGAAATACCTAACACAAAGTAAATAGTTGTTACATTATTTTGTTACATCTTAGAGTGGTAAGAAGTCTATGCATGTTTAATGCAGACCCTATGTAGTGTTTTTTTTTTTTTTTTTCAGAATGGGGGAGGCAGTGTTGGGAACTAGACTTGGGATCTTGGGCATACTAGGCAAACCCTCCACCATTAGTTACATCCCAACCCCAGCTCCATCCCCCCCAACCATAGTTCCTGTCCTAGCTGGTTGAATATGCAGATGTGGAACTCATGGAAGGTCCATGTTATATACTTATACAAAAAGTAATTATAGGTATGTGTGAATACATGGGTTCTGTTCAGGACAGAGCCTAAAAGCAGAAACCCCTAGGATAAGGTTTCCAGTTCAAATACAGGATGTACAGCAAAATTTGAATTTCAGGTAAACAATATACACATGTAAGCCTATTGTAAGAGTAAAAGAAATTGAAGTTAAAGCGTAAAAGTTAAAGGGTAAAAGACCGGGTGTTGTAAAGTTTCTAAGCTGCAAGGTCTGAGTTAAAATGTAAAGGATTAGGTATTGTTAGGTTTCTATGCTACCTGCAAAACCTGAAATGTCTGTAGCTGTTGAGACAATGCTTGGAACTGCCCAGTAAATATTTCCCCTGACTATTGGTTGTTTAATAAGGGCTCTGTGTGGTCGCACGTAGGCATTGCAGGGCCTGGACCAATCAGTTTAAATGTAACCCCCTCCTTAGGAATGACCTATCACTCCAGCCTGACCTGTTCCCGCCAATGAATGAACCAATCATGTTTAGGAGTTGTTATTCAATTTTCCCACGCCTCATGATGATTTGTTCTGATGTATACAAAGCCCCCCCCCCCGCCCTCCCCAAAAAGTGTACTTAAGCAGTGCTCAGCCCCTGCTCGGGGCTCTGGGCTGCTTTCCCTTCTTGAGTGGGCACGGAGCCCCAGCATGCTGGTTCAATAAATCCCCCTTCTGCCAATTGCATGAGTGGTCACTTGGTGGTTTCTTTCTCCGACGTTTCGCGGGACCCTTACACTATAACTGAGTAAAATATCTTTGCTAGGATATACTGTTCAAGGGTATTGGAGCAAGGTGGCTGGATCACTGGGAAGTTTTATTCCTCACCATACTAAGTACCTTTGCTCCATGTTTCTTATGCACAAAATAACACTTAAAAAAATTTGAATAAAACCTGGTGTGTTAGTCAGCTTTTCATCGCTGTGACTGAAATACTTGATGAGAATAGCATAGGGGAGGAAAAATTTACTTTGGTTCATCATTTCAAAGGCTCAGCCCATGGTCAGCTGGCTCCATTTCTCTGGGCCTCAGGTGAGGCAGAACATCACCGTGGAAGGGCATGGTAGAAGAGTGCTGCTCACTTCATCATGGCTGGGAAGCAGAGAAAGGAAGGGCCACTGGGAAGACCAGCTCTTCCAGGTCACACTCCCAGTGACGGCCTCCTCCAGCCATGCCCCACCTGCCTACATCACCACCCAGTCAGTCCATTCAAACTAGGATGGACTGATTAGGTTACAGCTCTCATAATCTCATCATTTTACCTCTGAATATTCCTGCATTAACACAGGAGCTTTGGTGTGTATGTCGGGGGGGGGGGGACACCTCATATCCAATCCATAACACTTTGTAATTGACTTAGTAAATAAAAATCTTTTTTAGAAATTGGGGAAAAAAATCTCTGCCTAATTAACCTTTTAAGATGATACTACTTTTTAGTTAAACTTACACTTTATGTAATTGTTTCTCAAACCCCAGTCAGATGCCGTTCAGTCCAGAAATGAGGCTTCTGATACTTATGTCAACAGTGGGTGGTCCTAGGCAAGTACACCTTCCCTTCAGGGACCTATTCTTCCCTAGTGTGTGGAGGACACCTGCAGGGAATTTGTGGGAGGAAAAAGAGGAGGAGGAGGAAGATTCCTGGGGATAAGGGCTGTTTTTCCGGTTAATCAATGTCTCTGCTGAGTTAGAAAAGCAAGACTGTTATCCTCTGCTCTTGACACATGAAACTCCTTTTCATTAAACAGCCTGACTACCTGTGCCAATCACATCTAGGACGGCATCAAGTCAGCATGCCTTAAATGATTAAGAGGAAAGAGTAAGATGTTTAAATAGTGCAATTCCACTCTTACAGAATCTCAGAGACAAGGTGGTTTATTATAATCCTAAAAAAGAAAAAGAAAAAAAAAAACTTCAGTCTTAATCTGAATAAGAATGGCCTCCACAGAGACACTGCAGCCCTGGAGGAAGCTTCCCAGGCCTCTGAGGCCTGGTAATTGTCAGAAAGGAATGCTGAGGTCAAGAAGGAATTTCCTCCTACTGAGCGAGTGCAAAACAATGGTGGACTCGAACCCCGGGAAGTGGGAGGGAAATGTTCACCTTCAGCAGCACCGGGCTGCAGGGACTGTGCTGAGCCAGAGATTATAAAAGAAAATAAATAGAGCAATGATATACTTCTTTTGGTTCTTCCTTTGCCAAAATAGGATCTGCCAAAGCTTTATCTGCAACCTAGGCTACCAACCCGACCTTGGCTCTCTTTCACAGAACTGAATAGGGCTGGGACATGGTCAGGGACAGGGAGCGAACAGCCCTGTTCTCTCTTTTTACTTGCAGATCAGCAGATTGGAGGAGCCTGGATGGAGCTTTCTTCCTACCTGGAGAGGATTTGTTCTTTTCCATGACAGACTTCTATTTAAAGGACAATACCCTCAGTTTGACAAGAAAGCCATTGGGCTTGTTACCAAAAGTTTGGTCCTTGTCCCCAATGCCAATTCATGCTAATTTAATAACAAGGACACAGTCTGAGAAAAAAGGACAAAGAAGGTTCATTGCTTTGCGAGACAAGGAGAAGCACAGGGGACTCCAGTCCCAGAGGCTGTGGTTCTGCCCATCTGGGAGAACAGAAGGCTTTTAAAGAAGCTCTTCAAAGGCTGCTTTCCAGGTGTGTCCAGACAGGGGTCCCAGGTGCACCTTGATGGTGTGTTGAAATTCCCTAGTTAATTTGGGATATAGTCTCTAAGGCTTACAGTGACATCTGGAGGACACCTAGATCTGGTGACTTCTCCTTCCAGTGGTGGGTGTGTGCTCAAGGATAGATAACTTGGCCTAGAATTCCAAAAAAGTAATCTTGTTCCCAGCCCCCAGGTTTGGGAGTGGCAGAGGAAGAAGAGGAAAAGAAAAAAAATATGTCCTTTAATATAGCAGAGAGGGCTATATTCAAAAGATGAAGTGAACCACACTGTTACAGGCTGGCAAGTAGAGTTATTACTATTATTTTTTTTAATTTCCATTTTGTTTCCTGAACAGCAGAAGTAATGACAAAGATGTCAACTTTCTGAAGCCTTGGGAAAATTTTAAATATTCTTCTTATTCGTATCTTCCTCCTTTGCTCTGGTATGTGAACAGAGAGTTTCCTCACCAAACCACAGACTAGCTGCCTCCATAGGGAGAGGCTAAAACAAGTCCATATCCTACACTTGTTTAGTGGGCAAGAAGAAAAGTAGAGAAGACCCCACCCAGCAGCTAAGAGATTCACCATCAGCACTGCTCCTTTTTTTTTTGGGAGGGGGAGTGCTGCTGAGGATTGAACCCAGGGCCTTAGGGAGGCTAGGTATACACTCAAACACCAAGCTACATCCCAGCCTGACCTTAATTTATTTATTTTATTTATATGCAGTGCTGAGAATTGTGTGATTTCTTTTTTAAAACATAAATCCACAAGTCTTTGGCCCTCTGGTGAGCTTCAGTCCAAGTCCCTCTGACTTCAGCCCAAGTCTCTTTGTCCAACCTGGGTTGGGGAGGCTGGAGGGAACCATCTAGCAATTGTACTATACTTCTCTATGTTGCTCTTTGTTAGTGCTTTTATATGATTTGTTTTCCTTCATGTGCTTCTGATTAGGAAGGCTATGAAGTTGCTACTGTACAGTTCTCTACTGGAATCTTCTAGGTGAAAAAAAGAATAATAACTAGGATAAAGGAGGAAAGACAATAACTCTAGCAAGTGTGAGAAATAGAAATTCTGGTGGTCCATTTTCAAAATATAGTATCCAGCCTTAATTGGATCCAACTGTAGCCATTTTAATTATAGCCCTTCCATTTTGCCTGCCCTAATTTTAAAATTAGCCATTTGTGTAGATTGTACCCAAGTCCTCCAATCAGGACACAGGGCAGTCCTGCATTATGTGTATAAACAGGAGGACTGCCCGCCCAGACACGCTCGCTAGCCAGACTCAGTAGTATGTCCTTCTGTCAGAGGTAAATGTCTTGCCCACCCACTTTCAAGCATGTTTGATTTCTTGTTATTTCTCATACAAGGATGGAGGAAATGGTTCCATAGGTTCATGATGGCATATGTATGAGGAACTCTACCTTCTGGTTTGAGGTTTAGGTTTAGTCCTACCCTCTTTCAAGAAAAGTTGGAAAGAAATGGGCTTGAAATCAAGAGACCTGGGCTGGATTTCTGGTTCCATCACTTGTATTATTAGCATAAGTTACTAAGATTCTGCTTCATTTTTTATAAAGTGGCATTAAAAAGTGACTATTGACTGGGGAATGATATTGGCCAAGTTATATTATGTGCATATAGGAATATGTAACAACAAATTCCATAATTATGCATAACTATAATGAACCAATTTTAAAAAGGTGGAAAAAAAACCTTAAAATCACTGTTGACGCTGGGTGCAGTGGCACATGTCTGTAATTCCAGAAATTTTGGAGGCTGAGGCAGGGGGATCACAAGTTCAAGGCCAGCCTCTGCAACTTAGAGAGCCCTGTCTCAAAATAAAAAAGAAAGAGCTGGGAATGTAGCTCAGTGGTAAAGTGGCACTCAGTTCCATCCCCAGTATTGTAAAGAAAAACAGTTACTATTGACAAAGATGTTGTGAGAAATATAGAAATTGAAATTCCTGCCAAATATTATTTTCTCAATAAGAATTTGTTGAATTTGAATGATATTGAAGTACATGAATGTGTATCTCATCATCGTTATTATTCTTAAGGATCTAGATTTGTTCTAGAAAATGTAATGCAATTCCCAAGAACAGTTTCTGAACACTAAGGATTGGTAGCTGGAGGTAATACCACACAGAGACACTGACCTCCATTTCCAAAGAGTTTTGAAATATTTGACAGGAAGCTTCAGTAGTGAAAGAAAAGGATTATTCAGGAAACACATTGTTCCTCTCTCATTCTTTGTGTGACTTGTAGACACTTACCAAGAAATCAGTTATGTACTGCTGATACTTCTGTGTTCAATCAATATTAAGTTAAATCATTAACATACAAAATGACACGATAGTAATAGCTTTTTTATCCGCATACAACTTGCTAGATTTTTTTCTTCTCATCCGTCTTGATCAATTTTGTAGAAATTTTGTTTTCAAATTCTAAAAATGATTTCTTTCCATGGCCTTGAAAGCCATTAAGTGAATAGAATACCCTTTCTCTCAAAACAACTTTTATTTTAACATATTTGGCTAAGATGTGTAGAGCTCCAAGCAGTTTCCTTCAGATAACACAGAAAATCACACAGGATGTGTGTTAAAGAGCCTTGGGATTCAGAGAAAATGTCTATGACTTTCACTTTAGTCTGACTTCTGACTCGTGCACACTCATTTCCTAGTTCACACGTCTCAGACACAATAACACCGTTCTCCGAGGGGAAGAACTTCTTGTTCTAGTATGTGGATACTAGTCTTGTGGCATCAAAACACAGGATCATCTTTCTGCTCTTACTTTTTTTTTTTTGGCTTCCTGCTTCAGCATCACCTCTCCTTGTCCTGTAAGAATAGGAACATGTGTTCACGGGTTCCACCTAGTGGTCACCACTCAAATAACCTAAACGTTGAGCACTTTTATGACATTTAATCCACTCCTTGTTTTTACTTATGGGGAAACTTGAGTCCTAAAGGAGGTGAAGTAAAGCCTGTCACTTGGCTGGAGAGTGGCAGAGCTGGGTTATCCCAGCCTCCTGACTCCAGTCTGCTTTCTCAGCCACACTCGTAAATTCTTCCTTCTCTACTGGCTCCTCCGCTGACTATATTGAGCTAGGTGCTGCATACTGCTGCCTAATAATATGTAACTCTTCAGGGACTTAAACATTTTCAGTTCAATGTAAAAACAAGCAGAGGACATTAAGATGAACACTTGAAATTATTATAAATACAGCAATAGAAAAAATTATATCCTTGCATTGTATGTGTAAGGTGTGAGTGAACGAAACATAGCATTCTTCAGTGTAGGAAGTCGATGGAGGAGATGGAACTCCATTATCTTCTTGAATATGAAGGAGTGGATAAGTTGGAGGATGTTCCTTGCATAGGGCATCCAGGAAAGTGGAAAAGCATGGCAAAAATGTGTTTGATGAAGAGGTTCGTTAGATCTCTAGACAAATATCAGGAATTTAAAAAATATTTATATTTAATGTTATTTTATTTATTAATAAATTTTTAGAGGGTATAGTGAATTTTTACCTGCATTTATACAATGCAGACCACAGATACGATCAAGATGATGAGCACATTCATTATTCCCCAAAGTTTCCTTGTGTCCCTTGGTTATCCTACTTCCTTCCACTCACCCCTCCCTGCTCAAATAACCAGTAACTGCTTTCCATCTCTATAAATGAGTTTGAATTTTATAGAATATTAATACTGTGTGTGTGTGTGTGTGTGTGTGTGTGTGTGGTGCTAGGGACTGAAACTAGGGCCTTGTGCATTCGAGGCAAGCACTCTACCATCTGAGCTATATCCCAGCCCCGAATATTAATACATTCTTTTTATTTTGAAACAATTTCAAATTTATAGAAAATAACAGAACTTCCACACAGCCTGCCTCCAGATTCCTCAGTTGTTAACATCTTAACCACATTATCTTCTTAACCACATTATCTTATTATTATTTTAGCACCAGGTGACATAGTACAAATATGATTTCTCATTAATCTTTTTTTTTAAATATTTATTTTTTAGGTGTAGATGGACACAACACAATGCTTTTATTTTTATGTGGTGTTGAGAAGGGAACCCGGGTCCCGCCCGTGCTAGGCGAGCGCTCCACCACTGAGCCACAATCCCAGCCCTCTCATTAATCTTTACTATTTCAGTGTGTCTTTCCTTAAAACAATGATGTCTATATAACCAAAATGTGATCATTGAGATCAGGAAATTAACACTGATGCAATACTAACTTTCAATCCATAGATCCCAAATTTCATCAACTGTCTCAATAATCTTTATAATTCCAGAATTCCGCCTAGGATTGTGTGCTGTACTGAGTTATTCTACTGTGTGTGTGTGTGTGTGTGTGCGCGCGCGTGCACATGCACAGAATTTGGGATTGAATTAAGGGTGGTTTAACATTGAAATACATCTGCAAGCCCCTTTTAAAAAAATTTGAGACAGTGTCTTGCCAAGTTACCTAGGCTTCAAACTTGTAATCCTCCTGCCTCAGTCTCTCAAGTTATTAGTATTGCAGGCATGCACCATGGTGCCTGCTCACCGTATCCTTTTTAGTCTCCTGTAATCTGGAATATTTCCGTGTTCTTTCCTTGTTTTTCAGTCTTTACATTTTTTAAGAGAATAGGCTAATCACTTTGCAGAATGTTGCTCAATGTGGGTTGGTCTGATATTTTGTGTTAGATTCAGGTAATGCATTTTTGGCAGGAATTTTATGGAAGTGGTGCTGTGTTTTCTCAGTTTATCAGAAGTGATTTAGTGTAGATTTATCCTGCTTCAGGTAACATTTTATTTCACTTAAGATGGTGCTGGTTAAACTTCTCCACCATAGAGTTAATGAGTAAGTGATTTGTATTTCTAAATTAATAAGCAATTAGTCAATATTTTGGGGAAATTATTTGAGACTATATTTACTTCCTCATTGGATCTTTACCTACTTGTTTTTGCATCCAGTGATGACTCTATCTAAATTACTTATGACTATAATGGTTGCCAAGTAAAGATTTTCCAATCCCATTATTCCTTCTAAATTTATTAGTTGGCAATTTGTACACCCTTTTATTATTGCATGTGTCATTCCCTACTGTATTTGTTTAGATATCTGTCTCTTCTACCAGGTGATGAAGCCAGAGGAGAGGAATAGCTTTGCTGTGTGCTTGGGTGGGTGGAGAGTATACAAGAGATTTAAGACAGGAGTGCTTCACCACTGAGTTACACCCCATCCCTCTTTTATTTTTGGAACAAGATCTTGCTAATTGCCCAGCCTGATCTAGAATTGGTGATCATCCTGCCTTAGCCTCCTGAGTCTACTGCGATTATAGGTGTGTGCTACCATCCCTAGCTAGATCTGTCAAGAGTCTAGCTCAGCTTTTGCCATAGGATTGCTTCTATGTTAACCCATTATGTTCCAGCATCTCAGATGTGGGACTCCTACAACAACTTAAGGATAGAAGCAACAAATATGCCACTTACGTCAACTTTTGAAATAAATGGTTTTTATAATTCTATTCTTTTGAGAAAAATAGGTGAATGACAGAGCATTTGAAAAAATATATGTGATATATAAGTTCTAGAGTGTGATTTCCAACCTATTATAATACATCTGTGTCAATTTCATTGACATAGTCATAGACTGGAAACTTGGGACTGAATGGATTAATGAATACTTATTGAACTGAAAGAGGGTTTTGTTTTTGTTTTGCCTCGTAAAACTAGAATGATTTGTCAAAGAAACAGCTAGGAATATGGTGCTTTAGTTATCTACTACTGTGTAACAAAACACCTTAAAACTTAAGTGTCTTAAAACCACAACAATTTATTTATTTATTTTTTTGTGGGAATTGAACCCAGGGCCTCGCACATGCCAGGCAAGCACTGAGCTAAATCCCTAAGCCCTTTTTATTTTATTTTGAGATAGGGATAGGGTCTTGCTAAGTTGCCCAGGTTGGCTTTAAACTTGCATTGTTCCTGCCTCAGCCTTCTGAATAACATCTGTTTATTATTTCACATGATTCTATGGGTTGGCTGGTCAATTCTGCTTCATGTGGTATCAGCTGGGGGCACCGGGATGGCTGGAGGGTTTAAATGGCTTCACTCCTATGGCTGGATATTAGTTCTAGTCATTGGTGCCAGGAGTCTCAGTCTTGTTCCTTCTTCATATGGCTGCTTTGGCTTCCTTGTGACATGAGGGCTGAGGAGCATTCTAATAAAACAAGCCCCACATGCAAGCATATCAAGAATCCACTTGCTTCCTGCTTGTCAGTGTCCCAGTTGCCATAGGTTGTCACAAGCCTAAGTCCACTGTGAGCATGAGAAGCGCTGCACTAGAGCACATATACTGAGAAGGGTCCCTGGGAAAGTCAAAGTGGGGATAGGTGAGGTCATTTTCTGTATCATTATATTTTTAAAAGCATTGAATGACAGAGGTGGGGCATTTTAAAAGGTGAGAAAATGAAATGGGACTCCAACACAGTATCTTAAAAAGTGAGTTCCCTTGGGCCTAGTTCACCTCAATCTGACATCCCAATAATCCTTTCAACAGGCCAAAACCACGACGCAGCAATTGGAGACAACAAAGTATGATCTATATTGGAAGAGAATTATTGAATACAGTATGTTAAAAAAATCCTAGTAGAACTCTATTTCAAATAAATATTAAAAACAAAATAAAAAAGGGGAAAAAGTAATGCAAAATACACATGGTTACTTTATTTAAAGTTGGAGATTGGGTGGGTATTCTTTATTTTTTTTTTTTTTGTATTTTTGGGGAATTATAACAATAAAAGTGAATAAAATAAAATTAAACATCCAATTTATCAGGTAAGACCAATAAGAGAAAAGTTGTTGTGATTCAAGGTTTGAAGCTTTCCCCAGTCAATTCTCCTTCACTGCCTCTGCCACTACCCGCCTTCACTGGCCTCTCTCAGATCCCTCTGTGGGATTCAGAATGGCCATAGATTGTATTTTGGAAACTGCTGAGCAGATGACTAAGGGTTGCCCTAGAAGACAGTAGGTATGAATTTCAGTTTGGTCCTGGTGATGTTGATTAAAAATGCTAAGTAGAATAGATAGTCTGGGATGGACACTGCTCCTTAAGAGGTGACCAGAGAAATGGGGCCACTTTTATAAATGGTCCACTGAATTGGCCTAACAATGTATGCAATAACCAAAGTCTCAAATGACACATTTTGTTTTCGGGAGCTGCTATAATAAATTGCCACAAACTGGGGTAGCTTAAAACAGTAAAAATTTATCTGGGTACAGTGATATACAACTGTAAATCTCGCCTTGGGAAGCTGAGGCATGAGGATCTCAAATTTGAGGCCAGCCTCGGCAAGGTAACAGGACACTGATTCAAAACAAAAAAATAAAAGGGTTTGGGCTGTAGGTCAGTGGTAAACTGCCCTTGGGTTCAACCCCAGTGCCTCCCCACGAACAGCAACAAACAACAGCAGAAATGTACTCTTTCATGGTTCTGGAGACTAGAAGTCTGAGATCAAAGTTGTTGGCAGAATTCCTTCTAGAAGCTGTGAGGGAGGGACCCATCTCCTGCCTGTCTCCTTGGCACTACTTGGCTTACAGATGCAGCACTCCAGTCTCTACCCCACTGTCACAGGACATTCTCCTTGTGTGTGTTCTTTTCTTGTCAAGGCTCCCAGTCATTAGATCTGAGGCCCACTCTAGTCCTGTATGACCTCATCTTGAGTGTATCTGCAAAGACCCTATTTCCAATAAAGTTGCATTCATAGATTCCAAGCGGGTATGGCTTCTGTGGGGGCTCCATTCAATCCATCCCCATACCTGGGCCTGTGGAGGGTGGTGGCTGTTGACCCACTCAGGATGGCTCCCAGGCTCGCTCACATACCAGGCCAACATTCATCACTAAGAACTTCAGAGCTCTGGTCATCACTTCCTAGATTCTCACAAAAGAAAGCACTTAAAAAACAAAAAACAAAAACAAAACAAAACAAAAAAAACAGTTTTGAGAATCATTTGCTAATGATTTAATACTATTATAAGAGAATAAAATCTTTCTTTTCTATGGGTGCTTAAGAAGGATGGAAACTCAGTTGAAGTGCAAGGGTGAATGCTTTAGGAACAGGGTCAGGAAGGTGTGGTTTAGAGACTGCAGAAACTGTGAGTCTAGAAAGAAGCTCTTAAAGCAGTTGGATAAGTTAATACTTCTAGAATCTGATTAGATCAGCACTAAATACAACAGTAACCTTTGCTGGCAGCCAGCTGTGCTCCTGAGTTCAGGAGACAGACTCTCAGAATCAGTATGAGTTCTACCTCAATCCTGGGGTCAGTTAGTGACCTTAAAAGACCTGCTCAGCTGAATTCCCTACAGGTTATTTCCTCTCCATGGGC
The DNA here is from genome assembly GCF_047511675.1 of Marmota flaviventris. Lineage (NCBI taxonomy): Eukaryota > Metazoa > Chordata > Mammalia > Rodentia > Sciuridae > Marmota > Marmota flaviventris. The sequence goes on from NC_092500.1 coordinate 97,889,633, forward strand.
ACTTCCACTGCAGGTCCCAGACAACAGCTTTTAGTCTCTTGGGGCTGCTTGAAGAAGCAAAAATCCAATAAGAACTTCTAGAAGGTTGTAAATGTGCTACAGCTGCAGGGAGGACCTGGGGGAGTGGTCAAGGCTTACTGACTGCTGCTACTATGCCTCTTCCCTACTCACCCCGCCACTGGCAGCTGGCCAGGAGCCAACCATTCTCTGCCATGGACACAGGAAATGGGGGTGGGTGCCTTTTGATTGAGAGTGTGGAAAGTGCTACAGGAAACAAAAGCAGAAACCTTCTAAGCCATTTGAGAAATTGCATTCCAAAGGTATTTGCTAACTGGATTTCAGAAACGCTGCAGGAGCAGCCCATGAAAAAAATCCGAAGAAGCACTGGTTTGTGCAATATTAATACTATTGTCTTATAAATATTTCCTCAAAGAAGGCTGGAGGCAGGTGGCTCTCTGCCAAGGGCCTGGGTGGCAAGGGGAAGAAGGGTAGGAAGTCATTCATTGTGTACTGCTTGCTTATCAAGGGTCTTGCTGTTTCCTGTGTAAGGGAGCTGTGGGGTCTCCAGGGGCACCGGGAGCCTTGAATAAGGGCCCTTTCAATCCCCTCTTGCTCATTAATGCTGGACTTTCACCAGTTCATGCTATCTTTATTCATTTCATCCCACATTTACTGCATTCTTACTGTGTTCTGGGCTCCATGTTTACTCTTAGAAGGCTCAGGGAGAAGAGAAAGGCCGTTTTTGTCCTGCAAATGTTCACAGTCTGCCTTGTGGTTGGGATCAAGGTCAGTGGAGTGCCTGCTAGAGACATTAATTAAGCACAGAAAGAGACTAGAAAACTAGTGAAAAAAAGTTGTGTGTGTGAGCCAGACGCGTTAGTGCATGCCTGTAATCCCAGCAGCTCAGGAGCCTGAGGCAGGAGGATTGCAAGTTCAAAGCCAGCCTCAGCAAAAGTGAGGTACTAAGCAACTCAGTGAGACCCTGTCTCTAAATAAACTACAAAATAGGGCTGGAGATGTGGCTCAGTGGCTGAGTGCCCTTGAGTTCAATCCCTGGTACAAAAAAAAAAAAAAAGTTTGTGTGTGCATGTGTGTGTGTGTGTGTGTGTGTGTGTGTGAGAGAGAGAGAGAGAGAGAGAGAGAGAGAGAGAGAGAGAATACATTTTTCTCCAAAAGGATAAAGATTTCAATTGTATAAATAATACATGATATTGTTTAATTTTTAGGACACCAAAAGATTTTAAGATTGGTAGGTTTTAACCTGGCCCTTTAGGAGTGCAGTTAAAACATAAGCAGATACCTCTAACACAAGATAGATGAATGCCAAAAGGAAATACCAAAGTAAGAATGGAGAGAGCTCAAGAGAGGGATCACAGTGTCTTTATGGAGGAGGTGGTAAGGGACGTGGACTTTGATGGGTAGGCAGGTAGGTGGGGTTGGAGCACAGGCTCTCCAAAGCCATTCAAACCCATTAACACTCCTGTATGGGGCGGGTGGAATGGGCAAGCATGCTCCCATCAGAGAAGCAGAGAAGCCTGCTGGGGAATTAAGGGCTTTCTGTTCTGTGTGAAGAAAAAACACATGTGAGGACATGGGTCTGAGGGCCCGCTGGTCTAGTTTGGCTGCAGCAGGAAAGTTTCCTTAGAAAGGTTCCTCCTGACTCTCTTCAACTTCCAGCAGGCCAGCTAGGGGATTTGGCTGACTTTTCCAAAGGCAAAGTTCAGGATGGTCTCACCATACCTGACCCTGTTGAGTGTAGAGATGAGCAGCTATAAGGCTTTCTTGCTGGTCTGCTGAGTACTTCTTAGACTGCTTCTGTGTACTTAGAGATGACCTTTAGAGGATGACATTTTAGCATTCTGCGTGGGCTTCCTGTGTAAGGTACACGAGTTTGTGACTGTGCCCAGAGCTGCAGACTCCCTTTTGTCTGTATACTGCATAACCAATGTGCTGGCCTCCTTAAGAATGAACTGGGGTGAGGTAGGGAGGAGGGGCGTGGGAGGAATAGATGAACTCTAGATAGGGCAGAGGGGTGGGAGGGGAAGGGAGGTGGCAGGGGGTTAGAAATGATGGTGGAATGTGATGGACATTATTATCCAAAGTACATGTATGAAGACATGAATTGGTGTGAATATATTTTGTATACAACCAGAGATATAAAAAATTGTGTTGTACATGTGTAATAAGAATTGTGATGCATTTAGCTATCTTATATAAATAAAAAATATAAAATAAAAGAATGAACTGGGAAAATAAGAATGTTTTCAAGAACATTAACAGATGCTTGCTTGGATGAAGTAAAGTCACAGAGTAACAACCTTCTAAGACTTTTTCGCAGTGCCAGACACAGACCCTGGTTTGAAATGTAGACTTGCCCTTAGCACTTCCCAGAATGCCCCTCACACCCCCTGTTTCAGATGCATCTGTCCTGCATTGTGGTGTTCCTTCTGAGGTAGGATAGTAGGAATAAGAAATAAGAAAGGAGACATATAGGAAGGACAGGGAAATAAGGTTTTGATTCAGAAGTTCCACATAATTTTCCAGAACTGTCACTCCCCAAGCTCTCATCTCTCTCCTGGGCCAGTGATTCCCAAATTCCTGAAAAAATCTGTAAATCTATCTGTGCAGCATGAATTAACACCGCCCCCCACACATACACACAAATAAAGAAAGATATGTATTTTGAGAAACTTATAATTTAGGGGACTTTCCAGAGCTATCCACAGATCAGATAATGAAGACCACATCCTTCAAAGGATCCAGAAACTGACCAGACACCACAAACTGTTTAGAGATCACCAGACTGATATCATTCCTACACATCTTTCCATTCTCACCCATTACCAAGTTTCCTTTAAAAGAAGAGCCAGGAACCCCTCAAAAATGTATTTTTCTCTTGAGATTTCCTTCATTGTTTCTTGAATATCTTTGGATGTATATTTACTTGTTTTTTTGGTACTGGGTATTGAACCCAGAGGCCCTTCACCACTGAGCCCCAGACCCAGCTCTTTTTATTTTTTATTTTGAGATAGGGTCTCACGAAGTTATCCAGGACCTTGCTAAGTTGCTGAGACTGGCCTTGAACTTGTGATTCTCCTGCCTCAGCCTCCTGAGCCACTGGGATTACAGTGTGAGCCACTACCCCTGGCTTCTACTTTAATAAACCTCTGTCTGTGTCTTTGGCATTTGCTGAAATTCTTTTTCATCACATAAGCCAAGAGCCTGCTGGCCCTGAGCCGAGTTCGCCCTTCTCTCCAGGAACTCCTTGGACTCTTCTCTGGAGATACCTCTCCTCCTGTGACTCTTTTCCTTGCCCTATAAGCACTCCCTGGAGGATCCCTGTCTCCTCCTTGTACTTTCATGACTCACTAAAACTTCATGTGAATTTTAAAAAATTAATTATTTTTTTAAATTATTTCTTACATACATCACAATAGAGGAGTGCATTACATTCATATTTCTTTTTGCATTGCAATTCTTAATACACCTTTATACCACAATTTATTTTTATTCACAGGGTTAGAATGGCTTCTTCCTCTCTAAATTAATCCCCCCACTCCCGTCTTATTCCTTCTGTCCTGCTTCCATCCAGGGTGAAACCCAATCTTATTTACATAATGACATTTACAATAATGTGAAGGGTATGGTTCTCATGACCCACTGATATAAGTTCTGTGAGGCCACAGAGAGGGAGGTTATGTATAAACATACCATAACAAACTTAACAGAGCTGCTTACAGATGAAGATTAATGGTGTTACCATTTAAGAAGTTCAAAGAAAAAAACATTTAAAAGTTAAAGTGTACTTATACACGTATCCCTCTTAGAAACTTGGAAACATAGTTTTGAAAAACAGCTTTGGCTACCAGTTCCTACAAGTTAAAAAGTGTTAAATGCTGAAAATTGTTAAGTGTTCATGGGCCAATATAAATCGAGCTTTAAGGGTGGGTGAAGTGGTTTTACCCTTGATATAAATTTTTAAAATCTCTACTGCCTCCCTAAATGAACACATTTACTCTGGATTGATTTTTGAAATTATCCTGCACGTTGTTGTATGAGTATGCAAAGATTAGGAGAGAGAAGTTAGATTTGGTAGGAAAAGTCAACTATGTGACACTGGGCAAATTATTTAACCTCTTTCAATTTGTATTTTCTTGCTTTTACAATGATGAGGTTAGAGTAGATTATTTCTAAGTATTCTTCCATCTTTAACATTTCATAACTAATAAAAAAAGGCACTATATAGAAATAAGTACCATACTGGGATGCAGTACTAACTATGATCTGAATAATGCAATTTCTTTTGCTTAGACCTCACTTTCTTCATTTGTAGAATTATGCGATTGGCCTCTATGTTCCGTATTGTCCCTTCCAGTGCTAATGTTTTGCAGTTTTCTTCATGGTAAAAACATATCCTTCCCTTCTTTGCATACTATTTCCATGCTGGGGGGAGAAAGGAGGGAATTGAGCAAAGCCTGATGTAATCATTAATTTTCTTAGTTTTTTTTTTTTCTGTTTTGTCCTCACTCTTTCCCCCTTCTTTTCTATTTTTTTCTCTTTGAGAAAACTGGAAAAATATGCTTATAATCTACTGTGCAGACCAGCTTTACCCAGAAAGAGTCTTGAGAGTAGATCTGAGTTGGGGTAGAAAGCCTTACGTAGCAAGGTGTGGTTGTGCACACCTGTAATCCCAGTGACTTGGGAGGATAAGACAGGAGGATCACAGGTTTGAAGCCAGCCTGGACAACTTCTCAGTGAGACTAGTCTCAAGATACAAAATAAAAAGGCTGGGGTTGTAGCTCAGTGGCAAAGTACCCTTAGGTTCAATTCCCAGTACTGGAAGAAAAAAAGAAAGCCTTACCTCATTGCCCTTTTTTTTTTTTGGGGGGGGAGGGTTTTTTAATTGGTTCTTTTTAGTTATTCATGACAATAGAATATACTATAGCATAATTATAAAAGCATGGAATATAATTTGTTCTAATTCAGTCCCAAATGTTTCCCCTTTCTTTCCCCTTTCCCACCTCCTTACCCTCCCTCTACTCCACTGATCTTTCTGCTATTTACTTATAATTTTTTTTTCATTAGTGCCTTGTGGATGTACATGATGGTGAGATTCACTGTGGTATATTCATATTTGTACAAAGGGAAGTTGTTTAAGACAGTCTGGAAGCCCTGTGGTAATTTAGACTATGAAGACTTTGAGCTCCATATTATTTAGGAATATAGAAAATTTAAGGAACAATGGCATTAAAAAAACATAGAAGTTAATACCTTTCTCAGGCAATAGCCCAGAGTTTGCAGTCAGGCTTATGCAATTGCTCTGTGCCAGGATGTTCTTCGGATCCCTGTTCCATCATTTCTAGGATGTGGCTGTTGACCTTTTGATACCAATTAGATAATGAGGAAGAAAAAGAAGGAGAGGACTGGACATGGCCACACTGTGCTCATGCTTGTACCCTATTGGCCAGACGTCAGTCTGACCACACCCAGCTGCAATGGAGGCTGGGAATTGAAGTCTCATTTCTGGGTAGTCATGCATTTCGACAAAAACTGAGGGCTCCATTACCTTGGAAGAAGGGGATAATGGATATTGGGAACAAGTTAGCCATCTCTGCTGTCAGTCACATTTGGCTCTGATATGTTTTCTCAAAAAAGGAAGGAGAGTCCTGGGACTTCCAATATCCACATTCTCTTTTTTTCTTTTCACTTTTTCTTGTCCTAAAAGAATCTCCCTGGCCACTTTTTCTAGACATTGCCCCTCTCTTAGCAACTCCAAATCATTCATGGATTTACTCATTTACAAATGCTCCTGTTCTATGGTAGGCACAGTAAGCAAGAGGACCAAGAAGATTGATGGATAAGTCCTTTCCCTAAGGAATCTGCAGTCCTGCAGACTGAAGCAGACATGTGAACCAACTGCTCCCTAGGGATGTAGATGCTCTGCTAGACACTGGAACAAGATATTGTGGGATATAAAAATCCAGCCAATCTTAATTTCAGAAAAGGATGGTGAAGAATAAGGAAATGCTTCTCAAAGGAAGTTGCCATTAAACTGAGTGTTCAAAGATGAACTCATTTGATGGAGGGGACAGGGCAGGGTCTCTGCCTGTCTTCCTCCTCTTTCACTTCCTCTTCCATAACAAATACAATTACATTCAACCACCCTTATGTGAACACATCAGCCCTACTGCTGTATTGTTTGAAGGATAATGTCCTTGGCTGTAAGCTTAAGTTACCAACTTGCATATTCATTTAAATGGCAATTCCTGCAACCTTGCCTTTTAAGAAAATTAGACAAGATAAAGTTAATTACCACGGTAACCAATTGGAAAATAGCCAAACTGTAATTCTATGTAAGGTTCACAGAAGATGTATAAAGCAAACCATGATGGGGTTCTATATGCAAGGCCAGCAACTGTTTGTACATAGATAAATGACCGAATTATGTACAAATGCTGTCATAAGCAAGAGCACAGAGTACTGCTTCACTTTGCTAAATTATTGAGCCATTGTCCACTCAACTAACATTCAATTTAAAGAATACTTTTCTTCACTTAATGTGAAGTTGGAACTGAGAAATCATGAGCAATCAAATTCAGTATTTAGGGAAATAAGCTTTATCATCCTTAGTATTTATTTATTTATTTTTTTGTGGTGCTGGGAATTGAACCCATGGCCTTGTGCATGTAAGGCAAGCACTCTACCAACTGAGCTATATCTTCAGCCCCACAGTATTTAATTTTGAAGGATTAAAATATGTTCATTTCTCCACAAAAATTCAGCATTGTTTAAATACCATATTAGATGAACTTCCACAGTTTTATAAATATTTGTTTCCATGAATTTCATTGACTAAGCATAAATTTTTATATTTTTCTTAAAATTGCTTAATATGCATTTTCTATACACTATGTAATTTGAGATATGCACTTTATGTATTTTTACTTTATAATCTTAATTTTCTTGGACAATGTCTTGTTTTCAAATATTATTCAGTTTTATAAACAATATATTTGCTACCTAATAAAACAAGATGAACTACATAAAGCAGAAATGCACAAACTTTTAAAATAAAGGGCCAGAGAGTAAAACATTTTAGATTTTTTCATGCTGTACAGTCTATGATGCATACACCTCTTTACATATCTCTCTCTCTCTCTCTCTCTCTCTCTCTCTTGTTCCCTTCCTCCTTCCTCTCCTCCTCCTCCTCCTCCTTCTTCTTTTTTGCATTGATAAGGATTGAACCCAGGGCCTCATGCATGATGAGCAAGCACTCTACCACTGACTACATCCTCAGTCCTTTATGTTTTTTTTTGTTTGTTTGTTAACAGCTTTTAAAAATGTAAAAACCATTCTTAGCTCATAAGCCATACAAAAGTATGACCTATGGACCTTAGTTTGCCAATCTCTGCAAAGCCTTGACTTAAAAAACTCACATACATATAAATAATTATAATACAATGGAAGTATGTAAATGCTGAATTTGGTATATAGAATCTGGTTCTTCTCCAGGGTTCTGCTCGGCAATGGTATCATTATCCATATGTGATGCAGACAGAAATCTCAGAGTCATCCTCCACACGGCCCTCTCCCTTCCCCTTATTGCTTGTATTACTCTATCATCAAGTTCCATTTATTTTACCTCCTACACATCTTTTAGATGGATCCATCTCTGCCTCACTGCCACAGTCCTGTCAGTGTCCCCATCCTTACTTGGAAAGCAGGATTCCTAACTGGTGTCTCTAGTCCACCTTAATCTATTTTCCTTCCCTACTAAAAATGTATTGTCTTCTCCCTAACTTTCTTCCCATGACCTCTCTTTTCATCCCTCCTTTTACTTTTTCTTACTCTTCTTTCCCATTGCTTCCTGAGCAATGTAACCCTAAAGTATCTATAGTGCGGCAGGGGAGGGGACCTTAGGTAGCTCAGTGTGGGGGTCAGGGGCTGAACTGGAGAAGATGGTGTCTACATGGGGTGTGTGTCCTGATGTGGGTGTCAGAGCCTAAGCAAGTTAAGGAAGTGGAGGATGGCCTGAAATGGGGAGAAAGAACCAGAGTTGGGACAGTGAATGACAGTGAAGATGGACATACATACGGCACCCTGGGATTGATCAAATCAATACATGGGGGTATGCAAAGTCAGGTTTTTCACTATCTGAGAAGAAAATTACAAAAAGCACAAAAATGGAGGGAACTAGAATGATCCCTGTGACCTCTAGTATTAGATTTGGACTAGAGATATCAGTAAGTTCATGGTTTTTGACCTATAGATAGGTAGAGAGATAAGGGTTTAATTTCATTTTGTTGCATATGGATTTCCAGTTTTCCCAGCACCATTTGTTGAAGAGGCAATCTTTTCTCCAATGCATGTTTTTGGCACCTTTGTCTAATATAAGATAATTGTAATTTTGTGGGTTAGTCTCTGTGTCCTCTATTCTGTACCATTGGTCTACCGTACAGGCATAAATGTAAATGTCTCTCTCTCTGTGTGTGTGTGTTGTGTGTGTGTGTGTGTGTGTGTGTGTGTGTGTGTGTGTTCCTTAGCTCTAGTCACTGAGAGGGCCTGGGAGCAATGACAGTTCAAAAGCAACAAGCTCATCCAATATCCAGATCATCACTTTAAAATACTACTTTCTACTACAGGACACCAGTACTCCTTGAAGTATTGACCAAGTTCAGGGTCAGGTAGAAAATGTACGAGATGAACCTGAAACACCTTGTAGCTGAAAGCAAGGGAGTACTGAAGATACAGAAAACAAAATGCCCCCCCACCAAATCTGTGAAAAAATAGTAAAAGGATATAAAGTAGGCTAAAATGGGTTCCCATTGGCCAAATCTGCTTTATGATGTAGCCTAGCATTCCTTGAAATTTTTTTTGGGTAATTATCAACAAAATATTTATTTAAGAATCTAGATTTGCAAATGCATTCCTGTATATCAGTGATGAATCAACTGAAAGATAAATTAGGAAAACTATCCCATTCACAATAGCTTTGAAAAAAATATTTGGGAATCAATCTAACAAAAGAGGTTAAAGACCTCTACAATGAAAATTAAAGAAAAAAAGTGAAGATTTTAGAAGATGGAATAGAAAAAGCAGTCATGAGTTCATTTGGAAAAAATAATAGGCCAAGAATCGCTAAAGCAATTCTCAGCGAGAAAAGTTAAGCAGGAGGTATCACAATACCCGACCTTAAATTATACTACAATGCTATAGTACAAAAACAGCATGGTTTTTGCACCAAAGCAGACATAAAGACTAATGGTACAGAATAAAAGACACAGAGACAAATCCATGTAAATATAGTTATCTCATACCAGACAAAGATGCCATAAACATACATAGGAGAAAAGATTGCCTCTTCAACAAATGGTGCTGTGAAAACTGGAAATCCATATGTAGCAAAACGAAATTAGATCCCTATCTCTCACCCTGCACAAAACACAACTCTAAGTGGATCAAGGACCTAGGCATGAGACCAGAACCCTACACCTACTAGAAGAAAAAGTAGGCCCAACTCTCCATCATGTCAGCTTAGGAACCAAATTCCTCAACAAGACTTCTAAAGTGCAAAAAGTAAAATCAAGAATCAATAAATCGGATGGCATCAAACTAAAAAGTGTCTTCACAGCAAACAATCAAGAACTGTGAAGAGACAGCCTACAGAATGGGAGAAAATCATTGTCACCTGTACCTCAAAGCATTTGTCTCCAGGATATACAAAGAACTCAACAACTTAACACCAAAAATACCCAAATAACCCAACCAACAAATGGGCAAAGGAACTGAATAGACACTTCACAGAAGCAGAAATTGGTTAACAAATATATGAAAAAAATGTTTAACTTCTCTAGCAATTAGAGAAATGCAAATTAAAACTACACTGAGATTTTATCTCACTACAGTCAGAGGGCCAAATATCAAGAATACAAGTAACAATAAATGTTGGTGAGGATGTGGGGAAAAATAAGGCACACTCATACATTGCTGGTGGGACTGCAAATTAGTGCAACCACTCTGGAAAGCAGTATGGAGATTCCTCATAGAACCACCATTTGACCCAGCTATCCCACTTCTTGGTTTATACCCAAAGGACTTAAAATCATACTATAGTAACATGGCCACATTGATGTTTATAGCAGCTCAATGCACAATAGCTAAGCTATGGAACCAACCTAGGTGCCCTTCAACAGATGAGTGGATAAAGAAAATGTGATATATATATATATGAAACTATGGCATTACAGGTAAATGGATGGAGCTTCAGAATATCATGCTAAGTAAAATAAGCCAATTCCCAAAAGACAAAGACCAAATGTTTTCTCTGATATGTGAAAACTACCCCATAGTGAATGGAGGTAGGGGTGGGTGGGTGGGAGGGGAAGAACAGAAGTACTTTAAATTAGACAAAAGGGAATGAAGGGAAGGGAGGAGGGTTGGGAATAGGAAAGAGAATAGAATGAATTGGACATAACTTTCCTATGGTCATACATGAATACATAACCAGTGTAACTCCACGTCGTGTACAACCACAAGAATGGGAAATTATACTCCATGTATGTATAATATGTCAAGATACATTCTACTGTCATGTGTAACTAAAAATAATAAATAAAAAAAATTAAAAATCTAGACTTGTGGGCTTTGTTTCCAAAATTTCAGATACACTGGTCTAAAGTGGCATCTAAGGATGTACTTGTGGCTCTAGCCCAGGGCCTTGCACATGCTGGTAAATGCTCTACCACTGAGCCCCAGGGAAATAACATTTTTTTTTTAAGAGAGAGAGAGAGAATTTTTAATATTTATTTTTTAGTTATCGGCGGTCACAACATCTTTGTTTTGTATGTGGTGCTGAGGATCGAACCTGGGCCGCACGCATGCCAGGCGAGTGCTCTACCGCTTGAGCCACATCCCCAGCCTATTGAGCCACATTCCCAGACCGGGAAATAACATTTTTGTATCAAGTCACCAGGTGTTACTGATGCAAGTGGTCTCTGGACTTCACTTTAAGCAAACATGAATCCACTTAGCATGTTATCCTCAATCTTCCACTAGACTTTACACTTAAGAATGACTGATGATAGATGCTATATATATTTTACCACAATTTTTTTTTAAAAAAACATGGATATGAGGGAGACATAAACTTCAGCTTTGCCTAAGTTACTGCAACCAGATACCCTATCTAATGATCTGTTTTTTTTTTAATTTTAATTTTTATTTTTTAGTATTGGGGATTGAACCTAGGAGGGCTTAACCACTGTTACATCCCCAGCCCTTTTAAAAATACTTTATTTAGAGATAGGGTCTTGCTGACTTGCTGAAGCTGGCTTTGATCCTCCTGCCTCAGCTTCCTCATCTTCTGGGATTACAGGCCTGTGCTACCACGACTAGTCTGATGATCTGTTTACAAAATCATAGAAGCCAGTTATTCCCTACTCTGCTACCTAGCAACCAAGGCATGGGCAGATAGGCTAGGATGACAAGATGCCCCTGCTGGGGGAACCAGGATTAATTTAAGGCAGCAGCATTAGCAACATTCTATTGCAGCAGAAACCTCTTAGCTGCACTGTTCAAACTATGAGGCACTCAAACTGTCTTTACTCCTGCTCTTTCTAAGTGTAGTCTTCTGGTAGATTTTAGTCAGCACTTTTCCTCTGCAGTGAATAAAAGACTTGGCCAGAACAACTGTAGAGGAGGAAAAGTTCGAGGGCTCACAGTTTCAGAAGTCTTAGTCCATAGATAGCCAGCTCCATTCCTTGGGCTCAGGTGAGGCAGAACACCATGGTGGAAGAGTGTGGCAGAGGGAAGCAGCTCACAGGATGATCAGGAAGCAGAGAGAGAGAGAGAGGTCTCCACTTGCCAAATATACACATATACCCCAAACCCATGCTCCCAATGATCTACCTCCTCCAGCCACACTCCACCTGCCTCCAGTTACCCCTTAGTTAATCCCATTGAGGGATTAATCCCGTTTGGGCCAAGGCTCTCACAACTCAGTCATTTTCCCTTTGAATCTTCTGGCATTGTTTCACAAGTGAGCTTTTGGGGGACACGTCATATCCAAACTACAAGTATCTTGATGTTTTGGTGTGCTTCTGATATCTTCCCAATAATCCCTCCTTTAATTAAGTGAGTAGTTTATGTGACATAACAAAACAAAACAAAATAAACAAACAAACAAAAAATGAAACGAAAAGAAAAGAAAAAGTAAGTTGATGCACTGAATTTCCATTTCACTATCATTCAATCTATTCTCTGGACTACTGCCTACACGGTATTTGTAGACAGAACTCTAATTCTACATTTTCCCTGTTTGATACCCATTAGTGGTTCTCCAGTGATTACACACAGGATAACCTCCAAAGTATAGCACAGGATGCCGTCCAGAATTTGGCACCTTCATCGCCCTTGGTTCCTATCTCTGCGCCTGTGGCTCAGCCATTTTGTCACTTTGCAGGCAGTTTTCTCCCCACTTCTCCTTCTGCCTCTAATTCCTAACCTCCTTTCACATATGCATGTCAATTCTTTTTAAAGAGACACCTTGGAGTGTTTTGCCTCCATAAAGCTTTCCTAACTGCCCCCACGATGGTCACTCCCTAGTAAGCGGACAACTCTGTCCCTGTTATTAATCCTACTTCTACCTACTCAGCAAGACCTCACCTGTCTTATGTCTGCCTCTCCATCTGTGCTATTCTTCTATTTCTAGCATTCTTTATGTGGTTGGTGCTTAATACACATGTATGTATTAACTGAAAAGGAATCATTTTTTTTCTATAAAATATTTTAAAAGTTTAAAAATAAATCAATAGGTGGCAGCAGAGCCCTTCTGTTAAAACCTATCTCTATCAGTCTAGATTCTTTTTTGTTTTTCTAACCCACATGATCCAGCAGGTGGGGTTCTCTGACTTGAAAGCCTTACTTAACAATGGGTACACATATCATCATATGTGTATGTTTGGATTTGTGTTAAGACCTGAAGCCATCCACAGCTACACAGTTCACTATCAATAAGACTTTACTATCTGCTGTCTTCACCAGAAGTCTTTGCTTTACCAGGAAACTCTTGTCTAGGGAGCTAAAAGTTGCAACTTGCTTTGTTGTTTGTTTCAGGAAATTCCCCCATCCAAAATACCAGTAAGGACTTCGGGTGAAGCTCAGCAGTAGAGTGCATACTTAGCATGTGCAAGGCCCTGGGTTCAATAACTAGCAACAGGGGGAGAAGAAGAAGAAGGAGAAGGAGAAGGAGAAGGAGAAAGAAAGAAAAAAACTTCTACATGCTAAAATCAACAGAGTGAAAAGGCAATCTACAGAATGTGAGAAAATATTTGTAAATCACATATCTGATGGATATAAAGATCCCAGCTTAGGTTTGTGCCTATGGGCCTGGGTGCAGAGATCATGGTGGTAGAATGAATGTTCAGGACAGTGGCAAAAAGTGATCGGTAGAACATGGATTCGCTTTCTCTGCACTGAGTTCACCAAATAAGAGGGGCAAGATGGAAGGCAGGGAGACCATTTAGGAGGCTGCCAGTGCAGTGCTGGGAATGGAAAGAAGCCACAGACTAAGGGCTACCTAAGAAAGAGCAGGAGAGCATTGAGATCTGTGGGGTAAGGAGATAGGGGTAAGATGGACAAGTTTATTCCCAGTGCAGACTGGCAGTAGTGTGGAGACACTAGTAGAGAATAGTGACTCTTAGCAACCTTCTCTAGGTAGGTAACACAGGAGCCAGGTGGTTTGTGGGGAAGGAGTTTTATTTTGAACTGGTTTGATTTGAGGCTCTTGGAGAGAATCCCAGTGTCCATTAGACAGCTGGGCAATAAATCTGGAGCTTGAAAAGAGATTTGCCGTACGGGCATAAAAGCCTCTGTTATATGATCTCACTACTGAACCAAACTAAAACCCTCTTCCTTATACTGTAGGGCACCTGTATTAGGGATGCTTTAATGTCCTGGGTAGAAGAAATATGAAAGCTTATTGCACCTGGGAATTGGTTACCAGTGGGGGCTAGTGGTGCTCCAGTGGGAAATCTACCTCTTAATAATGTTGCATTTGGAAAATCCCCTCCACCAATGGATATCAGGAGATATTTTGAAATATGAAATTTATGGAGTTAGTTTATAATTGCTTATAATCCAAATCTTTTTTGCTATAATCCAAATCTCCAGTTTCTTTCTAAATTCTTCTAAAATAAATAAATAAATAAATAAATAAATAAAATCTGCCAGGTAGCAGGAAATAAATATTCTCTCATTTTCCCCCTATTGTTTCATCCCACCCTGCTTTTAGGTGCCCCTTAAAATTCAAAGCAAGAGAGTTTCTCAAACAGTCAAATCTAGATTCTAGGTTAGTTGAAACAAATGCCACTTTCTATAGGCTTAAAATAATCCTATGGAATCAAAGTTATACTGAAATCCACAAAAACAAAACACAAGGCAGCAAAACAGAAAAGGGCTCTGTAGGTCTATATTTTGTTTGTTTGTTTGTTTGTTTGTACTGGTGATTGAACCCAGGGGTGCTTAACCTCTGAGTCACATCCCTAGTCCTTTTTTATATTTTATTTAGAGACAGAGTCTTGCTCAGTTGCTTAGGGTCTCCCTAAATTGCTGAGGCTGACCTTGAACTCACAATTCTCCTGCCTCAGCCTCCTGAGCTGCTGGGATTACAGGCCTGTGCCACAGAGCCCTACTGTAGGTCTATTATGAAAGAAAAAAAAAGTTAACTTTCATGTATACCTGCTATATATAAGCACTCTGTGTTATATTTTATTATTTTATTTACCTGTTATGATAATACCAGTAGGTTTAAAATATATAATTGCTTTCTATTTTAGCTTCTCACAGATATTCTGTTTTTTTTTTTTAATGAGCAAATAAATATGTAATGCCCTCATTACCAGATCATTTCATCTCTACACAGAACATGAATTTTTACTTTTAAGTTTTGAAGTATGGGCTTTCCCCATTTAGGCCAGTAGTTCTCAATTGGGAGCATTTGTGACCCACAGTGGAAGTCAGTTAATGTCTGGAGACATTTTGGTTGTCACAGCATGGGGTGGAGGAGTGCCACAGGCTTTAATGGGTAAAGGGCAAGAATACTACATTTTGTAATCCCTGGAACCCCAATGAAACAGTGTCAGTGGTACCAAGGATGAGAAACCCGATTTAACAGAAAGCAAAGTCATCAAATGTAAGCTATTAAACAAAATGTCATATTTGGCTGGGCTCTTTGGAGCACTTCTGTAATCCCAGTGGCTCGGGAAGCTGAGACAGGAGAATCACGAGTTCAAAGTCAGCCTCAGCAATGGCGAGGTACAAAGCAACTCAGTGAGACCCTGTCTCTAAATAAAATACAAAATAGGGTTGGGGATGTGGCTCAGTGGTTGAGTGCCCCTAAGTTCAATCCCTGGTACTCCCCTCTCCCCCCAAAAAGAAAAAAATGTCGCATTTGTCAGTAAGTGTGATCTTGCATAATTATATTTAGAAATAAAAATAATATCACAAGTAGTAACATTTCTTTGGTTTTTCTTTGGTAACTAAAATAGCTTAAACCTCAGTTTAATTCTAGAAGAGCTGGATTCCCAATTGTTATACTGCTTAAATTCACCAAAGAGGAAAATGTGATTTATTAGCTGTAGGAGACTAGTTGGTTAGAGTTAAGTATTTTTTTTGATGTAACTGAACTTTTTTTTTTAGCAGTTTTCTTATGTAAAAAGTTTGAAGTTTTGCTGGGTGTGGTGGCACATGCTTGTAATCCCAGTGACTTGGGAGGATGAGGCAGGACAATTAAAAGTTCAAAGCCAGCCTCAGCAACTTAGCAGGGCATGGCTCAGTGGTTAAGTGCCTCTGAGTTCAATCCTGGTACAAAAAAAAAAAAAAAGAGTTTGCAGTTTCCATTACCATGCAAGACCCTAATAAATGTGAATGAATGATCAATCCTTTAGTTTTCCAGTTAGGTCACCTATAAAAATGATGCTTGATGAGAACATCCTTGGCATTTCCCAAATTATTTGCACATGTCAAAAACATTTTATTAGAGACTTCATCTTGTACAAGAAATACTCCTGACATGTACTGAGCCGAGCAGTGGGCCCCTGCCAAAGATATACTCACTCCTTAACCCCTAGAACCTGTGAATGTGACCTGCTTGGAAAAAAGTCTTTGTCAATTAACTAATTAATGTAATCAAATGAAATCATTTTAGATTATATTGGGGACCTCACTGTGGTGGCAAGTGTTGTTTTCATAAGGGACACATAGAGAGGAGAAGGCTATGTGAAGACTGGTCAGAGGCTGGAGTCAGGTAGCTAAAGCCCAAGGAATGCTGAGAGCACTTGAAGCTGGGAGAGGCCTAGAGGGAGCTGAGTAACTTTGGAGGGAGCACAACACCACTGACACCTTAATTTTAGACTTTAAACCTCCATCACTGTGACAGAATGAATTTCTGTTTTTGTAATTCCTTAGTTTGTGGTAATTTGTTATGGTATCCTTTGGAATTTTTCTTTTTTTTCTGCCAAGAAGAATTTACCAACATCAATAGTATCAAAGAAGAAAAGGAAAGAATGTAATTGGAAAAATTCAGAACTTATTAAGAAGAGCTTCTGTTCTCCAGATACTAAAACAAAAAGCAAACTAAAGCAGTGATAAGTCCTACTGAAAGTTGCTCAACCAGGAGGGAGAGAAATTCTATTGGTCATATATGTGGTTGTTACGTTTGAGAGGAAGGAGCCATTTCATTGTTGCAGTTCTTCTCTGTACAATTAGGAGAGTAGCCAGACAGTTAATGACCCTGTCTAGATAATGTGGTGAAAAATATTTCTTTCAGAGGGCATCAAGGTGAACTTCACACAGGAGGTGACATTTAAATTGGATAGCGAAGCAGGAGTAGGAGTTAGGGCAGTTCATTTGGGGCAGAGATGCAGTATGTGCAAAGGCACAGGGGTGCAAGTGTGTGGAAATGCATGACAGATACTGTGACTAAGAAGTGGGTTTGCTCCTTCAAGAGCACAGGTGTTGTCCAGGTGTGGTGGCACATGCCTCTAATCCCAGCAACCCAGGATGCTGAGGCAGGGGGATGCAAGTTTGAGACCAGCTTAGATAACTTGGCAATAAAAAATAATAATGTCTGGGGATGTAGCTTAGTGGTAGAGTGCTCCTGGGTTCCATCCCTAGTATCTAAAAAAGAGAGAGAGAGAGCAGCAAATTACATATACTTATCAATAGAATTTCTCTCCCTCCTGGTTGAGCAATTTTTAGTAGGATATATTATTTGCATTAGTTTGCTTTTCATTTTAGTAACTGGAGAATAGAAGCTCTTCTTAATAAGCACAGGTGAAAATATTTGGAAAAATAGGTATGGACTACACTTTGTGACCTGTCTTAGCATTTGGCCTTATGAGTGTGAGCGGTGATAAGCCATTAAGGAGAGAGCAAGTGACGCAATTACATTTATCAGACTGAAGGACATGGTCTTTAAACACTGGAATGTCCCATCTCTAATTTCTTAATCTTTTAAAGCTCAACACAAATGACACTTTCTCTTATTTATTTATTTGTTAAATCTTTTAAAATTTGTTTTAATTAGTTATACATGATAGTAGAACGCACTTATATACTTTGATATATCATACATAGATGGTATATAATTTCTCATTTTTCTGAGTGTACATATTGTAGAATCACATTGGCAAATGACACTTTCTCTAATGTAAGTTTTCCAATTCCTGATTTCAGTCACATGCCCTTCTGAGTTCCCATAGCCTTGTTTTTTCCTTTGTTACATACCCATTTCTTAACACTATGTTGGAAAATGAAGGCCTTGGACCCCATGTTCTTTTCTTTCTGTCTCATACGAGGATGGGAAAGAGTAGGAGAAAAGCTATTATTTCCTCTTAATTTTATGCATGATTAATGCTCAATGAACTTTTTTTTTTTTTTAAAGAAAAGAAAGGAGGGCTGGGGATGTGGCTCAAGCGGTAGCGCGCTTGCCTGGCATGCGTGTGGCCTGGGGGTTTGATCCTCAGCACCACATACAAGTAAAGATGTTGTGTCAGCCGAAAATAAAAAATAAATATTAAAAAATTCTCTCTCTCTCTTAAAAAAAAAAAAAAAAAGAAAAGAAAGGAAAACAACAACAACAACAACAAAAACCTATGGGCAGTATTTTATATTACCTGGTTCCAGCATTGTGAGTAACCATTATTTTGTGAAGGTGGACTTAATACTGAATCAAGCTATAGGGAATTATTAGTATTAATGTTATAATTATTACTAGTTTGACTAGAAGAGGTATAGGCTTGCTGAGCCTAGGAATGTGTTACTAGTGAGAGCTAATCAAAACCTGAAATAATGTCAGGGGCAGGGACTGTAGCTCAGTGGAAGAGTGCTCCTTAGCATGCATGAGCCCCTGGGTTCAATCCCAGTACCAAAAAAAAGCAAGTTGAGATGATCTTTGCTAAATGTTGTGGATTAGAGTATCTTTATGAATAATGATATACATGGGATAAGTTTAGCTTTGTTGCTTATGCTCCAAGTCTTTTATAGTCTTTCTGGAATTCAGTTTCTTTGGGTTCTTGCCTGATTCCTCTCTACTTTGTTTCTGCTTTCTGTTGCTTCCCTGGTAGGGTCTTTCACCACCTTCTCTGACTTCATTTCTTTCGGCCTTTGAAGAGTGCATTTAATTTTTTACCCTAGACTCACTTTGCATTCTTTCCAGCTTACCTCAAAAATACTGAAGACTGCTCAGTGAATCAATCAATCAACAACTCCATTAATATTCACTTCCTGCTGTTGTCTGCACCACTTTGGGTCTCAGTCCTTTGTGTTAACCTTTAACTGCTTCCTTTACCCATGGGGTAAAGGAACTTGCCCTAACTCCACAATATTCTAAACCTTCTTTGAGGTCCCACAGTACCTAGCCTAGGATCAAAAGACAGACTTGCTTCTGTAGGCAGATCTCGGCACAGCCTGAGTACCAGGCACTGTCTGGTTGATTCTCTTGGGGCTTTCTTTGTTCTGATCAGAAGCAGAACAATGCTAATTTGGATTGGGGCTACTTACCCAGCCAAAGGTGTTCATCTAAGGTAACTTGGGGCAGTGGGCCCAGTGGAATTGTGGAACTATCTACTGGATTAAAAGAGTAATACTGTGAGCCTTTATGAATAAGCATTCTATAAAAATCTAACTCCATTTCCTGCTAGCAATTTTGTTTATCTGTGTGATTTAAGCAAAAATGTGATATATAGATAAATACATAGCCATGAACAACAGCATACACAAGCATATTATGTTTAAAAAGGACCATCTTGGGTATTAGGATATCTGATATCTGACTTTGGACCATACATTCTGTGTCACCAACATCAGAGATGTGACAAGATTTCTGAAGGTATTCCAAGTTCTAACACTGCTTTATTCTAAGTCATCCTTATTTACGGTGAGATTAATTATTGATCCGTGTTTTCTTTGTTCTGGCGGTGAAAGCAGGGTGGTATGTTGTGGTGGTTCCAAGTTTGTACCCAGACATCCAGGTTCAGCTACTCAGGAACTATGACCTCAAATAAGTGGGTCACCTTTCATTTCATTCATTCATTGTTTTTGTAAATTGGGAATAATAGGATCTACCTCACGGTCAGTGAACAGAAAAAAATGTTTTTTTTTTTTTTTAAGGTGAATTAAATATATATGTACGTCTAGCCCTTGGAACAATGACTGGGGCAAAGTATTCTTTAGATGTTAGCCACACTTCCAGCAGATTTTCTTCTTTAATTATTAGCTCTGGGTTCTTTTATCTTTTTGATTCATTTCTATTCTTCTCAGGATCTTTCAGGTTCTGCGGCTCTCCCTCACCAACACACTCTGTTCTTGTCCATCTTCTCCACCTTACTTTCCTTCCCTCTGATCACTAGTACTGCACAGCACACTGTTTTTTTTTTTTTAAATATCTTTACTTGCTTTTCAGTCCTCCCTTTACAATATTATGCTTCATTAGGACCAGGAATGTTGTTTTGGACTCTGTTTGGTCCCTGGTACCTAAGATACTAGAATACTGCTTGACATCTTATAGGCACTCAATATAAATATTTGTTGAGGGGCTTTTGTGGCTCAGTGGTAGAGCACTTGCATAGCATGTGTGAGGCACTGGGTTTGATTCTCAGCACCACATAAAAATAAATAAAATAAAGGTCCATTGACAACTAAGAAAATATTAAAATAATTGTTGAATAAATTAGGTTTAGTATATGTATATTTGCTTCACAAAAATTTCTTTCTGATGATTTTTAATTGTACTCATCCTGTATAGAGAGGAGACCAGGCAGCAGGGCATGAAGAAAATCAACTTAGTCCATTTCCATGGGGACTTAGGGCTTTTGCATTTGCAGTTCCTGCTGTCTGAAACACTCTTTCTCCAGATAGCACATCTCTTTATCACTCACTTCTAACTTCAGGGAGTGTCCCCTTGTCAGCTCCTTCTTAAACAAATGGCATTAAAACTAGCTACCTGCTTGCTTCTCTTCCTCTCTCAGAATGCACACTGCTAAATGGCGATGATCGATGATCATGCTTTATGCACTACTATATGCTCAGCACTTACTCCAGGACCTAGCGTATGTTTTGAAGATGATTTTTGTTGAATGAAAGAGTAAGTGGATGGCTGACTTAGACATTCATGATCTCATATCTTAGTCCATACTTACTTAAAGTGTTTTTATCGTGTTCCTAAAACTCATTTTATACATGTTTGTCTTACCTGTTTGATCATGGACTTATTGAGGATCGAGAGGAGGAAACAGGCCACTTTGGTACCTAGGACAGTACTTTGCTCATAACCAGCTCCATCAATGATGTGGGAAGGTTTTAGAAACCGTGAAAAGCAAACAACCTCTTCTTTCTCCTCCTATTTACCACCACCACCATCATCATCATCTTTGTGCTTTTTATGGCCCTGGGTATACAAACAGGGATAACAATGTGTTTCTGCCTGAGAGTGATTATGAATTTAGACTTGGAAAGGAAAGCTTAAAAAAAAATGACAAGCTAAGTAACAAATTTGTGACACAAGCTGCAACAACTCTAGGCAGAACATATTATGAGTCTGTCTGGTTAGAAGCAGCTTCCTGGGATGTGAAAAATGTATAGGACTGAGGCAAAGGGAAGGGGGAATCGTGGGGATGGAGGAGTGGAGGCCCAGGGCCTGTGACTGAGCTGTATGCTGTAGAAGTGCATGGGTGTAGATCTTGGCTTTGCATCAGATACTGAGCACCAGTCAGGCCTCAGGCTGCACTCAGGAAGGTCTTGGGAACTCCACTGGGGAGCACTGCCACTCAGGGTTCAGCAGGATGGGAAATGGGTAGAGAGGATGGGTGTGGTAGTTGAAATGATGGCCAGGGCCACTGTGACCACTTTGATTCCCAGGACTGTGGTGGAGTCCTGTGCAGTAGTACAGTAGAGCAGAACCCCAAGCTGCTTGACGGCAGCTGCTTGATGGCAGCTGTTTGATGGCAGCTGCTTGATGTCTCCTTTTTAAGTGCTCCTCTCCTGCAGATGTCCAGAAACAGATGGAATATCCTGTGAGATGAGGCCAGTGACCCTTATTGTTATCCTCCTTTTACCTTTCTTTAACCTTAGGACATTGGTGAGGAACAATACAATTTGGGAAGGAAGGGAGGCATTGATCTCTGTTTTCCCTTGTCTGTTCCAGGCCTGCTTTCCCAAATGACTCTGGTGTATGTGGCCAACTCAATATCCAGTAGTTCTTTGAGATTTCAGGTCTCATATCTTTTAGTTCTGGTTTCTTTTTCACAGATCACTCCAGTCTTCATTGGACTCTGGAATTACCTAATTCTGGAATCTTTCCCTATTCCTCAATGTGTTTTTTAAAATTCCACCATGCTTTTGATCTGTTCACTTACAGTGACTAAGAAGCAGCAGCATTTAGCTTCTGGCCTGTGGGCCTGGCATGGTTAAGGGAGATGAAGTTTCCTGGCCCAGCACCCTGGACTAAAAAGGCAATAAGCTTATTTCCTCTACTTCTTCCCTTTCTTCTAATTCCTACTCATTCTGCATTTGTAGAAACAGAAGGGAGAACAATGAAGGACACTGACTTGCTTCTTATCAGCAGGGTCAGGGGCTTGTCCATATGTATTTGTTTGTTTCAGTATTGAAGATCACTGTTAGGTCTCCTTAGTATTGGTTAGGAGAGTGTGGAGTGAGGTAAGGAAAATTCATCTGAAAGTGGACAATTGGGCAAAGTTTGATTTTTGAGCCCTGAATCAGCTTTTGTGATTCTCTGTTGGAGCTGTGGATATCTCACCAGTCCTTGGATAAGACCACTAGTTAGCTGTGTGCTGAGATAAGTGACTTAACCTTCTGCACCTCAGCTACCTCATCCTCTGGGGCATCAGTAGACATGGTAAAGATTCCCTTTATCGTGTTGCCTCTTAGGGTCTTTTCAAGGTCCTGCTTCTTTTCATCCTCTTATCTTCCAAGGAAGTTTATCATGGCCTTGCTCTTTACCTTCTCTCTTTTCTTACCCAAACTAAAAGGTATGAGACCTGAAATGTCAGCACAGGTTATTTGAGCAGCATTCTTACCTCTCTTTCATCTTTACTCTCCCCACCCCCTATTTCCACAGTGCAGTAAAACAATTCTAACAATAAAACAGGATCTGAAGAACTAACCAGAATTTGCCAGTACCCACATATTCCAGATTATGCTCTGCAGCTACAGAATACATTTTGTGTTTCCCCACACCTGTGGGTATGTTTTTTTTTTTTTTCAATCATGTTTCATTTTTCTTTAAGTTTCATTGATTTTAATTATTTCAATACATTTCATAATTTATTGAACTTGGATTGTGTTTGATGTTTTGTATTTGCCATTTCTTACAAACTCTCCCATTGATTTCCTAAACTAGTCATCTCTGCTCAATTCCCAGCAGGTGTTTATTACTGTTTTTTAAAATTATTTTTTTATTTTGTTCTTTTTAGATTACATGATAGTAGAGTGTATTTTGACATATTATACATACATGGAATATTACTTCCCATTTTTGTGTTGAACATGATATGAAGTTTCAGTGGTCATGTATTCATGTATGAATATAGGAAAGTTATGTCTGATTCATTCATTCCACTGTCTTTCCTATTCCCATCCCTTCTCCCTTCCCTTCATTCCCCTTTGTCTAATCCAATAAACTTCCATTATTCCCACCCTCAATACTTTTCAAAAATATAGTGCTGGCTACCCTTAAAGTGATTCGAAGTTACTTCCAATTCATTGTCTTCCTCTTTGTAATTTCTTTATCTATTACTATTATTATTATTATTGGTGCTGGGGATCAAACCCAGGCCTCATGCTTACTCAGCAAGTGCTCTACCACTGAGCTACATTCCTAGCCCTCTTTGTCCTTTAACTTGCTTTGGAATCTTTAGTTTGATTTCTTATGCAAGGATTCCTAATCATTCAGCCTTTAGCAACTGTCCCAGTGAAATTTAGTGGATCATCTATCAATTCTCTTCCTACCATAAAGAGTCTGGAAACTGGGTGAAGAGCCGGGACTGACCCCACTGATTTTGCTTCAACTTGCAATTGATCCCTGTGAACTGTCTTGCTTTGTTTCTCAGTATTTTTCCTATTGGAGATGGAAGGCTGCCTACCGTGAGGAAGGTGACCAAGATCCTCTTACACCTGTCCCTCCTGCTCTAAGCGAGTCTAGTATCAACCTAAGGCAACTCAGTTGCTCCCTGGGCCCTGGAAATTCTGCTTTCTTGCTATTCCCCTGGCCCGGCCCGGGGCTGTCTTATTATCTCCCTTAAACATTTCAGTAATAGTTACAAGTATTTCCAAAATGTTTGGATCAAGTCATTGGAATTGTCCAGTTTCCTCTCACTCACCTTATTCTTTAGGAAGTCTCCATGAGTTCCATCCTGTCTTGGTCTAGCTGCGCTTTTTGATCTGTTTCCTATGCCATCAATTATTTCATTCATATAAGAAATGTCTTTTGAGCATTCACAATGCATTAGACACACACTCTGATTAAGCAAAGCCTGCTAGAATCATACTGGGTGAGTTACAGAGATGAGGTTCTGGAATGAGAGTAGGGTAACTCAGTTAGAAAATCATACCATTAAATCTGCCATGAAGTTCTGCCAGAGTAGGGGAGGCTGTGAGGATTTGTTCACCTTCCTAACTACTGCAAACTCGAGCTGTTCGGGACTGAAGAATAATAATAGCAATAAGAAACATTTGCACCTTCCCCTCTACATAGCAGTGTATCACTTCTTTGCAGGGGTGGGGGGAGCAGTTATTAAGGCTTCATCCCCCAACCCCCTTCCCGGGAGGAAACTGGCTTAAGGTTACAGTTAGTGGCAAAATCGGAGAGGGAGTCCGGGTGTTAAATTTAGCCTGAGTTTTGGTGAGTTCCTGACTGTCCAGCCTGTGAGGGTGTCTGCAGTCTCCTGCTGGACAGTGCTGAAGGGTGGAACCAGCTGAAATGCAGGGACAAGGCAGGGTGGGAATCATGAAGGACTTTTGAATTATGGTGAGATAAGGAGGAGATAAGAGGCTCTGCACACACTCTTCTTCAGTTTGCTTGATGCCTCACTTGGCTGGCTGGCTGCTCTTAATAGATATAATGAATAGGTATAATGGCCCTTATCCCAAATGATCCTTATAGTTATTGATATTAAAAACTATATATTAAAAACTATATCCTTAACAGATATAATGAAAAGAAAAAAATAGAGAGTTCCTCCAAATGAGATGGCAATGAGAAAGCATCTAGCAATAGAATAAAGTTCTGTAACATCAAATGTTCTGCACTAGTACCAAGAATGATTATTCCTAGAGTCCCTGTTCTCTCCCCTCCCCTCCCCCCTCTTCTCCCCTTTCTCCTTTCCTCCCTCCCTTCCTTCCCCCTTTCTTTCCTTCCTTCCTTACCCCCTTTCTCTCTTTCTTTCTACTGAGTGTTTTACCACTGAGCCACATCTCCAGGCCTTTAAAAAGCTTTTTTTTTTTTTTTAAATTTGAGACAGGGTTTTGCTAAGTTGCTGACGCTTGCGATCCTCCTATCTCAACCTCAGAATCACTGGGATTCCAGGTGTGCACCACCATGCCCTGCTCATAGACTTCTTTTTTTTTTTTTTTTAATATCAATAACTATAAGGATCAGTTAGTATAAGGGCCAATAATTTGGTCTGTGGACAGTTCAGGACCATAAGAATAGTTTTATGGAAGTACTAGTGAAGTCCCAATGTCTCAGATATTTCTGATTTTTTTTTCCTTTTTTTTTTTTTCCTGAGGAAATTCTGACAACTGACAAGGGAAGTTGGAATAAATAAGGAGACAGTAAATGCCGTCTATTGCACAATTCAGTAGAATGAAATCTCCTTGCATACGGGAAATGAGGTGAAGACTATGCTTCCCGAAAGCAACAGATAAGCAGTTAGCGTGATTGAGCCGCAATGGTGGTATGTGAATGCACTCCCGGCCTCTTGGAGGCCAAGGCAGGATGATCACTTGATCCCAAGATTTCAAGACCAGCCTGGGTACCATAGTGAGACTCCATCTCAACAACATGAGAAAACTGAAACTAAGTGTAATTAAAAACTCAAGTGCTCACTAACCACAGGTGACTAATAGCTATGAAATTGCACAGTGCAGACAGAGAGCATTTCCACATTTGTGGAGATGACTAGTAGGTGTGCTGTCCCCTCCCTCATTTGAGAAAGAGGGAGGTGCTAAAGAGACCAAAACAGACTTTGCTTTGACTACTGAAAAACTCACCCTCAGCCACATTGCTGGTGGGATTGCAAATTAATGTAACCACTCTGGAAAGCAGTATGGAGATTTTTTAAAAAACTAGAAATAGAACCACTATCTGACCCAGTTATTCCACTCCTCAGCCTATACCCAAAGGATTTAAAATCAGCATACTACAGTGGCACAGTCACATCAATGTTTAGCTGTACAATTCACAACAGCTAAGCTACGGAACCAACCTAGATGCCCTTCAACAGATGGATGGATAAATCAATTGTAGTGTATATACACAATGGAATATTACTCAGCCACAAAGACAGTGAAATTATGGCATTTGCCTGTAAATGGATGGAACTGGAGACTATCATGCTAAGTAAACAAGCCAATCCCAGAAAACTAAAGGGCAAATGTTTTCTCTGATATGTGGAAACTAACACACAATAAAGGAGGAGGGGAAGAATAGAAGTTCAGAGGATTAGGCAGAGGGGAATGAAGGAAAGAGAGTAGGGATGCAAATAAGTAGAAAGAATCAGATATAACTTTCCTATGTACATATATGAATATGCCACAGTGAATCTCACTGTTGTGTGCATCCACAAGGCTGGGGCCCTAATTAGAATAAGATATATTCCATGCATGTATACTTTTATCAAAATGGTCTCTACTGTTATGTATAACTGAAAATAACCAATTAAAAGAAAGAAAGAAAGAAAAACCCAAATTCTTTTTCTTACATTTGCTTTCTGTTTTTTTTTTTTTTTGTGGTGGTGCTAGAGATTGAACCAAGGACCTTATACATGCAAGGCAAGCACTCTACCAACTGAGCTATGTCCCCAGCCCTACTCTCTGCCTTTTATCTAATAGTGTCTTCTGTATGAAACCATATCCACAGTCCAGTGGAGAATTTATTCAAACTTTGCATGAGAATTTCAGTTGGAAATTTATTGATGATTCAATTAAACCATCTAGTGAAGAATCTGGGCAGGGGGAACTCACTGGGCAATCCAAAGAGAAAAACAGGAGAATATCCTCAGGGTCTATCCAGGGAGGACCACAAAGGGCTAGGCAATATTCATTATAATTGGGACTATAATATACATCTGACTTTCGGTATGTTTTCTCTTTTAAGACACCCTTTATGTTGGGCTTGGTGGCACACACTTGTAATCCCAGCCGCTTGGGAGGCTGAGGTAGGAGGATCGTGAGTTCAATGCCAGCCAGGTGCTAAGCAACTCGGTGAGACCCTGTGTCTATATAAAATACAAAACAGGGCTGGGGATGTGACTCAATGGTCGAGGATGTGGCTTTTTTGCCTTTAGTGGGATTAGGACATCATCATTGTTCCCTGGTGGTGCTAACCCTGGTGACATTTTGGATACTTTGATCATGGAAGTGTTGAAAATGTGACTTTTGTCCTGCTTCCTCGTGCTGTCCCAGGATCTGGGGAGGGCACCATGCCATACCATGTAAAGCAAGGTACCACACTTCATTCATATGGCAATGTGGTGATCAGGAGTTGTAAAGGGAGAGACTGTGATCAACAGGCTCCAGAATCTTCTGGGCTGTCTAGTCGAATGGGATCCCAGTGCCTCACTGGACAAATGGAGTCTTTCTCATTTCAGAATTTATTGCATGGATGATCTACTCTGGCTGGTTTCTCCCTGTTCTTTTCTGTATTCTAGGCTTCATGGCTGGGCACTGGGGAAGCCCAGAGGCTTTAGACTGATTTCCTTTTCTTGGTGTTTGTCATCTAATATTCTTGATGACTCCATGTGCTTTTGTGGCAGGGTACTTATGGGGTGGTGACGTCTCTGATGAGATTCTCCTTTGTCATTGTGCTGGCTCTTCTGTGGCTCTCCAAGAGCAGTTGTTGTCTCTTGTTTGTCTTGATTCTATCTACTCTGGCTTTGGGATGAAGTAGCTGAACCCGTAGCTAGATCTATAAGTTTACTTTTCTTTGTTTATAGTTACTTCAATTACCAGACTTTTTGATTTTGCTTTACTCCTTTTTCACATAAAGTGCACTTGGAAATCAGCCACTGGAAATAAAGATCCTATCACTGCGATGACTCTTTCTCTGCAATCCCTGGGGCACATACGTCTGAAACTCGATAACTCTGTAAATGATAAAGATCACAGATCAGATAGTGATTTTCTTCAGGGCTATGGTGGATGATCCCACGATACTGCTTTTCTTTTCTTTTATTCTTTCAGTTCTGGGAATTGAACCCTGAACCCAAGGCCTCCCACATGCTAGGCAAGTGCTTTGCCATGGAGCTACATCCGCAGCCCATGATACCACATTTCTAAACACCCTCTTGCCTCAAGTTTTTTTTTTTTTTCTGAATCCAGCCTCTGAAATGCATTTAGATGTGGAGAACAGAATTTATTCTTAATACCTTTGATACTTCAAAGATAGAATGGCTCCCACAAAGACAGATCATGTCCTGTGGTCGAAAAAATATTGGATTGAGACTGAGATTTTTGTTTCGACCCCTCCATGTATATGCTCGGTAGATGATGAATTGCAGGATTGGCTATTTATTATTTACTAAATATTCAGTACTTTCTATATACAGGGATTGTCCTAATCTTCACCAAATAATTCAGTATAATAACATCTTTTCAGATAGGTATGATTATTCCCACGCTGCATATGGGAGTGTTAGGAAATTTGCTAAGAGTTAGTGGTAGAATTAAAACACAGATAAACTGAACATTTTGAGCCCTATTTTTGTCTCATAAAAAGAAAGTTTTGGGGGGCTGATCTTCAAGTTGGTTACCATTTTAATGATTTAAATTTATTGACTTCTCTTTGTTTCTATTCTTTTTTTTTTTCTTTCCAGTTTTGGAGATTGAATCCAATGGCGCTATACCACTGAGCTATACCTCTAGCTCTTTTTATTTATTTTTTTGAAATAGAGTCACACTGAGTTGCTCAGACTGGACTTGAACTAGCAACTCTGATTACAGGTGTGTGCCACCCTGCTTGGCTAGTTTATTTCTGTTTTATAACCCTCTGAGTCAGTGAGATTTGACACATGGAGACTCCACCATGACAACTTAAAGGCAGTTTGGTGTAGCAAGGTGGTGCTGGCTTCCCTGCATAGCTGTCTTTATCAGGACTACAGCAACTTTACTTTCTGACATCTTCTTGATCCCTCCCTTCCCCTTATTGTCTCCTCCTTGTAGAGGGGATTGAATCTGGGGGTACTCTACTACCTACCATAGAGCTACATCCCTAAGCCTTTCTATTTTTATTTTGAGACAGGGTCTCACTAAGTTCTTGAGTTGTGATTCTCTTGCCTCAGCTTCCTGAGTCCCTGGGATTCTATATAGTTGTGAGCGACTGCACGGGTCTTATTTTATTTTTTCCATACATGAAGTGGGCATCAACTGAGAAAATGGTGGCAATATTTGTCCTTGAAAAGTGGCATAAATTGACCATTTTTCTCACCTCTAAAGACCCAGTATGAAGTGAAGAAAATCAATAAAATTGGAATAACATAAGGAATTACTGGTATTGTCCTGAAACACTGATTCATGGTTCCTAATACTGGGGGAACTAGTTTTCTGGCTTGATTTCTATGCAAATTTTACTTAGGAAGCTTAAACGTATGTTCTGCCAGCTCTGGTTGGTGACTGTTGGTTCAGGGCTTTGTTCTAGGTCTTCTTGGGTCGACACACACTAGCCTACACAAGGTGTTAGGCGATTTGCTCATCCCCCTGAGTACCCAGGTGCACTACACCACTAAGCTTTCCGTTAAAATTTCCTGAACTGATGAAAAGTAAAAAATGAAGGTCAAATAAACTTTCTCCTGGTTTCATCTGATTCTTTGCTTCCTTAACTTGTGACATTGAATTCCGTTTATTCTGGCCTCCTCCCCATCCTTATCACCCATCTTTGTTTTCTTGCATAGGAAAGCAGAACACATTTCTGAATTGCCTAGGCTTTCTGAATCTTTTGGTTTGTGCTACACAAAATGTTTTTTGTTTGAGAACACTCACTGGTGATCAACAGTATGATTATCATGGAAATGACTAACTGAATTAAGAACAAAGAATATCTAAAATATTTACTTAAAACAATTCATTTCATTGATTGACTTACTTATTCAGTATTAATTATATTAATTAATTAATTATTGCAGTGATGGGGATTGAACCGAAGGCCACACATGTACCAGGTAAATATTCTACCACTGAACTACATTCCCAGCATTCAGTATTTATTTTATCAATCTCCCATAACATGACACAAATGGTTGTAAATAGAGAAAATTGAATTGATGTCACTGGGTGAAATCCTAGTTTGCAAGATGGAAAAGTTCTGAGGGGCATCATTGTAAACTGTTCCTGCTTCTGCCCCTAAGTCAGGCTCTGCAACCCTCCCTTGGGCAGCAGGACAAATGAGGGCGACAACTGGTGGAGTCAGTTTTTATTCTTCTCAAAGGAAAAGAAATCTCACACATAGTCTAGCACTATAACCAGCTCAGGGGAATAGAGAGCTAACCCTGGACGGCATGCGCAACAGCATACCTGAAGTAGCCAGATTGAAACATGGCAGGTGTGCAATCACTGTGTGTTTTGTGAAGGAACCAAGAGTAGGGATGGTGTCAATAATCTACATATCATTCAACATCAGATATTTATAGAAAAGGAAGAAGGAAGAGCAGGAAAAGAACTGGGAGCAGCCCTGGAAGGAATATACCCAGACTGCTATTAGCAACATCAAGGAAGACACAGCTCAGTTGATAGAGTGCTTGCCTGGTATGCACAAGGCCCTGAGTTCAATCCCCAACACCACCACCTGGGTTCAATCCCCAGACTGGTTTGAGGCCAGTCTCAGAAGCAATTTACTGAGATTCTACATCAAACTAGAAAGTAAAAAGTGCTAGGATGTAGCTCAGTGACAAAGCACACTTTGTTTCAATTCCTAGTGGCCAAAACAAAACAAAAAAATTAGAATTTCCATAACCTTTCCCCATTTCCCACTCTCAGGATAAAATAAATTAGGAAAATATGCTTGAACATATTATCTCATAAGTGGTGGCGAAAACTACCACCACCACCACCAACAACAACAAAAAGACGATCATGAAATATTTTGGGTTTCAAACAGAAAAAGATGAATTGGATGTCTCTTAATATTTTCCAACAGGGGTTCTTCAGAAGTTGTTGTCCATTAGGTCAGGTATGTTAACATGTGGAAAGAATTCGGGTGGTCTTGCATCTACTAACAAACTGAGATTTTGGGCAAGTCATTTCCTCCCACTTCGGAGTTCCATTTCCTTGTTTAGTATTCTATACTTTACTATTTATAGAACCAGTAGTGTGCTAGATGCTCACTTATAAAATGTGTTGGGCTGGGGTATAGCTCAGCGGTACAGTCCTTGTCTAGAAGGTGGAAGGCCTTGAATTGACCACACTGCAAAAGAGTAAGAAATAAAAATAAAAATAAAAAGATATTGACATGTGTGCTGCCCATTTGAAAGTCTTTAAACACATTTTTATATATCATACATCTCATAATAACAATATGAAAATCAAAGAGGATAATTCTTGTTCCATTTAAGATTAGACTTATAATAACAAAAATTTTAATTAAATTAATGGCAAAGTAAAGCAAGACCAGTTTGGATTTTTGTCATAGCAAGACTGACTGGGTACAAAAAATTGGAAATAGAGGAAACAAACCTATTGTGTTGACTCACTAAAAGCAAAATAATTTTTTTTATTGGCAATACAGGGGATGGATTCCAGGGAATTTCTATCACTAGGTTACATCCCCGCCCTTTTTATTTTTTGGTTTTGAGGCAAAGTCTCACTAAATAGACTAGGTAGGCCTCAAATTTGTAATTATCTTACCTTAGCTTTCTAAGTAGATGGTATTACAGGTATGCATCACTGTGCTTGGCTGAAGCAAAAATTTTTTTTGGTTCCTATAGTCTTGCTATCATTTAAAATATCTCCTTAGTGATACAGACTTAAGAAATATTCTCCCTTCTTCATGAAGCAATTAATAGGAGATATGCTGGGTGCTGAGATGTAGATTAATTTGGACTACTTGTATCCCCTGACAGTACCCTTGTTACCAAAAGCTCTGTTGCCGCAGTCTGGCTGGGCACAAAATCACGAGCCACCATACATCTTGTAGATTCAAACAGCAACTCTTTATTCCCGAACTCACACCGACACTCTACAAACACGTTCTGGGCAAAATCCATGTTCTGGGCAAAATTCACGTTCTGGGCAAAATCCACACACTCCACCGGGCTCTGAATCCCAAATACTCTCTGAATCCCGCGAGAACTCAACGGGAACTCAAGGAGCGGGCGCGCCTGAGGCAGCAGGATACTCCCTATTCCCAGCAGGGTACACCTTAAACCTGGATCCGCCCTGGTCCTTGAGCAAGGTCACCTTACATGCAATGTCACTGCAAATGACCTGGGTCATGCCATGCGTCATACCTACTTGGCAATGGCTCTCAGCACTCTGTCCTGGTCTTGGATGCCCATTCATGCAATTTAATAATGAGGACATGGTTTTGAGAAAAAGGAAAAAGAAGGCTTATTGTTTTGCTACCAAAGGAGAAACACTGGTGACACCAATCCCAGAGGCTATGGTTCTGTTCATCAGGGAGAACAAGGTTTTTAAAGAAGCTCTTCAAAGGCTACATTCCAGGTGCGCTCTGAAAGTGTGTTGAAATTCACTTGTTTGGGGCTGGGGTTGTGGCTCAGTTGTGGAGTGCTTGCCTGGCATGTGTGAGGCACTGGGTTCGATTCTCAGCACCACATATAATTAAATAATAAAGGTCTATTGACAACTAAAAAATAAAAACAACAACAACAACAAAAAAAACCATTAACCAAAAAAACCAAAATTAACATTCACTTGTTAATTTTGGAGATAGTTACTTCCTAAATCTTCCGGTGACATCTCCTTCCTATGGAGGACAGATAACTCAAGGTAATCTTGTTCCCCTGTCCCCAGGTTAGGGAGGAGGAAAGGGAGAAAAGGAAAAGAAAAACATGTCCCTTTAATAAATTAAGCAGTAAGGGGCTATATTCAAAAGGTGAAGTGGACCACTGTTACACCCTGATAGTGTTGTAAATAGCACTGAGGTTTATTTCTCTGGCTTGGGATGATGGCTTTCTTTTGCAGCTTTGCAGGAATGCAGGAGTCTTTCCTGGCCCCTTGTTTGTCGCACCGCAGGGCAGCGCTCTTCCCACAGTGAAAAGTGTGCTTCTCCCCATCAAGGACGAAGCCTAGAGGTTGCACACATTAGTTCTACTCACGTCCTCTGGAGGCTGGGAAACAGTCTTTGTGTTGGGCAGCCATGTGACAGGCCAATGGTCAGGGGTTCTGTTCAGGGGAAGGGGAGAAGGTGTAACAGGACAGTAGTAATCAAGTGTGCTGACACAGTGAGTCTCGGTCCCTTGGGTGTTATTTATTTTGTTGGAGAACACAGAAGCTAGCCAAACATACTTTTTGCAGCCCTGAGCTGCGGCTTATCCCTATGCTTGCATCATCTCACACTTTCATTCACTTTCTACTGATTGTCTCTTTCCTCTCTCCCTAAACTACATTCTCATCTCTAAAAAACAAAATAATTGTTTCTTCCCTTCCAAAGGAGAGCAAGAGTGCTCACTTCCCCTTGACCTTCTTGCCCCTCTTCTCACTTTCCTAGTTTACTTTTGACTTCTCTTATCTGATGCTGTTATCCTCTTTGAATTCTGCCTTCCTCATCTTCTGTGTCCATGCACATTCTGCTTTTGCTACTTCTGTTTTTCTTTGCTTTCTTGCCTTCCATTGCCCTAAATATATGGATGTCCCTAGATCAAGGTTTACTGGGTTCAGGGAAGGACTGATCCTCTCGTCCTTCTGCTTCTCTTTTGGAATCACATCCACAACTTAGGCAGTTAGCACTTCTACGCAAATGACTCCTACATTTCTAGGCATAAAGCAAAACCATGATCACAACTCCAGTTCCCCTGGGCTTCAGCCTCATATTTTCTGCTGCCTGTGGAATATTTCTGTCAAGATTCTCTTATAGTAGCACCGTAATTGCCAGCAGCCAAACCCGTCTTGCCCACTCCTTCCAGTCTCCTTCTCACCTCCTCCTCTTTCACAGTACCACTCATAAACTGGCTCCTGGTTTGAACCCTTTTTTGCCACTGGGATCATTAAGCCTTGCAATCTGGAGTCTTCTCCTTTCCCTGGGCCTTGACTCTCCATTTCATTCGTGTAAACATAATTTGCTGATGCTGGCATGGTAATCTGCTTCTCAATGTCTTGCTCATGCTGTTGGGATAGTCCTTTTCTCTCCTTTCTTTAAATTCGGTTCACTGCCTGTCTTCACAGGACATGACTTGGATCAACTTAATCTATGAAGAAGCTTCCAATAACAGCCATTATCAATGAGCCAATGCTCTTTCAAGGTAGGCTTTCTATTTCAAGGTAGGCTTTTTTTTTTTTTTTTTCTCTATTTCCAGGTAGGCTTTCCTTAATATGACCTTGACTTTCCAGTCTTGGTAACATTGTCTTGCTAAAACATATCAGATTATTTGCTGTTCCCTGATTGTGTCCTCTACTCCCCTATCTCCATCTCTATGTGTATTTACTTGGGAATATTCCTTTTTTTTTTTTTTTAAATCTGACAATCCTCTCTGTTTACCCATCATTTTTTTTCCTGATGAAATCTTGTCTGTCTTTTAAGCAGCAATTAAAATGAAACACCCTTTGTAAAGATTTCCTTGAACTTGTATCAGTGGGCAATACCTTTAAGGCTAGAGACAGTAATTAATTTTCTTTGTATGGCTAACTAATGTCTAGAAATTTCAGAAGACTTGCAAGTAGGGAGGTATATCCAGCAAGTTTACTCAAATGTTAAAACCGTTGCTAAGAATCAATTTCTCCTAAGATTATATTCTGCAACATTTCCATCTTTCAAATATGTTGTATGATTCTTAGGGGTAGGGCCCATTCAGTTCCCTACCCCCAGTACATTTTCTGCCACTTAATATTCACTCACTTAAATCCTAGTTTAACAGAATTGTTTGGGTAATGGCAGTGGTGGTAATCCTCTAAGGAAGAAGTGGAGGATAGGCAAGGAGCCACCATTTCATGCTCTTCCAGAGAGACAAAGGATGATCTTGTTCTTAAGAGAGTCTTTTAATATGCTTGTTTTAGGAAAGTACTGTGTTTCCAGAAGATAAAACCCCTGGATGAAATTTCTGTGATCAAGAGACAAAAGACATTTGTATATAAAAGATTTTGTGATTTTTTTTTTTTTTTTTTTTTTTTTTGGTATCTGCAGGATTGCCTTGGAGGTTTATCAGATCTAATGGGAAATTCTTTAGGTCCTCTTATCTATCCTTGAACCTCTGTTCAGTTTGACCTAAATGAGAGTTGAGGTGGTAAGGGGGAGACTCATTTTTTCCTTGGTGCATTATAGTTGTACATAATGGTGGATTTATTGTTACATATTCAGACATGCACACAATAGAACAATATAATTTGGCCAATATCATTCCCCAGTATTTCCCCTTTCACCTCTCTCCTTCCTCCCACTTGTCCCTTTCCTCTGTTCTCCCGATCTCCTTTTGACTTTTGTGAGACCCCTCCATACCTTTCTTTTTCTTTTTTCCATTCTAGCTTCCACATATGAAAGAAAACATATAACCCTTGATTTTCCTGAGTTTGTTTTTTTTTTTTTGCTTTACATAATGTACCTAAGTTCCATCCATTTTCCTGCAAATGACCCAATTTCATTTTTCTTAAGGCTGAATAAGACTCCATTGTTTATATGTATATATACCACTTTTTAAAAGTCAATTCATATGTTGATGGACACATGGGCTGGTTCCATAGTTTGACTATTATGAATTGTGCAGCTATAAACATGGGTATGTATGTATGTGTCACTATAGTATGATGATGACTAATTCTTTAGAATAAATACTGATGAGTGGTATAGCTGGGTCATGTGATGGTTCCATGCCTAGTGTTTTGAGAAACTGTACTGATTTCCATAGTGGTTGTACTAATTTATAATCCCACCAGCAGTTAAGAAGAATTCTTTTTCCTCCAAATCCTCTCCATTATTTATTATTGTTTTTATTCTTGAGGACTATTTTCCTGACTGGTGTGAGATCAAATCTCAGTGTAGTCCTTCTGACTCAGCCTCCTGAGTTGCGGGGATTACAGGCATGCACCATCATCCATGTGTCCATCAACATATGAATGGACTTTTAAAAAGTGGTATATATAATACACAATGGAGTTTTATTCATTTCCCTAATTGCTAATTATGTTGAACATTTTTTTTTATACATCTGTTGGCCATTTGTATCTCTTCTTTTGAGATGTGTCCATTTAATAATCACTTGACTTTTTTGGGGGGGCTGGTACCAGGGATTGAACTCAGGGGCCCTCGACCACTGAGCCACAACCCCAGTCCTATTTTGTATTTTATTTAGAGACAGGGTCTCACTGAGTTGCTTAGCATCTTGATTTTGCTGAGGCTGGCTTTGAACTTGTGATCCTCCTGACTCAGCCTCCTGAGTCACTGAGATTACAGGCGTGTACCAATGCGCCTAGTTTACTTGCCCCTTTCTTAATTGGGTTATTTGTTTTTTGAATTCTTTATATATTCCAGATATTAATTCTGTGTCAGAAGGGGATCTAGCAAAGGTTTTCTCTCATTCTGTAGGTTTCCCTCTTCACATTCTTAATTGTTGGGGAGGTTCATTTGTAAGGAAAATAGGGATGGAAAAATTCCATAGTGCATTTCTATCAACCCTCCTAGAGAGGTTAACAAAAGATACTCAAACCATTTTCTAACATTTCCCATGTAACCCAAAATATGATAAGGAAAACTGAAGTTTCTTTTATTTATCATCTCCAGCCTCGCAGCACGTCCCCATCCCTGTCTTTAGCTGGTGACCCTGTCTTTATCTTTATCTGGTGACCCAGCGGCTAGTTGGGTGCATGGTGCATACCTGTAATCCTATCAACTAGGGAGGCTGAGGCAGGAGGATTGCATATTCAAAGCCAGCCTCAGCAGATTAGTGAGGCACTGAGCAATTTAGTAAGAATTTATCTCCAAATAAAATATAAAAAAGGACCAGGATGTAGCTCAGTGGTTAAGCACCCTGGGTTTAATCACCGGTATGGGAAAAACAAAACAAAACAAAACAATAAAGGAGCAGTTACTTAGAAATATATCAGTAAGCAAAGTGGACAAAATTTCCCAGCTCAAATCTTACATGGATAAGATTATGTTAAACTTCAATGTCTGATTTGAAAATGTATGTGTTAATTGGGATCAATAATTATGAGCAAGGCACCTAACTGGATGGTGTTAGAGAACATGGTATCATAAAGTTGTACATGTTTTAACCTTGTACTTGATGCTTTTAGTAGAATAAGGGCATACACAAAATGAAGGGATTAATCCCAAACCATCAGAGTAATTACCCTAAATCCCAAGATGATGACCAGAGATGAATGTGTGTAGAGAAAAGATGGGAACTGATGCTAAGCCACGCTGCTTATTGAGTCCTGCTTCTTCTCTTCCCAGCTCTGTGACTTTGGGCAAGTTACATTCCTGTGCCTCAATTACCTCGTCTGTAAATTGGATGTTGTAATAATAATTTACAAGCCTTGTAGGATTGTTGTGAGGTTTTATGTGAGTAAATATAGTCATGTGTCCATAATGACATTGAAGTCAATGATGGATGGCATATTCAACTATAAATTCATAAGATTATATTTCCTAGTGGTATTCTGGCTATTTTAGTTTGTTTAACTATATTCTATAATGTTTTCAGAATGACAAAATTGCCAAACCTGCATTTTTCAGGACATATCCTTGTCATTAAGCAATGCAAGACTATATTTGTAAAGCACTTGGAATTTTTGAAATACTTAGAATAGTGTCTGACACATAGTGATTGCCATTTAGCCATTGTTAGCCATTATGATTATTTAAAATTTTTAAAAATTATGGTAATAGTAAAATCTCCTACTTGTTTTCAAGTGTGTAGTTAAGTCATCTTAAGTGTACTTACATTATTGTGCAATAATCTCTAGAAGTTTTTCGTTTTGCAAAACTGAAACTCTGTACCCACTGAACAACAATTTCTCTGCTCTGCCCCCTCTAGCCCCTGGCAACCACCATGCTTTCTAAGTTTAACTGTTAGACAAACTCACATAAGTGGAATCCTGTAGTATTGGTCTTTTCACTACTGACTTATTTCACTTAGCTTAACATCCTCAAGATTCATCTGTGATCTTGACATTGTTCTTAGTACAGGTCAGAATTCCTTCCTTTTAAAAGACTGAATAGTACCTTAATGTATGTGTACACCACATTTTTTATCTTTCATCCACTGATGGAAATTTGAGTTGCTTCCACCTCTTGGCCATTGTGAATAATGCTGCAGTGAACAAGGATGTATAAATATTTCTTCAAGATCCTCCTTTTATTTTTCTTGGATATATACCCAGAAGTGGAATTGCTAGATCATATGATAATTCTATTTTTAAGTTTATGAGAAACCTCTATATTAATTTCCAAAATGGCTGCAACATACATTCCCACAACAGTGCATGAGGATTTCAATTCATCCACATCCTTGTCAGTTCTTGTTATTTTCTGATCTTTTGGTGTGGTCATCCTAATGGGTAGGAGGTGACATCTCATTGTTAGAACTACTTCATTTATTAATAGTTAGCTAATGGAAATAGCTCCTCTGCTTGCCCTGTCTTACCACCATGGCCTAAAAGGATATGAAATTGAGTTAATTGCTTAACCTATGAAGATGCTGGAGTCAGTCTCAACTTTCTCAAAGAGATTTGGGCTAGTGCCAGAGAAAAAATGGGCCCTGAAACTCCACACAAGTGAAATCAGTGCTTAGTGTACCACAGTGTGTTTTTTGGTACCAGGGATTGAACCCATGGGTGCTCAACCACTGAATTACATCCCCAGCCCTTTTTTATATTTTATTTTGAGACAGGGTCTTGCTAAATTGCTTAGGGCCTTGCTAAATTGCTGGAGGCTGGCTTTGAATTTGTGATCTGCCTGCCTCAGCCTCCCAAGCTGCTGGGATTACCAGTGTTCACCAACTGCACCCGGCCACAGTGTGTTTTCTTCAGTGATTTTTGCTTTCAGCCAAATCTCAGACACTGTCATTCTCCTCTTCTCTTCCATCTACTTTTTATTTTTAGCATGGGGAGTCTAACTCTGAGAATTCATATCCTGGAGCAACAAAAAGCCTAGAAAGCCAACATTTGTGGGCATGTATGTATCTCGAGGCGGGGGACAACTTGTTTCACAGCCAATTAGCAACCAAGCCCCTTTAATGTCATCTTTTTTTTTTTTTTTAATTTTTTTACTTCATTTATTTATTTATTATGTGGTGCTGAAAATCAAACCCTCACACAGGCTAGGCAAGTGCTATACCACTGAGCTACAACCCCAGCCCCTTTAAACAATTTTTTAAAAATTTTTTATTGTTGGTTGTTCAAAACATTACATGTTTCTTGATATATCATATTTCACACTTTGATTCAAGTGGGTTATGAACTCCCATTTTTACCCCATATACAGATTGCAGAATCACATAAGTTACACATCCATTGATTTACATATTGTAATGTCATCTTGATAATGTCTTTGACATCTGCATCTTTTTCATGCCCCAGGTCACATACTGCTTAACCTTACTCAGTAGCTCTCGCAGTGCTATTGCTGAGTTGCTTCCTGTCTGTGCTGGTTGGGTTAGTTTTCCCTGAAAGAAAAGTGGTGCAGGAATCAACTTTGATTTGCCCACAGAGTTTATTATAGGGCTTTTTGCAGAGCAGATAGCAAACAAATGATGATTCATTTCTATGGTGAATCCACACACACCTGGGATAAGAATGTCTATTGTCAGGAGCCTGACAAGGCTGCTCTGTGCAGAGAGGGATAGCAGCAGCAAGCAAGAGAGAGCAGCAGCAACTCCCCCTTTTATAGGCTAGAATCATGGCTGCAGGTTAGTCTTGACTGACATAGTAAGCATCCCCTGATCTTGTGGAAGGCAAGTTTGTGGGAACAAAGACAGGCAGAAGGGAAACCAGTAAGTCCCTTTATCTTCTCAAGGAGAGAACAGGGAGAGACCAGCAAGTCTACAGGCTGGTAAATTTATCTCAGGCTAGTTTCTCTTTCTTGGGAATAACAACAGTATTCATAAAGTGGGGTGGGGGAAGGGAAAATGGCTGCAATTACGCCAACATTCCCAAACACCATCATGCTTACTACACCAGCATCGAGGGAGCAACCTTAATGCCTTCATCCTGCTGGCAGAACAATTACTTCTTTCTTTACCTTTCGAAGCATCCTCACTTTTTACATTTTTTTTTTTTGGCACTGGTGATGGAACCCAGGGCCTCATGCATGCTAGGCAAGTGCTCTACACTGAGCTGTGCCCTCAGCCTAATGTGAAGTTTTGATTGACGTGTATACATTGGGTAGTGATCAAATTCAGGGTAATTAGCAAATCCATTCCCCTAAACCTTTATCATTTCTGTAGAGTGAGTATATTTAAATTTCTCTTTTATAACTATTTTGGGATATATAATACATTGCTGCTAAGGATATTCACTCTTCTGTGTCATAGGGCAACAGAATTTATTTCTCTTATCAAACAATAACATTATGTCAGTTGAATGACTTTCCCCCTCTCTCTTCCCCACTCCTCCCTATTCTCCCCAGTCTCCACTGAACACTATTCTGCTCTCAACTTCTATGAGATGTACTTTTTCAGATTCCACTGATGAGTGAGATCATGTGTTTTTCTTTCAGTGCCTTGCTTATTTCACTTAACATAATGTTCCCCAGTTCCAACCATGTTGTCATGTCCTTTTCTTTAATGTGGGTACTTATTCTTAGAGTTGTAATTCATTCTTTAAGGTCCTTTTTCATTAATGAGAGCTGTCGATTATTGATCATATGCCAGTTACTGATTTCCATGGATCAGTTCATTTTATTCTGACAACGACTCTATGAAAGGCTTACCAACATCACCTGCATTTTGCAGGTAGGAAAAATTGAAGGTCTGAGAGACTCAGGGAAGCTCAGGATTTCACAAGCATCTGTATTCACCATAGAAATGAATTATCATTTGTTTGCTGTCTGCTCTGCATAAAGCCCTCTAATAAACTCTGTGGGCAAATAAAAGTTGATTAATGTTTCCAGCCTTCAGCAGTTTCTAATCTAGGAATTAATCTGTTCCTAACTTTATTATGACTCACATGATGTGATTTAAAAAATTTTTTTATTTTATTTTATTTTTTGCAAGTGCTGTGAATTGAACCCAGGGCCTCACACATGCCAGGCAAGCACTTTGCTACTAAGCCACATCTCAGCCCAATGACATGACTTTTTTTTTTTTTTTTTTTTTGTACAGGGGATTGAAGCTGGGGTACTTAACCACTGAGCAACATTCCCAGCCCATGCACATTTTTGTGTTTTCCCATGTACTGTTAGTTCATTTTCTTTCTCTCTATATGCCTAATGATATGCCTACTAAATTCAAGTGAGTCCTACTCTACATCAATCTGTGCCATCTTCCCCATGGAATTTCCCAGATAATAATACTCCTTTATGTTCTCAAGGTAAAGTATTATCATTACTGGAGACCTGAATGGTTTACATCTACAGCACCTAAGAATAATAGTTAATATTTACTGTGTACTTTCTATTCAAGACATTATATACAGTCACATTAATTTAATTCTTCTGTTACACAGAAGAAAAATAAATCTGAAGTTCTGTGAGTTAAGTAACCTAATATTCCTGGGAGAATCAGGGTTTACAGCTAGGCTATTAGACTCCAGGATGTGCTAGCCAAGTGCTTCTCCTGCTTTTGTTATTGTACTTCACTGTCATTATGTAAATATTTGTAAATAAATAGACTTTT
Source organism: Marmota flaviventris (assembly GCF_047511675.1). NCBI lineage: Eukaryota > Metazoa > Chordata > Mammalia > Rodentia > Sciuridae > Marmota > Marmota flaviventris. Next base: position 97,931,359 of record NC_092500.1, read on the forward strand.
TTGGTACTCTTGGCCCATGATTAGATTTCCTAGTATATTACAAACTGCCTTTGTAATATATATATTCTTACTCCATGGTTATTATTTTAAGAGAAGAATCAATTTCTGAGTTTCTTTTGAATTGCCCAAGGTATTTAGTATAATAGCTGGGTCACTGAACATACCCTCAAAAAATGCTTCATCTAATCCTAGAAGATGTGTTAATCTGAATCCATACCTAACGTAGGAGGACAGATGGTCCACATTACAAAATTTTTATTTCATCCTGAATTTCTATTCCATCTGTTAGAAATCTGAGTTACAAAATGCTCCCTAGAAGAGGAATGATGATTGGGATCTGCAATGCAGGAAGCACCTTGCCTTGGGTCCAATTCTTGGCTGGATGTAAGTTGGGTCTGTTGGGAGCAGGAGTCAGGGTGGGACAGGGAAGCATGATACCTCTGCACAGCATCACCCAGCTCAAATCACTTTCTAAAGAGGCATCTACTGTAGAGGATGTTGGGTGTGTGGGAGACTCTCCCCTGAAGGTAAGTTTCCATCTCTCGAGAACATCATGGAATCCCTTACCCCTCCCCCTCCTCTCCAAAGGGCGCCAAACCGAAGAGCGCCAAATTCAAAAGTTCTCTTGACCAATCCCCGCAGGACACAGTGTCCCGCTTGCTGTTCCTCAGTCACCCTGCCAATCAGCACTCTCCATTTCCCCTACGCAACCCTTCCCCTTCTTAAGCTGAAGCTTGTAAGCACATGCTCTCTGCTCTCTACCTCTCTGCTCTCTTCCCCTTCTTTCTCTCCTCTCTTCCTCTCTGCTCTCTTTCTCTCTCTGCTCCTCCTCTCCTCTTTCTGCTCTCTGCCTCTCCTTTTCAGGCAGCCCCTCAATAAATCTCTTCGTTGAATCTCTGGCTCGGGTGAGTCACTTGCCTTTCAGAGGAGGTAGACGAAAAGTCTTCTGAGTGTCTTTAGTGCTGTCAGGACATTTTCTGCACTTTCTGCTGGCTCCCCCCTTTTAATGATCATGTGAACACCAACTCAACACAATCAAATCAAAGCCTCAGATTTTTCCAGAAAGTAGGATGGTGGAAGGTTTTTCTTTTCTGCTATAACTGCATCAAACTTGTGATAATTTGTTTTAATTCTAAAAAACAGACAAATGAAGACTAGTGACAAGGAACCATCTAGTCATTAATTAATTAATTAATTAATTATTTTTTCCCCCAGTACTGGGGATTGAACCCAGGGGTGCTCTACCACTGAACTCTATCCTCAGCCCTTTTTATTTTTTAATTTTGAGACAGGGTCTTGTTAAATTGCTGGGTTTGGCCTTAAACTTGTGATCTTCGTGCCTCAGCCTTCTGAGTCACTGGGATCACAGGTGTGCACCCATAGTGGTGCACACTGGCTCATCATTAACTTATTAGTAAGTGTTTATAGTCACCTCCTGTGTGTCAGGCATTGTGCTGGCTCCTGGGAAAATTTCAGGGGAAAAATAGGAACAAACTTGTATTTTCTTTTTAGGAGGGTGAAGAAATTTGAAGGTAAAATAATATTTGCCTTTGACATTGGAAGAGGAAAGAAGGACCTATATATTTATTAAACTGGGATCAATGGGCTGAAGTTACAGGAAGGTGTACTTTAGTCACTGAAAGGAACAACTCTCCAAAGAGGAACTGTTCTTAAGGCACTGAGTCTCCCACTGCTGGGGATAACAGGGGGAGGGGCATATTACATGCAGGAAAGTGCTCTTCTAGTTAACAGAAGACCCAGGATATCTGATTGAGTTGGATGCATTTGAAGATACCTTCAGACCTTGATTCTATAACATTTGGGAGCATATGTAAGAAGCCAAGAAAGCGAATGTATTATATGAATATAATAATAGAGCCATAACCCCTAATAAAACCCTGTAGTTATAACCTTACAATTTCCCTGGATCTCACCTGGCAGAGGCCTGGTTCCTCTCTGGGACCCCTAGTGTCAATTGTCCAAGGATGATTGAGGGCTGGAAAGTAACACATCTCCGTCCCCAGGACTGGAGAGCAACATGCACCCCATTATAACACAGTGGTCAGCAGGCGGCCACCCTTGCCCACAGTGGTGGAACCTGAGGAAGAACATGGCACTGTGACCTGTGGAAGGATGTCATAAGCTGGCTTCTTGATTTTTAGGTGGTCAGGAGTAAGACAAAGCTGCTAGAGGGGGGAGGACACTTTGCCCTCTGGTTCCCTTTCACTCCTTCGTCTGGCTCTTCTCAAAGACCGGAGATTCAACATAGCACATTTGAAAGTTAATTCTTCCACATTTCTGTGGCGGAAAATAGTCTCATTTTAAGCCCAATGCAGGGAAAGTGTCCCCTTTTACTATTGGCCTGTGACTTAGTGGGTTATTGTCTTTTTGGAGTCCTATTGTTGATTTATTTGCCTGCAAGTTTCTCATGAGCTTCTTGCTTCCCAAGCTCCTATTGTGTTGGGGTTACACCTCATTGCACAGGGCTGGTCAAGGAAATTCAGTTTCCCAAGAAAACAAAATGTTCTCCTGTATGTATTTTTTTCCTTCATTAGAATTAAGTCTCTTGTAATGCCATTTTTAACAAACCAGCAAGCAGATCAGAGAGATAATTGGGTGTGATGGGGAATTGAGGGAAACAAGTAATCGAGGGGTTGAGAACACAGGCTCTAGCTTTAGACTACAGCTGGATTTGCTTCCTGACTCTGTAACATTTACTGTGTTACTTTTCCTAAGTTAACTAACCTTTATGTGCCATGGTTTTCTTATCTCCAAAAGGAAGATAAGAGATTACCTTAGGGTTAGTATTAGGATAAATTAGTATATGCCCACAGCACATAGTTAAGCATTCAATAAAAGTTAGCTCTTATTATTACTATTTTTGAGAGGCTTCTCTCAATATAATATGGTTAACTTTGTGATTTCTGAGAGGCAAGAATCGGCTGTGAACTTACAAGGAAAGACCACAGCAATACAATGTCCTCATAGGAGTTTCATGGGAATTGTGCATATCAATCAAAGACTTCCTTTCCAGGTATAGGTGGTGACTTTTTTGGGTGTGGAGGGTACCAGGGATTGAACTCAGGGATACTTAATCCCTAAGCCACATCCCCAGCCCTATTTTATATTTTATTTAGAGACAGGGTCTCACTGAGTTGCTTAGTACCTCACTGGTTGCTGAGGCTGGCTTTGAATTAGTGATCCTTTGGTGGCCTTACCTATAAAAGCAGTGGCTGAGATTACAGCACCCGGCAAGGTGGTGTCTTTTGACTGAGCAATGAGGCTCTCTTACATGTGCTGGGCTTTACCCTGGTGTTTCTTATGCCCATTTTCCATGTCTTTTGAGGGTTGGAGTCAGTGTTGCAATCAAAGACATGTCTCAGCTCAAGACTGGACCCTGGAGAAAGTCCGTAGCAGGAGCCAGGTCCACACAATCAAACGTTTTCCATGCTCATGACACCCTTGCAGAGTGAATATCTTTAGGGAATCTGACTCTAGAGGCTGAGGAAGGAGGATTGCAAGTTTCAGGTCAACCTGAGCAATTTAGCAAAGCCCTATCAAAATTAAAAATAAATAAATAAATAAAAAGGGCTGGGATGTAACTCAGTGGTGGAGCACCCTGGGTTCAGTTCCCAGCATGGGGTGTATGTGTGTTGGGGTGCTGGAAATAGGGTGCTCTCAAAGTCAAAGAAACCTTGCTTCTTCTCTGACACAAAGGAAGCTTTTTTGGGGCCCTTTAAAGCAGTATGTGGCTCCAGCTTAGATGACGAACTTGCAGCCATGGACCAAGAGGGGAGTGTCCTCAGTATCATTTGCAATCTACTTGCAAACAATCTTATCAGCGATTTCTCCGAACATCCTTCTTGCTTCTCCCTCCACTCAGATCCTGCTTTCCCTCAGGGGCATTCTCTGGAAAGGGCGAGGCTCCCTCCACCCAATGGACCTGGGGAATGCTGCCAGCCAGGGCCAGAGGAGGCAGGATCTATAAAAGACCAGCGCAACTGTCCCCCCCCCCCCGCCCCGCCTGCCTGCCTTCCCGTGCGCTCTCAACCAGCCTCCTGCCCTCCCGCGGCACCAGCGCCATGCTCTGCAAGGTCCTGATCCTCCTGGTCCTGTGCGCCGCGGCTGTGGCGTTCCCCTCGCTGCGCCCAGGTGAGTGCAATGTTGGAGATCTTGGTCTTGGGGAATACGGCTAAAATAATTTTGTGGTGTGTGTGTGTGTGTGGAGAGAGAGAGAGAGAGAGAGAGAGAGAGAGAGAGAGAGAGAGAGAGAGAGAGAGAGAGAGAGAGAGAGAGAGATCTCCCTGGTGAAAAGTGTAAGGTGGTATTGGGTGAAATGTATATGGACTCGTCTGAGGGTCTTAGGTGGGGATGGATGGGCAGCTGAGCTCTGGGCCTGGGTAGCTGAGTGACTAAGTGATGTTTTAAATTGTAGATTTCAATTGGCCTTGGGAAGGTGACCAGGCTGTGCCAGGTAGGGTGAGGCCTGAGATTGGAGCTGCTGAGGTTTCCTAGGTGCCTTTCCCTGCTGGGTGTTAGACATTATTTTAGTTAATTCAGGCTGAAAGTCCTGTGGCAGGAACCTCATTTCATAGTGGAGTACAATCCATTTTGGAGAGATTTAGCAGCCAGCTGGGTCACAGACAGTGGAAATCAGTGGGTCTGGAAAGGAACATGTGAAGCATGTTGAAGAAGGAAAGAAATGGGTGTCTTCCTAAGCAGAGAGAAAGGGAATCTGTCACCCCAAGTTTTCTTGTCCATTTATTTCTGCTTTCAGGCCCATTTCTCAAGAAGAGAAGTGTGTGCTTATTTGTATTAAAATCATCATTCTCCCTGGCCCTCTTCCTCTCAGCTCCTCTTCTGGTGGCTCTGTTTTTGGGAGGCTGGGTTTGGTCTTTAACTGCATTTGGCTGAGGGGTAAAGCAAGGTGAGGACAGTGGAGAACTAGCAATTTGGGCCTCTTGGGCAGCTGTCCACATCTGCCACAGTGACTGCGCATCTGTCTCCACTGCAGCCTCAGGAGACCAGCTTGTTGCCTAAGAGTCCTACTTTGCTATGATGCTTATATGGTTAACAAGCCCCACCATTCAGGACATGCTGTGAAAAGGAGCCATAGATATGGTTCAATTAATTAAATGAAAACATATTAGAAGTTGCCCAGTTTAGAGGCTATCACACTCTTGCTTGTACTTAGCAATAGCCGTTTGCCTTGCTCCTTATCCCCTCTCAGTTTTTGTTTTTAGCTTTCAGGCTCTGGGAAGGACTATAGAGGGACAGTCTTCTGTGCCAGTCTGACCAGTACATTGGACACTATCAAATGCTCCTTTCTGAACCTACCCCCTCAAAGGAGGATGTGTGGAGGCTCTGATCAGTTCCTTGTCATCAGCTGCCCAGGGATTTCCTACCACTGGTAGGATGGAGACTTGTGAGAGACCACGGGGCTTCAGTAGCCACCTTGCATACTATTCTTTCCCCAGAGGAAAGGTCTAGCTGGGAACAGGCAGGCATGGAGGCGGCAGAAACATTCTGCAGGAAGGCACTTGAGCTGCTGTTTTCTTTCTGGCTCCTCTAGAATCAACCACTGACCTACTGGAATTGATCCCTGATCTAGAGTTAACCACTGATGGAGAGGTAACTGAGGATCAAGAGTCAATCACTTACCTAGACGAGACCACAGACCTAGAGTTGACCACAGACATGAACCTGGATATCATGCATATTTCCAGTAAGTGAGAGTCTTGCTTGTTGGACCCCTATTTTCTGCATTTCTAAGAATGCCTGATTTCTTTTTCTATATTGGATTCCCACTATTGGCTAGTGACTACACCGGTGTCTTCCATTTTATTTTCTCAGAATTCAATGTTGACCTTGAAACAGCCACTGCCATCTATTTGGAAGAAGCCAGTGAGGACCCAGGTAAGGATTCCTGTCTCCTAATATGCAGAATTTTCTCCCTGACTCCCTACCTCATTACTTAGGAAAGTCCTGTAGTAGCTTATGTTTGGGGACCAGCTCTGGTGTCTCCTTGGGGTGGACAGATGTGGCGACAGGATGGGGCTAATCACTTCCTTTCCTTTTCAGATGATTATAACACATTTCAGACAATGAGCTTTGTGAGTGAAGATTTTGGTAAGTGTAAATGTCATCTAAATTTAGACAAACAGAATAAAAAGGGATTTAAAGGCTTTGTGAATTAAACAGTGGTCCTATCTGCCCAATCCCTCTCACAACTCATGTTTCTTCATTTTTCTTTCTCCCATTTTGTGAAGGAACCATAGCACTTCAATATCTTCTGTCACTGCCAATAAACTTCAATAGTTTGAAGGATGTGTGAGATTTTTGCTGAAAAAGGACCTTGGGCCTTACCTATAAGAACAGACTTTTAAGGAATCTCGTTGTGTCTACAAATAGCAGCTAACCTGTATTCTAGCACTGCTGTAGGCATATTGAAGGATTGCAGGTAGTAGTTGGATAAGTGCAGAAGATGTTCTTTTGGGGAGATAGAGATGAGATAAAATGGGGTTGGCTGTATGGCTTTAAATTTTTGTTTTTCACAAAACATAACTTAATTGCTTAATAAAGTGGTACTTCAGTATTGTACTCAAACTTCCCTACCTCTAGTTGGTTAATAAGTTAATGATGTCCTATGCCCTGCACTGCATGGAGTAATAGGGAAATTCTCATATTTGACTACAATAAGAAGCAACCTCATGGTCCAGACCTGTGTGGTCACTTCTGAAAGCAGAACCCCACTGGTTTCTACCACTGCCTGTTGAGAAATGATTTCTGACTATGGCAATTACCATCTAAGAAGCTTCTATTTTTAGTAGGAGGAGAGAATCCAGAAGGTTTTAACTTTTTAGGTTAATAAATTTTTGCTGTTCCCAGCACATGTTTTTCCTTTTGATGAGCCAACTGAATTAACAGTTAAGGCCAGAGATTTTTGTTTTATTTACTTTTTCCTTTCATTCTTAGTTTTTGAGGGATTTTTCTCTGGAAAGATTCCAGAACAGAGTCATGAAGTCATACTTCAGTACTCTGTCCTTGTTTTATACCCTTCCCACCCAGATGCCATGTTCAATAAGCTCAATATATGTACTTCTGGCAGATGAAGATATATCCAATTAATGTGGAACTTCTGGTTTTAGACTTTTTTTTTTTGGCACTGGGATTTGAACTGAGGGGAGCTTTTACCACTGAGTTATTACCCTAGCCATTTTTTTTTTTTAGATTAAATTAATCTCACTAAGTTGCTGAGGCTGGCATTGAATTTGTGATTCTCCTGCCTCAGGCTCTCCAAGTCTCTGGGATTATAGGCGTGTGCCTCTGCACCCAGCTACTCTTAGGAACCTGAGTGTGAGGGGAGATGAAACCCTTCACCAATCCTTCTCATGGGGTGCAGGTGCATCCACTTCCACTGGCAGGCATTCAGCATTGGTAGAGTGTCTTGGCAGTTAGGAGAAAGGAGGCTTTTGTCCCAGATTCAATGGAGTCCTACGTGTACTAATGCTACTGTTAAGAGAATTCAGTGTGAGTAATATACCAGGTGAAATTGACTGCAAACTATTTCTTTACTTAATTGCAGACCAGAACAGCACTTTTCCAGAAAGCAATGAGTCCACTTCAGTGTATCTTTGTAAGTTGCTTTTCTCTTATCTCTGATGCCTTTTGAGGGATCTGATACTCCTTTTAATGCCAGTTTTAATCCCTTGGGAAAGGATTCCAAGCTTAATACTTCCTAGATACTGAGATCAGCTACAAAATCTAACAAGGAGGTTGAAGATAACCTCTTTCCTCCAAGATCTTCCACATCCGGTTACTTGGAACATTAGCAACCAACTAGGATAAACAAGGTCTCTTCCTTGAATTTTTTTCCCCCAAGATTTATTCTTCCTGTCTCTTCTGGATGTGAGTTCCTGTGTACTCCATGGAATTTTACCAAATGAGTAGGCTGAAGAAAAGGCATCATGTTACCTGATGCAGAGGACATACCACTGCTTTAAAAATTCTGGGGGCTCTGCATCAGGATGTCCATTTTAATACTTCTCCTCACTCTTGACTTTTTGGAAGTCAATAAAATGGTTTCTTCATGCAATAAAATGGATATCAGGACAGTATGTAAAGTCTCATTTGAAGTACAAGGGGAGGATGGGAGGGTAAGGAGTTACACCTTAAGAAATTAAGTCTCGTGCCCAAGATCACAGTGGTGACAAAAGATGGGTCTGATCTTTTGAGTACTGGGTTATCTAGGTAATTCCTCTGTTGTTGTTGTTATTTTTAATTTAGAAAATGAAGCAAGGTCTCCTTTTGCTGTGACAGTCACTCTGCTATTCAACACTGTCTGAGAAGACTTGAACTTTTGAATCAGCCAACTACTACACTTATTAGATATTGCTTGATTGTAGAAAGCTAGTGAATCATGGCACATGCCCAGCTGAGGAGAAATGGCAAGCACTGGTCTAGGGTGGGTGTTGTGAATTTTACATACAGAAGAGGGGCATTTCTTGGCTCTGTCCTACTTAATACAGATTTAATAAATTTTCATTAGAATTGAATTTTGAGAGTGGTTTATTTTAGGAGGAAAAAAATTGCTTAGTTGCTAATTTCGTTCTTCTTTGATGCTTTATAAAGAGGATCCAATACTTGTCAGGGGCTGCAATAGAGCCTGAAATGAATCTGTGGGAAGTACATTAATTTTCCTATGGCTGCTGTGATAAATTTCCACAAATAGTGACATAAAACAACATGATTTATTGTCCTGTAGTTTTGTAGCTCAGAAGTTTGCAATGGTTCTCACTAGGTAAAGTCTATATGTAGGGGCTGCGTTCCCTTCTGGAGGCTGGGGGCTGGGCGGGAATCCCACTTGTTCTTCCATCTTCAGAGCCAGCAATGGCTAGGGGAGTGTCACATCCCTGGCACACACTGGCCCTTCTGCTTTCCTTCCCACAGCACTTTCCAGAAAGCATGAACATCTCACTCCTGTGCACCCAGTATGTTTCACCCAGGTTCTTTGGAGGTGGAGACAGTTACCAGGATATTTTTTGCAAAAAGATACATAGGAGTTTATGTAAAATTAGTTGGTGTTACACATGTTTGTACTTTGAAGTACAAATGTAAGCTGGGGCCGATGAATCCTTTAGGTGGTGTGGACTTGGGTGGGAGAGAAATGGGTTCTGATTATAAGGGCACAGCTCACTATGAACCTCTTATGAATCCAGCTTCTTTTTGTAACATGAGTCAGTTATACCAAATCAACTTGAAAATCCTTTTCTGTTCTTTAATATGTCATAGCAAATAGCACATTAATGTTTGGAATCACTAACTCTTATAATTATTAACTTATTAGCTTGTCTCAGGAAAAGTCTGTGTTCACCAAGTGATTTTTTTCCCCCTTTGGTGGTGCTGGAGATTGAACCCAGGGGCTTGAGCATGCTAGGCAAGCACTCTACCAAATGAGCTATAGCCCCAGCCCACCAAGTGAATCTTTATACAATAAGCTCTCTCTTTTTATAAATCCCTTTTACAATGAGATTGTAACAGAGCACATTGTATTTTAGGATTCTTTATTCTGTCTCTGTCAAGGCCCTTGTCTCAGGAATTTTCTTCTAAATAGAAAGTAGTTCCAAGTCCTCCATTGATTTCTTTAAATTTCTATTCTGTCAATCACCATTTTTCCTTTTTTATTTCCATTAAAAAAATTTCCTGCAGATTTCAGCACAGAATTTTATGATGGACCATCAGAATGATTTATGAAATTTAGTCAGGAAAAAGAGCTCTCAAAATAGGCACTCAATAGTATCTATCTAGGATAGAAAAGAGATTTCATTTCAAGTTCAAGTGCCTCAACTAAAAGTGGTGTCCTAGAGAATGTTAGGGTGGTGGCGTGCATACGGTGCAAAGAGCTGACCCTGGTGTAAGTGGCACTTGAAGCCCTGGGCTTAAACGAAGTCCCTTAGAACAGTGTGGATTTCAGGAGAAATAAGGCCCTTGAGACAGCCCTGGGGAAACTTAACACGCAGAGCCGAAGGTGAGGAGTGCCAGGCATGTCACTACACTCAACAGCAGCTTCAGGAAAAGCCTACCTGTGGCAGGTAAAGCCTGAGTTGAGAGCTTTTTGTAGGTTTTTCTACAATACATAGGAAATGTTCACAATATTTCTGATTGTACAAATTAGTTGATACTAAAAATTAATTGCACAAAACATAATTAATTACATAATATTTAATATAAAATTTATACAATTTATATGACAATGTAAACATTGTATACATTTTGACAATGGTGCAGACTATTCTGTTTCTGTAATCAAGAAACTCCCCAATTTTCAAGGATTTATTTTACTTAAGACAATTTACATTTCATGTAATTATTGATATGTTAAGGCTTAAGTCTGTCACTTTAATTTATGTTTTTCACTTACTTTATTTTTTCCCTGTTTTCTATGTCTAGGCTTCCTCTGTTACTTGGACTTTTTCTTTTTTTTTCTCAGAATTTCATTTTGGCTTATGTATAGTATCTCCCCCAGCCCTGGTCCTCCTCCTGTATTGGAGATTAAACCCAGAGGTACTCTGTTGTTGAACTACATCCCTGTTATTTTTTCTTTTAAATTTATTTTATTTTATTTAAGTTTTATTTTATTTAAGTTGAAACTCTTGCTGAGTTTCCAAGTGTGGCCTCAAAGTGTGATCCTCTTACCTTAGTGTCCTGAGTTGCTGGGATTATAGGCGTGCGCTACCATACTCCATTTATCTATTGTATTTTTGAGTGCATTTCTTTCTTCTTTTTTTTTTAATCTTTTTTTTTATTATCTATACATGACATTACAATCATCTTGGCAATTCATACATTTGTATCATTGGGGTATAATTTCTCATTTTTCTAATTGTACAGATTGCAGAATCACACTGGTCATAGAGTCACCTATATACATATATCAATCATAATGTCTATTCTATTGAGTGCATTTCTTTATACATAAATCACTTATATAACATATAACTTACAAGTTAAGCTTAAAGTCTACAGCAGTGCTAATCCTACGATGATATAAATATTCTTTATTTGTTATTCAGTATGGTAGTTACTAGAAATGTGACTATTTACTGTTGGAATATGGCTAGTGTGATTGAAAAGCTGAAATTTAAATAATTTTAATTCGTTTTGATTTAAGTAGTGACGCACGTGACACAGCACCGTATTGAACAGTAGATCCAAAGAAAATGGGGCTATGAGTCAGATAAATGGACTAATGGATGGATGCATAATCACACATTGAGGCAGAAATTCAGAAATGAACATGATTCATGCAAGTTTATAACAGAGGAGTGTGGGTTGGAGTTAACTTGGCCAAAAGAGTTAAGTTGGCCAAAGGGAGTGGAGAAGAGCATTCTTAGGTGTGGGAAGAGTGGATGTTTTCTAGAGGGAGGGATCCCTAGGACACAAGAAGGCCACTCTACAACTGAGAATGAAAGGGAAAGACTTCAGGTGTGTCTGGAAAGAGAGATCAAATGTTGTTCCTGGTGGTCACTTTCAGAATTTAGTTTTTTTGGAGGGTGTTTATTTTAAAACTGGGTTAGCAGACAATTTTTTTTCTTTTTTTTGTGGTGCTGGGAACACAACCTGGGATCTTGTAAATGTTAGGAAAGCACTTTACCACTAAGCTGCATCCCAAGCTGTTGGCAGAGGATTTTTGCATGAACACATATGTGGCATGAAAGGCTTTGACTCAGGACTACAGCTTGGAGAATTTGGAGGGAAGAAGGAGTGTTATAGGGTCACTAAGTAGGAAGAACAGTGCAGTAGTGTAGGTGAACATGGCAATGGAGATAAAGTGGGTGGAGTTCAGAGATAGGTAGGAAATTTAGAAAGGGGACAAATTGATATACTTTGTATACAGAATGAGATGGTCAAAGCTATGGCTTGTGTATTGCATGAATGGTTGAATGGCAGTCATTAGAGCTAGGGTTAACAGATTTAGTTTTGTTTGGAAACACTGAGTGGTGCCTTTAGAATATTTAATTAAAGATGTTAAATATATAAAGGTGTGATGTTCAGGGTAGAAATCTTGGCAAAAGATATAATTTTGTGTCCCTGGTACATTGTGTAATAACTGAAGCCATAGGAAAGGGTTTTTCTTTTGGTAGTAGAGAATGAACCCAGTGATGTTTCACTTCTGAATTACATCCCCAGACCTTTTATTTATTATTTTTTTTTAAATTTTGAGGCAAGCTCTTGCAAAGGCTGGCCTCGAATTTGCGATGATCCTCCTGCCTCAGTCTCCTAAGTCTCTGGGATTACAGGTGTGCCACACTATACCCAACTCAGAAAGGATAAGTTTTTCTAGGGAGATAGTATGTAGCAAGAAGAGACAAAACACTAAAACAAAATGAGAAGATTTCACAATTCCTTTGACTAGGTGGAAGCAGATGTGTCTGCAAAGGAAACACAAAGTGTTAGCTCCTGGATGATGGGGACTGACTTTGAATTCATCATTCATCCTTAACTCTTAGAGAATTTTTGATGCAGAAAAGGCACTCAATATTTGATAAGTGAGAGAAGTGAGGAGTGTAGCAACCAGAGAATTAGAACATAAAACAGATACGTGTTCTGGCCAACGACACGCGCTGACGAGATGAGCTGGGTTCAAAAGAGCTGGCTGCAATATTAAGAAAAGGGTGAAAAAGCACAGATTACAGAAGTACTTTTCTTATCGAGGGCCAGACTGCTCTGTGACCTCAAGGGTCCTCCTTCACGCTGGAAGGCAAGAGAGTGTACACCCGGAATCTATTTATAGGGAAAAGGATTTTTGATAGAATATTCTACACCAAATAAGGCAGGGGATAATGTTTCAAAGGGGGTTGCCAAATCCCATTGAGTGATGCTCAAGTCCAGAGCTGAAGCAAACTTCTCTGCCAATCAAGGTGGAGGCCACTTGCTTCACATAGCCCTGGGTCTGCGATGCCAGATCAAACACCCCCTTTACTCAAGGCTGAGAGAGGATGCTTAGCTCATGGGCAGGGCAGCCTCCCACAGCATGTGGTATCTTGGAAACAAAGAAAAGAGAGGGTTCTTTTCCTTTTCCTTCTCCTTTAAATTTTTTTTTTTTTTTGGTATTGGGGATTGATTTCAAGGGTCCTTAACCTCTGAGCTGCATCCCCAGCCCTATATATTTTTTATTCAGAGACAGGACCTTACTGAGTTACTTAGGGCCTCACCAAGTTGCTGAAGCTGGTTTTGAACTTAGAAAAGGTGAACTAGAGAGGTTCTAGACTGGGAAAAACTGCCAAAGACAGGGTGTGATTAAAATATTATTCTAAAAATGTAGGAATGAGAGCCTAAAGTTGTCACACTATTTTCTTGTAGTTTTTTTTTTTTCTTTAGATACCAAGGATTGAAGCACGGTGTGCCTAACCATTGAGCCATATCCTCAGCCCTTTTTATGTTTTATTTTGAGACAGAGTCTTGTTAAGTTGCTTAGGGTCTTGCTAAATTACTGAGCCTGGCTTTGAACTTGTGATCCCTCTGCCTCAGCCTTCTGAGCCCCTGTGTAAGGATTCTGGCTGTGGAAATGTACAAAGCAGTGTTCCTCTGGTGAGCAAACTTCTGGAGGGTAACAGGCACCCTGTTTCCCATGGTTGGAATATTCTGCAGTTTCTCCCAGGAACTAATAAGATGACTAATACATTGCTCAATGTCTAGCTGGTAATGTCCTTCATGAGGAGGCTCTGGCTAGAGTCTTAGCCTTGACACGAATCTCAAACACTCATCTTTTGGGAATAAAGAAACTCTCTTGTTAGACAACACAATTATGTCACTGCACCCTAACCTGCCTGCATAATAGTAACTTTATACAATGACAATATGTACTAATGATGCCAATGACCTAATGTAACCTATGGATATAAATAAAGCTGGCAACTCGGATGAGCACCCCTTTTACTTTGCCCCTGCGCTTTGATTATGTCTCTTTTTGTTTTTCTTTATACCCCTGGGATTATAGATGTGCCCTGCTGTGCCCAGCTCTTGTAATCTTGTAATTTTGGTTTCCCTGACCTCTTTTGGTAGGTTTGATTTGCTTAATTTAACAAACAGGACACTAAAATGGAAGGGGTTGACCAAGCTGAAACCAAAACAGAGAGCATGTGTAGGACAGCACAAAGCAGCACCCCTTGCTCAGTACCCAACAATGTCAGATGTCCTAAAATCTCCCTTCCCACAAAAATCATGCATTGCATGTTCTGGAAAACATGAGAACATATAAGTTCTGGTCCACAGCTTGCTCCTTACCACTCTCCTGTGGAGTCCTTTCCTCTAAGTATCTCAGAACCCCTTACAAATTAACAATCCTTTGTCTCCCATGAATTTAGAAACTTTCTGTTCTGAGATCACCAGGGTTCCTTGCCTGCACATCTCAATTAAGCTCCTTTCTGCCTGGCTACATCTGGTATCGGAGTTTCTATTGGCATGCCCCAGAGACAACCAGCACCTAGCACCTGCAGGGTGAGGAGAACAAGGCAATTGAGGGAAAGCCTAGACAATGAACTGAGTGTCCAAGCTCCTACCTGAACAGTGCCAGCAGTGAGCATTCTACTTGAAGATCAGGAGACGGAAGGGTCCTTCTGAAGGATCAGAGCATGTGGAGATCCTCAACAGAACAGCTTCTAGGCTGCCAGATCACTTTACTGGTCTCCAAAACTCAGTTCTAACTTCAGAGTTTTCTGATTCTCGTGTCTAACTCCTAAGCATGAACAGAAAGCAAAAGATCGCTACATATTTGAAGAAAATCTCCAATACATTACTATCAAAGAAACAGAAAAAAGGGGGTTCATAGGGGAAGATGATATGAGAAGAATAAAGTTAAGAAAGGATAATAACTGGGTGCAGTTATTATCAGGCTTGTAATTCTAGCTATTGGGGAGGCTGAAGCATTAAGATTGCAAGTTTGAGGCCAGCCTGGACTACTTGGCAAAACACTGTCTCAAAATAAAATTGAAAGAAAGCAAACAAGCAAGCAAGCAAACAAACAAACAACAAAAGGTTGGGAATGTAGCTCATTGGTAGAGTACCCCTGGTACTGTGAAAAAAAAAATGATAATACTTTGTGAGGGATAAGATTGGATATTGCATCTTGTTTTTTTGTTTTTGGTACCAGGGATTGAATTTGGGGGTGTTTAACCACTGAGCCACATCCTCAGGCCTTTTAAAAAAATATTTTATTTAGAAATAGGGTCTTGCTGAGTTGTTTAAGGCCTTGCTGAATTGCTGAGGCTGACTTTGAACTCATGATTCTCCTGTCTCAGCCTCCCAAGCCACTGGGATTACAGGCACATGCCACTGCCCCTAGCTGGATCCTGTATCTTTGAAGTAAGGACAGGATGCTATTAAATAAAGGATGAAACACACACACACACACACACACACACACACACACACAAACACACATTGGAAATTATAAACGAATGATGATCAGTTCTAGCAGATGAAGTTAAGAAACTCCACCATAAAATTGAACAGAAAGGCAAGGAGTTATTCTATAGGTGAGAAAAAAAAATTTAACTAACATGAATTTCAGACCAAAAAAAAAAAAAAAAATCCAGAATATACTGGGAAAGAAATGACCAATAAAGCACTACATTTCATGATGTATTCAGTGCGAAGTCTCCATATTGACACTTACCATTTGTAGCTAGTACCTAGTGTGGCAATACAAAAGGAGGCTCACATTCTCTCTCTAAATATTGACAAGTTGTAAACCAAGCTAGTTGCTAGCTAGTTACTAGGTTACACCCAAGACCTGCAGACTGTTTCTAGGAGATTGCTCTCTGACTAAGTCTAGACTAAAAGGAGCCTTGTGTTTCCCTGAACCACTCTGACCCATGCTGAGGTGTGAGAAGGGGAGGGGGCTGGGTATTTTGCTAGGATAGGAGGTTGGGCCCCAGTACTGATCTGGCCAACCTCCTGAGAGCCTGCATGGCAAATTTTCCTCTCTTGCACCTCCCTTCTGATTTAGGATTTCTAGGAGTTTCTAAGCACTCCTTAAAACCACACCCACTGAACACAGGAGTGCAGGGAGTGCAGCTGAGTTGGGGGTGGACGAACCTGTCGCCCTAGATGTGCTCTTTATTTGATTTCAGGAAACTCACCCATTTCTTACCCCTCTGGTGCCCTAGGACAGAAGGTACATTCTTTCTGTACATTCTTATCTTGCATCTTCAGGCTTGTAGGGCTATAGTTCAGCCTACAGCACTCTATCATAATTCTTGCTTTTTAAATTCCCTTGATGCACTTTAAAAATATCTACTAATGAGAGTAAAAGGAATAAGCCATCTTTTGGTTTTGGTGTTTATGTGGTCCCCTTCTAAAGTGCAGAGTGCAGGGAAGGGCCCATCTTGGAATTCTGAGTGCCCAGCACAATACATAGAGTAGACCCACATCAATGTATATATCAGATTACACGATGTTCTCCATTTCCATCCACTTACCAACAAAGGCTATATTTTCATTCTTATTTATGGCTAAGACTCTATTATATATGTATACTGAAGGATGTGCAAAATAGGCCCCAGGGAACTTCCCTTATCTAGGACTGTTCCCCTACCTGCCCTCCTGCTATGTGTGTGGGGACATCCCAGTGGTTAATTGGAGCTTTTGTCATTGAAGCAGGATAAAATAGGAGCTCAGGCCTCAGCAGGAAGGAAGGCAGGAAGGCTAAATGGGGAAAGCACACACATAGGAATATTCACCTGGCCTCTGCCTATAGCTGAACTGTCTGTCTTCAGTACTGAACCCCCATGATCTCTATCTACACTCTTTGAAGGACATGGAAAATAACAATCCCCAAGGAGAAAGGGAGAGTAATGGGCTCTGAACTGTTGCAACTTTCCTTATGTACAACCATTCCCCTGACTGCCCAAGGTCTCCCTCCAGCTATAACCAACACATTTCCTGCCAGGACTCAGCCCCTCTAAATCCTATAAAACTCAGACCTTTATTGTAGCCAGTTGCCATTTTTCCCTCTTGAAAATGCTTAATTAAGCATTGCCGGTCCACTGAGGCCTGCCTCCATTTTCTTTTTCTTTCTGCATTCTCTTTCATATACCATCGTTCATTCATTTCTTTCTTTCCTTTTTTATTTTGGTACAGGGATAGAACTCAAAGGTGCTTACCCACTGAGCCACATCCCCATTCCTGTTTTACTTTTTTATTTTTGAGACAGGTTATGGCTAAGTTACTTAGGGCCTCATTAAATTGCTGAGGCTAGCCTCGAACATGTGATACTCCAGCCTAGACTCCCATGTTGCTGGGATTATAGGCAAGTGCCACCACACCTGGCTATACCACAATTTCTTAATCCATTCATCTATTGATGGGCATCTGAGTTGATTGTATAAGGTAGTTACTGTGAATTGTGCTGCTATAAACATTGAAGTGAGTATATTGTTATAGTATGTTGATTTTAGAACTCCTGTACTCCTATACTATTCTTTCCTAAAATAATTATAAGGAAGTTGTGAAGGCAATCTCTGCTGTGTTTTTGAAAATGTGTTTTCTCTTTAATCATCATCCTTTAAGGCAGCCACTATCATTATCATTATTATTCTCATTTTATAGGTGAAGAAACTAGACTCTGAGAGTTTTATGTAGTTTTGCTTCAAGTTCGGAGCTAGCAAGAAAAAAAAAAAGACTTAGGGCTTAAATTCAAGCATGAAGGATTGATTCCATATTCTTTGCCTCTTAAAATCCACCCAGATGCCTCTTTTATGAAATCCATTTAGGCTTTCATAAAAAAAAATGGTAGGTACATGTAGGGAGGATGATGTTTGAGCAAAAATAAAAAAGGAAAAACAGAGTATTTTGTGTTCAAGGTAAATGAGGACTAGAACTACATTCATTTCTCTAGAAATCAAGATCAGTGATTTGGTAAATGTTAAGAACTCCTCAGTTTCTGCAACTTTCTCACATTTGTTTTATTTTTGTTGTTTCCCTAAAATTACTTGATATCAGTAAGAGATCTGAAAATAAGGAAACAGTTTGCATTTGTGCTATAGAATCAAGGGAAGGGAGAGTGGGAGAGAACACTGGATGTCTTTCACCAGTAGCTGGTTTGTGGATAAAGGAGGGGGAAAGGCTTCTGGAAGCAGCCATAGAGAAGGGGTCCTGGATGTTCTCATACTGTATCCATGGTTCTCAAATTCCAGACCTTCCAACAGAAAGAGACAGCAACCAGAAATGGCATACTGCTTATTTTATTGGTGTACTGAAGATACAGTTATGATCCTATTGTTCCAAGGCATGACTTTCTGAAGGACATCATCATCTCCCTTACTTTCTGAAACAAATAGGGAAAGTTACAGAGGAGACATGATATTCAGGCAGTTTCTATACTTCTCTGGTGCCGCTGAGGTAGAGTAGTGAGAGCCTGAGTCCTTTCCCCTTCTCTTTCCACCTTTTCCTTCCTAATTTCTTCTTGTATATTCTGGCTATGCACCTAACAGATAATGTGCTTTAAAATGTTTATTTTGAGAAGAAGGAAAAAATATTTTTCTTAGGTTATTATTATTATTATTATTGGTACTAATGTCTGAACCTAGGGGTGTTCCCTTCCACTAAGTTACATTCGTACTCCTTTTTAATTTTTATATTGAGATAAGGTCTTGGTAAGTTGTTGAGACAGGAGGCTGAGACAGGAGGATTACAGGTGTGCACTACTGAGTTGAACTGAGCATACAGTAATTTAAAGATAAGTATTAAAGAATCCTGTATAATAGTTGGCAGCATTATGTTAAGGAATCGTTTAGGAGAGATACTTGTTCTGAAAGTCGTGCTATGAGACAGAACTGAGCAATGAGTGATTAGGTAGAAACATGAGATGAGACGTCATTGAGTCTGAGCAAGAGGGTAGAGGACCAAAGGGAGAACATTGCTCTACTTCTGCAATGCAGCATAATTTAAGAGAGAAAATCATTATGAAAAAGAATTTGGAGACAGTGTTCCTCAAAATCAGAATTACCTTGGAGAGCTGATTAAAACATCAAGGTCTTCCTATACTCGCCCAGAATATCTGAATCTAAATCTTTGAAATGGGGTCTAGGACTATGTAGTTTCAGCATGTTTCCAGTTAATTCATTTGTACACTATAGTTTGATAAATGTAGGAGTTAGGGTCTTTTATGGAGAGTACATTTGAATCATACCTGTCATTGACATTTTGTTTACTGAGGTTGTTGGCCTTGGGGAGGTCCTTGTGGTCTGCTCCCTTGGGAAGAGCGTGGTAGTCCCTGTTGGTTACCAGGACGAGGAGGGTGAGAATGCCACTGCTGGCCTCCTTGTGGTATTGGTCCTCGTTGGGGTCCAGGAAAAGGAAGGTGGTGTCGCTGCTGATGTCCTCTGTGTTGAGGTGGTCTGTGTTTGTGTCCAGGACAAGCAGGGCGAGGATGCTGTTGATTGCCTTCTTGTGGTGGTGGTCCCAGCTGTAAACCACCATCTTCATCTTCATCCCCATCATCAGCAGGGGGTCTGGGTGGGTATCCTCCAGGAGGTGGTGTCGGAGACTCTTGAAGAGGGCTCTGGCTTGAATCCTCAACTTCTGTGTGGGTGCAGCACAAGAACAGAAGAGCATATGATGCAAGACTCTTCTTTCTCTTTACCTCTCTGACCTCATCACACAGTTCCTTTTTCCCAGAACCTGTCTTTCAACTGCCAACATCCCTCATGCCTTATGCTTCCCTGTGCTTGGCTACCCTTAATCCATACTGATATTAAGAGTATGTGGCCTTAAATTTGGCAAAAAACAAGGTTTTGGATGCCTTAGATTTCACAGAAGAAATCTCCCAAAGCAGAAAGGGAACAAAGGAAAGGACTATTGTTAGTTATGTTGCCAGTTATAGTTCAGGACAGTGTAATAACTTACTGCTTATGAATTCAAGTCTGGGCTCCAGACCCCTGTGTTAAATAAAACTAGAGGTAGCTGCTCAGGGCCCTAGACCCAGGCAGAGAGATACTAAGGGAAAGGGGAGAAAGACAAATGAAGGTCCACACAGGATTCAATGATTTCCTGTGACACTTTTTTTTTTTTAATCAGTGACAGGGACACAACTGAGTGGAGAAACATAGAGAAAAGGTCCACATACGCTTATTTCTGTGCATTTTACCATGAAACCATATGATTCTAGAGGGAAATACTGGGGAAGAAGGAATCCCTTGAACCACTCTTAGTACTATGGAGGAGTCAGAATTGGACCATTCCTCATTGGTGCATCAGCTCTGAGCAGTCATTTCACTGTGGGAGAACATCAGAAAACTACTCTTTTAGCCATCCAAGAACCCTGTTACTCGAGTCCATGTCCCTGCTGATGGTTCTGAGAATCAAGATTGGGGACAGTTTATCTACATCTGTAGGGGAACCAACATTTGTTAAATGCTAAAATAAAAATGCTGATAATAAGACATCATATAACTAAAACATTCCCAAGAAAATGGAGAAACAGGAAGTTCATTAAGGATGAATTGGGCCTTACCTGATACTAAGTAGGAAAAGTCTTCATAGCTGACCTCTAGGAAATGAAGCACAGGATAAGTGAAAAGTTAATCACCAATCTCTCAGAGCTCACAAGAGTCACATGGGGAAAGGTGACTTGCAACCACAAGCTGTATAGCCCCTAAGTGAACTGTTAACCTCTCCCTGTGCTGCTGTTGGAAAAGGAGGAAGACATGAGGGACTACTGCGTTCTTGCTGTGCTGAATCTCAGCCTCCTGCTCTAAATAAGAAACAAACAAACAAACAAACAAATAAGCAGCAAGTTTTTTTTTTGTCCCCCTTAGATTCCCTTAAAACTTACTGCTAATTGTTCTTAAGCATTCTGGGCATTTCAATGTTACGTTTTAATATAATTTTACCTTTTTTCTTCATTAAATCCTTTGCTTCTTTTCACATCCTTTCTGTTTTTCAATCACTATGATAAACACCTGCATAAAACAATTTAAAGGAGGATAGATTTGTTTTGAGTCCTTGTTTCAGAGCTTTTCATCCATAGTCAGCTGGTTTCATTACTTTGGTACTGAGGTTAGACAGGACATCGTGGAGGAAGAGTGTGATGGCTGAACTCTTCAGGTGTGAGTGTGTGTTGGGGTGAGTGGGGGATGGGGAGAAAATGAGAAAGAGCTTGAGCTCACAAACTTTTTTAAGAGAGAAATCCAACAGTAAACATTTAGGTACAAGGTCACATATACTACTTTATAGTATATTGAAATAATGAATGTGGGTTGGAGTAAAATGCATAAATTAGGCCCTAATATTTCTATCTCTCCAGGTAGAATGAGTCAGCTATATTATCTGGTTCTCAGTCTCTGAAGCAGCTCCTATGCATGCTAATCTTCCTCTGTCATGTAAGGCTACTAGTGCACACTGTCTAGTTCGATTACAAAAATGTCTTCACAACTGGGCTTCCCTCTACCAGTCTTCCCATCCTTTCATGCATCCTTTGCAGCACAGGGAGCTGTTTCTACAAATGCAAAACTTACCTGAACATTCCTCTGGTCATAAATTTTTTATGGCATTCCCACTGTACATTAAATAATAAGGCCTTGATGTGGAATGAGGACATAATTGGTCTTGCTCTTGTTATGAACTCTAGAGTCCACTCTTCCCTCTCATCTCCTGTACTCCCTCCTCCCCTCCCTCTCTGCAATGTGGTTTCCCAAGTCCAAGGAGAGTCCAATCACATCCTTCCCCCTACTTATACCTTCATTTGAGCTCTGAGCTGAGCTCAGGGCCAGCAAGGCTGCTGCAAGCAGGACCACCAGCATCTTGGAGGAGGCTCTGAAGTCGCTCCCAAGTCTGTGCTGGGGAAAGTTGGTCAGCTCCCTTTATAAGGAGAAGAGAAACAATGGTGCCTTTGGGCTCCATCCTGGGTGAACTCACAGCTGACACACTCGGTTGGATGCCTTGCATCCCTCACTTCTCTTTGGGATCTCAGCCCAACAGGATGGGTGGGGAGGAGATTATGATTTTTGATAAAATTCAACATCCTTTCATCATTAAACAAACAAACAAACAAAAAACCCTCCAAGTTAGGTAGAGATGAAATACACCTTAACACAATAAAAAGCCATGTTTGACAAATCCATAGGCAACATCATAGTGAACAGGGGAAAAATCTACAATAATTTCTTCTAAGATCACTAATAAGACAAGGATGTTTACTTTCTGCATTCCCCTCACTTTTCTTTTTGGTACTGGGGATTGAACCCAGGGCCTCATGAATGCTGGGCAAGTGCCCTACAGCTGAGCTAAATTCCCAACCCTTCACTTTCACTGCTCTCATTAATGTAATATTAAAATTTTATCCAGAGCAATAAAACAAGATAAATAAATATAAAAAGCATATAAATAGGAGGAATTCATTTTATTCCTGACATTATTTTATTCGTAGAAAACCCTAAAGACTCCACCAAAACGCTGGTAGAATTAATAAATGAATTCAGTAAATTTTCAGACTACAAAATCAACATAGGAAAATCAGTAATATCCTAATACATCAACAACGAACTTGTGCAGAAACAGACCAATAAAGCTATCCCTCCTGCAATAGTTACAAAAAATACTTAGGGATATATTCAATCAAGATAGTGGTAATATCTATAATGAAAATTTCAGTGATGAAAGAATTTGGAGAGGAAACACACACACACACACACACACACACACACACCATGAAAGACATCCCGTGATCTATAGATTCAATGCAATCTCCGTCCAAATATAAATATCATTCTTCACAAAAATAGAAAACACCATTCCTAGAATTCACATAGAATCATAAAGACCCCATATAGCAACAACAAAAAATTATGAACAATAAGAATGAAGCAGGATTTCAAAACATACTACCAAAGCTGTAGTAACTAAACAGCATGGTATTAGCATAAAAACTGATAAATATGCCAATGGAACTGAATAGAGAGAACCCAGAAATAAATCCATGCACTGATATAGTCAACTGATTTTTGACATAGGTGCCAAAAACACACATTGTAGAAAGGAAAGTCTTTTCAATAAATTGTGCTGAAAAAGCTGTATATCAACATGCATAAGAATGAGGATACCTTGCATACAGAAATCAATTAAGACTTGGTCAAGCTCCTTCTAAAACTACCATGAAGCTTATAGAAAGGGACATACAAGAGGTAGTTGAAAACACTGGGTTAGGCAGTGATATATTTTTTTTTATAAGACCCTGAAAGCAGAAGCAACAAAGCAAAAAAATAGACATCTGTGATTATATCAAACTAACGGGCTTCTGCACAGGAAAAGAAAAACTGAGTTACACTGACCAGTGTAACTCCACATCATGTACAAACACAAAAATGGGAAGTTATACTCCACGTAAGTATGATATGTCAAAGTATATTCTCTCAATATCTACATTCTATATACATTCATGTATAACTAAAAAGAACAAATAAAAAAAAAACAAATTTTAGACTGGGGCAGGAAAGAACTGAGTGAAGAAGCAACCTGCAGGATAGGAGAAAACACTTGCAAACTATCTCTCCAAGAAGGGATTAATATTCAGAATACACAAGAAACTAAAAAAACTCAACAACAAACCACCTCCAAATAACCCAATTAAAAGTGGGCAAATGCTCTGAATAGATGTGTCTTTTTTTTTTTTTTTTTTTTTTAATTTTTTATTGTGGGTTGTTCAAAACATTACAAATTTCTTGACATATCATATTCCACACTTTGATTCAAGTGGGTTATGAACTCCCACCTTCACCCCATACACAGATTGCAGAATCACATCAGTTACACATCCATTGATTTACAAATTGCCATACTAGTGTCTGTTGTGCTCCACTGCCTTTCCCATCCTCCACCCTCCCCCCTCCCCACCTCTCCCCTCCCCTCCCCTCCTCTCTCTCTACCTCCTCCACTGTATAACCCTGAGGGTCTCCTTCCATTACCATGCAATTTCCCTTCTCTCTCCCTTTCCCTCCCACCTCTCATCCCTGTTAAATGTTAATCTTCTTCTCCTGCTCTTCGTCCCTACACTGTTCTTAGTTACTCTCCTTATATCAAAGAAGACATTTGGCATTTGTTTTTTAGGGATTGGCTAGCTTCACTTAGCATAATCTGCTCTAATGCCATCCATTTCCCTGTAAATTCTATGATTTTGTCATTTTTTAATGCAGAGTAATACTCCATTGTGTATAAATGCCACATTTTTTTTATCCATTCGTCTATTGAAGGGCATCTAGGTTGGTTCCACAGTCTTGCTATTGTGAACTGTGCTGCTATGAACATCGATGTAGCAGTGTCCCTGTAGCATGCTCTTTTTAGGTCTTTAGGGAATAGACCCAGAAGGGGAATAGCTGGGTCAAATGGTGGCTCCATTCCCAGCTTTCCAAGAAATCTCCATACTGCTTTCCAAATTGGCTGCACCAATCTGCAGTCCCACCAGCAATGTACAAGTGTACCCTTTTCCCCACATCCTCGCCAGCACTTGTTGTTGTTTGACTTCCTAATGGCTGCCAATCTTACTGGAGTGAGATGGTATCTTAGGGTGGTTTTGATTTGCATTTCTCTGACAGCTAGAGATGTTGAGCATTTTTTCATGTACTTGTTGATTGACTGTATGTCCTCCTCTGAGAAGTGTCTGTTCAGGTCCTTGGCCCATTTGTTGATTGGGTTGTTTGTTTTCTTATTGTCTAATTTTTTGAGTTCTTTGTATACTCTGGATATTAGGGCTCTATCTGAAGTGTGAGGAGTAAAGATTTGTTCCCAGGGTGTAGGCTCCCTATTTACCTCTCTTATTGTTTCTTTTGCTGAGAAAAAACTTTTTAGTTTGAGTAAGTCCCATTTGTTGATTCTAGTTATTAACTTTTGTGCTATGGGTGTCCTATTGAGGAATTTGGAGCCCGACCCCACCGACTGTAGATCGTAGCCAACTTTTTCTTCTATCAGACGGCGCGTCTCTGATTTGATATCAAGCTCCTTGATCCATTTTGAATTCACTTTTGTGCATGGCGAGAGGAAGGGATTCAGTTTCATTTTGTTGCATATGGATTTCCAGTTTTCCCAGCACCATTTGTTGAAGATGCTATCCTTCCTCCATTGCATGCTTTTAGCCCCTTTATCAAATATAAGATAGTTGTAGTTTTGTGGATTGGTTTCTGTGTCCTCTATTCTGTACCATTGGTCCACCCGCCTGTTTTGGTACCAGTACCATGCTGTTTTTGTTACTATTGCTCTGTAGTATAGTTTGAAGTCTGGTATCGCTATACCGCCTGATTCACACTTCCTGCTTAGCATTGTTTTTGCTATTCTGGGTCTTTTATTTTTCCATATGAATTTCATGATTGCTTTCTCTATTTCTACAAGAAATGCCGATGGGATTTTGATTGGCATTGCATTAAACCTATAGAGAACTTTTGGTAATATCGCCATTTTGATGATGTTAGTTCTGCCTATCCATGAACAGGGTATATTTTTCCATCTTCTAAGATCTTCTTCTATTTCTCTCTTTAGGGTTCTGTAGTTTTCATTGTATAAGTCTTTCACCTCTTTTGTTAGGTTGATTCCCAAGTATTTTATTTTTTTTGAAGATATTTTGAATGGAGTGGTTGTCCTCATTTCCAATTCAGAGGATTTGTCGCTGATATACAGGAATGCCTTTGATTTATGTGTGTTGATTTTATATCCTGCCACTTTGCTGAATTCATTTATTAGCTCTAATAGTTTCTTTGTAGAGCCTTTTGGGTCTGCTAGGTATAGAATCATATCATCTGCAAATAGTGATAATTTAAGTTCTTCTTTTCCTATTTTGATGCCTTTAATTTCTTTCGTCTGTCTAATTGCTCTGGCCAGTGTTTCGAGAACTATGTTGAACAGAAGTGGAGAGAGAGGGCATCCCTGTCTAGTTCCAGATTTTAGAGGGAATGCCTTCAGTTTTTCTCCATTCAGAATGATGCTAGCCTGAGGCTTAGCATAGATTGCTTTTACAATATTGAGGTATGTTCCTGTTATCCCTAGTTTTTCTAGAGTTTTGAACATAAAGGGATGCTGTACTTTGTCAAATGCTTTTTCCGCATCTATCGAGATGATCATATGGTTCTTATTTTTAAGTCTATTGATGTGGTGAATAACATTTATTGATTTCCGTATATTGAAGCAGCCTTGCATCCCAGGGATGAATCCTACTTGATCATGGTGTACAATTTTTTTGATATGTTTTTGTATCCGATTCGCCAGAATTTTATTGAGGATTTTTGCATCTAGGTTCATTAGAGATATTGGTCTGTAGTTTTCTTTCTTTGAAGTGTCTTTGTCTGGTTTAGGTATCAGGGTGATGTTGGCCTCATAGAATGAATTTGGAAGTTCTCCCTCCTTTTCTATTTCCTGAAGTAGCTTGAAAAGTATTGGTATTAGTTCTTCTTTAAAGGTTTTGTAAAATTCTGCTGTATACCCATCTGGACCTGGGCTTTTCTTAGTTGGTAGTCTTTTTATGGTTTCTTCTATTTCCTCAATTGATATTGGTCTGTTTAGGTTTTCTATATCCTCCTGACTCAATCTGGGCAGATCATATGACTTAAGAAATTTATCTATGCCTTCACTATCTTCTAATTTATTGGAGTATAAGGATTCAAAATAATTTTTGATTATCTTCTGTATTTCTGAAGTGTCTGTTGTGATATTGCCTTTTTCATCCCGTATGCTAGTAATTTGAGTTCTCTCTCTTCTTCTCTTCGCTAGCATCGCTAAGGGTCTGTCGATTTTGTTTATTTTTTCAAAGAACCAACTTTTAGTTTTGTCAATTTTTTCAATTGTTTCTTTTGTTTCGATTTCATTAATTTCAGCTCTGATTTTAATTATTTCTTGCCTTCTACTTCTTTTGCTGTTGTTTTGCTCTTCATTTTCCAGGATTTTGAGATGAAGTATGAGATCATTTATTTGTTGGTTTTTTCTTTTTTTAAGGAATGAACTCCAAGCAATGAATTTTCCTCTTAGAACTGCTTTCAATGTGTCCCATAGATTCCGATATGTTGTGTCTGTGTTTTCATTTATCTCTAAGAATTTTTTGATTTCCTTCTTGATGTCTTCTATAACCCATTGATCGTTCAGTAACCTATTGTTCATTCTCCAAGTGATGTATGCTTTTTCCTTCCTTCTTTTATCGTTGATTTTCAGTTTCATTCCATTATGATCAGATAAGATGCATGGTATTATCTCTACTCCTTTATATTGTCTAAGAGTTTCCCTGTGACATAATATATGATCTATTTTTGAGAAGGATCCATGTGCTGCTGAGAAAAAAGTGTAACTGCTTGATGTTGGGTGGTATATTCTATATATGTCAATTAGGTCTAGGTTATTAATAGTGTTATTGAGTTCTATAGTTTCCTTATTCAACTTTTGTTTGGAAGATCTGTCCAGTGGCGAGAGAGGTGTGTTGAAGTCTCCCATGATTATGGTATGGTGGTCTATTAGACTCTTGAACTTGAGAAGAGTTTGTTTGACGAATATAGCTGCACCATTGTTTGGGGCATAAATATTTATGATTGTTATGTCTTGTTGGTGTATGGTTCCCTTAAGCAGTATGTAGTGTCCCTCTTTATCTCTTTTGATTAACTTTGGCTTGAAATCTATTTTATTTGATATGAGTATGGACACTCCTGCTTGTTTCCGAAGTCCATATGAGTGATATGATTTTTCCCAACCTTTCACCTTCAGCCTATGTATGTCCTTTCCTATCAAATGCGTCTCCTGTAGGCAGCATATTGTTGGGTCTTGTTTTGTGATCCATTCTACTAGCCTGTGTCTCTTAATTGGTGAGTTTAAGCCATTAACATTTAGGGTTATTATTGAGATATGGGTTGTTCTTCCAGCCATATTTGTTTATTTCTGTTACTAAACATGGTTTGTTTTCCTCTTTGATTATCCCCCCCCCCTTTACTGTCCTACCTCCCACTGTTGGTTTTCATTGTTATTTTCCATTTCCTCTTCCTGTAATGCTTTGGCGAGGATGTTTTGAAGAGATGGTTTTCTAGCTGCGAATTCTTTAAACTTTTGTTTATCGTGGAAGGTTTTAATTTCATCCTCCATCCTGAAGTTTAATTTCGCTGGATACACAATTCTTGGTTGGAACCCATTTTCTTTCAGTGTTTGAAATATGTTATTCCAGGATCTTCTAGCTTTCAGAGTCTGTGTTGACAGATCAGCTGTTATCCTGATTGGCTTACCCCTAAATGTAATCTGCTTCCTTTCTCTTGTAGCTTTTAAAATTCTCTCCTTATTCTGTATGTTGGGCATCTTCATTATAATGTGTCTAGGTGTGGATCTCTTATGATTTTGCACATTCGGCGTCCTGTAGGCTTCTAGGATTTGGGATTCTGTCTCATTCTTCAAGTCTGGGAAGTTTTCTTGTATTATTTCATTGAATAGACTTCTCATTCCTTTGGTTTGGAGCTCTGTACCTTCCTGTATCCCAATGACTCTTAAATTTGGTCTCTTAATGTTATCCCATATTTCTTGGATGTTCTGCTCATGGTTTCTTAACAGTCTTGCTGAGCTGTCTATGTTCTTTTCCAGTTGAAATACTTTGTCTTCATTGTCTGATGTTCTATCTTCTAAGTGTTCTACTCTGCTGGTAGTATTCTCCATTGAGTTTTTAAGTTGGTTTATTGCTTCCTGCATTTCTAGGATTTCTGTTTGTTTGTTTTTTATAACCTCTATCTCCCTGTATAGTTGATCCTTTGCTTCCTGGATTTGTTTGCGTAATTCGTTGTCGAAGTGATCTTTCATTGTCTGATTTTGCTGTTTAATGTCTTCCTTGATACTCCAGATCATCTGAAGCATGTATATCCTGAATTCTTTATCTGACATTCCATCTGCTGCAGCTGTTACCTCTTCTAAAGTTGCGTTGACCTGCATTGCTTGTGGTCCTTTCTTTCCTTGTCTTTTCATACTGCTTGCGTATCTTTCCTGCAGGTGCGGGCGGCGGCTCTGCTCTCTTCTTATTCCAATTGGGGTGTCGTGGTTACCACGCCGGCAGGTCACTGGGCCTGTTCTGGGAGCTGGCGGCGGCTCTGTTCTGCCCCTACTCCAATTGGGGTGACGAGTGTACCACGCCGGCAGGCCACTGGGCCTGATCCGCCGGTCGGTTGCAGGTTTGCCTACCCTGCAGGCGCGGGCGGCGGCTCTACTCTGCCCCTACTGCAAATGGGGTGACGTGTCTGTCGTACCGGCAGGCCACTGGGCCTGTCCCGCTGGTCGGTCGCAGATCTGCCCACCTTTGGGGCACGGGTGGAGGCTCTGCTCTGCCCCTACTCCAATTGGGGTGTCGTGACTACCCCGCCTGCAGGACACTGGGCCTGTTCCTGGCACGGGCGGCGACTCTGCTCTGCCACTACTCCAATTAGGGTGGTGTTTGTACCACGCCGGCAGGCTCCTGGGCCTGATCCGCAGGTCTGTTGTAGGTCTGCCTACCTTGGAGGCGCGGGCGGCGGATCTGCCCTGCCCCTCCTACCACGCCTGCGGACCCCTGGGCCTGATCTACAGGTTGATCACTGGTCTGCTCACCCTGCGGGCACGGGTGGCGGTTCTGCTCCGCCCCCGATTGGGGTCACGTGACCACCACACCGGCAGGGCCTGATCCGGGCGTGGGAGAAGGATCTGCTCTGCCCCTACTCCAGTTGGGGTGACGTGTGTACCACACTGGCAGGCCACTGGGCCTGACCCGCCAGGCTGTCACAGGTCTGTTTACCTTGCACGCTCATTCGTCACAGCGCGAACCGCGGCTCTGCCCTGCCCCTCCTACCACGCCCATGTACCACTGGGTCGCGGGTCTGCCCACCTTGCGGGTGCGGGTGGCGGCTCCGCTCCGCCCCCTCTCCAGTTGGGGTCACGCGGTCACCACGCTGGCAAGCCGCTGGGCCTGCTCCGGGCGCTGGCGGCGGCCCGGCTCCTTCCCTCTGGCTCGACGACAAATTGAGGAGACTCGGGTGACTGTGCCTCACCCCCCCTACCAGGAGACCAACTGCTTATGTCACCACTGGTATTGATGAAGTTCCCTCCTCCGCCGCTTTCTGCAGACATCAGATCTCTGCCATGTTGGTATCCTATGCGAATGGCAGCATTTCGTTCCCCTTGCCGGGCAACCAAAGCACCGGGTGAGTCCTGACCGGCCCTCAGCAGGACCCGGACCGAGAAGCAGTTTCCGCGGGCTCCTAGCCCCGGGCCAGGGAAGTTCCGGGAGCCGGAACTCGGCCACTCCGTGCTCGGTGTAAGCTCCTATAAATGTAAGCTCCAAGAAGCAGTCCCCGCGGGCTCAGTTCCGGGAGCCGTAATTCGGCTGCTTAGTGCTTGTTGTATGCTCTGGTAGGCGCAGGGTCCAAGAAGCAGCCTCCGCAGGCTCAGCAGCCGCTCCGCGCTGGGTATTCACTCCGATAGGATCAGGTTCTAAGAAGCACCCAGGCGCTGAGCCCTAGCAATCTGTCTGCAAGCCGCAGGCGAATTGCAGCCTGAAATTACCTGTTCTATGGCTGAATGAGCTGCGGTCAGTCGAAAACAGCGGTGGAGACGTCAGTTTACCAACATGGTGGCTGCTGGCCTCCTCTGTGGTCTGACCGGTGTGGAGAACCGAGATGGACCGCTTCCTTCCCCCGTCTCGAACCCAGAATTCAGCCCTGAGTACGGTGCTTGCGCGGCTGGCAGAAACTGCAGCGCTGTAACCCTGCGTCTCTATCCGAGCGCACGCTGCAGATTCTAGCCTCGGGCCGATTTGCTGAATAAGCAGTGCGACAAACCTCTCGCGTTTGAGTCCCCGTAGCTGATCCTCGTGCGATGGAAATCCTTCCTCCAGGTTCCGGAGCACCCCACTATTGCTGGAAATTCCTAACAAGATATCCTTTAGCCGTCCTGACTTGTCATACTCCCACACAGTGAAGCAGCACACGGGGGCAATGCACTCCCCTCGCCGCCATCTTTAAACTCCTGAATAGATGTGTCTTAAAAGAAGAAGGACAAATGTATGGAAATGTATGGAACAATTATCAACATCACTAGTCATCAGGAAAATACAAATCAAAACCACAATGAATTAATGCCAACTCCATTAGGATTGCTATCATCAAAAGAATAAAAAATAACAAATGCTTGTTAGGATGTGAAAAAGGGTAATTATAATAATAATTATAATTATAATTCCACTTCTGGTGGAATTATAAATTAGTAGAACCACTATAGAAAACAGTATGAACATTCCCCCTCAAACTAAAAATAGAACTATCCTGTGATCCAGCTATTCTGTTCTACATACCAAAGGAGGGCTGGGGTTGTGGCTCAGAGGTAGAGAGTTTGTCAACCACACATGAGGCACTGGGTTTGATTCTCAGCACCACATAAAAATAAAATAAAATATATCATGTCCACCTATAACTAAAAAAAAAAAAAAAAAGAATGGCGTTTAAAAAAAAAAAAAAAGAGCGCTAGCTCAACTATATACCAAAGGAAATGAAATCAGTATATGGAAGAATTACCTGCACATACACATTTATTGCAGCATTATTTACAATAGCCAAGATATGGAATCAACCAAAATATCTATTGGTAGATAAATGAACAAAGAAAATATCATGTACACACACACACACACACACACGAATATTCAGCTACAAAAAAAGAATGAAGTCCTGTCATCTATGGCAACACGGATGGAACTGGAGGACATTATGTTAAGCAAATTAAACCAAACAAAGAAAGACAAACACATATTCTTGCTCATGTGTGGATAGTAAAAAAGTTGATTTCATAGAGAGCAGAATAGTAGTCACTAGAGGTTAGGAAAGTTAATAGGGAAAAAGTATAAAGAAGGATTGAATATCATATATTAAAATGCTATTATATAGGAGGAATAGGTTCAAATGTTCTATAGTATAGTAGGGTGAATAAAGTGTACAACAATTAATTAACACTTTATAAAAAACTAGTAGGGAGGAATCTGTAGGTTACCAATACAAAGAAAGAATTTCTTTTTATGGACAGAGAAATCCTAACTACCTAGATTTGATCATTACACATTATACACCTGTGTTGAATTGTCAAACTGGACCACATAATATGTACAATTATTTTATGTTAATAAAAAAAGAAAAAAACTCATGAGTGATCTTTCTAATGTGCACTGTTAATCCTCTTTCTTCCTGGCTTAATACTCTGTTGGCATTCCAATGTCCTTAGGTTAAAAGGACAAATTCCTTATCATAGCTTAAAAGATCTTCTAAAAATAAATGGCCCTTTTGCTATTTCTTGCTGAAAAGAATTTGTTCAAGTTATTTTACAAGGCAGACTGTTTCTATCTGCCTTCCTAAGTCTAACAGTACAACCTGCACAATTCTTTTATACTGACTGAATTAAATATAACATGACCATGAATTCATAATCAGAAAGTTATTGTACACCAGGTTGATGGTTAAGTACAGTTTATTTTTGCAACACTGGAAATAATTTTAAGTGAACTAACACTGTTTCTTATTTTAGTAGTCTAACAAATGCAATTTACTATAACAAATGTCTATATTTTCAAGCCTACCAGAGAACTTTCCTTAGAGGTACTAAAAATATTATAGAAAAATCCTTTATTCATTTTAGTAAATAGATATGGGCACAGCTCAAGTTTGTTAGAAGATACAGAAAAAGTTTGAATTTACCTTAAAAATTATTTTTAAATTTCACTAAATTTCTCTGTTTTCTAGTTAAATTTCGTCTATACATAAGTGTTCCTGATTGTCTTAAAAATACCTTTAAATTTTTGTAGGAAAATTTAAATTTAAAAATGCAGTCTCATTTTAATTAGGATCCAAAAAAGGTTTGAGTATTTCACTTTGTCAGATTTGAATTTTCTGCAAAGGTAACAAAGCTTACTATTATTTGAGGTCTTTCATTTACACAGGACCTAAGTCCCTAGGAGGAACTGAGCAAATCTGTATTCATAATTTTGTATTATGTTTCTTAAAGAGGGTGAAGAAAATTCTGTCAACTTTAGGCTTCACAAAACTGGAATCTTTGATTGCTACATTTTTAAATGTACAGAAGTTCTCTTCCCATTTCATTAACTTACTGATGTAAGAGATTCTACCTGGATCTGCTTTTTAGTCCATTCTGATACCCACTACTGTGTCCCTCTGTCAAAAAGACTATCAATCTTCCTGGTTTGGCCATATTCTAGGCCATATTTGTGCCTATTTTTGTTACCTGGGTAAAGAGTTTTCCCTGTTGGATAGATAGGGACCATTTATCTAAGCATCTTTATTCAGCTTCTTTCTTCATTCCTTTGTTTCTTCTTTCCCTTATCACTCCTTCTCTTCTCTCCCCCGCTTTTTCTCCATCTTTCTTTCATTGAAGTATAAATGACATGCAAAAATTGCACAAAATAATGCATGCATCTTGAAGAGTTTTGGCACATGCATATGTCTGTGACACTATCACCATAACCAAGGCTTTAAACATATCCTGTGTTCTCACATCTACTGTGTGGCTTTTTGCTGGAAAGAAGTTATTTCTACTGGGTTTGATACCTCCTCTGATGTCACCAGAAGACACAGGTGTGTTTTTGTTTCCTCTCTCAGGCTTATTTGAGGGTCTGAGACTCTTTCCTGAATGTTTCAAAACTGACAAAGGTTTTGGGGCTAGCTACAGGTTAGAGGTGGCCCTTTTCAGAGGCCAATGAAGTATCTGTCTCCATTTCTCTCCTTTTAGGCATTCTTTTCTGCCTTCAATCCCAGGAAATTTTATCTGTGGCAGGAAACTGTTGCTCTCCAAGAAGTAAAAAAAAAAAAATCTATCTATCTATCTATCTATCTATCTATCTATCTATCTATTTATCTATCTATCTATCATCTATCTATCTATCTATCTTTGGCCAAGATCTGGACCTAAACTATATATATATGTATATAGTTTAGGTCCAGATCTTGGCCAAAGATTAACTTTTTAATTTTTCTTTGTAATTTTTGCAACTTGGAACACCTTCCATAGAAGGAAAACTAGGATTATGGTCAATTAGGGGAGTTGACATTACAGCTAAAAATGTAGAGCTAATTATTTATTATTATTATTACTGGAGATTGAACTCAGGGGCACTTAAAAACAGAGACACATCTCCAGCCCTTTTTTTGTATTTTATTTAGAGACAGGGTCTCACTGAGTTTCTTAGGGCCTTGGTAAGTTGAAGTTGGCTTTGAATTCTCGATCCTCCTGCCTCAGCCTCTGGAATCTCTGGGATTACAGGTATGCACCATCGTGCCAGGCTTAGAGCTAATTATTGCATCAGAAATATCAGGGGAGATGCAAGTGAAGTGTAAGCAACAAGTTCAAACACCTGGATGATCAGAGGTGGATGAGATAAAGAGTAAGGAAACCAAGACTTGAGGTGAGAAAATGGCCAGAGGATATTGAAGCTTGAAGTACCTGGTATACTTCATGAGGAGAGAGCTAATCTGAGGAAGATTCACGTTTTGAGGGATTACAGGAAAGAATGAGAGGTACAGATACTCTTGAAGCTCTTAGGGAAAAGCACAGTGAAAATAAGGACCTCACAAAAATATTGAGGCTCTCAAGATGGTGGAAAAGAGAAAGTCACTTTCCTGCCTGCTCTGTGTGTTGGCAAGCAAGAAAGCAAATAGGCAGCTTCTCAGCAAGATGGATGCAAAAAAAGTTGGAGCGTGGAGGGAGTGGGGGGCTTTACTGGGATTTAATACAAAAGTACAGAGGCAGAATTCAGTATATTTATTGCTTCTTCCCTCTATTCTGTGTCTCTGTTATATTAAAAGTCAAGTGAATGAATTATTAGGGAGAAACACAGTTCTTCAATCTGAAAAACTTCCTTTAGAAAGGACAGAGGTAAACATGGGAGGTACAGAAACTATAACTTTAATGTTAGCTGAAAGTCTGCTCTTTGAGAAAAATGTGTCTTGCAGGAACAATTCCTATCTTTCTCAATATCATGGGTTTTACCCACACTTCTCTTCCTTATATGTTTTTCACATAGTCGTCTGGGAGAACACATCTTTCTTTATAGAGGTTAGTTCTGCTATAGATTCTTGTGGTCTGTGAACTGATACCTTCAAGCTTTAGCTAGGTGCCAAGAAGGATTTGCTGGGTTGTAGAGACTCCAAGAAACAATTCCTGTTAAGAACACAGCTATTATTATTATTAGAGTCACTGCATAAGAGGAAATTTTGTTGTTATCTGTGATAGACTGACAAGACAATTTTTAATTTCTTCTACTAAGTGAAGAGTTATAGGGTCTCCCAGTTTATTCCAACAGGAGACTATTTATCATGTGTAGAAAAACATTGTAAAGAAAAACTGAAAATTCAAAGTGTGTAATATACAAGTAGGAGAACCATTAAAACTTTGAATACATATATTTATATTCCTAGAATTAGATCTATAACATCTTGGGTTATGGAAAACTTGTAGATGTGATTTTAAAGCCAGAAATTTTTGCGACAAGGAAGTTACAGGAAAAATCAGAACATAAGGACAATATTTTAGAACCCCTAACTGCTCCAAATTTTTTTTTGAACAAAATAACAAAAGGGAAAGGAAGAAGGGGTAGATGATGATTTATATCAAAACCACAGGAGAGATGTGGTTGTTTTGTCCAGCTCGCCAAGATTTCTTTCTTTCTTTCTTTTTCTTTTTTGGTTCTAGAGATTGAACTCAGGGGCACTCCATCACTGAACCACATCTCCAGGCCTATTTTTAAATTTTGTTAAAAGACAGAGTTTTCACTGAGTTGCTTAGGACCTTGATAAATTGCTGAGGCTTGCTTTGAACTGTGATCCTCCTGCCTTAGCCTCCCCAGGCGCTGGGATTACATGCATGCAACCACTGCGCCCGGCTAGGATTTCTTTTCTTTTTTAAATATGTTTTTAGTTGTAGATGGACACAAAACCTTTATTTTACTTATTCATTTCTATGTGGTTCCAAGGATCGAACCCAGTGCCTCACACATGCTAGACAAGGGCTCCATCACAGAGCTACAACCTAGCCCTGATAAAAACTTTTGATAAGATGTTTGAATGCTTGTACTGCTGGATCTAGTCATCCAACTATTTTCATCAAAAATTTCCTTTTTAAAATGTAAGTCGGGTTTCTTTCATTTGGAACCAAAAATGATTTTGGTGGGAAAAAAAAGTGCTAATTGCAAAATGTGACCATTAAGATATTTCTTCCAGAAGCAAGTACAAGAGTAGCACACATTTCATGAAACAAGTGGGTGCATTTCTGTCAAATTCCATAAACTTGAACTTTCTAAAAGCTGTAGGATTGGGTGCCAACCCAGGGAAGAATGGGCAGAAACTCATTTTATGCCCCTTTGGGAAGCCATTGTTCTGTCATAGTCCAATAGTATTTAGGAGTACATCCGTAAAGCAGAGTGGAATATAATGGGGGTGAGTTGGCTATTCTTGATACTTATCGGTAATCTTAGTACTCTGTTTTTAAACCAAGTTACACATTAGAATGACCTTAGAAGTAAAAACAAACAAACAAACAAACAAAAAAACACAAAACTTGTGGCTATATCACATCCCCAGAGGGATTCTATTTAATTAGAATAGAAAATGGTTTAGCCAATAGGAATTTAAAACTTAAAACAATTAAAATTTAACATTTTGAAATAATTTCAAACTTACAGAAATGTTGCAAGAATAGTACTTGGAACTCTCATTTTTATGCTTCACTCAGATTAACAAATTTTAAATAATCTATTACATGTTCTTTTTAAATTTCTTTGTATTTATACAAATACACATGCGTTTATACGTGTATATATAATTTTTCTAATCAAGTTGAGTATAAGTGGCATATATTTTGAGCCCTTACTTCATGTTGTTTTTGGTACTGGAGAATGAATCCGGGGATACATAGCCATTGAGAAGCATCGGCAGCCCTTTTTATTTTAGTTTTTACTTGAGACAGGGTCTCATCAAGTTGCTGAGGGCCTCAATAAGTTGTTGAGGCTGGCTTTGAATTTATGATCCTCCTGCCTCAGCCTCCCAAGTCCCATGCCTGGCAAACCTTACTTCATAATACTTCAGTATTTCCTAAGAACCAAAATATTTTATCACGTAGTTTAATGTAGTTATTAAAATCTGAATATTTAACCCTGATAATACATTTTATTTAATATTACATTTCGAAGAGGAAGAAATACACACAAATGGCAATTCATATTTATAAAGAACATGCATAATTTCTTGATAACTAATTAATAACCCAGATAAAAGTATTTGTAATAGAATATCACACACTTTGTGTGTGTGTGCTTTCATTTTAATCTCTGTATCTTTAGGAACATATACAGTTCCTGATATACGCTAGGTGACAGATGAAAGCATAAAGCATAAATATTTAAATAAATATAGGGCTGTAAGTTGTATAATATTTTAGAAGTGTTCATTATATAAATGACTTGGTGTCTCAGTAAAAAAATTATAAACACTTGAATTCAGAAAATTTCATCAAGACTTGCCAAATTAAATTAAGTATATGTTTGTTTCGAGAACAGTAAATACATCTATCAATTTGAGACATAAAGCTGACCATTCATTAGATTTAGTAGATACCAAAATCAGAATTTGGAAAGCCCTCAGTTTCTTCTGTTATTCTATTTTTTTTTAAAGAGAGAGAGAGAGAGAGAGAGAGAGAGAGAGAGAGAGAGAATTTTTTTAATATTTATTTTTTAGTTTTCAGCGGACACAACATCTTTGTTTGTATGTGGTGCTGAGGATCCAACCCGGGCCGCATGCCTGCCAGGTGAGGCGCGCTACCGCTTGAGCCACATCCCCAGCCCTGTTATTCTATTTTTGTTAAGATGAATATTTTCTACAGCCTGAAATTAATTTTCTTATGGCAAAAGATAGGAAGTTAACTTTTTTATTCTACTATGTATGAAGTTCTGTGTTAGGTTTAAAAATTAATTATTCAAGTAATAGTTTAGGCAAAATCAATGCTTCAGTTAGCTTAATCATATTTGAAAGTGTGAACTGAGCCAGTTATGTTGGAAAATAAATTTGAACTTAGTATTCCTTAAACAAAGGATATTGACTATAACCATTAAAAACCATTGTGCCTGAGATTTGATCAAGAAAAAGAAATTGAGCTTTTTACATTGCCTTTTGACACCAATTCCCTGAAATGATGCAAAGCACTTTTAAAAGAACGCTATGAAAAATAAGAGAGGGTGTTAACTGTGGGTTAGAAATTTATGAAAAATTCCTAAAGGTAGAAAGCATTTAGATTAACAAGGGAAACAAGGTGACAGGAAACACAGCTCAATGTGCACTCAGGACAAGACAGCTAAAGAGGTGAGAATGTTTCTGTCTTCCAAGCATGGAATCAGTTCTTACCAGGAGTGGAAGTGGTCCTGTGGAAAAAGTGAGGATGATTGATTGAGATAACTTGCAGTTTTGAGAATCTGGGTCTTCAATACTCTCCCTGCCCTTCTGATGCTGAGCAGCAGGCCTAGTGCATTGGCTTCTAGGTTAAAATGGCGAGTGTGAGTTTTCAGTCCTAACCTTTAAAAGACAGTGTAGTATCTAGATACCTAAAACCACCAGTCCAGAGATGAAGGCATTTGTTTTGCAGACAACGATCATAAATATTTTGGGAAATTGTTTAGAATTAATATACAATTGGTAAACAGAAATGAGTGTGGAAACTCGAAGATCATTGCAGCTTTTGTGAAAATCAGTGAATGGTGAAAGACAACCAGAAATGATTGCTTATCAAAAATTTTAATACTCCTAGGAGGAGGATAGTGACTATTAGAAAATTCTGGAAGGGAATCTAAACCTTGACAGGGTTTACTGAAAAGACTCATTTTCTTATGATTTACTCATTTCCTAATGATTTTGGAAAGCATTAATAAAGAGAAGGGCATGAATATAAAATTTTAAGCTTCTTATCTCAGATTCCAAATTTATTAATGTGGAACTTTTTGCATAAAATGGTGCACAAGGTAGCTGATAGTGCTGTAGAATTGAGAACAGAAATATCCTTTATTCTTCAAGCTTGGACATGCTAGCTAAGCTTAGATTTAAATATTGAAGCAGATCAGAGGAAAGTTCTTCTGCCAAAGGTGGTTACGGTCAACTGTAAGAAACAACGGTTTTTCCAAGGTGTGACATTTCCTTGTTGGGAATAGATGATTTTAGATCTTGTATTTGGGCATATGGTTGAAAGGCTGCAGAAGTAACCAGTATCCACGGCCAGGAGCAGTAGATACCTGACTGCATTGGACCTTGAAGTTGCTGATGTCTTCAAATTAAACCATGTAATAACTGTGGTGTCCTTGGAGCCCATTGAAAACCAAAAAGCAAAAATTGTTCTTTTAAAATAAGCAATGAGGTGCAAATTTTCGGACAACAAAAGTCCTGTAGATTTTAAGTAGGTCCTTCAAAGGATTCTTCTATCACTTCTGTGTTCTCTACTCCAAGAAATATTACACAAGGTTAGTCATTATCATATTAATGTCATTGCCTTGCATGTGAAAGATATGTTTTTTAATGTCTGAGAACAGATAGATTCTTTTTTTTATTTGTCTTCACTATTTTAATAGTTCAACTTACAACATGTCTAGGGTGAATTTACATAAATTTTATATACTATAAATACTACATACTAGTAGGTTCTAAAACTTTCACTTTAAAAAATTAATTAATTAATTAATTTTAATTAGGTATATGTGACAGCAGAATGCATTTTGATTCATTGTACACAATTGCAGCATGACTTTTCATTTCTCTGGTTGTACATAGTATAGAATCGCACCACATGTGAAGTCATACATGTACCTAGGATAATAATGTCCATCTCATTCCACCATCTTCTTACCCCAATACCCCCTCCCCAATAGATAGATTCCTGAGATTGGAAAATTAAAAAAAAAAAAACAGGATGATAAAATATTAATGTCAATAACAACATTAATACTACCACCACCAATTCAATTTCTGAGAGCAGTTAAATTTAATTTTTTCTACATTTGGTCCTCCTATTTTTAAGTGGTTTTCCCAGGTCTACATTGTCAGATCATAGAACCATCACATACTGTTTTCTTTTTCAGTCTTTGTTGAGTCTTAGCTTTACTGCATGTTTAATGGTTTGCTAATTCAGGTATACTTTGAAAATATTGTGAGTTTTGTTCACAAGTCATTATGTGTTTGCTGGTGGAGGAGGGGCTTGCTTTGATGTTGATGGCTGCTTACTGATCAGGGTAGTAGTTGCTGAAGGTTGGGGAGGATTTGTGGCAATTTTATAAAATAAGAGTAACAAAGTTTGCAGCATCAATGGACTCTTCTTTCCATGAAATATTTCTCTGTAGTATGCAATGCTGTTTGATAGCATTTTACCCACAGTAGAACTTCTTTCAAAATTGGAGTGAGCCCCTCAAACCTTGCCACACTGCTTTATCAACTAATTTGAAGGAATATTCTAAACATTTTGTTGTCGTTTGCATATTGTTCACAACATCTTCAACAGGAATAGATTCCATCTCAAGAAAATGCTTTCTTTACTCATCTGTAAGAAGCAAGTCCTCATCTGCTCAAGTTATGTCATGAGGTTGCAGCAATGTTCAGGCTTCACTTATAATTTTAGTTCACTTGCTACTTCCACCTTGTCTGCAATTACTTCCTTCACCGAAGTCTTAAATCCCTCAAAGAATCCTGGAGAGGTGGAATCAACTCCTTCTAAATGGCTATTAATATAGATATTTGACCATCTCCCAGGAATCGTGAATGTTCTTAATGGCATCTAGAATGGGGAATCCTTTCCAGAAGGTTTTCAATGTACTTTGTATAGATCAACCAGAGGAGTAACTATTCATAGAAGTCATGGACTTAAAAATATATTTCTTTAAATAATAAGATTTGAAAGTCAAAATTATTCTTTGATTAATGGTTTCAGAACTACCTTCTGAGTTGCTGAGACTAGCTTCGAACTTGTGATCCTCCTCCCTCAGCCTCCCAAGTTGCCGGGATTATAGATGGTGCCAGGCTCCCACACCATTTTTTAATAAAGATAATCCTTTGTTCATTGAATTATTTATGCTTTTAAACCAAATTGACTACATTGTGTGCATCTATTTCCTTTCCACTGATCTATCTTTCCATTCTTTCATCAATACAACAGTCTTAATTTCTTTATAATAGGCTGTTTATTTAGTAAGTCTTGAAATCAGGTAAGTCTTTCAACTTCCTTCTTTTTCAATATTATGGTGACTTTTTTTTGATCTTTTGTCCTCCATATTAATTTATAATCAGTTTTTCAATATCTTCAAAATAGCTTGCTAGAATTTTTTATTGGCATTGCCTTGAATCTATACCTCAAAATGAGAAGTGAAATCTTACCAGTATTAGGCTTTTCTGTCTATAAACATGGAATATCACCCCATTTATTCAGATAATATTTAATTTATTTTATCTGAGTTTAGGAAAATTCTGCATATATAGCTGCCTTTCCATTTTAAATCTGTGGTTTGTGGACTTCTCTGAAGTCCTCTACTGTAGGAAATAAAAACTGTTTTGTTCATCCAGTATTCATAAAGCTAGGTACTGAAATAATAGTCTTGTTGTGGGCTTTAGTCAAACTAAAGTACCTTTTCCTCAGTATTCTATCCCTTTTCCAAGATGTGGTAAGTCCATAGATAAGACTCAGTGAGTTAGAGTAATGCCAGCCACAGTGGTCTTACACTAATGTTATAGAGGCCCCCAAAGCAGAGCTTTTGAAAACTTCCCTTATTAAGGTCAAGAAGGTCCTGCACTAAAACCACAGGCTTTTGGAGTACGGCCTTGGAGGTCTTGTATTAAAGCCAGAGTCCCAAATGTTGCTTTTCACTTCTTGGATCCCATGTCTTGGCTTAGAGATCTCAGAAGTTTTGCATGACTTGCAAGTAGGTTCTCCAAATTTCAATTGATGGAAACTGTAGGGTTCACCTACGAATTTGCTATCATTTGATTGCAGTGAAAACCACTAGGTTTCTTCATGCTGTTCTTCATGCCTCATACTCAACTATGAGGCAAAATAGAAATTATTAGCCTCTCTCTATATATTATTCTTCTGGTTTATGATGATGATTTTTTTTGTTTACCTGATCAATTTTTAATCTTTGAACTCATACAAAATTTGAAAATATGAATTATCTGAAAGTAGATAGAAATAATTGATCCTATATTTAGAAGACATCCCCCACCCTGCAAAAAAAAAGCACCAGACTTCTAAAACTGATAGACAAATTCAGCAAGGTAGCAGGATACAAGATCAATGTACAGAAATCAGTAGCTTTCTTATGCTCCAAAAATGAATCTGCTGAAAAAGAAATCATAAAAACAATTCTCAAAAAACAATAACCTCAAAAAAAAAAAAAAAGCAAAACAAAAGAAAAAAGGACAACAGCAGCAACAACCCAAACAAAATTGGGAATAAATCTAACCAAAGAGGTGAAAGATTTTTACAATGAAAATTACAAAACACTGAAAAATATTAAAAACCTTAGAAAATGGAAAGATTGCCTGTGTTCTTTGATAGACAGAATTAATATTGTGAAAATGGTCATATTACCAGAGAAAATACAGATTCAATGCAATTATCATCAAAATATCAATACTATTCTTCACAGAACTAGAAAAAATAAACAGTCCTAAAATTCATATGGAAGAATGAGACTCAGAATAGCCAAAGCAATTCTGAGCAAAAAGAGCAATGCTGGTGGCATCTCAATACCTGATCTCAAATTATACCACAGAACTATAGTAATAAGAACAGCATGGCATTGGTATCAAAATATACACAAAGATCAAGGGAATAGAAGGAACAGAGACAAGCCCACATAGATATAGTCAGCTGATCCTTGAAAAAAGTTCCAAAAACTTATATTGGAGCAAAGATAGCCTTATTAACAAATGGTGCTAGGAAAAATGGATATCCATGTATATAAGAATGAAACTAGATTCCAATGTCTCATCCTGAACAAAAGTCAACTCCAAATGGATCAAAGTCCTAGGAATTAGATCAGAATCACAGAAACTGCTAGAAAAACATAGAGTCAACACACCAATATACTTCCACAGGCACCAACTTCCTTAATAAGACCACTAAAGCTCAAGAAATAAAACCAAGAATCAGTAAGTGGGTTGGCATCAAATTGGGAAACTTCTGCACAATAAAGGAAACAAGAGCTGAAGAGAGAGTCTACAGATGGAAGATCTTTGCCAGTTACTCTTTCTATGGGGGATTAATATCCAGAAAATATGTAGACTCAAAAAACACTCCAAAGCCAAATAACCCAAGCAATAGATGAACAAATGATATAAACAGATATTTCTCAAAAGGAGGAATACAAATGGCCAATAAATATATGAAAAAATGTTCAACATTTTTAGCAGTCAGGGAAATGCAAATCAAAATTATATCTCTAATTAGAATGGCAAGAACATGAATAATAATAAAAGTGGGGGAAAACAGGATACTCATACATTCTTGATGGCACTGCAAATTAGTACAACCATTCTGGAAGACGGCGTGGATATTTCTTAAGAGACTAGGAATGGAAGCACCATTTTGCCCAGCTCTCCCTCTCCTTGGTATTTATCCAAAAAATCTAAAATCAGCATACTATAGGGATATAGCAACTTTAATGCTTATTAAATCACAACTCACAATAGCCAAGTTATAAAACCACCCTAGGTGCCCATCAACAGATGAATGGATAAAGAAAATGTGGTGCATAGACACAATGATGTTATACTCAGCTATAAAGAAGAATGAAATTATAGCATTGGCTAGTAAATGGATGGAACTGTAGAACAATATGTAAATAAAATAAGCCAAACTCAGAAAGTCAAGGGTCGAATTTTTTTCTCACTTTTCTCTAGAAAGAAAGAGAAGGAGGGGAAAAATATTTAATAAAGAAGAGCTCATGAAAATAGAAGTGGGACCAATAGAGTAGAGGACAAGGATTGATGGGGATGGAGGGGATGAGGGCATGAACAAATATTGGCGGACAAAAATCTACCAAGTATGATGTCTATGTATGAATACACTTCAAGAATTCTGCTTGTGTAGATATAAATTATAATTATATATATATAAGTGCATATAAATATAATTATAATGCACAAGTTAAAATAATAATAATAATATCAGTAGAGTAGAACAAGGGGGAGATGGAAAGGGGAGAGACAGGGGAGAAATTGGGAGGTGAGCTTAATCAAATTAGATTATATGCGTGTATGAATATGACATAACAATTCCCACTATTTATGTATAATTGTTGTGCATAAATAAAAAAAAACAGAGGAGTCAAGAAATTCCTAGCCAAGGGAGCAAATAATTATTACATTACTCCTGGCCTTGGACCTGGGCAGTAATGACTGTTAATATAACTAATATCTTTATGTAGTTTAAAAGCGTTTAAGCATTTTTACTTGTCCTATCCTTTCAAATCTTTAATTGTATGACATGAGAACTATGTGCTCTGTTTTCAGAGGAAATGCCCATAACACCCACTTATAAGTAGTTAAGTATTAAATGCATTTTATTTTTCATAAGGGAAGAAGTT
This sequence comes from Marmota flaviventris, assembly GCF_047511675.1. Taxonomy (NCBI): domain Eukaryota; kingdom Metazoa; phylum Chordata; class Mammalia; order Rodentia; family Sciuridae; genus Marmota; species Marmota flaviventris. The sequence continues at coordinate 97,975,985 of NC_092500.1, forward strand.
GAGGCTCACAGAAATAGGTTGGTTAGTGAGAAAGCTGGTCTTAATTCCTGGTGCATTTCCATGGTACTTTCCATGGTACTGCACATCCTTCCTTGCCCTTTATTTGTATGCTTCTGAATAGAGAAATGACATCAGAACCTCCTCAAGAGGAGTGAAAAAGGCAGAATGCCAGTGGAGACCAAGATCTGGAGGCACAGAGAAAAGATGCAGCTCACTGACTGTGACTCACCTGATGCTAACTGGTCTGTTGGATCCAACTCAAAGCACATCAGGGAAGTGGCATTCCGGATTCATGCTCCCCACCTAGAAGGAAAGAAAGAAGTTAATGCATTCAACTGTAAATATCTGCCCCTTATTCAAACTTTTGGGTCCCTGTGGAAGATAAAGGAGAAGATAACATGTAAGAGGTCTGAAAAGCCCAGCTTCTGAAACAAGAGGTTTCAGTCTTAGTCTCCGACTTACTAATTTTGTGACCTTGGGCAGCTTACTAAACCTTTTGTATTTTCCTTTCCTATAATCCCTAGTATTTTCTGGGTACTAGGGATTGAACTAGGAGGTACTTGAACACTGAACCACATCCTCAGCCCTATTTTGTATTTTATTAGAGACAGGATCTCACTGAGTTACTTAGCACCTCGCTTTTGCTAAGGCTGGCTTTGAACTCCTATCCTTCTGCCTCAACCTCCTGAGAGGCTGGGATTTCAGTCATGTGCATAAAATAAGAATTATAATAACAATAAATGACATAACTAACATGATAATTTGTTAATTAGTACACATAAAACACTTAGAACATGCTATTTGTTATTATTGTTCTTGTTATTTTTCTGTAATTGGATTAAGGAGAAAGATTATTATGCTAAATGAATTATTATGCTAAATACATGATTCGAAATTAAAAAAATAATCAAGCAATTCTCTCATCCTGGGCTCCATTTGTATTTATGAAAACTTTAGTTTTTTTAAATAAAAAATCTCTTGTTAATTTCTCCATGTACATTGTATATTTCACTGGAATTAAAGTGTTTATTCTATAAGATTGGGGTTGGGGAGATAAATAAAAAAAATTGTTTGTTAATACCATCCTTGGAATTTTCAATGAAGGGAAAGGGGAAATATGCCACAAAAAGTCTTTAAATCTATGGTAGTTCAAGTTGAAGCCAGTTCCAAAGTATGGTCCTTTGTGCCAGGGGTTCCTCTTCTAAAACTAATTATAATAGAGGCACGAACTATCTTTAGACATTATACCCTCCATAGTTATTTCGGATTGCACAGTAAGAGAAACAAAGGCCACAATTTCAAAATCTGTGACATGTTGAATTCAGGAATAGAAAATAAGAACAGAGAGTTTTATCCTTCTTAGGAGTGTATTTGTTGGAGTTAATGATTGCACTGTCTGGTACAATTTCATTGACTCCTTTTAGGGAAGGACGGTAAAAATCAGAATCTTAGCCATACAGATTTTAATGAGAGGAAGATTTACAACAATCATTTAGTTAGCCATGTTTAAACAACTTTTTGGAGGTATCTTTTAAGATATTATTTCATATTTATAGAAAAGTTGTAAGAATAGTAGGAATAACTCCTGACTACCCTATCCTTACATTCACTAATTGTTAACATTTAGCTCCATTTGCTTTCTCTTTTATGTCTCTCTCTCTCCCTCTTCCTCTCTCTCTCTCTCTCTCTCTCTCTCTCTCTCTCTCTCTCTCTCACACACACACACACACACACACGCAAACACAAGCATTTGGAAGGGAGTTACAACATGATGATAATTTCTCCTGAATACTTCAATATGTGTGTGTGTGTGTGTCCACATATACATACAAGGACATTCTCTTCCATTACCACATACAATGATCAAAAGCAGTTAAATTAATGCAGGGTTCTTAATGTAAGAACCCCTCCCCCAATTATGTAATCCATAGTCACAAGTAAATTTAGTCAATTGTTCTGATATTGTCCTTTATAGATAAATTTTTTCTTGTCCAGGATCTAGTCCATTCTGTATTTCCTTAATGATTAGTTACATTGATCATTTAAATCTGTAGTAATTTGTTTCAACAGTAACAGAAAATTAGTATAGCAACCCCCAAAATAAATTCATGCTCAGTGTGTCCAGTGCTTTAGTTGATTTTAAAAAATATCACTTAAAGCCCGGTGTGGTGGTAATCTCAGCAGCTCAGGAGGCAGATTGCAAGTTCAAAGCCAGCCTCAGCCACAGTGAGGCACTAAGCAACTCAGTGAGACTCTGTATCTTAATAAAATAAAGGGACTAGGGATATGGCTTAGTGGTTGAGTGCCTGAGTTCAATCCCCGGTACTCCCACCCCAAATATATATCACTTAAGGATGAAAAACATGAACTTTTTACTGTGACTTCCTAACTATCTCCCTGTGTCAGGAGCTTGTCTTCCTCTCCCATCACAGTGGAAGAAATCCAGGGATCCTAGGAGCTTTGGGTTAGTCCTCAGAGCTGTGGGAGGAAGGATGATATCATCCAGCCTCAGCTAAGATGGCAGAAAAGAAATGCCCAGCCACCCACAGAACAAGAAACAGCACGTGTTTGTTATTTTAAGCAGAGCATAGTGGTGCAGGCTTGTAATCCCAGCTACTCGGGAGGCTGACGCAGGAGGATTACAAATTCCAGTTAGCCTGGAAAATTTAGTGAGACTCTGTCTCAAAAAAAAAAAAGTCTGTAAGTTTTATATTCTCATATTCTCTATTCAAAGAGGCCCTCTCTGACCCCTTAAATAAAAAGCCCTCTGACCCTCAGAATCAGTTGAATCAGTTATTCTGCTTTGTCTCCTTCAAATATCTTGCTATTATCTAAAAGTTTACTTTTAATTTATTTCTTGAGTTATTTATTTTATGCATTCATTAAGCAGAACAGAAACTCCACAAGAATGGTGGTGGTGGGGGCTGATTGTTGGTGGTGGGTGCGTTTGGAAGCCTCTAGCAATTGGCATACTTCCCAGCTCTGCAGGTGCACAATAAATACTTGTTTAAAAAGTGTCTGAGTTAATAACATGTGCTCTAACTCTTTTCAAATGGTTTTTATTAAGGTGCTGACATATAAATATGTAATAAATTAGATTCTTAAGTCAATGGATTATTCTCATTATCAATAAAACTTACTCCTAAATTTTTGTCATGTTTGATTTTGATGTGACTTTATGAATAAATATGTTAAAGATTGGAAAAAACTTATCAGAGATTGATTCTCAGGTGCAATTTTAAGTTAGAAATCTAATTATGACTCCTTAATACTTGAGATAGATTATTTTATCATTTATTTTGTTTTATAGGTTCCACCTCAGAGTTTCACTCAACTCCAATCCAGTACTTTAAAAAGTCTTGCCAGTAGGTGGCACTCCTGACCATCCCCTTGGTTCAGATTTAAACAAGGCACTATTGAATGCTCCTTGTACTTGAACATCAACTGCATCTCTGCAGACTCAGACGAAGCAGTTTGCTATGACAGGCTTCCAGTTTTGTATTTTGTGATCTAGTTTCTGATTCCAGCTCTCCAGACCTTGAATTTGGAGAGTCACCAAATTTGGACTTCAGGGAATACAGGAGTGATCAAAACAGACAAACTGCCCTCATGGAGTCTGCATTTCAGAGCTGAGAAGGACGACAAGCAAAACCAAAACCAAAACAAAACCTAATATATGTTTGATGGTAATAAGTACCAAGGGAAAAAACCATGGGGAAAGAAGATATGAATGATCAGGTTGGTCCTGGAAGTCCTCACTGAACAGGGGTGAACTATGTGGATTTTTTTTTTTTTTTTTTTTTTTTTTGGTCCTACTGAGGATTGAACACAGGACTGCTTCATACCCTGGCCCTCTTTGAGTAAGTCTCCTTAAATTGACTAAGCTGGACTCAAACTTGTGATCCTCCTGCCTCAGCCTCTTGACTTGCTGGAATTACAGGCACTGCCACCATGCTCCACCACCATGTGGATATGAGTCTCAAGGAATATCCCTCAAAGCCCCTGAAGGAGCCTGTTTGAGGAACAGCTCTGAGGACAACAGAGCAACAGAAGCACAAGTGAGGGAGAGAGTGGCTGGTCATGAGGTCAGATGAGGGGCTGGGCCAGGGGTGGACAGATGGGGCTTGGCCTGATCTGATTTTACTAAGAGTGGAGTGGGAGCACGGTGTTGACATGATCTGGCCTGCATACTTATAGGATCACTCTGTCAGGGCTGGAGTAGAAGCCGGGAGACCAGTAAGGAGGCTAACACGGACCTCCCAACTAGAGTTTCTTTTATATTTTCTATCAATGTAGATCCAATAATAATTTGATCTCTCCATCACTGAAATTGTGGATGTATGTATAGAAAAACAAGTTGACCGTTAAGAATATGAAAACAGATAAGGGACGATGGTGACTGAGACCAGTCACATCCCAATTTGGTGAGAGTGGGAAGAGTGAAAAGCATTCAAGTTGGAATTATATTTGGAAAAGAGAGGAAGTAAGTTTGTAGGTATACTGTATGTAGGATATGAGAAAAATTCATCCAAATTATGATAACTTTGTCTTACACCAACAAGTTTAACTCACATTTGTAATTTATTTTTACTTTGTATATCATTAACAGATAACATGTGATTACTTATTTGATGCTTAGCACAACCCTGTGGAGGCAGAAAATATCTTATTTTACTAATGTTGAAATAAAAATTTAGTAAAAGATAGCCTTTTAACAGCTCTTGTGAAGCATCTTGTGTTTCTGGCTCTCTCCTGAATTCCAATCTGGAGATACCATACAGCTGAAGAGAGAGGATTTAGATCTTGAGAATTAATCTAAACGCTGTGAGAAATCTTAAAAAGACAGAAGGTTGTTGTGACAGTGTAAGAGGAAATAGCAGCTTGAGGTTGAAGTAGGACAGAAAATATGGTTGAGGGAGATATTTTGATTTATACTCTCTTCTCTCTGCCATACTGCAAGATCAATTGCTGGGCTGTGCATTAGGGTAGACAAATAGCCCTGCCAGCTCAGAGCTGTGGGACATCTGGGGAGGGAAGAGATGACCATAGGAGACTGATAGGCCTTGAGCCGTCCCACTTTCCTCTTCAGACCTCAAAGTCTGGGGAGTTACAAATGAGTGAGAAAGACCCTAGATATCTCCGTGAAGTTTCTCATCCTTCACCATCTATCTGCCAGACGATGTCTGATCACTCTGGTCTGACTTCAGCAAGAATTCTGTTTTGTCGCGACCCCTTGCCCGCAAGGAAGACGCAACTCAGGAATCTTCTTTCAGCAGTTTATTCAGGTCCTTGATATTTCTTCTTCTCACTCTCGGATGCCCCTCCCAGCCTTAATAAAGCATCTCAAGCCCCAATGCAAAGCTGCCACGTGGAGCTTTCTCATAGGGTGATAAGGGATTACGTGCCAACTCTCCAAAAAAGGAGTTGTTTATCACAGGCCACAGTGGAAGCCGGCGCCATCTTCTAATGGCGGCCACGGTCTATAGGAACGGCTCACCACATGTTTAGCCAGAATCTTGGTTACCCTTGATGTTTCCTCTTATTAGTTTTCTATCCACTGACCCCACACTGCTCTGTGGCTATGAATTCCCATATGCCATGCTGTATTTGGAGTTGACCCACTCTCTTTCCCTCACTGTAAGACCCAGTCTTAGTGGTCTCTGCACCTATCACAGTGGTCCTAAATAAGTCTTCCTTATCATACTTTAACAAATGATCACTGAATTTCTTTATCAGAGGTCATATGTAGAGCTTGGTTTGGGAACTATACTGAACCTATGAATAAACAGAAATGTATCCTGATCAAAGATTCAGTGATAAGAGTGATAGAAGGAAAATTTATGAATATGAGGAACAAAAATAAAATTAGTCATAAGAGCAAATGTAGTCACCACTAGAAATTGTTTTAATTTCTTTAAATTACTGTCATAAATAACTCGTAGCTAGATTTGTGTGACAAAGAGAAACTCATCTATAAGCTCTTTATAACATGACACAAATGGATAAGCAATGTGAAAGATGGGGAAATACCCATCAGATATTTTGCACATAAAAATAACACAAGACTGAAAGTTTTAATAGCAAACCAACAAAAAAGCAAAGGACTTTAGTAATGAAGTTGACAGTTATATAAATGTTTGTAAAATGTATGTGTGTATATTGTCAAACCATACCAATTACACCCTCTGCATTGGATAAAATTTCATGTAGTCTATTGATGTGGTCATCGAAGGAGAGGTGTGTGCATGAGTGTTTGGGCCCATCTGTGCATTTCCCTTGACTTGTGCCACTTATGCCATTGCTCCTAAAACCTGGGGAGTAATTCTAAAATTCTTAGATATAAATGTGTTTTCTCATAAGAGATAAAGAAAAGAATAGGCGATATAATTTAATGGGGGGGGAAAGGAATACGGTTCTTTGGAGGCCATTTAAATTAATGTATACAGCAAATTAAGTCACAGAAGAGTGAATTTATAATATTAAGAAAGTAAATTCTGGATTATGTGCAGCTGCGTTTCAGATGGCACCAGCATACATTAGCTCCGTCTTCCTCACTCTATTCATTAGGAAATTCTTGGCATGATCAATCATGGGTTTATTGGACTGAAAATCTTTCAAGTTTCTCACTTTAATGAAAGCTGTAATCAGTTTTTATCTGGAACTGTAACAGCCTTCTGACTGGCACACCTACTTTCAGTCTGGTGGCCTCACAATCCATTCACAACCCTTCAGCTATGGTTGCCTTTTAAAAATGCAATTCATAGCATCCTACTTTTTGCCTTAAACCTACCGAAGCCTTTTCATTAGTTTGACAATAAAGTCTAAAATTATTTATATAGTTTCCATGGTCTGACCACTGTGAAAGAATTTCATTCTCGTCTCACACAGCATTCACTCCCTTATTCTATAGTAGCCTCTTTTAAAACCAGAAAAGAATCCATCTTATTCTGCCTTGACACGTTTGGAACTCTCCCCCTACCTAGAAAACTCTTTCATCTCATCTTAGCATCCTAGATTCTTAGTCTTCAACAAGTCTCAGTTCAAATGTCATGTCCTCAGGAAGTTTAAAGACAATGATTCATTTTATTTCAAATGACTCACTTTGGCTTATACTTTCACCTCAGTATAATAACTTTCTTTCTGCCTTCCTCACTACATTGTGACTTCTAGGAAGCAGAACCCTGTCTTCCATGTACCCTGAGACCTGCCATAGTCTATCATTTCATAGACATTTAAAAAATACTGACTTGATGAATAAATTTTTTACTCTAGTGGGTTTTGTGGGGCTTGGTAATGTTAAATTAAATATAAATGGATCAATTTTGACTTTGAAAATTTATATTTGTTTCTATGTTCACTGGAATAATCTAAGAATAAAAATAAGAAGAGTTAACTGACAATATTTGGCATAATAATATAAAATTAAATCTCAGATATAAACAGGGTGTTTGTGTGGGTTAAAGAACATGTAGAAAATGTTTCTCCTCCTTGGGATGTATTTACTGAAATTGATATTTCCAGCCTGAATTCAACCTGTTCATTTCAGTACAATGTTTTTCTAATTCTTTAAAAAGTGAATGTCTTTGCCTGGATCACATATCCTCTCATTCTTAGTTTTCACCTTTGCCTCTTACAGCATTCTTCACACAATTACTTGTTATGGTACCTGGAGGCATTTGAGTGTGTGACCCACTGATTATATTGCTCAGAATTAATACCAGTCATAAAGTTTCTGGTTGTGATGGTAGGCTGCATGTTGAACTCCCAACTGGGGGTCTTCCGAAGAGCATGTGTAGGGACCCCTGTTATTTCTGCTTATGTATATGTGGAGGCTGAGGGAATGGTGGTGACCACTGAGGCATGCTAAACTCTGGGTCTTTCTCTTTATTCCTAATACAATACAATACAATACAACACAACACAATACAATACAAAACAAAATACTCAAGAGATATTTGTCTAGAACAAAATGATGAAACAACTTCATTTTATGAAAAAAGTAGCAAAAATCCTCAAATAATAAATCGAACTATATTGCAAGTCTTTAAAGAATAGTACTGTAAGAATAGTACTGTAAGTAGTACTGTAATAGTACTATAAGTATTATAATAGTGCTATAAGTACTATAATTAGAGTACTGTTATAGTACTATAACTAATAGTACTATAAGTAATTTTTATTAATGCTAAATGCTTAAACATTTAGAACTTATTAATATAAATAATCTCATTGTTCTATTAAACATATAAATCATATTTATCATTTGTGGATATAATATAAATGTATTGACATAATTCAGGGTACATATCTACGAGATACTACCTTTAAAAAGGGTCACCCACAAAGCAAATAAGAAACTTTATTCTTAAAATTGAAACATTTTAGGGGCTGGGATTGTGGCTCAGCAGTTGAGCACTTGCCTTGCTTGCACGTGTGAGGCCCTAGGTTTGATCCGCAGCACCACATAAAAAAATAAAATAAATAAAGGTATTGTGTCCAACTACAACTAAAAAAAATAAATATTTTAAAGAATTGAAACTTTTAAAATATTATCATTAAATAAGTCAAGGATAGTTTAAATATCCTATTTTCAGAATTTTTCTAGAAATAACGAATAACAAATATGAAAAATAAAGTTTAAACATTATAACAGAAGAAAAAGAATGTCATTACTTGCTAATGTTATAATTGTCTGCCTTTAACACAGTAGGATATAAAGAGAAACATTTTTGTGGGCAAATACTGGGGATTGAACCTACAGGCACAGTATCTCAGAGCTACATCCCCAGTTCTTTCTATTTTTTATTTTTTTGATACTGGGGATTGAACATGGGGATGCTTAACCACTGGGCCACACCCCCGGCCCTTTTTCTTTTTTGAGACAGGAGTTTTGCTAAGTTGCTGAGGCTGGCCTTGAACTTGTGATCTTCCTGCCTCAGTCTTCTGAGTTGCTGGAATTACAGATGTGTGCCACTGCACCTGACTCTAGAAAAACTTTTTTATATCTAAGAAAAATAATATAGTTCAGACATAAGATAAATATAAAAAAAACTATTGTGGGGATAAGTGCATGGAGTACTGCATACATGGCATATGTTAAGGGCATTTGAGTGACAGGCCACTCCTCTTGTGCTAGGTGCGAGAGTGGCCGACTGTTTATCCCGTAAGCACAGCCCTGGGCGTGAGGCTATGTGTTGCAGTCCCTGTGCTTGCTCCACGGCCCACTCCTTGATTGGTCATTGCAAAGACAGCTGGCCAGAAATTGCATTGGTGGCTGCCTGTAATCTGCCTAGCTACTGCCTGAGTATATATACGTGGTAACTATGCAATAAAATCAGACCTGCTTCCTGCTTGGTCTCTGGAGGTCTTGAGTAGTGACTCCGCAGCCACATTCTCCTCTACCCTGTCCCATGGACCTCCTCACTGGACTAGAGAGAGCCCACACAAACTATCATTTCACAAAAAAATAATTTTAAAATATAATGAAATAAATATTCATAATAGAAATTAACTTATAGAAGTTATAAAATAAATACTAATGAATATTATCAGAAAAATTCACTAGCTATGTTAAAAAATATATGAATTTTTTGTTGAATGACATGGCAATCATGAACAAATTGAGGGCTATACTGTTTAAATTTATGTTTTCACTTGACTGGGCTAAGACATGCCCAGATAGCTAGTAAAAGATTATTTCTAGCAATTCTATGAGGGTGTTTCTGGAAGAGATTAGCATTTGAATTGGGAGACAGAAAAGAAGACCATCCTCACTAATGCAGGTGAGCATGGACTCATCCCTAGAACCACTTCTGGGTCTGAGGGTCATCCTTGAAATAGACATAGTTTAAAGTTGTCATAGTGTTAAATGGCTGCACAAGGACCATGTCTTAAACATTTTAGATCCTTGTCTTCATTTCTGGGAAAACTGCAAAAGTAGAGCAAGATATCAGAGTTTTATTCTAATAAATTATTTTAACAACAACAGTTATATCCAGTGAATAGGAATCTTTCTACTTCCATCTGTTTCTGTTCATGGGAACCAAACTAATTTTTCTGTGGTGTCTTCCTCTGAGGTTGTGTGTGGCAAATATGAACACATAGTAGGGCTTAGGGAAGGGTTTGCTTCCATTGACTCATTTCTTCTCACTTCATAGCGTGTGTGTGTGTGTGTGTGTAGGATCTACTTTCTATTGGCTCAAGGAGCCATATTCATTTACTTATTTTTATTTCTTTACATGTTTGTAGTGCTGGAGATTGAACCCAGGGCCTTGTGCATGCCAACCATGTGCTCTATGACTGCTCTATACCCTCAGCAAAAAGACCATAAGTCAAACTTTTTTCTGCCTGCATCAATCAACCTACACACAGTTAATCTTAGTTCATTTTTTAAAACAGAGATAACTCAACCATTATTTAAATCCCAACTATTTTCAATGAATACCAAAGTGCTATAGAAGGAAATTTTAGCTATTTACGTTAATATCTACTTTTCTCATTCAAACAAGTTTTTGTAGCAGGGCTCCACTTCATTCTTTGAATATAACCTAGCTGCTTTGCCACTGTGGCTTATTTTAAGACTCAACATTTTTTTTTCTTTCTTTTTTTCCCTCTCCCACCCCTTAACTACAGGGGAAGCAAGATTAACCTTTCTCCCAGTCTAGGTGTAGTTATCTGTCATTCTGGTCATCGACCACAGGAGTGAAGGAATCCATATTTGGGGGCTGGTACCAGCAGGTCCGAGAAATGGCTCTCTCTCAAAGCTATCCATGAATTATGACTCCTGACAGGGCACAGCTGAAGGGTGGTGTCCTTTGGGGTCCCCTCTTTAAGAGCCCACTGTTGTGCCTGGCAGTTAGAATCACAGCCTCTGGGACAAGAGTCCCTGATGTTTCTAATTTGCCAACAAAGCAATAAAACTTCTTTTTCCTTCTTCTTAAAATCTTGTCCTAGTTATGGGATTGACATTGGGGACAAGGACCAAGCTTTTGGGATCATTTTGACAACCATAAATAGAATTTGAGAATTTTATTTTGCTGTGAATCAAGAGTATACAATTCCACTCTCTTCAGGAGATGAAAAAAACTTTATGGTCACTTACTTGGAAAATTCAGGATGTGGGATCTCTAAAACAAGACTAGCATCTTGAGTACTCAGTAAGTGGCAGCCGCAGTGCTAGGCATTTTTAGTACATTATCTTGTTTAGTTATCAGAGTAAACTTCAAAGCACTGATATTGTTGCTATTTTATAGAAGAGACATAAAACACTGTCAGTACCACAAAAGCTCTCTTCCTGTACCTTCCCAATCACTGTCACCACACACTTCTCAAAGATAACTGCTATTTTGATTTCTTACACTATGGCTTTGGCTCTTATTAAAGTGTATATCGGGGTTGTGGCTCAGTGGTAGAGTGCTCGCCTCACACGTTCAAGACCCTGGGTTCAATCCTCAGCACGACATAAAAATAAATAAGTGAAATAAAGGTATTGTGTCCAACTACACCTAAAACTAAATATAAAAAAATGTGTATGTAAATTTTGTCTTTGTAGGATTCATCCACATTTCACTTCACTGAATATATTGTTTTATTGTATGAACAATATCACTATGAGTATTCTCATGCATGTTCTTAGATGAATGTATGCATAAGTGTTAATAAATAATATTAATCAGAGCTGCACATTTGGTTCTACCTATTCTTATTACTGTTGTTACAATTTTTTTATAATTCACAAAATATATCCTTAAAGATGTTTATGATTTTCCCACTTGCTATTGTTTGGTTTCTTCTAAACTAAATTGTAGACTCACTTTAAAAATCACTTAAATATTAAAAAAAATACTTGAGCAAGTGGACATAAATAATTTGTCAATTACTACACTGGACCTTAGCAAGAGTCATTCTAATTAGCCCCAAATCCTTTATGCTAACAAGAATGGCAAATTCTGGTAAATTGTTTCCTTTGGGTTCAGGTTTTTTTTTTTTTAATATTTTATTTACATTTTAGTTTTCGGCAGACACAACATCTTCGTTTGTATGTGGTGCTGAGGATCAAACCTGGGCCGCACCCACGCCAGGCGAGCGCGCTACCGCTTGAGCCACATCCCCAGCCCCATGGGTTCAGGTTTTTGACCTATTAAATAAGAGAATATTGTAGGTGTTGACTCCAGTAATGTTTCAGATATAAACCCTACAGTTACCTGTGAGCAAAACAGAATAAATCCAATGGTACAGTGCAACAAGATATATTTATTTGTAAATGATCAAATTACTGCTGACGATGGATGATAGGACATGCCCCAGACACTATTATTCCTATGCTGAAACATATTCTGACCAATATTTTTCTCATATACTTGAATGAAGAAATATTTAGGTTGACCTTTACATTTTACAATTTGTAAATGTTTTTCCTAGATCTTCCATAGCTTCCATAGTTACAGATACAAATTTGTTTGGTAAAGGAAATGCAAAGAGTGATGAAATATCAGTTTGCATTTGCATATTAAAAAAGGGTTTATCTTGTCATCCATCTCCTCACATGGAAAACTAGGCTTTAGTATGGTAAAAAGGAAAAATATCAAGTGATGGGTCTAGGTGGGTTTGTAGAAACCTTACTAAATGATCATATTCTAATACTACATCGAAGGATTTGTTTACATTTACTGTATAATCTCCGTTACAATCTATGAATAAAAACAGTTTCTATTTTATAACTTTTTATGTTATAAGTCTTTTTCTTTTTTTTAAGTCTTTTTCTTGCCAAATTGCAATTGGTGAAAAAAATATAGGTGTGGTAAGATGGTTATTACTGACTTGGTCCAAAACTCAAGAGGAATAATATTAATGGATCATAGACAGGTATAATATTTACTTCAGGTTTTATCAGAAAAGAAGAATATTTCTTTATATTCCCTTTTTGCTAAGAATGTTTATTATTAATAAATGTATAATTGACCAAATTATTTTTTCCTGGGGTTTTTTCTTTAATCTGTTAGTATGTTGAATTACATTAACTAGGTCTTTTTTTTGGTAATGAGGATTGAATCTAGGGGCGCTTGACCATTGAACTACATTCCCAGCCCTTTTTATTTTTTATTTTGGGACAGAGTCTTGCTAAATTGCAGTGGGTATCACTAAGTTGCTGAGGCTGGCTTTGAACTTGCAAGCCTCTTGCCTCATCTTCCTGAGTTGTTGAGATAATAGACATGAGCCACCATTATTGTTTCTTTTTTTTTTTTTAATTTGATTTTTTTTAGTTGTTATTTTATTTATTTATTTATACATTGTGCTGAGAATCGAACCCAGTGCCTCACACGTGCCAGGCAAGTGTGCTACCGCTGATCCCCAGCCCCACTCACCATTACTGTTTCTTAAATGCTTTTCATAGTCATGAATTTCTTTCCTCTGGACATGAATCTAGCCAAAGCTGTTATTCTTTCCAAAATACTACCACATTTCTTTATTTTAATTTAGCCTTGCTGTAATAAATTCAGCTTTCTTTCTCTCTTCTTTCCTTTTTTCTTTTTCACTGTTTCTTTGTTTTATATGAAACAATCTTCTCCCTGCCTGTTAAGGCCAAATTCAGTATCATGTCTAGGGCCAAAAAAATCTACATGTAACAAAGGCAAAAAAGCAAAACTGGGGTGCATATTTAGCTGTGAACATGTTACTCTGAGATATCCAAGGAACATAGAATGAAATTAAATGTTGAAATTTGTTGAAATTAAATGAAATTACCAATTACAGGCTTTAATTTCAGAAAAGTAGTTTCAGTTTTGGTGTCTTTTTTGCATATTGTTTGATCAGTCCAAAATGTGACTTGTCAGTTTCTTTATCAATTCAAATATCTTCAAGATCCAAGGCAAATGTACCTTTCTCCTTTCTCTCCCAGGATAGTGTTTGTGGTGAATTTTTCTATGTTCAAGTTTCATTTTATTCTCGGTTCTGTTTCCATCTGTTGTCACTATTTTATGGATTTATTTGTGCTTTCTTTTCTTGTGGTAACATATATTGCTTTTGGAAAGGTCAGACAAATAGCAGATTCTCCCAAAATGTATTGATTGCATGGCTAAATCGTTTAGTTTTTTTTTTTCTATGAAAAATAACAAAGATATTTGGATCCAAATAGTATAGTGTTTCAGGTCAGGAAGAAAGTACAAATTAGTGAAAGGGAATCTGATCCAAATTTGCATGTTAAAACACTTGATTTTAACCTTTTAAACATTGAAAGCTCAAGCCATGGACACAGAAACTGTTCGGTTTAGGATTTAGCAATTCTTTCAAAGAAACAGAAATGTTTGCATGAAGCTATGCACAACTGCATTCCTTATCAGATCTTTCTGGATAAAGATCAGGATTACAATAGAAGCAGAGAAAAGGATTTTCCTTTCTTTCTTTTTTTTTAAAATAAAAGAATTTTTTAAGCATATGTCAGACTGTATCCAACAGCAAGCAGTTCTGATCAAGACTGAAACTGCAATAAAAACAACAAAGACAAGAACCAGAAATGAATGCCGTTCTTCAAAAATTTGATTGTAAATTGATCAATGAGATAAAGTATTAGAAGTTTGGATTTTTTCCTATGGAAATGTTCACTGGATCTGGTACATTGTATCTGATATTGTCAATAGCAGAACTGGTCATTGGAATGCTGGGGAATGCATTCATTGGAGCGGTAAATTGTTTGGAATGGGTCAAGAACCAAAAGATCTCCTTAGCTGACTGCATCATCACCTGTTTGGCTGTCTCTAGATTTTGTCATCTGTTGGTGGCGTTGTTTGATTCATATATAATAGCGCTATTTCTACATTCGAATGGCCTTCATAAATTATCAATCTCTGTCACTATACTTTGGAGTGTGACCAATTACGTTACAACCTGGTTTGCCACCAGCCTAAGCGTTTTATACTTCCTCAAGATAGCCCACTTCTCCCACCCGCTTTTCCTTTGGCTGAAGTGGAGAATGAACAGAGTGGTTCTTGGACTTCTTGTGTTTTCTTTGTTCATGCTGACTTCTGATTTTCTATTGCTAGATAGCTTTCCTGGTGTCTTACTATATGTCTATGGGATAGATAAAAGTAATCTAACTTTATATTCAGATGAAAGTAAAATTCCTGATGTTAAAAAACTAATTCTTCATGGCTTGAACTATCTGATCCCCTTTGTTCTGACTCTGGCCTCACTGCTCCTTTTATTTCTGTCCTTGGTGAGACACACCAGAAATCTGGAACTCGGCTCCATTGGCTCTGGGGATGCCAGCACCAAGGCCCACAAGAAGGCCATGAAAATGGTGTTGTCTTTCCTCTTCCTCTTCATAATTCACTTGTTGTCCATGCAAGTGTCACCTTGGCTCTATCTTGCATCTCAGAAAAGCAAGTTAATTGTTTTTTTTTTTACATTAGCATTAAATATCTTTCCTTCAGGCCACCCATTCATTCTGATTCTGGGAAATAGCAAGCTGCAACAGACAGCCTTGAGGGTTCTGTGGCATCTTAAATGTCACCTGAAAAGAGCAAATCCCTTAGCTTTACACATACGCTTTCCAGAGTCTTTTCTGAGAAAGTGAACTTCATGAGGAGCCTTCGAGGATCACTTCTACTTTTTTTTTTTTTTCTTTTTTCTTTTCTTCTTCTTCTGGGCCCTTTTAAGTATTGAACATGCCTGAACTTTTCCCTGACTAGACTGTTTTCAATGATAATTAACACACAGTGAGAAAACAGAATTTTAAAGAAATCATTTTTGTTTAGTGTAACAGGGGTTCACCTGATGCTTTGACTATGTATTCTTTGTGGCTTCGAAACTTACATATTTTTTTCTTTTTCCCAATCTTCTTTTCCCTAAACTTCTCCTTCCTGATCTTTTCCCTGATCTTTTCCTTTCTGATCTCTCCTCCCTAATCTCATTTTCTCTGAATCACCTCTATAACAGCTCCCTGTTCCTGTAGATGGGCAGAATCACAGCCTCTGGGACAGAAGTCCCCTGTGTTTCTCCTTTGCTAGCAAAGCAATAAACCTTTTTCATTTCTCTCCAAACTGTGTCTTTGTTAATGAATTGGCATTGGGGACAAGAACTGAGCTTTCGGCAACAAATTTGGCACCCCAGATGGGACCCGAGAGCAGCTCCCACTCCAGCTTTCTTTGGCAGATGTGGCTCTTCAAGCAACCCCCACTTCCATACTGAAGATAGGTGGCTGGTGAGTTTGTTGAGAGCCTACCTTTCGAGAAATTGGGATAACGTGTGAGTTTGCCTTGCACCAAACCAGAGTAGCTGTTCCTTTGAATAAAGGGAGGGATTGAGGACCCATCCCAGCAGCTGCAAAACATTGGTTGCTCTACTTTGAGAAAAAGGAAGCTGAGCTCAAGAGAGTTGTGACAAATTTGGCCATTCTGTAAACTCCCCCAGTGTGCACACCAAGATCCTTGATTCTACACATCTGGTTTCCCTTTGTGGGAACATCTGGTCCTTCTTCATGGGGACATCTGTGGCACGGCTGGTGTAGAAGTTACAGTTAAGCGGGAATTGGGAATTTGGGATTTTCCCCTATCTGATCTATTTGTTTTATAGGTTCCCATCTGTTGGCCATGGTTTGGGAATTCCCTCTGGTTGTCTGTTTTGTTTGAATCTGTTACTGCCCCTTTTAAGACATGGCCAGTACTGCATTAATACTATAGTCTCTAAGGATAGATCTTGACTAATCAATTTAAAGGTTTCCATCTGTCAGCCTCGGTTTTGGGGCTCCTCTATGGTTGTCTTTGTGTTTCTTTTTTTGTACAATCTTGCAATTGGAGTTGGTCTGTCAGAGGTGAAGTGAGTTGAAGAAAGAGCCACCTATAAGTCTAAGATAATGTTTTACTGTAATGTTCTGGCTTTTAAATAGCTTTCTAGATTAATGTACAATCTTGCAGTTGGAGTTGGTCTGTCAAAGGTAAAGTAAGTAAAATAAATTTGTACCTAAATGTCTGTTTGTTTTAAAGGTTCCTGTCTGTCACCCCGTGATCCTCTAGTCTGTTTTTTTGATATGTTACTGGCCCTTTAATACACGGGCCATGCTGTGTTGATCTGACCGGTAGTCTCATAAGCAGAGGGATCTTGGCTTAATGGGCCACCTACAGGTATAAGCCTGTCTAAGAGAAAGACAGTTTATGGTAACACAATCTGGCCTTTGAATTTTTTTCCCTAGATTATCATACAATCTTGAAGTTGGTCTGTCAGGGGTAAAGTATATGAAAGAGATTCTGTATGTACAGGCCTTGATGCAGTTGCATGATAAAGGGTCTGAACCGTCAGGAACTAAGTTGAAGGTGCCAAAAGGCACTGTCTCTGGTGTGCAAGAAAAACCTGGCTTCTGCCCTGCCTTTCAGCCCCTTTTGTCTGGGTTAATGGAAATTGTCACAAAGAATGTGACAGTAGGTTCTGGCACTGTCAGTTTATGACCTGGAGACAGGAATGATCTCCCCGTTTAAGATGTGGCCAGGGGATGTTCATCACTGAGGAAAAGCAATTCTTGCTATAATAGTATCCCAAACAACTAAATGCCTGGGGAGACTGGCAGAATAAACAACTGTACCCAGAAAAGAAAGACAGAAACTAAGGCCAACCTGTGTTTTGTGGGCAGCCTCTACAAAGGGATCTCAAGGAAGCCCAAGGAAAAGGATGGAAAGGGCCTCCTTCATTGCATATCAATATGCCTAGTATAAGAAAAAGCCCAAAAGGAGCCTCTGGATACAATTGACAGTGGGAGACTCACTTGAAGTTGATAGCATTGTGATAATGATAACAGAGACAGGTCAGGCTCAAAAATATCCTGTGCTTCAACCTCTTGAATGCAACCTGGGAGGAAGAAGATTAAGGTACAGTTTTGTATATGCTGGATTATCCAATCTGCTCCTGGGATAAAATTTGTCGTATAAATTAAATGCACAGATAACATTCATAAGGTCTGTTTCAGAATATGAATTTAAGAAACGGTCTGAAACTAGAGAGAAAGTTATAGGTATGGAAATATATTTTAGTATGGAAAATTAGAAGGTAAAAGAAATGTTTCTGGATGAGAAAGCATTTTGTCTGGTAAAGTAATGTTCTTATGCTAAATCCAAGATGAAAGAGGACAAAACTAAGGATATAAAGAAGTTGCAAATATTCAAGTATGTCACAGAAGATTTGAGGAAGGTAAATCTCAAAAAGTTTGTGTTTGATTAAATTGGATACAATGCACAAAGTTCTTTGAACTTTAATGTACTGATATGAAGCAAAGTCGGAAACATTGATCTGTTCTTATCTATGGATAATTTTCTTGTATTTGTTCACTTTTATTACTTGGGGAAACCAAGTCTTAAAGGAATTAGGGTTTGTTTCTGTTTTAAAGTCAGATGATTACTTTGTGACTGGTTAAACAAGCAACTGTTACTTAGGTTATCACAATATAGTTGACACCCTAAATATATGTGACTAGGTATATGTATGCATCTTCGAACTGTCTAAACCTTGTCTAAGTGTTATGTAAACATTTATAAAATGAAATTTTATGTAAGTTTAAAGGCAAGATAACCAATAAGTGCTCTGTTTTATACATCTATTTGACATAGAAGGGCCACACTGTCATTTGAAGACCTATCATATCTGTTTACTTTGACTAAGTCAATTTCTGATCAGTAACACTGTGTCCTAAATGTATAAGAGATTTAAGGCTATCCTTTGATTTTTTTTGTTAACCCATGAAGACCTGTGATTATTGTTTTCATACACTCTGGATTCTAAATTGTACTTTAAAAGATAAACTTAGTTAAATGTAAAGCTTAGGAGAGCACTTTGCCAAATTGGTGGTATCCAAACTAAAATTACCTGTAGTAAAAATCTTGGATTTGTATTAAAGTAACAAATTTGGTATTTATTCATGTCATTTGTTTTATAGCTGGATATAATAATCTCTCAAAAAGTTATGTATACATTTTTGTGTTACTCTTCACACTGGAATTGGAATTTAAATGCATTTTTGGAAGATAATAAGGAGAGCCTGATCTGTTAAAGGTGACATTGTAAAACATGGAAGTATTCTGCCACTTTTTCCACAAAAACAAAGTTAAAAGCTCTCTTGGTCTTTCTTTGATGTATCAGATGTAATTATGTATTGTGTTACTTGTGAAGAGCCCCACCTTACTTGAGATAGGAGTCTGCCTCCCACCTTACTCCATATTAGAATGGCTCCAAAATAGGTTAGACTTCAGCTCATTTAAAGTTATGTTCAAAAGATTGTGATTTTTGTTGTAAAGATTCCTGTGATCTCAAAGAGGGGATATAATATGTAACTAAAGTTTCCTGTGATCTCAAAGAGGGGTTCTTGTAACTAAAGTTTCAAGAGCATAAAAGTCATTTTTCTTGGTTCATAGCTATTCTGAATATGTTTTTGCTCTGTTAGTTTAATTTTGTATTTTCCTTGTAAGTTTAATATCTGTTGCCTGACAGAGGTACTGCTTCTTAAAAACAACAACAACAACAAACCAAAGACCAACCTGGGTTAATTTGAAATGATAAGCCATAACCTAGACAGATAGTTTATAATGCTGACTTCTAGTACTAATATTAACCTCAATTAAATGAAAGGGGTATCTGTAAAATGATAGATATTGAAGTTATAACCTGTTATTCCCTTTTTAAGACTGGTTAAACTGGCTTGCTGGGTATTTAAAACCAAAGACTTGGAGACCACAATTCAAGGAAGTAAAAGGGCCGAGGAAAAAGCAGCCAACATTTTGTCCCTGGCCCTCTAAAGTTCAGCTGAGACTCAGAGGGACCCCTCTCTGGGCCCTGCAACTCTGAGTTACCTGATCAGTAGATCAGGGAGATGGAGAGGACCCCACAGAACAGGAATCCAACCAGTGCACATTCTGCAAAGAGGAGGATCTTTGGAGATGGAAATGTCTCTGATGCTTCCAGAAGAAGCCACATATGGTCAGCTAGACCTCAACCCATCCTGGCTAGTGGCACCACTGGTAGAGGAAAGCTAAATAAGTCAGGAGGCTTTGCACATATTCCCCAGAGTGATCTCTGAGGAATCTCAGCTGACTCTTAAGAGTAGATAGGAACAAGGTCTTAAATACCAACTTGGTCTTAAATACCTGGCAGGAGAGTATAGCCTAAAAGCACAGTCCTACATGGACATTTGAAAGGAAAAGCAACATTTAAAAAAAAATGTAACTTAAGATGTACACTTGTGTCATCTTTACTAAAAGTAAAGCTGGAGGATATAAAGGAAAAGTTCTTGTGTGAGAGTGCCTAATATTAATGATCATGAGAGTCTCAAATTTGTCCTGAGTTAATTTGAGTCTGATTTCATAGATCTGCAAATATTCCTAATATTCATCCATATTCATTGATGAACTTGATTTATTTTTCACTGATAAGATTATGAGTTACTGTCCTCATGGTTTTCAGATATTGGCTAAAATACGAATTGTTTTTTTGTGCTAATTGTTTACAAAAAATTAATGTTTTGCTGTCTTTATCGTTGTCTTAGCATGATTCCTGCCATATGTATGCCTTGTCCAGTCACCTGCCACTGTGGACTCTGGACTGCTCTCACGCTGAATGCTCTTAACTGTCCACGCATCACCTGATAGAGAGCAAGGACTCTGGGTTACTTCCCCCAACTTCACCTGCTTTTAGCAGGAAGTAGCTTGGATATGTCACCACGTACTTTCCATAGAAATGGAAGCTAGAAATTGACAGTGGACAATTGTAACAGGGATTCACTTGATGCTTTGACTATATCCCTTGTGGCTTTAAAACTTACACGTTGTTTTCTTTTTCCCAATCTTCTTTTCCCTAAACTTCTTCCTGATCTTCTTTTCCTTGATCTTCTTCCTGATTGCTTCTCCCTAATCTCATTTTCTCTGAATTACCTCTACAAAAGCCCCCTGTTCCTGTGGATGGGCAGAATCACAGCCTTTGGGACAGGGGTCCCCTGTGTTTCTCCTTTGCTAGCAAAGCAATAAATCTTCTTTTTCCTTTTTCTCCAAACTTTGTCCTTGTTAATGGATTGGCACTGGGGACAAGGACTGAGCTTTCAGCAACAGTAGCACAAAATAAAATAAATTATCCTTAAGTAGAAATCAGAAACACATGCTTGTACTGCTAATTTTAATTTGAATCTCCAAATTACAAACATTCTTTATGATTGTAGGTATTTGCTAATTGTGTTAAATTCCAGAATACATAATATGCATTTTCACAGTGACAGAAATCAATGTTTCTACCATGTTATGTAATAAAACTAAAAATAGAGTCCTCCCTCAACTCAGAAGCACACTCACATTCCACTACAAGATCACACATTTTGAGAATGATTGTGCCTGCATTTTGTTGCAATCTGATCACTAGAATTGTTAGAGGAACAAATAGAAACAAGACATTTGAAAAGATCAAGAGGGGAGGCACAGAAAACAAAATTTGTAACAGAATAACAAAGTTCTTGCTAAATTTGGAAGTACATATGTATGTATAGTGCTATGGTAATCTAAGTTTAGATATAGTAACTATAAATTATGAATAGGGTTAAGGTATAGAAATTTACAACATGATAATTTTGACAATAGGGATTATGGCATTGTATATATGACATACATGTGTATATAGTGAAATTCTTTATATTGTGTGAGAATAAAGAAACAAAAAGCTGCAATTAAAGGTCGTATGTGCTTTAGTTTGAACTCGATGGAGCTGTATGTAAGGGTACTGCTCTACTGCTATTCCCTGGGTTAATATTTCCTGTCCTTATATATAAAACTAAGGTGTAAGTACATCTGAGGTCTGTGCTAATTCCATGTATCAATACTGATGATGATGGCTTTATTGATAATATAGCATCTATTTTACTTGGTAATTTTCATTTTACAAAATAAAATGTGTATGTTATTTTGGGTATACTAAATATTTTATAAAAAATTCTAATTATCTTGCCTTTGAAAAAGGTAATGTGCAAATCAAGCTAAGTGCATTTTAGATTTAAATACTGAGTTTGTTTTGTTTTACATATTTTTTCATGTAAATGATTTAAAGATAACTTTGTACTTTTTACAATATGATAATCAAAAACATTAGTTTTTAGTGTTACTGCATTTTTGATAAGCAAGATAAAATAATTTAGCCAACTTGTGAGCAACTTTTCCTTCTAATTAGGGGTAAATGAGTACAGAGGCCTATTCTTGACAATAGGAGTACAGCAAAGGACTGTGGTTACCCAGCCCACAGGCAAGGGAAATTGCAATTGACATGTGTATAAGTGAATGGCAAGTGAGATCAAGTGCTACACTTCTACTATCCCTACATTAAGGCCCTTCAGGTGACTCAGTAGCAGCCAAGCCACAGTCAAAGAAGAACCTCTCTCAACTCATGCATTGCCAGGCCCATGCACTCTGGAGAAGAAAGACTGACATGATGAGAGCTCACCATGGGGTTCAAACTGTTAGGGAGAGATGGAAATTATCACTGGTTCTTACTGATTTCCCTTCTCTCTCCTGCTAAATAAATGTTCATTTTAAGAATCTGGGTGTAATGATTGTTCATTTCCATTCATCCAGTTAGGTAACTGGTAGAAGAGGAAAAAATAATATGTTTCTACTGCATAAATTGACTTATCTTTGGTCTCTAGGCCTAGTTCTGAAGGTATCTGATAAACAGAAATCAGGTACACCAAGGTATGCTTTTTTTTTTGGCTCTTCTGAATGTATACAGCAGATTAAAAACTCACATCCATATTGGTCTTTAAGAACAAGGCCTATGGAATGAGGCCTGGTGGTGATTGCCTGTAATCCCATCAAGGTTGGGAGGTTGAGGCAGAAGGATCACAAGTTCAAAGCCAAAATTGGAAACTTAGTGAGGCCCTAAGGCACTTAGTGAAACTCTGTAAGAAGGGCTAGGGATGTGACTCAGTGGTTAAATGCTCCTGGGTTCAATCCCTGTTACTAAAACAAACAAACAAACAAACAAACACCAAGGCATATGGATTTCCTTAATGTCTCAGATGGTTTATCTGCTTTCTCTTGGTAGGTGGCTTCTAGCAAAACTGTGACTAGATCCTGTCTCCTCTGAGGCCAGGTCAGGCTTTCAGGGGTGTTTGCATCATCACATAGTCATTCCCAATTCTCTTACTCCAGACACTGGATGTTGTCTAGAGTAATTTATGTCCTAATCCAGACACTATGACCAATTTTCACAAGAACAAATGGATCTGAAAAATTTGGTTGATGCATTTGAGAAACAGTCAACCTTTTCTGTCTTCTTGTACAACAAATCTAATTTCATAACTTTAATACACACACACACACACATACACAGTTGCAGGAAGATATCACAGGAGAGATCAAAGTTTTGTGTGAATTAAGACAAAGTGTATTTCTGAATGTACTTTTTCAATATTCCTTGGAGGAAACGCCATTCTTTATTCTGGTAAATCACAAAATCAATGTTCATGAATTTTCTTATTTTAATTACATTCATCATTATAAGTTTAGACTAGTTATTTTGTATTGTCACTAAAGCAGATACATACAATAACACTTCCTCTAACATGTGTAACACTCCAATTTAAAAAATGAAGCATATATAGGCAGTTCAACAAAGGAGGTGAAAATAATCTGTAGTTATATAGATTATAAAAAGTATGGTTATTAACTTGGACTTTGAATTTCACTTAGTATATAGCATGTGATTTTTATATTTTGTGTTGACTTTTTGTTACTGTGATCAAAATATCTGACAAGAACAACTTAAAGATCTTAAAGGAGGAAAAGTTTATTTGGGGCTCCCAGTTTCAGAGGTTTAGTCCATGGTTGGTTGACTCCATTGCTCTGGGTCCAAGGTAAGACCGAGCATCATGGTGGAAGGGCGTGTCAGAGTAACACCCCACTGTTTATGGTAGTTGGGAAGCAGGGGTGGGAGGAGAAGAAGAAAAGGGGGGAAAAGGAGAAGGAGGAGGAGAAGACGAGAAAAGTGCTGCAAAGAAGATGAACCCTTCCAGAGCACACCCACAGTGATCCACCTCCACTAGCCACAATCTACCTCCCTACAGTTACTACCTCATCAGTCCATTAAAACTAAGATGAACTGATTAGGTTACAGCCCTCATTATTATTTTACCTCTGAATATTCCTGAATTAACACAGGAACTTTTGGGGGGATATCTCATATCCAAACAATAATGAACTTATATTGCATCCTTCATACTGAGTTTCTTCTTCAGTGAACTCAAGTGTTAATGACTAATTCCCGACTGATTCATTTTTTTGTTTTTTCATTTTTTTCTGTTGTTTACTGCTAAACTATCAATGAAGTGTTTTTTCTCAGTTGGCTTGTATATTTCTTTCAGTATATTTCTGAAATATATCTCATCTCCATGGTCCCTTCCTTCCCATGCCTGAAATCTAGGGTTTTCTAGCCATCTCCAACTTCCTGAATTAGAATAAGTTCTTTTCATGTGAAATAGTACAAACGTCCCCACATCCTGGGTGCTAGACTTACATTTAAAAATTTTTATTCTGCCCAACTTCTGAATTAAGCTAGAAAGATTATAGAAAACATAGATTTTTTTTTGAGATTAGTACATAAATCTTCCATGAGTTCATATATGTCACAAATCTTTTTCTAGCTTTAAGGAGTTTATTTTCCTTCTTGTTTTAACTCTTGTTTCTTGTCAAATCTTACTTTTTCTTTTTCTATGCCCATGTAGAATAAACAACTTAGCACTCATTCATTTAGCAAATAGTTATTGAAGATCTAATGTTTGTCAGGCTCTTCCTAGTCCATGAATTGGAAATCAATCAATGGAGAACAAACAAGTCTCTTTCCTCATGGAGCTTAGATAATTGGTAGCTAATGGATGCTGGGTGCAGTGGTACGTGCCTATTTTTTTTTAACCAGAGCCCAAATGGACTAAATGGGGAAATGCATTGTCAGAGAACAAGTGGGCAAAATCCTGTGTGGAAGAATTTGGAGAATCTTTATACATTTGCACCTTATGGGTAGAAAGAGTTTTGCCTGTGCTTGAGGTGCTATAAAGCACACATCGGGGAAGTCTTGCAGAATCCAACAATGCTGATTGTTGATTAAATCAAAATCTTTGGAGGTGACTCGTAGGCAACAATATATTTTTTTAAAGCTCTTGGAGAAAATTCTGATGTGCAGTTAAAGTTGAAAATCATTTGTACAAAATAATACATATAAATAATATAAAGTAAATATATTTTATTGTGAAGTAATTTTTACCAAAGTAAGAATTGATGAAAAGGAGAATCTCTTATTCTCCTTCCCATCTGTTTGCTATTTTTCTTCCTTTTTCCCCCCCTTTCAGCTGATAATGTCTTATTAAGAATCAAATAACTCTATAGGATAACCAGTCAGCTTAGCACTCATTCATTTAATGACTTACTGGAAACCAGGTTCAAAAATTGAGAAAAGTTGCTCAGCCAGAGGTATGGATTTGGTACTACAACATATGATCTTACATTATTCTAAAATCATTCCCCATTTTCTCTGTTTAAGAAATCCTAAAAGTTTCAAGACCCAAGCCAATTGTTACTATCTTCACGAACAATTATCAACAACTGATCATGGGCTTTGTAGCACCCTTCTGTGTGGTAACTAGATTTTGATCAAATTGTGATCACATTCAATAGTAAAAGTGTATTTAATGTTGCTCGTTCCACTACTGTGAGTTCCTTGATGTTACTACATTACTCTATAACACAATCTTAAACATGTTGGAGTTTATTTAATGAAACTAATAAATGATGTGTATATTTAGAGATTATTTTTAGAGAGTTTTATGAAAATTAAATCCAAAAGGCATTGAGTTTCAGTTAAGGAGGAAAGTACAAATCAGTGTAAAGAAATCTATTTCGTATTTTCATGTTTGCATATCTGACTTCCTTTTCCAGACGTCCTTACTGGTGGAAAATTGTTGCAGTGCCAATGTTGTGTAGGTACATTTTCTGTTTAACTTGGAAATCAGTAGCCAATTGAAAGTAATGTTAATCATTTAGACCTTTGAGACTGAATCTCTTGGCATATATTTCAGGACTAAGGGCTAGAATTAACATGAAAAAAGAGAAAGGCTGGGTGCAGTGGTACGTGCCTATAATCCCAGAGGCTCCAGAGGCTGAGGCAGGAGAATCACAAGTTCAAATCCAGCTCAACAACTTAGCCAGGCCCTAAGCAACTTAGTGAAACCCTGCCTCTAAATAAAATATAAAAGGGGCTGGGGATGTGATGTGGCTCAGTGATTAGGTGCAATTCCCAGTACCAAAAGAGAGGGGAGGTGAAGGAGAGAGAGAGAGAGACATCTTTTGTGAAGATAAATGAGCAGAACATTACTTTGAGCATTTTAAATATAAAAGTGAAAAGCATTGAATTAGATATTGTTCTGCAACATTTTGACAGCAAAATTATCAGTTAAACATGGTGTTGTTTTTCTGGATTTTTTTCTACAGAAAAGCCATCTGGAGTTGAAAATACTTTTCTGATAGTGGCAATAGGAGAATTCATAGTCAGAATGCTGGGGAATGGGCTCACTATACCAGCTGACTTCATTAACTGGGTGAAAAATCAAAAGAGCTCCTCAGGCAAATGCATCCTCACTAGCCTGGCTATCTGGAGTCAGCCATCTTTAGATAATGCTATTTAATCATTGATCATGGTGTTTATGGCCACTTCTATAGGCCATAAACTAGCAAGCTAGTTAAATTAGCAAAACTTGTTGTTGTATTTTGGACCAATTGCCTAGCTCTCTCTCTCTGGTTTACCACCTGATCTTCCATCCCTGCTTCACCTGGCTGAGATGGGGAGTTAGCACAATACTTGCTACTTTAGGTCCGAGTGGGATCTTCTCTTTCCCAAACTTATGTTAACACACGTTTAATAGCTGAAGGATTAATGAACATAGACAATGTGAAAGAAAGATAACTTGGTCTTTAGATGTAAGTAAAACTCTGTGTCTTAACAGTTTGATGGTTTCTATTTGGAGCTCCTAATACCCTTAAAGGGCAAAGAAAAATGTTAAAGATCTTCCCTATCCATGTGCCTACTGTGACCTTCACACATCCTTGATGGAACATCTAAATAATGCTGCATTTTTGGTGGGTTTGGCTCACTCTTGAGAACTCAAGAATCATTTACTTATCTCAAGGCTATCCCTCTTTTCCTTCAGTGATCTGTCCAGTCCTTGTGTGGATGAGGTATCCTTGAGGAGATTACTAGGTTATTCAAGTTGTTGGAAGGAGTTTTCTTTGTTCTACCTTGTATTTAAAGGCCCCCACTGGGAATAATACTTTGGAGCCTCACTCATGGAGAGGACACTCTGTCTGGGACTTCCCAGTTGGGAACCTGAAAAGCTGCCCTAGGACTCCCCAGCTACATGACTTCAGGTGTTGGTGTTTCCCCTGATCTGCTGATGTATTTTCTTCTCTTTCTCTTGTCTATCACTTTTGCTTTTGCTCTTGCTTCCACATTATTACTAAAATAAAAGCTATTCTGTATAAAGAGTGTCTTTATTTATTGGATTCAACCTGCCAAGTTAAGCAGCTGAACACGTACGTAACACTTTAAAGCTACACCACTTGTTTTTGTCACTGATCTCACAGCTCCCTTTATTCCTCTCCTTGATGAAACATCATCAATTCATGATTCAATTCCATGTGCTTTATTGTTCTCAGCATAGAGGTGTGTGAAAAGGCCATGGAAATGGCCTTCCTAGTTCACTTTTTTTCTATCCTCCTTACAAGTTGTATTTTTCTGATACTATAGAAACATCATATGAATTTTCTTGTCATTTTAACATTCACTATTTTCCTTTAGGACATAGCTAGCTGAGATAACCACTGTGGCATCTTAAATGCCACTTGAAAAGAATAAAATTTAGGCTTTATAGACTTTTTCCAATAATTTTCAGTACTCCAGAGAAATTAAACTAGTAAGACATTGAAGATCCATTTTAACTTCTGATTTTCTCACTGGAATCTTTTAGGTACCTTTGAACACCACAAAATTTCCTTAGAACAGCCTATAAGCTAACAATATTGGATTTTTAAAAAGCGATCATCATTGTCATTATAATACTTTCTACTAAGAAGAAAATATTGGAGACAATGTCAATGAAAACTATATAATGCAACACTTATTAATATTATATGTGTTGGAAATACATAATTACATTTATACTAAGGAAAAAGGCATAAATATTTAGATATAAAAATCCTCTCCAAGTTAGAGAAGGAAGAATATTTGTACAATATTAAGTGAAAAATAAATCAAACACTAAAAATGTTTGAAGTACATAATCTCATAACAACACATTAACTTTTAAAACAAATGAACATTGTATCACTAAGATCTGGCTTGCAATTCAAGCTCTCTTTCCTTTGAAGGATAAGAGAAAAATATCAACTAAATTTATAGGAAATTGTATAATTTTCCTTAAGTGTAAAAAACACTGTTATTTCTACTTTGCAAGGATAAAAGTGTGTGTGTGTGTGTGTATAAGTTTGTATAATCATGTGCCACATGATGATGAACCACATATAGAACTGTTTCCATAAGATTATAATGAAGCTCACACATTCCTAACACCTGGTGACTCGATAGTTATTGTAATGCTGTAGTACAATGAATTTCTCATGTGTTTATGGTAATGCTGGTAAAAACAGACCTCCTGTACTTCCAGTTGTGATCAGGACTGGTTCCAGGAGAATGCCCTGTGTCACAGGAGATAATGGCTCGAAGCACATTACCGCCCCTGAAGACCGGCCAGTGGACAAGATTTGGAGGTGGAAGACAGTGATAGTGATGATCCTGACCTTGTGTAGATCAGGTAATGCATGTGCTTGTCTTAGTTTTGAACAAAAATGACGTAAAAAGTAAAGGAATGAAAAAAATTCTAAAAATATCAAAAGTTTATAGAATAAGGATATAAAGAAAATATATACAGCTGTATACTGTGTTTGTGTTTTAAGACAGGTGTTATTCCAAGAGTCAAAAATTTAAAAAAAGCATGTTATATGGTAAATAGTTACAGTAAACTAAGGCTAATTCATTATTGAAAAAAAAAAGTTTTAATATATAGTGTAGCCTACATGTAGAGTGTTTATAAAGTCTGCAGTTGTGTACAGAATATCCTAGGCCTTCACATTCACTCCCCACTCACTTGCTGACTCACTGAGAGCAATTTATATTCCTCAAAGTTTTTCATGGTAAGTGCTCTATCCTGGTGTACATTTTTATATTGTTTTTGTTGCATTTTTTTAATGTTTAGAAATGCTTAGATACATGAATACTTATCATTGGGTTACAATTACCTGAAGTATCTAGTACTGTAACATGCTATATAGGTTTGGTGTCTAAGAGCAAAAGGCTGTATTGTTCAGCCTCTGTATGTAATAGTCCATATCATCTATGTTTGTACAAGTACACTCTATGAAGTTCAAACAATTATAAAATCTCTTAATGACACATTTCTTAGAAAGTGTCCCTATTGTTAAGTGACACATAACAGCATTTTTGTCATATCATGTGCTATGTTTTGGATGTTCTTCTTGTCCACGTTAAAAGTTAAGTTGAACTTTGATTGCCAACACAGTGGTGTTGGGAGGTAGGGCTTGCTACAGTTTGGATGTTAAATGTTCTCCAAAGGTTCATGTGTTTAAAGGCTTGATCCACTTGATTCAAATAGTGCTTGGTGGCACTATTTGAAGGTGGTGGAACCTTTAGGATGTGGGACACAGTAGGAGGGTCTTAGGTCTTGAGGATATGCTCTTTTCCTCTTTTTCTGCTTGTGGGTTATGTAATCACTGGCTTGCTCTTCATATGCACTCCTGCAATAATGTGCCACCCTCACCAGGGGCCCCTATGGGGCTACCTGATCTTGGACTTGAATACAGAACAAGGAAGGAAAATAAACCTGTCTTTATTTCTTAAGTAGCCTGTGTCAGGTGTTTTGTTATAGTGATTGAAAGCTGACTAACACAAGAATTTAAGGAGGTTTTAATGCTTCTCTCCAGACTCAGTTCTTGTTCTCAGGGGACTGGATTGGTAGCTTCAGGATGGGTGATTATAGAGCAAGTCTGGTTTTTTCCTCTTGGTTTTTTGAACATACTGCCTTTCTTCCTCACATGCTCACTTCTGCTCTTGCTGCCTCTCTCACCATGTGCTGTGCTTTTGCCACAATAGATGCTGAGCAGATGCCAGCCGGCATCATGCTCTTGGGCTTCCAGAACTGTGAGCTAAATGAATTTTTCTCTATAAATTGCTTACACTTGGATATTTTGCTGTAATGACAGAAAGTGAACTGAGATACCATGAATGTAGTATCTCTTATTAGAGAAAACTAAAGCAATAAACTCATGAGGGATAAGAATAGAAAAAGAGCATGGATTTTAGACATGTTTATGTGTTTAGTGCTGTGTTGACTTTATCATAAAATAATTAAGTTAAATCAAAGTAGTTGAAAATGTATATAATCTTAAGGCCAGCAGGTTGTTAATTGTGCTTGCTAATAATATAATTTTGAATATAGTATTTTACAATATTTTAGTAATTATAATTGTAAATATCAAAACTATCAGTGAAGAAATATGTCAGGGTTTACAACTACAAACACTTTTTAATGATAAACAACAACAACAACAACAAAAACTACAGAACATAAGTGCTAAAAATATGGTGGTTTTAAGTTAATTTTGATGAAGCAGCACATCAGTAGTAGATGTTGAAAAGAATGTTAAGAACCATCAGGGTTTTGAAAAGCATTTTTACTCCAGGAAACTGCTGTGTGCTGCTTTGATGTCTATGACAGTGATACATATATATCCAGATCTATACAGACATTTATATTGTACAACTCCATTCATTGTTAGATACTGTATAAGAAATGTCCTAAAGATTATCATTGGAATTATCTTTCTTTAGGAAGGGTAAAGTTAAAACCACACTGGCTATATTTAGGTTCTGATAGGATAATTTGGTTTAGAATGTATCCCTTTTAGTAAAAAAAGTTTAAATTACTTTGCAATTATTAGAACATTCCAACAATATTTAGTTTAGTACTACTAAACTTGTATTTAAAGCAAACACATTTAAATAACCACACACAGCCCCTGTGTAAACGTTTTGTTAGAATGAAGGCCCCACTTCTCATGTACTAACCTTGGAAAGTTGGAGCTATAAGGAGCAGGGCCTACCTATTGCTTATAATAGAAGCACAGTAAATGACCTTTAAAAGATAAAGCCTAAGAACTTTGATTGGGCAAAGGGGAGGTGGAATGGGGAGAGGGCATGGGAGCAGGAAAGATGATGGAATGAGATGAACATCATTACCCTAGGTATGTGTATGACTGCACATATAGTGTAATGTTACATCGTGTACAACCAGGCAAATGAAAAGTTGTGCTGCAATTATGCACAATGAATCAAAATGCATTCTGCTGTCGTATACACCTAATTAAAATTAATAAATAAATAAAATTAAAAAAGACAAAGCCTAGGGCATAGGCTGGGACAGTGGCTATTAATATATTGCATTCTAGTATAATGGTATTTTAAGAATAAGCTCTGTACCAACACTCATAAATAAGAGCCTGTGTTGGAGGCCCAAACTAGAATCTAAGTACACTATTATTATAACTGGTGTCATGGGATCTGGAGAGAATTGTATCCTACACTAGGGTTACATATTTGGGGAAAAAAATGATCGTCATTGATTTCTTGCCAATCACTTTCCCCTAACCTGAACTTTTAATTATGAACCCCCCTCCCTCCTTTTATTCCCTGTGTGGTCATACCATTGAGTTATAGAAGAGCTGCCCAAACAGGCTTATATGTAAGCCCTGCATCAGGTTAAAATTTAAGCTGAGAATATATTTTAGAGCATTCAAGCCATGTTATTTTGAAATTTTCTGGAAGTATGCATGGATCAATATATATTTCAAAGCATCTAAGTCTTGAGTTAATCTTGGATGGCTTAGCTGGTATGCTGCTGCTCTTAATTTAATATCCTTTGAACCAGGGACTTCTTTAATTGCATACAAGGGGACATCTGTAAACCTCCACTTCTACAGTCTACTTACTGGGAAACATTGGTTAGCACTGTGTAGAGTGACCTATACTCTAATCTGGATTGCTAAGAATACACCTCCAATTTAAAAAAAAAAAAAAAATTGGTCAGATGGTTGGTCTGAGCAATTTACAAAAATGTGAAAAATTTTGGGGTGGGTGACAGATTTATTTGTATAAGAAACCAAACATGACAGATGGACTATTTTTAGCTATTTGGTGTGTGTGGGAGTACCAATATAGATGCACTTTCAGAGGACAAAGGCTCAATCCCAACTTTTTTATTAGTGCCCCTATTGCCTACATGTAAACGAGATGGTTTTAGAAGTAATTTAGTTTCCCTCTCTTGTAGATATAACCTGGTATCTGAATTTTAAAGTTTCTCTTTTAATATTTTTTTAACTTCATTTGTAGATGAGTTCAGAGTTAAGACATTCTAGTTATTACATTATTGGTTGCATGCCGATTTATTTTCCTTATTTTGGTTCATGAAAAGGCATACCCAATTTCCCTCACTAATTTACAAAAGAACTCTGTTCCTGGTATTTGCTGATGCATGTCATTACCTCACTGTGTATATTTGGTGTTGAAAGTCATAAAGATGGTCAAGATTTTCTCAAGTTCAATGCAGATTCCTAATCAGGATAGAAACCCTCAGATGTCCTGTCATTTAGCTTATCAGAATTGCTTAGTTTCTTATTTTCACTTGTAGCAGGCAATTGGGGATGTCCTTTGGCCGATCAATTCTCCCAAGGACATTGCTGATTTTGTATTTATGGAGAATGTAGGTGGGGGAGATTTAATTCTGTCCTGAAAGAGATTGGTGAGCTGGCCTGATGGGAATCCTGCTGAGCAATAGGCTATCAAGTTGTCTCAATCTATTCAGACTGTTAAGCTATTATTAACAACCTATCAGGAACTGGGTGACTTATAAACAACAGAAATTTATTTCTTATACATCTGGAGGCTAAGAAGTACATAGACAAATCAACATCTGGTGAGGGCCCCCTTGTTTGTTCATAGATGGCTCTGTTTTCACTCTTAACTGTACATGAAAGTGAATTTTCTCTGGGACTCTTATTTAAAGGCATGAATCCCATTCATGAAAGCTCCCGTCCTCATGACATAATAGCCTCTTAAAAATCCCGTTTCCTAATACTATCATCTTGAGGGCTAAATCTCAGGGTTATGAATTTGGTAGGGTCAGAAGGACACAAACATTTAGATCACAGCACAAGTGTTCTTGTTAAAATTGCAAGAGAATCCCGCAAATTCACAGAAATCTAAGTAATGGACTGACGTGACTTCATCCAACCCAAGTTTTGGGAATTTTAATAGTTTTTGCAAGATCCTTTTCTTGGCCTATGTGCTTAAAAATCTCCCAAATCTAGTCTTCAGGTTATTCTCCATGCTCAAAGTTTTTAGAAGTAGAATTTTCCTTCCCCTCACCTTTTGTTCCTATAATACTCAACTTTCATTTCTACCTTTTATGCCTCATGTGTATGCCTTATTTCTTCTTGACTGCATCAAAGGCAGAAAAATCCTCCATTAAAATCAAACTGCAAGATTCTGTAATAGAAAATTTAGTTAAAGCACATCAGGACAGCAATGATCAAAATTCAAGATGCCTGATATCTACTGTGTATAAAAGAGAAAATACTTCCCTTCCATTTTAGGGAAAATGTTCTTTTCTCTTTGCTTTTGTCCCTTTTTTCCAATGATAAAGGGCAGCAGAAAGTATAAAATGCTTAAATTCACATATTAAATTGTTTAATATTTATATTCTAATACAAAAGGCTCTTACTATTACATTAGAAAAAGAAAAAATTCACTCTTCATCAGGTCATATTTCTGTTTGGCAATTTGGAAGAGAAGATTATTTGGAATCACCTAAACACTGAAAAAAAAGAAAATGGAACCCCTTATGAAATATACTTCTAGGGACATCTAGAGACTTAATTCCCATGACCTTGGGAACTGAATCTAAATCCTGTTCCCTTATCTGAGAAGTAGTGATAAAAATGCTTTCCTCATATGATATATGTGAGAATTATGGAGCTAATATATTTAAATAAGTTCATAATTCCTAATATTAAAAACTCAATAAAATTAAAAATGTTCATGGTGATGATTTGCTCGTTAGGTCAAATAATCACACACTTTTACCTTGAATTAAAAAAATAAAAAAAAACTCTTCTACCCTTTCATTTATGTTATCGTGTTGACTAATTCTCTGTTAAAGCATATTAAAGTATGACAGTTACCATTCCTCAGTAATTTTAAAAATTGGTCATACTTCCTGAACAAGTTTTTTTTTCTTTATGTGTAATAATCACACCACCTCTCTGCTTCTTCATGCTTGAGGGGATCTCTAGACAAACCAACATTCATGATGATCTGAAAAATTCAATTTATGGGTAATAAAGTGGAACACTTTGATATTAGAGGCAAACATAACTTTGTTTCCTTTAC
Source organism: Marmota flaviventris (assembly GCF_047511675.1). Lineage (NCBI taxonomy): Eukaryota > Metazoa > Chordata > Mammalia > Rodentia > Sciuridae > Marmota > Marmota flaviventris. Next base: position 98,010,554 of record NC_092500.1, read on the forward strand.
CGACTATTGACTGTACTGAATAACCAACTAAATTGGCATTCGTTTACCTATTCAGCAATATTTGTTCTTTGCTTTGCATCAGACAATAATGTTCTAGGCTTGATGATAGAGCAGGAAACAAATCCATGGCCTCCTGGATGTTCCTGTAAGTGTGCCAAGAGGAATAAAATTAATTGTGAATTAGAACAATAAGAGATTTAGTCATGGCATAAATTTCATTTTCTCCCTGGGAAACTTCACCAAATTGCGTCATGTAAGAGGAAAAATACATATCAAGGTTTGGAAGCATTTATGAAGATGAAAGGGCAAATCACCAAGCTGACATTTAGATCCTACTATAAATTTGCTGATACTACAGGATGTAAGATTGGATAGGATACAGAAGCTTCCTTCTCACAGCTTCCAATCTAGTGGGAGGAAGAGATAAATATTTTAACTGCTATAAAGGCCTTAGTTTCTTTAATGTAATAAAAGATATGATAATAAAAAGCTGATGGAAACATGTTCATACAGTTACCAAAATGAAGTACTCCACTGTGTCACAATTTTAGTGCTAATGGCAAACAGATTTTTAAAATGTTACAAACTGGGACATTAGTGCTTCTGGAATATAATACCTACTATTCTAAGTGCTTCAGTATTACAATTACATTGACTGAACTACCTTATAATATTTTAGACTAAAATGTTTTGGCTCTTTACTCTTAGTCATCCAAGAAATCTGTGTTCTTGGAATATATGAAACAAAAACAAAACCAGATAATTAACTTACTATTAGGAAAATGTGGGAAGCCTATAAAAACAGCATTGATATTAACAGATCTTAGATGGATTAGAAATTGTAAGCCCCAATCTGTTCAGGGGAATTTGGGAAAAAATAATGGAAAAAGTATTACCTAAACTTGTCCTTAAAACAGGAAGAACATCTATGGGCAAAAAAGCAGATAGAAGAGGAAGATATACTTGATAAGTTTGGCTGCAGGAAAGGAATAGAGTAGGAAGAGCCCAAAGCCAGGTAAGGTGAGGCAGGGGCAGGACTCCTCTTATTTTAAGACTATTGTTTGACAGACACAACCAGAATATAGAACAGTGCCAGCGTTTAAATCTTTACTCAGGCAAACATGGCCCCCTTGTGTGCAAATATCTCAGCTAGGATCATTCTAGAGCATCTTTTCCATCCTGCTATGATCACCACCCTACTTGTCACCTTCTTTAGAACTTAAAACTTCTTTTGGAAAAGCATCTTTCTATATGTGCTTTTACATCTTATTCACTTTCTAACGTGGTATTATTATAAGAAATATTGTTTATTATGGCTATATGAAGAACTAGGGCAGGTTTACTTCTAGTTCTTAGACTAACTTTCAAGGTGGGGGTATTACCCTCATTTACAGATGAGGAAATAGGTTTAGGAAGATTAATGGATCTATCTCTCACCACAAAACTACAGAATATGAATATTTGAAGAAGTTTGCCTGATTGAGCAGCTCAGTCCCATTCTACTCTTGTGACTTTTAACCAGTGGTATATATTTAAATTGCCTAGGGAACTTTTAAAAAGGAAATGTATTTAAGTAAGTTTTCAATTAAACAAAAGCTTACACATAGTTAAAAGAAATCAAATAATACTATTAAACTGGTAGTGAAAAAAAAAAGCAAAACTTGGCCTTTTTATGACCTACCCTTTATTTCCTTCTTCCAGAGACAACAGCTTGTAACCTGTTTCTTACTGCAGATATTTCTGAAAAACATGTTTGTATCACTTTTTCTGGATATACATATATGGGTATACACACACACACATACACACACACAGACTGAATCCAGTCCTGGTGGATGCTAGGGAAGCACTCACCTCCACCCCCATATTAATCTTGATTTGACTTTTCACAATTATGTCTCTCTCCTCTTCCATTTTCTCAAATGCTATATAATCATTTGCTAAACTAGTAGTCAATATCTATAAGTGAATTTACATGACTAATATTCAGTTGCAATATATTTTTTTATAACTTTTCATTTTTCCTTGGATTTATTAGTTTTGTTTTCTGAATTTTGAAAAGGCTGCAGACTAATAATTCACCCCAGCCTCTTTGAAAAATTCCTAGTCTACATTCAAATACACCAGGTACTCTTATCAATTTTTCTTTTTGAGGAGTCCTACCTGAACTCTCCATCTTCAGGATTTCCTGTTGACTTCATGCTGTTCTCGCCTCCCACCTTCCCACTTTAATAGTTATATTTCTAGTTTAGAAACCATGGCTACCTTGTCAGTAACAAAATATCTTCTTTTCCCTTCACAACAGACTGTGCCTCTCAACTCTTCACTGTATTAGAACACGTAACCATTCCAATTACGTTTTCCTCCCTCCTACAACATTCCCATTTGTATTTTTACATCAAGACTAATGACTTTCACATTCTATTCTGTAACCATAATTAAATATTTCCTTAGAAGGGGAAAAAAACCACACATAGAATTTGCATTATGATGGTAAAATATTATTCAATGAATAGCCAAGTTTTATGCTGTTTGGATTTCCTTTTTGCAAAGATCGTGATCCCAATGCTGCTCACAGGAAGTTAAAGCAGAATGCATTTTCTCACGCTTCTACCATTTGTTCAAAATCGTGCAGCATTTCACATTTAGTGTTTGGAGGATGTTTTTCCTGTACAGTTTTGCTTTGTCCTTCACGTGGGATGAAAAAACATATGCCTTCCATTTCATATCCTTAATACCATCGGCTTTTTCTTCAGCGTCTTGCTAACAATCCACACCGGTATTCCCTAAGTTTACTGATTTCTTAATTTTCACTCAGGCCATGACTTTGTTGCACACTCAATTTTTTTTTTCCTGAAAAATTCGGTCTTCCTTTTTAATGATATATTCTGTGCCCTTCTGTTATATCCTGGAATTCGATCGGAGTTTAAGAATACAAAGTTTCTGATTTTTTTTTTTTTTTTTTTTTTGGTTTTAGCCGAAGATCTCAATTCCCGGACTCCCCTAAGGCCTTTTTGGTCCTAGCAGGGGTCCCGCCACAGTCCAGGGAGCTCTGGGAGCGCTAGGAGCGCAGAGCGCAGGCGCGGTGTGCGTCCGGGCCCCCTCGCGAGATCTCCGAGCTCCTCGCTCGCAGGTTCACTAAGTCCCGGGGATGCCTGGGAGTCGGCCATCATGCTAGCCGCCCAAGGCCGGCAGCTTAGTCACTTTTCTAAATGTGTACCTGCAAGCGGATGTTGAGGATCACCGAGCCTGCGATGTAGAAATACGGGAAGTTCATCCGTAGCTGCCAGGCCAGCTCGAAGAAGGCGAGCAGGGTGCGAGAGAGCCCCTTGCAGAAGACCCCATAGGAGGTGGGGGCTGCTGCCGGGTTTGAGGCCTTGACAGCCAGGGACAACGGAGCCGCCACCGGAGTCATCGCTGGAGCCATGGACCCAATATCGCTGCCTGCCCAGCGCCTGGAACCGAGGTTCATCGTAGGCTCTGCCGGCCCCGGAGCAACGGCCAGGATCAAAGGGCCGGGATAGCAAAGCGGCCGCCGGGCTCACCCGCGCCTCCCGCAGCGGTCGCTAGCTCGGGTGCGGTGCTGGGCCGGCGGGCGCTCCGCCCCTTCCTGTCTGCCTCTCCTAGTGGTATTTACCATTTAGAGCATACCCAGTAGAAGATCGGCAACAGGATGTGTTATGTAACGAGTACGCACAGCCGCAGTCATTATTTCCACTTTAAAGTGAAGTTACATAATTTTCCCAAGAGCACGCAGTTTGTAAGGGCCAAAGATGGCTCAAATTAGGGTTTGTCTGCTGTGATCTGAGATTTTACCCTTTCGATTTTATAATTAGGGCAAGATGGATCTCCTTACCTAAACTAGTACAGGCATATCTCTACAAATAAATACTTTTATAATAAATACTTTTATAGTGTAAAGTCACACCTTGGACTATGAGTTTTCCTATGTATTAAGACTATTTAGGTTGCAAGCAACAGAAATCAGTTATTTTAAGAAAAAAGGTAATAATAGTAAGTAACATCTATGAATTTTTTTCTCAGAGCATATATATAAAACGTCATTTCCACTAATTTCTTCATGGAGATGCATTGTGAAACCTGGAGTGGAGTCAAGGCTTGGAATATTACAAACATCTACTTCCATGTCCTTAATATCCTTAGAGTAACATCATAATGGATATCCCATAGACAATGCTTTTCTTGTATCTAAATGATGTACAATTCATTATCTTCACTAATCATTTTCTAGTTTTAACTAGAAATCATTGCACTTTTCATCATGCATAACCTCTGCAGGGATTAAGCAAAGGTCTAATTTTGATCATAACCTTCAGATTACAATGTAGTTTCAAAAGTCATTTCTCCGTTCAGCAAATCTATAGTAAGCTATTCAAAGCATAATTACTGTAAGCTGGAGTATTTCTGCTTCTATTGTCCTGCTAATAGGACTGATACCAGTAACATGCCTTTGTGAAATTCGTACAATATAATTGTGTGTCCACAGCCACAATTTCTTCTTTTGCTAGTTTGTGCCAATAGAACCCAAACATTTAACAGCAAATAAAGGAACTGCTTATGACAGCCTCTAAAATACTGGTAGGTGGACACAATACCTTTATTTTTATGTGATGCTGAGGATTGAACCCAGGGCCTCATGTGTGCCAGGCAAGCACCCTATCACTCAGTCCCAGCCCCAGCCCCAGTGTAAAATGAATGACAATCAACTCTGATAACTGGGAAAATATGTATAGTTTTACTACAAAGGTGCAGTTCTCTTTGAAAATTGAAATATCATAGAGCCATTTAGCATTCAGGATTACAGAAGTCATTTTGTCCCTGGCTTTCTATTTCCAGCTATGTAAAAATTATGTGTTCTCATTCTTTGTGCTCACAGACCTCACAGCTCAGCTCTGGTTAACTATGAGAATACTGTTTTCCATCCTTACTGCATGGAAAATATAGCAGCAACCCACTGATTAAATGGCCAGGTTGAATGCCTAGTCCAATGGGGAGGGATAGGCAAAGAAGACCAATTTAAAGCTCCAAATCCTACCCCTTAATGCTCTAAAGCTGATGAAGGATTTCTATTAAGTATCCTCCTGACAGTATATATATATATATTTTTTTCTTTTTGGTACTGAGGATGGAACCCTGAGGTGCTTAACCACTGAGCTACATCCCCAGTCCTTTAACAAATTTTATTATTTATTTTTATTTTGAGACAGGGTCTCTATATAAGTTGCTTGCCTAGAACTTGTAATTCTCCTGCCTCAGCCTCCTGAGTTACTGAGATTATAGTTGTGCACCACTACACCCATCTCAGGACCAATATTTTAGATGGTGTGTGTGTGTGTGTGTGTGTGTGTGTGTTTAAGTATTTATTTGTAGGTGGACACAATACCTTTATTTTTAAGTGATGCTGAGGATTGAACCCAGGGCCTCATGTATGCCAGGCAAGCACCCTTCCACTCAGTCCCAGCCCTAGCCCCAGCCCTAGCCCCAGCCCTAGATGGTTGTGTTTTTTAATTCTGTTCCTTGAATTTTAAACTTGAAGACTAATCTATGCTTTTTGCCAATAGATACATAATCAAGCTATCAACAATAATGCATGTCTTAAACCATATAACTGAATGATACTTCACTTGGCCTTTTCTAGTTTTATTCCCTTATTTTTTAACTCTGCACCCCAGCTTTAATATTTTTTAATGGCTTATTTAGCTTGATTATCCTTTGGAAAATTTTTAATATAAGCTGCAGTGAGTCTGCAAAGTAACATATTCACAGATTCTCATTTTTAAAAAGGATTTGCCATATAAGTGCTCTGTTTTATAAGGAATGCATTCAGAATGCAAGGATTGGATCCAAATGATCCAAGCCTAAAGGCAAGAGAAAAACTATTTTCATGCTAACAAATGAAGTTCCAATTCACTCTTTGGACATGGACACTTTGAGGTTTAGTTGAGACTGTTACATTGGTTTAGTAAAATTCTCAGAGGAAAATCATATCAGGTGGGTAACGATAATTATGTTTCATAGCACACTGGTCAGTTTCTAGATCATGAGTAAAATTAAGCACAGATGTATCATACTAAAGTAGACTATCACTTAAAACATCAGAGATTAAGATTTTCTCTTTGTATGCTAGTTGTAAGGAAGGATATTTTGCTAATGATGGTATTAAGAGAAATCATGATGGGTATGTTTGGAAATGGCTTGATGATACCGGTTGACTGCCTTGACTATTTCAGGCATAAAGATCTCTTTTTAGGCTTTTCATAAGTTTAGTCATCTCCAGAATTTGTCAGCTGTGTTTAATAGTATGTAAATTTGTATACTTGTGTTCACACCACACCATTAACTTTGCTCATAACATCCTTATAATGTTTTCTTTGGACACTGATCAATCATTCAACCTTCTGGTTGCTCTCTGCCTAATAATTGTTTTTGAGTTCAATATGGCTAATTTTCTCAACCATTTTCCTCTGGATGAAGTGTAGAATTAATCATATGATCATTATGATTTTAATGGAGTCTTTGGTTTATTACCATTCATATTGGGAAATAAATTCAGTGTTTTATGGAGACTGGTCATTTGTAAGATGTGAAAAGAGAGACATATGAAATCATAAAAGCTATAGTTTCTCTTATGTTTCCTTTTATTTTTAAATATTTATTGCAAACCTGATTTACTTTATTGTAAAAATCCAGCTGAGTGTGATGCCTTTGGAGATAGTAGCTATCTTTTACCTTTCTGTTCACTTCATTGATTCTGATTCTAGGGAAGAGCATGTTGAGACATGCCTCATTGATAATGCTGTGGAAAATTAAACTCTACCATAAATATCATGGCTCCACAAAAACCCTGTAAATACCTGCCCCATTTTTTTTTGTTCTAGGAAAAGAGAAAGTAGAAGTCCTTATAAGAACAGCCACTCTTTTTTTTTGCAATTGCTTTATTTATATTAATATTTATTTTTTTGAAATGGTCCTTTTCTGTTGTATAGGCAAGCCATGAACTCCTGGGTTCAAGTGATCCTTGTGCCTTAGTCTCCCAAGTAGCTGAGACTATAGGTATTCACCCAGACTCCTGGTTTGTTATGTCTTTAATATGTTGTATAGTTTTGAATCATTGTAATTCTCACTAGAATATGCTCATAACTAAACATATAGTCATTTCCAGGAAGACTTTCCTCTCTCTTCACCCCCTGCCTCATCTCTCTTTTCAATATCAAAATTGGAACATACTTAGTAATTCTCAAATTATTAAGATGTATTCTGTTTTAGTTACAACAGCTGGAGATGCTTTCCATAAAATCACATTGGAGATGCTTTCCATAAAATCACTTATCTCTGAATCTTTTAATGAAAAAAATTTAAAAAGTAGCAAGTTTGCAAAATTTCATGTTGAAGTATATGATATATATATATATATATATATATATATATATATATATATATATATATGTATTAATACATGTTTTTTGAGAATCCTGCTTTCTTCTGGGGAATAGAAAACCATGAGGAAATGTTTTTTTCTACTATTACAAGGAAAATAAACTGGCTACAAAGTCATAATTTATTTTGGTTGTTAGAGTTGAGATTGCAAGGTAAGCAGATAAATTGAATTCTGAAAGAAGACTAGCCCTTCCAAGTAAACTATGTGAACTGTTTTATCTTCAAAAAGAAGAGATTCTTGCCATAAACATAGGCTGAAGTTTTAACAGTTCTTATGGTGGTTGAGCGTAGGTTAGTGGGACAGTTTTGAATCCTTGGAAACTTCAGATATTTGTAAATACCAGCTCTTTTCTCTGGGCTTCTACCAGGTTTCCTAAACATTGGGAATAGGGCAGGATAACCAAGAAAGCCCCTTTGTAGTACATAATAAAGATGTTCATGTCCTAATTCCTGGGACCTGTTAATATGTTGATTTATATGGCATAGGAACATTGCAGATGTGATCAAGGGCATGCACCTTGGGATGGGAGATGTCCTGGATTATGTAGGTGGATCCAATCTAATCACATGAGACCTTAAATGTAGACTGTCTTAGTTAAATGTGTGTGTGTGTGTGTGTGTGTGAGAGAGAGAGAGAGAGAGAGAGAGAGAGAGAGAGAGAGAGAGAGAGAGAAGAGATTTCTGATTTTGAGGATGGACAAAGGGAGCCAAAAGCCACAGGCTGGAAGTGATTTCTAGGAGCTGGGAATGGAAAGGGAATGGATTCTCTCCTTGAGTTTCCAGAAATCAATAAAGCCCTGTCAACCACTTGATTTTAAACCCTTTTTTCAGACTGTGAAATCCTCTGTGAAACCTTTGTCAGATTTCCAATTATAGTACTGTAAGATAATTAGTTTGTGGTATTTGTTATTAAACTTCTGGAGAATCTTTCTAGCAGCAACAGAAATATAGAACACAGGGAAGCAAGGTCTACTTAATCTGTACTTTGAATCCTGCATGAGTAAAAGGTGGTTATTGGCTACCACCTGGGGATAAGCAAGAAAATTGCTCGTGTCCTGAAATCCTGAATTATTAAGCAAAATTTGCCTGTGCTGGTGAGGGACAGAGAATCTGTTGCAATTTGGACCCTACTGTAATATCATGCAGAAACTGTTTGGCACCACAGTAGGAATAGGAAATTTCTACTCCTGGATCTGCACTGATACGTGTTAGAGGTCTGTTGCCATAGAGGAAGGACAGGAAACTCTGGTCCCACATTGAAACTAGATAGAAGCTGTCACTGAGGTGCAAAGCCTACCTATCCCAGACTCTGCATGGATACTAGGCAAAAGCCATTTGCTGCTGGAAGAGGGAAGTTAACCTCATGATACCAAGCTAGCCCCACCAGTGACAAGATATTGGTTGGTTGACACTGAAGAAGGATCAGGAAGGCTGCCTGACTTGGATTCTTATACTGACATTAGGTGAAATCCATTTGTTGCTACTGGAAGAGGGAAAAGGAAACCCACTTATAACCAGAATCCTGCAATGATTATAAACTTTTTTTGTGTGTGTGTGTGTGTGTGCGTGTGTGGAAGTGATAAGAACACTATGCCCACACACATCCCATGCAAAAGTACAGAGTCTACCTGTTATGGTTTAGATATGAGGTGTCCCCCAAATGCTCATGTGAGAAAATGTAAGGTTTAACTGCAAAATAATTGGGGTATGAGAGCCCTAACTCAATCAGTGAATCCCATGAGAGGAATTAACTGAGTTGTAACTGAAGGCAAGGAGAGTGTGGCAGGAAGAGGTAGGTCACTGAGGGTGTGACTTTGGAAAATATATTTTGTATTTGGTGATTGGAGTATCTCTTTCCTGGGTGCCATGTTCCCAGCTGCTTTCATCCACAACACACTTCCACCATGATATTCTGCCTCACCTCGCACTCCACCCAAGGAATGGAGCCTAGCATGTATGGACTGAGACCTCTGAAACTGTGAGCCCCCAAATAAAGTTTTTCTCCTCTAAATTTGTCCTTGTTGGGTCTTTTGGTCACAGCAGCAAAAAAGCTAAACACTACCGTAGAGGCAGTTGCTGGAGGAGAACAGAGAATTCCCATTGCCCCACCACTAACTTTGCTCTGAGTAACAAGCAATATCATATCACTGGGAAGGGAGTAAATGTATGGAAAGTGATCTTTCTTTATGTGGGATGTGTGTTCTCCTGAAGCTGAGCACAAATGCTGAGAACTCGGTTGTTACTTCAGTCTTCCCACTAAATACAGGTGGTGGCATTCTACCATTGGAATGATTAAAATCTAAAGTCAGATAAACAATGGATTGGATTGCTTCAATTTCACATACCTGATGATTTCACAGAGTAAGAGGCATGTCTACTTTTTCTTGATAATATTTACCTTAGAATTTACGTATATGTGCCCACCAAACTAGTAACCATAGTTAAGAGGAAACAATGGCCTAGAGTTTGGAATTATAAAAAGAGACTTAAAAATAATCATGATACATTAAAAATGTAGTAGAAACGTGAATAAGTTGTGCACAAGTGGGAGTTTTTAGCAGAGAGATGGGAATTACATAAAGCATTCTGATGAAAACACTACAAATGGAAAACAGTGTTGGAGATGAAAGATTTCTTTGCCATTTATCAACAGACTGGACACAGTAAAGAGAAAGAATCAGTGATTAATGAAGTAGATTAATAAAAGTTATGCAAACATAAAAAGAAAAATGAAGAGATGAGAGAAAATTGGAAACAATATTAATGGTTGGTAAGGATGTGGGGTAACTGGAATCTTTATGTATTACTGGAGGAGATACAAAATAGTACAGTATCTTTGGGTAAAAGTTACATATTTATATATAAATATATATTTTAATGAAGTTAAGTATATTATTAAGCTAGCTAGAAAGCTTAAAAACTTGAGGATGGTATAAAATATCTAAAAGATATCTGACATACCCAGTGTGTTTAAATGTTTAGGTTTTGTATTTGCTTCTTCAGATCTTGTAAAGACTCTTTGATACCCTTTAATAAATATCTTTTATGTGGAATAGATTCTTCTAAACATTTTAATGAGTTCATACTGATATTTCCTATTCAAATTTTGTATGCTTATTTCTTTTCTCTCATTCTAAAAATCTTGGTATCTAATAACAACATTTGCAAAATTTGTGTCCTTCTGTATTTATAATACTTTCAAGCTAATAATATGTAGGTACTTCTAGGAACATATCTATTATACAATTTAAGAGTTTTTTATTTTAGGATATATCTTTGTGGATATTAAAAGTCAAAATACCATGTTTTAAGATAATTTGAAACAATTCCTTTTAGTTAAAGTATACATCAAACAGCATGCATCAAAATACATCAAATATTTGTTTTCTTTGTTATTTTTAGAGATTAATATTCCTTTTATTTTGTAATTTTATGATTGTTTAGTAAACTTTTATAGTATTAGACTCAAAACTTCAAAATTGAGTATATTCAGAGAAGCCTATTTTTTTTTAATTTCCTTTCCTCTATGTTTTCTTTCCTAAAGCTAACTATTAAAAAAAAGTTTTAGTTTCGGGCTGGGGTTGTGGCTCAGAGGTAGAGCGCTTGCCTACTATGCATGAGGCACTGGGTTCGATCCTCAGCACCACATAAAAATAAAATAAAGATATTGTTATAACTAAGAAAAAAATATTAAAATTAGTTTCTGGTAAGGACTTCTACCCTTTCTTAGATTATATATAGCATACTATATATTGTTCTGTATCTTTTTAAAAAAAAAATTAATAATACAGCTGGGCATGTGATGCATGCCTGTGATCCCGTTGTCTCAGGAGGCTGAGGCAGAAGGATTGCAAGTTCCAGACCAGCTTCAGCAACTTAGCGAGGCCCTAAGCAACTTAATGAGACCCTGTGTCAAAATTTAAAAAATGAAATGAAATAAAAAGGGCTGGAGATATGGCTCAGTGGTTAAAGGCCTCTGGGTTCAATCCCTGGTACTAAACCAAGTCAAACCAAACAACAACAGCAAAAAATTTAAAAATATTATTAGAAATGACTTTATAACACTCCATAGTAATCTTCTTTAAGTCCTTTTTACAGCTGAATGGCATTCCATTCATCCTTTCTCTCTGCAGGTACTCATTGATTCAGGTTATAGAAACTTAACACATTTCAATGCAATTTTCATAGTTGCCCAGAGGTCATTTGCCTGTGTGTGTGTTTTTGGGGTGAGGCAGTACTATTGGGGTACATAGAGTTTTTCACATCTCATATTCTCTTGACTAGAATTCAGTCACTCAGTCACACTTAACTGCACTTTAGACTGGAAGATATACTCTTGTGTGCTCAGGAAGAAGAGGAGAATAAGGATTTTGGTGAGTTGCATAGAATCTGCCACAGTTTTCATGCCTAATCTTAAATAATCATGTATACTTTTCATCCTACACATGAAGCACACTTATCCTCCTTCCCTGGGAATACAAATTGAAGTTCTATATTCAATTATATTGGCTTTAAGTCCAGAGTTTCTGAATGATGGGTAATCTTCATCATCACTTCTGATGTGATTCCTCATGGTCTGGAAATGAATAAAAACAAAAATCACAAGATGAATACTAGCATCTATTCCCAATTCCAAGATTAAAATTGATAATTAGGGACATGGGCAATTGAAAGAACAAACTCCTTTCACTTAGAAGAAAATAGTAGAAACATAACAGTGAAGAAGAAAATAGTAGAAACATAACAGTGAATTGTCTGCAGCAATGACATCTCCTGAATGGCTATGGAACCACTTGCACTGGCTTTACAATGAAATTCCTGATTAGTCCCTCTATCTGGGCACCCTTATCCATCCATCTCTATGGTTTCTGGCTCATGAACATCATGCAAGTCATCAGAAATATTAAGTATGTAAGCCAGAGGGTGGAAAGGTAGAGTGAAAAAGAACAAGTACATCTAAATGGCTGTACCTTCTATTCTCTTCACTGGTATTTACATTTAAATAATGGACTTACACTCCTTTTCTAGTTACTGCAAAAGAACAAGACATCAGCAATAGCAAAAGTTCTAAACAATTATTCTGCTCCTCTGCCCATTTTTCTTTTCCTTTGATTCTGGGGGCACTTAACTGATCCACATTTCCACCACTTTTTATATTTTAATTTTGAAACAGGGTCTCACTAAATTGCTTAAGGCCTCACTAAGTTGCTGAGGCTGGGATCCTCTTGCCTCAGCCTCAAGATCCACTGGGATTAGTGGCATGTGCCACTGTGCCCTGCTGCCAATTTGCTCTTAAAATGCTTACCTCCTTTCTTAATTTGCCTTATGTTTCACATCAAGTTCTAGTTTGGACATTTTTTATTTCATTGACTTCAGTGGTCTGTGACTTTATAGAAAGATTAATACCATTTCCCCAGGTATTTGCAACTTTCTCTGGTTTTACTTAAATGAGAAAATCTACAGCTAAGCCCCCATCATAAATTATGTGGGCAAGTTTTCAACCTTTCTTTTGTGAGTAGAGATTCAGGAAAGCTGGCATTTGGATCCAAACGATCCAAGCTTTAGGGATAAAATTGCAAATCAGTGCAAATTACTCTCTCATATTTGCATACTAACAAAATGGAATTTAACCTTTAAATCAAAATTACAAATAGACTGTTACTACTTAGGACTAGCAGAACTGTTTGATAGGAACAAAAACTTTATGTTAAACAGAATTCATGCCCACAAAAAATTCTTAAAGATTTCTCAATTAAAACTGTTCAATGATGCATCAGATATATGCCACACTATAAAAGATATGGCAAAGTGAAGCAAACTATAATTATGTTCTTAGGAACTAAAATTTTTCTCTCTTCAGATATTTTATTTAGTTGAATTGGAGAATATGTGACTCATGGCAGAATTAGGAAAATTATTGATAGGATTTTTTCTAATTATTATTATTATTTTTTAAATATTTATTTTTTAGCTTTAGGTGGACACAATATTTTATTTTATTTTTATGTGGTGCTGAGGATCAAACCCAGTGCCTCACGCATGCCAGGCGAGCGCGCTACTACTTGAGCCACAACCCCAGCCCCAAAGTCATGCCCAACGTTAATTATTTTATTATGTATCCACAAATTATATTATTGGCTTAAGGGTGATGTTATCCTAAAAAAATCATCTCCAGAATTAAGTGCATTGAAAAATATTTAAATTTTTTAAACTCACAAAATCTTTTATTGGGGTTGGAGCTGTAGCTCAGTGATAGAGGGGTTGCCTCCCATGTGTGAGGTACTAGATTTGATCCTCAGTGCCACATAAAAATAAATAAAGATATTGTGTCCTTCTACAACTAAAAAAATATTTGAAAATGTTTTATAATATTCATATCACTAGAAAAACATCACTATTTTGGACAGACTAGTCATTCAACTCTCTTGTTTGCCATTTTTTGGTGGGAGGGGAGAATATCTGTTAGTGAGCCTATATTATTATATTCATTGTAATGATAGGGGACAGACAGATTATAGTGGAAGGAACACGAGGTTAAGGGAATAATTCTATAAAACGGGCTCACTGTGCTAACCCCCACATACTTTCTTTGCCAAGAAGTAATTTACAGGCAACCCTGAGTGGCTTCTGTGGATAGGATATGTCACATTCCTCAGCAAACTACATGTGTTATCGGCAGGATAAACATAGGCCTGAAATAATATTGATAAGAGGAACCCAAATTATCATGAAGAGGGAGACTTTTGTGACTCTTTTTACAGACCAGATCCCAAAACTCATGGAGACAAGGATAATTCCTCCTAACCATAAAATCTGTGAGAATTTATGGTTAAGAATCTGATTAGAACTGGTCAGCATGGACCAAAATGACTTACAGTTGTCATGATAGTGGGGAATGAAAAGTTTGATGTCATCCTGCAGGCTTCCTCAGTGAGGGGAGGAAGGCTGTTCCTCTTGGTAAAGGTGTTTGTGCAAAATTTAGGCTTTTAGGGTCATCAAATCCTTTGGAATTTGCCCATATGCACCCATCCTAATTTCCAGGGTTCCATTCCTCCTTTTATTTTAAAATTTTTTGGCCATACTGGGGATTGAACCCAGGGGTGCTCCACAACTGAGCTATATACCCAGCCTTTTTATTTTTTATTTTGAGACATAGTTTTGCTACATTGCCCAGAATGGCATCAAACATCAAACCCAGCCTGCCTTTTTTGCCTCAAAACCCTGTAATGAGTTCTCCTGAGGTGGTTGCCTTACAGAGGAATGCTGTCCTCTGGAAATATCCTTACCTCAATTTTCAGCCTACTATCACACAAATGATAAGGTGCAAGAACCTCAAATTATAAGGTAAAAGTTGTGATTCAGGACAAGGGAAGATTCATACCAAAAGATCCTCCTGCCTTAACCTCCTGAGTTACTGGATTATAGGTATACACCACTGTGCCCAGCTGGATTCATTCCTTTTAAATAAATCCCCTGACTTTAACAAAAAGTTTGTGAGGTTTTCAATTTAATTTTCTATATGATTCATCTATTGCAGGATTTGATTTGAGTTTGCTTTTCAGAAAATTCAGTCTTTCTGCTTCTGGAGATAAGGATTTCATTTGAATCCAAGAATGCTTCACCATTGAGTGACATTCCAGCCCTTTTCATTTTTTTTTTTTTTTGAGACAGGGTCTTTGGGCCTTACTAAATTGCAAAGACTGGCCTTAGACCTGAGATCCTTCTGCCTCTGCCTCCCAAGTTGCTGGTATTAGAGGTATGCACCACCATGCCTGGTGAGTTACACAATTTCATGGCAGTTTTCCCTGCATTTGCATGTTACCCTCATGAGTTGCTTTCTTTGCAGGCATTATGGCTCAGGGCCCCAAAGGCAGATTGAGCCCCAGTGAATGAGTCAGATTTTTGAAGTAGTTTTGGAAATGACCCAGTGTCAGTTCCATGATTATAATCACAAGAAGTAAAATCAAGAATTGATTAATGGGATACATTCAAACTAAAAATCTTCTTCTCAGCAAAAGAAACAATCAATAATATGTAGAGAGAGCCTACAAATTTGGAGAAAATCTTTACCACATGTACCTCAGATAATCACTAATCTCCAGGATAAATAAAGAGCTCAAAAAACTTAACACCATAAAAACAAATAACTCAATCAATAAACGGGCTAAGGAGCTGAACACAGAAGAAATACCATCGATCAACAAATATGTGAAAAAATGTTCAACATCTCTAGCAATTAGAGAAATGAAAATCAAAACTAAGATTTCATCTCACTCCAGTTAGAATGGCAATTATCAAGAATACAAGCCACAATAAATGTTGGTAAGAATATGGGAGGAAAGGTACACTCATACATTACTGATGGGAATGCAAATTGGTGCAACCATTATGGAAAATGGTATGGAAATTCCTCAGAAAACTTGGAATGAAACCACCATTTGACCCAGCTATCCCATTCCTCAGTTTATACCCAAAGGACTTAAAATCAACATATTATAATGACACAGCCACATCAATGTTTCAGCATATTATAGTGACACAGCCACATGTTTATAGCAGCTCAACTTATAATAACTAAACTATGGAACCAACCTAGGTGCCCTTCAACAGATGAATGGATAAAGAAAATGTAATACGGCCTCTCAGCGTCACCAGTTGCTGTGTGTGCGCGCGGAGGACCGGGCTAGCTTGCAATAAACACCTCTTTGCTGCTTACATCGATCTTGGGTCTCTGGTGGTCTTTGGGGGTCCTGAATTCGAGCATAACATATGGGGGCTCGCCTGGGATCCCCCTAATAAGCCTACCCAGACACCCCGATGGAGAGGTGATAAAAACCCCGCCGGTAAGTAAAGGCATTGCCGATGTATAAGAAAATGTACTCTGGTTGCATGCAGGTCCTGGTTTTGTGTTGTGTGGTCGGCAAAAGGTCCAGGTGGACGCACAGAAGGGCAGCCGACGGGGTTTGTGGGAGACGTCCCCAGCCCCTTTCTGGGTTCTGAGTGGATTGCCTGTAGTAAAGTATTTTGTGATGTATTTGGTAAAGTATTTTGTAGCTGACGGATCTGCGGTTCGCCTGAGCCTTTAGTTTCTGGGTAGCAATCCATGACGGGCTGCGAATTCTGTGGCTGCGCTGCAATTTTGTGTTATGCGTGTTTGTTTCTATTGTCCTGTCATCTCCACCCCAACACCCTGGCAAGAGAACTAATCTCCCAATCTGGGGTGGTCAGACCCAATCTGAAGGGGATGCTTCCTCAATCCGTTTGTCTGAAGGGGAAGCCCCAGTTGGCTTGGGGCCAGCACCCACTTTCGTTTTTTTGACAATCTGAAAAGGGAATCTATGTCTTTGTGTGTCTTTTGTCTGTGTCTGTGTTAAGTGTGATGGCATTGTTTTACTTTGGACAGATGCAGAGTCCCAAGTTCCAATCTGCCTTAGATGTGTGGAGGTAACTTTAGCTAAATTTTAGCCTAAGAATGTCCCTAGTATGCTTCTCCTGTAAGGCACCAAAAGTCAATAGAACCGCCAGCTTTTCTGTTCTCAACTTTTACACCCCTTTTAGCTGTGTTTTAAAGAACTTTGATAAACTTTACTCCCCTTTGTTAAGCGAGATTAGGGAAGCAGTGTTTCCTTTTCTTCCCATAGTTGGCTTGAGTGCACCCACTGCAGAGGGAAATGCCTGCTGGGGATCTAAGAACTTTGATATCTCGCTTTACCTTTTCTCAAAACCCTGTCCTCATTATTAAATTGGCATTAATTGGCTTTGGGGATGGGAACCGAACTTTCAGTCATAAATTTTGGCACCCCAGAGAGGACTTTAGAGGAGTCCCCACTCTGCCTTCTTGGGGAAGCCTAGCACTCGAAACAACTGCAAGCAGAGGATGAACTTTTTGGGAGCTGACTACTGGAAAGTTAGGAGATATGGAGAGTGCCTGGTGCCTGGGGTCAGACCAAACCAGAGGAACTAATCCTGTAAGTAAAAGGGGGGACCGAGAGACTCCCAGCAGCTGCCGAAGCGATTTTGCTTTGGGGAACTTCCTCTTCCTTACCTGCACTTTAAGGATTACTCCACCTCTGTCTACTTAAAAAAGGGACAATGAATGCAGTAATGTGTTGATATTATGGATTGTTTCTTGGGGATGATCTTGGCTGAATGTGTATCTAAAAGATGATTTTTTATTGTAACAATCTGGTATCTGAATGGGTTTCTAAAGCATTGCACAATCTTGCAGTTAAAAGTTGGGTTTAAGTAATTGTTTAGTTTGTGATTTCAGATAGTTCATGCTAGAAAACTTAAATACTTAGGATGGAAAATTAAAGAACTCTACTTCCAAGTTGGCAAGTAACTCCCAATCATTTAGTTTTATTTTTTCATCAATTTTTGAACTGGGTAGCCTGAAAAGATTTCACTAGGTGTACCAGTACATTAACTTGGGCAAGGATAATAAATTATGATATGATATCTGTTCCCCTCAGTGTGTAAGATTCAGGAAAAGAAAGTGTTGGATTGGGATGTTGGTCTGGCTTATTGAAATGACATTGAATAGCAACAATCTTGGAAATTTTCAAAGCTTAATTTTGGATATACATGGTAGTGTGTGGTTCTCTTTAAAAATTTTTTTTTCAGGTGATTTAATGTAACTTAATACTACTTTAGGAACTTCAGAACAAAGGAAGTAGCTTAATGATCCTAAAGGAATTTCTTCTGATGGTAACTTTTATATTATCAAATAAGATCCTATTTTCAGTTTTGTGTGAGCAAGTTTTTCTAGTGTAGAAAGATGTAAAGATATGAAATTTTGAGAATTGTATCTTAAACTTGTATCATAATTTCCAACATCCAAACCTGAAAATTGTGACTTATGGTTAAAATGCCTTAGGCATGAGGCTTCTGCTCAGAATTCCAGTTTTTCTTGCTCCTTCCAGACCTCAGGCAGGATTTAAGTTAAGATGCAAATAGAAGAAGCCTGGAGGTCAGTAGGAGACAGATCTGAGGCCCAAGGGGAAAAAAAAGAGTAAAAGTGTCTTTTTACCTGAAATCAAACTAGATTAAACCAAAAAGTAAATTGTGTGGTATCTACTAATAACTGGCCAGTCATTTTTTTTCTTCTAGGACTTTTGCTTTTTCTTAATTCTGTTTTTTTTTGAGCTCATGATTTTGATCCTACAGACAAGTTAATGTTTTCTGATCAGTTCTATTTTTGATCAGCTGTGGAGTTTTTAAACATTGCAATGGAGATTTCACCTGAGAAAAACTACAAGGCCTTGTGTATGTGTGCACACTTGTGTTATGTGTTGTATGTCTGTATGTGTATGTCCATATATCATGCAATTATATGACAATTGGCAGATATATGAGGAGCGCTCATGAAAAATTAAAAAATGGATCCAAATATCTTTGATTCACGTGATTCAAATGGTTCAATTTAAATTGGGTAAACAGATAAAAGTAAAGATGTCTTTAAAATTAAGCTTATAAGTTTTTCTAGGTGTTCAAAAAAGGCCCTAATAAAATGTTGATAAAATGTCTATGAAGTAATCTGCTTAAATTCAGAAATTTATAAGTATTGTTTCAAAATGTGAACAGAAAAGAAGGTTAACAGATAAAAAAAATTAAAAGTTTCTAGGTATGGATTTAATAGAGGGAAAATGTGTTTCTGGATAAGAGTCTATATGATTAAGTAATTAAGAGGGTTTAAGTAAGTGATAAAGAAGGTCTATGTAAGTTGGTTATATGTGTAAGTTTTTGAGCAAGTAATCTTATAGAAATTAAAAATTATACAACTATGGTTATACAACAACTGTTATTTTTCAATATTGTAATGTTATTTCTTTAAAAGCTAAACTTGGTTAATATAAAAACATCAATAATTGTGGTGCTATTAATGTGTTCATATCTTCCAGGTATACAAGTCTGTAAGGTAGAAGCTTCAAAAGAGCATTATATCAAGCTGGTGTTCTAAAGTTGTATGGTAATTTTAGGCTTAAAAAACAACATGTTGGAGATTTATTTGTATCATTTGTGTTCTATAACTGGACTTGTTATCAATAAGATATGTAAAGTTCTATGTTACTTTTTACACTGAGATACAATTTAAATGTATTTTTAAGTTAATGAGAGCCTAATCTGTGTGAAGGTTTTATTGTAAAACACAAAAATACTTTGCTACTTTTCTACAAAAGGTTAAAAGCTTTCAGCCTTTCTTTAATTCATGTTTTAGATGCAATATTATATTGTGTTAGCTAATATTCATGTGAACTTGAGCAACAATTTATGTAGGCTTTATAAAATGATGTCTAAAAAGCAAAGATCAGCTTCAGAACTACAGTACTTAAGATTTATGAAGAACCCCACCTTACCTGAGATAAGGCTCTATGTCCCATCTCACTACATGTGAAAATGACTATGGAAGAAGTAGGCCAGATTTCAGTACATTTAAAGTTGTGTCCAAAAGTTGGTTTTTGTCAAGATTACTAGGATCTCAAACAGGGGATTATAATGTATAACTCTGTCAAAATTCAAGGTAGCTATTATATGAACTAAATATGTTTTTACTCTTGTTTATCTTGTAGTTTTCTTATAAATGGTCTAAAGATTGCCTGTTAATGTTTTGCAGAGGTACTGATTTAAGAACACACAACCTGGGTTAATTTAAGATAAGGAGTTATCACCTACAGGATAGAGAGATAGACATTAAAGCCCAGTACTCTTAATATAAGGATGTTGAAATTTATTTGCTGGATGTTTAAGATTAAGTTTTAAAATTAAAGTTAAATGAAAAGGGCCAAGAAAACCAATATTTGGCTCTTGCCCTCTGAGTCAGTCTGAATCCAGGGAACAGGGGACTTCTCCAAGAGCTTTGCAACTCTGGGCCACATAACCTCCCGATCAGGGAGATTAATGAGATCACTGGAGAACAGAAAGCCAATCAGTGCATTTGCTGTGAAGAGGAGGGTCATCAGAGAGGGGAGATATCCCTGATGCTTCCAAGGGAAGCCACATGGTCAAGCAAGGCCTGGACCCATCCTAGTGCAAATGGCACTAGCAGAACTGAGAAGCTGCTGTAAAGTTCCCCCAGGACTCCCAGGGAAACTCAGCTGACTGTTAACAATAGATAGAAACAAAAGTCAGTTTGACTTGCTTCATCTTAAACACTTACCAAAGACAGTCAAAGCCAAAACACAGCTATTCCTGGACATTTTAAATAATAATAATAGTTAAATGTAACTTCCATGAATAAGTAAACTGGAGGCTGCAAAAGAGATTCTTAGGTAGGAATGCCTGATAACTATCAAAAGGAACTGCCAGAGTAGTTTTAGTTTAAGGCCCACAGATATTCCTAACCTACACAGGTAGGCTTGGTGTTTGCTAGTATGAGTATCCAGCCCTAAGTAACAGAATTAAAGGTTTCTCTATTAGACACAGAGGTCATACTAGTAAAAGGATTTTGCAAGATCAGATGACATTAAACTATTAAACTGTGTCTTAAGGGGAAGGACATCTGTAACCCTAAAAGTTAAATGTTATGTTTACAGTCCTGGTAACTGGAAATGTTAAAGCCTGGTGAGGGAACTTCTATACAGTGACATGTTCAGCTGCTGCAACATTTATTCAGTACTCATGGTTTTTGTTTCTCTCATAGAAGCACCCACCCCCAGATGACAACCTGTTTTTCCCCAACCAGACCTCAAATGGAACTGACTTCTAAAAGGGAACTCATGTTCCCCATGTCGTCGTCCCCCACGTCGTCTATCGTCCCCCATGTCTTCAAGCCCCCTCATGTTCGACACCCCTTTTCAGCTCTGAAGCAGCCAGAACGAGCCATCGCCCCTTCTTGCCCCTTCTCCTTACAGCAATAAAGTTTCTAAAATTAGGGGGAAATAAAGCCAGAAATATTAGGCAGTGTAGATAGGTAAATCGAGTCAGGTTGGATCTAGAAGGCCAATTTTGAGTGAGTCTGGGAATTTGAAGACTGTCCCCTGAGGATTACTGTTTACCAAGATGTAGAGCCTGCCCAAATAGGCCCCCAACTAAGGAAACCATGATTGGTTCCCAAGTTTCCAGACAAAGGGGGGAATGAAAAACCAGCCTGTACCTCAGAGCAAAGCCTGTCCAAGGAAGGGACATGACCTTAGTCCTTGGAAAAACCCACAGAGCACTCCTAAGCACATTCCCACCCTGCTAAGTTGTTTTATCTACAAATAACAGGAGAGATCTGCTGCACCAGTTGTCCCTGACTCAGTCAGGCTAGGTGGGGATCCATAGCAGCCCCCTAGCAGCCACCAATCAACATGAGACAGGGAAATATCTGGGATGCCAGATGACCCTCCCAGTGGTTTATGGTGGTTGATAACAAGTTGGGAAACCATGTAGTTCAGCACGTACACCCCTCTTGGCTAAAACCAATCAGTTCAAACAAATACCCCTTTTGTACTGACCAATCACCCCTACCCAACTTGTTCCCGCCAGTGAATGTGCTAATCATGTTTTAGAGTTGTTATTTGATTTTCCCGTGGTGTGTGATGATTTGCTAAAAGAGGCTATGATGTATGTGAAGTCCCTGCCCTCTCCAAAAAATGTATAAAAATGCTGCAAACCCTGGGCTCGGGGCCTCTCAGCATCACCAGTTGCTGTGTGTGCGCGCGGAGGACTGAGCTAGCTCGCAATAAACACCTCTTTGCTGCTTACATTGGAAAAAAAAAAGAAAATGTAATACATATATATGACGGAATATTACTCAGCTTTAAAGAAGAATGAAATTATGGCATTTGCTGGTAAATGGATGGAACTGGAGAATATCATGTTAAGCAAAATAAGTCAATCCCAAAAAACCAAAGGCTGAATGTTTTCTCTGATATGCAGATGCTAATTCACAATGGTAGAGGGGTGTGCTAGGGAAGAATAGGGTTATTTTAGATTAGGTTGAGAGGAATGAAGGGAGAGGAAGGGATATGGGGATAGGAAGGATAGCAGAATTAAACAGACATTATTACCTATATACACATTTGACTGCATAACTGATGATTCTACAATATGAACAAACAGAAAAATGATAAATTATATTCAATTATGTATGATATCTATATCTATATCTATATATCTCAAAGTGCATAAATATATTCTACTGTCGTGTACAACTAATTAGAACAAATAAAAAGGATTTTAAAAAGAAGACATTACAACAAATTTAGTTTAAGGATATTAATTTGCTCTTATTTACAATTCTAGAATCTGGAAATACCTTATTCTGTAAAACAGAGTATTCTGATGAATACTATTCTATTCTGGCTCTGTAGACAGAAAAGGGGCTGAAGAAAGCAAAAACAGAACAGAAAGGTGGTTTCATTCCATGTTTTCTGAGGAATTTCCATACCATTTTCCATAATGGTTGTACCAATTTGCATTCCCATTAGTAATGTTGGTAGTTCTTTGAATGTTCTTTGTAAATATTAAAGCAGAGAGGACTTTCTTATCATGGCTGCCAAGACTGCCTATTTGGGGATTTGGCTATTATGTCCATCTGTCTGTCTGTCTGTTTCTCTCTCATTTCTTGGCAGGCCAGATAAATAACTTGCTTTGTGGTATTGATCCATGAACAATTCCATTTTGGATTTAGAGCTTATTCTAAATCAGTGGTCTCCTATACATTTGTTCAGCCCCAGGGCTGCAAAGGCCCAAAGTGTACTGTTTATCCATCTCAAAGAAAGCATTTGGAGGACCCAACAGAGAGATTTTTCACTTTCTGCAAAACAAACAAACAAACAAAAAAGGCTGTTTGGATTGACAGGGATTGTATTAAATATATAAGTTGATCCCACCTAAAAAACTGCTAGCATTTAGTTTAGCTCGTTGTCTTTGCTGGCACAGTTCTTCGATGAATTTAAAATTTTGGGATGGATATGGTAGTGCACACCTGCAATTCTAGCTACTTGAAAGGCTGAGGCAAGAGGATTGCAAGTTGAAGGCCAGCCTGGGAAACTTAGCAAGACCCTCAGCAACTTAGAAAACCCTGGCTCAAAAAAAAAAAAAAAAAAAAAAAAAAAGTAAAACAGGCTAAGTAGCTGTGGGTGGTAGAGCCATTTAATTTTCTTATTGCAGTTGTTGTGGGAGGATATAAGGCCTTCTTTAGACTAACTTACTTTACTTATAACTGGAAATGCTCACAAATACTTTTTTTTTTTTTTTTGGCTGGGCATCAAATTCAGGTTCTCTTTCCTGCCAGGCAAGTGCTCTACTATAGAGCTATACTCACAGCCTCTCATAGGTAACTTTTAAGATTATTTTTAATATTTTATATATTTGAATATATAATTAACAATCCCTGGTGCCTGTCCTATACCAGACAGGAAAAACAGAAAGCACTTTGCCGCAGTCTGGCTGGGCACAATCAGGAGCCACTTGTCAAAAGAAACTAACTTTATTTTTAGAACCACACACCAAACCACACAGCTCCTCAGGAAAAACCCTCAGAGCCCAACTGCCACCACCGGCTTTCCACAAGCCTCTCTCTCCCACACAAGCTTCTCTCCACCTCCCACAATCCTCCTGCTCTTGAGGCCGATTGGCTGGGTTCCTCCAGTGCTCCGTATATTTGTGGTTTTTGGCCCCGGAGCATTGGGCCCCCCTGTCCATTTTTTGGCAATGGAGCCCGATGCCTTTCTCCACGATACCGTGGATAAACACCTGGTCCTTGTTCATTTTTTGATAATGGAGTACCCTCTATGGTGGTTTGAGAATGGCATTCATTAGCCCAATGTCTCCCTCTACGGCATCGTGGGCAAATACCTGGTATTCTACTCCTTTGATACCTAGTTTTGTTAAACCCTCCTCCAATGGGGCAATTCCTTTTAAAATGTCCTGTTAGAATATCCTTCCAAAGTACCTTGGGCTTATGCACATTTTTTGGACACATATGCCTTTCCGCAGCACTAAGTCCTGATGAATCCAAATTTAAAAGTTTAGAGTAAAAAGGGTTATTTTAAGTTTATCCTTGGGGAATATATACCCCTTCCCAGCACTTTTTACAATTAGCATGCTAATTTCCTCCCAAGACCACCCAAAGAATGTTACTTTCCTCCACATCTTACTGATGGTTATACTAAAGAAGAGAATAGTTGTAAAGCAGAGTCTAACATCAGAACTGTACAAAGAATCTGTTTCTGTCCTGACAGTCTGACTCCAAAATCCTCTCCTATAAAAACAATTATACCATAAAACTGAAAAGGAGTAAAATCCAAATTCCAGTCTAATTTTAACATTACTAATCTTAAAAAATGAAGTCATGAAAAATGAATTAAGTAGAGAAAAATAAAACGGAATGTTTACATGTGAAGATGTTTAGATTCCCCAGTGGAAAACACATGCTATTTTAAGTGACCAAGACATATTTAGAAAATCGCAGACTATTTTAATTCAATAATAAATATTTAAGTATTGGATTGACCCAAGGGGGTAACTTTAACAAAGGTCTATGTATGAGAAATATGTCTGAAAAATATTAACAATGGATGAAAGCCTAATGAGGAAAAAAGAGCTATTTAAACCTAGATGATGTCCCTGAAATCTATTTCTCATTTTGGGATTATAGGACAACAATTTCTTCGAATTATGTGAGATGTGTGTGTGTGTGTGTGTGTGTGTGCGCGCGCGCGCACATACATGTGGGCACACGTGTGCACTTGCTTATAAATAATAATTACACATAGGTATTATGTATGAACTACCAGATTTTAAGCTGTATGGACTTTCCTGGAGTTTATAAGAAAAACTGGGGTGCTTTTTATAGGAAAAATTTGGATTCTTTCTACATAAATCTGATATTAAAAAATATATTGGGGCTGGGGATTTGCCTCAAGCGGTAGTGCACTCGCCTGGTGTGCATGCGGCCCGGGTTCTATCCTCAGCACCACATACAATGATGTTGTGTCCGCCGAAAACTAAAAAAAAAAATTAAATATTAAAAGTTTTTTTTTTTTTTTCTCTCTCTCTCTCTCTCAAAAAAAAAATATAGAGAGGTGATAATCCTAGTCATGACCAAGCTTTATCCAACAATTTGAATATTCACTATATGTTCTAAATATTAAATTTTAAAATTTTATTAACAAAAAAACCTGAAGTTTCTGAACACAAATTATGAGGAGGTTAAACAAGGAAAAAATTGCAAAACGATGAAACAGAATATGTCTTTATTTGCCTGCTAGCAAATGAGAATGTAGCTTTCACCCTAATGTCAGCTATGAAATATACCAGGGTATGGGAGGGACATAAAGTATATGAGTCAGAATTAATTTGAACAATTATAGGAGTGCACTGTTTTCCATAAAAAGGACTGAATTCTTCCATAAGCACTGTGGTGATTTTCATTGACATTGGTCTCAGAATTTAAAAGAAATCTGAACATCACTGTGCACTCAGAAAGCAAGCGCACATAGAATTTAAGCTCAGTACATTAAAGGAATCACATCTAGTGATCCTAGGCCTGTCTTCTTTTTCCTTTTTTCACCTCTGGTTTCAACATGGTTAATGTACTAGCAAACATTGCTTCCATTCTCATAATAGTAGAATTTGTCATTGGAAATTTTGCCAATGTCTTCATAGCCCTGGTGAACTGCATTGACTTGATCAACAGACAAAGGATCTCCTCAGCTGATCGAATTCTCTCTGCTCTGGCTGTCTCCAGAATTGGTTTGTTATGGGTAATATCAATAAATTGGTATTTTACTGTGCTCAATCCAGATATATACAGAAAGCAAACAGAAATTATTATACATATTGCCTGGGCAGTAACCAACCATTTTAGCACCTGGCTTGCTACCAGCCTCAGCATATTTTATTTGCTCAAGATAGCCAATTTCTCCAACTTTATTTTTCTTCACCTAAAGAAGAGAGAGAGGAGTGTCATTCTTGTGATAATGTTGGGGACTTTAATGCTTTTGTTTTCTCATCTTGTGATAGCAAGCATTTTGAATACAATGCAGATGAACGAAAACATAGGGAATGTGACTCAGAATACTAAACTGAAGGACATCACAAACTTTTTAAATATGACTGCATTCACTCTACTGAACTCCAGGCCCTTTTTTATATCCTTCATATGTGTTCTGCTGTTAATCTACTCCCTGTGTAAACATCTCAGGAGGATGCGGCTCCACGGCAAAGGATCCCAAGACCCGAGCACCAAGGTCCACGTGAGGGCCCTACAAACGGTGATCTCCTTTCTCTTGTTACTTGCTGTGTACTTTGTGTCCTTAACTATATCAGGTTGGAGTTCTAAGAAGCTTGTCACGCTACTGTGCCAGGCTGCTGGCCTGCTTTATCCTTCAAGCCATTCATTTGTCTTGATTTGGGGAAACAGGAAGCTGAAAGAGGCCTTTGTGTCAGTTTTGTGGCAGGCAAGTCCACAGATCAATAACAGTGACATCATGTGACTTCTGGCAGGTTTCAAACTGATGGAATCTGCAACATTTTATGCTTCTTACCACTTTTTCATAGTGTACATATATTTGAGAAATTTCTGAAGATATGCCTAGAAAGCCTTTTACCTATGCTTATTAAATAAAAAGATATGAGCTTGTCTGTTTGTTTGTGTGTATGTATGAAAAATATGAGGATGCTTGTTAATAACATACCCTTAATATTTTATTTTGCAAATAAATTAATTATACAAAATATGACAGGATACAAAATATATGTCAGAATCATGAAACCATGTGTATTTGACATGCACATTCTATTTTATCCTCCATTTGAAGAATTTATGATTTGTATTTATGCACTACGTAGAACTGTCAGATTATTTCAGGAAATTTTTGTTTTCCATGGTTCCTTGTACAGCATATATGTATCAAAGTGTATTAGATTTCAGTGTTTGAACCTCCAACTGTTTTGGATGGCAAAACATTGAATTCTAAATCACTTATCAAAGATGTACATTTTGAGGTAAGTTTATTTTTTCCAAGATTCTTATTTCATGTTTAATAGAATAAAAAATTATTATAAAACATTCACACAATAATATTCAAGACTAACAAACATCTGTTGAGTAGATTTAGCATGAATACCATAATTGTACAAAAAAATAGATTTAATACAAAAAAGTGAGAAGCTTAGAAAAAGAAACTTTCTATAAAGGGATGGAGAAGGTAGGATTATGATCATGACTTGATTTCAATGCTATTAACATTTCAGTACACAGTTAGGAAACTCATTTCTTGCATTTCCTGCAATAACAAAGACCTTTTATTGACATTGAGATCTGATTTTAAATATTTCAGCTTTTTCTTAAACCCTGTATGGACCTCTTAAATGCCAACTATTTCTTTCATTTTTCATTCTTAAAAATTTCTTTGAACTTAACAGATGAGGACTCTACCTTTCCCTATCTTAAAAATATGCTTACTACAAAAATAATACATAAATCATTACACATAATTCAGTGAACATATCTGCAACCATTAAAATGGCATCTTTGAAATTCATGTGATAATTATAGAGAATTTCTTGAAGTTTTGGTTTAGTATAATTTTGTGTAAAATGTGGAAATGAGAGAAAGTGGGTTGACAACCATAAATGGTAAGTTCTATTATAAGAAGGAAATGTATAACTTTATGATAGCTGAATTCTACTGATTGTATTCTTGGTGTTGTGAAATCTTAACGTTATCATCTAAAACTTAAGTTAGATCATTTTCACAACTAATTTATTTATGTGTTTATCATTCATCTTCCCAGTACATTATAAGCATCATTGAAGCAGAGATTGCTTTGTCTTATTTACTGTTTATTCCCAGCACCTAGAAGCCAGCACAAGGAATATTATAAAAAATGATGTTTTACTGAATAAAATGGTTGAAAGAATGTATAAAATATATGAGGATAGGTAAACCATTAAAAATAAAACTCATCACAAAATCTTCAGTTTGCATGGATTTCTAGGTTCTTGTTTTATGTTGAGGTTACATGTTTAATCAAATACAATCATTTCTCAGAGCAAAACACTAACTATTCCACAATTCCAGTGAGAATATCTCTAGACCGTAGACTCGATGCAATTATATCAGGAATGTGATGTGCAGAAAAGTTGGAACTCCAAAATTAGATGACATGACAATAGATGACACAATAGTTTCAAAAAAGCATACAGAAGTTCTGGTAAATTTGCATATATTTTTTCTACTATGAGTGACATTATTATTGTGATATGTTGTAATTGCCTATTTTCTACACAAAAATGGCTTTTGATTTAAAATTTAACTACTATTTTTTTTTCTTTTTGTGGGATGGGGATCAAATCCATGGCCTCTCCCATGAGAGGTAAGCACCCTTCCACTGAGCTCCAATCCCAGCCTAACCCCAACCACTGCCTTTCTAGAATGTTATTTTGATATATTTTTAATAGTAATCTCTCTATATAAACTTTTTTTTGTACCTAGGATTGAACCCAGTGATACTGTACCTCTGAGCTACATCTCCAGCCCCCCTTAATTTTTTTTTAAATTTTGAGACAGGTTCTCACTTAATTGCTGAGGGTCCCAGTGACCTGCTGAGGCCAGCCAGTCTTGAACTTGCAATCCTTCTGCCTCAGTCTTCCAAGTTACTGGGATTACAGGTGTGTGCCACAGTGTGCCTGATCTTCAAATAAACATTTTATCATTGTTCTATAAACTCAAAGAAAAGTGAACAAATAAAAATTATAAAATTCAATGGATATCTTAAGCTTGGGGCTTCTAAAACCAGATTCAACGTTAGGGATTAAATCAATAAATAATATGTGGAAAGTCAGATCCGGGGTGGAATTCCAGAGGACCTGGAATCTAAGGGGAGAGAAGAGGGGAAACGGTGTGAAATGAAGTGTTATTCTGCTGGCTACCATTTCACAATGAGCTGAGAGAATCATTGTGCTGGGCACAAGAAGGCACTTGATGTCCAGGACTTCCCCAGGAAGGTCCAAAAGTGAACCTGACCTGCCTTAGTCCTTTAAAGAGAGAGAAGAGTACAAATTGGTCTTCTAAGTTCTCTTCTTTCTACAGTTATCCATTGTTCAGGGTTTACCTAGGGCAGAACCAATCTCTGTTTTTTAAGCCTTAAACCATACAGCTCCTTGGTGGCCATTTACAAAGTTCGATCTCATGGATGGAGTTGCTGTAGTACAAAATAGAAAGATAACCTGTATCACACAGATGTTGACCAAGAGAACAGGAATTGTCAAAATACCTGAAGATATGCACAGATTTGTGTTCAATACAGTTCACCCCTTGGGCACTGAGGTGTACTCATGCCCTCCAACAGTGAGTTTCGCTTTGTAAACATATTAATTATTAGCTGTTGAAGGCCCTGTGCTTAGAGAGACCTTATGATTGTTTTAATTGTCTGTTTTTACCATTTTATTTCTTAGACAAAATACTCTTCTGATGAAGAAGAGGTGGCTTCATGCTAATTCAGTGGGGTTTTTTCACCCTTTTCTTGAGTTTTGTCAGAGACATGCACAGCATCCTTGCCCACTTACAAATGCCTCTATCAGTCTTGATCTGCTGAATCATCTGGCAGAGCAATGGGCAGAACATGTTGGATATCAGCCTGCCTGAGCTGTTGAACCCTCTCCTGCTCTGGGGTCACTTGAAACCAGCAGCCTTTGAAGAAACCCCATAAATGAGTTAGTGCCACATCCCTGAATGTGATGATGTTGTCTTCAGAGCACAAAAAGGCCCAACAAACACTGTGGCACTTTTAGTGACAAGAAATAGAAGGTAGTTTGAGAAGACACTTTAGAAAAGATGTTTGCCTATGTAGATCAGACCACTGGACCCTTAGAACATTACTTGTGGTGGAGGTCCCTAAATCCTCTCAGGTTTTTCTCCCTCCTATAGAATTTTCCTCTTCTGGTAATGTTATGATATTTTACAATATTTCAGGAACTTGCCACTTCCTGCTTTGGGAACCAATTAATATAACATCACTCATATGTTATATTTAATGAGCACAATGTTTGGAAAATGTTAATGAAACTGGAAGCAGAAGAAGTGATACAGTCCTGACATACCACTGTGAGGTGTGCTGCAGCTCTTAACACACAAATGTTAGCCTGATTTTTCCCCCAAACGGCTATAGATGGAACATCATTCAAGAAGTCAATAGCCAGAAACTAAGTGTCAGAGGCAATGTTTGGCTCAATAAAGATTTTGCTTCCTGGAGCATCTATTATTGCAAATCAATCTATATTAATCTGCACTCATTGTATATTCCATCTGTCCATTGCAGGGTCAATATAGGTTAATTTAATAGTGTCATGAGAAGGAGCACCACTCCTATATTTTCCAGTGTTTTGATAGTTCAGTAATTAATTTTATTCCTTGGAGAATGTGGCCATTATATCTTGCTCATTGCCAGTAGGGTATATAATAATGTCCATTATTGTAGAGACCAGGAGCAATGTGAGAGTTTTGCCAATGGCTAAATCTGTCCATTTCAATTAGGTAAATAACTGTAACCCCATTAGACTAACCTTGGGATGGACGTGAGTCCAAGATCTAGGGAGATTCTAATATTCAGAAATTCCCATGCTATGCAGTGGACCACAAGGCCTGTTGGGGTCCCCAGGTATTAGAATCAGGTCAGATCTGGAAATTCCAGAAAATGTGGATATGTGATGTGCCCTTTCCTCTGGGGACTGTTTGCTGGTAATGCTCCAAGTCTTTGAGAAACATCATATGAGGACATCCTGACTATTCCTGAGATGCATGTTGAGTCCTTTATCAGGGGGCTTAGCCCTGGATTCTGCTTCTTGACTTATTCTCAAAGCTGGGTGAGCTCTTCGAAGGCTGAGTTCAGAAATACAGTTTTTCTTGTTTCCTTTTGGTTTACAGTTTTTAGCAGATAGCAAGACCTCTTCACCGCTGTCTTCTGGACCTGCTTCCCTAAGGGTGTTGCTTAAGACTTTCCTGAACCTGATCCTGAAGGGTCTCCAGTGAGTCTATGCTGCCAGTGCTCAGGCTTCAACCCGCAGGAGCTCTGAGCAGCCCTGAAGGAAACCTACTTGCTTCCCAGGATACCGCCCTCTCCTGGTTATGTCCTTGTCCACTGAGCACAGATTCTCTGTCTCTTTTGCTGGTACTTACTCTTCTCCCTAAAGAGTAAATATCAGGTGGACTAAGAGCTCAGTTTTACGAACTGGAATCAGTTATGCTGACCTTGCTGCTAGTCCTTACTGAGAGCCTAGCTGAACCGTCCCAAAGAGTTGAATAGCTTGACTGTTCAAATCTGTCTGTCTATATATCTGTCTATCATCTATCTAGCTTATACTGGAAAGTATACTTTTCTTCTTTGATGGGAAAGGTATGTTCAAAAATAATAATATAAGAAAACCACAACAAAATCTAGATAGAAGGGAGCTTCAGTAATATTTTTGCTTGAATTTCTACTAAATCAGAGTGGTATTGGGTCCTGAAAACTAATTTAATTTTATTTAAAAGAAAAACATAAGTATTGGAGATTTATAGGTGGGATACTATCATTATAGAAATAACGATATAAATAGAGAGATATATAGATAGAATTTTGGTTGGTTAAACTCTTTTTGATTATTTGGTAAAGGGAGTCTCAAACTTGTCATGAAATTTCTTTCTTTAAAATGAAATGTACTAACTTCTTCAAATATATGAGTATATCACTGACTCTGAAATGCATGGAGACCCTGCTCTTTTCTCCAGAGTTGACTTATTATTTTACTTTCTAGACATAATTTTTGGGAATTATCCTGGGTGCCATCCTTGCCTTGCTGGAAGAACATCTTTCCCTAGAAGCTGATGTTCAGGTGGAATCTATCGCATGTCTAATCTGGAATGAGAGGTGCAGTATTGGGAGCCTCAGGAAGACCTGCTCTGGGGTGAGTGCAGCCCTCACTTGGGACCGGAGTTCTCTCTTTTCTAAAAGCCCAAGAAGCTCCTGTTGTAGTGCCCCTCCACAAATCCCCACCCCTAGGGTTGTTTGCTTTGCTCTCTGTCACATTTCCTACCTCCTCTCAGTTACAGGAAAGGAGGCAAACCAGGAACCTTCCTGCCTGTATAGGGTTGGTATGTTTTCCATAAAAATGTTGTAATGCTGACCTAATGTACGTTTTCAGTATGTCTTTTCCTTAAATGTTAGACATTTGTGAGAAATTTCAAGATATTTGAGATTCAGTTTCTTAGCTCAGTACTGTTTCAAGGGACTGGGGTTAGCCTCAGTCCTTCATAGTGAACCTTATGTCTTTCTCTGCTATCTATGATGTTTACTATACATACTTTTGTGCTGTCTTTGTTAGTTGTTCCTGGATTTATTCTGCTCTTTAGCTTTCAAAGAATGATTCTTTAGGCTGTTCACTTCTCCTCTTGCCTCTCCTCTTGCTTAGGCAGCATATCATCTTTCAGCTCCCTGGGTGCCAGTCATGGAGCCGATGTTAGTGGGAGGTGAGCAGAGGAGATAAAATCTAAAGATCTCTGGTGCTCATGGGGGAAAAGTCTCCCTATCATTCTGAGCAAGGGAGAGGCAAATAAAGATGTGTTCTTGTTGTGTAGAGGAACTCATTAACCTCAGCAACTGCTTCATGGCACAACAGGAAGATTTCCATTGCTTTTCAGATGCACAGATAAAATAGTCTCTAGTTTTCTAGCTATTTACAGTAATACTGCATCAATTATATTTGAAAGCATTTTTTTAAACAATGTGTTAACTACCAAATCACAGTAATAAGCATGAGCTAGATGCATAATGCACGTTGAGTAAACGTAAAAGCTTAATTATTGAAGTGGAAAATGAAGGGGGTTTGGATCCAAATTAATGTGTGTGTGTGTGGTGTGCATGTATGTGTTAGAGACGGGGGAGGGGGAGAGAGGGGATGTAGACCTTATAAAAGTAAAATGGTAAATATTATTTTCAGCACTTTCAGAAGAGCTTTGGACAATGAGTGCATAGTCCCTGTACAGAATAAATTCTAAAGTATTTAAAGGAATGAAAGAATGTCAGGGCTTAGGAAGTTTTATACACCATTTAGATTATTTTTGCTATCCATATATTGAATTTTATAGTGTATATGAGAGTTTTTATAAGCCAGTATGTTATGAATATTCAAGAGTCAGATATACATAGCATTTTAAATGAATGCCTTAAGAAATTTTCAGCACTATATTAGAAATTGGGACATTCTCTTACAGACAATGAATCTTATCATACTGAGAACACTGGAAATTATTTTAAGTGTGGAATTCATAATTGGAAATTTAGGAAATGCATTCATAGCACTGGTGAACTGCATGGACTGGATCAAGAGAAGAAAGATCTCTTTAGCTGACCAAATCCTCACTGCTTTGGCACTTTCCAGAATTGGTGTACTCTGGTCAATAATCATAGCTCTAGTGATATCTTTGCAGAACCAAGATTTGTGGATGACTGAACAAATCATAAGAATGATTAATCTTACTTGGATGGTGACCAACCATTTTAGCCTCTGGCTTGCCTCAAGTCTGGGCATCTTGTATTTTCTCAAGATAGCTAATTTTTCTAACTCTGCTTTTCTTTACCTAAAGTGGAGAGTTAAAAAGGTGGTGTCAATGACCCTGCTGGTGTCTCTGGTCCTTCTGTTTTTAAACATTGTATTTATAAACACACAAATTGATGCCTGGATTGGTGGATATAAAGGAAACCTGTCTTACAGTTTCTGTTCGAGGAAGTTTGAACAACTTTCTAGGATTAGTGTAATCATCAACACTGTTTTCCTTTCCGCACCTTTCACCGTGTCCCTGATCACTTTTCTCCTGCTAATCTTCTCTCTGTGGAAACATCTGAAGAGGATGCAGCACAGTGACAAAGGATCCAGAGATGTCAGCACTATGGCTCATGTGAAAGCCTTGCAAACTGTGATCGTCTTTCTGTTACTGTACGCCATTTACTTTCTGTCTCTTGTGCAATTTTGGGTCTCTCAGTTTGTGGCAAAAAGTGTGATTGTTTTGTTTTGTTTGGCTGCTGGAATAGTTTTCCCTTCAGGTCACCCATTTGTCCTGATTCTGGGAAATAGTAAACTGAGGCAGGCTTCTCTGTCAGTGCTGGGGCGACTGAAGTGCAGGTTCAAAGATGTGGACCCCTAAAATCCCTAAAACATTTTGGGGATCCTCTTACATTCTAGAGGAAGATCGCTTAATTAGAAATTGTTAGATGCTATCAATTTATAATTTTCCAACATTCTTTTATTCTCTATTACTTTGTGATTTTACAAAAATTATGTTTGGAATAAGTCCTATTCAAACACATTTCAACTTTAGCAGAATATACATAGGGATGTATATTAATGTGCTTATAAAAGAAGGATGTGAGTATAGACTACTTAAATATAAGAACTTGTTATAGTAACATGATACAATCTTTTGTCACTCATTAACCTTCTTGAGTCTTTAAAATGATTAAACCATGATATATGAGATATACATGTGAATATGCATGAGACACTGTAAAAATGAAATGGATAATTATATACACATAAAATAATTTTCTAATGTAGAATATATGCCTAAAATTCCAGATGAAAAAATGGAGAATAACATATAGACTAGGAAACCAGATGCACTAGATACAATATTTTAAATATTTCAAATCCAATTTAAAGAAGCTTTTTAGAAATTCCTCAGAATAATGAAGCTACTTTATTTTTGATTACTCTACCTATATAGTTAACCTTATAATCAAGAATACTTGGAACAAAATGATATTATTAGGAAAATGTAATTTACATTTTGAAATATGTTGCTTTTTTCTAGGTAATTTAATCCATTTTAATTTTAATACATGAGAATACTGAATGATGGATAATGATAGTCCTTTTGAATGTCATACTGGGAAACTGGTGTTTTTGTTATACAATATGTCTTACCTGTATAGTACTAGGGTGGAAAACAATCATGTTGTCATAGAAACAGAAATTTAGAGTAACATGTGAGTGACCAACAAATAATTAACATGAACTTTTGCTATGTATATATGTTTTTAGTATTAACTCTGGTAGAAATTAAAAGTAAATAAAAAGTTACACAAACTTAATGAAATATGTAAAAAATTTAAATTACTTCAAGAGAAGAGATAAGAGAGGGAATCATGGTCATGTGCTGTGTGTTCAGTGTTGTTAAACCTTCAGGAAAATAGAATCCTATAAATTTTTAGAAATGAAGAATTCTTTGTTCATAATTTCTTTTGAAAACAGATCTATTCAGGCTGGCTGGTTGGTGTTTGTATAGGTTTTTTCCTTTAACTTAATTCTTCATTTATTTATCCATTTAAAAAAATATTTCTCTGTGTATTTGGAGATATTTTCATAAGAAATAGATGTTATAGAATAAAGTGAATGTGTGTGATAGGTGACCTCTAAAAAGAGAATAATATAATATTTATGTGGCAGGTAGTCTGTATGCTTAGTACCTTTTTAATGCTCATATACCTGTAATGCTATTTTACATGGGAAGATACTGTGATGCTGAGATGCTAAAAGACTTATGCAGCAGTGCGTGAAGATGTCAGCAGAGAGCCAGAGCACTAACTCCTGGTAGAGAGAGGCAACCCTTAATTCAGTGACATATCAACAGGAGGATGCTGGTCATAGCCACGTCTGTGAGCTGGTGGAAGACTGCTCAATTTTGGTGGTTATATTCAAGGTTATTGTTTCTATGATGTTAGAAAGCTGGCTAAGATGTACACAAAGAGGTACAGGTATTGTTTTTGTTTGCTTGTTTGCTAATTAGAAGTCAGCTGCCTTACCAATGTGTCATATGAGCTTTGTGTCTTTAGCTCATCCTCTTCTCTTTTGCAGATGAATATCCTATCATCTGCATAAAATATTTTGCATAGTGGTTATTTTAATTTTTCCTTGTAAGTATTTATTTTGGTTGGGTTGCATATTCAAATGGCTCAAATACTCAAAATCTTAGGTACAACTGTATTAACTGGCATCTCTTTGTGAATGGAGAGTTTCCTGGTGTTTCACCAGTTAAGTGTAATACTGACTTCAGCTTTGAGATTAAATACTTTTAAAAATTATCTTTAGAGAGACTCATTCTCTTCTTATCTTTTCTGATAAAAGTTGTCTAAAAGGCATACAATATGCATTCTTATTAACATGTCATATATTTCCCTCTCCTCTGACCAATTAAAATAATGATGCATGTTAATAGTCTTGCATAAAACACTGAGGTCTTCTGTCATACACATGCTCTATTTAACGAAATGTTGTGTAAGTATTCACATTTGTATATATAGAGTAAGAAATTTGTAACTATTAGAGGCAAAGTGAAATTCAGAATATATCTATAAGGTAATGATAGGTAATATACAAAAGGGAAACAACAAAATTGAATCATGTGAGAAATCTATTTTAAAAAATCATATGCTTGGGCTGGGGATGTAGCTCAAGCGGTAACGCACTCGCCTGGCATGTGCGGGGCGCTGGGTTCGATCCTCAGCACCACATAAAAATAAAATAAAGATGTTGTGTCCACCGAAAACTAAAAAATAAATATTAAAAAATTCTCTCTCTCTCTTTAAAAAAAATCATATGCTAGAAGACAACTGATTCGTATTATCAACATGCTGAGCAATGTAACTATAACCCTCAATTCTTGGCTAAAAATATGTCCTTAGAGATCCAACTAATTAATATTTCATATGAAAATGATTGGGGCAATTCCCTATACACACCTCCTCTATGTAAAGGCCATTAATGGACCTACTTTGGAAAGACTGCTGTAGACTGAATGGTTTGCCACTAAAACCCAAACGTTAAAGCTCTAACCCCCAATGTGACTGCATTTGAAGATAGGGAAAGTATGGATGTCATTAAGTTTGAAGGAGATCATAAACTGAGACCTAAAATCCAGTAGGGCTGGTGTCCTTATGAGAAGAGGGGAGACCCCATGTGTCTGAGTTCACAGAGAAGGTCTTGCGAGGTCACAGAGAACAGATCCTGTGAGAAGATGGCCCACTGACCAGCAGAGAACTCAGCAGAATCCAGTGCAGCTGGCCCCTTGATCTGCACTTCCAATCTCCAGATCTGTGAGGAAATGAACTCTTGTGTAACACACCCAGTCTGAGGTATTTTGCTAGGGAAACTGGAACATTACAATATTAATAATAATAAAAAAGACAAAAATTTAATAGGGAAAGAGTGATGCTTACCAATTGAAATGCTAAATATGTTGAGAAAATAAATAAGCACTGGCTTTGTATGAGTGGTAATAAAGTTGGTATCTTATAGTTTAAAGCAAGATATGATAAGATCTTTTATCACATGAACTGCACAAACACACAATTCTATCTATATAAATTATTCTTAATAAAACTGGTTTATAAAAAAAAATCTACATAACACCATTGGAAAGGGTAACAGTTTAAGAGGATTATAGACCATGTCAAGGCCTTTGCTTAGATTGAGAGAAGACAATGATTTAATTAAAAACAATTTTGAGAGAAGACAATGATTTAATTAAAAACAATTTTGAGAGACGACAATGATTTAATTAAAAATAATTTGAAAGTGTGTGTGTATGTATGTGTGTGTGTTGTTTACTAAATAAAATAAAGATAGAAAGCTAAGATAAAATCCCCAGTACTGGGGAAAAAAAGAAAGAAAGCAGAGACCCTCCAATTTTAGAGTAGTACATATACTCTAAAACTATCTAATTAAACTAGTAAATTTAATTATCTAATTAAACTAGTCAAGTTTTACTTGTTTACTTTTTTACGTGTACTACTCTAAAATTATGCATATATAATATTATGTAACATTTTATATAGTATTAGTATGGTCATATATTTTGTACATTTTGAAATTATTTTATTTCATGCATTACATTAAGAATCACATGTAAAATAAATAAGTGGAAAATGGTTTAAATTGTGTGAATGAAAATGAAAGAATACAAGTGGTCAAAGGACTGTTGGGTGCTTTTTAGTATTTATTCTTCCCTTCTTGGTCAGTGAGAGAACACCAGTGTCATCCAGCTGATGTTGGTATCTAAATGCTAAACATTGAATACATTGTTAGATGAGAGATAGTTACATTTTTATCTAATTAAACTAGTAAAATTTTACTTGTTTACTTAGTTTTTAACATGAATTTTAATTCTGAACTAATATACTAAACAAGTAAAAGCTGGTGGAACAATACTATTATCAAAAGAAATACTCTCTAACAATGACATAGTTTTTGTTACATAAAAAGAAAAACAAAATCACAACAGGTAAAAGAGGTTAAGTACCTTGCCTAA
The DNA here is from genome assembly GCF_047511675.1 of Marmota flaviventris. Classification (NCBI taxonomy): domain Eukaryota; kingdom Metazoa; phylum Chordata; class Mammalia; order Rodentia; family Sciuridae; genus Marmota; species Marmota flaviventris. The sequence continues at coordinate 98,049,285 of NC_092500.1, forward strand.
GGTCCCATAGCTAGAACACAGAAAAAAAAATCAAATGTTAGCCCAAGTTTCACTCCTAAGCTTAACTACTTTGTGATCTGCATATATAGACATCCCTTGCTATCTGTGCAGGTTGATTTCAATACTCAAGGTTTCCCAAATCTGTGAAAGCTTAAGTGCCTTATAAAAATGACAGTATTTGCATATAAACTGTGTGTATCATTCTGTAAACATTAATCATGTCTAGGTTACTTGTAATTCCTAATAAATGTAAATAAAATGTAAATAGTTATTATAATGTATTCTTTAAGGAATAGGGGTAAGAAAAAGATGCATATGTTCAGTAGTGCCAACATTTTTTTTTCCAATTATTTTTTAATCTGCTGTTGCTTGAATCCACAGGGATGGAACTAATGACTATGGAAGGCTGACTATAATAATAAAAGAAGAAATTAGTGATATAGAAAACCTAAGTAAAATGCAGGTGAGGATAAAAGAATTTCTTGGTATAAATCAATAAACAGACAAAAGTAAAATATAAATAACATTAGAAACACAATAATAGTCTATCAATAAAAGTATTTAAACACCATTTTTCAACAAAATGTACAAAATTTAAATAAATTAAACAGTTTTAATGCTTACATTGGTGGCATGGGAAGCTTCTCTGTGCCAGGCTCCTGAAGTGCCCAGTGGACCACAGAATACTGCTGTCTGCAGCTTCTCTCAGCAGAACCTCAAATAGTTTCATGCAGAGCACCTCTGGTAAGACACCTGTCTGTGAGCAGCTTTCCCAACATCCAAGAGGTGGAATTCTGGAAAGATCTTGAGAGTGGATTTCCAGTTGTTTCTGTTGGCTCAGCTGGATGAACCATGGCTGTTATCAATGGGGTCTTGTTCTTATTCTTGGATGGTGTGTGTGTGTGGGTATGTGTGCGTGTGCATGCACGCACACGCATGTGCACATAGACTTGTTTTTGGTTCTAAATCTTTGTTTTAGGTATAATAGTTATCTGCTATTTTGATATTCAATCCCACTGTTATAGTCAACAATTCTTTATATTAAATGTTTCCTGTCAGAATTCCTGTGTGATTTGTCTTTTGATTGAACACTGACCATTAGCAGATATTGAAATATCATTTGATTAAAATTTCAGTGAACCAAAAACAAAAAGACCAATCTATTTGTACTGATAGCTATAGTACATTTGCAGTGTTTTAAAAAATGACATAATAGAGGTAATCAAAATGGATAAAATCATTACTCAACAATATTATGTCTATATATAAGCTATAAAGTCAAAACATATATTAAAAGTAAAATGATGAAAAAAATATGACATGCCACCATAATAAGGAAGCTAGAGTGATGGAATAAATTCAAAGCAATAGATTTAAAGACAAAGAATGTATTTCCAGGGACAAAAAAGAAGATTTCATGATGAAAAAAGGTTAAATTCATTATGAGCAAATAAAAGCTGAAAGTTGTATATGTCTAATAACAAAGAACTGAATACATTAAGAAAAAGTAGATATATACTTCTTTTTGTTGTCCCTACTCTTTCTCTTTTCCCTTTTCTTTTTGTTGTCCCTACTCTTTCTCTTTTCCCTTTTCTTTTTCTCTTTCTCCTTCCCTCTCTCCCTCTCCCTCTTCTCTCTCTCTCTTTCTCCATGAAAAATAAAATAGATATCTGAATTCCATTTGTTCCCAAATAATATTTCCTTGTGAAGGTGATCTGTATTCACTTCCATCAGTACTTCTGTACATTTATCAAAATGGTAAGAGAAAATTAAATTTCCAAAGAAGAATTTTAGTTTTCTTTCAAATGCAATCCATGTGCATATAGTGTTTTCATTTTTGAGCATTTAGAGCAGCTCCTCATTAATGCTTTTTTGTTCTTTGTTTTGTTTTGTTCTTGGCATATAACACAAGTAGTCCATCAAATAAATTTTCCCCCCTATGGGCCATTATATAATTAATTTATTATTATTTTTTCATTTAAAAAGTACAATAACAAGAAATCTTACATTCCAAAACTGAATTTTTAGATAATTCTTTATTCAGCTCATGGATCAATTAACCTGCAGAGGTGTAGATTGCTAATGTATTTAATCATAGTCATCAGCATTATCACTTGTGAGACCTCCATGAGTAACTTATATTGATAGAAGTGATGTAGATACACACTTAGGGGAGTTGAGACCCACTGAAATCTAGAATCATAATTCAAAAATCTAACATTATTTTTGGACTTTTGTACAGAAATAAATCTTATGCTACAGACCCAAAGATGAGGGAAATAGACTCCAACCACCTCTCTTCTGTTCTTATTGATCTTATCTTTATTAAGTGGGATTGAGGATTGTTTTACATGTACTAATACTACTCTCATTTAATCAGGGCAAATAAATATATTTAAAGACTTGAAAAAATTTTTTAGTGAACCAATATATGTGGAAGAATAATGACAAACCAACAAAATATGTGAAGTAAACAAATATAGGAACATTATGAATAATGGTGAAATGTAGAATATTAAGAAGGTTTGTATTAGAATTATTAGTGTTAACATAGACAAAAGAAAAAAAACTATAAAAAATTGGATGAGATTGACAAAATGATTTATTTGTCTTGCAGACAGAGTTTTGTCTAGGGATAGTATAGTGGAATTCACAAAGAAGTGGGCAGTGAGTGTATCAAATATAATCAGTAAGTCTTACAGAATTGCCAAATATGATATTAAGGTATTACTATTCACCAGTAAGGATTACTTAGAATATGACATTTGAAGCTGGACTTCTTGTATAGCCAGAAGGGGCATGGAAATAAGTCTCATACATCATCCTTTGTTGAGACAGTTATTAAATTGCACAAAAGAACACAAAAAAGGTTCTACATAAAGGAAGATGGCGGTGAAGGGAGTGCATCACCCCCGTGTACCGCGTCACTGTGAGGGAGAATGACGAGTTAGAACGGCTAAAAGCTATCTTGTTAGGAATTTCCAGCAAAATTGGGGTGCTCCAAAATCTAGAGGAAGGATTTCCATCGCACGAGGATCAGCTACAGGGGCTCAAAGGTGAGAGATTTTTCTGCACGGAGGGTCACGCTGCTTATTCAGCAAATCGCCCCGTGGCTAGAGTCTGTGGTGCGCGCTGGGAAACGACGAGATAACAACGCAAAGATACAGCGCTGCGGATTCTGCGGGCTTCTGCCAGCTGTGCAATCACCGTGCTCAGTGCTGAATTCTGGGTTTGAGACGGGGGAAGGAAGCGGTCCAATTCAGTTCTCCACACCGGTCAGACCACAGAGGAAGCCAGCGGCCACCATCTTGGAGAGCTGACGTCACCATCCCTGTTTTCGACTGATCGCAGCTCATTCAGCCATAGAACAGGTAATTTCAGGCTGCCATTCGCCTGCTTCTCGCATACAAATTACTCAGGCTCAGTGCTAAAGAACCCCCGGAAACTGCTTCTTGGAGCCTGCTCCTATCAGAACATACACCGAGCCTGGAGCGGCCGAACTCCGGCTCCCGGAACTGCTCTGGCCCAGGGCTAAAGAACCCGCAGAAACTGCTTCTCGGTCCGGGTCCTGCTGAATACTGTGGAGGTAAATACCAACCGAGCCTTCATAGGCAGTGGCAACAGGATTGAGATGGGGCTTGTGAGGGCCGGTCAGGACTCACCCGTTGCTTTGGTCACCCGGCAAAGGGAACGAAATGCTGCCATTTGCATGGGATACCAACATGGCAGAGATCTGATACCAGCGGCAACAGAAACACTTGGTCTCCTGGTAAAGAAAGTGAGTCACAAATACCCGAGTCTCTCTCACTTTGTCATCAAGCCAGAGGGGCAGAGCAGAGCCGCCGCCCGCGCCCGGAACAGGCCCAGCGGCCCACCGGCGTGGTAGTCACGTCACCCCAATTGGAGTAGGGGCAGAGCAGAGCTGCCACGCGCGCCCGCAAGGTAGGCAGACCTGCGACCGACCGGAAGTACAGCCCCAGAAGTCCGCGGGCGTAGTAGGAGGGGCAGGGCAGAGCCGCCGTCCGCGCCTGCAAGGTAGGCAGACCTGCGACCGACCAGCGGAACAGGCCCAGCGGCCGGCCGGCGTGGTAGACACGTCACCCCAATTGGAGTAGGGGCAGAGCAGAGCTGCCACCCGCGCCCGCAAGGTAGGCAGACCTGCGACCGACTGGCAGAACAGCCCCAGCGGCCTGCCAGCGCGGTACACACGTCACCGCAGTTGGAGTAGGGGCACAGCAGAGCCGCCACCCGCGCCCGCAAGGTAGGCAGACCTGCAACCGACCGGCGGATCAGGCCCAGCGGCCCGCTGGCGTGGTAGTCACGTCAGCCCAATTGGAGTAGGGGCAGAGCAGAGCCACCGCCCGCGCCCAGAACAGGCCCAGCAACCTGCCGGCGTGGTAGTCACAACACACATTTTGGAGTAGGGGCAGAGCAGAGCCGCCACCCACGCCCACAAGGTAGGCAGACCTGCGACCGACCAGCGGAACAGGCCCAGTGGCCTGCCGGCATGGTAGACACGTCACCCCAATTGGAGTAGGGGCAGAGCAGAGCTGCCGCCCGTGCCCGGAACAGGCCCAGGGGCCCGCCGGCGTGGTAGTCACGTCTCCCCAATTGGAGTAAGGGCAGAGCAGAGCTGCCGCCCGCGCCTGCAAGGTAGGCAGACCTGCGACCGACCGGCAGAACAGGCCCAGCGGCCCGTCAGCGTGGAAGACAGATCACCCCAATTGGAGAAGGAGCACAGCTGCCACCCGACCCTGCAAGGGAGACACTTCAACTATACAAGAGCAATATAAATATATAGGGGGAAAATTTCAAAAACACAACAGTTTCACCAAGCAGAAAGAAACGCGAGCAGTATGAAAAGACAAGGAAAGAAAGGACCACAAGCAATGCAGGTCAACTCAACTTTAGAAGAGGTAATAGCTGCAGCAGATGGAATGTCAGATAAAGAATTCAGGATACACATGCTTCAGATGATCTGGAGTCTCAAGGAAGACATTAGACAGCAAAATCAGACAATGAAAGATCACTTCGACAATGAATTACACAAACAAATCCAGGAAGCAAAAGATCAACTATACAGGGAGATAGAGGTTATAAAAAACAAACAAATAGAAATCCTAGAAATGCAGGAAGCAATAAACCAACTTAAAAACTCAATTGAGAATACTACCAGCAGAGTAGAACACTTAAAAGATAGAACATCAGACAATGAAGACAAAGTATTTCAACTTGAAAAGAACATAGACAGCTCAGCAAGACTGTTAAGAAACCATGAGCAGAACATCCAAGAAATATGGGATAACATAAAGAGACCAAACTTAAGAGTCATTGGGATACAGGAAGGTATAGAGGTCCAAACCAAAGGAATGAGCAATCTATTCAATGAAATAATACGAGAAAACTTCCCAGACTTGAAGAATGAGACAGAATCCCAAATCCCAGAAGCCTACAGGACGCCGAATGTGCAAAATCATAAGAGATCCACACCTAGACACATTATAATGAAGATGCCCAACATACAGAATAAGGAGAGAATTTTAAAAGCTACAAGAGAAAGGAAGCAGATTACATTTAGGGGTAAGCCAATCAGGATAACAGCTGATCTTTCAACATAGACACTGAAAGCTAGAAGATCCTGGAATAACATATTTCAAACACTGAAAGAAAATGGGTTCCAACCAAGAATTGTGTATCCAGAGAAATTAAGCTTCAGGATGGAAGATGAAATTAAAACCTTCCACGATAAACAAAAGTTAAAAGAATTTGCAGCTAGAAAACCATCTCTTCAAAACATCCTCGGCAAAACATTACAGGAAGAGGAAATGGAAAATAACAATGAAAACCAACAGTGGGAGGTAGGACAGTAAAGGGGGGAAAAATAATCAAAGAGGAAAACAAACCATGTTTAGTAACATAAATAAACAAATATGGCTGGAAGAACAACCCATATCTCAATAATAACCCTAAATGTTAATGGCTTAAACTCACCAATTAAGAGACACAGGCTAGTAGAATGGATCACAAAACAAGACCCAACAATATGCTGCCTACAGGAGACGCATTTGATAGGAAAAGACATACATAGGCTGAAGGTGAAAGGTTGGGAAAAATCATATCACTCATATGGACTTCGGAAACAAGCAGGAGTGTCCATACTCATATCAAATAAAATAGATTTCAAGCCAAAGTTAATCAAAAGGGATAAAGAGGGACATTACATACTGTTAAAAGGAACCATTCACCAACAAGACATAACAATCATAAATATATATGCCCCAAACAATGGTGCAGCTATGTTCATCAAACAAACTCTTCTCAAGTTCAAGAGTCTAATAGACCACCATACAATAATCATGGGAGACTTCAACACACCTCTCTCACCAATGGACAGATCTTCCAAACAAAAGTTGAATAAGGAAACTATATCACTCAATAACACAATTAATAACCTAGACTTAATTGACATATATAGAATATACCACCCAACATCAAGCAGTTACACGTTTTTCTCAGCAGCACATGGATCCTTCTCAAAAATAGATCATATATTATGTCACAGGGCAACTCTTAGACAATATAAAGGAGTAGAGATAATACCATGCATCTTATCTGATCATAATTGAATGAAACTGAAAATCAACGACAAAAGAAGGAAGGAAAAATCATGCATCACTTGGAGAATGAACAATAGGTTACTGAATGATCAATGGGTTATAGAAGACATCAAGGAGGAAATTAAAAAATTCTTAGAGATAAATGAAAACACAGACACAACATATCGGAATCTATGGGACACATTGAAAGCAGTTCTAAGAGGAAAATTCATTGCTTGGAGTTCATTCCTTAAAAAAAGAAAAAACCAACAAATAAATGATCTCATAGTTCATCTCAACATCCTAGAAAAAGAAGAGCAAAACAACAGCAAAAGAAGTAGAAGGCAAGAAATAATTAAAATCAGAGCTGAAATTAATGAAATCGAAACAAAAGAAACAATTGAAAAAATTGACAAAAGTTAAGGGTTGGTTCTTTGAAAAATAAATAAAATCGACAGACCCTTAGCCATGCTAATGAAGAGAAGAAGAGAGAGAACTCAAATTACTAGCATACGGGATGAAAAAGGCAATATCACAACAGACACTTCAGAAATACAGAAGATAATCAGAAATTATTTTGCATCCTTATACTCCAATAAAATAGAAGATAGTGAAGGCATCGATAAATTTCTTAAGTCATATGATCTGCCCAGATTGAGTCAGGAGGATATAAACAACCTAAACAGAACAATATCAATTGAGGAAATAGAAGAAACCATCCAAAGACTACCAACTAATAAAAGCCCAGGACCGGATGGATATACAGCAGAGTTTTACAAAACCTTTAAAAAGGAACTAATACCAATACTTTTCAAGCTATTTCAGGAAATTGAAAAAGAGGGAGAACTTCCAAATTCATTCTACGAGGCCAACATCACCCTGATTCTTAAACCAGACAAAGACACTTCAAAGAAAGAAAACTACAGACCAATATCTCTAATGAACCTAGATGCAAAAATCCTCAATAAAATTCTGGCAAATAGGGTACAAAAACATATCAAAAAAATTGTGCACCATGATCAAGTAGGATTCATCCCTGGGATGCAAGGCTGGTTCAATATACGGAAATCAATAAATGTTATTCACCACATCAATAGACTTAAAAATAAGAACCAAATGATCATCTCGATAGATGCGGAAAAAGCATTCAACAAAGTACAGCATCTCTTTATGTTCAAAACTCTAGAAAAACTAGGGATAACAGGAAGATACCTCAATATTGTAAAAGCAATCTATGCTAAGCCTCAGGCTAGCATCATTCTGAATGGAGAAAAATGGAAGGCATTCCCTCTAAAATCTGGAACAAGACAGGGATGCCCTCTCTCACCACTTCTGTTCAACATAGTTCTCGAAACACTGGCCAGAGCAATTAGACAGACGAAAGAAATTAAAGGCATACAAATAGGAAAAGAAGAACTTAAATTATCACTATTTGCAGTTGACATGATTCTATACCTAGCAGACCCAAAAGGGTCTACAAAGAAACTATTAGAGCTAATAAATGAATTCAGCAAAGTGGCAGGACATAAAATCAACACACATAAATCAAAGGCATTCCTGTATATCAGCGACAAATCCTCTGAAATGGAAATGAGGACAACCACTCCATTCACAATATCCTCAAAAAAAATAAAATAGTTGGGAATCAACCTAACAAAAGAGGTGAAAGACTTATACAATGAAAACTACAGAACCCTAAAGAGAGAAATAGAAGAAGATCTTAGAAGATGGAAAAATATACCCTGTTCATGGATAGGCAGAACTAACATCATCAAAATGGCGATATTACCAAAAGTTCTCTATAGGTTTAATGCAATGCCAATCAAAATCCCAACGGCATTTCTTGTAGAAATAGAGAAAGCAATCATGAAATTCATATGGAAAAATAAAAGACCCAGAATAGCAAAAACAATGCTAAGCAGGAAGTGTGAATCAGGTGGTATAGTGATACCAGACTTCAAACTATACTACAGAGCAATAGTAACAAAAACAGCATGGTACTGGTACCAAAACAGGTGGGTGGACCAATGGTACAGAATAGAGGATACAGAAACCAATCCACAAAACTACAACTATCTTATATTTGATAAAGGGGCTAAAAGCATGCAATGGAGGAAGGATAGCATCTTCAACAAATGGTGCTGGTAAAACTGGAAACGCATATGCAACAAAATGAAACTGAATCCCTTTCTCTCACCATGCACAAAAGTTAACTCAAAATGGATCAAGGAGCTTGATATCAAATCAGAGACACGCCGTCTGATAGAAGAAAAAGTTGGCTACGATCTACATACGGTGGGGTCGGGCTCCAAATTCCTCAATAGGACACCCAGAGCACAAGAGTTAATAACTAGAATCAACAAATGGGACTTACTCAAACTAAAAAGTTTTTTTCTCAGCAAAAGAAACAATAAGAGATGTAAATAGGGAGCCTACATCCTGGGAACAAATCTTTACTCCTCACACTTCAGATAGAGCCCTAATATCCAGAGTATACAAAGAACTCAAAAAATTAGACAATAAGAGAACAAACAACCCAATCAACAAATGGGCCAAGGACCCGAACAGACACTTCTCAGAGGAGGACATACAATCAATCAACAAGTACATGAAAAAATGCTCACCATCTCTAGCAGTCAGAGAAATGCAAATCAAAACCACCCTAAGATACCATCTCACTCCAGTAAGATTGGCAGCCATTATGAAGTCAAACAACAACAAGTGCTGGCGAGGATTTGGGGAAAAGGTTACACTTGTACATTGCTGGTGGGACTGCAAATTGGTGCAGCCAATTTGAAAAGCAGTATGGAGATTTCTTGGAAAGCTGGGAATGGAACCACCATTTGACCCAGCTATTCCCCTTCTCGGTCTATTCCCTAAAGACCTAAAAAGAGCATGCTACAGGGACACTGCTACATCGATGTTCATAGCAGCACAATTCACAATAGCAATACTGTGGAACCAACCTAGATGCCCTTCAATAGACGGATGGATAAAAGAAAATGTGGCATTTATACACAATGGAGTATTACTCTGCATTAAAAAATGACAAAATCATAGAATTTACAGGGAAATGGATGGCATTAGAGCAGATTATGCTAAGTGAAGCTAGCCAATCCCTAAAAAACAAATGCCAAATGTCTTCTTTGATATAAGGAGTGTAACTAAGAACAGAGTAGGGAGGAAGAGCATGAGAAGAAGATTAACATTAAACAGGGATGAGAGGTGGGAGGGAAAGGGAGAGAGAAGGGAAATTGCATGGAAATGGAAGGAGACCCTCAGGGTTATACAAAAGTACATACAAGAGGAAGTGAGGGGAAAGGGAAAAATAATACAAGGGGGAGAAATGAATGACAGTAGAGGGGGTAGAGAGAGAAGAGGGGAGGGGAGGGGAGGGGGGATAGTAGAGGATAGGAAATGCAGCAGAATACAACAGACACTAGTATGGCAATATGTAAATCAATGGATGTGTAACTGATGTGATTCTGCAATCTGTATATGGGGTAAAAATGGGAGTTCATAACCCACTTGAATCAAAGTGTGAAATATGATATATCAAGAACTATGTAATGTTTTGAACAACCAACAATAAAAATTAAAAAAAAAGGTTCTACATAAATGTATATATGCACCATGTCCTTGAGTTATAGAATCTATTTGCTAATGTGACTCGTATGCTCATATCCTCTGGTTTAATGATTCTGGTAAAAATCACAACAAATTCCAGGAATATCTGTAAAATTACTGAATCTTTTCATTAGCACTGACCATTAAATATTAAATAGGGTTAGGAGGGAAACCTTTGTAAAAGACCTAAAGCATGGAGACATGCTTGATAAATGTTATGGGCTAAGAAGATTGTGTATGAAAGAAGGGATTTAAGGCTGGGGTTGTGGCTCAGTGGAAGAGTGCTTGCCTGGCATGTGAGGTTCTGGGTTCAATTCCCAGAACCTTTATTCCCTCTGAGGATTTATATTTCAACTTCTCTGAGTTCTCATTTTGAAAATTACAAGATAAAATATTTTCTTATTTCTTAGATTTTTTTTTTCCAGAAACCAGGGTGGTGGTGAATGTGTGTCTGTGTTTATGGTTTATAAACAATGCAGGTGCATATAAATACTTCTATCAATATCTAATTGTAAGGAGGGTCAGCTTTCCTGAGAGTTCCTAGAAAAGTCTAGGAAAGAGGAAAAACCCACAAATCACTTCCTTTAGACCTTTCTATGTGGATCCAGTATTTTCCTTGAAATAAATCCTCTTGAATAATAGTCCATTCAGGTCATCTCCACATGACTAGGTTTCATCTATCAATTTAGATATTTCTGATGTAGCTTATGTATTAGGTTTTAAAATTTTACTAGCTGACATCCAAACCCAAGGAATTCAAATTATAAACAAGGCAAAAAGCCTGAAAGAGAATATGTCTTAATTTGCATGCTAGCAAATGGGAATTCAGTTTTCCACTGACACCTGCTTTGAAAGAACCCAGCCTATGGCACTGAAATAAGTTAGGCAATATTTTGAGCTATTTTGGAATAACAGTGGTTTCCATAAGAACATCATAGACTTGTTTTTTAGTATATTTTCTATTTCCTGTTTGACCTTGGTCACAGAATATAAAGAAAGTAAGAACTTTAGTGTACATCCAGAAAAGTAGGGCTGGTAGAACTCTAGGTTAGGAGATTATAAATCACAACCAGGATATTAAGCATGGATCCTCCTCCCCCAGAGATGTGATAAAATTACTATGGAGCATCATTTCTGTCTAAGTAATGGTAGAATTTGTTCGTGTCTTTGTAGTACTGGTAGGTGCAGTGACTTGGGCAGGAGTCAAAATATCCCTTTAGCTGATGGAATTTTCACTGCTTTGGTCATCCACAGAGTTGGTTTGTTTTGGGAAAGTTAAAACACTGAAATGAAACTATGATAATTCAGGTTCATATAGTGGACACAATTAAGAATTATTTTTCTTATTGCCTGGGCAGCAACCAACCATTTTAGCACCTGGCTTGCTTCTAGCCTCAGCATATTTTATTTGCTCAAGATAGCCTTTCTCCAACCTATTTTTATTCACCTAAGGAGGAGAGAGAAGAGTGTCATTTTAGTGTCATGGTTGAGAATTTTTATGATTTTGTTTTTCATTTTACATGGTAACCATAAGTGAGATCCTGCAGGTATAAGTATACAAAGAATTGTGTCCCAGAGTAGCAAATTGAGCAATACTGTATCTCTCCAATATACTCTAGCAAACTCCATACTCTGTTACATCCCTGAGCTTTTTACTCTTAGGTAATGGCCTGAAGGATGGACCAAGCCAGTAGCCTGGCAAGAAGATGTCCAGTTCTTTCAGCATTCTATTAGAACCTCTGAGGAACATGTAGGTCCATGACAAAGGGTCCTAAGCACCAAGGTCTACATGAACGCGTTGCAAGCTCTGGTCTCCATTCTCTTGTTATTTGCCATGTCTTCTCCGTCTTTAATTGTATCTGTGGGCCTTCTAATAGAATGCCGAAAGACCTGGTCATCTTCTTGCCAGGCTACTGGTTTGGTCCATCCTTCAGGTCATTCATTTGTCCTGATTTTGGGATACAAAAGCAGAAATAGACCTTTCTGTTATTCCTGTGGCCAAGAAAAATCGAAAATCTTAAAGTCAATAACAGGGACAAGGTGTGATTTTTAGTAGAAATCACATGGAATCAGCAAGATTTTATGTTTCTTATCTTCTTTGCAGATAAGAAGTATGTGTATGATTTTGAATAATTTCTAAGCAATTTTCTAGAAAGTCGGTTACCTAAGCTAATTAAGCAAAGGTATACACATGTGAGTATGTTTCTGTGCATGTGTGGAAAATGAGAAAGATTCACTATAACATACAATCATTGTTTTTTGATGTAAACAACCTAATTATACAAAGCAAGTTAGGACATTTTCCAGATATATTTATGATCAGTAGTGTAAAAGCATTTGGTTATCTCAGGAAATGAATACTATTTTCCCTTGTTCTTTATACCTTACTTAAGTGGCATAGTATGTTTAGATTTCTTCATTTTTGAATTTCTAACATTTTGAATTGCAAGGACATTCAATCCCCCTTGCCCCCATACTAGGGGTTGAACCCAGGCCCTCACTCTTACTAGGCAAGTGCTCTACGACTGAGTTATATCCCCAGCTATGAGTGTTCAATTTTAATCAATGTAGAGCAGTTGGTGGTGCTTGCCTGAAATCCCAGCACCTCGGGAGATGAAGGGGAAGTATTTTAATTTCCAGGCCAGCCAGCCTTAGCAACCTAATTAGACCTGTCCCAAAATGAAAAATAAAGAAAGACTGTTAGAGTCTGTAAACAAGTCTGGATGGAGCCTGGCATTTTGCCAGAGGGAGTGGTTTGTGAAGTAACGCCAGCTAGCCATTAAGTGTGGAGATTCCTTATTGGTTGACTGCTGTATCTATTTTATGTTAATTAAGATAAGCTGTGTGGAATGTATAAATACCACTCCTGTCCTACAATAAACGGCTCCCACTCCTGGTGTATCAATGTACACAAGTTGTTCGTCAACCCCTGGTTAGTTTGCTGCAGCCGGACTGTGGCAAAAGACTTAGGGATATAGATGAGGGATAGAGTGCCCTCCTGGGTTCAACCCCAGTATTTCAAAGAAAAATATTGTCAAAGCTTATATCAAAGATGCATGTTTGAAATAGAACTTATGTCATTATGAATTCTTATGTCATACTTAATAAAGAATAACCAGAATTGTTGGAATAAAACATGCACACAATAAAAACAAATACAGTGTAAATGTAGTATGTGACTACCATAAATAGTACTGAAAAATAATAGATGGAAAGATTAGAAAAGGCTAATGTCTATAATAAGGATGGATGAAAAAGGGAGAACTGTGGTCATGATCTGATTTTAAAATATTTCCATTTTTCCTAAAACACCTCTGTGCTTTTTGAATTCCCCCAAATATCATTCATCTTCCATTCTTAAATACCCTTTAAATTATGATGTGAATTTTCTAATATTTCTGATATTAAGAAAAGATGCCGTACAAAAAATAGTATAGAAATCTTGTTACATAATTCAGTGAATATTTCTGCAACCATTAAAATTGCACCTATAAAATCCACATAATAATTGCAGGGAATTTTCCATATACCTGTTTTATTATTATCTGGTGTAAATGTGGAAGTGAGAGAAATGTGTTGATGTTATAATTATTTACAAGTTCAATTATAAGATGGAAATGTGTGGCCTTGAATACTAATTAAATTCTGCATGACTACATTAATTCTTGGTATCATGAAATTTTAGTAATGTCTTAGGATAGATCAAGTCCACATCTGATTTATTTATTTGTGTAGTTATCGTGTATCCCCAGTATAGTATAAGCTCTAAATAAGCTGAGGTCATATCTATCTTTTTTGCTGTCTTCTTCTAACATCCTGATTTTAGCACAAAGAACATTTGGTGAAAATAATATTTTATTAGTAAATGCAACAATGAAGTATATTAGGACCAGCAAACCAATGAAAATGAAGTCCACCATCAAATCTGCAGGTTACACAGATTTCTTGGTTTTGGTTCCACATTGAGGTTACAGGCTTACCCAAATAGAAGCATTTCTCAGAGCAAAAGGATGGCTGTTCCACAATTCCAGGGAAAATATCAATGGGGCTGGAGTTGTGGCTCAGTGGTAGAGCCCTTGCCTAGCATGTGTGAGGCACTGAGTTGGATCCTCAGTACCACATATAAATAAATAAATAAATAAATAAATAAATAAATAAATAAATAAATAAAAAAAAGGTATATATATATATATATATATGGATATATATATATATCCACAACCTAATTAAAAAAAAAGAATATAGCCTTGATTCAACTATATCAAGAGTGTGAAGTAGAGAGAGTTGGAACACCAAAAGCAGAAGGCATTTGCCACAATACAGTATTAAAAAATAATAAGTATAGTAGGCTTTTAAAATTTACATATGTATTTTTATTATGAATGATAGATTATTATTATTTTCTAGCTGGCTATTTTATACACAAAAGTGTCAATTTGGCTTTTTGAAATTTAGCTAGTAACCAACTTCTCTCCTAAAATATTAGTTTAGTGTAATATTTTTCCAACATATTTTCTTTTCTTTTTAAAAAATATTTTTAGTTGTAGATGAACACAATACCTTTATTTTATTTATTTATTTTTATACGGTGCTGAGGATAAAACCCAGTGCTTCACACGTGCTAGGCAAGCGCTTTACCTATGAGCTACAGCCCCAGCCCCCACATATTTTGTAAATAAACTTTAAAAATTGCCATATTATAAATTCACAGAGAAGTGAACAAATAATAATCATGCAATTCAATGCATGTTTTAGCTTGGGGCTTTTAAAATCTGAGTCATTCCTGAGATAGAGTGATTGTGTTTATCTGAGAAGGCAAATCAATGCAGAAGTGTGGAGGGCACGTGGAAAAGGCAAAGGAAGACGTGAAGCAAGGTGATGTGACGTGGTTCTACTGGTGTACTACAATAAGCTAAGAAAACCAGGGCTCAGCATGTGTAGGAACTTTTCTAGGAAAGTTCAGGGGGAACCAGATTGAACATTAGTCCATGAAAGAGAGGAGTGACTATTCATGTCAACTCTTCTCTCTTCTAATCCTTTGGTCAGAGTTTACCCAAGGGGGAATTTATTAAAAAAAACTTTTATTATACTGCCCCCTAGTGGCCATTTACAGAGTAAGATCTTAGGCTCATAGAATGGAATTCTGCTACAGTACAAAATAGAAGGATAACGTGGACCACACAAGATGTTGACCAAGAGAATAGGAGATAGGAAATCTAAGGATATACACAAATTTGTATTCCACACAGTCCACCTCTTGGAAAATCATGTGCTCATTCCCTCCTACAGTAAATGACTTTGTAAATGTATGACTTTTGTAGTTGTTGAGGGCCCTGTGCTTAGAGGGACCTTATGTTTGTTTTAACCATCTGCTCTTACCATTTTATTTCTCAGACACAGTGTACCCCTTTGCTGAAGAGGGGATGGCCTCATCCTAATTCAGTAGGCATTCGGTCACCCCTTTTCCTATGAGTTGTGTCAGAGACATACATAGCATCCTTGCCCCCTACAGACACTTCTATTAGCTTTGAACTGCAGAATCATCTTGCAAAGCAATGGTCAGAGCATTTTGGACGCTGGTCTACACTGGATATACAGCTGTCTTGAAAGCAGCAACTTTTAGGGAAACTCCATAAATGGTTCAGTGCAATATCCTCAAATGTAGTATACCTGGCTCCAAAGCACAACACGTATTATGGCACGTTTTTAGTAATAGGAAATAGAAGATAGCACAACATGCCATTTACTTTAGTAAGGATGTTTGCACAAGTAGATCAGACCACTGGACCCCTTAAACAACATTGAAGGTGGAGGTCCCTAAATCCTCTCTTACTTCTCTCTCCTTATAGTGCTTTTCTCTTCTGTACTGTTATGATATTTTACAGTATTTCAGGAACTTGCCACTTCCTGCTTATAGGTACTAATTAGTAGAACATCACTAATATGTTATGTTTAATGAACATAATGTTTGAAAAATGTAAATGAAACTGGGAGAAGAAGAGGTGTAATTCTGACATACCTCTGCAAGGTGTGCTATAACAACATTATAAACAAATGTTAGATTGTTTGATTTTTCCCAAAATGGCTATAGATGGAAAATTATTCACCAAATCAATAGCCCGAAATGAAGCATCACAGGCAATTTTTTGCTCAGTTAAGATTCTTCTCTGTTTGCCTCTGGCTATGGCACAGTCAGTAGAGGTTAATTAAATAGTGACATGAGAAGGAACATGGCTCCTGTGATTTACAGTGTTTTTATGGTGGCAGAAATTAATTTCATTCCCTAGAGAATGCAGTTATATTGTCTAACAGTAAGGAAGAATTTCAGAGGCTTCCCCATGTTCCTTTTACAACAATGTCCCTTACATGTCCCTGTAGTAAGGGTCATGGAGCAGATGTTGGTGTGAGGTGAGGGCAGGTGGCTATTCTGAAGGTCTCTGGTGCTGTGGAGGAATGGTTCCTACCGGGCAAGGAAAAGACAAAAAATGAGGAGTATTCTTGTTTCTTGGATGAACTCATTCACTGCAGTGACTGCTTTAGGGGACCAGAGAGATTTCCATTGCTTTTCAGATGTGCAGGTTATTAGTCCCCAAAATTACATTAATACTGCAAAAATTATACTTGAAACATTTTTATCTCAACATCTATCATAGTACTATACATGAGTCACATGCATAATAAATGTTGAGTAAATGAAATGCTGAATTATTGAAGTGGATAATAACCAGGATTTGGATCCAAATAGTGTTTATATGTGAATTGTATGTGTGTGTGTATGTGTGTGTATGTGTGTGTGTGTATGTGTGTGTGTGTTATACATGACCTTGTACAAAGTAAAATAATAAAGAACTGAATATTTGAGGGATAACAATCTCCATGAGATCACTAGATAACTGATGATTTACAGAAAAACTTTGTACAATGTGTGCATAGGTCCTTGCAGAGACCAAATTTTCAAGTGTTTATAGAACCTCAGTGCTTGGGAAGTTCTATACACCACTGAGATTCTCATTATCCTTTTTGTACACATTAGAATATTGTGATGTTGCTTGCCCATAACTCAAGTAGCCAGATTAAAATATGTAAATAAGACAGAGCAAATCAATGCAAATAAATATATCTTTATTTCCATGTTTGCCTATGAGATTTTAGTGTTTCCTTCATCCTCAACTACCACAGACTCCTGTCTACTGAGTGTGGAGGCACAGTATCTGGTTGAAGCTCAGTTGGTCTGTCTTGGAAAATGCATGTTTGTCATGAAGAAAACTGGTTATTGACAAATCTTGATGTTCGCTTGTTTGTTATTGTAGATGGGAATTTTAAAAAGTTGAGTATATGAATATTGAAGAGTCAGATATACTTGGCACTTTAAATGAATGTGTGAACAAATCTTCAGCAGTATACTAGAAATTGGGGCATTCTGTTATAGACAATGAATGGTGTTGTACAGAACATATTTGGAGTCATTTTAAATGTGGAGTTAGTAATTGGGAGTTTAGGAAATGGATTCATAGCACTGGTGAACTGTGTGGACTGGGTCAAGAGAAGAAAGATCTCCTTAGTTGATCAAATCCTCACTGGTTTGGCACTCTCCAGAATTGTTGTGCTCTGGTCAAACATGGTGTATTTATTGGTATCTTCACTGTACCCAGGTTTAATGATCACTGGAAACATGTTAAGAATCATTTTTAGTATCTGGACAGTAGCCAACTATATCAGTGTCTGGCTTGCTACAAGCCTTAGCATCTTTTATTTTTTCAAGATAGCTAACTTTTCTTATTCTTTTTTTCTTTACCTAAGGTGGAGAGTTAGAATAGTTATTTCAGCGACACTGCTGGTGTCTCTGGTTCTATTATTTTTAAATATTATACTTATAAGCACACAATTTGATGTCTGGAATAGTGGATATAAAGGAAACCTGTCTTACAGTTCCAGTTTGAGCAACGTTGAACATCTTTGCAACCTCTTTTTTATCAACACTATGTTCATGCTCATTTCTTTTATTGTGTCCCTGACAACTATTCTCCTGCTAATCTTCTCTCTGTGGAAACATCTGAAGAGGATGCAGCACAGTGTCAAAGGGTCCAGGGACGCCAGCGCCACGGCCCACGTGAAAGCCTTGCAAACTGTGACCACCTTCCTGCTCCTGTATGTCATTTACTTTCTGTCGCATTTTGTACAAGTTTGGAAGTTTCCAGAGAAATATCTGATCGTTTCATTGATCTGGGTTATAGGAGCAGCTTTTCCTTCAGGCCACTCATTTGTCCTGATTCTGGGGAACAGTAAACTGAGACAGGCCTCTCAGTCGGTACTGTGGTGGCTGAGGTGCTGGTCCAAAGATGTGGAACCATCGGATCCCTAAAACATTTTGAGGATTGTCTGGTGTATCCTAAAGGAAAATTTGATCATAAGAAATTCTTGTATTTATGAATTTTTACTTTCTGAATAATTTGTTACATGTAAGTTTATCAAATTTACAAAATATGTTTGGATTAAGCAGTATTTAGGCATTTAACAACTTTAGCAAAATACATACAAATATGTATATTAGAATACTTATGAAAGAAGGATATAAATATATCCTTTGCCTAAATATAAGAACTTTTTTTTAAAAATTTTTATTGTTGGTTGTTCAAAACATTACATAGTTCTTGATATATCATATTTCACATTTTGATTCAAGTGGGATATGAACTCCCATTTTTACCCCATATACAGATTGCAGAATCACATTGGTTACACATCCACTGATATACATATTGCCATACCAGTGTCTGTTGTATTCTGCTGCCTTTCCTATCCTCTACTATCCCCCCTCCCCTCCCCTCCCCTCTTCTCTCTCTACCCCATCTACTGTAATTCATTTCTCCCCCTTGTTATTTTTTTTCCCTTTCCCCTCACTTCCTCTTGTATGTAATTTAGTATAACCCTGAGGGTCTCCTTCCATTTCCATGCAATTTCCCTTCTCTCTCCCTTTCCCTCCCACCTCTCATCCCTGTTTAATGTTAATCTTCTTCTCATGCTCTTCCTCCCTGCTCTGTTCTTAGTTACTCTCCTTATATCAAAGAAGACATTTGGCATTTGTTTTTTAGGGATTGGCTAGCTTCACTTAGCATATTCTGCTCTAATGGCATCCATTTCCCTGCAAATTCTATGATTTTGTCATTTTTTAATGCAGAGTAATACTTCATTGTGTATAAATGCCACATTTTTTTTTATCCATCCGTCTATTGAAGGGCATCTAGGTTGGTTCCACAGTCTTGCTATTGTGAATTGTGCTGCTATGAACATCAATGTAGCAGTGTCCCTGTAGCATGCTCTTTTTAGGTCTTTAGGGAATAGACCGAGAAGGGGAATAGCTGGGTCAAATGGTGGCTCCATTCCCAGCTTTCCAAGAAATCTCCATACTGCTTTCCAAATTGGCTGCACCAATTTGCAGTCCCACCAGCAATGTACAAGTGTACCCTTTTCCCCACATCCTCGCCAGCACTTGTTGTTGTTTGACTTCATAATGGCTGCCAATCTTACTGGAGTGAGATGGTATCTTAGGGTGGTTTTGATTTGCATTTCTCTGACTGCTAGAGATGGTGAGCATTTTTTTCATGTACTTGTTGATTGATTGTATGTCCTCCTCTGAGAAGTGTCTGTTCAGGTCCTTGGCCCATTTGTTGATTGGGTTATTTGTTATTTTATTGTTTAATTTTTTGAGTTCTTTGTATACTCTGGATATTAGGGCTCTATCTGAAGTGTGAGGAGTAAAGATTTGTTCCCAGGATGTAGGCTCCCTATTTACCTCTCTTATTGTTTCTTTTGCTGAGAAAAAACTTTTTAGTTTGAGTAAGTCCCATTTGTTGATTCTAGTTATTAACTCTTGTGCTCTGGGTGTCCTATTGAGGAATTTGGAGCCCGACCCCACAGTATGTAGATCGTAGCCAACTTTTTCTTCTATCAGACAGCGTATCTCTGATTTGATATCAAGCTCCTTGGTCCATTTTGAGTTAACTTTTGTGCATGGCGAGAGAAAGGGATTCAGTTTCATTTTGTTGCATATGGATTTCCAGTTTTCCCAGCTCCATTTGTTGAAGATGCTATCCTTCCTCCATTACACGCTTTTAGCCCCTTTATCAAATATAAGATAGTTGTAACATTGTGGATTGGTTTCTGTGTCCTCTATTCTGTACCATTGGTCCACCCGCCTGTTTTGGTACCAGTACCATGCTGTTTTTGTTACTATTGCTCTGTAGTATAGTTTGAAGTCTGGTATAGCTATACCGCCTGATTCACACTTCCTGCTTAGAGTTAAGAACTCTTTATAGTAACATTATATAATTTCTTGTCACTCACTAACCTTCTGTTAGGGTCTGTAAACAAGTCAGGATGGCGCCTGGCATTTTGCCAGAGGGAGTGGTTTGTGAGGTGGCGCCAGCGAGCCATTAAGTGTGGAGATTCCTTATTGGTTGACTGCTGTATCTAGTTTATGTTAATTAAGATAAGCTGTGTGGAATGTATATATACCCCTCCTGTCCTACAATAAACAGCTCCCACTCCTGCTGTATCAATGTACACAAGTTGCTCGTCACCCCCGGTTATTTTGTTGCAGCCAGACTGCGGCAGATGGTGGCCCATACGGGGAGCCCCGGACACTCGGGGGTAAGTGACGAAAAAAAGCTGCCTGTCTCTAGATAGGATGGGAGCAAATCTGCTCATCCCTAGGCAGATAGGGTGAGAGGAAAAATGGCCATTTTGAAAAAATGGAGAAGATTGATACAGTATGTTTGTGTCTTGTTTTGTCTTGAAATGTTGTATTGTCTTTGTGATGAAAATATGGAAGGGGTGAGAAGTAAATTACTAAGGGAAAGAGGCACCCCAGTGGAACCAAGAATAGTTAGGGCATGTGTTGATAAAAGCCCAGGAACTCTAGTCAGAAAGAAAAAGAAAGTTCAAAAGAAAAAGGATTATCAGGAAAAAAGTTGCAGCAAAAGGCTATTATTGAATACTTTTTGTTACCGGAGGGTGCGTGAATCGGAGCGGCGGCTGCCACGTGCACGAGCCGGTCATGGCGTAGCAAGGACTTTCCAAGCGGCTGCAGCCGGCTCTTCCCCGCCAGCCCTGCCCTGGGAGCGGGACGCCACTGCCACAAGCCCAAATCCAAACCTGACCCGGAGGCACAGTCTCGCAGGCTCTTGCTCCCTGTGCCCAGTGGCAGTTTGAGTCTGGAACACTCCCCGGACTCTCCCCGGGACCATCTGGGGCTGCCTGGATGCTGCAGGCAGAAGACAGCCTGCGTCCCTGAAGTTTGATCATTTCCAAGGCCAGTAACTACAATGGTTCTCCCACACCTGGAAGCTAATGAGTAATGAGCACTATTAAGGCTTATTTCAAATGTAAAAAACCTTGAGATAATGTACTAAATTGTTCAGAAGGTTGTTTTCTTAGTGTTTGCTGGAATACTACAGGATTTTCTTTAACAGCATTGCCAGAGTTCCTGCCTTCGTCCCAGTGCCAGTGAAAACGAGGGTGGAACAATTTCCAGTGTTGCTGAGAACCGGACGAGACTTCGGATCAAGCTAGCTGCCTGCAGAACTTACCTGGACTATAAACTTACCTGGACTGTGATTTACTTGGACTGTGAGTTAATCTATTGAGACACTGCTTTACCTGGACTAAGACAACCAACTGTAATCTACAACAAATTGTAACTCAGTATCTTTGCTAACGGTGTCATTGCTGGTATAATTTTTCCAAGGGCTTTTTACATGGAGCCATCAATTGGCTTGGTATTGTGGCATTTTGTATCCTCTCCTTCTGCTTGTAGCAGATTATTTATGGTGTTTGTGTAAAAACCACTATGGTCGTTATTTAAATTAAACAAAAGGGGGAAATGTTAGGGTCTGTAAACAAGTCAGGATGGCACCTGGCATTTTGCCAGAGGGAGTGGTTTGTGAGGTGGCACCAGTGAGCCATTGAGTGTGGAGATTCCTTATTGGTTGACTGCTGTATCTAGTTTATGTTAATTAAGATAAGCTGTGTGGAATGTATATATACCCCTCTGTCCTACAATAAACGGCTCCCACTCCTGCTGTATCAATGTACACAAGTTGCTCGTCACCCCCAGGTTATTTTGCTGCAGCCGGACTGCGGCACCTTCTTTGTTGTGGGCCATCTATAGGTTGTGTATGTGAGCTATGTGCATTTGAGTGTGAGAGGACTGGCCTGGTGTTGCATGCTCTTTGGTCGGTGCAACACATGTGTGTACTTTTCTCTCACTCTGCCTATGATCCCCACACAAGTAAGATGATCTTAGGTAAGATGGATGTAATTTTCCAAGATGTCAGTCAAATTGCCGACCAAGATATCACCAAGCAAGAATCGACCCTCTGAAACCCGACTCTTTGTTTTCTTGTAATAGTACCTTTCTGCCTTAATTGGATGGGAGGTTCTATGGAACAGTGCTCCCCAATAAAAATTAGGGTTTGAGGCATGCTGTCTCTGTTTCCAATGGACCTCTGAGGTCAAGAGCCGTCCTGGATTTTAAAAAGGTATTTCTGTGCTTGTGTACTTTCTTCGCCATTTTCTCAGTTATTGATTTAGTCAGATTTTGTGAACCCAGCATAGATCGCCAGCTTTGCTAGATGGTGATACTTCTTGATACTTTAAAATTATTTACCTATAACATATATATGTGTGTATATGCATGTGAGACATATAAAAAATAAAATTTATAATCGTATGCCCATAAAAATAATTCCCCAATCTGGAATATGTGCCTACAATTTCAGATAAGAAATGAAGACTAACATATGGACTTGGAAATCATATGCACTAATATGATGTTTTAAATATAAGACCCAATTTAGAAAGGTGTTTTACAAATTCCTCAGAATTGTGAGGCTATTTTATTTCGATTACCTTACCTATATTATTAGTTTTATAATAAGAATTCTTGGAACATATATAGTATTACTAAAAATATGTAATTTATATTTGGAAATATATTGTATTTTCCTGTGAATATCACAATCAATTTTAATTTGAATGCACAAGAATAACAAGTCATGGCTAAAGATAACCTTGTAATTAAATACCACACTGGAAAATTAGTATTTTTAAAAAAATTTTTTTAGTTGTAGGTGGACACAATACCTTTTTATTTTATTTATTTATTTTTAAGTGATGCTGAGGATTGAACCCAGTGCCTCACACGTGCTAGACAAGTATTCTGCCACTGAGCCACAATCCCAGCCCCTAATACACTTTATGTCATCACATATTTGTATTTTACCTATGTTTTACTAGAGTGGAAAATATTCTTTTTTTTTTGGGGGGGGAGACTTTATCTACAAAAATGAAATGGCTGGAACATTCCAAATGTTAAGTAATTGTGGTGATGAACAGCAACATTTTTGTAAATGGAGAGTTCCCTAGTGTTTCACTATGAATTGTAATACTGTCTTTAGCTTTAAGATAAATATTTTTAAAAACTCATGTTCAGAGTGAATTATACTTACCTTTATTGATGAAACCTGTGTCAAACATGTAATATTATCAACTATGTGTTATTATTTATAAATATGATTATATATTTCCCTCTGACCAATGAAAATAATGATATGTGTTAATAGTGGCTCATGAAACAATGGTATATCTTTTAAAGCATGCATTTTTATATTCTATGAAAAGTCCCATTAACTATTCCCCTGTATGTATTTTAAGAAACTTGCAACCAGCAGAGGCAAAATGAAATTCAGAAAGAATCAACAAAGTAATGACAGGTGATATCCAAAGGTAATAGAAAAGCTGTTTTTACTAAATGCACAGATTCTTCATTTAGGCCTACTGATGTCCAATGGGTAATTAGGAGCAGGATAAAATCTTCAGATTCCTGCCCCAAACTTCATGTAGGTATATTAGTCATTTGAGGAGTGTTTCTAAAAACTGGTAATATGAGGCTTTATTAGGTCTAATTTTACTTATCTACCTTTAATGCAAAGATACCAAAATAAGAATGACTACGCTATTTTCAAGATTTTTAGGATTGAACTGTTTGCCTCCAAAATCCAAATATTAAATCTATAAACCCACAATGTGACTTTATTTGATGATAGGGAAAGGATGGATGTCCTTAAGGTTAAAGGGGGTCATAAACTGAGGCCCTAATCTGGTAGGACTGGCGTTCGTATGAGGAGAAACCCAGGTATCTGAGTGTGCAGAAAAGGCCATGTGTGCTCACAGAGGACATGTCATCCTGTGAGAAGGTGGCCTGCTGACCTGTGGCAAGAGTGGCCTCACTAGCCCTGCTGGCCACTTGATTGGGATCTTCATCCTTGAGAACTATGTGGAAATAAATATGTTGTTTAAGCATCCAGTCCTTGGTGTTTTTTTATGGAAGTCTGGGCACACTAATATAGAGAGATATAAATGAGAGGGACTCATGGATCAAGTGGCACACACTTGTAATCCCAGCAGCTCGTGAGGCTGAGAAAGGAGGATCACAAGTTCAAAGCCAGTCTCAGTAACTAAACAACTAAGCGAGACTCTGTCTCAAAAAATAAAAATGACTGGGGATATGGCTCAATGGTTAAACACCTTGGATTCAATCCCTGGGAGAGAGAGAGAGAGAGAGAGAGAGAGAGAGAGAGAGAGAGAGAGATAGATAGATCAGAAACAAAAATCTAAGGTGCTGAAAAGAATTGGGTTAATATGAGTTGTAATAAAGTTGAAATTGTTTTTAAAGCAAACTGTTATTAAGATTCTACATGAAATAAACTTAATTCTCATAATACTCAATTTATTTTTCATAAATTCTTCTTTTTAATAAAGCTGGGTATTACAGCAAAAAATATTTACATGACACATATTGAAAGGGTATTTTTAAGCATGTCAAGACCTTCACTTAGATTGAAAGAAGACAGTGATGTAATTCAGAATCATTAGAAAGAGAAGTGTATTAACTATGTTTTAACAAGAGTATATGAACCAATAAAAATCATAAGCAAACTCTAAATAGCTGGGAGAAGGTTGGGGGGAGAGAGAGAGAAAGAGAGACGAGAGAGAGAGAGAGAGAGAGAGAGAGAGAGAGAGAGAGAGAGAGAGAGAGAGAGAGAGAGAGAAAGAGAGAATATGAATAATATCAATTCCATCAATCCAAAATAAAGCAGAAAAAAAAAAGAATTGGAGAAGGCATGTTAGACTACAAAGAGTAGGACATCAAAGAGTCCCATGAAACAGGTGGGCTGTCAGGCAGAGAGGAAAATAGGCCTTTAGTACATGGAGACTTGGATCTACAATTATGACCAGTCATGTTTGCCTTTTAATTAGATGAACAAAACTTCCAGCTCAACTAGAACAAAAACATACTCCATTTAAATGTCACCAGATTCAAAGATTATACAAGGCACCTACAATTGATTTATGACTGACTGTTCAACCAAAAACAAATGTTCTGAACCCCAAATATAAATGATTGCCGTGGGACTTGATTTTCACAGAAGCTTACCTGAGAGAATGTACATTTCTTCCCAGGAAAATCTTATATATAGTCAGAGAGTTCAATCTTGGGTGTAGTCACTCCTCTTTTCTGAGAGGCCAGGGGCTCCTACATCCTGCTTTCAGGGTGTGTAACTTTTCTGTACTTAGATAAATCTTTGCTTGTGCTTTGATTTTGATGTGTCCTGGAAGTCTTTTCAGCAGGAAAGTCAAGAACCCCTCAGGCCCAGTTGATGTCTCATTCTCTTCTTTGGAGGGACCTCCTCTTACCCCTTGTCTGGTAACACAAAGTCATAAAAAATCCATGAAGTACCTTGGTCATTAAAAAGAAGATACACTCAGAGTTGAGATATACACACCTATCTTTAAGATTACATATTCTATATTTTATATAATTCAATATTTTATATTTTATAAATTCATGAACTTTATATGAATATTTCATGTTTCATATATTACATCTTATATACAAGAGTCACACCTAAAAGAAATAAATAATAAGTAGTAAGATTTTGGATGCCTTTGTTAGATGAGAGATAAATAAACTTTTGTCTAATTGAATCACTGTTTTTACTCCTCTATTTATGAAGCTAAATTCTATACTAGCATATCAACTAAATAAAAGCTGGTGAACAAAAATTAATACCAAATGAAAAATATTTAGGTAATTTAAAGAGAGATGTTTAAACTGATAAAGAATTGAAAAACAGGAAAATACAGCCATAAGTGCTTTAAAAAATATAGTATCAAAATGAGTACATCCCCTGGGTGTGGAAGCATATACCTGTAATCCCAGTGGGTTGGGAGGCTGAGGCAGGAGGATCACAGTTCCAAAGTCAACCTCAGCAATTTAGCAAGGCCCAAAGCAACTCAGTGAGACTCTGTCTCTAAATAAAATACACACACACACACACACACACACACAAATTATCCCATTTTTAAAAGTGGAGAACAGACTGAATCCATGTACAGTAGAAACTTTAATTTTTTCATAAGCTGATCTATTAATCAGAATTAATATTTATAAAGAGATGTGAATAATACAATTCTAACAGATAAGTGTAGATTTTTTTTTTTTTAAAACCAACACAGAATACAGGAACCTTTACATTTTGTGAACATATTCCTTAAATTAGACAAAATTTTTTTGATTATATGTCAGAATGATTATTACACAGAATATATTTTTATCACCATGACTCAATAACACTCTAATGAAATAATGGTAGGAACTCTAATAATAATACTCTATAAATTTGAAAGGAAAATTACACTCCAATGAGTTAAAAGTAAGACAACACATTAGCAATAATCTCAAATTTAGAAATGAACAAATAATGATGTACTACCTAAATTGAAGCTTGAAAGTTTCAGCCAATTTGGAGAATTCATATCTATAGTTGCATTTTATTAAAAAAAGTTGAAAAGTTAAATTAATAAAGTATTTAACTCAAGAAGACAGAAAATAATGACAAATAATCTTAGAAAAAGTAGAAGGAAAGTAGGAGAAATAGGCATCCTTTTTATGGACACCAAAATCCATGGCTTTTGTAAAATGTGTGACAATGTAAAATGGTGCAATATCTGAACACAAGCCATTGCCCTTAACTTTCCTTATACTTTAAATCACCTCTAAATTACTTATAATACCTAATACAGTGTAAATTCTACGTAAATAGTTCGAACACTACTGTTTGGGAAATAATGACTAAAAAAGTGTATAAATGTTCAGCACAGATGAAAATATTTTTCCCAATGATTTTCAGTATCCAGTTGGCTGTATCCACTGATGTGGTTATGAAGAGCTGACTGTAACAATGAAAGAAGAAATTAATTACTTAGAAAACTAAAATAAAATATAGGTGTGGTAAAAACTGAAGAATTCTTTCTAAAATTCAATAAAGAGAAAAAAATATAGATAATATTGGAAATACAATAAGTCCATAGAGGGGAATACATACACACACACACATACATACACACACATGCACATATTAGGAAAAACACAAAAATTCCAATTTATTGGGCAGTTATTGGATCCATAGCATGGACAAGTTCTCCAGGACAAATCCCCAAGTGGGTTATGGACAACAATACCTAGCTCTGGAGAGCTTTTCTCATACAGAGCACCTCTGCCACGTTATCTTTCTATAAGCAGCTTTTTTCATATCCAGAAGGAGGATTTCTGGCCAGGTCTGGGCAGTGGATTTCTCTTTCTGTTGGGTCAGTGGGGGAAACAATTGCTGTTT
Organism: Marmota flaviventris; assembly: GCF_047511675.1. NCBI lineage: Eukaryota > Metazoa > Chordata > Mammalia > Rodentia > Sciuridae > Marmota > Marmota flaviventris. The sequence continues at coordinate 98,077,243 of NC_092500.1, forward strand.
TCTTCAATGAGATCTTCTTAGTCTTGTATTAGTGTGTGTGTGTGTGTGTGTGTGTGTGTGTGTGTAGAGGAGGCTCCTTGTTGGTTGCCACATGTTAGCCCTAGGGTTAACAACTGTTCCTTTTATGTACTATTTCTGTATTCTGTAGAGTCATCTGTTAATTCTTTCTTTTTAATCACTTATTATTCCCTCAACTCTATTATGTATAGTTAATCATTCTTTATGGTGATCATTTTGTGATCAAATTTCACTGTGATCTCTCTCCTGATTGGACACTGACCATTAAGTGGACACTAATGAAGTGTTACATAACCAAAATTTTAGCTGAATCAAAATGTGTAGAAGGAAACAATATTGACTCAGTAAATTATGTATACTAAATGAATACAAGAATATTAGGTTTATTGTTGAAATGCAGAAATATTCACATTGATACTAGAATTAAGGAAAGGTTTGTATAGGGATTTTTTAGCTAGTGAAATGATGAAACACAAAACAAACTCATGGAATTTTGCATGCAAATGACAAAAGTTTTATTTTTTGGACACCTACTGTTTTAAAATATGGATATTCCAATGTAACACAAAAAGAAATAAGTAACTTTGTCAAATAAAGTAATAAGTTAAGGAAATTTTGCAATTATGATATTGAGATATAGCTATTCACCTAAAATATCTAATTAGAATATGACATTTGAAACTGGACTCTTTCACAAAGCAAATAACCCCCCAACCCCACGAAACTAGGACTTATTGTATCTCCAAACTCTGCTTGGAAAACAGTTTTATGTGTTGTATTTCATTAAGACATCTATTGAAATTCTATTGAAAAGTCTAAAAACTCTGAAAAATGTAAATATGTACCATGTTCTTGAGTACATAGAATCAATTTCTTAATGTAGATTTTGTGTACACGATGATTCCAGTGAAAATCACAATGGATTTATGGAATCTCTAGAGAATTCCTGAATCTTTTTTTAAATTGAGGAACACTTAAAAATTAAATATGTCAGGATAGAAGCCATTGTATAAGATTTACGTGCAAGAGACATGATTAGTAAATATTTCGGGCAAACAGCCTAAGTATGAAGGAAGGGGATTTAAATTCCAGTAAGTGCTCAGACACTCATTTTTCATTTTGGAAACTACAGGATAATAATTCATCTCTTTCATTTTCTTGGCATTTTCAAAAACCAAAACAAATGTGTTGGTGGTAGTGGTGAGTTTGTGTTTAGGGCTTGTGAACAATAAAGCTACCTATACATACTAGCTATTGGCACACAAGTTTAGAGAGATTAGCTTTCATAGGGGTTCCTCAAAATAAATAGGAAGGTTTTGAAAGGAAAAACATGGCGAGCCTCTGGACTGTTTCCTTTCATCTTTCTATTAGATACATTTTCACCCATGATAAACCATCCATGTCATCTCCACAAGAGTATCTCATTTATCAGTTTGTAGGTTTTGGGGGCTATTGTAAGTTTAAAATTTTATTAGCTGAATCCCAAATTGTTGAACCCAAATTGTGCAGAGGTTAGGCAAGGCCAAAAAACCTGCAAAACTATGAAAGATAATATGTCTTCATTTGCATTGCTAGCAAATGAGAATTTAGCTCTCACTCCAACATCTGCTGTGAAAGGTTCTAGCTTATGGCGAAGCATTTGGAAAGGAGATATTTTGAGCTGTTTTGAGAATAAGTGTTTTCCCTAAGAGCAACACTGAATCTATCCTTTAGCATACTGAATCAATTTCTGTTTAACATTAGTTAAAGACTATAAAAGAAAACAAAAACTTAAGAGCATACCCAGAAACCTGGTTCTGGTAGAACTTTGGGTCTGGAGATTGTGAATCACAACCAGGATATTAGGTCTGACTTTTCTCTCCTTGCACTTCATAGGTTTACTATTGAGCATCATTACAATCCAAGTAATGGCAGAATTTATTGGAAATTTTGTCCACATCTTCATAATACAGTGAACTTCAGTGACTCTGTAGAGAAACAAAATAATTCTCAGCTGATTGAATCCTCTGGGCTCTGGACATCTCCAGAGTTGTTTGTTTTGAGAAAATCAACAATATGTAACTATGATTTTCTAGGTTCATGCAGGGAAGGGACAAGGAAGAATTATTGTTCTTTAAATTTTTTTAAAAATTTATATATGACAGCAGAATGCATTACAATTCTTATTACACATATAGAGCACAATTTTTCATATCTCTGGCTGTATACAAAGTATATCCATATAATTTGTATCTTCATATATGTACTTTGGATAATAATGACCACCACATTCCAACATCATTTCTAACTCCCTACCCACTCCATTTCCCTCCCACCCCTCTGCCCTATCTGGAGTTCATCTATTCCTCCCATGCTCCCACTCCATACCTCAATATGAATCAGACTCCTTATATCAGAGAAAACATTGAGCATTTGGTTTTTTTGGGATTGGCTAACTTCACTTAGCATTATCTTCTCTAACTCCATCTATTTACCTGCAAATGCCATGATTTTATTCTCTTTTATTGCCGAGTAATATTCCATTGTGTATATATGCCATATTTTTTATCCATTCATCTATTGAAGGGCATCTAGGTTGGTCCCACAGTTTAGTATTGTGAATTGTGCTGCTATAAACATTGATGTGGCTGTATCCCTGTAGTATGATGTTTTAAAGTCCTTTGGGTATAGTCTGAGGAGAGGAATAGCTGGGTCAAACGGTGGTTCCAAGAATCATTGTTCTTATTGCCTGGTCAGTAATCAACCATTTTAGCACCAGTCTTGCTACTAGCCTAAGCATATTCTATTTATTCTAGATAGCAAATTTCTCCATCCTTACTTTTTTTTTTCACTAAAAGGAAGAGATAAGAGTGCTGTTCTAGTTGGGAACTTTGATCATTTAGTTTTCTCATCCTGCTGGGGCAAACAAAAGTGAGGCCATGCTGGTGAAGGACTATGAAGGAAATGCAACTTGGAAGACCACATTCAGCAATATGGTAAGCCTTTCAAATATGACTGTATTACTCTAGTGAACTTCACATACTTTATTAAATCCTGATCTGTTTTTGCCATGAATCTAATGCCTGTGTAAATATCCCAGAAAGATGCAGCTCCACAGCAAAGGATGCACAGATGCTGTAAAGAAAGTCCTCAAATAATCTTTGCAAAATGTAGTCTTCTTTCTCTTATTTGCCATGCACTTTTGTCTGCAGCCATATCAGAGTGGAGTTCTAATAAGCTTCTTAATGAACTGGTCCCCTTGCTTTACCAGTCTACTGGTATTGTTTATTCTTCAAGCAATTCATATCCTGATTTGGGAAGGAAAAAGCTGAAACAGTTCTTTCTGTGGGTTTTGTGGCAGGAGAGGTGCTGATTAAAGAAAAGAAACCATCAATGTTTATAGCTGCTCAATTCACTATAGCTAAGCTATGGAACCATCTTAGGTGCCCTTTAACAGATGAATGGATAAAGAAATGGAATATCACTCAGCCATAAAGAATAATGAAATTATGGCATTTGCAGGTAAATGGACAAAACTGGAGACTATCATGCTAAGTGAAAAAGGCCAGTTCCCCCAAACCAAAGGCCAAATGTTCTCTCTGATATGTGGATGCTAACACACAATAAGGTGGGGGGAGGGAAGAATAGATATTCATTGGATTTGACAAATGGGAATGAAGGGAAGGGAGGAGGAATGGGAATCGGAAAGAGAGTAGAATGAATTAATCATAAGTTTCCTATGTTCGTATATGAATACATACATATATATATATATATTTTTTTTGCAAATGATATAGTTATGACAAAACAGTAGGAAAAATTTTAGAATTATGAATTTATATGTTTCATATACATACTCTATGCAATCCTTCAATTAAAGTGTTTATGATATATTTTTATACATTATCTAGAACTGCCAACTTTTCCTGGGAAATCATTGCTATTTTGCATTGTAATTTGTATTGCATATATGTACTACAGTGTGTTCTGTTTTCATTATTAAATTGAATTAAACCTGAATTACTTTGGATGGCAGAACCATCCAAATTTAAATCACTTTTGAGGTATTTTTTTGTTTGAGATAGATTTATTCCATCATTAATTCTTATTTCATGTTTAATAAAGGGTAAATGGAATTCATATTATAAAAATATGCAGACAATAAAATCAGAGTGTCAAATATATTTTAATTTAGTATATGTATACCATGTACAGTACTGAAGAACAATAGACCTAACATAAATAGTTTTAAAGCTTAAGAAAGGATCATACTACTGAGACAGAGTCTCACTAAGTTGTTTAGGGCTTTGTTAAATTCCTGAGGCTGGCCTTGAACTTGAGATAGTCCTGTCCTAGCCTCCTTAGCTGCTTATATTACAGGCATGAGTCACCACACGTAGCTCTTAAAATGCTTTTTACAGTTAACATGAGAAGTTTTTTCTATCATGAAAAAATGCCCCATATCTAAGTCATGTAAAATTATATATAATTCAATGAGCCTTTCTAAAAACACTGAAACAGCATTTGTGAAATCCATATAATGACAGGGAATTACTTTAAGTTTTGTTTCTTGAAATTTTGTGTAAAATGTGCAAATATTGACATATTCATTAAAGAAAAGTGAATTATAAGAATGAAATATGTAAACTTATTCAAGAACTGAGTTCTATATGACTAAAATAATTATGCAACTTTAACAGTATTACAAAAACAAATCCCAATAATACTACCTAAACTTTTAGGTAATCACTTCCACATCTGGTTTATCTGTTGATTTCTTTATCTTCTATCTCCCCAGTGCAATGTGAGCATGATAAGAGCAGAAATGACGTCTGTGTTGTTTACTGTTGACTTCCAGAATCTAAGGGCCAGTGCAAAGAATAGATGGTCTAAAATGATGCTGTACTGAAGAATGAATGAATGAATAAACCTTATCAGGACTGGTAAACAAATGAAAATAAAACCCATCACAAAAATCATGTTGGATGGGTTTCCTGATTCTGGTTTCATGTATCCAAATAGTGTATTTCAGAGTAAAAGCCCAGATAACATGTGTAAGATTTTGGTAAATTTATGTATATGCATTTTTCTAGTGTGAATGATGCATATTTTTTACTATATTTTGTGGGTAGCTACATTTACTCAGAAATGCCTTTTGATTTTTAAAAATATATTCAGTAATTTCTTACCTTAAATAGTATTTTGATATATTTTTATCCAATATCCTTTCTAATTAGGAAAAAAAATAGAAATTAGTTTTAAAAAATATTACCATGTTATAAAACTATATATAGAGAAAAACAAAAGTTGTACAACTCAATGAATACTTTATCTGGAGATTTTCAAATCCAAGTGAATGTCAGGGATAAATATGATGTCATTTGTTTGAGAAGGCAGGTCCAGGGAAAAATGTGGTGAACATAAGGTGGCCTCTTCACCAAGATCTGAGAGGCAGTGGGGTGAGCACTTGGGCCCAGGACTTTTCCATCAGGGTCCAAGGGAAACCAGATCCAGCATCAATCCATGAAAGAGAGAGGAGCAGCTACGGATATTCTTAGCTCTCTTCTGTCTTCTATTTCTCATTGGCCAGGGTTTACCCTGCCAGAACCATCATCTCAGCTTTTCTGGTTTACATCATCCAGCCCCTTGGTGGCCGTTTCAAAAATAAGATCTGCTCACAGTGTGGACTTTATGAAGGAAGGATAATCTGCAACATAAAATGTGCTTACCAGGAGAATAAGATATAGTCAGGGAATCTGAAGAAGCACTCAAATTTGTTTCTAAAATAGGCCACCTCTTATGCCACTCAATTGAGATGGAGCCATGCGATAGTTCCTGGCTTTATAAATGTATGACTTGTGTAGTCACAGAGTGCGTTGTGCTTGGAGGGCCCTATGCTTGTATTCGTCTCCTCTTGCTATTTTGATTCTAAGACACAGGGGAATCTGTGGAAGAGGTGGCAGTCTTGGAGAAATTCAGTAGGAGTTTAGTCTCCCTTTTTCCTGAGTCCTTTAGAGATAAGCAAAGCATGGTATGCTTGTACTACGCAAATTCCTCTATCAGATTTGATCACTGACTCATCTGGCACCAAGGGCAAAGCAGCTTGGACAACAGTCTGAACCGGGGTAGAGCCCTCTCTTGCTCTGTGTCCACTTGAACCCTGCAGCCTTTAGGGAAATCTGTTAGTGGATTAGGGCAATGTCTTTGAATATGGTGTATGTTGCCACATTTGATAGGAAATAAAGATAGGGCAACATGATGTTTACTTTAACAAAGATGTTGCAGCATGTGAAAGAGACCACTGAAGTCTTAAAAATTCATTGATATTGGAGTCTTATCAGATTTTTATATACCTTCTTCCAGAGTTTCATAATAATTAAGAAACTTGCCATTTCCTGCACGTGGGTATCAATTAACATAATGTCATTAATACAATACATTTAATGAGCAGGATATTTTACAAAATATAATGAAACTTAGAGCCAGAAAAGTGATATAACGCTAACATAAAATGGTAAAGATATGTAATTGCATTAAAGACAGAAAAACAAATTGTCTAGATTTTCTCTCTTCATAGGTTTAGATTAAAAAGTATTTACCAACTCAATATTACCAGAGGCTATCTGGCAATAAGTACTATCTCCTGTAGAGCATCTGGCAATGTAATGTAAATTTATATTAATCTGCACCCATCCTATATCCCAGCTGTTTTTGGTAGAGTCTAGATACTTGAATTCAACAGGGATATGAAAAGGAACATGATCCTCTGCAACTTTTAAGGTTTCTGTGCTGGCAGTAATCTATCCCATTCCTTCAAGAGTGTGGTTTTTAATTTTTATTCATTGTCTTTCAGGAAGAGAGAGTTTCAGAGGTTATTCCTTGGTCCTGCTTACAATCATGTCCCTTACTGTACAGCTCAGGAAGCAATATGAGAGTTTTGCCAATGGCCAAATCTGTCCATTTTAACTACACATTTTGAAATAAGGAAAACCCTCAAGTGTATGAAATCTGCCTTGGAATGGAATTCAGTAAAAGCTCTCAAGAGCATGTGACATTTAGAAGCTCCCATTTCATGCAGTGGACCATAAGGTCCCTTTGAGTTGATTCAGTCTCCATACCTAAGACTCCTAGAGAATGTGGATCCAGGCCTTCTCCTCTGGGATGTTGGTAAATGGCAAAAGGTTTTTGGAAAACGTCATATAAACACACTCTAAACATACTTGTGGTGCACTATCAGGGCACTTTATCAGGGACTGAGGGAAGCTTCAGTTGTTAGACTCTGGTTCTTTGCAGAAGCTCAGTGCTCAGAGTCCGGTGAGGGCCTTTGACTTTCCACTTCAAAGACTAAGCTCAAGAATCAACTGCTCAGCTCTCTTGGTTTATAGTATTATTTAGACTGTAACACCTCTTCAACTGCTGTCTCATGAACTCATTTCACAAGGATGTCACTCTCCCCACTTAATCTGAATCTGACATTGCAGGGTCACCAGTGAGTCTTTGCTGCCAGTGCTCAGGCTTCACCCTTCATGGCCCGTGAGCAGGGTGGAGGCAACTTCCTTGCTTCTCAAGACACAGCCTCTCCTGCTCTATACTCTGGCTCATCAAGCATTGCTTTTTAGTTTCTTTTGCTACTTCATCCCCTTCCCCTGTGTTTCCCCAGTCAGAAAATATCAGGCAGCCTATCCTAGTTCTTCAATTTGTAACCAGTTATGCTGATGTTGCTCATGATCTCACAATCTCATTCCTAAGAACATAGCTTATCAGTTCCACAGAGATGGGCAAGGCTCATTATTCAAATCCATATAATGATTTATCTACCTACCTACCCATCTCACATTGGAAAGCATACTTTTTTCTTTACATGTTGAAGTTGGATTTAAAAATAAAAATATTAAAACATTTAGGGAAAAAATGGAAACATCAGCAACAATTTTGTTTGAATTTCTATAAAATCAGGGTAATGGTGACCCAGACCTAATTTAGTTTTATTTAAATTAACAGTTGGGCTGGAGTTGTGGCTCAGCGGTAGAGCGCTCACCTAGCACATACGAGGCCCTGGGTTCGATCCTCAGCACCACATAAAAATAAATAAATAAAATAAAGGTATTGTGTCCAACTACAACTAAAAAGTAAATATTTAAGAAAAATAAATAAATTAACAGTATAGATGTTGATAGACTAATATTGAGAGTATCATTATAGATATAATGATCTAAATAGAGAAATGTTTTTAGATGGAATTATGGTGGATTTACCCCTTCTTGATTACTTGCATTTGGTGCAGTCAGTGTATAAAAAAACTGAAATGAAATCTACTAACATCTAACTTCACCTAAATGTAACATTTCCAGAGAACTGGATGGAGACACTGCTCCTTTCCGAGGGCTGACTTGTTATTCTGCTTTGTGGATGAGATGTGTGGGATTTATCATCGGTGCCATCCTACCTTCTCTGGAAACATCTGTCTTCTCTAGAAGCTATTGTTCAGGTGAAAACCTAAACCATTTCTCATCCAGAGTGAAAGGTGCAGTGTTGGGGCCTCAGGGAGAGCTGCTCAGGGATGAACGAAGCCCTCACTGGGACCCAAGTTCTGTCTTTTTTCTTAAAAAGTTCATGAAGCTCCTTTACCAGTGCCTGCTCTACACAGCCCCACCCCCAGGGTTATTTGCATTGCTCTTTGTCTCCTTTGCAACTTCTTCTTTGTTACATGGAAGGAACTGAGCTGTAATGCCCTCTTCATTGATGGTATAATTTTTTTCCTCCTTCTTCGTTTCCCTTAAATTTTATCCATACAGTCTTATTTTTATCTTTCAACATATATCTCTCCTATATAAAGGGCATTTGAGAGAAGTTTCAAGATATATTGGATTCATTTCCTCTGCTAAGGAGGGTTATGTTGGATGTTCACAATGCAATGTCTCAAGTCTTTCTCTGCCATGCCTGAAAGTTAGGATACATGTTTTTTTCTGCTGTTTCTGATAGCTGTGGCTGTATTTCTCTTGTCTGTCCCCTGCTTATTTCTTAGCTGTTGAGGAGAAACAATGTCACCAGGCTACTTATTCCCTACCTTGCCCAGGCAGGGTATCATCCTTCACCTACCTGGGTGCCTGCAGTGAGAGTCATGGAGCAGATGTTGCTGGGAGATGAAGGGAGAGGGATGAAATCTGAAGGTCTCCGGTCCCTACTGGGCAAGGGGCAGACAGAATGAGGAAGATTTTTGGTGTGGGGATGAACTCTTTTGCTGCAGTGACTACTTCAGGGAACCACAGAGAGATTTCCACCATTTTTCACATGCACAAAAGAATATTCCCAAGGTTTACTGAATATTCATATTTATTAAGATATAATATCAACCTGGAAGCAGTTTTAAAGGAATAACTTATCACTGTACTCAGTATGAGGCAGATGTATATTGAATGTTGAAAATCTTCAATTATTGGGATGGGAGGAGAAGGGGATTTGGATTCAAGTAAATGTATTTTTATGGGTGTGTTGTATGTGCTACAAATGCATTGGTAAAAAGTGAAATGATAAATATTATTCTCAGTACTCAGCATTGTAGAAATAATGAGCTCCAGGATGTTAGACAATCCTGACACTTTGTAAGAAGAGCTCCGGAAAACACCTGCATAGGTTTCTTTGCATACCTAACTTTAAAAAATATTAAAATCCTTAGGGCTTAGTAAGTTCCACATACTTATTCATATATTCATTGCCTGCCATGTTATTAGAATTTTTGTAATCTTACTTGCTCAGAACTCACTTTGCCAGACTAAAATATGTAATTAAGGGAGAAATATCAAAATAATGCAAATAAAAGATTACAGTTTGCATGTTAGCAAATGGGAGCAAAGTGTTTCCTTCATCATTGACTACAAAAAACTACAGGCTATTGTGTGTGAAGTACACAATATCTCAATGAGCTCAGCTGGGCTGTCTGGGAAATGCAATATTTTCATGATAAAAGCTATTAATCCATTCATCAGAAATTTTTGTTTATTTGATGCTCTATCTGTGAGTTTTAAAAGGTGAATGAATATTCAAAATCAGATATACATAGCATTTTAGATGAGTGCCTTAAGAAATCTTCAGCAGTGATATTAGACTTTGAGGCAACCTCTTACAATGGACCATGTCATAGAGAGCATGTTAAAATCATTTTAAGTGTGGAATCCATAACTGGGAGTTTAGGAAATGGGTTCATTGTGCTGGTGAACTGCGTGGACTGGGTCAAGAGAAGAAAGATCTCTTCAGTTGATCAAATCCTCACTGCTTTGGCACTCTCCAGAATTGATGTGCTCTAGTCAGTACTCATAAGCTTATTTGTTCCTTCATTTTATCCAGGTTTATTGATAACTGAAAATGATAAGAATGATTAATATTACCTGGATAGTGACTAATCATTTTAACCTCTGGCTTTCTACAAAACTTAGTATCTTTTATTTTTTGAAGATAGCCAATTTTTATAATTCTATTTTTCTTTACCAAAAGTGGAGAGTTAAAAAGGTGGTTTTTGTGATTCTGCTGATGTCTCTGATTCTTTTGTTTTTAAATATTGTATTGATCAACATTTCTAATGAGATCTGGTTTGGTGGACATGAAAGCAACATGTCTTACAGTTCTAGTTCGAGGAAGTTTGCACAATTTTCCAGGTTTCTCTCATCCACCAACTGTATGTTTATGTCCATACTCTTCACTGTATCCCTGCTGGCTTTCTTTCTGCTAATCATCTCCCTGTGGAAACATCTGAAGAAGATGCAGCAAAATAGAAAAGTGTCCCGAGATGCCTGCACCAAGGTCCACATGAAAGTCTTGCAGATTGGGATCACTTTCCCTTATACTATATACCATTTCCTTTTTGTCTTTTGTCACACAAGCTTTAGGCTCTGAATTTCAGGGGGAAAAGCTGGTTGTTCTATTTTGCTGGGCTGCTGGAATTGCTTTTCCTTCCAGCCACTCACTTGTCCTGATTCTAGGCAATGGTAAGCTGAGACAGGTCCCTCTGTCAGTGCTGTGGTGGCTGAGGTGGAGGTCCAGAGATGCTGAGCCACCAGGTCCATAGGCCATTTTGGGATCATCTAGAAAAAAATCAGTTCACAAAAATTCCTGCATTTGTGAATCTATGTTTTTCTAATATTCTCCTTTTATCGACTTTGTGAATTTTATAAAATTCTGTTTGGCACAGGCACTAATCACATTACAACCACATTTATAACCATGTCATAAATAATAAGTCTATTAATACACTTATATACAGAAATATATCATTATAGATGTTTTAAAGAGATCTTTATAGTAACAAATAATATGAATTTTGTGTCAATTATTAACCTTTTGAGATTTTAAAATGAGAAACCTACAATATACAAGCTATTATGTGTATGCATGCATGTGAGACAGTTACTAAAAATAGAATTTTATAATTTCATACACATAAAAACAAGTTTTTACATAGTAAATGTGCCTAAAGTTTTAGCTAAGATGTCAAGAATAAAATGTATACTATGGGAAATCAGATACTCTAAATCTATCTTTTAACTCCAAGTTCCAATTTATAAATTAAGATAAATTTCCTCAGAATCCCAAAAGTGCTTTATTCTAATAGTTTTGTCTATATTTTGAGTTTCAAATTCCAGAGTTTTTGAAACATACTTATTATTATTAGTGATATGTTATTTAGATTTGGAAATATATTGTATTTTTCAACATAGTTTTCAAGTACGTAACAATCCATTTTGATTTTAATATACACTAATACCAGATCATGGCTGCAGATAGTCTTTTAGTTGAATATCATACTGGTACATTGGTATTTTAGATTTAATTTGTCTCACCATATATCCATATTTTATTATGGTTGCAAATAAGATTGTCAAAGGAATAGAAATTTTGAAAAACTTATAGGTGGCCCCCCAGTAGAGGGAGGCGGTCCCCAAAATTCAAATGATATATTAATAGAAAGAGGCTACTCACAGACACATCCAGAATCTAGTGGTAAAAAAAGACATAAAGGAATATATAAATTTGGTGTTTATATTAAACATTATTAAATACTTAACATGGAACTTGGTTATGTGCATATAATAATAATAATATTGGTTGCGTCACAGAAATAGAAAGTAATTTAATTAAATATGTTAAAAATATAAATAGGTTTAAGTTGTGGGATGAGGAGAGGAAAACATGGTCATGTATATTGTATTCAGTGTTGTTGAAACAGATAAGTTAGAACCCTATGTAATTTCAGAAATGAAGAATTCTTTGTTCATGGCTTATTTTCACAAAGAAATCCCTTCAAATTGTAGAGTTTGCATTTGGAATAAATTTTCTTGTTTTCGTAATATTGCTCATTTATTTATTTATTGAAAAAAATATATGTTTAACATCTTTTCTAGGTAGATTCTATGAAATAAAAAGTGGGCATTGGAATAAGTGGCAAGTAAAAAGAGAAAGTTGTTCTGTTTTTGTGGTAGGTTAATATTCATTCTTCATAACTTTTTAATATTCATGTATGTCTAATATTATTCTTCATGTGAAGAACCTGAGTGTCTGAGATGTTAAAAGACTTCTCCAGCAGTGCGCGAAGAGGTCAGCAAAGAGCCAGAGTGATAATCCCCAGTAGAGGGAGGCGGTCCCCCAAATTCAAATATCTATCAATAGAAAGAGGCTACTCACAGACATATCCAGAACCTAGTGAAAAAAAGACTTAAAGGAATATGTAAATTTGGTGCTTATATTAAACATTATTAAATATTATATTTACAATATAATACATATTCTTAAGCTTTAAAAATGATATTTGGTACTTGGTTTATGTGAACTTAAAAAGGTACAATAATTGTTTTTATTTGTTCATTTGGTGAGTTAGAATGCAATTTGCTAAACTATAGCATATGCTTTGCTTTTTACTCTCATCCTCTTTCCTTTTGCAGATAAAAATATCATATCATCTGCATAGTTATTTATAATGATTATTTTATTATTTGAAATAATGTATTACTGAAAATTTTTGTTGGTTTACATATGAAATGGCTTAAACATTCAAAATGCTAAGCAGTTGTGGTAATAATTGGCATCTCTGTAAATGGAGAGTTGATTGGTGTTTCACCAATAGCATAAAAATCACTTTAGTACTGAGGTACTTTTAAAAATAATTTTCACGGAGAATATTTTTCTTATTTTTCCGCATATGATAGTCCAATAAAACCTGTGTTTAAAGTAGCAAATATACAGTTCTATGAGTTTAATACAAGTATAAAATCATGTATCCACCACCACCTTCAGAGCAGATCATCACTCAAAGACTTGCCATGTGCATCTCCTAGGTGATCAAACCTTCATTCCTCTCTGATTCCTGCAAATTCTCATGTGTTCTCTTTTCCTATGTGACTTGTCCAGAACATTACATAAATAGGTTCACTATAGATGGACCTGAAGATTGCCTTTTTTCAGGGTAATTTCTTTGATATTAATTTACATTTTTACTTTTTATGTCTGGTAGCATTTCCTGTATGTGTGTATCACAATTTGCTTTCCATGACCTCTTTAAGGATATTTGGGTTGTTTTTCCAGTTTGGGGTACTTATGAATAAAATTGTAATAAAAACAAACAAAAGTATCAAATGTTTTGTAATTCATTAGGATGATCACATATTTCCTTTTTCTCTGACCAATGAAATAATGATACATGTTGACAGTGATACACAAACAATATATAGAATATATAAATATTCTAGTTAATGAAATATCATACACATATTCACTTTTGTATATGTTTTAATAAAACTGTAACTATCAGAGGCAAATTGAAATTCAAAGTACCTACAAAGTAATGGGAAGCAATTGCCAAAGAATAAAATAATCAATCTGAGTTTTCTGAGAAATCTCATCAAAAAATTATGTCACATACAAGTGATTCATATTTTAAAAGTGATGAGGAATTAAGCTGTAATATTTAATTCTTGGCTAAAAAAATGCCAGAGGAATTGAATTCACACCATTTCAGAATAAATAAAATTAATGCTATATTATACACATACTTCAGTGAAAATGTTAGTATTGGAAATAGTATTATGGACTGGATCATTTGCCAGAAAAATTTAGTGTTGATGCCCTAAACCCCAATGTGACTGCATTTTAGGACAGGTTCCTTATGGATATAATTCCAGGTTAAATGAGGACATAAGGAGGAATCCTAATCTAATAGGACTTGTGCCCTGGAGAGATACCAGGAGTCTGAGTGTGCACAGAGGGTCACATGAGCTTACAGAGGACAAGTGCTATGAGAAGGTAACCTGAACACCAGCCAGCAAGAGTGGCCTCAACAGAATCCAGCCCTACTGGCCCCTTGATCTTGGACATCCAGCCTTTGAACTGTGAGAAAAAAAATTTGTTGTTTAAACGGCCAGTTTGTTAAGGCAGCCTAAGCCCATTAATATAAAGACAAAAATTTAAAGGGAAAAGAATGAAGTTGAGCAAATAAAATGTTTAAGTAAGCTGAGAAAAATAACTAACCATTGGCTGAAATAAGGTGTAATAAAGTTGATATTTTGTAATTTAAAGCAAGTTAACGTTAAGATTCTACATGAATAGGAATGAATGATTTATTCTACTGTCTTTCCTATTACTATCCCCACCTCCTTCCCTTCATTCACCTTTGTCTAATCCAATGAACTTCTATTCTTTCCTCCTCAACCCCTCCTTATTGTGTGTTAGCATCGGTATATTAGAGAAAACATTCAGCCTTTTTTTTTTTTTTGGATTGGCTAACAGTGTACAACCAAAAGAATGGGAAGCTATACTTCATGTAGGTATAATATGTCAAAATACACTATACAATCATCTATATCTAAAAAGAACAAATTAAAAAAAGACATAATTTACATACCATAAAAAGCTTTTATGTAAAATAAAATAACTCAAAATGATTAAATTTTATCCTACGTAGATTATTCTGTGAAATTTGGTTAATAAAACAAAAATATTTATATATGTGTATTGGAAGTCTTGACCTGTGCAAAGGGATTTAAAACCACGTCAAGGTCTTTACTCAGATCGACAGGAGACAGTGATATAACTAATCATGATTAGAAAGAGATGTGGTATGTAAATTGCAAAATGTATGATACCTAATAAAAAAATTAAAATAACAAGTAAACTGCTAAATAGTGAGCTGGGGGTGGGGGATGGGTAGGAAAAAATGGCATTTCCAAGACAAAACAGACAGGAATATTTAGAGAAGAAAAGAGAAAGCATGATGAACAACTGAAGAGGCCATTTGAACTTAATATAGTTAGAAATCACTAAATGAATTAAGTTAATCATTAATAAAAACACTCAAATTTCAGATTAGTCTATATTTATTAAACATAAAAATTTAGTATTATACACATTTTCTATGATAAATCATATATTTTATAAATATAAATTTTGTATGTTTTTTCATATATTACATCCTATAAATGAATTGCATCTAAAAATAGATATAAATGGTTAAAATATGTGAATAACTGTATAAAAATTTAAATGGTCAAGGGACTGCTAGGTACTTTCCAATATTCATTCTTCCACTTCTGGTTTATGACAGAACCTCAATGTTATCACGTGTCTGATCTACTAAATATTGGATGCTTTTGTTAGATGAGTTGTAAACTTTCATCTAAATTAATCACTAAGTTTTTACTCACTTATTTAGCTTTGTAGTATGATCCTGAATTCTGAAACTACATACCAATTAAACAAAATCTGGGGAAGCAATGCAAATATCAGATAAAATGCTTATTAAAGTGAAATTAATCAGTGTTTGAACAAAGATATTTAAAGTATAAAGGGAAACAGTAATAGACAAAACACAATAATTGAGACAAAGACTGCTTCTAAAAATGTAGTACCAAGATAAATGCATTAAATTTTTTAAAATGGATAAAATACTGAATCAATATAGAGTATATATTTAAGGTATTTTACAAACTGATAGACGAAAAGAAAGTAGTAAACATAAAAGAGGCATGAATCACATAACTAACAAGATTAATCTAATAGGCAAAAGTAGAGTCCTTTACTAGCAGAATACACTATCATCTCAACGAAATACATATTTTTTACAAACACAGACTATTGATAAGCCACGAACTCTCAGTGAATGTTAAAGATGGTTATTATAAAAATATTTGATTACCTGGTATAAACAGCACTTTTACTAAAAAGCAATAAAAATAATAATAATGCCCAATTTTGTAATAAAAATTGCTCTTTTTTTAAAAAAATATTTTTGAGTTGTCAATGGAACTTTATTTTATTTATTTATATGTGGTGCCAAAAATCAAACCCAGGGCCTCATATGTGCTAGTCAAGCACTCTAGCACTGAGCCACAACCCTATCCCTAAAAATTTCTTTATAATAAATAAAAGATAAAATGTATCTTGAGGTCAATCCATAATTTAGAATTAAACAATCCTGAAGATTCTTCTTTAAAATTTTTTAATTGTACATGGATGCAGTATCTTTATTTTCTTGATTTACTTTTGTGTGGTGCTGAGGATTGAACCCAGTGTCTCACATGTAGGAGGCAAGCGCTTTACCACTGAGCTGCACCCCAGTCACCTGAAGGTACTTCTTAAACTGAGGTTTGAAGATTTCAGTCAAATCTGGAAAATTCATAACTATGGAAATATTTGGTTAAAAAATGTTGAAAAGATGAATGGGTAGAATATTTTTTCTCAATTTTTAAAAATCACTTTGTTTATTTTTTATTGGTGCATTATAATTACATATAATAGTGAGTTCAATATGCCGTACTAGTAGATGCATATAATTGAACATTTAAATCAAGAAGATGTAAATGAATGGCAAAGTAATCTTTAAAAAGGAAGAAAGAAGTTGGAGGGAGTAGAATAGTCTTAACTTGGCCTTGTTGTATACAGACAACTGTACTTAGTGCTCCACATGCAAATCATGTTTAATCCCGGAAAAAAGGGTTTTACTTTTGGAATATAAGAAAAATGAAGGATAAAAAAGATGAAGTGAGCTGGGATTGTGGCTCAGCTATAGAGTGCTTGCTTAGCACGGGTGGGACCCGGGTTTGATTCTCAGCACCACATAAAAATAAAGGCATTGTGTTGTGTCCATCTACAAAAAAGATTCATTCTCTCTTTCTCTCTTAAAAAAAAAAAAAAAAGATGAAGTATTTTGCACAGGTCCCATAACTATAGAATGGAAAAATTTGAAATGCTAGCACAAGCAATCTAATTCCCAAGCCTTGCATTCTTAAATACTTTATAATCTGCACAGTCATGTCTTGGTATCTGCAGGGAATTTGTTCCAGGACTCTTGATGGACTTCAAAATCAATGGATGTTCAGGTCCCCTTTGTAAAAAGATATAATATTTTCATATAACCTACCTATATCCTTTCATATATTTAAATCACATCTAATTTACTTATAATAGTCAAAACAATGTAAATGGTATGCAAATAATATTTATGATATATTTTTAGGGAATAATGACAACAAAAGTTTTGTACATGATAAGTACAGATGTGATCTTTTTCCAAATATTTTTTATCCACATTAGGTTGAATTCACAGGTGGATACAGAGGGACAACCATAATCATGAAAGAAGAGACTAATGGAATAGAAAACTAAAGGTATAAGCCAAAAACCCAAAGAATTTTAGGTAAAAATTAATAAACAGAAGCAAATAAAAAATATTGGAAACACAATAATAATCTATAACAAAACTTAAAATAAAAATATATAAACACAGTTTCTCACCAAAAGTACAAAATTCAGGCAAATTGCACATTTTTAGTGCTAGGATGCATACCATAGATGGCTTCTTCATGCCAGACTCTGGTGGTGTGTGGTAGATCAGTCTGACCAGGTTTCCCGTTTACTATTTCTATATTATGCCCAGTTGTCTATTTCTTTCTAATTAATTTTCTATCCTTTGTAATACTTAATAATTCTTTATGATAAATGCTTCTTGGTCAAATTTGTATGTGGTTTGTACCCCAACTGAAATCTAAACATTAATAGTTATTGAAATATTACTTGACCCAAAATTTCACTGAACCTATAAGGAAATAATAATATAAGATGTAAGCATAAGGAAACAATAATAACCAAATGAAAAGATTATGTGAAACAAGTACAGGAATATTATACTTAATGGTGAAATGTAGACATTAACAACTAAAGCTAGAATTAAGAGAAGCTTAGAGTTTTTGGCCAAAGCAATGAGAAGAGGTAAAAATGCGTGAAAATGTGAATGCAAAGGACAAGATATTTATTTTTTCTCACAGACAATATTTATGATCAATGTAATTCATGAAGAAATAAGTAGTTTGTCAAATAGAAAAAGTAAGTTTAGGGCTGGGGATGTGGCTCAAGCGGTAACGCGCTCGCTTGGCATGTGCGGGGCGCTCGGTTGGCATGTGCGGGGCGCTGGGTTCCATCCTCAGCACCACATAAAAATAAAATAAAGATGTTGTGTCCACCGAAAACTGAAAAATAAATATTAAAAAATTCTCTGTCTCTTCTCTTTCTCTCTCTCTCTTTAAAAAAAGTAAGTTTAGAAAAATTGCCAAAAATAATATTAATGTTTAACTATTTACCAGTAATGTCCATTGAGACTTTAACTTTTGAAACTGGACTTTTTCATAGTAGCAACAAACAGTAGAAGGAGGGCTGAGGATGTAACTTGCCTAGCATGTCGGGGACCTGGGTTTGAGCCCCAGTCCTGAAAAACAAATAATCAATAGAAAGGGCATGACACTAAGTCTAATATATTATATATTATTGAAGCATTTATTTAATTGTATTGAGGAACATGAAAAATATGAATAAATGTTGATATTTACCACGTTTTTTGATCAACAGAACTAATTTCTACACCTACTGTGTCCAAATCCTTGTGTCCAATTCAATGCAGTGAAAAAATCACAGTGGATTTCAGAAATGTCTGTAAAATTTGTGAATATTTTCATTAAATATATTCATTAAATATTTTCATTAAATAATAAAATTTTTTCATTAAATAATAATCTTTTTTTTTGTACTAAGGATTGAATGCAGGGGTGCTTTACCATTGAGCTACATTCCTAGTTCTTTATTTTTTTATTTTTTATTTTGAGATAGGGTCTCTCAAATTTGCTGAGGCTAGCCTTGAACTTGTGCTCCTCTTGCCTTGAGTCACTGGGATTACAGATGTGTGCTATTATGCCCTCTTGAATGGTTAAGGATTAAATAGAACCAGGACAGAAGCTTTTGTAAAAGGCCTAAGTGTGAGAAACATGCTTGATAAACACTGTGGGTTAAAAAGCTTGAGTGTGAAAGAAGGGGATTCAAATCTCATTAAGTTCTCTGAGACTCACTCTTAATTTTGGAAGTTCTGGGAAAATGATTCGTGCTTTGTAGTCTCTTAGAATGTTCTTAGAAGCTTAATGAAATACATGGATTTTATGGTAGTTGTAAGTGAGGGTCTGTGTTTATGGCTTGTAAACAATAAAGCTATGTATATGTACTAGTTATCAGCACTCAATTTTAGGGAGGATTGGCTTTCCTGAAAGTTCCTAAGGAAACTGTGAAACTTTTGATAGGAAAACATAAGCAATCTATAGATTATGTTCTTTAAAGTTTTCTACATATATCCAATTTTTTTGTTCAAATGAATTCTCAGTGGTGATCAACCATTCAGTTAATCACTAGATAACTAAGTTCCTTCTATCAATTTAGATTTTTTCTTCATGGTCTATGGATTAAGTTTTTAAATTTACTAGCCAATATGTAAACTTAATGAATTCAAATTATGTACATATTAGACAAGGCAAAAAACTGTAAATCCATGAAAGAGAATATGTCTTCATTTGCATGCTAGCAAATGCGAACTCATATTTCACACCATCAACTGTGAAAGACTGCAGCCTATGGGAGTGATATAAAACATGTGCATAGGGTTTATTTTGAGCTTGTTTGGAAATAACTGTATTTTCCATTAAAAACAGCACCTGTGGTCCTTTTCTATTTGACATAGGTTGCAGAATGTTAAAGAAAACAAGAAGTTTAGTGTCCAGAAACCAGGTGTTGGTAGAACTCAAAGAAAGAGATTATAAATCATAACCAGGATTTATTTATTAAACCCTAGACTTGATAAATTTTCTACTGAATATCCTCTCCATCCAAGTAACGGCAGAATTTGTTTTCAGAAACTTTCTCTGTGTCTTTATAACACTGATGAACTGGCAGTGACTAGGTCAAGAGAAAAAAACATTTCTTTACCTGACAGAATTCTCTATGTTTTGGTCATCTCCAGAGTTGGTTTGTTTCGGGAAAGTTAACACACTGATATAAAACTGTGATTATCCAGGTTCATATAGTGGAGAAGTAAGAATTATTGTTATTTCCTGGGCAGTAATCAATCATTTTAGTACCTGGATTGCTTCTAGCCTCAGCATATTTTGTTTGCTCAAGTTAGTCAATTTCTCCAGATTATTATTTCTTCACTTGAGGAGGAGAGAGAAGAGTGTCATTCTATTGATTCTTTTGAGGATAATGGTGGTTTTATTATTTCATGTTGTAGAAACAATTATAGAAGGGCTGTGAGAATGAATATAAAAGAAATTGAGTGTAAAAACCAGATTGAGGGATGCCATAAATTTTAAAATATGATGGCATTTACTGCAGTAAATTTCATACATGTGAAATACTGTTTCCTGCTGTTAATACACTCCTGTGTAAATTTGTCAGGAAGATGCAGCTCTATGGCACAGGGTCCCAAGATCTCAGCATCAAGTTTCATATGAAAACCTGGCAAACTGTGATCTCCTTTCTCTTATTATCTGCCAGGTACTCTCCTTCTGCAACCACATTGGGTTGGAATTCTAACAGGCTGTTGATGCACTGATTTCTTGGAGTTCCCTTGGTACTAGCATCATCTGTCCTTCAAGTCATTCATTTGTTCTACTTTGTGGAAGAAAGAAGCTGAAACAAGCCTTCTATCAGTTCTGTGGCAGGTGAGACACTGGCTGAAATAATGGTAACCTTCATTCAGGTTCATTGATTGCTGTCAGGACTATTGAGTGACTTCTAGCAGAAATCCAACAGATGAAGTCTGTAACATTATGCTTTCTACCACTTTTTCTGTAGTTTAGTATTTGATTAATTTCTAAAGACATGCCCCCAAAGTCTGGAACCTAAACTTATTAAATAAAAGGACACATGGTCATGTGTATCTTTTTAATAACACATGAGTATATGAAAAATATGAGACAATGACAATAATATGCCCTTAATCATTTTTTCATGGAAATGACCTAATTATTCAAAATGTGGAAGAAAATTTCAGAAAATTAAGCCATGTGCATTTCACATGCCTACTCCATATTGACCTTCCTTTGAAGTATTTACAATTTTAATTTATACATTATGTAGTACTATCAGCTTATCTCAGGGATCACTGCTATTTACTATTGTACTTTGTATCACACATGAGTACCACTGCATGTTTAGATTTCATTGTTTGAGCCACCAATTTTTTTTGGATGACAAAAAAAAACTCAGTTCTAAATGGAATATTGAGGTGGATATGATGAGTTCCGTCATAAACTCTAATTTCATGTTTAATATGAATTGTTAAATGGTATGATTATTGTAAGACATGCACATAATCTGATTCAAGAGTGAGAAAAATATTAGAGTAAATTTAGTGTATATATATATATATAATGAAATATATATATATATATATATATATATATATATATATATATATATATAAACCTTAAGTAGTACAGAAGAATATTAGATTTAATGCAAATAGGTAAAAGTCTTAGAAAAAGATCATTTTTATGACAGGAATGAATCTGATTTAATTGCTGTCATATACTTCCATCTGCAGTAAGGAAAGTCATTTTTTCCAGTTGTTAAATTAAGAAAGACCTTTTTGGAATGATTTCTTTTCTTTTTTTTTTGGGTTTGTGATATTGGGGGTCGAATTCAGGGTCTCATGCATGCTAGGCAAGTGCTCTACCCAGCAAGGAAGACCTTTTCAAAGTTGAGATATGATTTTGAATATTTCCATTTTGTCCCAAACCACCAGGGTCTTGATTTCCAAAAATTTCCTGTATCTTCCATTTTAAAAATGCTTTTTAAACTTAAAAAGAGTCTAAACTTTCCTTACTTAAGAAAATAATATAAAAGTAACATGGAAATCATCACACATATTCAATGAACCTTCCTGCATCCGTTAAAATGACATCTATGAAACTTGTATTTGAATTACAGGAAATTTCTCATATACCTGTTCTGTTACCATATGTGAAATGTGGAAACGAGAGAAAGTATATTGATATTACCATTGAGGGCAGATTCTTAGTCTCTTTTGCTGGTTTCTCCTAAAAAGTAAAAAGGCAACCAAAGACTCAGTTTTCACTAGTAATCTCATACAGTCTCCTTACTGAGAATGTAACTATGCACTTCCTTAGAGGTGAATGAAGCTGACTGATCAAATCTGTACCTCTATTTGTCTATTTATCTCACATTGGAAAAAGTACTTTTTCTCCCTAAAATGTAAAACGTATGTTTAAAAGTCATACTACCAGAAACTAGAGAGAAAAAGGGAGTTTCAGTACTATTTTTTATCTGAATTTCTGCTAACCTATTGTGATGGTGACCAAGAAACTTATTTAGTTTTATTTAAAAGAAAAACATTAAAGATTTATATGTAGGGGAGGATTATGATTACAAATAATGATGTAAGTAGAGAGATACATAGATTTTGTTTGGTTAAATCCTTTTGGATGACTTGGTGTAGTCAGTATATAAGACTTGCCACAAATGAAAAAAACTAACATGAAATGCCCTAACTTCTAAGCACACCTAAATGTATTATTGATAGAGAAATGCTTGAAGATACTGCCCCTCACTGAAGACCTGACTTGTTTTGCTTTATGGATGAAATGTGGGGAAATTATCCTGGGTACCATCTTCACCTTATCTGGAAAAAGCCTGTCTTCCCTACAAGCTATTGTGCAGGTGGAAACCTAAACCTAAATTAAAGATTTATGTGTCGTGAATAATGGTTACAAATAACCAGAGTGAAAGGTGCAGTGTTGGGGCCTCAGGAAGGCCTGCTGTGGTGTGAGCGCAGCCCTCACTGGTACAGGATGGATTTCTGTCTCTTTTCTAAAAGGGAATGAAGCTCTGTACCAGCGTCCCCACCACACAGCCCCACCCCCAGCACTGTTTGCTTTGCTCTTTGTCTCCTTTCCTACCTCCTCTTGTTACATGGGATGAGCCAAGCCAGGGAAACTTCCTGCCTCTACAAGGATGGTATGCTTGTGCTTCTAAAGAGTTTTCTCTAAAAATGTTCTAATGTTGGCTAATTTATTTTCTCTCTCTCTCTCTCTCTCAGATTATTTGTGGATTTTTTTCAAGTGATCTTGGTTTCATTTCTTAATGTTCAGAGGTCAGGGTCTGCCCTTCCCAGTATATACCTCATGTCTTTCTCTGCCATCTCTGAATCATGTTTTTCTGCTGTCTTTGGTAATAGTTTCTGCATATGTTTCATTTGTTCCTTGATTATTCCTTAGTAAGGGAAGAATGATTATTTCATGTTGCTCATTAAACATCTTCACTAGGCAGTGTACCATTCTTCATAAACCTGGGTACCTGTAGTGAATGTCATGGAGCAGGTGTTGGTAGAAGGAGAGGGGAGGGGGATAAAAATCTGAAGGTCTCTGGTTCTGATGAAGGAATGGTCCCTATCAGGAAAGAGGCAGGCAAAGAATGAGGAGGATTCTTGGTCTATGGATGACCTCATTCACTGCTTCAGGGGACCACAAAGATTTCTACTGCTTTTCAGATGAACAGATTTAATAGCTCCAAGTTTACTGAATATTCACATTTATACTGCCCCATTATACTGGAAAATATTTTTAAGCAATGTCTGAACAACTATTGTAGTACTAGACATGAGTCACATGCATAAAAATACTGAGTACCTGAAAAATTGAAGTGAAAAACAAAGGGAATTTGGAACCAAATATGTGTGTATTTATGTGTGAATTGTGTGTGTGTATGCATGTCCTTGTAGAAAGTAAAATGATTAAGAAGTATTATTCTGAGTACTGAATATTTGAGGAGTAATAATGATATCCACAAAACTCTGATAGTTTGTAGGAAGAGTTTTGGACAATATGTGCTTAGGTCCCTGAACAGGCCAAACTTTGAAGTATTTAAAGAAGCTTGGTGCTGAGGAAGTCCCAGTGAAGTTCCACACATGGTTAACTTCTTGTTACCTTCTATATATATTAGAATTTTGTAATGTTGCTTGTCCAGAACTCAGGTAGTTAGATTAAAGTAGGTAGAGTTATACAAAACAGTGCTAATAAATGTATCTCCTATCTCCATGTTAACACATGAGGTTCTAGCATTTCCTTTGTCCTCAATACAGAAGACTACTGTCTACTATGTTTGAGGCACAGTATCTGGGTGAAGCTCAGCTGGTATGTCTTGGAAAACACAATATTTTCATGAAGAAAACTATGAACCTGGTTATTGACAAATCTGGATGCTTGCTTGTTTGTTCGTTCATATGAGAAATTTTAGAAGTGGCAATGCTGTGAATATTCCAGTATCAGATAAGCATAGTCTTTTAAATGAATATCGGATTTTTAGCAGTGTATTTGAAGCTGGGTTATTCATTCTCTTACAGGCAATGGATGGTATTGTATATAGAATATTGGAAATCATTTTAACTGTGGAATTTACGATTGGAGTTTTAGGAAATGGATTCATAACAGTAGTGAACTGTGTGGATTGGGTCAAGAGAAGAAAGATCTCTTCAGTTGATCAAATTCTCACTGCTTTGGCACTCTCCCGAATTGCCCAGCTCCTTTTCCCATTCATATATGCGTTGATCTATGCACTGCCTCCAGATGTATTTATGTCTAGAAAAATGTTAAAAATAGTAATTGTAACTGGGGCAATGGTCAACCATTTCAGCATCTGGCTTGCTGCAAGTCTCAGCATCTTTTATTTTCTCAAGATAGCCAATTTTTCTAACTTTCTTTTTCTTTACCTAAAGTGGAGAGTTAAAAAGGTGGTGTCAGTGACCCTGCAGATGTCTCTAAACTTCTTGATTTTGAATATTGTATTGATGAACACTCAAGTTGATGTCTGGATTGCTGCATATAAAGGAAACCTGTCTTTCAGTTCCAGTTTGGATAAGTTTGCACAGTTTTCTGATACCTTTTCATTCATCAACGTTATGTTCATGGTGATACCCTTCACTCTGTCCCTGATGACTGCTCTCCTGCTAATCTTCTCTCTGTGGAGGCACCTGAAGAGGATGCACCACAGTGCCAAAAGGTCCAGGGACGCCAGCACCGTGGCCCACGTGAAAGCATTGCAATCCTGATGACCTTTCTGCTACTGTATGCCATTTTTTTTTCTGTCGCTTCTTGTTGAAATTTGTAACCCTGTGTTTCTTGATAAATATATTATTATTTTAATTGTCTGGTCTATTGGAGTGACTTTTCCTTCAGGCCACACATTTATCCTGATTCTGGGAAATAATAAGCTGAAACGGCCTCTCTTTCGGTGTTGTGGTAGCTGAGGTGAATGTGCAAAGATGTGGACCCATTGGTCCCTGAAACTTTTTAGGGATTATCTCTTTTTTCTTTTTGAAAGTAATCTTCTT
The DNA here is from genome assembly GCF_047511675.1 of Marmota flaviventris. Lineage (NCBI taxonomy): Eukaryota > Metazoa > Chordata > Mammalia > Rodentia > Sciuridae > Marmota > Marmota flaviventris. The sequence goes on from NC_092500.1 coordinate 98,102,942, forward strand.
ACTTTGACATAGATTAACATCTTTTTAAAATATTTTTTTTAGTAGTAGATGAATACACAGTATCTTTATTTATTTTTATGTGGTGATGATGATCAAACCTAGTGCCTCACACATGTAAGGCAGGTGTTTTACCACCGAGCTACAGACCCAGCCCCAGGGATTATCTTTTATAGTCTAAAAGAAAATCAAATCTCAAGAAAGCCTTGTATTTATGTATTTTTATTTTCCAAATATTATTATTGTATGTAACTGTGCATTTTACAAAATATGTAGCAATAGTTAAATAAAAACAAACATAATACTTAAAAAAACAAGCATAATATAGACACAAGTATGTATATGATTATATTCATACTAAGAAGTATGTGAATATGGACCACTTAAATATGAATGCTCTTTTTTTTTTTTTTTTGGTTGGAGGTACTGAGGATTGAACCCAGGGGCGCTTTACTACTGAGTTACATCCCAAGCTATTTTTAATTTTTAAATTTTGAGACAGGGTCTCACTAAGTTGCTTAGATCCTCCCTAATTTGCTGAGGCTAGCCTTGTTGATCTTACTATTGTCCTGTCTCAGCCTCCCAGGTCACTGGAATTATAAGCACGCATCACCACACTCCAGTAAATACTCTTTTTGTGACGTAATTTTTGCATCAATCTTTGTCCACTTGGAGATTTAAAAATGATCAATGTATAATATATGAGACATATGTGTTTATGTGTACATCTAAGACATAGTAAAAATAAAGTTGTATAATTATATACACATAAGAATAATTTCCTAATGTAGAATATGTGCCTAAAATTTCAGATAAGAAATGAAGAATAACATAATATATAGACTAGGAAGCCATTTATATTGATTCTGTACCCAATGACCCAAATTCAGTAATACCTATGACATGGTTATACAAATTTCTTGAATATTTATTGTACATATTGATTTTTGTGTGTGTGTGTGTGTGTGTGTGTGTGTGTGTATGTGATGCCATGGATTGAAGCCAGGGCCTCATACATTCTAAGGCAGGCACTCTACCTCTGAGCCAGGTTTCCAGTACTGGGCTTGGAAATCAGTTGCACTAAATACAATGTTTCAAATATAAGATCCAATTTAGAAAAGTACTTGAAATTCCTCAGAATCATAAGACTACTTTATTTCAATTACCCTATCTATATTGTGAGTTTCAGAATCAAGAATTTTTGGAACATATGTAATATTATTAGGGATATATAATTTGCTTTTGGAATGTATTGTGATTTTCTGGGTAACTTACAGGTATTTTTTTTTAATTTTTTATTGTTGGCTGTTCAAAACATTACATAGTTCTTGATATATCATATTTCACACTTTGATTCAAGTGGGTTATGAGCTCCCATTTTTACCCCATATACAGATTGCAGAATTACATCAGTTACACATCCATTGATTTACATATTGCCATACTAGTGTCTGTTGTGTTCTGCTGCCTTTCCTATCCTCTACTACCCCCCCTCCCCTCCCCTCCCCTCCCCTCTTCTCTCTCTGCCCCCTCTACTGACATTCATTTGTCCCCCTTTTATTATTTTTCCCTTTCCCCTCACTTCCTCTTGTATGTACTTTTGTATAACTCTGAGGGTCTCCTTCCATTTCCATGCAATTTCCCTTCTCTCTCCCTTTCCCTCCCACCTCTCATCCCTGTTTAATATTAATCTTCTTCTCATGCTCTTCGACCCTACTCTGTTCTTAGTTACTCTCCTTATATCAAAGAAGACATTTGGCATTTGTTTTTTAGGGATTGGCTAGCTTCACTTAGCATAATCTGCTCTAATGCCATCCATTTCCCTGTAAATTCTATGATTTTGTCATTTTTTAATGCAGAGTAATATTCCATTGTGTATAAATGCCACATTTTTTTATCCATTCATCTATTGAAGGGCATCTAGGTTGGTTCCACTGTCTTGCTATTGTGAATTGTGCTGCTATGAACATCGATGTAGCAGTGTCCCTGTAGCATGCTCTTTTTAGGTCTTTAGGGAATAGACCGAGAAGGGGAATAGCTGGGTCAAATGGTGGCTCCATTCCCAGCTTTCCAAGAAATCTCCATACTGCTTTCCAAATTGGCTGCACCAATTTGCAGTCCCACCAGCAATGTACAAGTGTACCCTTTTCCCCACATCCTCGCCAGCACTTGTTGTTGTTTGACTTCATAATGGCTGCCAATCTAACTGGAGTGAGATGGTATCTTAGGGTGGTTTTGATTTGCATTTCTCTGACTGCTAGAGATGGTGAGCATTTTTTCATGTACTTGTTGATTGATTGTATGTCCTCCTCTGAGAAGTGTCTGTTCAGGTCCTTGGCCCATTTGTTGATTGGGTTGTTTGTTATCTTATTGTCTAATTTTTTGAGTTCTTTGTATACTCTGGATATTAGGGCTCTATCTGAAGTGTGAGGAGTAAAGATTTGTTCCCAGGATGTAGGCTCTCTATTTACCTCTCTTATTGTTTCTTTTGCTGAGAAAAAACTTTTTAGTTTGAGTAAGTCCCATTTGTTGATTCTAGTTATTAACTTTTGTGCTATGGGTGTCCTATTGAGGAATTTGGAGCCCGACCCCACAGTATGTAGATCATAGCCAACTTTTTCTTCTATCAGATGGCGTGTGTCTGATTTGATATCAAGCTCCTTGATCCATTTTGAATTCACTTTTGTGCATGGCGAGAGAAAGGGATTCAGTTTCATTTTGTTGCATATGGATTTCCAGTTTTCCCAGCACCATTTGTTGAAGATGCTATCCTTCCTCCATTGCATGCTTTTAGCCCCTTTATCAAATATAAGGTAGTTGTAGTTTTGTGGATTGGTTTCTGTGTCCTCTATTCTGTACCATTGGTCCACCCGCCTGTTTTGGTACCAGTACCATGCTGTTTTTGTTACTATTGCTCTGTAGTATAGTTTGAAGTCTGGTATCGCTATACCGCCTGATTCACACTTCCTGCTTAGAGTTGTTTTTGCTATTCTGGGTCGTTTATTTTTCCATATGAATTTCATGATTGCTTTCTCTATTTCTACAAGAAATGCCGTTGGGATTTTGATTGGCATTGCATTAAACCTATAGAGAACTTTTGGTAATATCGCCATTTTGATGATGTTAGTTCTGCCTATCCATGAACAGGGTATATTTTTCCATCTTCTAAGATCTTCTTCTATTTCTCTCTTTAGGGTTCTGTAGTTTTCATTGTATAAGTCTTTCACCTCTTTTGTTAGGTTGATTCCCAACTATTTTATTTTTTTTGAAGATATTGTGAATGGAGTGGTTGTCCTCATTTCCATTTCAGAGGATTTGTCGCTGATATACAGGAATGCCTTTGATTTATGCGTGTTGATTTTATATCCTGCCACTTTGCTGAATTCATTTATTAGCTCTAATAGTTTCTTTGTAGACCCTTTTGCGTCTGCTAGGTATAGAATCATGTCATCTGCAAATAGTGATAATTTAAGTTCTTCTTTTCCTATTTTGATGCCTTTAATTTCTTTCGTCTGTCTAATTGCTCTGGCCAGTGTTTCGAGAACTATATTGAACAGAAGTGGTGAGAGAGGGCATCCCTGTCTTGTTCCAGATTTTAGAGGGAATGCCTTCAATTTTTCTCCATTGAGAATGATGCTAGCCTGAGGCTTCGCACAGATTGCTTTTACAATATTGAGGTATGTTCCTGTTATCCCTAGTTTTTCTAGAGTTTTGAACATAAAGGGATGCTGTACTTTGTCGAATGCTTTTTCCGCATCTATCGAGATGATCATATGGTTCTTATTTTTAAGTCTATTGATGTGGTGAATAACATTTATTGATTTCCGTATATTGAACCAGCCTTGCATCCCAGGGATGAATCCTACTTGATCATGGTACACAATTTTTTTGATATGTTTTTGTATCCGATTCGCCAGAATTTTATTGAGGATTTTTGCATCTAGGTTCATTAGAGATATTGGTCTGTAGTTTTCTTTCTTTGAAGTGTCTTTGTCTGGTTTAGGTATCAGGGTGATGTTGGCCTCGTAGAATGAATTTGGAAGTTCTCCCTCTTTTTCTATTTCCCAAAGTAGCTTGAAAAGTATTGGTATTAGTTCCTCTTTAAAGGTTCTGTAAAACTCTGCTGTATACCCATCTGGTCCTGGGCTTTTCTTAGTTGGTAGTCTTTTGATGGTTTCTTCTATTTCCTCAATTGATATTGGTCTGTTTAGGTTGTCTATATCCTCCTGACTCAATCTGGGCAGATCATATGACTTAAGAAATTTATCGATGCCTTCGCTATCTTCTAATTTATTGGAGTATAAGGATTCAAAATAATTTTTGATTATCTTCTGTATATCTGAAGTGTCTGTTGTGATATTGCCTTTTTCATCCCGTATGCTAGTAATTTGAGTTCTCTCTCTTCTTCTCTTTGCTAGCATGGCTAAGGGTCTGTCGATTTTGTTTATTTTTTCAAAGAACCAACTTTTAGTTTTGTCAATTTTTTCAATTGTTTCTTTTGTTTTGATTTCATTAATTTCAGCTCTGATTTTAATTATTTCTTGCCTTCTACTTCTTTTGCTGTTGTTTTGCTCTTCTTTTTCTAGGATTTTGAGATGAAGTATGAGATCATTTATTTGTTGGTTTTTTCTTTTTTTAAGGAATGAACTCCAAGCAATGAATTTTCCTCTTAGAACTGCTTTCAATGTGTCCCATAGATTCCGATATGTTGTGTCAGTGTTTTCATTAATCTCTAAGAATTTTTTAATTTCCTCCTTGATGTCTTCTATAACCCATTGATCATTCAGTAACCTATTGTTCATTCTCCAAGTGATGTATTCTTTTTCCTTCCTTCTTTTATCGTTGATTTTCAGTTCCATTCCATTATGATCAGATAAGATGCATGGTATTATCTCTACTCCTTTGTATTGTCTAAGAGTTTCCCTGTGACATAATATATGATCTATTTTTGAGAAGGATCCATGTGCTGCTGAGAAAAAAGTGTAACTGCTTGATGTTGGGTGGTATATTCTAAATATGTCAATTAAGTCTAGGTTGTTAATTGTGTTATTGAGTTCTATAGTTTCCTTATTCAACTTTTGTTTGGAAGATCTGTCCAGTGGCGAGAAAGGTGTGTTGAAGTCTCCCATGATTATTGTATGGTGGTCTATTAGACTCTTGAACTTGAGAAGAGTTTGTTTGATGAACGTAGCTGCACCATTGTTTGGGGCATATATATTTATGATTGTTATGTCTTGTTGGTGTATGGTTCCCTTAAGCAGTATGTAGTGTCCCTCTTTATCCCTTTTGATTAACTTTGGCTTGAAATCTATTTTATTTGATATGAGTATGGACACTCCTGCTTGTTTCCGAAGTCCATATGAGTGATATGATTTTTCCCAACCTTTCACCTTCAGCCTATGTATGTCTTTTCCTATCAAATGCGTCTCCTGTAGGCAGCATATTGTTGGGTCTTGTTTTGTGATCCATTCTCCTAGCCTGTGTCTCTTGATTGGTGAGTTTAAGCCATTAACATTTAGGGTTATTATTGAGATATGGTTGTTCTTCCAGCCATATTAGTTTATTTATGTTACTAAACATGGTTTGTTTTCCTCTTTGATTATTTTTCCCCCCTTTACTGTCCTACCTCCCACTGTTGGTTTTCATTGTTATTTTCCATTTCCTCTTCCTGTAATATTTTGACAAGGATGTTTAGAAGAGATGGTTTTCTAGCTGCGAATTCTTTTAACTTTTGTTTATCGTGGAAGGTTTTAATTTCATCTTCCATCTTGAAGCTTAATTTCGCTGGAGACTCAATTCTTGGTTGGAACCCATTTTCTTTCAGTGTTTGAAATATGTTATTCCAGGATCTTCTAGCTTTCAGAGTCTGTGTTGAAAGATCAGCTGTTATCCTGATTGGCTTACCCCTAAATGTGATCTGCTTCCTTTCTCTTGTAGCTTTTAAAATTCTCTCCTTATTCTGTATGTTGGGCATCTTCATTATAATGTGTCTAGGTGTGGGTCTCTTATGATTTTGCACATTCGGCGTCCTGTAGGCTTCTAGGATTTGGGATTCTGTCTCATTCTTCAAGTCTGGGAAGTTTTCTCGTATTATTTCATTGAATAGATTGCTCATTCCTTTGGTTTGAAACTCTGTCCCTTCCTGTATCCCAATGACTCTTAAATTTGGTCTCTTGATGTTATCCCATATTTCTTGGATGTTCTGATCATGGTTTCTTAACATTCTTGCTGAGCTCTCTATGTTCTTTTAAAGTTGAAATACTTTATCTTCATTGTCTGATGTTCTATCTTCTAAGTGTTCTACTCTGCTGGTAGTATTCTCAATTGAGTTTTTAAGTTGGTTTACTGCTTCCTGCATTTCTAGGATTTCTGTTTGTTTGTTTTTTATAACCTCTATCTCCCTGTATAGTTGATCTTTTGCTTCTTGGATTTGTTTATGTAATTCATTGTTGAAGTGATCTTTCATTGTCTGATTTTGCTGTCTGATGTCTTCCTTGAGACTCCAGATCATCTGAAGCATGTATATCCTGAATTCTTTATCTGACATTCCATCTGCTGCAGCTATTACCTCTTCTAACGTTGAGTTGACCTGCATTGCTTGTGGTCCTTTCTTTCCTTGTCTCTTCATACTGTTCGCGTTCCTTTCTACTTGGTGAAACTGTTGTGGTATTGAATTTTCCCCCTATATATTTATATTGGTCTTGTATAGTTGCAAAATCTCCCTCGCAGGTGCGGGCGGCGGCTCTGCCCCTCCTCCAATTGGGGCAATGTGCCTACCACGCCGGCAGGCCACTGGGCCTGCTCTGCCGGTCGGTAGCAGGTCCGCCTACCTTGCAGGCGCGGGCGGCGGATCTGTCCCTCTGCGGGCCGCTAGGCTTGTTCTGTCGGTGGTCGCAGTTCTGCCTAGTTTGCAGGTGCAGGCAGCGGCACTGCCCCTCTGCAGGCCTCTGGGGCTGTTCTGCCAGTGGGTCGCAGGTCCGCCTACCTTGCAGGTGCGGGGGGCGGGGCGGCTCTTCCCTTCCTCAGGCCACTGGGCCTGTTCTGTCTTTCGGTTGCAGGACTGGCCTGTTCTGTTCAGGCGCGGGGGGAGGGGGCGGCTCTGCCTCTCAGCAGGCCGCTGCTCCTCTTCTGCCGGTGGGTTGCAGGCCCGCCTACCTTGCAGGAGTGATTGGAAGCTCTGCCCCTCCGCGGGCCACTGGGCCTTTTCTGTCGGTGGTCACAGTTCTACCTACCTGGCAGGCGCGGGGGGTGGGGGGCGGCTCTGCCCCTCAGCAGGCCGCTGGGCCTGTTCTGTGGGTGGTCACAGTTCCGTCTACCTTGCCGGCGCAGGGGGAGGGGGCGACACTGCCTCTCAGCAGGCCGCTGCTCCTCTTCTGCCAGTGGGTCGCAGGCCCGCCTACCTTGCAGGAGTGATTGGAAGCTCTGTCCCGCCGCGGGCCACTGGGCCTTTTCTGTTGGTGGTCACAGTTCCGCCTACCTGGCAGGCGCGGGGGGTGGGGGGCGGCTCTGCCCCTCAGCAGGCCGCTGGGCCTGCTCTGTGGGTGGTCACAGTTCTGTCTACCTTGCCGGTGCAGGGGGAGGGGGCGGCTCTGCCTCTCAGCAGGCCGCTGCTCCTCTTCTGCTGGTGGGTCGCAGGCCCGCCTACCTTGCAGGAGTGATTGGAAGCTCTGTCCCGCCGCGGGCCACTGGGTCTTTTCAACTTACAGGTATTTATCACAATTCATTTAAATTGAATACCATACTGGGAAATTAGTGTTTTTCTTGTACTTTAGTTCATCACATACTTCTAATTTACTAGGGTAGAATATATCTAAGTTGTCATAGGACAGGACTTTAGAGTCAGCTATGAGTGGTCTACTCATAATTAACATGTACTTATATATATGTATTATTAGTGTTGATTGTATGGCAGAAAAAAAACAGATGCTTTGGTATCATATGTAGTTTGCATTATAAGCTTATTCTCTTGACTTTTGCAGATGAAAATTATACCATCTGTATAAAATTTATTTGTAATCATTATTTTACTTCTTCTAATTATTCATAAACTATTTTTGGTTGTTAGTTACATAAAGAAATGGCTGGACTATTCCAAAGGTTACATGTATCTAAAATTGTATACATTTAGTAAAATAGGTGAAGATTTTACAATAAATTAGGTTTAAGAGAGGAGATTGAGAGGGAAACATGTGCCTGTGTTCATTGCTATTATTATTATTATTATTTGGTATCAGGGGTTGAACTCAGGGGGATTCAAACACTGAACCACATTCTCAGCCTTATTTTATTTAGAGACAGAGTCTCACTGAGTTGCTTAGTGCCTTGCTGTTGCTGAGACTGACTTTGAACTTGTGATCCTCCTGCCTCAGCCTCCCAAGACACTGGGATTACCACCACTCCCGGCTTCCGATTAAATTTTCAATAAGATAAAAGTCCATAAATTTTTAAACATGAAGAATTCTTTGTGATTTATTTTCTTGACAAATCCCTTTGAACTGCTGGTTTGAATTTGGTATGTAGATTTTCCTGTTCTTCTATATATTTCATTTAATTATTCATTCATTGAGCAAATATATGCAGCACAAATTTTCTATTTGTCTTTTTGAAATGTCTGACAAACTTTTTATTTGTAAAATAAAAAGCAGATATATATAATAGGTAGCCACTAAAAAGAGAATATTATATATGTGTCATGTAATCCATATATTTTATAACTTTTTAGTATTACACATATATGTGTAATACTATTTTTCATGTGAGGAGTTGTAGGTTCTGAATGATAAAAGAGTTATCTGGTGTTACCTGAGAATTCCAGCTGAGAGTTACAGTAATAACGTGGCATAGGGAGGATCTCCCCCATGTTCAGATTAAATGTCAATTGGAAAGAGGTTGCTTATAGCCACATCCAGAATACAGTGGAAAAAGACATAAAAGAATATATAATTTTGTTTTTTATATTTAATGCTGTTATTTTTCTATGACATTAAGAATTTGATCAACATGCTCATGACAAGGTACAGGTATTTTTGTTTGTTGACTTGGAAAGCAGCTGCTTTACTAATGTAGCACATGTATCTTGTATTATAATCTTATTCTCTTAACTTTTGAAAGTGAAAATGATATTATCTGCATAAAAGTTATTTGTAATCATTATTTTACTTCTGCTAATTATTCATAAATTATTTTTGGTGGTTAGTTACATAAAGAAATGGCTGGAATATTCCAAAGGTTAAATAATTGTGGTGAAATTTAGCATCTTTGTTTGCAAATGGAGTTTCATGGTAAGTGTAACAGTAAGCATAGCACTGTGTTCAGTTTTAAGAGTTGTACAAGTTATCTGAAGAGAGAATCATTCTCTTCCTACCTTTTCTGATAATACCTGTGTTAAAAGTATCAATTGTAAAAAAAAAATAAAAATAAATAAATAAAAAGAAGTATTAATTGTATTTTATGTACGAGGATCAATATGTATTTCTCTCTTACCAATTCAAGGCATGTTAATAATGGCATATAAAACAGTGGTATGTCTTCTAGTGTGTGCATTCTATAGTCAGCGAAATGCCTCATATATATTCACTTGTATTTTGTAAGAATTTGCAATCCTCAGATGCAAAGAGAAATTCAGAAGGAATCTACAAAGTAATGATAGGCGAAATAATGAAATTGAATTACACGAGAAAGTCTTTAAAAAGTATGCCAGAAGACAATTGATTCACATCATCGAAGTGCTAATAAATGTAACTACAACCCTAAATTCTTTTTTTAATATTTATTTTTTAGTTGTAGTTGGACACAATACCTTTATTTTATTTATGTGGTGCTGAGGATCGAACCCAGGGCCTTGCACGTGCTAGGGGAGCACTCTACTGTTGAACCACCACCCCAGCCCCCTGAATTCTTCACTAAAAGTACATCTATAAAGATTCAATTAGTTAATATAATTTCATACAAAAATACCTGGAGAAATTTCCAGTACCCATCCCCTAACTATAAATGCTTCCTATGGACCTACTTCAGAAAGACTGTGTAATGAACTGAACTGTTTGTCCTGAAAATCCAAATGTTGGATCTCTAACCCCCAACTTGACTATATTTGATGATAGGACAATCATGGATGTCATTAGGTTAAGGGAGGTCATATGCGGAGTCCCTAATTCAGTAGGACTGATGTTTTTATGAGAAGAGGAGAAACGCTGGGCATCAGAGAAGGCTGTGTGCACTCATGGAGGACAGGTTTCTGAGAAGGTGGCCTGTCGACCAGCAGTGATAGTGGCCTTACCAGAATCCAGCACAGTTGGCCCCTTGATCTGAATTTCCAGCCTCCAGATCTGTGAGGAAATAAATCTCTGTTGTTTAAGCTACATGGTGTTTGATATTTTGTCATGGAAACCTGGGCATACGAATATATATATGTGTATATATATATATATATATGTGTATATATATATATATATATATATGTGTATATATATATATATATATATATATATATATATATATATATATATATGGGAAGGGTACAGAGAACAATGCTCAGAAAATGAAATGCTAGGGCTGGGGATGTGGCTCAAGCGGTAGCGTGCTCGTCTGGCATGCATGGGGCGCTGGGTTCAATCCTCAGCACCACATATTAATATTATTATTAATTAGCTGTGAATGTTCTTGTCCCAGCCTCTAAACTTTAGATTTTTTGTTAGAAGAGTGAGAGATAAAATTTCATCTAATTAAATCACCAAGTTTTAACTCATTCATTTAACTTTGTAATACCACACTGTATTCTGTACTGACATACCAAACAAATAAAAGCTGGTAAAAAAATACTAATAGCAAATGAAAAAAATCATAAGATTAAAATGTGTTAATATTGAAAGATAGATGTTTAAATTAATAAAAGATAAGAATCATAAATAAGAAAATAATTAGGGTCATAATCAGTATAAAAATAAGTACCAACATAAGTCCAAGGATTTTTAAAAGTGGAGAAAATACTGAACTATGTACAATAAAAATTTTAAATATTTTCCAAGCTGATAAATCAAGCAGTTAATATTTTAAAAATGTGGATAATACAGCTAATAAGTCTAATTTAATAGATAAATGTAAAGTCTTTTACCAGCAGAAAATACACAATCATTAAAAAAAAAACTGGTAACGTATGCAAACATAGATTATGTCCCCTTAATTTTCTTTTTTTTTAAATAGCTTTTTTACAATTGATTTTAAAAAAACAAATGACAGCAGAATGCATTACAATTCTTATTACACATATACAGCACAATTTTTAAATATCTCTGGTTGTATATAAAGTATGTTGACACCAATTCGTGTTTTCATACATGTTCTTTGGATAATGATGTCCATCACATTCCACCATCCTTGCTATCCCCCTGCCTCCTCCTTTCCCCTCCCACCCCTCTGCCCTATCTAGAGTTCATTTATTCCTCCATGCTCCCCCTCCCTGCCCCACTATGAGTCAGTCTCCTTATATCAGAGAAAACATTCGGCATTTTTTTTTTTTTTGGATTGGCTAACGTCACTTAGCATTATCTTCTCCAGTGTCATCCAATTACCAGCAAATGGCATGATTTTTTCTCTTTTATTGCTGAATAAAATTCCATTGTGTATATATGCCACATTTTTTTTTTATCCATTCATTCACTGAAGGGCATCTAGGTTGGTTCCACAGTTTAGCTATTGTGAATTGTGCTGCTATAAACATTGATGGGGCTGTGTCCCTGTAGTATGTTGTTTTTAAATCCTTTGCATATAGTCAGAGGAGAGAGATAGCTGGGTCAAATGGTGGTTCCATTCCCAGATTTCCAAGGAATCTCCATACTGCTTTCCAAATTGGCTGCACCAATTTGCAGTCCCACCAGCAATGTATGAGTGTACCATTTCCCCCACATCCTCTCCAACACTTATTGTTGTTTGTCTTCATAATAGCTGCCATTCTGACTGGAGTGAGATGGTATCTTAGAGTATTTTTATTTGCATTTCTCTGATTGCTAGAGATGATGAGCATTTTTTTATATATTTATTGATTGATTGTATATTCTCTTCTGAGAAGTGTCTGTTCAGGTCCTTGGCCCATTTGTTGATTGGGTTATTTGTTTTTTTTTTTTTTTGTGCTTAGCTTTTTGAGTTCTTTATATACCCTAGAGATTAGTGCTCTATCTGATGTGTGAGGGGTAAAGATTTGCTCCCAGGATTGTAGGCTCTCTGTTCACCTCACAGATTGTTTCTTTTGCTGAGAAAAAACTTTTTAGTTTGAATCCATCCCATTTGTTGATTCTTGGTTTTAATTCTTGCGCCATAGGAGTCTTATTAAGAAAGTTGGTGTCCCCTTAATTTTCAACTATTGCCTTCAGTAAACTAATGAACACAAATTGAAACACATGAGTCTTGCCAGGTTCTGAGACAGTGAAAGGGTTTCCTTCAGCATTTAAACATATTTGTATAACCAGTTATATAAATCTAAACATAAAACCAGTCTTTAATAGGTTTGAGATGTCAATCACCATCTCTGTAAGAAACTGAACATGAAATCCAACCAGATTTTTAGAAAGGCAAAACAGTGATGCCATTTACTGATCTGTTATTCCTATCAAAACTGAAAAAAAAAAGATTATGTTCATTTATCTATAGGCCGATTTTACTTAATTCGGGACTGTCCAACAAAAATATTCTGCCAACCATTCATGATTTGAATTCTGATATGATGTCAATTTTTTATGGTGCACATAAAAAGTCAAAAGAAGACTCTCTTTTGTATACATAAAACAAAAGGCAGTGGCCATTATTTGTTAGTAGCTTCTGTTTGATGTAAGATATTAAGTCTGTCCATTTTTCTTTCTCAATACCAGCAAAGATCATTTTTGTTCAGGGGTGGACTTTGTGGGATTCTCTAAATAATCTGTCAATGTCTCCTCTCCTTAGGGGATGGCTTTGTGTGCACTGGTGTCAGTGTAAGAGAATCCAACAGCCTGAACTGTCTTCTGCCCAAACAGCCCATGGAGATTTGACCCTGTCTTGTGTTTTTGCCTCTCCTTTCCACAGTGTGTCTTTAAGCATGCTTCAGAATAAAACTACCTTTCTCAATCTCACTCATTTTTAATTCTGCTGCATTTTCTTGACCTGATATTCACAACAGTCTTTTAGGGCTTGTGCAATAAAAGTTCCTGCTCTGAAGCCAGCCATCCAGCTGTCTCCAAACATGGACTTTTATTGAGCCCCAAATTCTTAATATATGTCATAGTGATTATTACACAGAACATATTTTCTTTCCACCATGATTCAGTAATACTTTAATGAAATGATGATAGTAATCATAACATTCTACATATTTGGAAGGAAAATTGTACTGTAATTCAATGAATTAAAAATAAAACAGCACAGTAGTATCAGTGTCAAATTTACAACTGTATAGTAATGTTAGCACTTCCTAAATTGAACTTTGGAAATTTCAACAAAATTTGAAAATTCACATCCAGGATAGCATTTTGTATGAAAAGATGAACGGGTAGACTATTTAACTCAAGAAGATAGAAATGGGGCTAGGGCTGGGGCTATAGCTCAGTGGCAGAGCACTTGCCTAGCATGTGTGAGGCACTGGGTTTGATCTTCAGCACCACATAAAAAAATAAATAAAATAAATGCATACTGTCCATTTACAACCATATGTATATACATGTATATATATATATATATATATATATATATATATATATATATACACATATATATATATATATATATACATGTATATATATATATAAAGAAGATAGAAATGAATGATTAAATAATCTCAGAAGAAGTACAAGGAGCCAGGTGCGAAGACATAGGCCTATAATTCCAGTGGCTCGGGAGGCTGAGGCAGGAGGATCGCCAGTTCAAAGCCAGCCTCAGTAATATAGTGAGGCCCTAAGCAATTTAGCAATTTAGTCTCAAAAAATAAAATGGGTTGGGTTGGAGATGTGGTTCAGTGGTTAAGCGCCCCTGGGTTCAATCCCTGGTACCAAAACCAACAACAACCAAAACAAAAAAACAAAACCACAAACAAGGAAAATAGGAATAAGTAAAATAATGTTTAAATAATTCTGAACAGAAAACCATCCTCGATGTTCCACCTGTATTATCAGGTTGAAGTCTGATAACAGTGATGACACTTTGGTACATGAAGAAACAGGATGATAAAAGAGGCTAAAAACCTTGCCAAGTTCCCATATTATATGATGGAATTAAAAATCAAAATATTATACAAGAAATCTGATTCCCAAGCATATGTTCATTACTACTATATAGACTGTTGTGTCATACTTTGAAAAATTGAAGAACAGTAAAACACCATGTCCTTGAAATGCCTCTTTTAGTTCCCAAGAACCTAGCCAACCTAAGGGAACAGTGAGGGTTGGCCCAGGCTCTAAAGCCTACATCAGTTTTATTTTGAAGGACATTGTCTTTCTCTCAAGCAGCTGGGAAGTAATTAGTGTTATGTGTGGAAAGTTGCTTTTTTGCATGTATTACAGGACAATGGCTCCTTGCAATGCTGATTATGCAAGGAGCAGAGCAAACTAAGTGAACTAGGGTGTCACTGTGTCTGCAGCCTGACTTATAAAACCCCTCTCCCTGTGTAACTGGTGTGGGACAAAGCACCACAGAGCAGGAAGTGCTCAGGTAGCCAGCTGTCTCTGGACAAAGCATCCTGAGGAATGGAGATTTTATTTTCTGGCAAAACCCTGAAGGCACTGTGGTAAATGGAGGCCTATCAGTCCAGCCTGTCGCCATGGAATTTTCTGGTATAGCATCTGTTCAGCCCATAGCCACTGACCTTTCCCATAATATTTTTACATAAACCCTTGCCTCAGCCCCAGTTTTCTGGGTGTCTTCTTTGGTTTCTTGGCAACCTATCTTACTGTGCTAGCATAGTGAGCTGTGGTCAGTACCTCTGCATGTACAGTTAGTTATCCTTGGGTATCTATGAAGAAGTGGCCCAGGCCTCCTCAGGGACACCCAAATCTGGACACACTATTCCCTTATCTAAAATGGTATAAAAATTGGATATAAATTACCATCCTTATGCTTTCTTATATTTTAAAATGCTTTCAAAATATGTATAATGTGTAATACGATAAAATACTATGTAAATAGTTTTAACATATTACTGTTTAGGAAATAAGGAAAAATTATGTACATGTTCAGTGTAAATGAAAATGTTTTTCCCATTGCTTTTCAATACCCAGTTGGCTGTATCCACTAATGTGGAGCCTGTGGAGACTGAGGTCTGACTGCAATAATGACAGAAGAAATTAATTACTTAGAAAACTCAAATTATTAAGTGTAGGTGTGGTACAAACCAAAGGATTCTTTCTAAAAACCAATAAATAGAAAAAGTAAATATAGAGAGTACTAGAAACACAATAAACTTATAGGAAAAGAATAAAAGTGTATGCATATGCTTATTCAGGAAAAATACAAAATTCAGAGAAATTGAACATTTTTTCTTTTTTGGATTGATAGTGTAGGCAACTTCTCTATATCTGACTCCTGAAGGATTCTCTCCTTTTCCTGGATATTATGAGTTAAACACTTTCCTCTTCCATAACCTTCTATCTTGAAATTCTGCCTCACTCAGATCCAAAGCCATGGAGCCAGCTAACCATGGACTGAGAACTTTGAAACCATGAACCAAAATAAAACTATCCTCCTTTAAGTTGTTTTACTCAGGTATTTGATCACACTGACAAAAAGTGCACTAACGCATGATCCAGAAAGATACAACAGATAACTATCAAATAGAATAACTAAGTTTAGGAAAACTATCCTTTATGATATTAAGATATAACTATTCACCAGTAATACCTAATGATATTGCTCAAAACTGTATTCTTGAATAGTAGCAACAAAAGCTAACAAGTGGTTGGAAAGTGATCTCATGTGTTATAGTTCTTAAGTTATTTATTAAATTGTACTGAAAAACCTTTAAAAAATCCTAAATAAATATAGATGTGCACTGGGTTCTTGAGCAGAGGAAACAACTTTCTACTGTAGTTATTGTGTCCAATTCCTTGTATCCAGTACAATTTCAATGAAAATCATAGTGAATTTCAGGAATGTCTATAAAATTCCTGAATCTTTTCATTAAAGAAGGAAAACCCAAATGTAGTTGAGAGAGAGTCTTTGCAGGACTCTTAAGTGTGAGGACAAGCTTGATAAATATTATGCACTGAGAAGCTTGAGTGTGAAAGAAGGAGATTTACGTTTCAGTAAGTTCTCAGATACTAATTTTTCATTTTGGAAAATATAAGATAACAATTCATCTCTTAAATTTCCTTAGAACTATTTCAGAAACCCAAGAAAATGTGTCGGTGGTCCTGGTGAATATGTGTGTCTGTGTTCTTGGCTTGAGAACAATAAAGCTATGTAAAAGTAAGTACTAGTTGTCAGTACCCAGTTTTAGGGAGAATTAGCTTTCCTGGAGTTTCCTTGAGGTTTTGAAAGGAAAAACTTAACACACCTATGGATCACTTCATTTAAATCTTCATATATGGTTTTTTAAAAGATAAATCTTCAGTAATAATAAATCATTCAGGTAATTTCCACACGACTAAATTTCATTTATTAATTTAAACACTTCTGGTAAATTCCATGTACTAGGTATAAAATTTTACTAGCTGTCCTCCAAATAATGTAGAGACAGACAAGAGGAAAAAACCTTGCAAAACCATGAAAGACAATATATCTTCATTTGCATGCTAGCAAATGAGAGCTCATCTTTTACTCAACACCTGCCATAAAAGAACCCAATCTAGGGTAAGGACATGCAGTATATGGATATGAAATATTTTGAGCTGTTTTTGGGATCATGATGTTTCCCATAAACCAGGGTTAAAATAATTCTTTAGCATACGATTATGATATTCTGCTTGACATTGGTCACAGAATGTAAAAGAAATAAAGAACATTCAGAAAAGTGGAACTGATGAAACTTCAGGTCAGGAGGCTATAAATAACAACTGGAAGAGTAGGCCTGTCCCACTCCCCAGACTTGGTAAGATTACTATGAATCATCATTTCAATCCAAGTAACGGCAGGATTTATTTTGGAATTTTTGCCCTTGTCTTCACACTACTGATAAACTGCAGTGACAGAGTCAAGAGGCAAAGTAGCTCCTCAGTTGATGGAATTCTCTCTCAAAGTTGTTTGCTTTGGAAAAGTTAATATAATGATATTAAACCGTGGTTATCCAGGTTATAGTGGACAAGTAAGAATTGTAGTTTTCATTGTCTTGTCTGTAGTCAACCATGTTGGTGCCTGGCTTGCTACTAACCTCAACATATTTTATTGGTTCTAGCTAGCCAATTTCTTCAATATTATTTTTCTTCACCTAAGGCAGAGAGATAAGAGTGTTATTCTAGTGACACTGTTGGGGACTTTGGTCATTAATTTTCTCATCTTGCTGTGGTGGTAAACACAAGTAAGACCGTACAGGTGTAGGAATATGGAGATGTGACTTGGAAGACCACATTCAGCAACTTTGTAAGTCCTTCAAATATGACTGTATTCATTCTAGTGAACTTTAAACCCTTTATTAAATCCCTGATCTGCTTTTTCTCTGAATTTACTCCCTGTGTAAACATCTTGGGAAGATGCTTCTCTATAGCAAAGGATGCACAGATGCTGTAAATAAAGTCCACTTGTAGTTTTTGCAAAATGTTGTCCTCTTTCCCTTATTTGCCATGCATTTTTTTCTGCAGCCATATCAGGGTGGAGTTCTAAGAGGCTTCTCAATGAACTGGTCTCCTTGCTTTACCAGGCTACTGGCATTGTTTATTCTTCAAGCAATTCATATGTTCTGATTCAGGAAGGAAAGAGCTGAAACAAGTCTTTCTGTGGGTTCTGTGGCAGGAGAAGTGCTGGTGAAAGAATGGAAACCTTCAAGTGCATAGATCAATAGCAGGGCCATGGTGTGACTTCTAGTAGAAATCAAACTGTAGGAGTATAGGTCGGTCTTCTTTCTGTCGCTATGACAAAAAACCTGACAACCATCTGAAAGGAGGAAAAATTTATTTTGGATCATGGTTTCCAAGGCTTCCATCCATGGTCATCTTGCTCCATTGCTTTTAGGTCTTTGATGAGGCAGAAACATCATTGCAGAAGGAAACATCATTGTGTTGAAGGAAAACCTCATCTTATAAATAGAAGAGTATATGATTGTGTATATTTGTGCATATAGATGAAAAATAGAAATGATTCATAATAAAATACCCTTAATTTTTTGTAAGTAAAAGTGATGCCAAATATAGTAGGAAATTTTTTAGAATTAAGAGTCCATGGGTTTCACATAATACTGTTATCCTCTGATTGAATAACTTATGATTTATATTTATACATTTTGTAGAATTGCCAGCTTTTCTTGGGAAATCATTATTTTACATTGCAATTTGTATACACATATGTAACACAGGGTGTTTGGCCTCATTTTTCAAACCCCAGTACTTTGGATGGCAAGAACATTCAATTTGAAGTTAACATTTTGAGCTTTTTGTTTTGAGATAGTTATTCCATTTTGAATTCTTATTTCATGTTTAATAGAGAGCATGCAGCATAATTCTTATAAAAACAGGCACCCAAAAAACAAAGAGTGACAAATATATTTTGAATTAATTTAATATGTACACACACACATAGACCATGTGCAGTACTGAAGAATATTTGATTTAGTACAAATATATGAAAAACTATTAAAAGGATCATTTCTATAATAGAAATGAAGAATGAAGGACAATTATTGTGACCTGATTTTAATGCTCTTACAGAATTCCATGTACAGTAGGTAAGGCATTTTTTACAGTTGTTAAATTATGGAAGACCTTTTTTGTAGTTGAAATTTGATTCTGTTTGATTCTGTTTCTTTCCTACACCACCCAGGAACCTCTGAATTGCCAATCATCTCCATCTTCCATTTCTTTCTTTTCTTTTCTTTCTTTTTTTTTTTTTGGTATTAAGAACTGAACCCAGGGCCATTTTACCACTGACCTACATCATCCCCAATCCCCCCCCCCTTTTTTTTTAAATTTTGAGACAGTGCCTTCTAAATTGCTTAGGGCATCACTAAATTCCTGAGGTTGGCCTTGAATTTGTTATCTTCCTGCCTCACAAACCTGAGCTGCTGAGATTATAGGTGTGCACCACCATGTCTTGCTCCATCTTCCTTTTTTTTTTTTTAAAAAAAAAATTTTGGTTCCCAGGACTGAAATCAGGGGTACTCGACTACTGAGCCACATCTCCAGCCTTATTTTGTATTTTATTTAGAGACAGGGTCTCACTGAGTTGCTTAATGCCTCGCTTTTGCTGAGGCTGGCTTTGAACTCTGATTCTTCTGCCTCAGCCTCCCAAGCCACTATGATTACAGGCATGCACTACTGCACCTGGCTCTATCTTCTATTCTTAAGACTCCTTCTAAATTTAATATGAAAATGATCTTTCTTATTATGACAAAATGCTCAGTATATAAAATTATTACGTATAATTCAATGAACTTTTCTGCAAATATAAAAATAGAAACTATGAAATTCATGTAATAATTACAAGGAAGATCCTATTTTTAATAATGTCGTGTAAAACGTGTAAATGAGAGAAAGTGTGTTGAGTATTCATTAATGGCAAATTCTATTACAAGAAGGAAATGTATAACCTGTTCAACAATTGAGTTCTATCTGACTTTATTTATTTGGGCTGTCACGAAATTTTAACATTATTCAATAACATTATTATTGAAATTTCAGATAAATCATGTCCCAATCTGCTTCATCTGTTGACTTCATCATTCTTCTCCCTAATGCAATATAAACATCAAGAGAGCAGAGACAACGTCTATGTTGTTGACTTTTGATATCCAGGACCTGAGAGCCAGTGCATGGATAAGGTGGCCAAAAAATACATTTTACAGAAGAAATTAGTGAATGAATGAACTAGATTAGAAATGATTAGCCAATAAAATTAAAACCCATCATAAAATCTGCACACTGCATGGGGTTTTGTTCCTGGTTTCATGTTATAGTTATTTCAGTAAGTTTCAAGCTGTTGAAATTGTGGCTATCCCATGATTCTAGGGAAGCCATCAGTAAAATTGAGTCTTTATGTAGCTATGTTAGGAATGTGGAGATGAGTTGGAACATCAAAGTTCAATGACAGTTTTCACAGTACAATAGTTTAAAAAATACAGAAGGTTTGGATAAATTTATATAAATTTTCTATTGTGAGTGATGTGTTATTTTTTGATATTTTCTCAGTGACTATTTTTTACACAAAGTGGCATTTGATTAAAAAATATGGTTAGTAACCAGCTTCTGCCTAAAAATTATTTAAAATATTTTTTTCAATATCTTATCTAAATAAATGTTCTTTTTATTATTTCTATGTTGTAAACTCACAGAGAGGGAACAAATAGAAAATGTACAACTCAATGAATATCCTAGCTGAGACTTCAAAAACCTGAGCAGATATCTGGGATTAATGTGATGATACTTGTTTAAGAAGGCAAGTCCCAGGCAGAAATGCAGAGGACATATGGAAACTGAGCCATGAGAATGGGTGGAACACTATGATGTGGTGTGTGACTCTCTGCTGGTGGCCTCCTCACCAGGAGCTGAGAGGCAGCAAGGTGGTCAGCACAGGTGAGCACTTGGTCCCACGAATTTTTCTAGGAGGTCCAAGAGGGAACCAGATCTATCATCAATCCATCACTGACAGAAGGATCAGAAATTTATGTTCTCAGCTTTCTTCTCTCTTCTATTTCTCATTGGTCAATGTTTACCCCAAGCCAACATCTCTACTTTTATGTGTTACATTATTCATTCTCATTTGTAAAATAAGACCTGATGCTGAGACTGTTGTGACTACTCTCAAGTTCATAAAAGAAGGATAATTCAGATCACACAAAGTGTTGACTAAGACAATAGGATATCATCAGGGAATCTCAGGAACCAGCCAATTTTGTGTTCGAACAGTCCATCCCTTGTACCATTCATTTGAGTTTGTGCCTGCAATAGTGACTTGCCTTATAAATGTATGACTTGTGCATTCACAGAAGGTGTGGTGCTGAGAATAGACCTATGCTTGGTTTAAATGTCTGCTCTTACCACTTGGTTCTCAGACACAAGGTGTTCCTCTTGAAGAGGGTATTGCCTTGTACTGAATCAGCAGGACCTTGGCTTTACCCCTTTGCCTGTGAGTCTTGTCAGAGACTTGTGCAGTGTCTTTCCTACATTCATGTCCTTACCATATTAATGTTAGATCTGGTTCCCTCTTGGACTCTACTGGAAAAGACCTCTCTCAAATTTGAATTTGCTGACTCATCTGGAACAATGGGAAGAGCAACTTGGACAATAGCCTGTACCAGCTGCAGAGCCCTCTCTTGCTCTGGGTCCATTTGAAACCAGCAGCTTTTAGGGAAACTCCATTCATGTCAGTACAATGTTCATGAATGCAATGCATAGTGCCACCTTTTTATTAATAGGAAATAAAAATATGACAACATCATATTCACCTTAGGAAATGTATTGGAACATATAAATTGAACCATTGACTCCTAAAAATGACATTGATTTTTGAAGTCTCTAAATCTTATCAGGTTTATGTACCTTCTTCCAGTATTTCATTTGTGTTTTTAAAGTTATGGTACTTTATAATAATTAAGAAACTTGCCATTACCTGACTATGGATATCAATTAATATAGTGTTAATGATATGAACCATTTGATAAACAAATGTTTTGCAAGATATCAAAGAAACAGAATTGAAAAAGTGACATAGCGCTAACATAAAACAGTGAAGGTATACTATTGTATTTAAGAAATAAAATTAAATTATTTTGACCTTTTCTCTTCATGGCTATAGATTAAAAATACATTCACCAAATCAATAGCCACATACAAAGGGCCAGAGGATGTGTCCTACTCACTGATGATACCACTTCTTGGAAAGATCAACCAGTGAAATGTAAATTTATGGTAATCTGCACTCACATTCTGTATCCCAGCTGTTTTTGGCAAAGTCCAGATACTTAAATTCAACAAGGATATGAAAAGAAACATGATCCCCTGCAACATTAAGGTTTCTGTGCTGGCAGTAATCTATCCCATTCCTTCAAAAGTGTGATTTTTAATTTTTATTCATTGTCTTTCAGGAAGAGAGAGTTTCAGAGTGCCCCTTGGTCTTGCTCACAATCATGTCCCTTACTGTACAGATCAGGAAGCAATGTGAGAGTTTTGCCAATGGCCAAATCTGTTCATGTTAACTACACATTTAGAAACACATAGGGATGGACTTCTGTTGCATGTGACATTTAGGAGCTCCTACTCCATGCAGTGTACACAAGGTCTCTTTGGTTCCACAGATACTGGAGTTATGCTAACCTCACTGATCAGTTTATATAATATTTTACCAGACTTTAGTTAAGCAGCTCCATAGAGGTGAATAAAACTGAGTGTTTCACTCTATGTATGTATGTATGTATGTATGTATGTATGTATCTATCTACTTACTTACCTATCCATCCATACGTACATCTAATATATCATCATCCATCCATGCATCATCTATCTCACATAAGAAAACATACTCTTTTCTCTTCAAATATGAAAGATATATTTAGAAGTAACACTACCAAAAATTGAATAAGGAGAGGGGAGCTCCAATAATATTTTGCCTGAATTTTTGCTAAATTAGAGTGATGATGACCAAAAACTTGATATAGTTTTACTTAAGATAACAATATGCTTATCACTTGGTTTATGAACAGATATTGTTATTATGGATATAGTGACCTAGCAGAGAGCTACATAGAATTATGTTCCATGAGTCCATTTCATTTTGTTTGCATTTGATACTGTAATCACAATGAAAATGTTAAAAAGAAATTCCTCAACCTTGTCTAAATACAACATTGCCTAAATATAACATTAACTATGAAATGAATAAAGAAACTGTTTCTCCCTGAGGAACTAAGGTGTTATTTTTCTTTCTGGACTATTGTTCAGGTGGAAACCTAAATTGTTCCCCATCCAGGGGAAAGGTGCACAGGTGAAGCTTCAGGGAGAGCTGCTCAGAGGTGAGTGTGGCCTTCGTGGGACCCAAGTTCTGGCTCTTTTCAAAAAGCCTAAGAAGTTGCAGTCCCAGTTCCCCCTCCACATAGCCCTATCCCTAGGTTGTCTTTCTTGAGCTCATCTTTGATGTGTGGAGTAAAGCCAAGGGACCTTCCAGCTGCATACTAATGGTATGCCTTTCTTCTGTTCTGAGGAGTATTCATTGTATTTTGCCCAGGCAGGTCTACATTTATTCAGTATTTCTCTTCCCTAATTGTTGGGCATCTGTGAGAAATTTCAAGATATATTGGATTCACTTGCTTGGTTCAGTATGGCTTTAGGATGGAGGGTGTGTCACATGTTCACCATGCAATATCCCGTGTCTTTCCTTGCCATGCCTAAAGTTTAGGATATATGTTTTTTCTGTTGCTTCTGGTAGCTGTTGCTGTATTCCTCTTATTTGTTCCCTACTTACTTCTTAGGTATTGAGGAGAAACAATGTCACCAGGCTGCTTCGTTCCCATCTTGCCCAGGCTGCCTTTACCTGGGTGCCTTTACCTTTACCTTTATCTGCCTTTACCTTTATCTTTCATTACCTGGGTGCCTATAGTGAGGGTCATGGAGCAGATGTTGGTGGGAGGTGAGAGCAGGTGGATAAAATGTGAAAGTCTCTGGTGCTGATGGAAGAATGGTCCCTACTGGGCAAGGAGCAGGTGGAGAATGAGGAGGATTCTTGAGTGGATGAACTCTTTTGCTGCAGTAACTGCTTCAGGAGACCACAGAGAAATTTCCACCACTTTTTATATGCACAGAAAAATAAAGTTTACTGAATATTTACACCAAATATATTATTTAGTATTGTATATATTTAGTGTGTATGTGTGTATATATATATATATATATATATATATATATATATATATATATATATATATATAGTGATAGTTATTCTGTCATTCTTTTAAAAATGTTTCCAGATATATATGACAGAATAACTATCACTTTACTCAGTATGAGGTAGATATATATTGAATGCAAATCTAAAAATCCTCAATTATTAGAGTGAAAATAGAAGGAGATTTGGATTAGAGTAAATGTGTTTTTATGGTTTGGTTGTGTAGGTTGTCTACCCATGTATTTATAAAAACTAAAATGACAAATATTATTTCAGTCCTCAAATAATGAGCTCCATGCTGACACTTTGTGGGAAGAGCTCTGGAAAACATATGTATAGGTTCCCATATATACTTAACTTTTGTTTTAAATCCTCAATGCTTTGGAAGTTCCATTTACCAGCTCGGCTCCCCACCCCCCATTTTTTTTTGTGATGTTGAGGATCCAGCTCATATTTTTGGTACCTGCTATGTGTGTTATGTTAGGATTTTGTAATATTACTTACTCAGAATTCGTGCTGCCATAAATGCCAGACTGAAATATGTAGATAGGGCAAAAAAAAAAAAAAAAATCAAAGCAATGCAAATATTAGCACAAAAGAATTCAACATATCCATCATCAACTTCAAAAGACTCCAGACTACTATGTGTAAGGTACACAATATTTTGAGGAGCCCAGTAGAGCTGTCTGGAAAATACAAGATTTTCATGCAGAAAACTTAATTCAGTCATGAGAAAATCTGGAGGTTTCTTGGTTAGTCATTGTATACACAAGTTTTTGAAGGGAGAATATTTCTGAATTTTCAATAATCCAACATCCATTGCATTTTAAATGAATGTATAACTTAGTCTTCAGCAGTGATATTAAACCTTGGGACATTCTTTTAGGATGGTGGGTGATGTCATATACAACATATTTACAATTATTTTAAGTGTGGAATTAATAACTGGGAGTTTAGGAAATGGATTCATAGCACTGGTAAACTGTGTGGATGGGTCAAGAGAAAATCTCTTCAGTTGAATGAATCCTCAGAGCTCTGGAAATCTCCAGAATTGGTGTGCTCTCATCAATACCAATCAATATCCTTGTACCTGTGCTTTGTCTAGATTCGTTGCTGACTGCAAAAATGATGAAAATGACTGTTTTGATCTGGACAGCGATTGTTGGATTGTTGAATCCTTTCAACCTCTGTCTGTCAACAAGCCTTGGCATCTTTTATTTTCTTAAGATAGCTAGTTTTTCTTAGTCTATTTTTCTCTAATTAAGGTGGAGAGTTAAAAAAGTGGTTTCAGTGATGCTGCTGGTGTCTCTGATGTTCTTGTCTTTAAAAATTATACTTACAAACACACATATCGATGGCTGGGATAAAAACATGAAAGAAACCTATCTCACAATTCCATTTTCAGAAACTCTGTACAAACTACCAAACTTCTTTTTCTCATCAACTCTATGTTCATGTTCATCTCCTTTACTGTGTCCTTGCTGGCTTTTTGCCTGCTAATCATGTCCCTGTGGAAACATCTGAAGAGATGCAGCACAATGTCAGAGGGTTCAGAGATGCCTGCCCATGGCCCACGTGAAAGCCTTACAAACTGTGATCACCTTTCTCCTGCTACATACCATGTTATTCTCATGTCATACAAATTTCTAGCTCTGAATTAATGGGGAGTAATCTTATCTTTTTTTTAAGGAGAGAGAGAAAAAATTTTTAAAATATTTATTTGTATGTGGTGCTGAGGATCAAACCCAGCGCCCCGTGCATGCCAGGCGAGTGCCCTACCGCTTGAGCCACATCCTCAGCCCAATCTTATCTTTTTTATTGGCCTGGTTACTGGAACAGCTTTTCCTTCAGGCCACTCATTTGTCCTTATTCTGCGAACCCATAAGCTGAAGTGGTCCTCTTGTTCAGTGCTGAGGTGGTTCAGGTGCAGGTCCAAGGATGTAAGGACCCTATTAATTTCAGGGATCATCTAGAGTATTCTTGAAGGACAAAGTCTTGTGTGTTATAAATTTGTACTCTCCCAATGTTCTTCTATTGCATGTAAATTTTTGAACTTTACAAATATATGTTTGGAATAAACACTAACCAAACATATTACAACCTTAGCAATCTATTTAAATGTATATATGTTAATATACTTTACACAGGAGAATATCAATACAGACTATATTATACAGTATGATCAGTATGAGGACTTTGATTCCTTTGGGTATATATCCAAGGTAAGAAGTCTTTATAGTAATAAATACTATGAAGTTTTTGCTGATCATTAACCTTGTGGAGATTTTAAAATGAGAGACCTATAACTCAGAAGATGTATGTGTGTATGCAGGCATATGAGGCATAGTTATTAAAATAGCACTTCATGATATTATGCAAATAAAAGTAAGTTTTAATGTAGAAGCTGTGCTAAAAGTTTTATAATAGAAATGAAGTATAAAACGAGAATTTTGGGAATCAGATACTATAAAAGCTTGATTTCAAATGTACCCAACAGTTTCAAAACCTTAAAAAAAATTTCTCTAAATCACGAGGCTGCTTTATTCCAAGTATCCTACCTTTGTGTTATTAGTTTCAAATTCAAGAGTTTTGGGGACACATCTAACAGTATTAGATATATCTTATTTACATTTGGAAATACATTAAAATTTTCAATGCGTTTTTCTAGTATGTGTCACAATTCATTTTAATTCCAATGCACAAGAACACCAAATCATGGATGATGATAGTCTTTTTAAAGTATATTATTATCTTTTAGTATAATTGTTAGGGCATCTTTGTTGTATAAAATAATGGATTTCATTGTGACAGTTTTATACATGAATATGATTTTTTTTTGGTACCAGAGATTGAGCTCAGGGGCACTTGACCCCTGAGCTCTATTCCCAGCCCTATTTTGTATTTTATTTATTTATTTAATTTTATTTTATTTTTTTATATTTTATCACGGTCTCTCTGAGTTGCTTAGCACTTCACCATTGCTGAAGCTGAAGTCTCTGGGATTACAGGCCTGCGCCACCACACCTGTCTAGGTTTAGTGATCTTATCCACCCTTCTTGTTGTCTCTTTTTTCCCCTTCCCTCCTCCTGTCGCACTTACCCTTCTCTAATAGTTCCCTTTCTACTTTCATGTCATCCTTTAAAAATATTTTCTACATTATGAATTGTGTTACAATAAACATGGGTATGCAGGTATCTACAGTATGATCAGTATGATGACTTTAATTCCTTTAGGTATATATCCAGAAGTGGTATAGCTAGATTATTTGGTAGATTTAGTTTTAGTTTTTTGAGGAACCCTAATACTGTTTCCCATAATGGCTGCACTTATTTACATTTTCTCCAGCAGTGTATAAATTTTCCTTTCCCCCTACATATTCACCAGTATTTGTTATTATTATTATTATTTTTGATAATAGCCATTCTGACTTGGATGAGATGGAAATTCAATGTAATTTTGATTTTCATTTCCCTTGTGGCTAAAAATGTGGAACATTTTTTTTTGTTTTTGTTTTTGGTGTAACTACTGGCCATTTGTACTTCTTTTGAGAAGTATCTGTTCATTTTTTGTGTATTTATTAATTGGATTACTTGTGAATTTTGTTGTTAATTTTTTTAATTCATTATATATCTTAGATATTAATCTGCCAGGAGCTGGCAAACATTTTCTCCCATTCTGTAGACTCTGTTTCTATTGATTGATTCCTTTGCTGTGCAGAAGTTTTCTAATTTGATGTAATCCTATTTGTCGATTCTGGTTTTTATTCCCTGAGCTATTAAAGTCTGTTAAGGAAATTATCTCTACCTGTGTCTTGAAGTACTTCCCCTGTTTTTCCTCATAGTTTCAAAGTTTCAGGCCTTACATTAAGGTCTTTGATAGATTCTCAGTTGATTCTTCTATAAGATGAGAGATAGGGATCTAATTTCAATCTTCTACTGGTGGAAGTTCAACTTTCTCAGCACCACTTATTGAAAAGGCAGTTTTTCTCCAATCTATATATTTGACTTTCTTGTCAAGAATAAGATGGCTGGAGGGGCTGGGGTTGTGGCTCAGTTGCAGAGTGTTTGCCTAGCATGTGTGAAGCACTGGGTTTGATTCTCAGCACTACATATAAGCAAATAAATAAATAAAGGTCCATCAATAACTAATAAAAATATTTTTTAAAAAAGAATAAGATGGCTGCAGCTTTGTGAGATTATTCCTGGGTCTTCTATTCTATTCCTTGGTCTTTGTGTCTATTTTTATGCCTATACCATTCTATTTTTGTTACTATGGCTCTGTAGTATATTTTGAAATTGGGTATTGAGATGTCCTCTGGCTATTGTTCTTTTTGCTCAGGATTGCTTTGGCAATTTGGGTTCTTAGTGCTTCTGTATGAATTTTAGGATAGTTTTTCCTAGTTTCTGTAAAGAATGTTATTGGTATTTTGATGGTGATTGCATTGAATCTGTAGATCACTTTCGGTGGTAGGAACTTTTCAACAATATTTATGTTTCCAATCTGTGAACATAGGATTCCTTTCTGTCTTCTAGCATCTTCTTCAATATTTTATAATTTAAATTGTTGACCTCCTCAGTTAGGTTTATTCCTGGGTATTTAAGAAAGGTTATTGTGAATGGGAATGTTTTCCTGATTTCTTTCTCAGTGAGTTTATTGTTGATGCACAGGAAAGCTGCCATTTTCTGTTCAATTTGTATCCTGCTGAATTTGCTTATCAGTTCTAAGAGATTTTTGGTGGAATCTTTACATTTTTCTAGGTACAGAATCATATAAACAAAGATAATCTATTTTCCTCTCTTCCTAAGTTTATGCCTTTTACTTCTTTCTCTTGACCAATTGTTTTGGCTAAAATTTCTAGTGCTATTGAGTAAGAGTGTTGAGGGTGTACATCCTTGTCTCATTACTGATTTTAGAAGAAACACTTTCAGGTTTTCCTCTTTAGTATGATGTGAACAATGGTTTGCCACACATAGCATTTATTAGGTTGAGTTATGATCCTTTTATATCTAGTTTATTCATGACTTTTATCAAGAAGGGATGATGAATTTTATTGAAGAGTTTTCTGCATCGATTGAGATAATTATGTGATTGTATCTTTGATTCGATTTATATTGTGCATTTGAGGTATTGATTTGCAAATGTTGAGCCAATCTTGCATCCCTGGTGTATGATTTTTTAATATGATGTTGAACTCAATTTGCAAGTATATATTTTATTTCTTGAGTCTTTATTAAGTTTTGGTATCAGGGTAATTCTGTTTTCATAGAATGAATTTGGAAGAATTACTTTCCTTTCCATTTTATGGAATAGTTTGAGGAGCATTTGTATTAGCTTTTCTTTAGAGATCTGGTAAAATTCAGTTGTGAATCTGTTCAGTCCTTGTGATTTCTTTGTTGGGAATTGGGAACTAGTGCATGGAGTCCTGCATACATTGCATATGTTAAGAGCATCTGAGTGGCAAATCACTTCCCTGGTGCGAGGCACAGGAGTGGCAAACTGCCTACCCTGTATGCACATCCCTTGGTGTGAGGTCATGTGCTGCAGTCCAGGCGCTTGCTCCAGGGCTCATTGATTGGTCACTGCAAGGACAGTTGGCAAGACATTGTATTGGTGGCTGTCTATAATCTGCCTAGTTACTGCCCTGGTATATATACATGGTAACTGCGCAATAAAATCAGACCTCCTTCCAGCTTAGTCTTCAGAGGTCTTGTCTCTGCAGCCACATTCTTCTCTACCCTCTTCCATGGACCTCCTTGCTGAACGAGAGAGAGCCCATGCATTGGGAGACTTTTTAATACTGGTCTAATCTCATTGCTTGCTATTGATCTGTTTAGGCTTTAGGCTTTTCATTTCCTTTTGATTCAATATTAGGTCAGATATTTCAGAAATTTGTCCATTTTTTTTTCTCTAGATTTTCTGATTTATTATTTTGAGAATTTTCAAAATATTCCCTAATAGTTCTTTGAATTTCAGTGGTGTTATACTGTCCTTTGTCTCTTAATTTATTTGTTTGCTTTTTCTCTTTTTCCCTCTCTTCCTTTGGTTACTTGGTTTCAGTGTTTGTCAATTTTGTTTTTCTTTGCAAAGAACAAACTCTTTGTTTTAGTGATCCTTTAACTTGCTGTTTTATTCCCTATCTCATTAATTTCAGCTCTGATATTTATGCTTTCTTTTCTTCTACTGATTTTGTGTTTGGTTTGTTCTTGTTTCTCTGAAGCCTTGAGATTCATCATTGGGTTATTTATTTGAGATTTCTATTTTTCCAATGTAGGCACTTACTGCTACAAACTTACCTTTTATAAATGCTGTCATTGTGTCCCATAGATTCAGATCAGTTGTGTTTCCATTTCCACTTAATTCTAATAATTAAAAAATTTCCCTCTTATTTCTTTTGTGTCCTACTGCTTATTCAAAAATATGACTCAATTTTCATGTGTTTGTATAACTTCAGTAGTTTCTCTTGCTGTTGATTTCTAATTTCATTCCATTACAATCTAATAAGATACAAGAAAATATTTCAGCTTTTTTTTTGTATTTATTAAGATTTGCTTTATGGCCTAAAATGTGACATATTTTAAAGAAAGATTCATAAGCTAATGAAAACAATATGTATTCTATAGCTATTGGATGAAATATTCTGCAGATGTCTGTTAAGTCTATTTGGTCTATAGGGTAACTTAACTTGATATTTGTTTACTTTTTTGCCTAGATGATTGCTTTATTGGTAAGAATGGCAAGTGGGGGCCTATCTTTCTATGTCCTGTAGAATTTGTTTTACATAATTAGGTCCTCTGATGTCAGCGCATGTATATTTATAATCATTATATTTTCTTGATGTTTTCCCTCATTTATTTAAGTGTAGTGACTTTCTTTCTCTTCTGATTTGGCTCAGTCTATTTTTGTCAGATATGAGTATTGCTATATCTGCTTGCTTTTGGATTCTATTTGATTGACATATCATTCTTCTTTATTTCATTTTCAATCTGTGTATATCTTTGCTGATGAGGTGAGTTTCTTGCAAACAGCAAATGGTTGGTTCTTGTTTTCTAATTCAGTCAGCTAGCCTGCATCTTTCAGCTGGAAAATTCAGACCATTTACATTCAAAGTTTTCTTATTGGAGGAAATGTACTAATTTCTGTTATTTTGTTTTCTTTGTTCATTTTGAAAATTTTATGTTTATATCTTTCTTACTCATCATAGAGGTTTGATGGCTTATTGAAATAATTATTTTTATTCTCTCCTTTTTCTTATTTACTTAACTACTCTTTTATTGAGATTTATTCTTTCCCATGCTTTTGTTGTGCTTATCTTGCTACTTCATCTGCATGTAGGATTTCTTTGAATATTTTCTGTAATACTGATTTAGTGGCCATGAATCCTTTTTGTTTATTCTTGTTTTGAAAGGTATATATATATATATTTGATTCTGAACAGTAACTGCTAGATATAGTAATCTACGTTGCAGTTAATTTATTTCAGGATTTGGAACATATCACTCCAAGTCCTCCTATCCTTTAGATTTCCCATTGAGAAATCTACTGTTATTATGATGGGCTTGCTTTTACATGTGACTTGGTGTAAGTAGTATTTTGTAGTTTTCAATATTCTTTGTTTTATTTTTGATAGTATAATATGTCAAGGTGTAATGGAAAGTTTTTTCTCATCATTTCTATTTTAGGTTCTAAATATCTCCAGTACCTGAATATTCATGTTCCCAAGATTTGGGATATTTTCAGCTAAGCTTCTGAGTCAATTTTCTGTGAGTTAGCCTGCACCTCTGCTCCTTCATCTACACCTATAATTCTTGTGTTGACTGTTTATTGTCCCATTGGTCTTTTATGTTCTGTTCATTCTTTTTTATTTAAGTGTTTATTATAATCTAAATAATCAAGTCCATTTTCCAGTTCATAGACATTACCTTCAAGCCCTGATGTTCTTTCTTCCTTTGGATCTAGACTATTAATGAAGCTTTCAACTGAGTGTTTCATTTGACTTCCTGAGTTTCATTTCCAAGATTTCTGTCTGACTCTTTTTCAGAATGTTCACCTTCTTATTGAATTGCTTTTTGATATCTTGTGTTGTCTTTCTCAACTATTTATTTGAATCTTCTTTGAATTAATTGATCATTTTAACTATCAAATTTTTGAGTTCTTTGTACTTTATTTCATCCTCTTCTACATGTATAGATTCAGTTATTGATGAGTTACAAGCTTTTGGAGGAGTCATGTTGCCTTTTTTGTTTTTGTTTCTGGTGTTACTTTTTTCTGATTTTTTAATTGATATTAAATTTTAAAATACATGACAGCGGAATGCATTACAATTCTTATTACACATATAGAGTACAGTTTTTCATATCTCTGGTTGTATACAAAGTAGGTTGACACTCAATTCGTGTCTTCATACATGTGCTTTGGATAATGATGTCCATCACACTTCACCATCCTTGCTAATCTCCTGCCTCCTCCCTTACCCTGCCTCCCCTCTTTCCTATCTAGAATTTATCTATTCCTTCCATGCTCCCTCTTCCTATCCCACTATGAGTCAGCCTCCTTATATCAAAGAAAACATTCAGCATTTGTTTTTTTGGGATTGGCTAACTTCACTTAGCATTATTTTCTCCAATGCCATTCATTTACCTGCAAATGCCATGATTTTATTCTCTTTTATTGCTGAGTAATATTCCATTGTGTATATATACCACATTTTTTTTTATTCATTCATCCACTAAAGGGCATCTAGGTTGGCTCCATAGTTTAGCTATTATGAATTGTGCTGCTATAAACATTGATGGGGCTGTGTCCCTGTAGTATGCTATTTTTAAATCCTTTGGGTATAGTCCAAGGAGAGAGATAGCTGGGTCAAATGGTGGTTCCATTTCCAGATTTCCAAGGAATCTCCATACTGCTTTCCATGTTGGCTGCACCAATTTTCAGTCCCACCAGCAATGTATGAGTGTACCTTTTTCCCCACATACTCTCCAACATTATTGTTGTTTGTTTTCATAATAGCTGCCATTCTGACTGGAGTGAGATGGTATCTTAGAGTAGTTTTGATTTGCATTTCTCTGATTGCTAGAGATGATGAGCATTCTTTCATATATTTGTTGATTGATTGTATATCCTCTTTTGAAAAATGTCTGTTCAGGTCCTTGGCCCATTTGTTGATTGGGTTATTTTTTTGTGTGTGTACTTAGCTTTTTGAGTTCTTTATATATCCTAGAGATTAATGCTCTATCTGACGTGTGAGGGGTAAAGATTGCTCCCAGGATGTAGGCTGTCTGTTCACCTCACAGATTGTTTCTTTTGTTGAGAAGAAACTTTTTAGTTTGATTCCATTCCATTTATTGATTCTTGGTTTTAATTCTTGTGCTATAGAAGTCTTATTAAGGAGGTTGGGGCATAATCCCATACGATGGAGATTAAGGCCTACTTTTTCTTCTATGAGATGCAGCATCTCTGGTTTAATTCCTAGGTCCTTGATCCATTTTGAGTTAAGTTTTATGCATGGTGAGAGATATGGGTTTAATTTCATTTTGTTGCATATAGATTTCCAGTTTTCCCAGCATTTGTTGAAGATGCTATCTTTTCTCCAGTGCATGTTTTTGGCACCTTTGTCTAATATAAGATAATTGTAATTTTTTGGGTTAGTTTCTGTGTCCTCTATTCTGTACTATTGGTCTACCAGTCTTTTTTGGTGCCAATATTTGTTACTATTGCTCTGTAGTATATTTTAAGGCCTGGTAGAGCGATGCCACCTGCTTTGCTTCTCCTGCTAAGGATTGCTTTAGCTATTCTGGATCTCTTATTTTTTCAGATGAATTTCATGATTGATTTTTATATTTCTATGAGAATGCCATTGGGATTTGATTGGAATTGCATTAAATCTGCATAGTGCTTTTGGTAGTATGGTCATTTTGATAATATTAAATTTGCCTATCCAAGAGCAAGGTAGATCTTTCCATCTTCTAAGGTATGCTTTGATTTCTCTCTTTATGGTTATGTAGTTTTTTTTTTTAATTGGTTGTTCAAAACATTACAAAGCTCATGACATATCATCTTCCATACATTTGATTCAAGTGGGTTATGAACTCCCATTTTTTTACCCCAGATACAAGTTGCAGAATCACATCGGTTACAAATCCACATTTTTACATAATACCATATTAGTGACTGTTGTATTCTGCTACCTTTCCTATCCCCTACTATCCCCCCTCCCCTTCCCTCTCATCTTCCCTCTCTACCCCATCTGCTGTTGTTTAATTCTCTCCCTTGTTTTTTTTTTCCCCTTTCCCCTCACAAACTCTTATATGTAATTTTGTGTAACAATGAGGGTCTCCTTCCATTTCCATAGTTTCCCTTCTCTCTCCCTTTCTCTCCCCCCACTCGTCTCTGTTTAATGTTAATCTTTTCCTCATGCTCTTCTTCCCTATTCTGATCTTAGTTGCTCTCTTTATATCAAAGAAGACATTTGGCATTTGTTTTTTAAGGATTGGCTAGCTTCACTTAGCATAATCTGCTCTAGTGCCATCCATTTCCCTGCAAAATCCATGATTTTGTCATTTTTTAGTGCTGCGTAATACTCCATTGTGTATAAATGCCACAGTTTTTTAATCCATTCATCTATTGAAGGGCATCTGGGTTGATTCCAAAGTCTAGCTATTGTGAATTGTGCTGCCATGATCATTGATGTGGCAGTATCCCTATAGTTTGCTCTTTTAAGGTCCTCAGGGAATAGACCGAGAAGGGCGATAGCTGGATCAAATGGTGGTTCCATTCCCAGCTTTCCTAGGAATCTCCATACTGCTTTCCATATTGGCCGCACCAGTTTGCAGTTCCACCAGCAATGTACAAGTGTACCCTTTTCCCCACATCCTCGCCAGCACTTATTGTTGCTTGACTTCATAATGGCTGCCAATCTTACTGGAGTGAGATGATATCTTAGGGTGGTTTTGATTTGCATTTCTCTGACTGCTAGAGATGGTGAGCATTTTTTCATGTACTTATTGATAGATTGTATGTCCTCCTCTGAGAAGTGTCTGTTCAGGTCCTTCGCCCATTTGTTGATAGGGTTGTTTGTTATCTTGTTGTTTAATTTTTTGAGTTCTTTGTATATTCTGGATATTAGGGCTCTATCTGAAGTGTGAGGAGTAAAGATTTGTTCCCAGGGTGTAGGTTCCCTATTTACCTCTTATATTGTTTCTCTTGCTGAGAAAAAACTTTTTAGTTTGAGTAAGTCCCATTTGTTGACTCTAGTTATTAACTTTTGTGCTATGGGCGTCCTATTAAGGAATTTGGAGCCCGACCCCACAATGTGTAGATCGGAGCCAACTTTTTCTTCTATCAGGTGCAGAGTCTCTGATTTGATATCTAGGTCCTTGATCCATTTTGAATTTACTTTTGTGCATGGCGAGAGAAAGGGGTTCAGCTTCATTTTGTTGCATATGGATTTCCAGTTTTCCCAGCACCATTTGTTGAAGATGCTATCCTTTCTCCATTGCATGCTTTTAGCGCCTTTATCAAATATAAGAAAGTTGTAATTTTGTGGATTGGTCTCTGTGTCCTCTATTCTGTACCATTGATCCACCTGCCTGTTTTGGTACCAGTACCATGCTGTTTTTGTTACTATTGCTCTGTAGTACAGTTTGAAATCTGGTATCGCTATACCTCCCGATTCACACTTCCTGCTTAGAATTGCTTTTGCTATTCTGGGTCTTTTGTTTTTCCATATGAATTTCATGATTGCTTTATCTATTTCTACCAGAAATGCCGTTGGGATTTTGATTGGCATTGCGTTGAACCTGTAGAGAACTTTGGGTAATATCGCCATTTTGATGATGTTGGTTCTGCCTATCCATGAACAGGGTACATTTTTCCATCTTCTAAGATCTTCTTCTATCTCTCTCTTTAGGGTTCTGTAGTTTTCATTATATAAATCTTTCACCTCTTTTGTTAGGTTGATTCCCAAGTATTTTATTTTTTTTGAGGATATTGTGAATGGGGTGGTTTTCCTCATTTCCATTTCAGAAGTTTTGTTACTGATATACAGGAATGCCTTTGATTTATGCGTGTTGATTTTATATCCTGCCACTTTGCTGAATTCATTTATTAGTTCTAGTAGTTTCTTTGTAGACCCTTTTGGGTCTTCTAAGTATAGGATCATATTGTCCGCAAATAGTGATATTTTAAGTTCTTCTTTTCCTATTTTTATGCCTTTAATTTCTTTTGTCTGTCTAATTGCTCTGGCTAGTATTTCAAGGACTAAATTAAATAGAAGTGGTGAGAGAGGGCATCCCTGTCTTGTTCCAGATTTTAGCGGGAATGCCTTCAGTTTTTCTCCATTTAGAATGATGCTAGCCTGAGGCTTAGCATATATAGCTTTTACAATGTTGAGGTAAGTTCCTGTTATCCCCAGTTTTTCTAGTGTTTTGAACATAAAAGGATGCTGTACTTTGTCGAATGCCTTTTCTGCATCTATCAAGATGACCATATGGTTCTTATCTTTAAGTCTATTGATGTGGTGAATAATATTTATTGATTTCCGTATATTGAACCAACCTTGCATCCCAGGGATGAATCCTACTTGATAATGGTGCACAATTTTTTTGATATGCTTTTGTATTCGATTCGCCACTATTTTATTGAGAATTTTTGCATCTATATTCATTAGAGATATTGGTCTGTAGTTTTCTTTCTTTGAAGTGTCTTTGTCTGGTTTCGGGATCAGGGTGATGTTGGCCTCATAGAATGAATTTGGAAGAGCTCCTTCTTTTTCTATTTCTTGAAATAGCTTGAAAAGTATTGGTATTAATTCTTCTTTGAAGGTTTTGTAAAACTCCGCTGTATACCCATCTGGTCCAGGGCTTTTTTTGGTTGGTAGTCTTTTGATGGCTTCTTCTATTTCTTCCTTTGTTATTGGTCTGTTTAAATTGTGTGTGTCTTCCTGACTCAATCTGGGCAGCTCATATGACTTAAGAAATTTATCGATGTCTTCACTGTCTTCTATTTTATTAGAATATAGGGTTTCAAAATACTTTCTAATTATCTTCTGTATTTCTGTAGTGTCTGTTGTGATATTGCCTTTTTCATCCCGTATGTTAGTGATTTGAGTTTTCTCTCTTCTTCTCTTCGTTAGCATGGCTAAGGGTCTGTCGATCCTATTTATTTTTTCAAAGAACCAACTTTTAGTTTTATCAATTTTTTCAATGTTTTTTTTTGTTTCAATTTCATTGATTTC
The DNA here is from genome assembly GCF_047511675.1 of Marmota flaviventris. Classification (NCBI taxonomy): domain Eukaryota; kingdom Metazoa; phylum Chordata; class Mammalia; order Rodentia; family Sciuridae; genus Marmota; species Marmota flaviventris. The sequence continues at coordinate 98,140,152 of NC_092500.1, forward strand.
TGCTCTGATTTTAATTATTTCTTGTCTTCTGCTATATTTGCTGTTGTTTTGCTCTTCCTTTTCTAGGGTTTTGAGATGTAGTGTGAGTTCGTTTATTTGTTGGTTTTTTCTTTTTTTGAGGAATGAACTCCAGGAAATGAATTTCCCTCTTAAAACTGCTTTCATTGTGTCCCATAGATTCCGGTATGTTGTGTCTGAATTGTCGTTTATCTCTAAGAATTTTTTGATTTCCTCCTTTATGTCTTCTGTAACCCATTGATCATTCAGTAACATATTGTTTATTTTCCATGTGATGCAGGATTTTTCCTTCCTTCTTTTTTCATTGATTTCCAGTTTCATTCCATTATGATCAGATATGGTGCATGGTATTATCTCCACTCCTTTATATTTACTAAGAGTTGCCCTATGGCATAATATATGATCTATCTTTGAGTACGATCCATGTGCTGCTGAGAAGAACGTGTATCCACTTGATGATGGTTGATATATTCTATATATGTCGGTTAAGTCTAGGTTATTGATTGTGTCATTGAGTTCTATAGTTTCTTTATTCAGCTTTTGTCTGGAGGATCTGTCTAATGGCGAGAGCGGTGTGTTGAAGTCACCCATAATTATTGTGTTGTGGTCAATTTGACTCTTGAACTTGAGGAGAGTTTGTTTTATGAACGTTGCTGCACCATTATTTGGTGCATATAAATTGATAATTGTTATGTCTTGTTGGTGAATAGTTCCTTTTAACAGGTAATAGTGTCCTTCTTTATCCCTTTTGATTAACTTAGGTTTGAAGTTGATTTTATTCGATATGAGTATGGCCACTCCTGCTTGCTTCCGAGGGCCATGTGAGTGGTATGATTTTTCCCAACCTTTCACCTTCAGCCTGTGTAGGTCTTTTCCTATCATATGAGTCTCCTAAAGGCAGCATATTGTTGGATTTGTTTTTTTGATCCAGGTTACCAGCCTGTGTCTCTTGATTGGTGAGTTTAGTACATTAACATTTAAGGTTACAATTGAAGTATGATTTGTACTTCCATTCATGTTTATTTATTTATTTATTTTAGTTTGGCTAGTTTTTACTTTTTGGTTGTTTTCCTCCCCCTTTACTGAGATACCTCCCGCTGTTGGTTTTGGGCACTGTTTTTCCATTCCCCTTCTTGTAGAATTTTGCCCAAAATGCTTTGCAGTGCTGGTTTTCTGGCTGCAAAATCTTATAGCTTTTGTTTATCGTGAAAGATTTTAATTTCATTGTCAAATCTGAAGCTTAATTTTGCTGGATACAGTATTCTTGGTTGGAATCCATTATTTTTCAGCGTTTGAAATACATTGTTCCAGGATCTTCTCGCTTTCAAAGTCTGTGATGAAAAATCAGCCGTTAACCTAATTGTTTTACCCCTGAATGTAATCTGCCTCCTTTCCCTCGTAGCTTTTAATATTCTCTCCTTGTTCTGTATGTTGGCTATCTTCATAATTATATGTCTTGGAGTTGGCCTATTACAGTTTTGGATGTTTGGGGTCCTGTAGGCTTCCAGGATTTGGCAATCCATTCCATCTTTCATCTCTGGGAAGTTTTCTAGGATTATTTCATTCAATAGGTTGTCCATTCCTTTGGATTGAATCTCTGTGCCTTCTTCTATCCCAATGACTCTCAAATTTGGTTTTTTGATGAGATCCCATATCTCTTGGATAGATTGCTCGTGAGATTTAAGCATCTTTTCAGTATTGACTATATTCTTTTCAAGTTGATAAACTTTGTCTTCATTATCTGATGTTCTGACTTCTACTTGATCTAGTCTATTTGTAATATTCTCGTTAGCATTTTTAATCTGGTTTATGGTTTCTTGCATTTCTAACATCACTGTTTTTTTTTTAAGATCTCTATCTCCTGGTAAAGCTCGTTCTTTGCAGTTTGAATTTGTTTGTTTAGTTGGTTTTCAAAATATACTTTCAATTCTTGGATTTGCTGTCTCATGTCTTCTCTAAAATTCCGTTCCATCTGAGTTAGGTATGCCTTGATTTCTTTCCCTGTCCATGTTTCTGATGCTTCTAGGTCCTCCTGTAGATTTAAGTTGTCCTGCATTATCTGTACTCCTTTTTTCCCTGGTTTTTTCATGTTGTTCACGTTACTTTCCAGCTCTGTTTGACTGCTTTGTAACTGCTTTCTCCTATACATTTGTTTTGGCTTTGTTTATATCTGTTGTTTCTCCTTTGTGGTGGGAGATTATGCCTATAGATGTTGGGCTTTATTGTACTTTAGAGCTGATTCATTCAATTTATAAAGGCTTCCGGATTTTGTATGCATATAGTGATTTGTTTTTTGTTCTTAGGACTTTATGTTGGGTGCTATGAAGGTATAAGGGTTAGTATGTCTTGGCTACTTTAGAAGATTGCTCTACTGAAGGGGGATGCTAACCGTCAATTGGATCAGGGTGTTGGTAGTAGCTAGGTATTTAGGAGCACTATAGACAGCCTCGAAACATTCACCTGTTTGCATTTAGACAGTTACACGAAATGGAGGACGTAATGCTTGGGATGAAAGTTGGGGGGAAGGGGAAGGAAGGTGCTCTTGAAAAGAAATAAGTTGGGGGAGTTAGATAGCATAGAGGAGAATGGAAAGAACAATAAAACTTGGAAGGGGAGAGAAAGAGGGAAAAAGGGAGAGAAAAAATAAAATAAAATAAGAAATAAAATTAGGTCTTAGAGATCCATTTTCTTCTCTTCCCGTAGGCAAAGCTGTGCCCTCCGGGCTGAGATTTGCCTTCAATGTGTCAACAGCAATCCCTGTAAGGCGGCTCTTGGGAGTCTCTCAATCCTGTTGGTCCAGAGCCGTTTCACTTCTACAGCGCCTCCTCCCCTTCCTCCTGCCAGCCAGCCAGGTCCTGTGCACCGGAGGAGGTTCTCCAAGGATTTGGTTACACTTTCAGCCCCTCTGGGTGCTCTATTTCCCTAATGACTGAGCACTCTCTCTGTCATTCATCTAAGCCCCAGTGCTGTGGAGCTGTGTTCTGGGAGTCAATAGTTTAATTTTTCCGGACCCCTTTGGTGGGCACACCTTCGGAGTCTGGCGGCTAAGACCATTGGTGTCACCACTGGTGGTAATGGGAGTTGGGGGTCGAGGATCCCATCTGCTTCCCTCAGCCCCTACAATCACGACCACTCTGCTGGCAGTAGGAGGAGTTGGGGGTCTGGAGTGTCCTCTGTTTCCCTCCGCCCTTACTGTCACGCCCTCTTAGTTGGCGGTTGGGTGAGTTGGGGGTGGGGAGTCTTCTCTGCTTCCCTCCGCCCCTACAGTCACGCCCACGTCACTGGCAGTATTGGGAGTTGGGGGTCGAGAGTCCTTTGGTCCTTACGGTCACGCCCACGGAGAGATTTTGAAGTTTCCCGGTTATTTGTATCTGATGCGGGTGGGAGTCACACACCTGCTAAAGTAGATTCCGCTGGGAAGGAATCTCTTTGGCCGAACTTTGGTGACTTCCCCTCTCTGCAATGGCGGGCCCCTGCCTCCTTGCTGGAGTGTCCGAAGGGAGGGGTGGAACTGGCTTGTCTCTGGTCTGACCCAATCTCTGGTTTTAGTTCCCAGTTCGCTATTTCATAAAGGCTTGGTTAGATTTCCTTCACGTCGTCTCGGGGGGGGAGCCGTTTGCCGGGTGGGCGGGGCCGTTCGCAGTGGGGGCGGGGCCGTTAGCAGAGCTGGGAGGGCACAGGCCGTCTGCCGGGCGGGGACCCTTCTCGCCGCGCAGGGCCGCTGGGGGCCGCCTGCAGAGCCTGGGGTGCTGGCCGCGGGCGGGGCGCCAGCAGAGCCCGGAGGGCGGGGGGGGGCCATTTGCCGGGTGGGCGGGGCCGTTTGCAGAGCCAGGAGGGCGCAGGCCGTTTGCCAGGCCAGGCGGGGACCCTTCTCGCTGCTCGGGCCGCCTGCAGAGCCGAGCCTGCGCTGGCTGGGGGCGGGGCCGCCAACAGAGCCGGGAGGGCGGGGGGGGGGCCGTTTGCCGGGTGGGCGGGGCCGTTAGCAGAGCCAGGAGGGCGCAGGCCGTTTGCCAGGCCAGGCGGGGACCCTTCTCGCCGCGCCCGCCGCCGGGGGCCGCTTGTAGAACCCGGTAGGCAGCGGCCTCGTGGCTAAGAGCCCGGTGGGCGGGGTGGCCGATCACAGAGTGAGCGGGGCCGCCAGGAGAGCCAGGATGGCGGGGGCCGTCTGCCGGGCCAGGCGGGGACCCTTCTCGCTGCCCCGGGCCGCCGGGGGCCGCTTGCAGAGCCGGTTGGGCGGTGGCTGCGGGATTGGACCTCTGCGCCCGCTTGGCCAGCCAAGATTCACTTGTCTGGGGCCAACTGTCACCTCTAATATAACTTACTACTTCCTGGCAGGTCTCCTTTCAGCGGAATTTTGCTAGAAGTTCCTCAGTAGGTAGAATGTAGCTGTTTTAATGGGTGTTTCTGATCCGGTTAATGTGGAGATACTGAAAGTGCTGCTTCCTTGCCGGCCGCCATGTTGGATTCTGGTTCTGTAGTTTTCATTGTATAGATCTTTCACCTCCTTCCTTAAGTTGATTCCCAAGTATCTAATTTTTTTTTGAAGTTATTGTAAATGGGGTAGTTTTCCTCATTTCCTTCTCAGAGGCTTTGTTTCTGATATATAAAAAAGCCTTTGCCTTTGACTTATGTGTGTTGATTTTATATCCTGCTACTTTGCTGAATTCATTTACTAGTTCTTGAAGTTTTCTGGTGGAGTTTTTTTGGGTGTTCTAGGTATAGAATCATATCGTCAGCAAATAGTGCTAATTTAAGTTCTTCTTTTCCTATACATATCCCTTTGATTCCTTTTGTATGTCTAATTGCTCTAGCCAGTGTTTCAAGAACTATGTTAAATAGAAGTGGTGAAAGAGGGCATCCCTGTCTTATTCCAGTTTTTAGAGGGAATGCCTTCAATTTTTTTCCATTTAGGATGATGTTGGCCTGAGGCCTTTACAATGTTGAGATATGTTCCTGTTATCCCTAGTTTTTCTAGTGTTTTGAACACCATGGTGTGCTGTATTTTGTCAAATGTTTTTTCTGCATCCTTTGAGAATATCATATGATTCTTATCTTTAAGTCTATTGATGTCATGAATTACATTTATTGATTTCCATATGTTGAACCAACCTTGCATTCCTGGAATGAATCCCACTTGATCATGGTGCACAATCTTTTTGATATGCTTTTGTATTCGATTTGCCAGAATTTTATTGAGAATTTTTGCATCTATGTTTATTAGAGATATTGGTCTGAAGTTTTCTTTCATTGATGTGTCTTTGCCTGGTTTTGAGATCAATGAGTCTGGAATTACTGCCTCTTTTTCTATTTCCTGAAATAAATTAAAGAGTATTGGTATTAGTTCTTCTTTAAAGATCTTGTAGAACTCGGCTGTGTATCCATCTGGTCCTAGGCTTTTCTCGGTTGGTAAGCATTTGTTGGCTTCTTCTATTTCCTCACTTGATATTGGTCTGTTTAAATTATGTATATCTTCCTGTCTCAATCTGGGCAAATTGTATGACTTAAGAAATTTGTCAATGCTTTCAATGTCTTCTATTTTATTGGAGTATAAGATTTCAAAATAATTTCTAATTATCCTCTGTATTTCTGTAGTGTCTGTTGTGATGTTTCCTTTTTCATCATGTATGCTGGTAATTTGACTTCTCTCTCTCCTTCTCTTTGTCAATTTTATTTATTTTTTCAAATATCCTACTTTTTGTTTTGTCAATTTTTAATTGTTTCTTTTTTTTAAATTTCATTGATTTCAGCTCTAATTTTAATTATTTCTTGTCTTCTACTACTTTTGCTGCTGGTTTGTTCCTCTTTTTCTAGGGCTTTGAGATGTAGTCTGAGGTCATTTATTTGTTGACTTTTTCTTCTTTTAAGGAAAGAACTCCATGCAATGAATTTTCCTCTTAGTATTGTTTTCATAGTGTCCCAGGGAATTTGATATGTTGTGTTTCTATTCTCATTTACCTCTAAGAATTTTTTAATATCCTCCTTGATGTCTTCTGTGACTCATTGTTCATTAAATAGCATATTGTTTAGTCTCCAGGTGATGGAGAAATTTTATTTTTTATTTTGTCATTAATTTCCAATTTCATTCCATTATGATCTGATAAAATGCAGGGTAGTATTTCTACTTTTTTGTATTTTCTAAGAGTTGCTTTGTGGAATAGTATATGATTTATTTTAGAGAAGGATCCATGTGGTGCTGAGAAGAAAGTTTATCTGCTTGATGCCGGTGAAATATTCTATACATGTCAGTTAAGTCTAAGTTATTGATTGTTTTATTGAGTTCTATAGTCTCTTTATTCAACTTTTTTTTGGAAGATCTATCCAGTGGTGAAAGAGGTGTGTTAAAGTCATCCACAATTACTGAGTTGTGGTCAATTTGACTCTTGAACTTGAGAAGAATTTGTTTGATGAACATAGCTGCACCATTGTTTGGGACATATATGATTGTTATGTCTTGTTGGTGTATGGTTCTGCTTCCCTCCACAGTGCAGATAGCACATCCCACTGTACAGAGTTCTCAGCAGATTTGTGTCACAGTCACTTCCCTGGGCCCAAACTGACTTTCCAGCTAGCACCTGCTGAGCCAGTAAAGAGAAGGTTGAGTCTTGGACATATAAAAAAAAATTAGTTTTTTTTTTCTTCCACACAGCAAGTTCAGACAAGGAGACCTTCTTAAGTTGTCTTCCCTGGTGGCATAGTATGAGCATCCTACGAAGCATGGAAAACAACTCCTCATGCAGAATCCAGCCTATATAAGGCTCCTGTCTACTTAGCCTGCACATTTGCCCTGTGCACATTTGCCCTTCAGCCTGCTGAACGAACAGTTCCCCTCCCCTGCCCGGTTCCTTGAGCATTTGGTGTTGGTATGCTCCATTCCTCCTACCACTCTAAAAACCAATATATCTGGTTTCACCTGGTCACTGATAGGTTGCTCCCCAGTGGTTTCCCATGACCCCCATCCCCTTAATATTCAGCAGCACACCTGATTTGGTTCAATGTTTTCAGTAGCCGGTTAGTGCTGAGTACCTTTAACCTGCCATCTTCTACCTTCCATAGCAATCTTGATGATTGTCTTTTAATTGAATATCATACTGGGATTTTTTTTTTTCAATCATCATGTGTCATGTGCCTGTATTTCACTTGGGTGGATAACAACTAGGTTGTTATACAACCAGAAAGTTAAAGAAACTTATAGGTGACTGATATAAAAATTAAATGAATTTTGGTTATGTGAATATGTTATTAATATTGGTTGTGTGAAAGAAATGATTCAAGTAAGTTGTTTCATAAGGTTGGTGGAAAATTTTGAAACAATTAGATTCAAGAGTTGGGATGCACAGAGGGAAACTTGGCCATTTGCCCTTTGTTTGATGTCAAATTTTCAGCAAGATAGTATCCTACATATTTTTAGGAATGAATTATTCTTTGCTCATGGCTTATTTTCACAAAGAAGATCCTTCAAGCTTTGGGGTTTGTGTTTGTAATAGATTTTATTATTCTCAAAATGTCTCATATATTCAGGGAAGTAATATATGTTGGGGTCCTTTTCTCTGTGTCTTTTGCACACTTTTAATGTAACAGATTTTATCAAGTAAAAAGTGGACATCTGAAATGGAAGATGTAATATTTCTCTGGTGGATTAATATATATTCTTCATAGCATTTTTATATTTACATATATTTAATACTATATCTAAGATAAGAGATTGAGGATTTGAAATGTTACAAGTTTTATCAATTATTTTTGAAAATCTCAGCAAATAACTACAGAGGGAGACTCTGCCTCAAATTCAGATGAAATGCCAACAGGAAGAGGCTGCTCACAGTCACATCTGGAATCTGCTGGGAAAAAAAATACAAAAAACAATATTTATTTTGGTACTCAAATTAAGAGTTCTTAATTTTTATGGCATTTGATGACATTTGATGACCGGTTGTTGTGTACAACTAGATAGAATCATTGTTCTTGTTCATTTGCTTAATTAGAAGTCACATGCTAAACTATCACATGTGCTTTCTGTTTGACTCCTATTCTCTTATTGTTTGCACGTAGAAAAATAAATTATGTCATCCCTGTATAATTATTTATAATAATTCTGCCACTTCTTTTAATTATTTTAATTTTAGGGTGTACTGGGGATTGAAGGGGCACTCAAACACTGAGCCACATCCCCAGCCCTAGTTTTGTATTTTGTTTAGAGACAGGATCTCACTGAGTTGTTTAGTGCCTCACTTTTTCTGAGGCTGGCTTTGAACTTGTGATCCTCCTGCCTCAGCCTCCTAAACTGCTGGGATTACAGGCGTGCTCCACTGTTCCCAGCTTATTTTAATTATACTTCTTTTTTTGTTTGAGTTGGCTTATATAATGAAATGGCTCAAAAAATTATGATGTTAAGTGATAGCTGTGATAACTAGTAACTACTGTGATAACCAGAGTTTTTGTAAATGGATAATTTGCTAACGTTTCATAGATAAGCATAATACTGATTTTAACTTTGAGATAAATAATTTTCACATTATCTTAAAGAGAATATTCTTTTTTTATCTGCAGGTCATATTTCAATAAAACTTGCTAAAAGTATCAAATGTTTTATAGTTCTGTGAGTTTCAACACCTGTCAATTTAAGTATCTACTACCACTCTTAGGGCATAGAGTAGATCCATCATCTAAGGGTGGCCCATGGGTTTCTCTCTTATTGTTTGCACATAGAAAAATAAATTATTTCATCCCTGTATAATTATTTATAATGGTTGTGGTCAAACCTTCACCTCACCCCAATTCCTTCAAATACTCGTCTGTTCTCAGTCCATATAGATTTATCTACTTCAGAATGTTATAGAAATAGGACCATACAGCACGTTCCTGGAGACTGTATTCTTTCACTCACTGTAGTGTCTTTGAGGTTCATACATAGCTGTTGCTTTTCATGGTTGAGTAGTATTTCATGTATGGTGCAACAAAGTTTGCTTTCCATTCACCTGTAGAAGGATACTTTTGTTGTTCCTAGAGTTTGGCAGTTATGAATAAGTTGCTATAAACAAACAAAGCATCAAATAGGTTTTGCCATTATCATGTTGATCATGTATTTCACTCTTCTCTGACCAATTAAAATAAGGCTGTACTAACAGTGGTACTTAAACAGTTGTACTTAAAATAACAGTATACCTCCTAGTCTGTACATTTCAGAGAGTGAAATATCATAACCATATTCACATTTGCACCAATCATAAAAAAATGCAATGATCAGAGCCAAACTGAAATTCAGAGAGTACTTACAAAGGCATGAAAGGTAATCTCCAAAGAATGAAATAAGTAATTTGAATCACATGGGAAATCTTATTGAAAATTATATGGCACAAGAGGACCAATTCATATTTTACAGTGCTTAAATTTAGCTTCACATTCTTGAATTCTTGGCTAAAAATATGTCCAAGGGATTGAATAAATATCATTTCATAATTAAAAAGACTAATGTTATTTCCTGTGCACATCTCCTCATTGAAAATGTAACCAGTGCATATCCATTAAAAAGACTGTGATGGACTGAATTATGTGCCCTCAAGTCTATATGTTGAAGCCCCAAGCTCTGGTGTTACTGTGTCTGGTGACAGGACCTTTGTAGATGTCATTAAGTTTAAGATTAAGCAAAGTCCAAAGTGAGAAAACCTTCTTCAATAAAAGTGGTGACAACAAGGGAGAAACCAGGAGTACCCAGAGAAGATCATATGAGCTCACAGAGGACTAGTCCTTGAGAAGGGGGCTGGCAGACCAGTCATCAAGACAGGACTTGCCAGAATCCACCAGAATTGTGAGTACATACATCTCTGTTCCTTAAGCAGCAAGTCTGTGATATTTTGTTATGGAGGCCCAAGCACAATCACTACAAAGATAGAAAGTAAGAGGAAAAGATTGATGTTGAGCAAATAATATGCTAAGTATTTGAAGAAAAGGAATGGGTGTGAATAAGAAGTAACTATTTGATACTTTGTGGTTAAAAGAAAGTAATTACAAAGATTCTACAAAAAATGAACTACACACTTAAAATTGTTCATATTTACTCTACAGAAATCATTATTTAATAAAGCTAGCTACTAAAGCAAAAATATACATAACAGATGCTAGAAGGTTTGGTTAGTGAAGTCTTGAAACATGCCAATCTTTGAATTAGAAGAGAGAGTGATGTAATTCAGAAATGGTTAGAAGGAAATGTGTTGTATATATACAGATGTGTCTTACTTAATAAAAATATAATAAGTAATGTGATAAATAGAGAGCTGGGGAAAAGGAATAACAACAATTTCATTGATCCAATAAAAAGCAGACAAAGAGAGTTAGAGAAGAAAAGAGAAAACATGACTCATGACCACCAGTTAGGGACATTCTAATGAGGCCAAAGTTACCAGAAATTCCTAAGTGAATTAAGTCAGTCACTAAAAGGCAGAATACTCAAATTTAAGATTAACTCATTTTTTGTCTACATATATGCAATATTACATAAATTTTATAAAATACAATCATTTTGTACATTTATATATTTTATGTTTTTATCTTGTATATAAAAGTGAAATTTAAAATAAATAAAGAAGAGTTGAAAATGTGGGAATAAAATTGTAAGGATACAAATGGACTATTAAGTGTTTTCCAATATTTTCTTCTCTTTCCTTCTTGGTTAGTGACAGATCCTAAGGTTATCATGTGCATCTTGGTGTACAAACCACTAGTTTTGTTAGATGAGAGGTAGATAAAGTTTTATCTCATTACATCACTAAGCTTTTGCTGACTTCTTTAGCTTTGCAATATGAAGCTAAATTCTGAACTAATATATCAAGTAGACAAAGGCCAGTAGAGCAAACCTAATATCAGATGAAATACTTATTAAAGTGAAATGCATCAATACTTAAAAAGATATTTCAACTAAAAAAGGAAGCTGCAATAAGCATGATCCAGCAATTAAGTCCATGAGGTTTTTTAAAAATGTAGTACTGAAATAAATGCACCAACATTTAAAAATGAACTACATATTGAATACATATACTGTAAAAAATTTTAAATATTGTACAATCTGATGGATCAAGCAGAATGAGTAAATTTAAAGATAATGTGAATAGCACACCCAATAAATTTATTCTTTTTTAAAAATATTTTTAGTTCTAGATGGACACAATACCTTTGTTTTATTTTTATTTATTTTTTATGTGGTGCTGAGGATCAAATCCAGTGCCTCATATGTGCAAGGCAAGTGCTCCACCCCTGAGCTACAACCCCTAATTTCCAATAAGTTTATTCTAATAGATAAGTATAGAGTATTTCACCAACAGACACTCTATAATCTTTTCAAATAAACATTAAGTTTTTGCATATGTGGACCATTAATGAGACAAAAAATTTTAAGTAAGAGTAAGAAAAGTTTACTTAGTTTTTTTTTTGTATACAGACAACTATACTCAGTGCTCTACATGTATTATCATTTTATAATCCTGAAAATGATGACACCAATTATGGGACATAAGGAAATGAAAGGTAAAAGAGGTTAAGAACCTCAACCAGTAAAGGAAAAAATTCATAATGTTTGCCCAAGCAATCTGATTCCTAAGTTTGCATTGCTAACTACATAATAATCCACAAAGATTGATTACAGTAAACTACACAGTTTACAAATTTGTGGATGCATAAGCAATATATGTAAAACTAGATTTTATTTGCATATAGCTGGAGCACATCCTTCAGTCCATTTAAAATTATCTGTAGATCACTTGTAATACCTAATATAATATAAATACTACCTATATATTATACATATATAGCGTATATGCATAGTATAAATATATAGTGTATTTATAAATACAATATATATATACTATGCGCATGTGTGTGTATGGATATATATGTATACAGATACATATATATAGTTGTTATACATTACTTAGGGACTAGAGACAAGAAAAAAAATTATACATGTTCAGTAGTGAAGAAAAAAATTTTTGATTATTTTTGATTTGTAGTTGCTTGAAACTGTAGATATGGAATCTGTGGCTACAGAGGGACAACTGTAATAATAGAAGAAATTAATGATATTGAAGGCCAAAATAAAATACAGAAAATAAGAAACCAAAAGTTTCTTTCTAAAAATTCGATAAACAGAAAACAAATATAGATGATATTGGAAACATAATAATAATCCGTTGTAAAACAAACAAAAAATGTGTATAAGCATTGTTTTTCAACTCAAGTACAATACAGATTAATTGGACAGTTTGGGTGTCTGGATTGATAGTGTGGGTAGCTTTTCCTTGCCAGGCTCTAGAGGTGTGTGGTAGACCACAGCACCCAGCTGTGGGTAGCTTTTCCCAGAAGGCCCTTAAGCAGTTAGTTTCACCTGGAGCACCTTTGCCAAGACATCTACGACCTGCTTTCACAAGCTTGGAGAGGAGGATTTGTGGCCAGGCCTACACAGAAGATTTCTAGCTGTTTTTGGTAGTCTTCATGGGATTCTTGTTCTTCTTTTTTTTTTTTCCTGTGTAACTATTGAAATGTTTATTTATTTTATAATTATCTTCACATATTTAATAACGGCAGAGATCTTTTTTTTTAATTTATTATTGTTGGCTGTTCAAAACATTACATAGTTCTTTTTTTTTTTTTAAATTTTTTATTGTGGGTTGTTCAAAACATTACAAATTTCTTGACATATCATATTCCACACTTTGATTCAAGTGGGTTATGAACTCCCTACATAGTTCTTGATATATCATATTTCACACTTTGATTCAAGTGGGTTATGAGCTCCAATTTTTACCCCATATACAGATTGCAGAATTACATCAGTTACACATCCATTGATTTACATATTGCCATACTAGTGTCTGTTGTGTTCTGCTGCCTTTCCTATCCTCTACTACCCCCCCTCCCCTCCCCTCCCCTCCCCTCTTCTCTCTCTGCCCCCTCTACTGACATTCATTTGTCCCCCTTTTATTATTTTTCCCTTTCCCCTCACTTCCTCTTGTATGTACTTTTGTATAACTCTGAGGGTCTCCTTCCATTTCCATGCAATTTCCCTTCTCTCTCCCTTTCCCTCCCACCTCTCATCCCTGTTTAATATTAAAATTCTTCTCATGCTCTTCGACCCTACTCTGTTCTTAGTTACTCTCCTTATATCAAAGAAGACATTTGGCATTTGTTTTTTAGGGATTGGCTAGCTTCACTTAGCATAATCTGCTCTAATGCCATCCATTTCCCTGTAAATTCTATGATTTTGTCATTTTTTAATGCAGAGTAATACTCCATTGTGTATAAATGCCACATTTTTTTTATCCATTCATCTATTGAAGGGCATCTAGGTTGTGGATGGCAGGGTGGGGGGAGGAGAGAGAGAGAGAGAGAGAGAGAGAGAGAGAGAGAGAGAGAGAGAGAGAGAGAGAGAGAGAGAGAAAGAAAGTAAGTCTTCTTTTGGGTGCCATGTCTTAGCCTTAGGTATAATGGTTGTTCTTTGCTATTTCTACATTCTGTAGAGTCATCTTTACTTGGTTCCAATCAATCCCTCATTATTCTACCCCCTAGTATAATAAAATATTATTCATGTTAAAAGTTTAGTGGTCAAATTTCTTCATGATTTGTCTTCTGATTGAACTCTGACAATTAAAAGATGTTAAAGTATCATTTGATTAAATTTTCACTAAACTAGTATGCATGGAAGAAAATAAATAATAACCCCAAACTGGTGTGTATTAACCAAATACAAGAACATTATACTTAATGGTCAGAAGTAAAATATTTTATACTAATTCCAATATTAAGAAGAGCTGTGTATTAGTTATTTGCCTGTACAATTAGGAGAGATAATAAAGAAAAACTTATGAAAATTTGAATGAAAATGACAAAATAGTTGTTTTTTTTTTGGACAGTGTTTTACCTTTGAATAATACAATGTAATCCATAAAGAAATTGCTAGTAGATTATTAAATAGAATAAAATATTCTTAGCAATATTTCCAAATATATAAAGGTACAACTATTCATTAGTAAAGACTATTTAGAATATGTAATTTGAAATTAGACTTTTTCACAGTAGCAACAAAAATGAGACAGGGCCTGAAAATAAGTCTCACATTTCAGATTTTATTGAGGCAGTTATTAAGAAAAAAAAGATATAAATAAACATAGATATAAAAGAAGATCTGAATAAATGTAGATATAAAAGAAGATCAGAATGAATGTAGACAAATATGTGGCTTTTGAGAAGATAGGATCAATTTCTTGTGGTAGCTATTGTGTCCAAATTCTAGGATCCAAGGAAAATCCCAATGGATTTCAGGAATACTGTAAATTTTTTGGAGTATTTTTATTACATATAATTAAATATAAATTAAATATACTTAGTACAGAACCCTTTGTAAAAGACCTTAGTGTGAGAGATATACGTGGTAAATATTGTCAGTTAAGAAGCCTGAGGCAAAACAAGGTGATTTAAATCTCAATAAGTTTTCTGAGACTCATTTTGGAAATTATACAATAATAATTTACATCTTATAGTTTTTTAATTTTTCAGAGATCAAATGAATTGTATGGGTAGTTGTGATGAGTGCATGTGTTTACATTTATGGCTTGAAAACTATAAGATGAATGTAAGTATTGGTTATCAGGATCCAATTTTTGGAGGTTTCTACTGGAAGAAAGAAACTTTTGATAGGAAAACCTTGGAAAGCCTCCATATCAATGTCTTTTAACCCTTCTATATGGTTCTAGTGATTGTGTTAAAATAAACCCTTGGTGGCAATAAACCATTCAAGTCATCACCAGATAACCAAGGGCTATCTATTAGTTTAGACATTTCCTTCATGGTTAATTTATTAGGGCTTAAATTTTTTTAGCTGACATTTAACCTTGATATGCCAAATTATGCATAGGTTAGAGAAGGTGAAAAAGCTGCCAAACTATGAAAGAGAATTTGTCTTCATTTGCATCCTAGCAAATGAGAACTCAGCTTTCGCTCCAACATCTGCTATGAAAGATTGGAGCCTGTGTAAGATCATAAAGTACATAAATAAAAGTTATTTTCATCTATTTGGGGAATAAGAGTGTTTTCCATAAAAACAGGAACGAGCTCATCATTTAGCACATTTTGGTGCTTTCCTGCTTGATATTGGTTAAGAATATGAAAAACAACAGAAATATTTTATTTTTTATTTCTTTTCCAGATTTCAGTTTCACTACTGAGCATCATTTCCATTTAAGTAATGACAAAGTTTGCTTTTGGAAATTTTGCAATGGTCTTCATAGCACTGGTGAACTGCCATGGCTGGGTCAAGAGACAAAAGATCCCCTCAGGTAATTGAATTGTTCCTGCCTCAGTCATCTCCAGAATTGGTTTACCATGAGGAAATCAAGCAATATAAACAATATAAAATAAAACAATATGATATAAAACAAGGTGACAAGTAAGAATTGTTCTTATTGCTGGGGCAGTAATCAACTATTTTAGCATCTCATTTGCTACAAACCTCACCATATTTTATTTGCTCAAGATTGTCAGTTTCTCCAACTTTATATTTCTTCACTTAAAGAGAAGGGAGAAGAGAGTCATTCTGGTGATGTTGTTCCAGATGATGGTGGTTTTGTTTTTCATCCTGCAGAGGCCACCAGAGGAGACCATATGGGTGAATTAGTAAGAAGGAAATGGGAGCGTGAAGACCAAACTGAGGGACGTCATAAGCCTTTCAAATCTGACCATATTCACTCTAGTAAACTTCATCCTCTTTATAAAATCCTTGATCTGTTTTGTGTTGCTAATGTACTCCCTGTGTAAACACACAGGATGACACAGTTCCAGGCAAGGGATCCACGATCCAGCACCAGGCTTTACATGAAAACCTGGCAAACTGTGGTCTCCTCTCTCTTGCTATTTGCCACATACTTTATGTCTGTAACCATTCATGGTAGGAGTTTTAATAGACTGTTGGATGAGCCAGTCCCCTTGCTCTGCCAGGCCTCTGTCACTGTCTGTCCCTAAGGCCATTTATTCGTCCTGATTTGGGGAAACTGGAAGCAGAAACAGGTCTTCCTGTTGGTTCTGTAGCAGGTGAGATGTTTTCTGAAGGAACAGAAACCTTCAAGTCTATAGATCAGTAACAGGCACATGGTGACTTCTAGCAGAAATCAAACTGCTAAAGTCTGTAATGGTTCATGCTTCCCACCACTTTTTTTTATATTGTCTAAATTTGAGTAATATCTAAAGATATTACAGAAGTCTTTTCTTATGTTTATTAAGTAAAGGGATACAAGGTTTATATGTTTGAGTAGGTATGAAAAACATAAGAAAGATTAGTCATAACATATCCTTAATTTTTTTTGCAAGCAACTAAGTTTTACTAAATATGGTAGGAAATATTTCAATATTATAAAGTCATGTGTCTTTCACCTACATATTCTGTTTTATCCTCCATTTAAAGCATTTATGATTTGCATTTATGCATTGTGTAGAACTGGTGGTTTTGTTGTCTTAGGAATTATTGCTCTCTTCCATTGTAGTTTATAACACACATATAGGCCACAGTATATTAGATTTCATGCTTTATACTTGTAACTGTTTTGGATGGCAGGAATGCTCAATTCTAAATCACATATTAAGGATGTATGTTAGAGGTTGATTTTGTTTCATCATGAAGACTTACTTCAGAACATCGATGTAGCAGTATCCCTGTAGTACGCTCTTTTAAGGTCTTCAGGGAAAAGTCCAAGAAGGGCAATAGCTGGGTCAAATGGTGGTTCCATTCCCAGCTTTCCCAGGAATCTCCATACTGCTTTCCAGATTGGCCGCACCAGTTTGCAGTCCCACCAGCAATGTACAAGAGTACCCTTTTCCCCACATCCTCTCCAGCACTTGTTGTTGTTTGACTTCATAGTGGCTGCCAATCTTACTGGAGTGAGATGGTATCTTAGGGTGGTTTTGATTTGCATTTCTCTGACTGCTAGAGATGGTGAGCATTTTTTCATGTACTTGTTGATTGATTGTATGTCCTCCTCTGAGAAGTGTCTGTTCAGGTCTTTGGCCCATTTGTTGATTGGGTTATTTGTTTTCTTATTGTTTAATTTTTTGAGGGCTTAATGGAGAGTAGACAGAATTGTTATTAAAATATACACACAATAAAATTCAAGATTGACAAATATATTTAGAGTAAAGTTAACGAATGAGTCCCTAAACTGTACTAAAGAACAGTAGATTTAATACAAGCAAGTGAAAGGCCTAGAAAAACAACATCTCCATAATCGGGATGAAGAAGATAGGAACATGATCATGTCCCAATATCAATGCAGTTAGGAAGGTTGTTTCTTCTATTCTTGTCTTGAGGAACACTTTTTTTGAAGTTGAGATCTCATTTTTAATATTTTTGTTTTCTCCTCAACCACCTCTTGGCATTGGAATTGCTGAAAATCTCCATTTAAAAATTCATTTTAAAGTTAAAATGAGCAGATTCCAATCTCCCTATTTTAAGAAAAATCAAATGAACATAGTATAGAAATCATTACACAATTCAGTGATCCTTTTTACAACCATTAAGACATCTATGAAATCCATATGATAATAATAAGGAATTTATTATAAATATCTTTTATTATAATTGTGTAAGATATTGAAATAAAAGAAAGTATGGACATAATTATTAATGGAAAGTTCAAATACAAGAAGAAAATATATAGCCTTATACAATAACTGAATTGTACATTATTACATATATTCTTTCATTATGAAATCTTAGCATTATTGTATAAATTTTTAGATCATCTCCATATCTGATTTATTTGTATATTGTGTAAAGACCATATAGGATGAGAGCATATCTGTCTTCTTTTATATTGACTTCCAGGCATAAAGAGACATAAATTTACCAAAATCTTTTATTTGCTTTTAAAATTATTATAATATGATGTGTCTTAAGGGTCATCCACTTTTAGCACTCCATCTCTCCCTACCTCATATTTCTGATAAAGTTGCATCAGGGCTGTATTCTAGTGATATTTTCTCTAGAATTGTGGACTAGCTAGTTTTTTACACTGAAAAATGCCAAAGCTGACATGAATATTTGATAAAAAGTGATATTTTGATCAATAAAGTAATGAATGCATAAACTATATGAGGACAAATGAATCAATGAAAATGCAACTTATAACCAATGTGCAAGATGCACAGATTTCCTGGTTCTAGCTTAATGTTGAGGGTACAGGCTTATTCAAATTCAAGTATGCCTCAGAGCAAAAAACTGACTAGTCCACAGTTCTAGGGAAAATATCACTAGAATATAGCTCTGATGCAACTATATCAGGAATAGAAAGTGTGTGTGAGGGGGGTGAACAGCTATAAGTAGATGACACATCACCAAACAATAATTATTAAAAGCATATAATTCTAGCTGCCTATTTTACACAAAAAATGGCATTTGACTTTTTGCAATATAATCAGTAACCAACTTCCTTCTTAAAATGCTATTTTAATATAATATTTTCCCAATATTCTTTCTCAATTTTTAATTTTCATATTGTAAACTCACAGATAAGGGAACCAGTGCAATTCAAAGAATAGTTTATCCTGGAGCTTCTAAAACCTGAGTCAATGTCAGGGATTCAAATGGTGACATTTCTTTTCAAAAGCAAGTCCTATATAGAAATGGGGAGGATATATAAGAATTAAGTTAAGAAAAGATGTGAAACAATGTGTTGTGGTGTATGATTTTGCTGGGAGCCACTTGGCATTCAGCTGAGAGATAGCAAGTTGCTTAGCACTGTGTATATTTGGCCCTAAGGGCTTTTCTGAGAGGTTCAGGGTGAACCAGATCTGACATTAGTCTATGGAGGAGAGAGATGATGAGCAATTTATCTTTCTAGCTCTCTCTGTCTTCTATTTCCCACTGGCTGGGGTAGACCCAAAGAAAACCAGCATTTCTGCTTTTCTGCCTTTCATCATCCAGCTATATGGGGGCCACTCTGAAGATAAGGTCTAATGCTTACAGAGTGGACTTCCACTCAAGCTAAAGATGGAAAAAAAATCCAGATGAACCAACGTGCTGACCAAGAGACTAGGAGATGGTCAAGGAATGTGAGGACTCACACAGATTTGTTTCTGATAGTTTGCCCCTTCTGTCACTCAGGGGTATTCATGCCTTCCAAGAGTGGCTGACTTTCTGAGGGCATGACTTGTACAAGTTCATGGGACTTTATGCTCAAGGGACCTTAGCCTGGTTTAATGCTCTGCTCTTATTGTTTTGTCTCACAGACACAGGGCACTCCTGTGCTGCAGAAAGTATGCTTTGTACTAATTCCAAAGGATTTTGGTCTCCCCTTGTCCTATGGATCATGTTAGAGACATGCCCAGTGTCCCCTTTTCCAAACCAGGTGCATTTTACTCACACTGTGGAATTCCAGTCATTGAAGCAACAAGTTTGAAAAAAAAGTTTATATATGGGGTGCCTATGCGTGTGGAGACAAAAGATTGATTTCAAATCCTCTTTCTAAGTAGGGTTGTCTAAGGCTTGGGGAAAAGTGATTGTAAGTAATAAGGAGAGAAAGAAATGGTGCTGTGCACATGCATCACCAAGCTTCATGGCTGAACTGGCATGATGAGCAGAGCAGCTAGGATGCCACTGTGCACCAGTTTCGAGCCTTTTTTTGTTTTGGGGTCCACTTGAAGCCAGAAACCTCTTGGAAAACTCCATAAATGGATCTGAGCAATATCCTTAAATGTGGCTTATGATGGCTTCAAAAATCAAAAGAAGCCCAACAAGCACTGGCACCTTTCTAGTGCGTTATTTTCTTTAGAAAAGATGTTTGCACATGTAGATAAGACCACTGGACATCCAAAAACATCACTCATGTTATACATGTTCTTAATTTTTTCAAGTTTAATTTCCCTTTGACATTTTGTTCTTGTCTAATATATGGTATTTTATGATATTTCAGGAATTTTCTATTTCCTGCTTACAGGTACCAATTAATATAATGCCATTAATAGATGGAATTTGATGTTTTGCAAAATAATCTGCATTCATTCTATACCTCAGCTGGTTTTGGCAGAGTCCAGATACTTTAATTTAATTGGAATATGAGGAGGAATACTGCTCACTATAACTTTCAAACTTTTGTGGTGGTTATAATTTATCCCGTTCCTTTAAGAATATGGTTATTTAAGTCATTGTCTGCTAGAACTGGTAAGTTTCGGAGACTCCCCCTTGCTCCTGCTGAAGATAATGTCACTTTCTCTACAAATCAGGAAGCAATGTGAGTTTTACCACCTGCCAAATCTGAGCATTTCAATAATCTCTTCTGGAATAGGTAAATAACTTCAAACCTTAGGGTGGACATAAGTCAAAACTCTAAGGAGCATCCGATATTCAGGAACCCCCACTTCATGCAGTGAAACAAAAGATTGGTTTGGTCCCCAGATACTGGAGTCATTTTAGGTTCCATGCTTGCAAATCTCAGAATGTTGATACTTATCCTTTCTCTGAACACATTTTCTGGTACATGGCTATAGATCTTTGAGAAAGTACCATATGAACACATCCTCGCTATTCTTGTGGTGCATCTCAGTATCTTTTTTCCGGGTACTTAGATCCCCTCAGTCATCGGACTCTGATTCTCTGTCTTGGCTCAGTGCTCAGAGGTGGGTGAGGGCCTTTGACTTTCTTCCTCAAAGGCTAAGCTCAGTAATCAACTTTTAAGCTCTCTTCTCCTCTTGGTTTATAGTATTTAGCAGACTACAAAGCTCCCTCAACTGCTGTCTTCTGAATTTGCTCCATAGGGTGCTGCTTTCAGGACTTCCTCGAACCTGACCTTGCAGGGTCTCCAGTGAGTCTGTGCTGCCAGGGCTCAGGCTTCACCCTGCATGACCTAAGTGCAGCCCTGGAGGGAACTTCGCTTCCCAGGACACCTCCCTCCCCTTTGGTTATACCCTTGTTCATTGAGTATCACTTTCAGTCTCTTGCAAGTAATTCCTCTTCTCTCTAAAGATTAAAATCACATTAACCAAAGGCTCAATTTCTCAAATTGTAGCCAGCTAGGCTGATCTTGCTGGTAATCTCACAGAATCTCCTTGCTGAGAGTATAATTACACAATTCCTTAGAGATGAATAAGGCTGATTGCCCAAATCTCTTTTTCTGCCTACCCATGGTCTCTTATTGGAAATTGTACTTTTTTCCCTTCAGATGTCAAAAATACATCAGAAGTAACACAACTGAAAAACTATTGAGAAGGAAGCTTCAGCAATGTTTGTGTTTGAACACTTGCTAAATCAGAACTATGGTGACCTAGAACTTAATGTAGTTTAAAAAAACATAGTTTTAATAAAACTATAAAACTCTATTTTATATAGTTTTAATATTAATTAAAATGTATTTTAAATTAATTTAATCTTAGGTATTGATAGAAATCTTTATGACATGCAAGTATCATTGTAAATATAGTGATTTAAGTAGACAGAAACATAAGATTATGATAGATTCACCTCTTTTTGATATCATGCCCTTGATGCAGACACTACATAAAACTTTTCAGGAATGAAAGAATTAAATGCAATGTACAAACTGCTCAATAGTTTTAAATGGATGGAGACACAGTTTCTCTCTCAGGACTGACTTGTCATTTTTACTATACAAACGAAATTGTGAGGGAATTACTCCAGGCACCATTCTCACTGTGTCTGGAAAAGACTGTACTCCCTAGAGGCTGTTGTTCAGGTGGAAATCTAAAGCATTTTCAACCCAGAGTGAAAGGTGCAGGGTTGGAGTCTCTGGGAGAGCCACTGGTGGGAGGTGAGGGCGGGTAGATAAAACCCCGAAAGAGGTCTCTGGAGCTGGTAGAGGAATGGTCCTTACGGGGCAAGGGAGAAGCAGAGAATGAGGATTTTAGCTGTGTGGATGAATTCCTTTGCCTCAGTGACTGCTTGCTTCATGGGACCACAGGAAGATTACTACCTATTTTCATATGCACAGATGAAACAGTTCAAGTTTACTAAATATTCACTCTTAATGCTCTGTAAAATATACTAAAAAGCATTTTAAACATTCAAGAATGTAAATACTTTTAGAGATTTTAAGCACTGTTACAGTACCAAGCAAGAGATAGATTCATAGTAAATGTTGATTGAGTAATCTAAGTTACTGAAGTGAAATTGTGATAGTCAAGCCAAAGTGTTAGGATGGCCTTAGTCCTGAGCCTAAGCAACTCCATTTTAAAAACTCCAGTTTGAAACCTGCAGTTTCACCAGGCACAACCACACAGCCCTCCAGTATGACCTCAAACAAGTTACTTCCCCTCACCCTGATAAACAGAGTGAAGCCCCTGGCAGGCTGTCCTCCCCTGATAAGAGGGAAAGGTGAGAAGATCAGGGTGGAGACCATCAGACCAGATGTTTCTGACCCCAGAGTAAATGATATCACTGAGAAATCTGGTGGTAGCTGATAAGGATTGAAAGGGGAGTCAAAAAGCCCCCAAATTTAGTATAAATAATAGAGCAAATGAACAGGAATTCAGCCAGCTGAAACAAGGATGCACTCGAGCTGGAGAGCCTGATGAGGACCTGATATTCCATCACTTGTAATCATTTCCTGAGCCTCTGCATGATCCTCACCGCTCTCAAATTCTACCGCCTCATCTGGACCTTGGTGAGAGCCACAACTTCTCCCTACGACCCTCAATGGTCATCCACTCCACACCAGGAAAAGCTGCCTTGGTTCTGGACCTGGTCACTGCGGTCTGAGTGAGTGTGCATCTGCTGGACATAAGGCCTAAGGCTTAATTAAGGCTTTGGAACTTAGCATGCAGAGGAAATGTCTGTCATTAGACTGGCATGATTAAGTGTGGTTTTCAGTATTTAGAATTCATCTAGAATTGTTTGTTGTGAATTGATTATGTCTATCTCAGTGCCTAGCATTAAGGATTGTCATTTTTTGATTAAGAACCTGTAGAGTGAAACCGTATTGAGTAATTTGAGTGAATAAAACACTGAAAGGGGCAGAAGCACTGGACATCCTTTATTACTTCCCTCGACTGCATACATCACAATTTTGCCCCCCCCCCCCCCCCCCCCCCCCGCCGCGACACAAAGTGACTCCATTTTGTTTAGTAACTCCATTTTGTAAAAAAAAAAACATGCCAAGTAGAAAGGTCATGGTCAGGGCAAAATGTCCCTTTCCTTTTGCTATAGAAACCTTTAAGAACATGGAACTACCTAATGGGGCATTGTTTCTGTAACTAGGATAACGGGGCTCTGTTTCTGGAACTGGGGTGACTTGGCTAATTGTGATTGGCTAAGCGTCCCTCCGCCTGACTGCACTCTCCCGCTTTTATAACTTGGCTTAGTTGCATTGGCTGGACCCCCAAACATCCCTTTTGCATTTTTCAAGCTTATAAGGAGCACCCTAGCAATTGTTTGGGGCTGATCAGGGGAACAGCTTTATGTTCTGATCAGTCACCACTGGTGTGTTTCAATAAAGGCTTGATTCGATTATACGTGAGTGGTCTGGAAGTCAATTTATGAAACCTGGGGACAAAGTTTTAACTATAACAAAATAAAGGAGATTTAGGTCTAAATAAATATGTGTTTATGCAAGAGTATGTGTGTCTGTGAGTGCACACCTGCCTTGGTAAAAATTAAAATGATAAATATTACTGTCTATACTGAAACTTGGAGAAATAATGTGAGATTAGTAGGTAGTAGAGTTTGTAGGAAGAGTTTTGGACAACATGTGAATAGCTCACTGTACAGACCTCATTTTAGCATTTAAAGAACTTCAGGGCTTAGTAAGCACCTTATAGAATTTCAGATGCTTGATGCCTTCTATATACAGAGATTAGAATTTTGCAATGTTACTTGTTTGGAACTCAAATAGCCAAATTAAAATATGTAGACAAGGAAAAAAATCAAAACAATGCAAATAATTATCTGTTAGCATACAGCAGTTCAGAGTTTCCTTCATCATGAAAAAGAAAAGCCTCTAGGCCACTCTGTGTGAAGCACGGTATCTGGATACACTCAGTTGGATCGTATGAGAAAATGCAAGATTTTCATGAAGAAAATCATGAAAACAGTCATTTCCTGATTTGATAGGTGAGTTCTTCACAGGGAGAATATTACTGAGTTTTTGAGAATCAAATGTACATAACATTTCAGAAGAATTCAATAAGTATTCTTCAGCAGTGATATTAGACATTGGGGCATTTCAGACAATGAGTAGTGTCACACAGAACACATTTTCAGTCATCTTATGTGTGGAATTCATAACTGGGAGTTTAGGAAATGGATTCATAGCACTGGTGAACTGTGTGGACTGGGTCAAGAGAAGAAAGATCTCCTTAGTTGATCAAATCCTCACTGCTTTGGCACTCTCCAGAATTGGTGTACTCTGGTTATCATTGTTAAATTGGTGGGTATCTGTGCTTTACCCAGTTCAATCAAGGACTGGAGAAATGGTAAAAAGGATTTATGTTCCCTGGACAATAACTAATCATTTCAGCATCTGGCTTGCTACAAGCCTTTGCATTTTTTATTTTCTTAAGATAGCCAATTTTTCTAACTCAATTTTTCTCTATCTGAAGTGGAGAATTGAAAAGGTGGTTTCAGTGATACTGCTGATATCTTTGTTTCTCTTGTGTTTAAATATTGTACTGTTGAACACATACATTGATGTCTGGATTGACAGATATAAAGGAAATAGGACTTTTCATTATAGTTCACGGAATCCTTCAGTATTTTCCACACTTCTTTTATTCACCAACACTATGTTCACATTCATACCATTTACTGTGTCTGTGACAACTTTTCTCCTGCTAATTTTCTCTCTCTGGAAACATCTGAAGAAGATGCAGCACAATGCCAGGGGGCTCAGCGACACCAGCACCATGGCCCATGTGAAAGCCTTGCAAACTGTGATCATCTTCTTGCTACTTTATACCACGTATTTCCTGTCCTTTCTTGTACAAGTTTGGAGCTCTGAGTTTCTGGAGAAAAGTCTGATCGTTTCATTTTGCCAAACTGCTGGAATTGCTTTTCCTTCAGGCCACTCATATGTCCTGATTGTGGGAAACAGTAAATTGAAAAAGGCTTGTCTTTTGGTGCTGTGGTGGCTGAGGTGCCGGTTCAAAGATGTGGAGCCCCCAGGTCCCTAGACCATGTCAAGGATCATCTTGTATATTCCAGAGAAAAATCAAAGCATAAGAAGTTCCTGTATTTATGAACTTATACTTTCAAATATCTTCTGTAATATGTAACCTTGTGAATTTTATGAAAGTGTGTTTGGAATAAGTACTGTTCTAACACATTTTAATCTTTGCCCTATACATTATATATAGGTACATATTCATACACGTATCTAAATAGACATGTACATGGAAATCTATCAATGCAGACAACTTAACACATGAAATATTTATAGTAACAAAATATGAATATTGTATACTATTAACCTTTTTCTGACTATAAAAAGGGAAAATAATAAGATATGTATGTATACATGTGAGACAACACTATTAAAATTGAACTTTATAATTTGTACACATAGAAATATTTCTAGTGTAAGAGTATGCCTAAAATATCAGAAAAAATATAAAATATGGGCATTTGTAAATCAGATGCACTAGATCTATCATTTTAAATGTAAGACCCAATTGACAAATTAAAAAAAAAATTCCTGAGACATATTAGGCTTCTCTCTTCCTATTTTCTATCTACATTATCAAGTTTGAGAATTTTTGGAATATGTTTATCATTATTAGGAATGTACAATTCACATTTGGAAATGCGTTGTATTCTCCAATGTTGGCTATTTAAATTTTAATGCACAAAGATTCTATATCATGGCTCGTGGTAATTGTTTAACCAAGTATCACATTGGAAAGTTGATGTTTTTATTATACTTCATGTCATTATGTAGATGTTTTTTTTTTTTTTTGGAGGGGGGGTTAGAAACAACCATATTGTCATAGGAATAGAAATTTACAGTTACTTTAGGGTGGCCAACACAATTATAATTACCATAATTTTTTTGTTATATTTACTTGTTATTAGTACTTATTATATGCCAGAAATGAAAGATAAACAAGAAAACTGAAGAAATTTATAAAATATATGAAAAATTTAGGATAAATTAGTTACAAGAGTGGAGATAAAAAGAGGGAAAGGTGGTCATATACACTGTTTCAAGTGTTGTTTAATCTTTAGTAGGATATAATCTTGGTTACAGTTA
Organism: Marmota flaviventris; assembly: GCF_047511675.1. Classification (NCBI taxonomy): domain Eukaryota; kingdom Metazoa; phylum Chordata; class Mammalia; order Rodentia; family Sciuridae; genus Marmota; species Marmota flaviventris. The sequence continues at coordinate 98,166,395 of NC_092500.1, forward strand.
GGAATGAAGAATTCCTTACTCTGGTTTATTCTCATAAAGAAATCTTTTAACACTCCTGGTTTTGTGTGTGGGATTGTTTTAAATCTTTCTAATATAGTTAATTCATTTATTTATTTGTGGAAAAATTATACTGTGAATATCCTTTTGATGTATCTTTTGGAAGCATTCTAATGAGAAACATGCTATGAAATAAAAAGTGGGCTTCTGTAATAGCTAGTAAAAAGAGGATATTGTAATATTTATATAGCCGGTAACCTGAATATCTTTTATCTATTAGGACTAACACGTATGTAATATTATTTTTCACGTGAGATAACTGAGGTTCCAAGATGTTAAAAGACTAGTCCAGTAGTGTGTGAAGATGGTAGCAGAGTGTTTATAACTCCAGTAGAGGGAGTTCACCCCAAATGTAGATGAAGCATCAATAGCAAGAGATGTTCATAGTCACATATGAAATTTGGATGAAAAAAGATCTTGTAAAATAATGTGAAATTTTGTGCTCATATTAAATTCCCTGTTAACATGTACACCAAATGTAGAGTACTAGTTTTTGTATGTCTGCTAATTCGTACCCAGCTGCCTTTCTGAACTGTCAGATGTGCTTTGTGTTTTAATATCGTTCTCCTGGTGTCTGCAAATAGACTATCATATCATCTGCATATAATTACTTATAATGACTATTTTAATTCTTCTCTCCAATATTTTATATTTTTTTTCCTTTGGTGCTGTCTGCATCATGAAATGGCTCAAACTTTCAGAATATTAAATAGTTGTGGTGATAACTGACATTTCTATAAATAGAGAGTTTCCTATTGTTTTACTTAAAAGTGAAAAACTGACTTAAACTTTGAGATAAATGCCTTTTAAAATCATCTTCAGAGAGAAGCTTTCTCTTCTTATATTTTCTGATAAAACCTGTGCTAAAAGCATCAAATGTGTTTTATTTTATTAAGATCATCATTCGTTTCCCTTTCCTCTGACCAAAAAAAATGGCTTGACTTCTAGTATGTTAATTCTGTATGCAATGGAATCTCATATAAATAGTTACATTTCTAGGTATCATTAATAAATTTGCAAAGTGAAATTCAGAATATTAGAGACAAAATGAAGTTCAGAATATTAGAGACAAAATGAAATTCAGAATATTTACATAGTAATGACAGGTAATGCATAAAGCAGAACATAACTAATGTGAATCACATGATAAATCTTTTTAAAAAAATCACATGCTAGAAGACAAGTGATTCACATTTTCAAAGTGGATAGGAATGTAATTAAAATTATAAATTCTTGGCTTAATGTATGTCCTCAGGCATTATTAACATAATTTCATATTAAAAAGCACCTCCTCAGTGAAAATGCTCTACTAATGGATATACATCAGAAGGAGTGTTATGAACTGGTTTGTTAGGTCCCAAATCCACTGTTGAAGCCCTGTTTTTAGACATGGCATTTATGGGCATCATTAAGGTAAAGGGGGTTATAAAGGTGACCCAAATTCACTAAGACTGGTGACTTTCTGGGAAAAGAAGAGATATGAGGAACAGAGGGCAATGAACTTACAGAGAACAAGTCCTGTGAGAAGTTGGCCTGCCAACCAGCCAGCAAGAGAAGCTTCACCAGAACCACTGCTGGCTTCTAAATATTGGAAATCCAGCATCCAGACTGTGAAGAAATACATTTCTGTTGTTTAAGCCACTCAGTCTTTGGTATTTTGTTGTGGTATTTTGTTTAATTTGATCATTTAATAAAGATAAAATTTAAAAATTTTAATTTTAATTACAAAAATTAAAAAAAAAGGAGGGAAAAATGAGTCATGTTGTACAAATGCAATGCTAAATATACAGAGAAAACAATTGTTGGATCTTTTAATTTAAAGCAAATATTAGATTATTAAGATTCTATATGAAATGATTTGCATGCATTTGCAACCATATTCAGTTATTTCCTTCATAACTTTTTAGTTAGTAAAGTTGTTTTAAAAACAAGGATATCTACATGACATGTATTGGAAGAGGGGACTAGTGCATGGGAATTTTAATACAAGGAAAGGCCTTAGCCAAGATCGAAAAGAGATAATTATTTAATTCAGACATGATTAGAAAGAAAAGTGTTATGTATATTAACAAGTATATGCTAATTAAAAATATTAAAAATTCTAAGTAAATTGCTAAATAGATAACTATAAAAAAATAGCATGCCATCAATCTAAGACAAAGCAGACAAGGAGAGTTAGAAAAGAAAAGAAAAAGCAAGACAAACAATGATTATTAGATTAGAAATGAGTCCCATATTATCAGAAATCCCTAAATGAATTATGTTAATCATTAAAAAGAAGAAATACTCCAATTATTTTGACACATATATTTTATCATAACTATGTGCTCATCATTACATATTTTATATAATACAATTATATTTTATATAATACAATATCCTATTTTTCTACATTTATAAATTTTATGTTTCTGTTTCATTAGTACATCTTGTATGCAAGACTTATACCTAAAATATATAAATAAAAAATGGTTGAAATTATTTTCTAAACATATAGAAAAATAAATGGTCAGAGTATTGTTAGATGCTTTCCAATATCTATTTTTCAATTTTTGGTTATTGACTGAGACCCAGTATGCTGTGAATGTTCATGTCCAAAACCTAATTTCTGAACACCTTTGTTAATGAAAGATAAACTTTTATCTAATTAAAACACAAAGTTTTTACAATTTATTTAGCTTCATAATATGAAGCTGATTTGTGTACTAATACCCCAAACAAATAAAAGTTGTTGGAGCAATACTTTTATCAAATGAAATAGTTATTTTGGTGGAATGTATCAATATTTAAGGAGAGCTCTTTACATAATAAAGGGAAGAATAATTAATAAGATAATAATTAGGGTCATGGGTGCTTTAAATATATACGACCAAGAAAAGTGTATCAAAATTTTAAAAATAGAGAAAACTGAATCTATGTAAATATTTCATAAGCTGATGGGTCAAGCAGAATTAGTAATTATAAAGAGAATGCAGGGTTGGGGCTGTAGCTCAGTGGTAAAGCTCTTGCCTAGCATGTGTGAAGGACTGGTTTGAATCTCAGCATTGCATATAAATAAATAAGTAAGTAAATAAACAAATATCCATTGACAACAAAAAATAAAATAAAAAGAGAATGCAAATAATTCAACTATGATTAATCTAATAAATAAATGCAGAATTCCTTACCAACAAAGAATACACAACATGCCAAAAAATCTTTAACTTTTGCCAACATAGATCTTAATAGAACCAAAAAGAAAAAAAAACCCTCAAAATATTTCAGAGTGATGCTTACACATAATATATTTTCTTAGTACTACTTTCAATAATAAACAATATTATTATGAACAGTAACACTTATAATAATACTTTAATAAGCAATATTATTATATAAATTGGAAAGGACATTATACCCTAATTCTGTGAACTCAAAAAACAACTCATTAGTATCATTCATAAATTTACATGTGAATGATAAGGACGGCAACACCTAGACTGAAGTTTGAAAATTTCAGATAAATCTGGAAAATTCATAAGTATGAATTCATTTAGTAGAAACAATGTTGAAAAGATGAATGTGTAGAATGATGTAGAAATGTAGAAAGAAATGAGGAGGAAGTACAGTAGTATTTACTTAGCTTTATTTTGAAAAGAAAACTATGCTTAGTGCTCCACACCTATTATCGTTTTGAATGCTGAGAATATTGATTGCTCTTTGATGAATAAGGAAATTCAAGGACAAAGTATGGGGAGGTGTCTGGTGCCTCAACAGGGTGTTCTTCTTCCTGCCAAGGAAGAAGCCATCTAAGAAATTCAAGGCTAGAATAATTAGTGAGGAACAAAAGACAAAGAGTCAGAAAGAATAGTTTTAAAGAGAACTTGGAGCGCCTGATAGGTCCAGTCCACATATAAGCTGAAGCTAGACAATTAGAATATGGCTCCCTGGTTTATTTAAGGGGATAAATCAAAGGCAGGGATAAGGTTTCAGGGGTGAGTCTTGCTTCCTGATGTCTTGCAGTCAGCAGGTTGATTGGCATGTTAGCAGGTTATGCCCATCTCAGAGGGACTGAGCGGTTTCAGCAGGTTACCCCATCTCCCATGCGGTGTGGGACCTTTGGTAGAGCTGAGGGCCATGTTCACCTGCATCAGGTGAGGCACACCCTGTGGGAGTGCCACAAGAAGTTCCCAATGCCAAACCTATCCCCTCACTGGCTTTGGTGCTAATGTGGTCCACATACAGCCCATGGATGTCTCTCCATAATGAAGAGATTAAAGACTTATCCTAAGGTTGCACAAGTAGTAAATAAAAAACGAAGTGCTGGCACAAGCGATATGATTCCCCAGGTTGCATTTTTAAATACGTCACAATCTACATATACAGGCACCTTTTAGCATTTGCAGGAGATTGGTTCTAGCATGCCTCATGGCCACTGAGATAAGTGGATGCTCACTCCCTTATGAAAATTGGAATAGTATTTGCATTTAAACTTCACACATCCTCCCACACATAGCCAATTATCTCTAAATTGTTCACAATCCCTAAAACAATGTAAATGCTATGTAAATAGTTGTTATACTGACTCATTTAGGAAATAATAATAAGAAAAAAATCTGTACATAATCAGTAGTGATAAAATTGTTTTTAATGATTATTAACAATCCCCAGTTGATTGAATACACAGATCTGATACAGAAACTGATTGTAATAGCTAAAGAAGAAATCAATGACACAGAAAACTAAAATAAAATGTACATGTATTATAAACCAAAGGACTCTTTTGAAAAACCAATTAATGGACAATAAGTATATACAGTATTAGAAACCCATGCTGTTGTAGTTAATAAAAACAAAAATTAGGGGATACTTACTTGCCAAAAGTATAATATTCAGAAAAATGTAAATATTTCTTTCTTGGATTCAAAGCATGGACAGCTTTACTACACTTGTCCCCGGGGTAGATGGTGGACCATAGAACCCAACTGTCAGCAGCTTTTCCTAGTAGCCCCTCAAATGTTTTCACAGACAGTAACACAGGCAAGACATCTATCTGTGAGCAGCTTTTCCAGCACCCACAAGGTGGAATGCTGGAAAGGTCTAGAAAGTACATTTCCAACCATTTATGGTGGCTCTGCTGGGTGAACCATGGCTGCGTTGTCCTAAATGGCGTCTTGCTCTTAACCTTGGGATGGTGTGTGCATGCACATGCGTGCACACACGCACACACGCACAAGCACACACAGAGGAACACTGTAGGCTCCTTGTTGGTTGCCACATGTTAGCCCTAGGGGTACTTGTTCCTTCTGTCAGAAGTTTTTATATTCTGTGGAGTCATCTTCTTTCGTGTCAATCTCTTGTTATTCTCCATTATGCTGTTGTAGTTAATAATTCTTTATGTTAAACTTTCCTGCTCAAATTTGAATGTGGTCTGGCTTTTATTTGCACCTGATCCCTAACAGATTTTGAAACTTTATATAAGCAAAATTTCAATTGAGCCATAAGTGGAAGGAAGTCATAACACAATAAATGAATCATACTACATCTTTGCAGAAATATTATGCTTAATAGTGAAATGTATAATCTTTTACTGATTCCAGAATTAAGAGTTGTTTTATGCTACAATTATTAGACAGTAAAATGAGAAAATATAAAAAAACCCTCATGACAATTTGAATGCAAATGACAAAGCAGATTTATTTCCCAAACAAATACATTGTGTTTTTCTATGAATAATCCAACATAATCCACAAAGAAATAATCAGTAACTTTATTGAACATAATAAGTAAGTTTAGGAAAATGACCAAACATAATATTAAGGTGTAACCATGCACCAGTACTACATAAGTAGAATATGATATTTGAAACTGGACTTTTTCATGATAACAAAAAAAAAAAAAAAAAAAAAAGAAAGAAAGAAAAAGAAAGGTGCCTAGAAATAAGTACCATCCACCACATTTTATTGAGACATCTATTAATTTGAACTAAAAAAAACTAAAATAACTGAATAAAAGTAGATAGATAGCATGTACTTGGGAGGATAGAATCAGTTTCCCCAGGTATCTATTGTGTCCCAATGTTTGTATGCAAGATAATTCCAAGGAAAATCAAAGTGGGTATCAGGAATGTCTATAATATACCTTAATATTTTAGTTATGGAACATTGAAATATTAAATAGTGTCAGGAGTAAGCACTTGTATAAAAGGCCTAAGTATGAGAGGCATGCTTGATAAAGATTATGGGCTAAGAAGCTTGACAGTGAGGGAAGAGGATTTAAATCTCTGAGACCTATTTTGAAAATTACAGGATAATGATCCATGTGTTTTATTTTCTTAGAACTTGTTTAGAAACCAAATGAAAGGTGTGGGTGGTGGTGGTCAATGTGTGTGGCTGTGTTTACGCCTTGTGAACACTAATGCTATGTGTCAGTACTAGTTCTTAGTACCTAGTTGGAGGGAGGAGTAGCTTTCATTGGGACTCTTAGTAAAAGCTAGGGAAATTTTAAACTTTCCTATGTAGATCCAATGTTTTAAAATAAACTCTTAGTGATAATGAACTATTCAAATTATCTCACATGGCTTAAGTTTATTTATCAATTTAGGCATTTCTGGCATATTCAATGTGTTAGGTTTTAAAATTAAAATTCAAAATTTTACTAGCTGACATTCAAATTGGATGAACCCAAATTATGTAAAGATAGACAAGGGAAGAAGCTGTAAAATCATGAAAGAGAATAAGTCTTCATTTGCAAGTTAGCAAATGAGAACTCAGCTTTTCCTCAATGCCTGCTATGAAAGATTCCAGCCTGTGCCAAGGACATAAATTAAATAGATAGGAGTTATTTTGAACTGTTATGGGTCTAACAACATTTTCCATGAAAACACCACTGACTCATCCTTTAGCATCCCATCCTGCTTCAGAACAATGAGTGCATTAGATATGACTTTCAGCCACCACACTTAATACATTTTCTATTGAGCATCATTTCCATCCAATTAATGGAAGAAGTTGTTGGAACTTTTGTCTATGTTTTCATAGTACAATTAACTTCAGTTACTGGGTTGAATGACAAAATTTTTCTCAAGGAGCTGAGCTAATTCTTTCTGCTCTTGCCATATTGATATGCTCAACCATAAAGAAGATTGAAATTATGTCATTTACTAGTAAATGTATAAAAATGGAGAACATAATGTTAAGTGACATAAGCCAGACTCAGAAAATCAAGGGTCAAATATTTTCTATAATGTGTAGAGGCTAGAGTGAAATACAGGAAGAAAAGGGGTAGGAATCCCATGAAAATAGAAGGGAGATCAGTGGAGTAGAGGACAGGGATTGAGGGGAGAGAGAACGTATGGGTAAAGGGAGTTACTATGGAATGAAATTGACCAAATTATGCTATGTATACATGTCAGTATACCACAGTAAATTCTGCCTTTATGTCTATCTATAAAGGGCCAATAAAAAAGTAAATAAATAGAAGGAACCAGTGTAGTAGAAGAAATGGAATAGGGGGAGGGAGGAAAGGGGGGAAAGAGGAAGTACAAGAGACTGAAAAGGAAAAAATTATATTCCATGCATTTTTGATTATGTCAAAATTATACATACTATTAAATATAACTATAATGCATTAATAAAAACATTAAAAATAAATCAAATCAAATCAAATAAACCTATGATATCAAAAAGCAAAACTTGTGATCAACCTAGGTATATAAGATGGACAAGTAAGAATTATTGTTGTGGTTGTCTGTGTGGTAATCAGCCATTTTGGCAACTGGCTTACTAATAGCCTCAGCATATTTCATATTTTATTTAGTTGATATGGTCAGTTTCTTCAACATAATTTTTCTTAACCTAAAAAGAAGAAATAAGAGTGTCATTCCAGAGATTATTTTGAGAATGTTGGCTTAAAAAAATCTTACATTTGTAAACATTGAAGAGACCATGTAGATGAATTACCATAAAAGAAATAGGACTTTGAAGATGAAATGAGGAACAATGCAACCCTTTCAAATATGACCATATTCACACTAGAAACTTCACACTCCTTATTACTTAACTGATTTTTTTTTTTTTTGCTATTAATCTAAACATTGCAAACATCTCAGGAAGATGTAGTTCCAAGCCATATGATACCAAGATCCCAGCACCTAGGTCCACATGGAGGCCTTGCAAACTGTGGTGTTCTTCCTCTTGGCATTTTCCATATGACTTTCTGTAAACATATCAGTTTGGAATTCCAACACTGTGGAATAAATCCATTCTCTTGCTCATCTAGGTTACTAGCATCATCTATCCTTCAAACTTTTCTTTCTTTCTTTTTTTTTCCTTCAAACTTTTCATTCGTTGTTAGTTGTAGAAACAAGAAGCTTTTGAAAAGGGCTTTCTCTTGGTTCTGTGGCAGGCAAGGGGCTTGTTGAAAGCACAGAAACTTTCAAATCCACAGATCAACAATAAGTACATGTTGTGAAATCTAGCAAAAACCAAATTGATGGAGTCTGTAACATTATGTTTGCTACCCTCTTTTCCAGCATGTGGGTCTGTTATGGTTTGGATCTGGAATGTATTCCAAAGTCTCATACATTTAAAGCTTGGTCCCCAGTACAAAAATATTCAGAAATGGGGATTTGGGGAGTGATTAGATCTTGAGGGGTTAATTAATGCACTGAGAGCTAAATGGACTACTGGGAGGTGGGACCCAGTTGAACAAAGTAGGTCACTAGGGACTTGCTTTGGAAGAGGTTGTCTTCTCCCCAGCCTCGTCCTCTCCCTCTTTTTTTGCCTCCCAGCTGCCCTGATCTAACAGCTTACTTCTGCCAATCCCCTGCACTCTGGTGTGTCTGCCTTGGAGCCAGCTGACTGAAATTTGTGAAACCATGAGACAACAATAACCTTTCTTCCTTTGAGTTGTTTCTGTCAGATATTTTGATCATAGTGATGACAAACTAACACAAATAGTTGGTGGTAGGAGTGGGGTCATTTCATGTGGTTCAAAATCCTTTGGTATTGGTTTGTGGGAGAAGTTTGGAAATATTTGGTGATGGAGGTAGGAAAGCCCTAGCATGCTATAAGCAGAGGTTAATGGGCAATTCTGGTGTGAGCTCAGAAGACTTGAATGTTGACAGGTCTGCAGACCAAAAGGCTGTGCATCTGAGGTTTCAGGTGGGAATGAGGACTGTACTGGGAATTGGATTAGAGGTAAAATGTTACCTTCTGGCTAAGAACTTGTCGACATTTTGTCCGTGCCCTTAGATTTGGGGTAACACTGATTAATCTGGTGGAGAAAATTTCAAGGTCATGACATTGAGGCATTGGCGTGGTGATACTGGTTGATTGTGTGGGCTCTCTCTCATCCAGTGAGGAGGTCCACGGAACAGGGTAGAGGACAGTGTGGCTGCGGAGTCACTAATCAAGACCTCCGGAGACCAAGCAGGAAGCAGGTCTGATTTTATTGTGCAGTTACCATGTATATATACTGAGGCAGTAGCTAAGTAGATTACAGGCAGCCACCAATGCAGTTTCCGCTAACTGTCCTTGCAGCGACCAATTGAGGAGTGGGCCATGGAGCAAACACAGGGACTGCAACACATGGCTTCACGCCCAGGGCTGTGCCTACGGGGTAAGCAACCTGCTGCTCACGCACCTAGCACGAGGGAAGTGGCCTGCCACTCAGATGCCCTTAACGTGTGCCATGTATGCAGTACTCCATGCACTTGTTCCCCCAGTTCATTTAACCAGATTTACTGTAAGAACTGGAAGTAAAGACAGGGCAGAAAGATTTGAAAATCTTTGGTTAGAAAAGCATATGCAAAATCGGGGCCAAGGAAGATATGGTTGCTGCAGAGATGAACTCTATTAAAGAGAAGCCAAATACTTTGCATGGAAACAATACAAAAGTTGTCTTGAGGGCATTTTAGACATCACCAAGACCCTGCCCACCACAGGTTCAATGAGTAAAAATGAAAAACTCCTTTGAAAGACAATCCTTTGCGAAGGAAGGCCTAAGGAGCACTAGTCCTACAGGGCTGTCCAGGATGTTGTTTCTCAGGATTCATTTGACCATGTTCAGCCAACAAGGCAATCAGAGCCACTGCAGCCATGGTCAAACGGGGACTGAAGACTGCAGTCTCAGCAGAACTTGGCACCCTTCACACAGTGCTGGTTTTGCAGGAATAAAGAATACAACAGTTATGGGGATATGGAAAATTCCACCAGAAGGCCTTGGGGAAAAGGCAATGTATGGCAGGGTCTGTGTTCCTGCAGGCAGCACACTGTGGAGAGGACAATGTGTAAAGTTTTGATGATGAAGCTGAAGCTACAATGGAGATGCCAAGAAGTTAGAGATACTAGGAATATGTAATGTCTGCCAAGGAAAGCTACAAGCAGTAAGCAGAACTAGTTCAGGACAGAGGCCATGTGGGCTGAAACCAACAAGATCATAGGGACAAAACTGACCACTCTTTGGGATACACATCTTGCTACCATGTGCCCCAGATGCTAGATGTGGAGCCACAGAATTTAATGTTTTTCCTGCTGTGTTTTCATGCCATCTCTTCTTTCTAGACGTCTACTCCTGTTTTTTGGAATGGGAATGTTTGCTCTGTACCACTACATGTTGTAAGTATATGACTTTATTTTTTTATTTTTATAGGGACTCAAGCTAAGAGTCTCCTTTGAGTCTCTTGGAAACATTGGGCTTAAACTTTTGAACAATACTGGAAATGATAAGACTCTGGGAACACTTGGAGATGGACTGAAAGCATTTTGTTTTGTGAGATGTGTATGAGCCTTTGGGTAAAAGGATAGAGTATTATGGTTTGGAACTAGAAAGTTCCCAATGTCTCATGTATTGAAGCTTGGTCCCCAATTAAATAATGTTCAGAGGCAGGGATTTGGGGAAGTGATTAGATCATGAAAGCTCTGACCTCATCAGTGGATTAATCTGTTGATAATGAAATGGACTACTGGGAGGTGGGACCTTGTGGGAAGAGATCTGTCACTGGGGATGTGCCCTGGAAGAGTTCATCTCCTTGGCTGTTCCTCTTTCTCTGTTTCCCTGCTGCCATGAAATGAGCATCTTTTCTTCAGCACATCCTTCCACATGATGTTTCTGACTTGGAGCTAGCTGACCATGAACTGAAACTTCTGAAACTATTGACCAAAATATAGCTTTCCTCCTTTAAGTTGTTAATGTCAAGTATTTTGATCATAGCAATAAAAAATTGAACAATACAATGTTTTTGAGTAATTTATAAAAACATATGCCCAAAATTTTATCTAAGATTATTAAATAAAAGGATACATGAATGTGTATGTTTTCTGTGTCTATGGCATACAGGAAAGATTCACAATAACATACCTTTAAAATTTTTTAGAAGGTAGCATAGTTATGCAAAAAATGATAGGAGAATTTTTTAGAATCATGAGATTATGTCTGTTTCACATACATGCATTGGGTTATCCTCCACTGGAAGAATTTATGATTTATTTTCTGCATTATGTAATGTCATCACTTGTAGGGCAATCACAGGCATTTTTTCTTGCAACATGAACCACACTTACGTATTAGAGTGAGTTTAGATTCCTCTGTTTGAATCTCCTACTTCATTGGATGCAAAAACTATCACATTTAAAGCATATTTTAGCTTTTTTGAGATAGATTTATTTAATCATAAATTCTTATTAAAAATATAAAAGATTATTAATTTATGCTTAGTAGATAGTAAAATCACTGTAAAAATATGAACATAATAAATGAAGAGTGGAATATATTCTGAGTCAATTTTTGTTATGTATACCAAGTACAGTACTGAAGAATATTAGTTTTAATACAAACACAAGAAACGCTCAGAAAAAGATTATTTCCATAATGGGAATTAAGAAGAAAAGACCTTGATCATGACCTGGTTTCAAAGCAGTCACACATTTTCATTTGCCATTAGAAAGGCATTTCTTTCAGTTCCTCAGTAAAGGAAGACCTTCTTGAGACCGAGATCTGATTTTAAATGTCAGTTTTTGTTTAAGGTACTTTTCGGCCACTATGAATTATTTTTTATTGGTGTTATATAATTACATGTAATAGAATATATTATACCACCATCTTTCATTCTTAAAATGCCTTTCAATTTATTATGAGAATATTATAATCTTTAATATCATAAAAGTACTCATTTAAATAATGACATAAAGTTATTGTAGTAACTCAGTGAATTTTTCTGAAAATATTAAAATATCACCTATGAAATCCACATAATAATTATAGGGGTTTACTTTAAGATCTAGTTTCTTATAATCTTGTGTAAAATGCAGAAACAAGAATATGTTGACAATTTTATTAATAGCAAGTTCTATTATTAGAAAATGTATAACCTTATTCAACAACTGAGTTCTATGTGACTATGCTAATTTTAAGGGTAATAAAAATTTAACAAAGTGGTTAAACCTTCAGATAGATCATGTCCACATCTGTTTATCTGTTTGCCATGACCTGCATAGCTGAACCCTAGAAACTGGCTAGGGGTGATGGGGGATTAGGAAAGTCACACAAACATTTACAAAGAGAAATCTGGGATCAGTTGGGACACTGACCTCTGATGGAGGAGCAGTGACCCAGAGATAGCACAACATGTTTATTATGTAAGTTTTATCATTGAAAAGTTATTTGTGGGAAAATTTCTTCAAATCAGTCAGGCTTGAAGTTTACAGAGCTTGCAAGTTATTGTTGTTATCTTCTTATGCTCAAGATTCTATCAAGATTATGATCAAGATTCTATTGGTGTCTGGGCTCAAGGTCAAGACTATTATTGTATTGTATCTTTACATAGAATTTCCTCAGGTAGGACATTACCATAGCTCCTGGGAAATCTCATTATGCACCTTTGCACAGAAAATTCCCAGGCTAAAGCACAGCCACAGCTCCAAGGCAGTCAAAGACCATGGTTCATCAAGTCACCATTCTCCATAATCTATTTATTTCTTTATCATTCATCTCCTTGGTGCAATGCAGGTACCATGGGAGCAGAGATGAGATCTATGTTATTTGCTGTTGACTTCTAGGACCTACGAGTCAGCACATAGAATAATTCATCAAAAATGGCATTCAGCTGAAGAAATTAATGAATGAGTGAGTTTTATCAGGATTGAAGAACAATGAAAACAAAACCCATCACAAAATCAGGGGTTGCTTGGTTTTTTGATCCTGGCTTTATGTTTTGGTTACAGGATTACCCAAATAGCTTATCTGAGATATGCTGATAGTAAAAACATAACTATTGTACAATTCCCTATTGTATAATAGGGAAAATATTGCAGAATTTGCCCTTGATGAAGCTATGTTAGGTTTGTGAAGATAAGCTTGAAAATCAAGTTAAATGGTACTTATCACAAAATGGAAGTTTTAAAAAACACATAGAAGTTCACTATAAGTATATATGTATACTTTTATTGTGAAGGATATACTATCATGATGATGTTTTCTAGTAAGCTATTTTTCCACAAAAACAGCACTTCAGTTTTAAAGCATATTTAGCATCCTGGTTCTGTCCTAAAATAATAATTTAATATACAATATCCTTTCTAAACAAGTGTTTTTTTTTTTTAATAAATACTACCATGTTGTAAACTCACCAAGGGAACAAACAAAAATTAAACAACTCAATGAACAGCCTAGCTTGGGGATTCCAAAACCTTAGTGAATGGAATTAAGGCAGTGTCATTTATTTGAGAAGGAAGGCCAGTGCAGCAAAGTGGAGGACACATGGAAACTGAGCCACAAGAAGGAGGGAAGCCATGTGATTTGGTGTGTGACTCTGCTGGTGGCTTCTTCACCAGGAGCTGAGAGGCAGCATGATGGTCAACACATGTGAGCACTTGGCCCCCAGGACTTTTCCAGGAGAGTTCAAGGGGAACCAGATTTATCCTTATCAAAAGAAAAGAGAGAGGAACAGATTTTTCTCAGCTCTCTTCTGTTTTCCATTGGCCAGAGTTTACCTTACCAGTATCATCATCTCTGTTTTTCTGCCCTAAATCATCCAGCCCCCTGAGGACCATTTGTAAATCAAGATCTGATGCTGAGAGTATGGAGATCACTTTCAAGTGCATAAGGGGAGAATAATCTGGATCACACAAGATGCCAACCAAGATATTAAGTATAATTAGGGAATCTGAGAAACCACATAATTTTGTCTTCAAAACAGTTCACCCCTTGTGCCACTCAGTGAGATCGTGCCCTGCAATAGTGTGACTTGTATAGTCACAAGGGGGACATACTGAGGGGGCCCTATGCTTGTTTTAATGCTCTGCTCTTGCATTTTTGTTCTCAGATGCAGGGTACTCCTGTGCTGAAGAGGGGATGGCCTTGCAGCAATTCAGTAGGAGTGTATCTCCTCTTTCCCTGTGAGTGCTTTAGAGGCACACAGTGGCCTTGATCACCACAAATCCCTCCATCAGGTTTGATCTGCTAAATCATCATACTCAATGGGTAGAGCATCTTGGACTGCAGTCTGCACCGCTGGTAGAGTCCTCTCTTGCTCTGGGTCCACTTGAAACCATCAGCCTTTAGGGAAATTCTATAAATGGCCCAGTGCAATGTCCACAAAGGTGGCATATGTTGCTTCTTTTCTTAGTAATAGGAAATAAGGATAGGGCAACAATACGTTTATTTTAGAAAGGATGTTACAACAGGTGGACTGGACCATTGAAAGTCTCAAGATGTCACTGATGTTGGGGTCTCTGAGTCTTCTCAGTTTTATTTATTTTCTTACAAGAATTTTCTTGTCTTAAAGTACTACGGTATTTTCAGTACTTGAGAACCTAAGTAGAAATGTATTTGTGTGTGTGTGTAAAATTATGGTTAACTCCTTTCAATGACTTGCATTTGGTACAGTCAGCATGCAAAACTTGTCACAAATAAAAAATTAAAAGAGACACTTTAACCTTGTTTAAATATACCCCATAAAAATAATAAATATACCCCATACAACATTGATGGGAATGAATGCAGTTGCTGTTTATCTCTCAGGGATGACTTGTCATTTTGCTGTATGGATGAGAAGTTTGAGAATTATCCTTGTTTCTAGTGTCACCTTGATTGAAAAAGATTGTCTTTATCTTTCTAAAAGCTATTTTTCAGGTGGAAAGTGAAACTGTTCCCCATCCAGAACAGTGGGGCCATAGAGAGAACTGCTCAGGGATGAGTGTGGCCCTTGCTGGGACCCAAGTTTTGTCTCTTTTCTGAAAGCCCACAAAGCTCCACTACCAGAACCCCCTTAGGGGCCTGCTTCCTTTTCTCTTTGTCTGTTTTGCAGAGCTCTTCTTTTCTATGTGGAAAGAGATGAATCAGGAGATCTTCCTGCCTCTACACTGATGGTATGTTTGCACTTCTGTTCTTAGGAGTTTTTCCTTAAAAATCTCTCATGCTGGGCTAATGTACGTTCTGTCAGCATGTCTCTTTCTTAAATGTTGGGCATTCATGAATATTTCCATCATATTGGTTTCATTTCTTTGCTCAGTATTGTTTCAGGGGCTTTTGTGTGGGTTCAGCCCTACACACTGGAATATCCTGTCTTCCTCTGCCATCTTTAAGGTTTATGATACATTTTTCTGCTGATTTTGGAAGTCATTGATGGTCCTTTGTTTACTCTTTAATTTTATTGAACAATTTTCTCATGCTGCCTATTCCCCACCTCTTTCAGGCAGCATATCATCCTCCATCTATCTTGTTGCCTTGGTGATGATCATGGATGTGAGTGGAGGTTGGATAAAATCTGAAGCCCTGTGGTGTAGTTGAAGAAGTGATCCCTACTAGGCAAGGGGCAGGCAGTGAATGAGGAGGTTCTCCATGTGTGGATGAACTCATTTGCTTCAGTGGCTGCTTCACAGCTCAACAGGAGGATTCTCACTTCTTTTCAGATAGCATAGTACTAATACTGCATCAATGATACTTGAAAGTATTTTGAAGCCATATCTTTATGACTATCACAGTACTAAGCAAGAGAAAGATTCTTATGAAATGATGAATAAGTAAAAACCTGAATTTTGGGATTAGAAAAAATGAGTTGGTATCTGGATTCAAATAAATGTTTGTTTCTGAGTTTGTGTGTGCACGTATGACCTTGTAAAAGGTAAAATGATATGTACATTCTTCTGTGCCAAGCATTTGAGATATATATATATATATATATATATATATATATATATATATATCATATACATATATATGTATATATGTATATGATATATACATATATATCATATATATATATATATCATATACATATATATGTATATATGTATATGATATATACATATATATCATATATATATATATATATATATATATATATATTATTATAGGATAACTATCATGCTTTGAACATCATTGGAAAAATGTCTACATAGGACCTAATTTTGAAGTGTTTAAAACCTCAGTGATTAGGAAGTCCTGCATACCAGTTTAGAATCTAATTATATGCTATATGTGTTAGTATTTTGTAAGGTTACTTGCCCATGACTTAAGTAGTCTGACTAAAATATGTAGTTAAGGGAAAAATAGCAAATCAATGCAAATAAATGAATCTTTATTTGCATTTGAGTACCTGAGATTTCAGCATTTCCTTCAGCATCAACTACAAAAAGCAACTGTGTGTAAGAGCACAATATCAGGATGATGCTTAGCTGTGCTGTCTGGGAAATCACAAGATTTTCATGAAGAAAGCTGTGAACCAACTCATGAGCAAATCTTGATGTTTGCTGGTTTGACCTTGAAGATGGGAGTTTTATCATGAATTAATTATACATAGCCTTTTAGATGGATGCATTAGCAAATCTTCAGTGATTTTAGTCATTGGAGTTTTTCTAACAGACAATGGTTGGTGTTGAACAGAGCATGTTTTCAATTATCTTAAGTGTGGAATTCATAATGGGAAATTTCGGAAATGGATTCATAGCACTGGTGAACTGCGTGGACTGGGTCAAAAGAAGAAAGATCTCTTCAGTTGATCAAATCCTCACTGCTTTGGCACTCTCCAGAATTGGTATGGTTTGGATTTTTTTCCTAGATTGGTGGGTACCTGTGCTGTATTCAAATTTATGGGCAACTGTAATGATTATCAGAATCATTTATTCTACCTATACAGTAATCAATCATTTCAGCATCTGGTTTGCTACAAGCCTCAGCATCTTTTACTTTCTCAAGATAGCCACATTTTCTAACTCTGTTTTTCTGTACTTAAGGTGGAGAATTAAAATAGTTATTTCAGTGACACTGATGGTGTCTCTAGTTGTCTTGCTTTTAAACATTATGGTTATAAATCTATACATTGATATCTGTGTTGATGAATACAGAGGAAACCTGACTGACAGCTCCGGTCTGAGTAGAGATGTACATTTTTTCATACTTTTATCATTCACCATTACTGTGTTCACATTCATACCCTTCACCGTGTCCCTGATCACTTTTCTCCTGCTAATCTTCTCTCTGTGGAAACATCTGAAGAGGATGCAGCACAGTGCTAAAGGGTCCAAAGACACCAGCACCACGGCCCACGTGAAAGCCTTGCAAACTGTGATCGCCTTCCTGCTACTATATGCCATTTTCTTTCTGTCCTTTCTTGTTCAGTTTTTGACCTCTGGGTTCCTGAACAGTAATCTGATTGTGTTTTTGACTAAGGCTGGTGGGGCAGCTTTCCCTACAGGCCACTCATTTGTCCTGATTCTAAGGAATGGGAAGCTGAGACAGGCCTCTCAGTCAGTGCTGTGGTGGCTGAGATGCAAGTCCCAAGATTCTGAGCCATCAGGTCCATAGACCATTTTGGGATCATTTTGCATATTCTAGAAAGAAGTAATTTAACACAAAATTCTTGTAAGTTTATACTTTCCAAATATTCTTATATGAAATATAGCTTTATGAATTTTATAAAATTATGTTTGAAATATATTATAACCACATATATTGCAACTTTAGCAGTACATATGCAAATTTGTATATTAGCATGTTTATACATGCAAGGATATCAATGCAACTCATTAAAGATAATAAGCTTTATAGTAATAAATAATATGAATTTTCTGTCAGTCATTAACTTTTTAGATTTTAAAATGAGGAATGTAAAATATAGAATATTTATGTATGTATCTTTGTATATGAAACATGATCACTAAAAATAAAACTATAATTATATTCATAAATTAATTCTTTAATTTAGAATAAGTGCCTAAAATAGCAGTTAAGAAATGAAAAATGAAATATAACTATTAGACATCTATACACTAAATCCATTATTTCAAATACAAGACCTAATTTACAAATGTTTTTAAAAATTTCCTCATAATCATGAGGCTGACTTGTTCTGAGTATCCTCTTTTATCAGTTTCAGATTCTTGGAAGGTATTAATCATTATTAGAAATATACAATTTACATTGGAAATCCATGGGAGACTACAATGCATTTTGCAATATATTAAATAATGTTCAATGGTTTTCAAATATGTCTCACAAAACATTTCAATTTTAATGCATAGGACAACTGAATCTTGATTGATAATAGTCTTTTAATGAGTATTACTCTGAAAAATTAGTGCTTATGTTAACTTTATTTCATCATGTACTTGTATTTAACAAACAGGAAAAAGATCAGTTTGTCATAGAAACAGAAAATTAGAAAAACTTACAACCATATCATTACCAAGAATTTTTGTTATTTATATGATATTAATATTGATTAGGTAGCAAATCAAAAGGTGAGCTAATAAAACAGGTAAAAGTTTTATAACAAATTAGGCTGACAGGTAGTTAAAGGACAGGGAAACAATGTTATGTGACCTGTGATCAATGTTGTCAAATCTTTAGTGACAGAATTCTGTATATTTTTTAAGTTGATAAATTCTTTATTCATGATTGGTTTTCCCAAACACATTCCTTCAAATTGTAGGGATTGTATTTGGAAAGGATTTTCTCATTTTCCTATTGTCATTCATTCATATATTAATTGAAAAAAAATCTATGCTGAACAACTATGTGTCTTTTGGAGACATTTTAATGGGAAACATATACTATAAAATACAAAGCGGGCATCTGCAAAAATAGCCACTAAAAAGGGGACATCGCAACTTTTATGTGGCCAATTATCAGTATAATTCATAAATTTGAGGTACTATATTTCCTGAGAAGAAACTGAGGTTCTGAGATATTCATACTCATCTAGTACTGTGTGAATGTATAGCAGAGAGGTAGGATAATAACCCCCTGCAGAACTGCATCCCTGCCCCAAGTTGTTATGAAGCATCCACAGGAGGCTGCTCCCCCATGTCACAAATGTGGTGGAAAAACATGTAAAAGAGTATGCAATTTTGGTGCCTATGTGAAATGTTCTTAATTTTTTCTATGATATTTGCTCCTGGTTAATATGTCCACAAAAGGTAGCATATTGTTTTTCCTTGTTTATTTGTTGAATTGGAAGACAGCTATTCCACTAAGGTGTCACAAGTGCTTTGGTTTAATCTGAATATTATCCTTTGCAGTTACAAGTGTATTATTTGCATGTAATTATTTATAATTATTTACTTCTTCCTTGTAATAATAATATATATATATATTTGCTACATAATGAAAATTCTTGAATATTCAAAATGAATGTTTGTGGTGACAACTGGAATCTCTGCTTGTGAATTTAGAATTTGCTAGTGTCGCACCAGTAAATGTTAGTATTGACTTTACCTTTGATAAAATATTTTTTAAAATCCTCCTACAGAGATCTTTCTCTTCCTTATTGCCTGTGATACTTAAATAAAGCCTGTGTTAAAAGTATCAAATGTTGTACAGTTGTGTGAGTTTTAATAAATTCATGTATATGCCACTAGAAATGGGACGTATGACAGTTGCAATACCCCCAACAATCTCGTATACTTCCCTTTTGTGGTCAAATCCTCCCTGAACCCCAATTCCTACAAATACTCATCTGTTTTCTCTCCCTATAGTCTTGCTTTTCTCAGAAGGTGACATAAATAGATCATAAAGGATGTATCCGAGGTTGCCTTCTTTCACTCAGCATAGGTGTTTGAGATTCATCCATATGGATGTCTAGTACATGAGTGGTAATTCATGTATGTATATACAACAGTTTATTTGCATTCACCCCTGGAAGTATATTTGGTTTGTTTCTAATATAAATGAATAAAGTTGCTATAAACAAAGGGCCAAGTGTTATTTATTTATTTTTAATTTTTTTTGTAATTGTAGATGGACAGAATGCCTTCATTTTATCTGTTCATTTTTATGTGGTGCTAAGAATTGAACCCAGTGCATCACACATACTAGGAAAGTGCTCTGCCACTGAGTCACAACCCTAGCCTCAAGTGTTATTTATTAAGGTGATAATAAATTTCCTTTTCCTCGAATCAACTAAAATACATGTTAATAGTGGTACATGTATCTTTTCCAGTATATGTTCCATAATTATTGAAATATCATATGTGATGTTTTCATACCTGTATATATTATTGTATAATGGCATCATCAGAGGCAAATAAAAATTCAGAAAGTATCTACAAAGTATAGGTCAGTAATCTCAAAAGAGGAAAAACCAAATTTAATCAGGAGCAAAGTCTGAAAAAAAACGATATACCAGAAGCTGACTGATATGTATTTTCAAAGTCCTATGAAACATGATGGTAATCCTAAATATTTAGCTAAAAATATGTCCTAGGTATTAAATTATTTACTATCCTTTCCAAATAAAAATGAGTAGTGCTATTTCCAACATACACTTCTTCACTGAAAATCTTGCTTATGCGTTTGCTTCAAAAAAACCATTATGGACTATATCAATTGCTCCCCGCAAACTCTGTCAATCCATGTATTGAATCTTTAGCCCATTTTCTGACTGAGTTAGATGAAAGGCCTTAGGAATTAAATAAGAAATTAACATCAGATAAATTCATGAGGGGTCCTCAAGCCAGCGAGACTGGTGTCCTTATAAGAGGAGGAGAGATACCAGGAATTTTTATGCATGGAGAAGGCCATGTAAGGACAGGTCCTGTGAGAAGTAACCTGCGTACACATCAGCAAAATTGGCTGCAGCCTTATTTGAGGCCAACTCTGCTGGTCACTTGATCTACAACTTCCAAACTCCACAACTGTAAGGAAATAAATTTCTATGTTTAAGCTACTGAACATGTGGTATTTTGTGAGTGGCCAGGCACACTAATACAAAGACAGAAGTTTAAGAGTGATGTTAAGCAAATGAAAAATTAAATTTATGGAGAAAAAAGAATTGTGCCTAAGATGTAACAAAATGATATTTCTCAGTTTAAAACATATGATTGTTAAAAGATTCCATATGTTGTAGGATAAACTGCAATTCAAAATTCCTTCATTTTATTTCACCTAAATTTTGCTTAAATAAAGTTGATTAATAAACAAAAATATCTGCATAACATGTTGGAACAAGTGACATGTAAAAAATCATTTAAAGCTTGGATTGAAATGAGACACTGATATAATTCAGACCTTATTAGAAAGAGAAGTATTATATATACTAACAGTTATGTTATAGAACAATAAAATAATAAATTGTTAAATAGATAGCTGAGAAGTTACAATTCTCATTAGCCCAATACAAAGCAGATGGTGAAAGTTAGAAAATAACAAAATATGATTGACAACAACCATGAAGAAGTCATTCAAAATGAGTCCCAAATTATCAGAAATCACTAAGTGATTTACATTAGATTCTAGAATATGATTCCTCATCAACAGCATGCTATTGTGATTCTTTTGGTTGATCTGTCCACTCTGATAAATTTTCCCTCTTTAATTACAATAAGACTAATTATCAATCATGCTACACAGCAGCTGTGGCCATTCAATGCACCAGGTGGCCACCTTTTCCCCTGCATTCTTCCTAAAATACATTCAGTCTCTAGGAACACATTCCTCTCCTCCAATACAAACCCCAGGTCCTAATGGTCTTGCCTGCTCTTCATTCAGTCGGTATAATATTCCTGACCTACATACCATGGTAGTCCACTGTGAGGACCAGAGTGTGTGAAACACAGTAGGCAGGATGACTTACATTGTAATTTTACATCATGCTCAGTCTCTTCCATATGCTCTTTGGCATAGACATTAAATATTAAGACAGTGTTTTCCTTGTTCAGAAACATGGACTGTGCTGATTCTCATTTCATGAAGTAATGCCTTTTCTCTTATGGTTTCCTTTCTGGACACCACTATGAAAGGCTTGTAAGGAAGATATAAAACTAAAAAAATAGTGAGGTAGACTTTGCAAGAAATCTCAAAAAAGTTTTATAAGTTGAAGATAGTTGGAAATTTTCAAATGTGTTAGTACCTTTGATATGTCATGAGTTTTAACATATTTGACCATAGCTTGAATGTAGTATGTAAGACTAAAAGTTAATCTTGGAGAAGTAAAGACTTATTTGTTCTTCATATAAATGCTATAGAGAATAGCATGAGAATTGGTTAAATAATTTTACAAATAGGATTTGCAGTTATTAAATTTCTGAAATATTTCTCTCCAGGGTATCTTGATTGCTGTGTAGTGAGGTCTGAGTTCACACTAAAATAATTGCAATTCTTGGCATATTTGTAAGATATTTTTTTTTATGGCATGAATCTAGTGGCAAAACCTAATGTCAGAATTTTACCTTAAAGCCTGATCACATACAATATATTGCTAAGATTCTTCTCCTTTATGGACTAACTCAAGGTTACTAAGCCTTAAATGAAACCTAAAGGCTCTGCACATTCATTTAAACATAGAAGGTATTTTTTTCAGTATGAATTTTCTGATGATGTTAAACATATATCTCACATTAGAAAACATATTTTTTATTTTCTACAAATGTCAAAATTACCTTTAAATGTATCATTGCTCAAAATCTAGGGGAAGGAAGGAGATTCAATAATGTTTTTACTTTAATTTCTACTAAATTAGAATGATGATAATCTAGAACTAAATTTATCTAGAATAAATTTAGTTTATTAAATAGCAGAATAGGTATTGGTACAAATATAGCCATGGGATTATCATTATAGATAAAATGCTCTAAGTAGAAACATAGATAAAATTATAGTTGATTAACACTTGTTTGACTTCTTCCATTTGGTATTTAAAACTTGTTGCAAGTGAAAAAATTAAAATGAAATGTACTAACTCCCAAATATACACACATACAATATTGACTCTGAGATGAAGACACTGCTCTACTCTGAGGGACTGACTCGTTATTTTGTTTTGTGGCTGAGATGTGTGGGAAATATCTTTGATGTCATTCTCACCCTGTCTAGGAAAGCCTGTCTTCCCTAGGAGCTGTTATTTAGGTGGAAACCTAAATCTTTCCCATCCAGGGTGAAAGGTACAGAGTTGGGGCTTCATGGAGAGCTGCTCAGGGTGAGTGTAGCCCTCACTGGAACCCAAGTTTTGCCCCCTTTTTAAAAGCCCATGAAGTTCCAGTAGCACCACCCCCTCTAATGAACCCCACCTGTTGAGTTGACTGCATTGCACTTTTTTTCCTATATGCTTTGCTTCCTGGAAGGAGCCAAGCCAGAGGTGCCTTTCCTGTCATTTATGTTACTAAGTGCTATATTTATGTTTATGTTATATATTTATGTTACTATTCTTAGGAGTTTTTCATAAAAATCGTCCCATGCTGTCCTATTTTTCCTTCTCCATGTATCTTTTCTCTAAAGGTAGGGCAATTGTGAGAATTTTCCAGATATTGAATTCACTCCTTTTGTTCAGTATTTTTTTCAGGGGACCAAGAGTGGGGGTCAGCCCTATACATTCCATGTTTTTATGTGCAATCTCAGTAGTACACGAAGCATTTTTTCTTCTGATTTCTAAGTAATTTTTCCTGAATTTGTTACAAAAATCCATTACTTTTTCATTAGCTATTGAAGACGATCGATTTTGTCATGCTGCTACTCCCCATTTTGAACAGGCAATGCATTATCCTTCATTATCTACCTGGGTGTCTGTAGTGATGTTCATCGAGCAGATGTTGGTAGAAGGTGAGGGAAAGTGGATAAAATCTGGAGGTCTCTGGTGTTGATGGAGGAATAGACCCTGCTGGGTCAAAGAAAGGCAGAGCATGAACAGGATTCTCTGTGTGTAGATGAAATCATTACCTCAGTGTCTGCTTCATAGGACAGCAGAAAGATTTCCACTTGTTTTCACATCCACTGGTGAAATAGTTCAAGTTTACTGAACATTTACACTTAATACTCTGATATACACTCAAAAGCATTTTTTAAACAATGTGTTAACAACTATCACAGTTCTAAGCATGAGGTAAATGCATAATAAATTTTGATTAAGTGAATAATCAGAATTATTGAGATAGGAAAAAAGGGAATTGTGATCCAAATAAATATGTGTTTTAGGGTGAGTGTGTTTGTGTCTGTGTATGTAGGTGTGCTTTTGTAAAAAGTAAAGGAGAAGCCTGTAATCCCAGTGACTCTGGAGGTTGAGATAGGAAGATCCCAGGTGCAAAACCAGACTCAGGCAAAGTGAGGTGCTAAGCAACTCAGTGAGACCTGTCTCTAAATAAAATACAAAACAGGGCTGGGGATGTGGCTCAGTGGCTGAGTGCCCTTGAGTTCAATCCCAGGTACCAAAAAAAATTTAAATGACAAATAAGTATTATTAGTATTAAACTTTTTTTTTTTGGTGCCAGGGATTGAACCCAAGAGTGCTTTACTACTAAGCAACATCCCCAGCCCTTTTTAATTTTAGACAGAATAACACTAGATTTGTTATAGCCTTGCTAAATTTCTGAATTTGGCTTTAAACCTCAGCCTCAGTCTTCTGAGCTGCTGGGATTACAGGTGTGTGCCACCATGCTCAGCCTTAGTACTGAACTTTTAAGAAATAATGCACAATTAGGATATAACTTAGAGTCCATAGGAAGAGCTTTGAATAGCATATGTATAGGTCATTATTTAGACCTAATTTTGAAGTGTTTATAAAACCTCAGTGCTTAGGAAATGCCATAAACCAGATTGGATTCTTGCTATCTGGTATATATGTATTTTGTAATGATTCTTGCCAGAACACAAATAGCCAGATTAAATTCTTTGGATAAAGCAAAACAATGCAAACAAGTGTTTATTTGCATGTTAGCAAATGAGAATTCAGTGTTTTCTTCATCATCTGCAAAATCTTCCATGTGCAAACTTACACAGTATCTAGATGAAGCTCAGTCGGGCTACTGGACAATTCAGGATTTTCATGAAGAAAGCTCTGAACTGAGCCATTAATAAATATTGGTGTTTGCTGGTTTGGCATATAGGTGAGTTAACATGGACAATATCATTACTCTTTTGAGAGTCAGATATACATAACATTTTTGATGAATGCAGGAAGAAATCTTCAGCAGTAATATTAGAAGTTGGGACATTCTCTTACAATGGGTTCTGTCATACAGAGTATGCTTACAGTCATTTTAAGTGTGGAATTAATAATTGGAAATTTAGGAAATGGATTCATAGCAGTGGTGAACTGCATGGACTGGATCAGGAGAAGAAAGATCTCTTCAGTTGAGCAAATCCTCATTGCTCTGGCAATTTCGAGAATTGGTGTGCTCTGGTTTGCATTGCTAAGTTGGTGGATATTTGTGCTTTACCCAGCTTTATCAGTGCCTGGGAAAATATTTAGGATGGTTTATATATTCTTGAGAGTATGCAATCATTTTGGTGCCTGGTTTGCTACATGCCTAGGTATCTTTTACTTTTTGAAGATAGCCAATTTTTCTAACTCTGTTTTTCTTTACCTAAAGTGGAGAGTTAAAAAGGTAGTTTCAGTAACATTGCTGGTGTCCCTGGTCCTCTTGCTTATAAATTTGGCACTGATGAACACATATATTGATGTCTGGATTGATGGATCTAAAAGAAACACGTCTTATAACTCCAGTTCAAGGAATTATGTATCATTTTACAAAGTTGTTTTATTCACCAATTCTATGTTCATGTTTGTACCCTTCTCTGTGTCCCTGGCAACATTTATTCTGCTAATCATCTCCTTGAGGAAACATCTGAAGAAGATGCAGCACAATGCCAAAGGGTCCAGAGATGCCAGTACCACAGCCCACGTGAAAGCCTTGCAATCTGTGATCGCCTTCCTGCTACTGTATGCCACTTTCTTTCTTTCATTTCTTCTACAAGTTTGGACTACTGAATTGATGGAGAAAAGTTCAATCATCTTGTTTTTCTGGGCAACTAAAATTTATTTTCCTGTAGGCCACTCCTATATTCTGATTCTTGGCAATTGTAAACTGAGACAGGCCTTTCTTTCAGTGCTGTGTTGGCTGAGGTGCAGGTCCAAAGATGTCAGACCTGAATCAGGTCCATAGGCCATTTTGGGATCATCTTGCATGTTCCACAGGAAAATCAGCTCACAAGACATTTTTGTATATTATAAATTGATACTTCGTCAATGTTACTTTTTTTTTGGTTTTCATCTTTGTGAATTTTACACAATTAAATTTTGAATAAGTACTACCCAAACATTTTACTACATTAGGAGTACATAAACAAGTTTGCATATCAAGCAAGAAGTGAAGAATAAAATACAGATGGCTGGAAACCAAATAGGCTTAATTCATCCTTTAAAGTATAAGATCCAATTTGTGAATTAAATAAAAAAATTCCTCAAAATTTTTGGTCTGTCTTAACCCTCATTTCCTATCTGTTTTATTATTTTTAAATTTAAGAATTCTTTGTACATTTTATCATTATTAAGAATGTAAAATTCTCATTTTGAAGTACATTGTATTCTTCCAAATAGTTTTAAAGTATGCCCCACAGTCCATTTTTTAAAAATATTTTTAGTTGTAGACGAACACAAAATCTTTGTTTTGTTTATAAAGTTGTTGTTTTTTTTTTTTTAATGTTGCCCTGGGGATTGAACCCAGTGCCTCACACGTGCTAGGCAAGTGCTCACCACTGAACCACAACCCCAGCCCCATTTTTATTTTAGTGCAATAGAGTAGCAAATCACAACCATGATGGTCTTTTAATGGACATTATTGTTTATGTTATACTTTATGCTATTATGTACCTATTATGTTATTATGTTCCACTTAGGTGGAAACCAATAATATTTTCATAGGAACAGAAATTTAACACCTGGATAATGTGTACACACAAAAGTAGAGCTTTTTTTTTGGTTTGTTTGTTTGTTTGCTTATCAAAGTCAGCTGCCTTACTGAGCTGTCATATGTGCTTTGTGTTTTAAGCTCATTCTCTTGTCTTTTGCAGATAGAAAAATCACATGATCTGCATATAATTATTTATAATGATAATTTTAATTCTTCCTTCTAGTTATTTGTCATTTGTATGTGTGTTTGTTATATAATGAAATGGTTTCAACATTTAAAACATTAAGTAATTGTTATGGCTGGCACATTTCTTTGTAAATGGACAATTTCCTACTGTTTTGCCAGTAAGCATAATCCTTTTACTCTGAATTAATATTTTTTTCCTTGTCTTCAGAAAGAATCATTCTCTTTTTATCTTTTTTGATATAACCTGTGTTAAGAGGTGCTAAATTGGCTGTGTTAATTATGAAGATGATTATGTTTCTTTTTTCTGTGACCAATTAAAATAATGATGAATGTTAATCGTTGTGTCAAAACAATGGTTAACTTCATAGTGTGTGTTATGCTTCTGAAACATCACATAAATGTTCACTTTTGCATGCATTGTAAGTGATTTTTAACCATCAGAGTTAAATTGAATTTCAGAAATTATCTACAAAGTAATGACAGATAATATCCCAAGGGGGAAGTAACTTATTTGAATTACATGAGAAATCTTTCCAAAAAATCATATGCTAAAAGACAATTGATTCATATTTCACAGTACTGAGGAGTGCAACTATAATTGCAAATCCTGGCATAAAGTCTGTCCTAAGAGATTTAAGTAATTAATATTATTTCATATAAAAAGTCTGGGACTATTTTCTACACATACCTCATTATAAATGCTACAAATGGACATACAAGAAACAGATGTTTATGGACTGATTTATTAGGCTCTAAAATCCAAATGTTGAAACCCAGATCCCCAATTTGCCTATGTTTGGAGATAGGGAATTTATAGATCTCATTAAAGTTAAATGAGGTCATTAATGAGGGTGAGGCCCTAATCCAATAAGGCTGGTGCCCTTATGAGAAGAGGGGAGATATCAGGAGTCCCTGTGCACAGAGGAAGACCAGTGAGGTCACAGAAGAGAGGTCACAGAATAAAGGTCACTGTGAGAAGGTGGCTTGCCTTAAGCTAGCAAAAGAGGCCTCACCAGAATTTAGCCCTGCTGGCCCCTTGATCTTGGACTTCCAGGCTTCAGACCTATGTGGAAATAAATTTCCATTGTTTAAGCAGACTTCTGCAGTATATTGTCATGGAAACATAGGCAAAGTAATTCAAGGAAAAAAATTTAAGAAGGAAGGTGAGATGTTCAGGAATGAAATGTCAAGTATGTTGAAAAATAAGCAGTGAGTTTGTATATGTTATGATAAAGTTGAAATTTTTTGTTTAAAGCAAGTTATTGTTAAGATTCTACATGAAATGAACTGCACATTCAAGCCTATTCAATTTTATTCTGCATAAATTCTTCCCTAATAAAGTTCTTTATTAAAGTATTTACATTTACATATTGGAAGGTGTGACTAGCACCAGGGGATTTAAAAGCAGGTCAAGTCCTCTACTTGGATTGAAAGGAAGCAGTGATGTAATTCAGACATTATAAGAAAAAGTTTTACCAATATTAACATCTGTGTATTACCTAATAAAAAGTAAAAAAATTGAAAGTAAACTGCTAAATATATAGTTTTGAAAAAAGAATAATAGCAATTCTGTCTAAGACAAAACAGAAAAAGAAAATTAGTGAAGAAAAGAGAAACCATGGCTAGTCAGAGTCCAAGTTATCAGGAATTCATTAAGGAATTACTTTAGTTACTAAAAAAGTAGAGATACTCAGATTTTAGATCAGCACATATTTATTATACATACTTATATACAATATTATATATCATATATTTTAAGTAACATATTCATATATTCTATAATATAAATTTTATATATATTTTATTTCAGGTATTATGTATTGTATATAAGAATAATCCCTAAAAGAAATAGATAAAAAGTGGTTGAAATATGTGAATAAAGATATGGGAATGTAAATATTAAGGGCTGCTAGATGTTCCCAGTATGCTTTCTTCTCTTCTTGGTTATCGATAGAACCCCAATCTTAGGGCATGGATGTTGTTTTCCAAGCTACCAAGATTTAGATACCTTTGTTAGATGAGAGATAAATAAGCTTTATCTAACTAAAGCACAAACTTTTTTCTAATTCATTCAACTTTGTAACATGAAGCTGAAATTTGTACTAATGTGCCAACCAAATGAAAGCTGGTGGAGAAATACAAATATCAAATGAAATACTTATTATGGTGAAATGTATCAATGGAAAATAATCAAAATGTTAGCACAAGAAATCTGACTCTCAAACTTCATATTCTTTATGTATGGGCAACCTTTGCTGTCTGTAGGATTGGTTCGCCAGCTGGCCTCTTTGTTCACAACAAAATATATGGATACATAATTTCCTTATGTAAAATGATGTAGTAATTGGATGAACTATACTTTAAATCACTTCTAAATTACTTATAGTAATTAATATTTTAATGCTACATACGTAACTGTTGTACTTTACTATTTAAGAAAACATGAAAAAATTCAGTACGAACAAAATTCTCTTTCCAATTATTTTCAAATTCTTGTTGGTTGAATTTACAGATTTTGGATCTGTGGATATGGATGACTGAGTATAATAATGAAAGAAGAAATTAATCATATAGAAAACTATAACAAAATGTTGATGAGAGAACACTTACATTTTATCATAGGTAAAAGAAAATATTTCTTGGTAAAAATAAATAAACAGAAAAGTTGCAAATATGGATAACATTAGAAATGTAACCATAACCAATAGAAGCATATGTGCATACATTTACATCAAAAAGTGAAAAATCTAATAAATTGGACATTTTTAGTTCTTGGATGGGTAGCACAGGCAAATTCTTCATACCACGCCCCCTGTATGTGTGATGGACCAAAGCACCTTGCCATCAGGAATTTTTTCCAGCAGTACCTCTAATAATTTTACATAGAACACCTCTGCCAAAACCCCTGTCTGTGAGAAACATTCCCTGCACCTAAGTGGATTTTCAGCAAGTTCCAGAGGCTCCATTCAGTGAACCATGGTTTATTTTCTTCAATCAGGTCTTGCTCTTAATGTTGGATTGGTGTGTGTGTGTGTGTGTATGTGTGTGTGTGTGTGCATTGGGGGTGTCCTTGTTGCTTGCTGTGTGTTAGCTCTAGGGATAATGGCTATTATTTATATCCATAATTTTTATATTCTGTAGAACTATCTTTACTTCTTTCTATTCAATCCCTCATTATCTTCCCACCCCATGATAGTTAAACTATATAAAGCATTTCTTGGTCAACTTTTGGTGTGGGTTTCTCTCCTTCTTGAATACAAACAATTAATGTATGTTGAAATATTCTATGATCAATTTTTCACTTAACCAATATATAAAGAAAGAAAGCATAATATCCTAATAAAGGATAATAATCTACTTCTGTAAACAAATACAGAAGCATACTTTAAATGAAAAATGGAGTCTTTTACACTGCTGCCTGGATTAGTAGATGCTTTGTAGAAGAGTTATTAGCCAATGAAATGAGAAAGACAAAAAACAAACTCATGAAAATTTGAATGCAAATTATAAGACAGATTTATTTTCCAACATGTAGTGTTATATCTATGGATAATTCAATGTAATCTATGAGGAAATACGTGGTAATCTTATCAGGTAGAATAAGTGAGTTTAGGAAAATTATCAAATATAATACTAAGGTATAACTATTCACCAGTAGAATATAATTAGAATATAACTTGAAACTGGACTGTTTCTTGTTAGCAACAAAAACTAGAAGGCGCTTGGAAAAAAGCCTCACATGCCATATTTTATTGAGATATTTAGTAAATTATATTAAAGCAGAAAGACTGTTTTTGAGCAGAAAGAATTTCATAAGATTCTTATTGTGTCTAAATCCTTATGCATAATACAATTCCAATGAAAATCACAGTGGATTTCAGGAATGTCTATACAATTCCCCAATATTTGAATTAAACAGTTAACAATTAAATATTAGAGTCAGGAGTAAGGCTTTGTAAAA
This sequence comes from Marmota flaviventris, assembly GCF_047511675.1. Taxonomy (NCBI): domain Eukaryota; kingdom Metazoa; phylum Chordata; class Mammalia; order Rodentia; family Sciuridae; genus Marmota; species Marmota flaviventris. Next base: position 98,197,694 of record NC_092500.1, read on the forward strand.
GATCTCAGTATGAGAGGCATGCTTGAGGATTATTATGTGTTAAGAAACCCGAGTATAAAAGAAGGGTATTTAAATCTCTTCAAGTTCTCCGAGATTCATTTTTTATCTTGAAGATAAAGAATAATGAGTCATGTCTTTTTGTTCCTTAGAATTTTTTCAGACAAAAAATGAAACATATGGACGGTGATGGTGTCATGTGTTTGTCAGTGTTTGTGAATTGCGAACAAAGGTTGTATGTGTGTTCTACTTAAGAGCAACCAAATGAAGGGAGGGCTAAGCTTTCTAGGGAGTTCCTAGGAACTGGAAGGAATTGCGAAGAAAAATTTGGCAAATGTAGAGATTGTTTTCTTCAAATTCTTTTACATGGATCCAGCGTTTTGTTAAAATGAATCCTAGTGATAATGAACTACTCAGGTCATATCCATGTAATAACTCCATTTATCAATTTAGATATTTCTGGCATATTCTATGTATTAGCTTTTAAAATTTTGCTGGCTGACAGTCGAACTGGATGGACCTATATTATGTAGAGGTTAGACAAGGCCAAAATCTGCAAAAGCATGAAAGAGAATATGTCTTCATTTACATGCTAGCAAATGAGAACTCAGTTTTCATTCAACATCAGTTATGAAAGATTTCAGGCTATGGTAAGAACATAAATTAAATGGATAGGAGTTATTTTGAGCTGTTTTGGGAATAACATTGTTTTCCATAAGATACTATATTCATTCTTTATCAGACTGTAATCATTTTCTGCTTGGTCACAGAATGTTAGAAATAATAAGAACTTCATTGTGCATTCCAGAAAATAGCTGCTGATGGAACTTCGGGTCAAGAAATTATAAATCACAACCAAAATATTAGGAATGGCTTCCTCCTGTCATACCCCAGATTTGATAAATTTACTACTGAGTATAATTTCCATCCAAGTAAAGGCAGAATTTGTTTTGGAAATTTTGCCCTTCCTCCATAGTTTAGTGAACTGGAAAAGAGATGAAATATCTCCTGGACTGATTGAGTGGTCTCTGCTTTGGTCATCTCTAGAGTTGCTAGATTTGGGAAAGTTAATACCAATATAAAGCTGTGATTCACCCAGCTTCACACAGGGGAAAATAAGAATAATTGTTCTTATTTCCTGGGCAGTAACCAACCATTTTATCCTCTCATTTGCTACTAGCCTCAGCACATTCTATTTGTTCAATATGCTCAATTTCTTCAGCCTTATTTTTCTTCACCTAAAGAGGAGTATCATTCCAGTGATATGGTTTGAATGTTGTTGGGTTTTTGATCATTTGGTGGTAAACACAGAAAAGACCACATAGTGAATAAACATAAAGGAAACATGATTTTGAAGATTAAATTGAGGGCACTGTAAACCTTTCAACTATGACTATATTCACTCTAGTGAACTTCTCACCCTTTATTACACACCTGATTTGTTTTCTGCTATTAGTCTGCTCCTTCTGTAAACAAGTGAGGAGGATGTAACACTATGTAACTCTATGGAAAAGAATCCCATGGTCTTAGCACCAAGGTGAAGACCTTTCAAACTTTGGTATCCTTTCTCTTGTTATTTGCTGGGTGTTGTCTCTTTTCAAGCATGACAGGTTTTAATTCTAATAGGACCATTCAATAAATGAACTGGTCCTCTTGCTTTGGCAACTGCCATCGTTTATCCTTCATTCATTTTTCCTAATTTGGGGAAATAAGAAGCAGTAGTAGCCCTTTTTGTGAGTTTTGGGGCAAGCAAGGTGCTGGCTGAAAAAATGGAAACCTGCAAGTCCATAGATCAATAACAGGGCCATGGCATGACTTCTAGCAGAAATCATGGCTGATGGAGTCTGCAATATTTTATGTGTTCTAATACTTTTTTCAGAGAGTATGTATTGAGTAATTTCTAATATATGCCCAGAAAATTGCTGACCTGTTAATTAAACAAAAGGATATATGAAAGAAAATGTTTGCGTGTGTGTGTGCACACACATGTGTAACATTACAAAGATGACAATAATGTAGTTATGTAAAATGTGGTAGGAAAATTTTCAGAACTATAAAACATGCCTGTTTTACAGACATTCTTGGTTATCCTCAACTTGAAAAATTCATGATTGATATTATTTCACACAGCTTATTTTTGGAAATCATTATTTTTTATTATAATTTGAACCACACATACAGTGTCCCACAGTGTGTTTACATATCATTATTTGAACCTCCAGTTTTTTGACTGGCAAGGATATTCAATTTCAAAGTACAGCTTTGAGACTGGGGTTGTGACTCAGCAGTAGAGTGCTTGCCTAGCACATATGAAGCCCTGGGTTCGATCCTTAGTACCACATAAAAATAAATAAAATAAAGGTATTGTGTCCAACTACAACTTTTTTTTTAAATTACAGCTTTGTATCATAGCTATTCATGAGATATGTAGTGGAATATAGTTAAATTACTTGAAATAGTTTGATTTGTTAGGCAGGCACAGAACAATGTTAACTCCCAACCAGTAAGGCAAAACCTTTTTGTGTATTCTGACCAGTCTCCTGTGAAAAACATGTTTTTTTTTTTTTTTTGTATACTGTTGTTAGACAACACCTTTTACCCTTCCCTAATGTTTGCTGAATACTCCTTCCTCCAATCCTCTTGTTGTTTTTTTCCCAGCCTTAGGAAGTTTCCTCATAGGCCTGTATCTAGTTATTTGCTGAACAGTTTTGGGGGAACTTCTACTTACCTCTGCAGTTATCTCTCCTTTCTGATATTCGTTGCTGCGGATTCTAGCAGGCTTGGTCTCCTTGATTCTCAACTTTGCTCAGCTTAGGGAATCTACTGGGCTATGCTCCCTGTATCATGGCCTTTAAACTTTCTCAAGGCCATAAATTTGAGCCATTATAGAGCTCACATAATTTATTTTCCATTGCTCAGAAATCACTGTCCTGATTCCTCTATCAAGTGGCTGATTGCAGACACCATCTTGGCTCTGCTCCAGGACAGTGAGTCCAGTACAATGTGAGTTTTCTACATGTTTCCAAGAGCAAAGAAAATAAAATATATCTCTGTTTAAACATCAGGAATTTATTTTCTCATAGTTATGGAGGCCAAAAGTCTGAGAACAAGTTATTAGTGTGGGATTCAAGATGACAGATTAGAGAAAGACTGCATTTCCTGCCTCTTTATTGCTAGGGACTCAAGATGTAAGTACTGCTTCTCAGTAAGATGCACAAAATCTAACAAGGAATACAAGAAATATTAGACAACAAGGTAATATTATACTTCCTAAAGTTCATAATTCACTGGCCACAGACTCCAAAGATACTGAAGTGTTTGAGATAACAAATAAATAGTTATAGAAATGATCAGTGAATTCCAAGAGAACACAGAAAAACAGTTGGATGAATTAAAAATGTCTGTAAAAGTCTGAATGAGAAGTTCAACAAAGAGATAGAGTTATTAAAAACAAAAATAAAAAAAACAAGAAACCAAAACCAAAAATCTTGGAAATTAAAGACACAATAAATCAAATAAAACATTCAGTGGAAATTCTCTTTAACACAATATATCAGACAGAATAAGAATCTCAGAGATGGAAGACAAAGCGGCCAGCTATGAACATTCAGCGAATATTAAAGAAAAGAAAATAAGTAACCATAACCATAACATAAGTGAATTCTGGGACAACATTAAAAATGTACATTTAAGAATTCATGGAATATGAGAGGGTTGTCAGATATGGAATAATGGTATGGATAACCTCTTCAGAGAAATATTAATGGAAACATCTTAAATCTTGGGAATGAAATGGACATCCAGATATAAGACACCTTCATAACTCCAAGTAGACAAGATAAAAAAGAACCTCTCCATGACACATTATAAGTACAATGACTAATATATTGCATGGGCTCTCTCTCGTCCAGCGAGAAGGTCCATGGAACAGGGTAGAGGAGAGTGTGGCTGTGGAGTTGCTAATCAAAACCTCTGGAGACCAAGCAGAAAGCAGGTCTGATTTTATTGCCCAGTTACCATGTATATATACTCAGGCAGAAGCTAGGCAGTTTCTGGCCAACTGTCCTTGTAGCAACCAATTGAGGAGCAGGCTGTAGAGCAAGCAAAGGAACTGCAACAGATGGCCTCACACCCAGACTGTGCCTACGGGATAAGCATGCCTAGCACGGGAGAGTGGTTTGCCACTCAGACACCCTTAATGTATGCCATGTATGCAGTACACATGCACTTGTCCCCACAACATATAAAGCACATATAGAATTTTAAAAGCCTAAAGAAAAAAAAAACAGGTCACACTTAGAGGCAAACCAATTGAAATTACTTCTGATTTCTCAGCAAGCACAAACTCTAAAACTCAGGAAGGCTTGGATTGATATGTTCCAAATCCTAAAGTAAAATAATTTTCAACCAAGATTAATCTAGAAACTATAAAAATACTTTACATCAAATTCAAAGGAAAAATAAAAAATTTCCAAGGAGAGCAGAAATTAAAATCATCCATGACTACTAAACTGTCACTAACAACAATACTGAAAGAAATACTATATCCAGAAGACATCAAAAGCAAACTCTGGAGCTTATTAAAGGGCAAATCTCATTTGAAGACTAGCTAAGCAAATGTGAAACAGGACCAAATTAAATGTTAGAAATATATCAAAATGTCAGGAATTAATAGACATCTTCCTAAAATGATCAATATAAATGGTATTAATTCTTCAATTAAATGATATAGACTGGAAGAATGGATTAAAATGCAAGACTCAATTTGTAAAAGACTCACATTTACAGGCCAAGATAGCTATAGATTGAAAGTGAAAGGATGGAAATTAATATGCTGTGCAAACAAAGCCCCAAATCAAGCAGGAGAAGCTACTCTCATAACCAACAAAGCAGATTTCAGACCAAAATTAAGAGACACAAAAGGTCATTTTGATACTGCCAGTTACTAGTTACCTAGATGAGTCCTGCTTACTCAAATATTGAAGTAAAATGGTGCCCAGAGAAGCACACCCAGGCAAGTGTAGAGTAGAAAGTAAGAAGCTTTATTAAAGGATAGTAAAACAGACTTCTCCTGGATGGAAGAAGGGGATCCAAAGGCAGAATCCGTGGGATGAGAAAGTCCTGTCCCTTTTGTATGTCTACAGTTTCCCTTGTTCTGCATTCTTCTCCCTTATCTTGTTCATTTCCCCTCATCCTGCACAATGACTGGGGGATGTTGTTGGAATGGCCAGGGGCTGAGCAGGTGCACTGGAAAGGCCTAGATGGAGTGCTAGGCAGCAAGGGAGTGGGTAGCCTAGGGGGCATTGATTAGCAGCTCCCTGTCTGCTCAGGAGTTGCTTCATTAATAATCTTTATAGGAGGGGTAGTATCAAAGGGCTTTGGAGACATGAACATTTTTATTCTCCCAGGGGCTGTTTCCAATTTCCCAAACTCAAATCAGACATCATATTCTCCATCAGGCCTGATTTATTTAGCTACACTAACTATCTATCTTTAAATCTGACTTTAACTTCATACTGGTAAAGGGAAAAATCCAATAAGAAGTATAATGATAGTAAATATTTACGTTCCAAACCTTGGTGCACCTAAGTATATAATAAGATACTACTTGACTTAAAGACTCAAATAATCTTTAATAATGAGTGATTTTAGCATATCTATTCTCACCAATAAATGGGTTATCCAGACATAAACTCAGTAAATACTCATCAGACCTAAAAAATATAAATCAAGTGGACTTAACATACATATATAGAATATTTCATCCAATACTCAAATTCACTTACTTCTCAGCTGCTCATGAAAACTTCTGCAAAATAGACCATATTTTTTTAAAAGTATTTATTTTTTAGTTGTAGTTGGACACAATACTTTTATTTTATTCATTTATTTTTATGTGGTGCTGAGGATCTAACCCACGGTCTCGCACGTGCGAGGAGAGCACTCTACTGCTGAGCCACAACCCCAGCCCAAATAGACCATATTTTAGGCTACTGTTTTAGTCAGTATTTTTACTTTTGTGACCAAAAGCCACAAGAAGAACAGTTTTAGAAGAAAAGTTTATTTGAGGTTTCACGAGTTCAGAGGTCTCAGTCCATAGATGGCCGACTCTATTCTTCAGGGCTTGAGGTGAGGAAGAACATTATGGAAGAAGTGTGTGACAGAGAAAAGTAGCTGGAGACATGGCACCAGGAAGGAGGGTGGCTCCCTTCACCACAGACAAAATATAAGCTCCAAAGGCACACTACAGGGACCCACTCCTCCAGCCACACCCCATCTACCTATGCTTGCCACCCACTTAATCCCTATTAGCAAATCAATGCACTGATTATATTAAAGCTCTCATAACTTAATTATTTAACCTCTAAATTTTCTTGCATTATTTCACATATGAGCTTTTGAGAAATATCTCATATCTAAAAAACCCCCAACTTTTAGCAAATAAAAAAGATCGATAAAATTCCTTGCAATTTATCTGATCATAAAGGAATGAAATTAGAAATTAATACAAAAAAGCACTACAAAACTGTATTAACACATGGAGATTGAGCAATACACTTTTGAATGATGAATGGGTAATAGAATATATCAGGGAGAAATTTAAATTTTGTTGAATAATATGAGAATAATAACACAGTGTCCTTCTAAGACACTGTGAAGGCAGTTGTAAGAGAAAAATTCATAGCTGTGATTGCCTAGAGAAGAAAACCAGAAAGATTCCCAATAAACTACCAACTGATGCATCTTAAAGTCTTAGAAAAACAAGAACAAACCTGTTCAAAAATTTAAGGAAAGGAAATAATTAAGATCAGTGCCAATATCAATGAAATAGAGAATAAACAAACAATACAAAGGATCAATGAAACAGAAAGTTGGCCTTTGAAAAAATAAACAAGGTAGATAAACCCTTAGCCAAATTAACCAAAATAAACAGAGTAGACCCAAATTAATAAAATTATAGATGGAGAAGGAGAAATCAACACAGACTTTACGGAAATCCAGAGTGTCATTAGGGACTATTTAAAAAAGTTATACTCTAAACAATTGGAAAACCTAGAAGAAATGGACTCAGGTCTAGACACAAATGAACTGCCAAAATTGAGTTAAGAAGATGTAGAAAACTTAAATAACCAATAACTTGTAATGAGATAGAAGAAGAATAACCAATAACTTGTAATGAGATAGAAACCCCACAGATCTAGAGTCATCTGATACTTGACAAAGGTGCCAAAAACATATGTAGGAAAAAACCAGACTATTTAACAAAGAGTGCTGGGAAAATTGGTTGTCAGTATATAGAAGAATAAGACTAAATCTTTATATCTCACCCTGCATAAAAGTAAACTCAACATGAATCGAAAGCCTAACAATTAGATCAGAAACTAGGCATCTCTAGAAGAAAATCTAGGGTTCATACTCCAACAAATAGGCACAGGTAAAAACTTTTTAAATAGAACTTCTCAAGCGCAGAGAATAATTCCAAGATTAATAAGTAGTATGACATTGGCTGGGGTTGTAGCTCAGCGGTAGAACGCTTTCCTAGCATGTGTGAAACACTGGGTTCGATTCTCAGAACCGCATGTAAATGAATAAAATAAAAGTCCATTGATAACTAAAAAATATTAAAAAAAGTGGAATGACATCAAATTACAAGACTTCTGCACTTGTGTTTTCCTTATAAATGAGCCTCCCCAACAATTAAGGATGTGAAAAGAGAATCTAGAATATGTGAGGAAATCTTTGCTAACTACTCTTCTAACAGATGATTAATAGTCAGAATATGTAAAAGATTCAATGAATTCACCACCAAAAACCCCAAAATAACCCAATTAATAAGTGGGAAAATGAACTAAACAGACACTTCTCAAAAGAAAAAATACAAATGGCCAGCACACATGAAAAAATCTTAGAAATCTTTAACAATTAGAAACATGCAAACTAAAACTACACAGAGATTTTATCTCACTCCAATTAGAATAGCAACCATCCAAAATACAAATAAAAATAAATGCTAGAGATAATGTAGGGGAAAATGAATACATTTACACTGTTGGTTGGATTGTAAATTAGTACAACCATTATGGAAATCAGTCTGGAAGTTCTTTAAAGATGAAGAATGGAAACCCCATATGACCCAGCTATACTACTCCTCAGTATTTATCCTAAAGAATTAAAGTCAACATACTACAATGATACATGCATACCCATGTTTATAGAAGCACAACTGACAACAACCAAACTATGGGACTATGCCAGGTGTGTGTCAATGTATGAATTGAAAAAGAAAATGTGGTATACATACAAAATGGAGATTTATTTCAGTCATAGAGAAGAATGAAATTATGTCATTTGCAGAAAAGTAGATGGAACTTGAGAACATTATATCAGCGACAAAACTTCTGAAACGGAAATGAGGAAAAACACTCCATTCACAATATCCTCAAAAAAAAAAAATAAAATACTTGGGAATCAACCTAACAAAAGAGGTGAAAGATTTATATAATGAAAACTACAAAACCCTAAAAAGAGAAGTAGAAGAAGATCTTAGAAGATGGAAAAATATACCCTGTTCATGGATAGGCAGAACTAACATCATCAAAATGGCGATATTACCAAAAGTTCTCTATAGGTTTAATGCAATGCCAATCAAAATCCCAACGGCATTTCTTGTAGAAATGGATAAAGCAATCATGAAATTCATATGGAAAAATAAAAGACCCAGAATAGCAAAAGCAATTCTAAGCAGGAAGTGTGAATCAGGCGGTATAGCGATACCAGACTTAAAACTATATTACAGAGCAATAGTAACAAAAACAGCATGGTACTGGTACCAAAACAGGAGGGTGGACCAATGGTACAGAATAGAGGACACAGAGACTAATCCACAAAGCTACAACTATCTTATATTTGATAAAGGAGCTAAAAGCATACAATGGAGGGAGGATAGCATCTTCAACAAATGGTGCTGGGAAAACTGGAAATCCATATGCAACAGAATGAAACTGAATCCCCTCCTCTGGCCATGCACAAAAGTTAACTCAAAGTGGATCAAGGAGCTAGATATCAAATCAGAGACTCTGCGTCTGATAGAAGAAAAAGTTGGCTCCGATCTACATATTGTAGGGTCGGGCTCCAAATTCCTTAATAGGACACCCATAGCACAAAAGTTGATAACAAAAATCAACAAATGGGACTTACTTAAACTGAAAAGTTTTCTCTCAGCAAGAGAAACAATAAAAGAGGTAAATAGGGAGCCTACATCATGGGAACAAATTTTTACTCCTCACACTTCAGATAGAGCCCTAATATCCAGAGTATACAAAGAACTCAAAAAATTAAACAATAAGAAAACAAATAACCCAATCAACAAATGGGCCAAAGACCTGGACAGACACTTCTCAGAGGAGGACATACAATCAATCAACAAGTACATGAAAAAATGCTCACCATCTCTAGCAGTCAGAGAAATGCAAATCAAAACCACCCTAAGATACCATCTCACTCCAGTAAGATTGGCAGCCATTATGAAGTCAAACAACAACAAGTGCTGGAGAGGATGTGGGGAAAAGGGTACTCTTGTACATTGCTGGTGGGACTGCAAACTGGTGCGGCCAATCTGGAAAGCAGTATGGAGATTCCTGGGAAAGCTGGGAATGGAACCACCCTTTGACCCAGCTATTGCCCTTCTTGGACTTTTCCCTGAAGACCTTAAAAGAGCGTACTACAGGGATACTGCTACATCGATGTTCATAGCAGCACAATTCACAATTGCTAGACTGTGGAACCAACCCAGATGCCCTTCAATAGATGAATGGATAAAAAAAATGTGGCATTAATACACCATGGAGTATTACGCAGCACTAAAAAAATGACAAAATCATAGAATTTGCAGGGAAATGGATGGCACTAGAGCAGATTATGCTTAGTGAAGCTAGCCAATCCCTAAAAAACAAATACCAAATGTCTTCTTTGATATAATGAGAGCAACTAAGAACAGAGCAGGGAGAAATAGCAGGAAGAAAAGATTAACATTAAACAGATACATGAGGTGGGATGGAAAGGGAGAGAAAAGGGAAATTGCATGGTAATGGAGGGAGACCCTCATTGTTATACAAAATTACATATAAGAGGTTGTGAGGGGAATGGGAAAATAAACAAGGAGAGATATGAATTACAGTGGATGGGGTAGAGAGAGAAGATGGGAGGGGAGGGAGGGGGGATGGTAGAGGATAGGAAAGGTAGCAGAATACAACAGTTACTAATAGGGCATTATGTAAAAATGTGGATGTGTAACCGATGTGATTCTGCAATCTGTATTTGGGGTAAAATTGGGAGTTCATAACCAACTTGAATCTAATGTATGAAATATGATATGTCAAGAGCTTTATAATGTTTTGAACAACCAATAAAAAAAATACATTTAAAAAAAAAAGAAAAATAAGACAAACTCATGAAGTTAAAAGTCATGTGTTTTCTCTCATATGTGGTGGCTAGAGAGGTAAAGGGATAGAAAGGTGGAGCAGAGATCCTATGAAAAGTGAAGAGATCTAATAAAATTAAGAAAAGAGATGAGGGCGAGGGCAGATAAGTGACAGAGGGGAAATACTGGAGAACAATATTGACCAAATTATATTGTTATATTGTGTGCTTGTATGAATATGTAACAGCAAATCTCACTATTTTGTATGATTTTAATGTGCCAATTAAAAAATGAAGAAGATCTTACTGTCTTCATTGCCTAGTGTCTTGAAATCTGGATGTTTTAAAATCTTTTTTTTTTTCAAATATTGTATCTGAGTTTTAAATTTCAAAAGGGAAAGTTCCTAAGTAAACTTCTTTGGCTCATTTTAAGTTTGTTAATTCATTTTTTTATTTTTTAAGAAAAATCATTTAAAGCTAAATGAACTTCACTTTTATCGATTATTTAGTAGTCATTTTATCATACAATACTTCCTTATGGCCAAAATTTTTATGATTTTTTCTTTGCATTAAAATTCAGTGATATTAAAATTAAAGCTACTGTGAATGTGCATTCTATGTTTTTGCCTGGGAGTAGATTTTAATTTATTTTGGAAAATCAAGGTACATAATGTTTAGATCATATGCAAGATGTGTTTAACTTTTTGTTTATTTGTTTTTGGTATGGTGGATTAACCTAGAAGTGCTTACCCACTGATATTCCTTGACCTTTTTATTTTTTGAGATAGTGTCTCACTAAATTCCTGTGGCTGGCCTTGAATTTGCAACCCTTCCACTTCAGCCTCCTGAGTTGCTGGTATTGTAGGCATGCTTTCTAAGAAATTATGCATCTGTTACAAAATAGTTGTGCCATTTTATATCCCTGCCAATCTACATATCCATCAATAAGTTACTGGATAAAAAATATGGTGTTTTCCATGTAGTGGGGTACTATTCAATATAAAAAAAGAATGTATATATTAATATACAGCAACATAGATGAATCTTTTCAGTAATTATGCTAAGTGAAAGAAGCCATACAAGAAAGAATATATGATGTATGATTTCAATTACATAATATTCTTGAATATGGAAACTAATCTGTAGAAACAAAGCATATCAGTAGCTGATTGAGAATTGAGAATATAATGAAGAATGGAGAGGTATAGAATGGAGGAGTTATGTAGGGACAATAAAGGACATTTTTCAGGGTATATACATATTTTTTACTTAGATTAAAGTTATGGTTTCACTGACACATAAAAATGTGATACTCATCAAATTATGTATTTTAAATATGTACAACTTAGTGTATGTCAATTATATTTCCAATACAGTCGCGTGCTATATAATGACATTTCATCAATAACAGAAGATATATATTCTTGTGGTCCCTTAAGATTATGATGGACCTGAAAAATTCCCATCATCTTGGGTTGTTTTAGCTGTCATAATGTCACAGTGCCATGTACTACTCACATGTGTGTGATGATGCTGGTATAAACAAACGTGTACTAATGTGTTTTTGCTAATGTCTGGGTTTTAACAAAAATGTTTACAAAGTAAAAAAAAAATAAAATAAAAAATTGTAGAATAAGTGTATAAAGAAATGAAATAATTTTGTACAACTCTACAGTGTGTATGTGTTCTAATTTAAGGTTATTACAAAAGATTCAAGTAGTTAAAACTTAAAAAGTTTAGGGGACTTGCCAATAGTGGTCATGGCAGCAACATGTCTGTGGCGTTCGCAGCCCGTGTCATCAAGGCAAGGGGGAGATCACACCTGCCACGATCCAGAAGTTGTTGGATGAAAATAACCATCTTATTCAGTGTATAATGGACTATCAGAATAAAGGAAAGACTTCAGAGAGTTCTCAGTATCAGCAGATGTTGCATACAAACGTGGTATACCTTGCTACAATAGCAGATTCTAATCAAAATATGCAGTCTCTTTTACCAGCACCACCCACACAGAATATGCCTATGGGTCCTGGAGTGATGAATCAGAGCAGCCCTCCCCCACCTCCACGCTCTCACAACATGCCTTCAGATGGAATGGTAGGTGGGGGTCCTCCTGCACCACACATGCAGAACCAGGTGAACAGCCAGTTGCCTGGGCCTAACCATATGCCTATGCAGGGACCTTAACCCAATCAACTCAATATGACAAACAGTTCCATGAATATGCCTTCAAGTAGCCATGGATCCATGGGAGGTTACAACCATTCTGTGCCATCATCACAGAGCATGCCAGTACAGAATCAGATGACAATGAGTCAAGGGCAGCCAATGGGAAACTATGGCCCATGACCAAATATGAATATGCAACCAAACCAAGGTCCAATGATGCATCAGCAGCCCCCTTCTCAGCAATACAATATGCCACAAGGAGATGGGCATCATTACCAAGGACAGCAGCCACCCATGGGAATGATGGGTCAAGTTAACCAAGGCAATCATATGATGGGTCAGAGACAGATTCCTCTCTATAGACCACCTCAACAGGGAAACTCACAATATGGCCAACAACAGGATGCTTACCAGGGACTCCCTCCACAACAAGGATATCCACCCCAGCAGTAGCAGTACCCAGGGCAGCAGGGCTACCCAGGACAGCAGCAGGGCTATGGTCCTTCACAGGGTGGTCCAGGTCTCTAGTATCCTAACTATCCACAAAGACAAGGTCAGCAGTATGGGGGATATAGACCAATACAACCTGGAGCATCCCAGCCATCCCAGCAGAGGCCTTATAGATATGACCAGGGACAGTATGGAAATTACCAGCTGTGAAAAAGTACTTACATTTCAATAGCCAGTATCTATGAGCAGCCATATTGTCACCTCAGCACTGTGGACACCTTCCTGTGAAGAGTTCCTTCCATTCCATGTAGTTTTTGGAGAAAGCTTATGGATAAGTGGCTGTTTCATCATCAAGCAGCCTTTGTGGTTTAGTTGTAAAAGGCTTTAGTAGCTCAAAAATATTCAGTTTCACATTTCTACTCTAGATGGCAACATTGGACAGAAAATGCAATGACATAGCCAATTTGCAGTGATTTCCAAACTGTGTTTCAAATGGACTGTTACAGACTGAAAGGTGTGAACAGCTTTGTATGTTTATGAAGGTTAAGGGGATTTAATACTTTTCCACAGATTCTTTTGTAAGGGGAAGAGGGAAATATATACTTTTTACAGCAGCAATATTTGTATATTATGTTTATTTCATGTAGTGAATATGCAAGGTGGTACACTACGCCCTGGACAAAATCAGAAATCCTCTGTTCATGTGGACTAGAGTGCGGTAGATGCTTGACTGTGTTGGTCTCAAAATGGTATACTGTGAAGATGTAGATGAGAGAAAAGACAAAGCACACCATATGTCCACTGTTAATGTTCTAACAGAGGAAATTCAAATCCCTTTTATCTGTCAGATAATCAATGGCACTGTGATAAAGTTTTGAGTAAAGAGACATTTTTTTTTAAAAGCCAAAAAAAGAAGACTTAAAAAGTTTACAAAAGAAAGAAGTTACAGTAAGCTAAATTTGTTTTATTATTGAGGAAAGAAAAATACTTTTTGAAAATGTAATTTAGCCTAAGTGCACAGTGTTTATAAAGTCATGTATAGCAATGTCCTAAGTCTTCAGGTTCACACCCCAGTGACTCACTGCACCTAGAGCAACTTCCATCCTGTAAGCGCTGATTGTGGTAAGTGCGCTATACAAGTATACCTTTTTAGCAAATATTTTATACTTTATTTTTACTGTACTTTTCTATGTTTAAATATGTTGGGGTATATAAATACCTTTGTGTTAGAATCATTTACGTTACTCAGTATAGCAACATGTTGTACAGGTTTATAGCGTAGGAGCAATAGGCTGTATATACCATATAGCCTGGGTATGTAGTAGTTGTTTGTGAGTACACTCTTTGGTATTTGCACAATGATGAAATCGTCTGGCAATTCATTTCTCAGAACATATACCATCACTAAGCAATGCATGGGTTTAGTATAGATGTCAAAAACAGCTCAGAAGAACATTGCACACAAACATGCATTTAGAAACCTCTTTGCAATTTTAGAAGAATCCAATATCTTTATTTGCAATTCTTATTCATTTTTGTTTTTAGTTCAGAAATGTTATAGGATATATTGTGTGGGAATTCTCCTTGTTGCCTTATATGCCTTCCGTGAGACTGCTTTCCCTTTCTTTAAGGGCCATTGTTTGAATGCAGAAAGCTAATGGTGTGTGTGTGTGTATGTGTGTGTGTGTGTGTGTGTGTGTGTGTGTGTGTGGTGGAGGGATAGGAGAGTAAGAACACAGAACTCTTATGCGATGAATTCAGTCTCTTAAAATGCAGATCCTGGTTCGTCATCTGAAGCTCAGTGCAAGGTCAGTTTCAGAGCCCACTAGATGATGCCATCTTTTTTGCACTCCTCTAAGAACTGGTAGTGTCCTCAAATTCATCTTCCTATCCTAGAAGGTGCCAAGGCTATGATGCCCACCCTTCCTCTGCCTGGCTGGTGTGTTGGGCCTTATACCCTTGAGAGCTTTCCTTAAAATTCTGTTTTTGCTTGTTAGTTCCTCAATCTTGATCCTTTCAAATTGGTGGTTAATATTAACAATTTTATAGGACTTTGTTAATTTTAATTTCCTGCCTTAAAATGTTCCTGAAGAAATAAAAATGTATTGTGATTTTGTTCCAAAATGTTGTTTAGGAAACCTATAAATACTTACATTGGAGTCCGATTTAACAGGGTGGATGTTTCTGGGGATTATTAAGGGAAGCTGAGTAAAATCCAAAGGACTTTGATGACTACAGGTGTGGATGGGTCTGACTGAGTGGTAGACAGGTCCACATGAGGAAAAGACATGTCCAGCCAATGAGCTTCTTCTCACTCTCAATATCATATTGGCTTTTGCTAAGACATTTTGTGGGATAAATATAGGGTTCCATCACCTCACACAAACTCTGTAAATGATTCCATGTTTTCTGAATATTTTCACTTAAGTATTAAATAATATCAAGAATAATCATGTTTTGAAATATTTTAATATCTAATATGATTTTTTAATATCAGAAGAAGTTAATAAACACTAATGAGGGCAGAAAATCTGAATTATTTGAGAGAAAAGCAAAGGATTTTTCATCCAGATATTTTTTCTGAGCCTCATTTTCCTATTGCCTAAAAGAAACCTGTCATTTTTGAACAATAATCCACAAGGTGGTTCTCCAATGTACATGTTTATTTGTGGATTGTTTGCAAGTGCACAAACTATAAATAAAAGGAAAGTATCAGCACCCAGATTGTGGAGTTAGGCCTTCTTTGGGTTCACTCAGGGAACTTGAATGCTTTGGACAGAAAAAGTTTTGCATCAATTATGGAAATATCCCTTCAGCATTCTTTCATAGCTTCTCAGTGGAAATGATTTTAATGCTTACCAAACTCCATCTACCAATGCATTGAGTTTTGAAATGCTATTTATAACAACTCAAATCATGAGCAAATTGTACGGATGCACAGCATACATTGCATAATACTGAAAGGTAATATGTCAATTTGCATGCTAGCAAATGAGAGTTCAGTTTTTTTCTTTTACAGTCAAGTATGAGAAATTTCAGTTTATGTTGAGAGCCCACAGTGTCTGGATCAGAATGCAACTGTCTGGAGGAAAATGATATTTTAATGAAGAGAGCTACATATCCATCCATTAGTACACGTTAGTGCTTCCTACTTTGATATTGAGCTTGTAATAATTTTTTTTTTTAAAAGAAGACATCCAGGAAAGAAATACACATACCATTTACATGTGATAAATCAAGAAATCGTCAATCTTGCAATTACATATTGCCCTCTTTCTTTGAAGACATGGTAAGTGCCTTGCATATCATCTTCACCATTATAATAAGTACAGAATTCATTACTGGGATTTTAGGAAATGGATTCATAATACTGGTGAACTTCATTGACTGGGTCAAGATACGAATGATCTGCTTAGCCGATCAAATCCTCACTGCTTTAGCGATCTCCAGAATTTGGCTGATTTGGGCATTAATAATGCATCGTTTACCAAGGGCATTTTATCCATCTTCATTTTTGAGTTCAAACAAATGTATACTTATTGGTATTGCTGGGATCTTGGCCAACCATTATAGCACATGGCTCACAACAAGCCTCAGCCTGTTTTACTTTCTCAAGATAGCCAATTTTTCAAATCCTGTTTTTCTTCACCTAAAGCACAGAGTTGAAATGGTTGTTCTTATGATGTTGCTGGGAACATTAGTCTTTTTGCCTTTTACTCTTGCTGTGATAAGATGGAAGAAAAATGAAATGTATCCATGTGAAATAAATATGACTTTGATTTCCAAAAGGAGTGATTTTGAAGACTTTTCAAAAATAATTATATTTATTATAGGAGGCTTCATACCATTTTTGGCATCCTTGAGTTTTTTTTTTTCCTGTTAATATTCTCTCTAAGGAAGAATCTCAAGAATATGAAGCTCAATGCAACAGGATTTAGGGATCCTTGTGTCAAGGCTCACATAAGAGCCATAAAATCTGTGGTATCATTCCTCTTACTATTTGCTATATATTTCCTCACTGTCATTATGGCAACTTTCTATTCTGTGGAGATACAGAACAAACTGATACTTTTTCTTACTCAGATCATAGGATGTGTTTATCCTGCAGTCCACTCGTTTATCTTGATTTTGGGAAATGGTAAGCTAAGAAAGGCTTCTATTTTGTTGCTCTGGAAGTTGAGATGCACTTGAAACCTGGGAAGCCCTGGCATTCAGAGATCATTCTGGTGAGCATCTCAAATAACTTACAAGAAAAATGTTAAGAAATTCTTTTATGATATTTCATCCTTCTTTGAAGTTCTTCTGTAATGTATGACACCATTTTTCAAATATCTCTTTGAAATAGACACTTATCTGTGCTTTAAATGTTATGTGTGTATATATACTTACTATATTAAGACAAATGAAAAATTTAAACACATTACCTAATAAGAGTTTACCAGCAACAAATAATATAAATAGTGTTTAAGTTTTTACCTGTTTGGAACATTATAATAAAAAAGTCAAAAATATACACAGCAAACATACATTTACTGAAATATGAAGGTTATGATTTTTATGCATGTCAGTTTTTATTTACAAATATTTTTAGATATTTTTCTGAATCAAAAAAGCAACTTTCTTACATTTCTCTCTTTTTATTTTGTTATCTTTTCACTCAATAATATTTATACATTATCATTACCATGTAGGAAATCTGTAGTTAGTGTATTTTATTTTACATGCAAATCTATTTTAAAGGTTTAAATCAGGACTTGTGAAAAACTGTAGTGAAATACCTTAAGCTGTTAAGGTGTGGAATAGGAGTCACTCAGTGGATTGGCTATATATTGCAGACTTCTTATGTCTGCATTTGTTACTGTGCTAATAAACAATATCAAAAACAAAAAGAAAAAAATAATTGAGTGAATGATTGTATGAAGTACATGTACCAGGACTGGAAGTGTAAGCTTAGTCCTCTCAAACACGAAGCCTGTATATTGTAGATCTCTAGCCAAATTTGTATTTATAGTACACAATTTCAAGCATTTCCAGCATAAATTTGTATTTATAGTACACAATTTCAAGCATTTCCAGCAGCCAAAACTCTAGAATCCTGTAGGACAGACTATGTCACCTCAGGAACACATCACCAAGAAAGAAGCCAGTCTTATAACAGGATGAAGAAATAAATGACAATTAAAAAAAATCAAATGTTTGTTATCACAATAGCATGGAAAATCAAATGGAAGAATGTGTCTTTTGGATACTTTATGAATGGTTATTTTCTTATAGTATTTGTTAGCTGCTTATTGTATGACCACAAAGATTTTAAAAAATTGAATTAATAATCAGCTACTGTATTAATTTTTTATGTTATGATGTTTTTCTTTCTTTTGTTTTTCATTTTGATTCTTCTTTTCTGGATAGAAAAACATGTCTTCATGCAGTGATAATTTTACTTCTTCCATTTGAGTACCTAAGACTAAATAAGAACATCCACTTTGCATTAAGTGTTCATGACATTGGTAAGTTTCTTATCTTGTTCTTTTTGTATTGGAAAATTTTCCAGTGTGATGTGATATATATATATTAGTTATTTTAAGGTACATAATTTTTATCATGATCAGAAAGTTCTCATACCTATTTTACAAGAATTATTTTTATTTATTAATTTTTGCAGGTCTGGGGATTGAACACAACCTTGTGTATGCTAAGCAAGAACTCTCCACTGAGCTATACCTCCAGCTTCAACAATCATTTAAAAAGTATACATTAAATATTATCAAAGACAACATTGGTGTCCTTAGTAATGATCTATACTTTTTCCTCTTCTGACTTATTAAAACAACTAATGAACATTCCTTTGCCTTCTTGGAATTCATGCAGTCCTCTTGGCCATCATCTTATATATTGCTTCAATTTGTTTGAAAATATTTTATTTAGTTTTAAAATTGACACTTATTGGTTATTACCTGTATCAGAGCAGTCATAGCAAGATTACTTCTTTTTATTAAAAAACTTGGGATATTTTTCTTCAATGTTTTATCTAAATATTGTACTAAAGTACTGCCTAGTCCTTGAGAAAAATCTCTCATGGTACTACTCATACCCAGCAATTTGGAGGAGGAACCAACTCAGTTGAAATTCATGTAATATTTAGTTATCAAGTATTTTAGCATGTTTAATGTATTTTTCATGTTACTTTTTGCATTGTGAGTCATTTTACATTTTGTATCTGTAGAAACTATTTTTTCTTTACAAGTTTAATTTTCAGAATGTAGAATGAAATGTCTTATTTTTTTAAACTTTCCTTAGTCTTTACTTATCTCACCAAAGATGGCTTCCTTGTTGTCTCAATAGTTTTAATATTTCCTTTATTTTTATTGCATTTTCAAGAAATTAGTGCTGCTAGTGGTGATTTTATGAATATTTGTTTCATCTATTAAATATTGCTTTTAATTTTTTTTATTAATTCTCATTTCTTCTCTCTTAGCTATATTTCATCTCCCTTATAAGTATTTGAATTATTGCTTACTTAATTTACTTTTAGGGCTCCTTGTTACATTATGAAATCACTCAATTTCTAAAATTTTCTCTGATTATTATGTCAAATCATCAATTTTCACTGTTTATAATTTCTATTTTCAAAATTGTTAGCAAATTTAAGTTTTCTGTTCAGATATTTACATAATATAAGTATTTAAAGAATTTAAGTGGGTTGATTTATATTTATTTCTATATTTTGATTATTTTCTAGGGTTCTGATAATTGGATTGATAAAAGTACACTGCATAATTGTATTTTATTTTCTTTGCTGCTTTAAATAAATTATATTAGGAAAGCATATGCTTCTTGTTTTGTTTTAATTTTGACATAAGTATATTTATAATTTTAAGAATATTTACTGTATATTATTCCAACCGTTGGTTTTCATCTTTCATTTGTCAAGGAAAAATGTCTTTGAACCATTGATACAAATGTGGTCTATTCATGATCTTCTATAATTTTCAATACTTTTTGTTAAATATTTTTCTCCAGACTTATTTTACTTGACATGTAGTTCTACAGGAAGAAGCTTTATAAATATTGGAACATTGTAGAATCTATTATGTTAGTAGAATATTTAAAATTATGTAGGAATTATCAATTACAAATGGATATGAAGAAATAAGTTATGACTGGAAGAAAAGAGAAGGAAGACATGAAAATTTTGCTCTTTTAAACAGTATTTCAACAGGTCTGATTACTAAAGTGTAATTCTGAACATTAGAGACTGTATGGTGAGTTAAAAATGGCCACACTTTCTTTGATACTTCTATCATAAAGGGAGTTTACTTCCCTTCTCTTTGAGTCTGGGAAGGTGTTATATTTACTTTGATCAACAGAAGATGGCATAAGGGGCACTCTGCCAGTTTCCAGGCCCACTTAAGGACACCAGCAAGCATTCATTTCCTGTCTCTGGTACACTCACTCCTGGGACCCAGCCACCACACTGGGAGAAGCACAAGTCCCAGGGAAAGGCCACTGAAGGCACTCTGATTGATAGGTTCTGTTGAGCTCCTCACTGACAACTTGATCAACTGCCAGACATTCCATTGAGCACTTTCAGATGTCCAGCCCTTTGAACCTTCTAAGAACTCAGGTGCCAGCCATTATCTGACAACAACTACATGAAAACCCACAATTAAGAACTGCCTAATCAGGCCCAAGCAATTAGCAGAAGAATGAGAAAAAAATAAAAAAAAAAAACTGTTGTTTTAAGTAACTAGTTTTTAGAGTGGAATGAAATACAGAAATAAAAAAAAAAAACAACTTAGAATAGATGGAGAAAGGAACAAAAGGAATTCCATGAATTCAATCCCAAAGTAAGAGAAGAGGACAAAAGGAAAATAAGTGATAACTAGGAAAACTTTTACATCATTATAGAAACAAATCCAAATGTTATCAGAAATCACCGTGAATTTAAATAAATTTACTCCTCTATAATAAAAAGATGCAGAATATGTAAGAAAACAAAAATAACAGTATTCTACTGAACAAAAGGCATAACTGAAGCAGATAACCACAATGATAAAAAATAAATGGATAGAAACGTACCACATACTAATGATCACATTGTCTGTTACTTGCTTCCCAATGTCTATTATCCTGTACTTTGTTAGTGACAGACTCACACTCTTCTTTTGCACAGATTTGTGCCAAACATATTTATTTAGGTATGTTTCAATTACATGATAGATGTTCTTCCACATGGTTAATTTGCTAGCATTTAATTGTTTATTTGTTTATATTTGCTGTATTTAGCTGAATTACAACTAATATGCTACTTAAACAAAAATATCAGAGAAGCTAATTTGAATATAGAGAGTTATTATAGAGCAGTAGTTCAAGGAAAAGATATAATTATGAATTTGAGCACACCCAATAATGCTTTACCTGACTAGATAAAGTAAAACAAAGGCTATCACAAAAAGAAACTAATGATTCCACAAATAGTAGGAGCTTAAGAGATGTGTCATATCAAGCAGAATTAATGATATGGAAGATATGAAGAAAATTAGCAAAATCAATATAATACTCTCAGGTAGAAATCTGTAGTTGACAGAAATCTGTACACAAGCATTTCACATCTATAAGAAACACTTACAATATCCAGACAATGCACACTCTAGGAAATAAAAATGTGTCAACAGTTTTTATAGAGCAGCTCTTATACACAATATAAAATAATACAACGTTAAATCAATTTAAAAATGTTTGTTATCAAACCACTGTCTAATAGTTTCTAATTAAAAGACAAACATTCAGAATTCAACACCAAAAAAGCTCTTCATAATAAAACTTGAGAAAATCATTTAAAGCTAAAAATCCATATCAATTATTACATGTACTAGAAAATATGTTGCACATGCCTATCTGTTGAAAAATAATTTTTTAATGCTTTCCCCACAAAAAAGAAAGAAAATATGCTTCATGTATTCAACTTGAGAAAGAAGAAAATGAGCAACAGTCAAAGCCAAAGGAAGAGTATGGGAGCTAAGAAGGAACTTATGTTTTCTTTGTGCTTATTTTGTACTGTCCTAGGTTCTGTGCACAGGTTGTTATATTTAATCATACTTTCTTTGGTTAGTGAAGAATCTGAGGCAAAGAAAGGTTAACTTCCCCATGTCACACAGAAAATGGAAAAGCTAGAAACTTAGACCTAATCAGACTGAAGCAACACTAATTATGCTTTTGGATATCAACAAAAATGAAAGCAAAACTTAAATCCAAAGCTCAAATACTATAGACTGGTAGCATATTCAAAATCTTTTAAAGATCAATTAACTCAAAGTCAGATAATACTAATCAAGATATAAAGGAGGCAGGAAAAAATTTGAAAATATCAGAGAATACAATTTTATGCAATCAATGTTATGAATATTTTTATTACAAAAATGAAAAACTCAGCCATATTTTAAAGAAGCATAGGCCATCAAATTTATAGTAATAGTAGAAAACACTAATAGATCAATATTTTCAAAGGTCTTGGATATACTATTAAAATACATATATGCAAGAAATCAAACTCATGGGGATACATGAAAAAGATTTACTAAGTTTAAAAATAGGTCCTTATCCTTATCTTCCCATACTACTGTAGTGAACCTACAAGTTCTACACCTGTTTTTTTTAAGAGGAGAAATTATACTCACCATAAGCAAAAACAGTACAGGAGAGCAAATTTATAAAGTATCATAAGTGTAGGTGCAAAAGGCTTAAAAATTATAAATGAAACTATAAATGAAAAGATTCATTTAAAACTAGAAAATAGAAAAAAGTCTACAAAATGGGTAATTTTAATTTAAATAATTTCTTTAGATGCTGCAAAATTTACCTGGTTCAACTTCTAATCAAGATAAATACCTAAATCAAGTTATACAGAAGTAGATTTCAATAACTTCAGAAGGTACCTGATAAACAAATATGGAAGTATTACAGTTAATAGTGTAACATATAAATATTTTCATTTAGTTAAAATTTAGACAAAGATACTTGCTTGATGACTATGTCACTGGAGAACTTAACCAATGCACTGTGACCAAAAAATATTACTGTTAAATAAAAATTTGGGTGGAAATAAATCTTTGTTTTATATACTGATGGCAGAAATGTCTACCTATATAGTTCAAAGGAATCAATAAGAAAACTTAAAATAAAAAATCAGACAGATTTATGGAATATAATATCAATGTATATAAATCCAAAGTAGTGTTATTTGCCAGTATTAGTCCATTAAAATGAGTAATTTAAATATAATTGCTCTCACATTGGTAACAAGAACCATAAATCATGGAGTCTCATAAAAGCATTATGAGATATTATATTATATAAGTATACAATTTTAGTGAAGGACTTAAAAGATCTAAACAGCTTTGCACTGATTAATTTCTTAAAATATAGATTATGCCCAAACTAGTTCACATATTTAATGTAATCATAACCAGAATCTCAAAGGTATTGCTTATCAAATTTGACAGCATAATTTTTAATTACATATGAAAAATTAAAGATTCAAAAATAGACAATTCTTGAAAAAAGTGAAGATGCTAGTGGATGTCCTAGAACATGTCAAGATTTATTAATTATTTATTTGAATAATTAAAATAATGACAGTTTGAGCACAGAAATAGAAGGAAATGGAAATGAAATTCATCTATGTAACAAATAGTTCAGGGTATCAAAATAAAGACATGAGGCCAGGCTTTTACCTCTAAGAACTCTCCTATGTGATAGAGCAGGCACTGGAAATGAGTGGAGGAAAAGACTATTCAAGTAATGATATTGAGACTGGCATTTACTATAGGGACTAAAATATATTTCTAACTTACAACATAATAAAAATGCATAAGTGTATTATTATGTGTGCAAACAATTCTTTACAAATCTTATAAGAAAATAAAAATAATACTTTTACATCTTCAATTTAGAGAAGAACAAGCCATAAAGAAAAGGGTTACTGAAAGAATGTTTGCCAACAAAAATAATGTGATTGGTCCATCCTAAGCCAACTGTCCAAAAAAATCATCTGATAACTATGTCTAAACTCTCACATCTCCTGGCTAGTAAAACTCCTCTTTAGGCAACAGCATAACATGCCATCATAAAAGAATGTGTGAGGCCACATCAGTGGAATAGGAAAGAAAAGTTCAGAAAAATTTTCTTGCTTTTGTACAAATGTATTAATATGCTGCCTTAAGCAAGTGAAGAAAAAATATGCAATCATACTATCATTGACACTGATATTGTAATTGGATTTAAACAAATCTGCAGTACACGTCTTTCTCCAAAACCAATAGTAAGTGGATCAAATATCCAATGCAAGAAGTACATACATAATTAAAGACAGAGGAAATGTCATAAATAGGTTGATCATCTTGAAATTTTTTAAGTTTTGATATTAAAGGCAGAGTCCATTAAAAATCGATGTATTTAACAATATAATTATAGTAGCTTCTGAATATCTAAGGCAATAAATATAATAAAAGGTAAATACTAGACTTTGCAAAAATATTTGCAATGTATATGCTACTAGAATATTTAATACCATTATCATTTTATTAAAAAAGAAAGGCACAATGACAATGATATTTCATTACTTATAAACAATGACAATGATATTTCATTACTGGTTTCCTGAAGTGCCTTTCTTTTTTAAATATATATATTATGAGATATTATATTAACCAATGCACTATGTCTTGGATATACTATTAAAATACATATATACATATATGTGTTTGTATCTACAAACACAATTTCTGAAATAATAAAAAACCTGATTATTGCACATATGAAATTTATCCTCATATTTGAACAAAATGTTTGTCAATTTTAATAGAGATCTTAAATATTTATGTTGATTTGGACCCTAGGACTTGACCCACTTTTGGAGCTTCATTCCACAAATGAAGATTTCATTATAAAGTTTATTGCATAAAATATTGTGAAGCAACCAAAACATTTTTTAAAAAGAATATTTCAACATAAATAAATAACACATGGGCATTTGCCATTCCATACAAACGTTAAGAGGAGGTTGAAAAGCAGTACTGAGTAAGGATTACTATGTCAGCATGATGTCAATGAATGTTTCATGGAGATGATTCTTTCCAAAGGAGGTTAAGCAAGTGAAACAACGTTCTGTACTGCAAAACCTCTGTGATAAGCTCAGGTATTTTGTTAACATTCAGGAGAAGAGTGATGTTATTATGTGGTGTTTTCAAACTTCTTTGAGCACATAAAATTTCCCCTGTCCATAAAGCAACTTGAATGGCTAAAGTTTATGATTTGT
This sequence comes from Marmota flaviventris, assembly GCF_047511675.1. NCBI lineage: Eukaryota > Metazoa > Chordata > Mammalia > Rodentia > Sciuridae > Marmota > Marmota flaviventris. The sequence goes on from NC_092500.1 coordinate 98,223,045, forward strand.
TGATAAGGAATTACAGTTTTATAGCATATTTGTGGGTGCACAATATGTCTTCAAGTTTTGTTTAGGTGGAATAATTGAAATAAATAACAATAGATAAATGTTCATAATTTTTACTTTCATCTTTTGGCTTATCAAAATAAATAATTTCCTTTAGTTAAATACAGTCCCTCTATGGTAGTTAAAAAATAAATTTAATCTAAGTCTAATAAATAATGTAGCTGATGGTGATAGAACTGATAGCTTGCCATCTCTAAATCCAGAATTTTTTGCCAGTTCCATTCTTCAATTTTCTGTTAGTTTTCTACCTGATAACTTTTAATGTGTTCATAAACTGCATTTTAGTATGATCCAGAAAGAGAAAACAGTGAAAGGAAATCTGCCCTTATTTGCATCTGAGAACACTACACTTCATTCATTTTGAATATGGAAAATTATCACCCCTATCTCTTATAAAGGAAATAAAACATTGCTATAATGGAAATTGCTGGCTGAGTCATTTGAAAAATGATAGTTATGACTTCACAAAGACTGGTCTGGCCTTATTCTACAATAAAGTTGATTTTTTAAAAATAGTGTTTTGATGAAATAATAACAGAGAAATGCTGAAACAATAAATACTAAACATCATTTGCTCCCTTTGGACCAGAGACAGTTGAAGATGTCCCAAGAGGGAAGAAGAATAAATCTCACATACATTGAGATAGATCTTTAGAAATAAAGTATAATCTTTAAGAGATTCTCCATCTCTTGTGGTCTCCAGTTGGTCATTGTAGTACTTTATGTCTCTGGAATAGGGTTTCAGCTCTACTGTTTTTTGAAAAGGTAAACTGAGAGGCACAATAACATTTTATAAATTTATTTGAGCAAAGAAAGCTTCATAAATTGGGAAGCTGAAAACCAGAAGTGGTTCAGGAGCTCCCCTGAAGGAACACAAGAGGGGACTTAAGTAAGACAGGTGGGAGAATAGGAAGGAAAATATCTGGTAAGAGTTAGACAGTTGCCTCCTGTGGTCTATCCTGCTGGAAAGCCAAGCTTGTTGGCTGCTTCTGGTTAGCTGAGCTTAAGTTCAGTTTTTCTTTAACGTAGGCATTTACAGGAAATAGCTCAAGTGAAGTTTCATTTATGTTTGAGAATCAAACACAGTGGAGGTCACTCCTGAGGCCTCCCTGGCTGAGTCTGCTCAGGGACTCTTCAGACCTGCTCTCCATTTTAATTCAACACAGACAACTAGTCTCCGCCAGTACGAGAATGCACTGTGTTATCTATTTTTCCACAAGTACAAGAATGCACTGTGTAATCTATTTGGTTTTGTTCACTTTCATGTGCCAGAGACAATCATAGTTCTTTTCAAACACCCTCCTATCTTTGCTGAATTTCTTTGCTCTTGCACTGTGTGCCTTTATTTCTGTACTTAACGGCAGATACATTGAATACATGAGGCTTTACCAGGAAAACCACATATTTATCCTGCCTGCCTTGGGTAAACTGAAAGGATTTATTGGGTGCAATAGCTATCAATTGGACCTGTGTCTGTAAATATACTCCATTCAGAAATTTTAACATGGCTCTGGACAGCCATACCCTTGAGATGAGCTTAGCCTGAGGGCTGAGCTTCAACTAGACTTAAAAACTCAAATACTGTTTGGTTCTGAGAAGCAATTACATCTTCCAACACTGGAAGATTCAAAGTTTCTTGAGAAACATGGCAATTTTTGTTCATACTCACAGATATTTTCCTAGCTCAATTTAAAAAAAATAATGTAGTCAACTGCACCACAATATTCAATTATAATCTCTCCCAGGAATGAGAAAATCCTCAGATATGTGATTGACTTTCCTTGTAATCATAGGTAGCCACTTACCAAATGTTTTGCCAATTCTTAATTTGCTTGCCAGCAACCAATAACATATCTTTTTGCTCATTGAGAATAAATTGATAAGAAACTGATGGTGTATGTTAGATATTTGGTTTCAGCATAGCTTTACTTCAAAAGGCCTATCCCATAATAACCAGGCTTCACTAAGAAGTCCTTCAAATCTCAGGGACTTCACAGAGGAAAAGTGTGTGTTTGTCTCTGCTTTTAGTTTCTATTATGTGTCCAGTACACACAGTGGTTGCACAGGGATTCAGGCCGACACATGCTCTTTCTTAACCCTCGTTTGAGTGTCAAGGTAAGAAGATAACTGCAACACAACATTTCCACAATTTTTATTGACTAAAAAGTTCATATGACAATGTATGACTTCAAGGGGGAAAAGGGGACCCTACAAAAATGCATTTCTTATAATTTTACAGTCATAGTTCCTTTTTCACTAACTCTATGCTATTTGCAAGACACGCAACTAAATCCTGACGGCAAAGAAATGTTGAAGAACACATACGTATGTGTTTCCATTTGCACTCTTGACACAAGCTTGAAGAAATTCCTTATACTTTTTTTTTTTTTAATTTTAAAAGCAAATAAGAGAGTCTTCCTGTCTGTGAGAGAAAAGCCTTTGGGAATGTTGTTATTTCATTGATTTTTTATAATGTAGAATATCTGACTGTTCTGTAGATCCACCCAGCAAAGTTTGTGTGATTAATAAAATACAGACGTACGTAATTCACAAGTTATATATTTATTAAGTAAAAATAACTTTTTTCTTTATCGAGCGAAATAGCTATTTATTATATTATAGCCAAGATAAAAAGTATTTTATTTACTTAAATATCAAAGTAGATCATCTTTCTTGAGTCCCTTCATTTCAGAATTTTGCTGATTCACTTTCTTTCCTCAGGCAGGCTGAGGAAATACAACTCTTGGTAATGAGTAACTCTTTCTTTGCTTTGATGTTGGTTTTGAAATTGATGATATATCATAGTTCTGTGCTTTTCGGCAATTGTTGCTGTTTTTTTTAAAATTAATTTTTGTTCCCTTTGTTTCAAAAAGAAACATGAAAGGAAAAGTGGATAATATCTGAATCTTGGCACCTTGGCACAGGGGTGAGTACTACTGAATTTCGAAGAAGCAGGGAATGAGGAAGACTCAGGCCTGGTGAATGGGCTTCTCTACATTCCTGACATTAACCAGATGGGGCCTCAGCTCTACAGGAAACTGAGGATTCTTGAAATAACATCAACTTCTCTTTGTATGTTTTTTAAGTCCTCTGTGGCCATGCTGTGAGACACAGAAAACTACATTTAACTACATATTTGATGAAAGAGATATTTATAATCTTTGTACCTAAGAACTCAAGCTGGTGGAACCAAATTTTCTGCAGCTGAGACTAGGCAAAAAGTACAAAACAGTGAAAGAGAATATGTCTTTATTTGCATGTTAGCAAATGTGAGTTTTACTTTGCTTCATAAACATCTATGAAACATATTGTAGCCTCTGGTGAGGACACAAATATCTTAACTAGGGCTCAGCAGAGAAACTGAAGAAAAATAAAGATTTCACAGGAACATATGCAGATTAATTAGCAAACCTTAGATATTTTTGACTTTGTACTGGATAAATTGTTAAAGAAGAAGCAGGAGGAGGAGAAAGAGGAAGAGCTTAGCTGTACATTCAAGGATATGTGTGGCATTTTACATTAGTGACATTAGACCTTAAATTTTCTGTTTGAACATGGAAAATGGCTTGCAGAACATCCTCATCCTCATAATGATTGTACAGTTCATATTTGGGAGTTTGAGCAACAGATTCATAGTACTGATAAACTGCATAGAGGGGGTCAATAAAAGAAAACTCTCTTTACTTGATCAAATCCTAATTGTCTTGGCAATTTCTAGAATTTTTCTGCTTTGGAAAGTATTAGTAAGTTGGTTTAGTTCTCTGTATCATCTACTTTTACTCATACCTGAAATAGAAGTAAGAATTGCTATTTCTTCCTGGATATTTGCCAATCACTTCAATCTCCGGTTTGCCACAATACTCACCATCTTTTATTTGCTCAAAATAGCCAGCTTCTCAAGGCCTATTTTTCTGTATCGAAGTGGAGAGTAAAAAAAGTGATTCTGATGATACTGCTAGGAAACCTGATCGTCTTGATTTTAAATCGGATACAAATCAACATATATATTGAAGCCTGGATTCATGGAAGTGAAAGAAACACAACTTGGAATTCCAGAATGAGTGACTTTGCAACATTTTTAGACCTGATCATATTTAATATGACTATGTTCTCCATAACTCCATTTACCGTAGCTTTGATCACTTTTCTCCTGCTAATCTTCTCCTTGTGGCAACATCTCCAGAATATGCAGCACAATTTCAAAGGACCCAGAGACCCCAGGACCAATGCCCACATAACTGCCTTGAAAATTATGATCTCCTTTCTTCTGCTCTATGCCACTTACTTTCTGTCTTTTTTCATATCGTGTCTTTTGAAGATGCATCAAAGCAAGCTGGTTCAGATTCTTTCCCTGAATTTTGGACTCATCTATCCTTCAAGCCACTCATTTATTTTGATTTTGGGAAGCTCCAAGTTAAGGGAGGCATTTCTTTTGGTGCTGAAGCAGCTACGGTGTGGGCTAAAAGATGAGAAACTCACTACTCTGTGAGTTGTTTAACCATGAAGTATGAGGCTGGGGATGTGGTTTAGTGGTAGAGCACTTGCCTGGCATGTACAAGACACTGGGTTAATCCTCAGCACTGGAAAACAACAATAGCAGCAACAATAACAATAACAATAACAAACAAAAACTAGATGCTATTGCATGTCCTAGATAATAAAAGGAATCTATGAAGAGATCAAAGATATTTATTTCTTCCTCTCAGGTTTTCCAATGTAAAGGTCAATGTAAAATTTTTTCAAATGAAGGTCTATAATAACATTGTACCTAAGAACATTACATATTTATGATGTGCATTTCTGTAATATTGATAATTTGAAATGATTTGAAGAAATTGTAGATTCCCTTAAAATTTAAAAATATGTACCAGGATGGCAGATTAGAGGAAAGAAGCATCTAAGGTCACTTAGATATTAATTATGAACCTGTGAATCTTCATTATTTTGGCTGGTAATGACCCTTAAATTCTAAATTATTCATTGGAGATGGGTATTATTATCTCATGTACACCTATTATTTGGTGACTCAAGGACAACTTGAAGTTATTTGGCATAGAAATATGAAAAATTTGTATTTTTTTACTAGTACTGATAGAATGGGAACATTGAGAGCATTAAAAGGTTTAACTACTGTCATATATAAATAATTAGAACAAATTTTTAAAAAGTTTAAAATGAATAACTGGGAGGCTGAGCCGCCCCCTCCCCCTGCGCCAGCATAGTAGAGAGAACTGGGACCAAACACAGAGCAGGCCCAGCAGCCCGCTGAGGGGCAGAGCCGCCCCCCACCCCCCTCGCCTGCCAGGTAGGGGAAGGGTGACCACCGACAGAAAAGGCCCAGTGGCCCAGGGCGGGACAGAGCTTCCAATCACTCCTGCAAGGTAGGCGGGCCTGCGACCCACTGGCAGAAGAGGAGCAGCCGCCTGCTGAGAGGCTGAGCCGCCCCCTCCCCCTGGGCTGGCATAGTAGACGGAACTAGGACCAATCACAGAGCAGGCCCAGCGGCCTGCTGAGGGGCAGAGCCGCCCCCCACCCCCCTCGCCTGCCAGGTAGGGGAAGGGTGACCACCGACAGAAAAGGCCCAGTGGCCCGCGGCGGGACAGAGCTTCCAATCACTCCTGCAAGGTAGGCGGGCCTGCGACCCACTGGCAGAAGAGGAGCAGCCGCCTGCTGAGAGGCTGAGCCGCCCCCTCCCCCTGCGCCGGCATAGTAGAGGGAACTGGGACCAAACACAGAGCAGGCCCAGCGGCCTGCTGAGGGGCAGAGCCGCCCCCCACCCCCCTCGCCTGCCAGGTAGGGGAAGGGTGACCACAGACAGAAAAGGCCCAGTGGCGCGCGGCGGGACAGAGCTTCCAATCACTCCTGCAAGGTAGGCGGGCCTGCGACCCACCGGCAGAAGAGGAGCAGCGGCCTGCTGAGAGGCAGAGCCGCCCCCTCCCCCCCGCGCCTGCAAGGTAATCGGAACTGAGGCCACCATCAGAACAGGTCAGACCTGCAACCGAGAGACAGAACAGGCCCAGTGGCCTGAGGAAGGGTAGAGCCGCCCCCCCCCCACGCCTGCAAAGTAGGCGGACCTGCGACCCACTGGCAGTACAGCCCCAGAGGCCTGCAGAGGGGCAGTGCCACTGCCTGCGCCTGCAAAGTAGGCAGAACGGCGACCACCGACAGAACAAGCCTAGCGGCCCGCAGAGGGACAGAGCCGCCGCCCGCGCCTGCAAGGACGGCGGACCTGCTACCGACTGGCAGAGCAGGCCCAGCGGCCTGCCGGCGTGGTAGGCACATTGCCCCAATTGGCGGAGGGGCAGAGCCGCCGCCCGTGCCTGCGAGGGAGACTTTGCAACTATACAAGACCAATATAAATATATAGGGGGAAAATTCAATAGCACAACAGTTTCACCAAGAAGAAAGGAACGCGAACAGTATGAAGAGACAAGGAAAGAAAGGACCACAAGCATTGCAGGTCAACTCAACTTTAGAAGAGGTAATAGCTGCAGCTGATGGAATGTCAGATAAAGAATTCAGGATATACATGCTTCAGATGATCTGGAGTCTCAAGGAAGACATCAGACAGCAAAATCAGACAATGAAAGATCACTTCAACAATGAATTACATAAACAAATCCAAGAAGCAAAAGATCAACTATACAGGGAAATAGAGGTTATAAAAAACAAACAAACAGAAATCCTAGAAATGCAGGAAGCAATAAGCCAACTTAAAAACTCAATTGAGAATACTACCAGCAGAGTAGAACACTTAGAAGACAGAACATCAGACAATGAAGATAAAGTATATCAACTTGAAAAGAACATAGACAGCTCAGCAAGACTGTAAAGAAACCATGAGCAGAACATCCAAGAAATATGGGATAACATCAAGAGACCAAATTTAAGAGTCATTGGGATACAGGAAGGAACAGAGTTTCAAACCAAAGGAATGAGCAATCTATTCAATGAAATAATTCGAGAAAACTTCCCAGATTTGAAGAATGAGACAGAACCCCAAATCCTAGAAGCCTACAGGACGCCGAATGTGCAAAATCATAAGAGACCCACACCTAGACACATTATAATGAAGATGCCCAACATACAGAACAAGGAGAGAATTTTAAAAGCTACAAGAGAAAGGAAGCAGATCACATTTAGGGGTAAGCCAATCAGGATAACAGCTGATCTTTCAACACAGACTCTGAAAGCTAGAAGATCCTGGAATAACATATTTCAAACACTGAAAGAAAATGGGTTCCAACCAAGAATTGTGTTTCCAGCGAAATTAAGCTTCAGGATGGAAGATAAAATTAAAACCTTCCACGATAAACAAAAGTTAAAAGAATTTGCAGCTAGAAAACCATTTCTTCAAAACATCCTTGGCAAAACATTACAGGAAGAGGAAATGGAAAATAACAATGAAAACCAACAGTGGGAGGTAGGACACTAAAGGGGGGAAAATAATCAAAGTGGAAAACAAACCATGTTTAGTAACATAAATAAACAAATATGGCTGGAAGAACAACCCATATCTCAATAATAACCCTAAATGTTAATGGCTTAAACTCACCAATCAAGAGACACAGGCTAGTAGAATGGATCACAAAACAAGACCCAACAATATGCTGCCTACAGGAGACGCATTTGATAGGAAAAGACATACATAGGCTGAAGGTGAAAGGTTGGGAAAAATCATATCACTCATATGGACTTCGGAAACAAGCAGGAGTATCCATACTCATATCAAATAAAATAGATTTTAAGCCAAAGTTAATCAAAAGGGATAAAGAGGGACACTACATACTGCTCAAGGGAACCATACACCAACAAGACATAACAATCATAAATATATATGCCCCAAACAATGGTGCAGCTATGTTCATCAAACAAACTCTTCTCAAGTTCAAGAGTCTAATAGACCACCATACAATAATCATGGGAGACTTCAACACACCTCTCTCACCACTGGACAGATCTTCCAAACAAAAGTTGAATAAGGAAACTATAGAACTCAATAACACAATTAATAACCTAGACTTAATTGACATATATAGAATATACCACCCAACATCAAACAGTTACACTTTTTTCTCAGCAGCACATGGATCCTTCTCAAAAATAGATCATATATTATGTCACAGGGAAACTCTTAGACAATACAAAGGAGTAGAGATAATACCATGCATCCTATCTGATCATAATGGAATGGAACTGAAAATCAACGATAAAAGAAGGAAGGAAAAAGAATATATCACTTGGAGAATGAACAATAGGTTACTGAATGATCAATGGGTTATAGAAGACATCAAGGAGGAAATTAAAAAATTCTTAGAGATTAATGAAAACACAGACACAACATATCGGAATCTATGGGACACATTGAAAGCAGTTCTAAGAGGAAAATTCATTGCTTGGAGTTCATTCCTTAAAAAAAGAAAAAACCAACAAATAAATGATCTCATACTTCATCTCAAAATCCTAGAAAAAGAAGAGCAAAACAACAGCAAAAGAAGTAGAAGGCAAGAAATAATTAAAATCAGAGCTGAAATCAATGAAATCGAAACAAAAGAAACAATTGAAAAAATTGACAAAACTAAAAGTTGGTTCTTTGAAAAAATAAACAAAATCGACAGACCCTTAGCCATGCTAGCGAAGAGAAGAAGAGAGAGAACTCAAATCACTAACATACGGGATGAAAGAGGCAATATCACAACAGACACTTCAGAAATACAGAAGATAATCAAAAATTATTTTGAATCCTTATACTCCAATAAATTAGAAGATAGTGAAGGCATAGATAAATTTCTTAAGTCATATGATCTGCCCAGATTGAGTCAGGAGGATATAGACAACCTAAACAGACCAATATCAATTAAGGAAATAGAAGAAACCATCAAAAGACTACCAACTAAGAAAAGCCCAGGACCGGATGGGTATACAGCAGAGTTTTACAAAACCTTTAAAGAGGAACTAATACCAATACTTTTCAAGCTACTTCGGGAAATAGAAAAAGAGGGAGAACTTCCAAATTCATTCTACGAGGCCAACATCACCCTGATACCTAAACCAGACAAAGACACTTCAAAGAAAGAAAACTACAGACCAATATCTCTAATGAACTTGGATGCAAAAATCCTCAATAAAATTCTGGCCACTCGGATACAAAGGCACATCAAAAAAATTGTGCACCATGATCAAGTAGGATTCATCCCTGGGATGCAAGGCTGGTTCAATATAAGGAAATCAATAAATGTTATTCACCACATCAATAGACTTAAAAATAAGAACCATATGATCATCTCGATAGATGCGGAAAAAGCATTCGACAAAGTACAGCATTCCTTTATGTTCAAAACTCTAGAAAAACTAGGGATAACAGGAACATACCTCAATATTGTAAAAGCAATCTATGCTAAGCCTCAGGCTAGCATCATTCTCAATGGAGAAAAATTGAAGGCATTCCCTCTAAAATCTGGAACAAGACAGGGATGCCCTCTCTCACCACTTCTGTTCAACATAGTTCTCGAAACACTGGCCAGAGCAATTAGACAGACGAAAGAAATTAAAGGCATCAAAATAGGAAAAGAAGAACTTAAATTATCACTATTTGCAGATGACATGATTCTATACCTAGCAGACCCAAAAGGGTCTACAAAGAAACTATTAGAGCTAATAAATGAATTCAGCAAAGTGGCAGGATATAAAATCAACACGCATAAATCAAAGGCATTCCTGTATATCAGCGACAAATCCTCTGAAATGGAAATGAGGACAACCACTCCATTCACAATATCTTCAAAAAAAATAAAATACTTAGGAATCAACCTAACAAAAGAGGTGAAAGACTTATACAATGAAAACTACAGAACCCTAAAGAGAGAAATAGAAGAAGATCTTAGAAGATGGAAAAATATACCCTGTTCATGGATAGGCAGAACTAACATCATCAAAATGGCGATATTACCAAAAGTTCTCTATATGTTTAATGCAATGCCAATCAAAATCCCAACGGCATTTCTTGTAGAAATAGAGAAAGCAATCATGAAATTCATATGGAAAAATAAAAGACCCAGAATAGCAAAAACAATGCTAAGCAGGAAGTGTGAATCAGGCGGTATAGCGATACCAGACTTCAAACTATATTACAGAGCAATAGTAACAAAAACAGCATGGTACTGGTACCAAAACAGGCGGGTGGACCAATGGTACAGAATAGAGGACACAGAAACCAATCCACAAAACTACAACTATCTTATATTTGATAAAGGGTCTAAAAGCATGCAATGGAGGAAGGATAGCATCTTCAACAAATGGTGCTGGGAAAACTGGAAATCCATATGCAACAAAATGAAACTGAATCCCTTTCTCTCGCCATGCACAAAAGTTAATTCAAAATGGATCAAGGAGCTTGATATCAAATCAGAGACGCGCCGTCTGATAGAAGAAAAAGTTGACTACGATCTACAGTCGGTGGGGTCGGGCTCCAAATTCCTCAATAGGACACCCATAGCACAAAAGTTAATAACTAGAATCAACAAATGGGACTTACTCAAACTAAAAAGTTTTTTCTCAGCAAAAGATACAATAAGAGAGGTAAATAGAGAGCCTACAACCTGGGAACAAATTTTTACTCCTCACACTTCAGATAGAGCCCTAATATCCAGAGTATACAAAGAGCTCAAAAAATTAGACAATAAGAGAACAAACAACCCAATCAACAAATGGGCCAAGGACCTGAACAGACACTTCTCAGAGGAGGACATACAGTCAATCAACAAGTACATGAAAAAATGCTCACCATCTCTAGCAGTCAGAGAAATGCAAATCAAAACCACCCTAAGATATCATCTCACTCCAGTTAGATTGGCAGCCATTATGAAGTCAAACAACAACAAGTGCTGGCGAGGATGTGGGGAAAAGGGTACACTTGTACATTGCTGGTGGGACTGCAAATTGGTGCAGCCAATTTGGAAAGCAGTATGGAGATTTCTTGGAAAGCTGGGAATGGAGCCACCATTTGACCCAGCTATTCCCCTTCTCGGTCTATTCCCTAAAGACCTAAAAAGAGCATGCTACAGGGACACTGCTACATCGATGTTCATAGCAGCACAATTCACAATAGCTAGACTGTGGAACCAACCTAGATGCCCTTCAATGGATGAATGGATAAAAAAAATGTGGCATTTATACACAATGGAGTATTACTCTGCATTAAAAAATGACAAAATCATAGAATTTTCAGGGAAATGGATGGCATTAGAGCAGATTATGCTAAGTGAAGCTAGCCAATCCCTAAAAAACAAATGTCAAATGTCTTCTTTGATATAAGGAGAGTAGCTAAGAACAGAGTAGGGTCGAAGAGCATGAGAAGAAGATTAACATTAAACAGGGATGAGAGGTGGGAGGGAAAGGGAGAGAGAAGGGAAAATGCATGGAAATGGAAGGAGACCCTCAGAGGTATACAAAAGTACATACAAGAGGAAGTGAGGGGAAGGGGAAAAATAATACAAGGGGGACAAACGAATGTCAGTAAAGGGGGCAGAGAGAGAAGAGGGGAGGGGAGGGGAGGGGAGGGGAGGGGAGGGGGGATAGTAGAGGATAGGAAAGACAGCAGAATACAACAGACACTAGTATGGCAATATGTAAATCAATGGATGTGTAACTGATGTGATTCTGCAATCTGTATATGGGGTAAAAATGGGAGCTCATAACCCACTTGAATCAAATTGTGAAATATGATATATCAAGAACTATGTAATGTTTTGAACAGCCAACAATAAAAAAAAAAAAAAATGAATAACTGCCATATGAAATAATGACCTTTCTTTTCTAGTTATTATGCTGTACCTACGTGTCCATGCATATTTTACTATGCTTTTTACGTAAACATTATCAAGGTATAATTTATGTATAATAAAATGCACAAACTTCAGTGTACATTGCAGTTAGAGTTTGACGACACACACATGTAGTAATTACAGCATTAAAGCTTTTTACAGTTCATCTTGCTCCTTGTCAACACTTCTACCCAGGCAGCTACTTATCTGATTCAGTAACTAGAGAGAGTTCTTTGCTTTCTATAATTTCATTTATATATAGCCTTAGAATATGTACTATTAGAAACAGGATTTCTTAAATTCAGCATAATGCTTTGGAGGTTCATCTGTTTTGTTGTATAGCTCAATAGTTTGTTTCTGAGTGGTATGCTTGAGTATTATTAAATATACCACCGTGTTTTGAATAACCAATAAAAAAATATACCACCTTTAAAAATTCTTTTACCTATTCATGAATGTTTGAATGGTTCCTAATTATTGGCCACTATAAACAAAACTGCTATCAGTACTAATGTATGTGTCTTTTTTTTTGATATATGATTTTATTGCTATCGGGTAAATAGCTAGAAGTGTCAAATCATATGTGTTATGTTGAACTTTATTAAAAAACTGTCAAGGAAAAAATATTGGCCAAAGAGCCCTCTAAAGTGGTGGTTTCATTTTAAATTCCCACTAGGAATGTGTGAGGGTTTCAGCTGATGCTCTTTTTTTAAAAAAATTTTTATTTTAGTTGCTCTAATCAATGTGTAATGGCATGTAGTTTATTCTACATTTTCCTGTTGGCCAATGATGCTGAACATTTTTTTCAAGTAAATTTGCCTTCATGTAACTTCTTTTAGGAAATGAGTTCAAATCTTTTGCTTATTATTTAATTTGGTTCTTGTTTTCTCTTTTTATTGTCAAGTTTTAACTGTTCTTTACATAGTCTGAATATTCATCTTTTATCAAATACATGTTTTGTAAATATTTTCTCTGAGACAGTGGCTTGCCATTTCATTTTCTTCATCGTGTCTTTCAAAGAGAACACATTCAAAAAAATTTTAATGAAATCTATTAATCAATTTTCAATGCTAGTACTTTTTCCATTCTGTTTAAGAACTTTGCATACTCTGAGATTATGCAGGTTATCTTCTATGATTTATTTTAGAAGCTTTATAGTTTCAGGTTTTATGTGATTCATTTCAAATAAATTCTATTTGCAATATAAAGTGAGGACAGATTCATTTTTAAAATACAGATATACATTTTACCAGTACCATTTATTTAAAAGTCTATTTTTTTTCTCATTGTTTCAACTTGGCACTTTGTTAAAAACCAGTTGATCATGCATGTGTGGGTCTATTTCTGGATTATTTATTCTGTTCCTTTGATTTCTATGTCTGTCTTTACGTCACTAAAATACTAAAATACTTTCTTGATTACTCTAGTTTAATACTACATCTTGGAGTGCAATAGCAAATGTTCTGACATTCTTCTTTTACAAAAGTTGTCAGTTTTTCTCTGGTTTTCTTTGCTTTTGCATATACATTTTAGATTTTGTTTATCAATTTTTAAATAAAGTTTTCTTGAATGTTTGTTTGACTTGTATTGAAGGTATAGATATGTACTTGGAATAACTAACACCTTAACAATATATCTTGTTCTTTACCTGGTCCATTGTAGTTTCCAGTGTAAAGTTTTTAGACACAGTTTGTTAAATTTGCCTATACATTTTCATGTTTCTGTGCCTACCAACAATGCTGATTTTAAAATTTCAATTTCTAATGGCTTGTTAATAGTGTACAGAAATGTAATGGTCTTGTGTATAATACTGACTTTATGTTCTGTGAACTAGTAAAATTCTCTTGTTAGTTCTAATAATATATTTTGGCAATTTCTTGGGATTTTTATGTATATGATTTTGCTGTCTGTAGATAAACAAATTTTGTTTTCCCCATTTGCAAACTTTATAGCTTTTATTTAATTTTCTTGTATTGTTTCACTGACTAACCTTTCTGAGGCAATATTAACTATCAATGCTGGGAACATATATCTGACTTTTCCTAATGTTAGGATAAAGTGTCCATTTTTAATCCATTAATATAATGCCACCTATAATTTTTTCATTATTAAATCCTAATCAGTCTTAGGGTTTCCATTTATTCCTTATTTGCTGAGAGCTTTTATGATGAATGGGTGCTAAATTTAATCAAATGATTTTATGCATCTATTGCAATGATTTTATTGATATGACTTTACTACCTCATTTTGTGGATAAGGTGAATTATTTTTATTCACTTTTAAATGTTAAGCTGGACTTTTATTGCTAGGATAAATTTTATTTGATCCATACTTTTATTTCCTTGTAATATATTTTCTCATTTTGGTATAGGATATCCCCAACTTCATAAAATAAGTTGGTGGTAAAGTTTCCTCTCCTCCACTATTTTCTGACAGATTTATGTAAGATTAGTATTTTTTTCAAAAATATTTGATTTAAATCACCATTCAGGCAATCCCTTGTTTTATCAGAAGGTTTTAAATTAGGAGTTTAATTTTTAACAACAGATAAACAAGGTTATTAAGATTTCTATTTCTTCTTGTAACAGGTGCAGTAAATTTGTCTTTGAAGAAAGACTGATGACAATCTTTAAATTCCAAGAATTCTAAAGAACTTCTTTATAGCCCTTCTTTTCTCCAATTCAGCTAACACTTGATGTATTATTTAAATTCATTGCAATAAAATGCCTTTATTTTATATCTCATACATTTATATCTAATCCAGATCTCATCTCTGAACTTGATTTATATACAATCTTCCTACTCAAAGTCTCTAGCTGGATGTGGAAGTCACATTTCAAACCTGACATAGCTTTAAGAAATACATTATGATCTATGCCCACATCTGTCGCGACCCCTTGCCCGCAAGGAAGACGCAACTCAGGAATCTTCTTTCAGCAGTTTATTCAGGTCCCTGATATTTCTTCTTCTTTTACTCGGATGCCCCTCCCAGCCTTAATAAAGCATCTCAAGCCCCAATGCAAAGCTGCCACGTGGAGCTTTCTCATAGGGTGATAAGGGATTACGTGCCAACTCTCCAAAAAAGGAGTTGTTTATCACAGGCCACAGTGGAAGCCGGCGCCATCTTCTAATGGCGGCCACGGTCTATAGGAACGGCTCACCACAGTTCCCCCTTCTGTTTTATAAAACAATGCAGGCGAAAGTAGAGGTCCTATCCCACTGTGCAGAAGTGGCTGCAATGTATGGTTCAGTCCTAAGGAGGCGCCTTCCCCAGACCTGATCCCATATCAGCCGACGCCTTTTTTCGTAGGGCGGGGCGTGGACGTCAAACCCGCATGCAATAGGACATGCTTTCCTTGAGGTCCGTTGAGGGATCACTCAAGTGCAGTGCTTTGCCTCGCATCCTGCATCGTGACGACGATGAGAAGTAGGATAACACAGGTAGCCTGGTAATGATGACAAAATTTAAGTTGGCAACACAATCCCTAAGCCCCAGAGGAAGGTAAAGAGTCTGTAGCCGAGAAGAAAGACCAGTCCTGAAACCCATCTGCGTGCAATGGTAACAAGACCTGCAGAGTGCAAGGGCTATTCAGTACTGGGAGAGCATAAAGAAGAGGACATGCCAATCCCAGTGCAATGTGAAACTAACTTGGGGTGCAATGGCCATGCCCAGAAAATCACTGTTTAAGATGTGCAAGCCAGATTTGTGGAGAGATGCCATTTTCTAAGGCCGCAAGAGCCTGTACAATCATAGCTTTCTCTTGCGCATGGCGAGCTTTAAGGTGACAGAGAAGCCACAAACAAAGTACAACACCAAAGCAACACATTGCCCCAAAAATGCCCACTCCCACCCATTCCTTAAAAAAGGAAAAGGCAGAAGATATCCAATCGGTGAATTGACCCAAAGTCACGGGATCGACACGGGTACTGTTCAAGACAGCTATCTGGGTTAGTTGAGACTGGATCATGTCTTCCGCTGCCATGGACCAATTTCCGGCCAAATATTCGCCAATGATGCGGGAGGCATTCCTGGAATCATTAAATCTGACAGAGGTTATGCATAAATGTGCACGTTGGTCAACACAACCCAAAAGCACCAAGTCGGCCAATTCTTCTACCTGAGCTTGGAGTAAATCTATTCTTTGGTTGGCAGCTAAAATCCCTGACAAAATATGTTGATTAATTGTATTTTGGGATTCAAGTATGGTGGAAGTTTGTTGAACAACTTGATTAATAGTGGCAGCAGTTTGTCCTTGACTGGCCATGGCCACTCCGGCCGTAACCGCTGCAGCAGCAGACACTGCCACAGCTGTCACTATAGCTGCCGTAATTCCAAAATCTCTACGGGTTCTAATCAATTCAACAATAGGAAAGGATTCTGGATCTGCAGTAACCGGGATCGGGACAAAGGTTGGAATTTTCATAATCACTGCCATAGTCCAGGAGCCATTCCAACACTCAGACAAGTAGCAAGTAACATTAGAACAATTAAGCATCCCCTGTAATGTAACATTAGCCAAAAGAAACAGGAACGGAGATTGGAGACAGACTGCTGCGGAGGGTAATGTAGCATTAGATAATTGTGAATTATTTGCAAAAATTTTAAGCTTCCTACCTAGCTCTGAGTCTTGGGTAGTGCCAGAAACATTAAACAGCCAACTTTGGACTCCTAATATTTCCCTGGGGAAACACAAGCGCGGACTAGACTAGCCCAATCTGAGGGAGTCATACAAAATCTAGTAAGTCCCTCCACCTGAGTGAGAGTGAAAGCGGCATCTATGCCATAAGTGCGGACAGATTCTGCTAAGGTTTTAATTATCTTAAAGTCTAAAGGCTCATGATATCTTCCCCTGTTATTGTCCTGAAATACAGGGTATGCAAGTCCCATATCTGTATTAACTGTCCTCCAAACTTGCGCATGAAAAGACCTCCTGGAACCTTGGCTCCCCCCCACATACGGGGGTGGGGCAACAGGCATCATATCTTCTTCTAAATTTTCAACCTCCTCCTCCTCAGAGTTTTGTTGACCAATATTAGATCCCTCCCCCTTCTTACAGTAGGCATGCACACCTTGTGTCTCCTTTTTCTTCTTTTTCATTTTTATCTTATGTAGTTGTTGTAACAATATATCAAGGTCCTCAGAACTCTCTGAGTCACTTGTGTTCTCAGGCGTTCTGAATTCGGTCAAGTCTGGGTAGAGCCTTCTCCTATTTTTATCTTCAGGCTCTTTTGCCTTCTCACTACTGTTACTTTTGATACTCTCTGCCACTTCACTATGTGATCCTTCAGATTTTTCCTCATGTAGTTGCTCAAGAACAGCTTGACCCTCACTCACAGCTTCTTGGCATTTACTATCTGCTATACAACCTCTAACTAACTTCCAAAGTGGTATAACACCACCCTCTAAGGTGCCTTGCTCACGAGCGAAATCTAGATCTTTCCCTAATTTGTCCCAGCTGGGAACCGTAAGACTCCCTGAAAAAGCAAACCAAGGAGCCGCTATATCAGCTTCTCTTAAAAACATCTGCAAAGTACTCTGCTTTATCTTAAGTCCTTTTGAATGTAACAACCCATCTAGGGCCAACAAAATTGGGCTTGAAGAAGCAACACCCATAATGTTTTTAGAGCTATAAAGAAAGTGAAAGTACAAAAGTCCCTGCTCTCTTCCTTTTACAGGGGAGCGTCCCTGTCGTCACAACAACAAAAGAAGCACAAAAAACAAAAGCGAAATGACACAACAAAAGAAACACAGAAAACAAAAGTGAAAGTACACAGTGCAGCTGCAATAAAATGTAATGCTCTCTCTTTCTTTACAGAGGAGCTGCCCCGCTTTGGTTGCGGGTCCCACTTACTAGGGACTAACCCCGCTTTGGTCGCGGATCCCACTCACCTGGGACTAACCCCGCTTTGGTCGCGGATCCCACTTACCTGGGACTAACCGGTGCACCACCCCTGACTGCTGAAAGTTCTGGTTCCCGGGTTTCGGCACCACTTGTCGCGACCCCTTGCCCGCAAGGAAGACGCAACTCAGGAATCTTCTTTCAGTAGTTTATTCAGGTCCCTGATATTTCTTCTTCTTTTACTCGGATGCCCCTCCCAGCCTTAATAAAGCATCTCAAGCCCCAATGCAAAGCTGCCACGTGGAGCTTTCTCATAGGGTGAAAAGGGATTACGTGCCAACTCTCCAAAAAAGGAGTTGTTTATCACAGGCCACAGTGGAAGCCGGCGCCATCTTCTAATGGCGGCCACGGTCTATAGGAACGGCTCACCACACACATCCAATACTGCTTCTGATATAGTCATTTTTATCTCAGTTAAAAGCATCTTTATACTTCCAGATACACAGAAACCTAACCTTAGAGTCATCTTTGTCACCTCTCTTTTTTTCATACTCTGTCTCAAATCGACCAAATCTGTCTCAGAACACTGTGTTAACATATATCCACAATCCAACCATTCAACACTTCATTCAATCACAGTTTTTCCATGTTCACACCACCAGCACCAGAATTTAACCCTTATTTAAACCATGTCCTAGGTCTAATATCGCCTTTTTTTCTGGTTCAATCACCAAAAGCCATCTAATTTATTTTTGTTTTCATATTCTCAGAATTAGATTTTATTCTCAACAAGAGTATTTTTTTTTCCAAATATAAGTTAAATTATGTCACTTTTCTGCTTAAAATCTTCCAAAGTCTTTGCATCTCACTCAAGTAGCTGAATCCTTTCATTATCCCCTGAAGTCTGACATAATGTTTCTCTTACAATTACTATTTTATACTTTTTCTTTGGTCTGTAACTTTTTTCAGGTTTCCAAAATTGGTTGTTTTGTTTTGCTTTGTTTTTCGCACGATGAGAGATGGAACCCAGGACCTCACTCACACATGCTGGGCAAGCACTTCTACCATTAAGCTATGTCCCCAGCCCCTAATTTTATTTTTTAAAAGGAATAATTCTTATTAGATTTAATTCTGTAATCTAGGTGCTTGTTCTTGATTTATTTTTCCTTTAGAATATAGAATATTCTTTTTTTTTTTTTTTTTTTTTTACAGTGACTTTTAACCAAAAGAAATCCTGTGTTGGCTATTACCATCTCCTAGAAAGGGATTTATTTTCTAGTATGTGTCCTTGCCTTTCCTGTACCATTTGAATACAATTTAAGTTTTACTCTCAAAGTTTAAATTCTAGTTTTAGTTGTAGATGGACACAATACTTTTTTTCTCATTTATTTTTATGTGGTGTGTAGGATCGAATCCAGTGCCTAGCACGTGCTAGGGGAACGCTCTACAGCTGAGCCACAACTGGCTTGTGGATAAAGGAGGAGGGAACCTCACTGGAAGCATCTAGAAGTAGGGGTTCTGGAATGCTCTTTTGTTGTGTTTATGTCTATCAAATTTTGGATTCACCCATATCCAGAAGGGAATATGACAATCAGAAATTTCATGCTCACTATTTTATTGAAATATTGATGATATTTTTATTACTGCATTTTTTCCATTGGTCTAAGTGTTTGAAGGACATTATCTTCTCATTCATTTTCTGAAACAAACAAATGAAGAACGAATAGAGAATATGTGACTTGCAGAAGATTTCTGATCCCTTGATAGGATTGTGAAGCCAAGTAGTAAGGTACCATGACTTCTCTCTTTCCCTCCCCTTTCCTTCCTTCCTTTACTAATTTCTTTTTGTTCACCCTTGTTAGGCACTTAGTACATAATGTGCTCTAAATGATTGCTTGTAAGAAACCAAGATCAGGGCTGGGGTTGTGGCTCAGTGGTAGAGCGCTTGCCTAGCACATGCGAAACCCTGGGTTCGATCCTCAGTACCACATAAAAAAATAAAATAGAAAAACATACCTTAAGAAAAAAGAAACAGAGATCATTCTTTCTTTATCTTTTAATTGTTATAAGAAATGATTAAGTATATATTTATAAAGATGATCACTGCCACGTATACTTATAAAAGTGAAAACTGAAACCAGCTTAAGCATCAATAAAGACTTTGATCATGGAAATTATTGTACATTATAGTTACATAATATAATAGTATACAGTTATAAAAATAATAGATACAGAAGAAGGTGAAGATGAAGAAGTAGAAGAATTATTGAGAAAATTAAGGAAGATTAAAAAGAGAGAGAACTAAAGGGAAAAAATATAAAAGAAAAAATGTAGTTCTATTTATGTTTAGGAAATGATGTGAAAGTTTTCTAAGAAATGTTATGCGAAATAAGCAATGGATTTGTATACAGAATAGTGGATGTGTATAGATTATACTAGCATTTGTGGGACAAAAAGCATACTATGCTTATGCACAGGTAACCTTTCCAAGGCAATATTCAAAAGAATTGATGATGATGATGATTTTAGGTGGGGCTGTGGGTGTGGGAGGTAGGATGAGAAATACCTTTCAGATTTAGCTTCACACCTTTCTCTTCAGACACACACACACACATACACACACACACACGCACAAACACACATCTATTTATTAGTGAGAGTGTGGACTAATATAAAGTAAGAATTTAAAGATATACATTATAGTTGGTACCATAAAGTGCCATTTACAGGCACTGTTAACCCAAGAGCTCTGGTACACACTGCACTGAGAAAAGAATGGTCTGATGGAATTTTGAGAGAATAGACATGGAGCATGATGGAAGAGGGAGAGGGCCAAGGAAGAACACTGCTCCACTTCCAAAAGTGAAACAGCTTAACCCAGGATGTCATTCAGGGGAAAAAAATAAAGAAAGAAAAAAAAAAAGAAAAGAAGAAAACCATTTGGGGAATAATGCCCCTCAAAATAAGAATTTCTTTGGAGAGAATCTTAAAAATAATGGGTTTTGCTAATCTATTCCAGAGGAACTGAACAGAAACATTAAGAAATGGGTTTCATGACCTGAAATTTCAAAATTTCTACAGTGGATCTGTTGGCACCTTTAAGTTTGAGAAGTATAGGATTGAGGCCCTTGCTGGGGAGCAACTTGCATCACATCTGTTATTGAACGCTAGACTACTGGGATGGTTGTCTTTGGGGAGGTCTTTGTGGTCAGCCACCTTGGAAAGGTGGTGGTGGTCTCTGGGGCCTTCCAGGAGGAGCAGGGTAAGCATTCAGCCAAAAACCTCCTGTGATGGTCTTTGTGGGTGTCCAGGAGGAGCCGGGGAGGGGGGGAGGATGCTGCTGATTTCCTCCCTGGGGGATACTGCTGATTTCCTCCCTATGGTGGTGGTGCCTGCTCTGAATTATCACCTTCATCTTCATCTGCATCATCAGCAGGGGGTCTAGTTGATAGTTCCTCAGGTACCTGATTTGGGCTTTGGCTTGGTACATCCCAAGGATAGATTTGTATAAGTCTCTCTTTCATTTTAACATCTCAACCTTATCACATAGTTCTTTTCTCCCATAATCTGCCTGTTGACTGGGAGCATCCCTCTCAGGGCACTGATTCCTAATGAAGGGTTTCTCTCAAGCTGTACACTGATGATAGGAAATGTCTCAAGTGTTGGCTCCTGAGACAATCTTTTGACTGTATTTTTTAAAATTAATTTATTTTTTTAAATTTTTATTGTTGGTTGTTCAAAACATTACATAGTTCTTGATATATCATATTTCACACTTTGATTCAAGTGGGTTATGAACTCCCATTTTTTACCCCGTATACAGATTGCAGAATCACATCAGTTACACAAGCATTGATTTACATATTGCCATACTAGTGTCTGTTGTATTCTGCTGCCTTTCCTATCCTCTACTATCCCCCCTCCCCTCCCCTCCCCTCCCCTCTTCTCTCTCTACCCCCTCTACTGTCATTCATTTCTCCCCCTTGTATTATTTTTCCCTTTCCCCTCACTTCCTTTTGTATGTAATTTTGTATAACCCTGAGGGTCTCCTTCCATTTCCATGCAATTTCCCATCTCTCTCCCTTTCCCTCCCACCTCTCATCCCTGTTTAATGTTAATCTTCTTCTCATGCTCTTCGTCCCTACTCTGTTCTTAGTTACTCTCCTTATATCAAAGAAGACATTTGGCATTTGTTTTTTAGGGATTGGCTAGCTTCACTTAGCATAATCTTTATTTTTAAAATTTTTTATTTATTTTTTTTAACTACACAACAGCAGTGGAAAGCATTACAATTCTTATTACACATACAGGGCAAAATTTTTCATATCTCTCTATATAAAGTATGTTCATGCCAATTTATGCCTTTATACATGTACTTTTTTGCATCACTATTGTTGATACACATATATACCACAATTTTTGTATCTCTGTATATAAATATGTTGGCACCCAATTCAAGTATTCATATATGTACATTATATGATGTTCATTACATTCCACCATCCTTGCTAGTCCCCTACTCGCTCCCTTTCCCTCCCACTCCTCTTCCCTATCTAGAATTCATCTATTCCTCCCATGCTCTCTCTCCCTACCCTATTATGAGTCAACCTCCTTATATCAGAGAAAACATTTGGCATTTGTTTTTTGGGGGGATTGGCTGACTTCACTTAGCATTATCTTCTACAACACCATCCATTTACCTGAAAATGCCATGATTTTGTTCTTTTTTAATGCTGAGTAAAATTCCATTGTGTATATATGCCACATTTTTTTAAATCCATTCATCCACTGAAGAACATCTAGGTTGGCTCCACAGTTTAGCTATTGTGAATTGTGCTGCTACAAATATTGATATGGCTGTGTCTCTGTAGTATGCTGTTTTTAAGTCCTTTAGGTGTAGACCTAGGAGAAGAATAGCTAGGTCAAATGGTGGTTCCATTCCCACATTTCCAAAGAATTTCCATACTGCTTTCCATATTGGCTGCACCAATTTGAAGTCCCACCAACATTGTATGAGAATACCTTTTCCCCCACATTCTCAACTACACTTATTGTTGTTTGTCTTCATAATAGCTGCCATTCTGACTGGAGTGAGATGATATCTTAGAATGGTTTTGATTTGTATTTCTCTGGTTGCTAGAGATGATGAGCATTTTTTCATATATTTGTTGATTGATTGTATATCCTCTTCTTAGAAGTGTCTGTTCAGGTCCTTACCTCATTTGTTGATTGGGTTATTTGTTTTTTTTTTTTTTGGTGCTTAGCTTTTTAAGTTCTATATATACCCTAGAGATTAGTGCTGTATCTGATGTGTGAGGGGTAAAAATTTGCTCCCAGGATGTAGGCTATCTATTCACTTCACAGATTGTTTCTTTTGCTGAGAATAAACTTTTTAGTTTGAGTGCATCTCATTTATTGATTCTTGGTTTTAATTCTTGTGCTATAGGAGTCTTATTAAGGAAGTTGGGGCCTAATCTCATATGATGAAGATTAGGGCCTTCTTTTTCTTCTATTAGATGCAGAGTCTCTGGTTTAATTCCTAGGTCCTTGATCCATTTTTAAATAAGTTTGTGCATGCTGAGAGATATGGGTTTAATTTCATTTTGTTGCATGTGGACTTCCAGTTTTCACAGCACATTTGTTGAAGATGCTATCTTTTCCCCAGTGCATGTTTTTGCCACCTTTGTCTAATATAAGGTAATTGTAATTTTTGGGTTGGTCTCTGTGTCCTCTATTTTGTACCATTGGCCTATCAGCCTGTTTTGGTGCCAGTACTATGTTGATTTTGTTACTATTGCTCTGTAGTATAGTTTGAGGTCTAGTATAGTGATACCACCTTCTTCACTCTTCCTGCTTAGGATTGCTTTAGCTATTCTGGGTCTCTTATTTTTCCAGACAAATTTCATGATTACTTTTTCTATTTCTATGAGGAATGCCATTGGGATTTTGATGGGAATTACATTAAATCTGTATAGTGCTTTTGGTAGTATGGCCATTTTGATAATATTAATTCTGCCTATCCAAGATCAAGGTAGACCTTCCATCTTCTAAGGTCTTCTTTGATTTTTTTCTTTAGGGTTCTATAGTTTTCATTGTATAGATCTTTTGCCTCTTTTGGCACCAAAACAGGCTGGTAGGCCAATGGTACAAAATAGAGGACACAGAGACTAACCCAAAAATTACAATTATCTTATATTAGACAAAGGTGCCAAAAACATGCACTGAGGAAAAGATAGCATCTTCGACAAATTAAGTTGATTTCCAAGTATCTTATTTTTTTGAGGATATTGTGAATAGGGTAGTTTTCCTCATTTCCTTCTCAAAGGCTTTGTCACTGATATACAGAAATACCTTTGATTTATGGATGTTGACTTTATATCCTGCTACTTTGCTGAATTCATTTACTAGTTGTAGAAGTTTTCTGGTTGAATTTTCTGGGTCTTCTAGGTATAGAATCATGTTGTCAGCAAATACAGCTAATTTAAGTTCTTCTTTTCCTATATGTATCCGTTTAATTTCTTTCGTCTGTCTAATTGCTCTGGCCAGCATTTCAAACTATGTTGAATAGAAGTGGTGAAAGAGGGTATCCCTGTCTTGTTCCAGATTTTAGAGGGAATGCCTTCAATTTTTTTTTCTATTTAGAACGATGTTAGTCTGAGGATTAGTGTAGATAGCCTTTACGATGTTGAAATATATTCCTGTTATCCCTAGTTTTCCTAGTGTTTTGAACATAAAAGGGTGTTGTATTTTGTCAAATGCTTTTTCTGCATCTATTGAGATGATCATAATTCTTATCTTTAAGTCTATTGATGTGATGAATTATATTTATTGATTTACGTTTGTTGAGCCAACCTTGCATCCCTGGGATGAATCCCATTTGATTCTGGTGCACAATCTTTTTGTTATGTTTTTGTATTCAATTTGCCAGAATTTTATTGAGAATTTTTGCATTTATGTTCATTAGAGATATTGATCTGAAGTTTTCTTTCTTTGATGTGTCTTTGATTTTGGAATCAGGGTGATATTGGCCTCATAGAATGAGTTTGGAAGTGCTGCCTCATTTTATGTTTCCTGAAATAAATTGAAGAGTATTGGTATTAGTTCTTCTTTAAATGTCTTGTAGAACTCGGTTGTGTATCCATCTGATCCTGGGCTTTTCTTAGTTGGTAATCCTTTGATGGCTTCTTCTATTTCCTCACTTGATATTGGTCTGTTTAAGTTGTGTATATCTTCCCTGACTCAACCTGGGCAGATCATATGACTTAAGAAATTTCTTGATGCCTTCAATGTCTTCTATTTTATTGGAGTATAAGGTTTCAAAATAATTTCTAATTATCCTCTGTATTTCTATAGTGTCTGTTGTGATATTTCCTCTTTTATCACATATGCTGGTAACTTGAGTTCTCTCTCTCCTTCTCTTCATTAGCCTGGCTAAGGGTCTGTCAATTTTACTTATTTTTTAAAAAGATCCTACTTTTTGTTTTGTCATTTTTTTTCATTTGTTTCTTTTGTTTTGATTTCATTGATTTTGGCTCTAATTTTAATTATTTCTTGCCTTCTACCACTTTTGCTGCTGGTTTGTTCTTTTTTTTTCCCTAGGGCTTTGAGATGTAGTGTGAGGTCATTTATATGTTGACTTTTTCTTCTTTTAAGGAATGAACTCCATGCAATGATTTTTCCTCTTAGTACTGCTTTCATAGTGTCCGAGAGATTTCGATATGTTGTGTCTATGTTCTCCTTTTCCTCTAAGAATTTTTTAATCTCCTCCTTGATGTCTTCTGTGATCCATTGTTTATTCAGTAGCATATTGTTTAGTCTCCAGGTGATGGAGAAATTTTTATTTTTATTTTGTCATTGATTTCCATTTCATTCCATTATGATCTGATAAAATTCATGGTAGTCTCTCTACTTTTTTGTATTTGCTAAGAGTTGCTTTGTGGAATAGTATATGGTCTATTTTAGAGAAGGAACCATGTGCTGGTGAGAAGAAGGTGTATCCGCTTGATGCAGGTGAAATATTTTATATCTGCCAGTTAAGTCTATGTTATTGATTGTGTTATTGAGTTCTATAGTTTCTTCATTCAACTTTTGTTTGGAAGATTTATCCAGTAGTGAGAGAGGTGTGTTAAAGTCACCTATGATTATTGTGTTGTAGTCAATTTGACTCTTGAACTTGAGAAGAATTTTTTTGATGAACATATAGCTGCACCACTGTTTGGGGCATATATATTTATGATTGTTATGTCTTGTTGGTGTATGGTTCCCTTGAGCAGCATGTAATGTCCATCTTTATCCCTTTTGATTAATCTTGGCTTGAAGTCTACTTTATTTGATATGAGTATGGAAACCCCTGCTTGCTTCTGTAGTCCATGTGAGTGGTATGATTTTCCCCAACCTTTCACCTTCAGTCTGTGTATGTCTTTTCCTATCAGATGAGTCTCCTTGAGGCAGCATATTGTTGGGTCTTTTTTAAATCCAATCTGCTAGTCTATGTCTTTTGATTGGTGAGTTTAAGCCATTAACATTTAGGGTTACTATTGGGACATGGTTTGTATTTCCAGCCACATCATTTGTTTATTTTTGTTATTTTACTTGAATTGGTTTTCCTCTTTGATTAGTTTTTCCTTTAGTGTACTACCTCCCTCTGCTGATTTTCATTGCTGTTTTTCATTTCCTCTTCATGAAATATTTTGCCAAGAATGTTTTGTAGTGCTGATTTTCAAGCTATAAATTCTTTTAACTTTTGTTTATCATGGAAGATTTTTACTTCATCTTCATATCTAAAGCTTAATTTTGTTGTAAACAAGATTCTTTGTTGGCACCCATTATCTTTCAGAGTTTGAAATATGTTGTTCCAGGATCTTCTAGCTTTCAGGGTCTGTGTTGAAAAATCTGCCATTATCCCAATTGGTTTTCCCTTATATGTAATCTGATTCCTTTCTCTTGTGGCTTTTAAAATTCTCTCCTTATTCTGTATGTTGGGCAGTTTCATTATAATGTGCCTTGGTGTGGGTCTGTTATGATTTTGTATATTCAGCATCCTGTAGGCTTCTTGAATTTGGATTTCCAATTCATTCTTCATGTTTGGAAAGTTTTCTGATATTATATCATTAAATAGATTGTTCATTCCTTTGGTTTGGACCTCTATACCTTCCTCTATCCCAATAACTCTTAAATTTGGCCTTTTTATGCTATCTTATATTTCTTGAATGTTCTGCTTGTGGTTTCTTATCATTTCTGCTGTGTGGTCTATGTTCTTTTCAAGATGATTTATTTGATCTTCGTTGTCTGATGTCCTATCTTCTAAGTGGTCTACTCTGTTGTTGATGATTTCATTTGAATTTTTAATTTGATTTATTATTTCTTTCATTTCAAGGATTTCTGTTTGTTTTTTCTTTTTCTTTTGGTAAAACCTCTATCTCCCTGTTGAGATGATCTTTTGCTTCTTGGATTTGTTTTTGTAGCTCATTGTTGAAGTGATCTTTCACTGCTGATATTTGTTCTCTTATATCTTTGAGATCCCAACACATTTTAACCATGTATATCCTGAAATATTTGTCTGTCATTTTTCTGCTTGTAGCTGCCAATGCTTATAATGTTATTTCATCTTGATTTGTTTGTGGTACTTTCTTCCCTTGTCTTTTCATGTTGCTCACGTGTCTTCCTTTCCAGCTCTGTGGATCTGGTGTATTATTGTTTTTACCCTGTAGATTTGTAGTGCTTTTGTAGGGTTCCAAGATATCAGATGGCAAACTGATCTGATAGCCATGCCCACCAAAAATGGTGAGGAAGGTTTTCCAAGATGGAGTTGGTCGGCTTCCAGCGCTGGGTTGTCTGGTAAGGTGGGGGGAGCTGGGTGATGGCCTTGTTCTGTGGATAGGTAGCAGCTGTGAGACCTGCATGGGAGCGAAGCACAGTCTGGAGTTTTGCAGAGGTGCTGATAGGCTATTCTGCTATGCCGCTTGTTAGCCGTGTGTGAGCTAGACCTGCAGGCTTTGTGTCTGGAGTTTGAAGACTTGCTCAAGCACAGAGGTTCTGATTTCTGCATGGGTGGTCAAAGCACTGGTGATTTCTGAAAAAATAGGCTGTATAGGGGTCTTCTCACGCCCTCTGGGATGTTGTATTTCGTCTAGGTTAGACCTTGTGGAGAAGCTGCCTGTGTGTTTTCTTGGTTTCAAGCCACAGAACAGATAAAAACGAGATCTCTTCTATTCTACCACCTTGGATTCTGCTTGCATTCCTGATAATTGCCATTCTGACTGGAGTGATTTGCATTTCTCTAATTACTATGGATGTTCACCATTTTTTCATATATGTGTTGATCAATTGTATTTCTTCTTTTGTGAAGTTTCTGTTCTGTTCATTAGCCATCGATTGTTTGTTTGTTTGTTTGTTTATTTATTTTTGTGTGTGTGTTAAGTTTTTTGAGTTCTTTATGTATCCTGGAGATTAATGCTCTATCTGAGGTTCATGGGGTAAAATTTTTCTTCCATTCTCTAGGCTCTCTATTCATGGTGTTGATTATTTTCTTTGCTGAGAAGAGCTTTTTGGTTTGAATTCATCCTATTTATTGATTCTTGATTTTACTACTTGGGCTTTAGGAATCTTGTTAAGGAAGTCAGATGCTAGGCCAACATGTAGAAGATTCAGGGCTACTTTTTGTTCTATTCGGCACTGGGTCTCTGTTCTAGTGCCTAAGTCTTTGATCCACATTGAGTGGAGTTTCACACAGTGCTGCAGTCTGGCTGGGCACAAATCACGAGCCACTGAACTCCACCAGCACACTCCACACATGCTCCCCGGGAACTCTCCAGAACGCCACCCACGCCGCTCCTCTAGGAACCACCAACCGGAAATCCCTCCTCCGGCACCTCCCCAACCAATGCGAACTCTTCAGGAATCCCCGCGAGAGTTCAACAGGAACTCAACGGGAACTCCGCGAGAACTCAAAAGTCATCATCTTAATGGCTCACTGGTGTCACCTCTCAACCACTATTCTGGCAAAAATGCCTTGCATCATCCCGACTCGGCTGTGGCCCTCAACAATGCAGGGTGAGAAAGAGGGGTTTAATTTTACTTTGCTACATGTGGCTTTCCAATTTTCCCAGCACCATTTGTTGAATAGGCTATCTTTTCTCCAGTGAATGTGTTTGGCTATTTGTCTTGAGTGAGATAACTATATTTATATGGGTTGTCTCTGTGTATTCTATTCTCTACCATTGGTATATGTGTTTGTTTTGGTGCCAATACCATGCCATTTTTGTTACTATGTCTCTATAGTATAGTTTCAGGTCTGGTATTGTGATGCCTCCTGCTTCATGCTTCTTGCCAAGAATTGCTTTGGTTATTTGGGCTCTCTTATTTTTCCAAATACATTTTGTGATTGCTTTTTCTACTTCTACAGAGAGAGATATTTCATACTGCTTAAGAAAATTATACATCAGTAAGATACATCATTGAATTTTAATAATAAATTCAGTAAATGTGTATAATGCTTCAGTAACATGACCATATTGATAATATTAATTCTGTCTATTCAGGAGCATGGGAGATGTTTCGATCTTCTAAGATCTTGTTCATTTGTTTTCTTTAGTCTTGTCTAGTTTTTATTTTACAGGTCTGTCACCACTTTTGCTTGAATGATTCCCAAGTTGTTTTTTGTCTTGTTTATTTGTTTTAAGGCTATTGTGAATGGGGTAGTTTTCCTAATTTCTCTTTCAGTGGATTCATCACTGATGTATAAAAAATACATTTGATTTGTGGGTGTTGCTTTTGTATTCATCTATTTTACTGAGTTTATTTATTAGTTCTAGAAATTTTCTGGTGGAAATTTTTGGATCTTCTAAATACAGAGTTAGGCCATTGGCAAATAGAGATCACTTTAGTTCTTTTATTCATATTCACGCCCCTTTAAATTCTTTTTTCTAATTGCTCTGGCTAGATTTTCAAGAACACAAGTTGAATACAAGTGGTTAAAGAGGACATCCTTGTCTTGTTCCAGTTTTTAGAACCAAACTTGCATCCCTGGGATGAACCCCACATAATATGTTTTTCTATGTGATTTGCCTAAATTTTATTGAAAAATTTTCATGTATATTCATCATGGATATTGGTCTGAAATTTTCTTTCCTTGATGTGTCTTTGTATGGTTTAGGTATCATGGTGATATTAGCCATATAGGATAAGTTTGGAAGGGTTTCTTCCTTTTGTATTTCAAAATACTTTGAGGATACTGGTGATGATTCCTCTTTGAAGATATTGTAAAACTTGACTGAGAATCCATCTGGTCCTGGCCTTTTCTTGGTTGGTAGGCTTTTGATGGCATGTGGTAGACTGGATTAAAAAACAAGACCCAACAATATGCTGTTTCCAAGAGACTCACCTCATAGTCAAAGACGTCCGCAGACTGAAGGTGAAAGAATTGGAAAAGATACATCACTCATATGTATCATGTAAACAAGTAGAGGTTTCCATCCTCATATCAGATAAAGTGAATTTCAATCCAAAAATAATCTTAAGGGACAGAGAGATATTTCATACTGCTTAAGAAAATTATACATCAGTAAGATGTAACAATTGTAAATATTTATTCTCCAATCAATGGAGCATCTATGTACATCAAACAAACCCTTCTCAATTTCAAGAATCAAAAACCACAACACAATAATACTGGGTGACCTTAACACACCTCTCTCACTACTGGACAGATCATCCAAACAAAAACTACATAAAGAAACTATAGAACTAAATAATACATCAATATTTTGGAATTAAGAGACATATATAGAAAGTTTCATTCATCAGTGAGTAAATACACTTTCTTCTCAGCAGCATGCAGATCCTTCTCTAAAGTAGAACACATCCATGCCACAAAGCAACTCTAAGTAAATACAAAAAGAATTTCTATCAGAACACAATGGAATGCAATTAGAAATCTATGAAATTGTAAAAATAGAGACTTGTTTATAACCTGGAGCCTAAATAATACACTATTTAATGACAACTGAATAACAGAAGAAATCAAGAATGAAATAAATAAAATATTTAGAATTAAATGAGAATGCCAACAAAATAAAGAAAAATGTCTGGTACATCATGAAGTCAGTAATAACAAGAGAGTTTATTGCATTGAGCTCATTCATTAAAGAAAAAACGTCAACAAATAAGTGACTTAAGATTGCATCTCAAAGCTCTAGAAAAAGAAGAACAAACCAACAACAAAGCACTAGCAGACAGGGAATAATTAAAATCAGAGCTGAAACTGATGAATTTGAAACAAAGGAAACAATTCAAAAAATTGACAAAATAAAAATTTGGTGCTTTGAAAAAATAAATAATATTATAAATCAATCGCCACACAAACGAAGAGAGTGAGAAAACTCAAATTACTAAAATACATGAAAAAAAAGGAAATATCACACTACTGAAATACAGAAGATATTTAGAAACAATTTTGAAAATTTATCCTTCAGTAAAATAGAACATCAGGAAGACATCAACAAATTTCTAGAGCCCCACCCCTCTTTCAGATATTGTTATATACTAAGCCAATTTCCTCTACCATACTTTTTCAAGGTGATGTTCTATCTCACCTCAGGCCCCAAGGAATGGAGTTTGCCATGTATAGATTGAGTCCTCTGAAACTGTGAGTGCCAAAAGAAATTATTCCTCCTAAAATTGTTCATCTCAGGTCTTTGGGTCATAGCACTAAAAAAGCTGACTAAAACACCTGGGTTCCAGTGTCAATATTTTTTTAAAAAATTAATAACAGGAACTGGTACCAGCTTTTCTTGACCTAAACATTGAAATATGAGTGAAAAAACAAATCCTCTTATTAATTTGACAGAGTGCATGCTTATTCTTAGCAGACAGCACAAAGTAAAATGGCAAAGGAGGGGAATTCAGATATGAAAAATGAGAATTCTTTCTGTCCTGGTAAGTGTACCTACATATTTCATTTATTGTTATTTTTCACTTTATTCTTTGTGTACTGGGCACTGAAAACAGGTCTGCCACGCCACCAGTGCTGGCTTGGTGAAAGAAGATTCCATTCATAAGTAATTGCTAGGGAGTTTTAAATTAAAGAGACAAGACTCTCATTACCTTTAATTCCAGCTCCGGGATTGCTTCTCCTAGCTCCCGCCTCCAGCCACCTAATGCAGTGGCGAGGTTGTCAGAAGAGACTAGCAACAGAGGGAGAGCACCCCAGGCAGTGAGCTTTTATTGGGGAACAAAAACTTCCGGGGAAAATCGCATCCAATGAAGGTTAATGGGGGCAGCATCCCAAGGTCAGGGGCGACGATTGGGTCTTCAGCACAGTGGCCAGGTATGTCTCTGCACAGACAAACCCTTAGACCTGGAAAAGGGTGGGGAAGGCTTTTAACACAGCTATGTTTAGGCGCCTCTCATCCAGCCAGGGAGATAACTCAAATCACGTGTGAGAATGGCCTCCCACACACAGGTGCACTCTATTGCTGAGTTACATCCCCAGCTCTTTTTATTTTATTTTGAGTAAGAGACTTGCTAAGGTGCCCACTGTGGCCTCTAACCTGTGATCCTTCTCTGCAGCACCCAGATTAAGTGGGCTTATTCTACCTCAAGACAGGGTACGTATTTTAGACAAGAACTTGGCTTGAGGCATTCACTCACCTACACTTTGCCAGCTCTTGCTTAGAGTTTTAAACACACACTTCTTGACTGATAGATCTTCAATCAGTGCTGCTGTTGCCTCAGTGTGGTAGTGTCTGGTGAGTTCACAAGTCACAGTCTTCTTTCAGGATACACTAGTCTCTTTATCTCATTGCTGATATAAGCAAAGGTCAGGAAAAGGGCCCAGGGTGAGTGCTATTTGGAAGAATCACCCGCTATCTGCCACAACCCACCAGGCAAAGGACAAGGATGACTGTCATTAGGACTGCAGCTTCCACAGTTGCCCACACAGGCAAGCACCTCTGCCTGGCTGTCGCTCTGCTCTTTCTCTCTGTAGTTCCTTTCCTACAGGAAGGTCAATCATGTGCCATTTGGTGAGGACCACTCATCACCTGTTTCCCTTCTCATGTCCTGTCTGCAGAAATCAGACTGCCATGGCAGTAAATACAGGAATGTGCCAGGCCAAAGCAGCTCTGCTCTATCTCCTAATAAACCCTATCATCCAGAGAAAATTTCTCTATATTTAACATAGCGTGCAAAGGATTGCCCACTGGTAATATATCCCCCATTTGGAATCTAGCCATGATTATACCAGGGAATTGCATCAGCCTGGTCACTTTGCAAGAGCCAATAATATCTACAAACACCCCTTAATTAGGAATCCCTCCTTTAGTATGCTCTCGAACAAAGGGCAAAAAGGATACTCACATACACAGCAAAGGACCCAGTTTCCTCACTTGACAAGAGACCTATCTTTACCATTTCAAGTCACATGCCTCTCCCTGCCATACCTCCAACCAAGCCCCTCAACTTACCACCAGACCTGCCTGACTGAACACTTGCACACACCTGGAGAAGGTCTGAGATGATGAGATGCAGCTGGTAATACAGAAGATTTTAGGTTGTCCCCGATAAGGGTGAGCAGGTAACTACTAGACAGCTCAATGAATAGCAGATGGTACAGCAAGTCATGCAGGGAACCACGGAAGCCCTGTCAGAAACATGATACCTTGCTCCAGAATTCTGGAATAAAAAATGATGCAAAGCTAGTGAAAAATAGGATAGAAGTTAATTTCTATGTTTAAATAAAGGAACTCTCTTAAAATACAAGGAGAAAACAGATATAAATGATAAACACTGGGAGGATTATTTCAGAACACAATAAATCAACTGTCAGAGTCCAAGAAGAGTAGAGAAGATTGCCTCTCAGGTTTCTTCAGGGAATATTGTCTGCTCTGATGACCAATCTCAGACAACAGGATAGAACCTGACTGTAGCACAGAATGGGAATGTGGTGAAATTAAGACTTTAAGCGGGCCATTAGTCTGCACTAATAAAATGCATAGTTATGATCAACCAATTTTCACTGGAAGTGATAAATAATATTCCATAGAAGATAGGAGGCCCACAATCAAATGTATAGAACATGCTGGGGAAAGGTAGAATAGCACTACTTATCTAGAAACTGTGTCTCTCTCTTGCTGTGCTATGTAAATTTCACAGGATGTTTTCTGCCAATTTTGCTTTTAAAATATGCAAGTATATTAATGAACACAGAATTATTTAAGCTTGTTTCTTACAAAAATACCAACGCTTCTGTGATTACAGCTACTTCCAATAATTTCCGGGCAATCTTTTCAGGTCTAGCAGGCTAAAGGTCAATGTTTAGTTACCCTTTATCCATGCATCTTCTCTAAGCTATCAGAGGTCTGAGGAGAAAAAGCACTACCTCAACACAACTTCACCACATCAAATATACATGGGGACACATATATCTTTATTGACTGAATTTAGGCTGTGATAACAACCTCATGGCCAACTCATTTTTTGTAGTTAAGGTCATTGCTGCTACAAATAACATATTTGTGCACTACTACTGCCTACAAACACAGTCACAATAGAAGACCAGATTCATAGACTCAATTAACAGACAAATTCACATAATTATGGAACTTCAGTTCTAATATCTCTGCTGACTGCAAGCACAGTTTGCTTCAACACTGTTGCCCAACTCACTTGATGAACCTCCTAGAAAAGACACATTGACAACTGCCTTCACACCACATTCTGCTGGGCTGAGGTCCCGAAGAGAAAGCAGGGGTTCAAGACATCCTAGTGCATCAGCTATGAGGTCACCCAGCATGGAGCCCAAAGGCACCACTGTTTTGCTCCTCCTTAAAAAGGAAGTATCCCTATATCCCCCAACACAGACTGGGGAGCAATTACCGACCTCCTCCCTGGTGATACTGCTCACAGTGGCATTGCTGACCATAAACCCAGGAAAGAGTGCAAATGAAGGTAAAAGCAAATGGGGATTGTAGTCACTCCTGTGGTATAGAACACTATCCATACTGCAGAGAGGTAAGAGGAGGGAGGGAAGAATATAAATACAGGGCAGCAGAACTTTATAAAAACTGCAAGACTACTTATGGCACTGTTTCTTTTCAGGGCATTAGAATTTCAGGATAATTGAAACATCTTCTAAAAAATTTCAACCAGAAACATGGCAAGGTAAATTTCACATTTGAGGAAAGATCTCTCCACATTGTCACAGATGCAAGGAAGGTGGGAGACTGACATAGGGAAACATTCTATGGAGACACTATTGTATTTGAAGCAAACAGGCTGCAAGGTGCATGATTGTATAACAGATGCAGGACATAGGAAGGGGAAATCCACATACCAGAGCTATGTCAGAGACAAAGATCTAGAGACTAAACTGCATGTTCTCTGCTATGTGAGATAAAAATATCCGGGCCCAATTTCTCATTTATCTCTGACCTACAGCAGTATTTCAATGAGCTGTGTGAACTAGATGTATCAATAAATCTAAATGTTCTGGTTCCCATGCTTTCAAAAAAATGTGAGTAGGGGCAAAGGTTTTAAGAAAGAGAGAGGGTAAAAAAAAAGTAAATACTCAAGTGCGATATTGAAATACCCAGAACACTTATCAAATATTAATCATAACATTTTATTAATGCTAGTTAAGACTGTCATAACACTTTATTAATGCTAGTTAAGACTGAAATGATTTTCATATATTCACAAAATAGTGAGACTACTCACCAGCACCATCAGGCCTTTCTCTCACATCTTCCTCTTTTTCATCAGCATCACAGAGTGTGGCTGAATTCTCTTAGAGGGTGTCCAGGTTGTGGTTGGAAGTCACCTTTCCCAGGAGGACATGGGTGACTCCTGAGATTGGTGACTAACTTTTCGCTTCATCTGTTCTTATTTCCTAGAGGTCATCCATGAAGGCCCTTCCACTCTATACGCAGGTAAGGCCAGTTCATCCTCAGTTGACCTTCTTCTCCTTTTCCTCAGGGATGTTCATTTCTACAACTTTTCATTTACATCATTTTTATTTTCAATAAACAATGAAGGCCATTTCCCCCAATAATATAGACAAGCCTTCTCAAACTTTCATTCTGCAAAAATGTGCAGAACTAATAGCTTGAACACAACTATTAGATTTGATAACAAAAGGCAGAGTTAGATTGTTGCCCAGGGAGAAAGAATTTCTGAGAGGTGACAGATACATGTAAAAGTGCTAATCTGTGTCCTCAGTGGTCATTCCATGGCATCCTAAGTCTCCAGTGCTCCTCTCTGGAGTGATATAGCTCCATG
The DNA here is from genome assembly GCF_047511675.1 of Marmota flaviventris. Taxonomy (NCBI): domain Eukaryota; kingdom Metazoa; phylum Chordata; class Mammalia; order Rodentia; family Sciuridae; genus Marmota; species Marmota flaviventris. The sequence goes on from NC_092500.1 coordinate 98,259,040, forward strand.
TGAATGCACAGAATTGTGTGTCTGAGTATCTTGTCTTGTTATACTATTGATCAATTGATTCTATAGAATATAGAAACAATACTATTGATTCTAGCTGATCAATACGGGCCATGTCCTAAGCCAATCCCCTGTGGGCCACCACCCTGGGTTTCCCTTCACTGTATTAAATGTTTTTTAAGGTAAAGGTAGGTCACTAAACGACTACATGTCTTCATTCAACATCTGGCTTACATGTCTGAATTGAATTCACAGACAACAAGTTATCACTGCATCCTGAAATAAAACCGGGCATATAACTGACGTATAATCCCTTTGATTTGCCCCTCTATTGTCTTGGGAAACATAATTGGGAATTGGAACATATCAAAGGATTTCTTTAAGGCAAATTGAAAGGGGTAATACTTTCACATCTAGGTATGACACATTCATATTATGAGGAGCTCATAATGAGGAGGCAGTAGAAATGAAGGAATTTTAGTTGAGAGGTAACTTCTAAGATAAAGTATCTTTGTGCCAAGGTCAGACAAGTGCATGATGAGGAGGCTCTTCCACTGGCCATCCCATCTACTCTAGTTCTGTATCCACCCACACAAAGGCTGAGGACCAAAGCCAGAGTTCTGAATAAGCCCTCACAGACAACCTCCTAGAGAACACCCACCCAAACCTCCTGTAACATCCATTTATCAAAGTGCATTAGAAGTTAGACCTTGTGGATTTATAGATTTTCACATAGGTGACCACAAAGGTGTACAGTATGAACAGTTAATGACAATGCTATGAGCCTCTTGGGAAGAAACGGACAACATTTTTATTAGTGAGTAAGCATTTTGACGATAAAATTCATGAGATTTTACAGCATCTGAAAATAAAGGAAAAAAGGATCTCATAGCTTTGTCTGTGTGAGCATTATCCTTCATCAGAGGTCCAGGAATCTTTGTGTGGCTGCATATGTGAGCAAGGAAGTTCAGGGATGCATAATGCTCTAAAAGAGTTTGAAGAGTTAAAAAGGGAAGTAGTAAATTGCAATCCAAATGAGCATAGAACACATCTATAGAAATATGAAGAACAAGTATAGTGATATATTGAGAGTTGTAATAATGTTTAAAGTAGTAGGAAATAATCTCAGTGCCAGGATAATTATAGTTAATTCAGCTAGCTGTGGAGAGCCTTGAAGTAGGGTATAATAGTTATTCCATTTACCATTAATAAAACCAATGTTTTTGTCTTTTGATTATCTTTAACTGTATATATTATTAACCCATGTGCAAGAAGAATGGTAGAAATCAAGGAAGAAGGAGAATGTTTAACTTGACATAACAAAGAGATTTTTTCCTCATGAGGCATGTGAAAATCAATTGGTGATAAAAAATTCTGTTAATGTACCTTGATAGTAGGAGAATAACTGTAAATATTGGAGATGTAAAATCTTTCTGTAAGCAGTATAAAACATAAAAGTCCATGCGTGTTAAGGATAAAATTTTAGTATGACCATCATCAATTAACTGAGCATATATATCAACAAAAGGCAAAATATTTTGGCCTGAAAAATGAGAATACAATCATATATATATATGTGTGTGTGTGTGTGTGTGTGTTGTGTGTGTGTTTGTAGAATAGTAATTACTACTGTAATAAAGTTTTCCAACATAAAGTATCAATGATAATGGCACATTAGATACTGAAAGTTGGTTTATCATTACTGTTGATAATTCTTGCTAATTTTTTGTATAGTCTGTGTTAGACAAGGAGTTAATAAAGGATGGAGGTAGGGTCCTGCTGAGGTTTTTTGTTTTTTTTGTTTATTTGTTTGTTTGTTTTAACAACTGAAAAAGAAAAGGAGAGAACAGTTGGGTGTCAGCTGTAATTTCTAATTTATTTATATAAGAAACCATATTTGTGAAAATTAATCCCATTTATGTTAAGTTTAATTTATTTAATTTAATTGTTCAATAAAAATAACAAAAAATGTAATTAACAGTATTAATCATCTCTTTTGTGTTGAAGAAAATTTTAGAAGCTATGGGTATTATACTACATTTAGACATGTTTTAAAAATTAAGACTTTGGATTTTGGTCACCTAGAAAATTTTGTGAGTTAAAATTTTAAAGACATTGATATTTTTATTTAATTACTTGATTAGAATTCAGTTATTTGTATCTATTTATTTAAATGTTAATTGATGAGGGCTCATTTGTTTAAATGTCAATTTAATATCAAGTAAATAATATATAGACATAAGACAGGCCTGTATAATTGGAAATGCCAGGTATAAAATCCAATAGCCATGATGGATGCTGAAATCAAAGGTTTCAGATAGCCAGATATTTCTCCTTGTTTGTAATCAGATTTATTTCCAACATCACCATGTTTGTATACTCCTGAGAATTTATTAAAAAATCTTTTTGGAATGTATTTGAGAGTTACCTCTGGAGAAACTGGACTTTTACAAAGACAGAATATAAAAACCTTTATACTTAGACAACCCAAGACTGCTTAGAAAAATACATTAACTTACATAAAATGTTTAAAAACACAGCCACAATACTAAATTGTTCATCAGGTCAAGTGTACTTTTATTTCAGATAGGAGTCAGTTGGAAGTTTGCAAAATTAAAAAAAGAAAGAAAGAAAGAAAGAAAGAAAGAAAGAAAAAACATTTTGAAAAAGAAAGTTTGTACATTTTGCAATCTTTCTGCTTTTCTTTCTGTGCTGTGATATTAAAGAGGAAGTGGTTAAGATAGCCAACTGAAAACAGATAAAATATCAAGCCAAGCAGTTTGGATTTAAAAGGGACACTTTTTTTTTTTTTTTTTGGATGCAAAACCAGTTAAGTCTGGTTTTACATCAGCCTAGTAAATCTTGTAGGCCTTGTAATTTTTTTTTAAATATAAGACTAGGAGAGCTAGAGATAACCCAGAAGCTGGAAGTAAGGAAAACTGATGTAACTATTTTTTGATAAGATTATTCTCTTAAAGCATGGCGCAGTAGTTTATATTCTTTTGGAGAATTCTTTTTTCTCTTTCTCTTTGTTGTAAATCTTGTAATAATTTTTACATAGTGATGAACATGAGTAATGTTTTGCTGTGGATTGAAAGGAGCAGAGCATGGTAGCCATGAACACTTGTTCATTTTTGCCTCTTTTTTGACCCAGACCAAGATGGCTTCTTTAGGACACCATGCGTAAGGCCATACCATAAGAAGTATTATTATGAGAATACTATTGGTGTCCACTAACCCTAAATTGACTGCTCATTTAAACAAAGAGGATTTAGCTCTACTTTCAGTAATTGGTAAACAGTTCCAAACTTTGCAATTCCCCTTTCATTTAAAGGTTGTTGAGCTGAAACATTGGGAATCACAATCAATTTAGCAATAGAGCTCCTTTGGGGGGGTTTAAGGGCATATTGGACCACATTTGGACATATATTGTACCAGTATATTCAAAACAAATTACTTCTAGAATAACAAATTTTTCTCCTTTAGCATTATGGGAATGAGACAAAATCAAACCAAAAGCATTTTTTAAATAAAGGTCCTCCTAAGGAAGCCGACTTTTGAGAGAACTTAGTGGTCCTAGAGATAGCATTGTGACAAAGAAACTAAGCTTGCAGCACAAGCACAGGAGCTCCTGGCTCCTCATGAACCTTTTTACTTATATCTTCCCAATCCTTTAAAAATAAAGAACCACTTTCTGGGTACCAGGAACAACAAGAGTCTATCTGTCAATAAGGCAGCAAGATTAGCATTACTCATGGTATGTCCAGCCTTGGAAAGTAAAAAGGAGAGCTCAGCTGATGACATCTTGAGTGTCAGATAAGGCACTCCCCATAGATTACTTGTTGGGATTTGGTACCAGCAGAAGAAAAACACGTGTCATTTCCCTTTCCCTGTTACCTGGGAAAACATCTAGAAGGGTCCCTTTCTCAGGAAGATTTATAGTTTTAGCTTCCCTATGAATAGAGAAGTTGTGAAGTGGCATGGGCAGAGAACTCTGTCATGTCCCATGTTGGATGCCAGCTGTAAGAAAATCAAAAGAGACACAGAAACTATGAAGAGGCAGAATGATAGAGTGCCCAAGTATCCAGCTCTATTTATATCAATAGGTTACATTCAGTCACTGGCATCATTAGTACATTATTTTTCATGTGTCCTTAGGTAGGTACAGAATTAGAAACATTATGTAGCTTTCCTCAGTTACATACTATAGTTGCAATGTGCAAATTTAGGAGCATTGTGTAGCTCTCAAGAAAGTCTATTGTTTAATGTTACTGTTTTATGGACAGGTTCACGCCCAGTGGAGGTTGGTGAAACATTCTGGTTGTCTAACAGGAGAGTTCCTTTATTCCCTGGAACGGTATACCTGAGATCAAGGTTGAGGCAATAAAACTCTTGCACATATTTTCCTTTTGCAGGGCATTGCTATAGGAGCTAGGCATCCTGTGTCCTTGTAGAGAAACTTCCTATGCACCAAGCATGCCACAGTCATGAAGCCATCAGAGACTCCCAATCGCAAACACAGAATCCTTACAGCTTCTCTATTTTGTTTTGTATGACCTTTTTGAGGAATAAAACTTGGTTTTTCTTTAATATTGGCAGAGGCAAAAAATAAGGTATGCATTGACAACAAGTACAAAATAGTAATCCTAGTATTACTAAACATCCACCTATGAATAATTGTTTATCTTAGATGAATTGACAATTTTAGCCAGGTAAACCCAGATATTATAATGGGCTCTAGAATTTAAGGAGATTGATTGTACTGGATTTCCCACAGGTGGGGTAGAATAACAGAACTGCATTGTCATTAGGATCAAAGCATTTACAGAGGTTTGTGTAAGTTTAGCAATTAAAGCAGTAACCAAATTTTCTGAAATATGTTTTAACCCCATTTAAGCCAAGAGCTATTGAGCTGAAGCTGTTAATGATTTTATATCCCCCCAAGTCATCAAAATCAAATATATTCGGGTCCATTTTAGTATTCTTTTTTTTTTGAGGATAGTGATCATCTTTTTGTTTGGCAGAATCCTCCTCATTCAGGGTCAAATCAAATTTGGGGATTGGGTTATGAAGTCCCTGATGCCAACTTGTGATTAATAGGTCTCACACTTTGAGCTGGAATCCAAACAGGCCCTCTTAGTGTAAGCATAGCAACATATCTTTTTCTCCATGTGAATCAAAGGTACAGGATCCCGCCATCCTGGGGGTGTTGGAACCCTGTATTTTACATAAATTTAGGCAATGATTGTTTGGAAATAAAATATTTATCCATAGCATATAATCAACTGTGAGTATTTTCTTTGCATTGCATTTTGAGGGCATTAACTGAAAAAAAGCAATATTTAAGGCAATATAAATTCATAAGAGAGGCTAGTTTCCCTTTTTGTGTTTTTTGTTTTCAAAAGTGTGTTTTAAGAGTATGATGTGCTTGTTTACAGAGCCTTTCCAGTAGAATTATGAGTAATTTCATGATTTAAAAGGAAGGGGATAGGAAGGGCAGCAGAATACAACAGACACTAGTATGGCAATATGTATAAACATGACTGTATAACCAATGTGATCCTGCAATCTGTACACATGGGAAAAATAAGAATTCATACCCCACTTGAATCAAATGTATGATATATGATATGTCAAGATCATTGTAATGTTTTGAGCAACTAATAAAAAATTATCCTTTTTGGTTACAGAAGTGTTTAAAAGCACAGGATATATATGCAGTCACATTATCAATTTTTAAATGAAAAGGTTTACCTATAGTGAAAGCAAAGCAATAAATGAGAAATGTAAGCAGATACTTTTCAGCCCTAAGGGAACTATCCCAAATGATCTCAGAATGAGTATCAATGGAAACATGAAGAAAGCAGTGAGGATGAAAAGGAGGGAAATGGGTAACATCCATATGCCAAAGTGCATTAGAACATAGACCTCATGGATTTATAGATTCCCACATAGGGGTCCAGAAGGGTTCACAGTGAGAACAGGTTTTAACTATAGCATGAACCTGTTGAGATGAGAATAAAAACATTTCATTAGTGATTGAATATTTTTATGAAAAAAATCCATGAGATTCCACAGCATTTGAAAATAAAGGATAAAGAGATTTCACAACTTCATCTGTGTGGGTGTTACCCTCTATCAGAGGTTCAGGAATTTTGGTGTGGCTGTGTATATGAGTGAGGAAGATAGGAGACATATGACACAGCATTTGAAAGGTTAAAAAAACAGGAGATAATAAATTAGAATCCAAAGGAGGAGATAATACAACTACATAAATATGAGGAAGAAGTTTAATTATATATTGAGAATCTGTAATGGTGTTTAAAGTAGTAGAAAATAATCACAGTGCTAGGATAATGGCAGTTAATTTAGCATACTCTGAAGAGATTTGAGGTAGGGTATAAAAGTTAGCCCATTTAACATTAATAAAAACAGATATTATTTCTCTTTTTTACCTTTATCTGTATACATTGTTAGTCCATCCACAACAGGAATGAAAAAAATCAAGGAAAAGGGATAATATGTAACTTGACATAACAAAGAGAATTGTCCCTCATGAGGCATGTGAAAAGCAATTGGTGATAAAAAAAAAATCTGTGAATGCAGCTTAATAGTAGGAGGAAAACTGTAAGTATTGGAGATGTACAGTTCTTCCATAGTAAGGTATAAAACATGAATGTTTGTGCCTGTTAAAGAGAAAGTTTTAATATGACCATTAATTGTAATGTTACTGAAAGTTGATCCATCATTATTGTTGATAGCTCTTGTTAGTTTTTTGTAAAACCTGTTTTTAAAAAGGAGTTAAATAAACAATGGAGGCAGGATGCTATTATTTTTTTAACAACTGAAAAAAAGAAGAAAGCAGTTGTGCATAAGCTGTAATTTTTAACTTATTTATTTAAGAAGCCATATTTATGAAGATAAATCCTATTTATATTAAACTTAATTTCTTTATTTTAATTGTAAATAATAAAAATATCAGAAAAATGTAATAATAGTATTAATCATCTCTTTTGTGTTGAAGAAAAATTTTAGAAACCATGGATATTACATTAAATTTTAGACATTTTTTAGATACTAACACTTTATTGTCTGGCCACCTATAAAAATTGGTGATATTGTGAGTTGGAATTTTTTAAAGTTATAATTTAAAGCCATTTCTATATTTTTATTTAGTTATTTGATTTGAATTGAATTATTTGTATCTATATACTTATTTAAATTTTTATTGATGAGTGCTCATTTGTTTAAATGTTAATTTGATACCAAGTACATAATATATAGACATAGGACAGGCCTGTATAATTGGAAAAGCCAGGTATAAAATCCAACAGCCCTGATGGAAACTGAAATCAAAGGTTTCATACAGCTGGCTATTTGTCCCTGATAGCTATCAGATTTATTCCCAGCATCACCATGTGTATATCCTCCTAAGGATTTAGTAAAAGGAAATTTTAATGTACTCGAGAGTTAACTCTGGAGAAATTGGCTTTGGACAAAGACAGAATGTAAAAACCTTTATAGATAGATAAAACAAGACTGATTAGAAAACTACATTAACTTACATAGAATAGTTAAAAACTTACATGGCTGTAATACTTTTTTTTATCAGGTCAGAGTGTACTTTTGGCTCAGATAAGACTTAGTTGGAAGCCTGTGAAATTTTAAAAAAAAAATTTTTTAAATAAAGTTTATATATTTAAAATATTTTTATTTTTCTCTTTCTGTGCTATAGCATTAGGGAGGAACTGGTTAAGAAATCCAGCTGAAAACAGAAAATACTGACAGCCAAGCAGTTTGGATTTAAAGGGAAACTTTTTTTCTTTTTCTTAACTGTTTTTTTATAAAACTAGTAAATCTTGTAGTTCCTGTAATTTACATTTTAAATATAAGGCTAAGAGAGTTAGAGATGGAGCAGAAGCTGAGAATTAAAGAAAACGGACGTAAATTGTTTTGTAAGATTATTTTTTAAAGCATGGTGTTGTAGTATATATGTGTGTGTGTGTGTGTGTGTGTGTGTGTGTATGTGTGTGTGTATATATATATATAGAAAACATGCGTGATGATTTGTTATGGATTGAAAAGTGTAGAGCATGCAAGCCACAGGGAGCTTTTGGACACTTGCTTATTTTTGCTTCCTACCATAAGAGGTAGTACTATAAAATCAGTAATTGGCTGTAATTTGCTGCTCACTTAAACAGTTAATTTAGATCTACCTTCAGTAATTTTAAACATGCTTCAATGAAAGTAGAGTCAAAACTTGTATTTCCCCTTTCATTTAAAGGTTGTTGAGCTGAAACATTGGGAATCACAATCAATTGAGCAATAAAGGACTTTTGGGGGGAGATTGGAAAAATGGATTCCCCCTCCTTTTGCCCTGGGTCACGAGGTCACAGTTCTTTAAATACAGCAGAAGGTAATTGCTTATATTCTGGTTGGCTAGCAGGATTTAGCTTAATAGGGCAAACAGACAAAGTATGTGTTTCTTTTTCCTCCTCTGTTCGTCACACACACTTAGCCAAGGGAGATTTAATGAGGAACAGCAATGGTGGGGGAGGAGAGGGCTGTGAATGTGGAAGGAATGCCTCTGTAAATAAGACTGTATGTAGCAGCTCTTGCTAAGGAAGGGGACATTTGAGAGGACACAGGGATAACGTTATTACAAAGAAATCAAACTTACACACAAGTACAGGAGCACGTGTCTCCTCATGAAGCAAGTTACCTATTTTTCCCAATCCTTTAAACATAGGGAACAACTTCCTGTGTACCAGGGACAGCAAGAGTCTATCTCCATCGGCAAGGCAGCAAGATTAGCATTACTTATGATATGTCCAGCCTTATGAACTAAAAAGGAGAGCTCAGAACAATGATGTTATTGAGGGTCAGAGGGGGAATACCCGATAGGTTACCAGTTGGGAGCACTACTAGCTGATTAAAGATGAGCATCAAAACCTATTCCAGGCAATAAGTTATTCCCTTCCCTTGCCACCTGTTAAAACACCCAGAAGAGTCCCTTTCTCCAGTGGATTTGTTGGTCCAGACTCTGTATTCAGACTGTGAAGAGGTGTGGGGAAAGAACTTTCTCCTGCCCCAAAGTTGAGCACCAGTTGTAAAAAAAATAATAAGAGACACAGGAGACAAGAAAACAGGGGTAGAATAGACAAGCTGCAAGCTTTATTTCTATCAGTAGGTTATATTAGGTCACTGGCATTATTAGTACATTATTGTTCATTTCGTCCTTAGGTAGGTACAGAGTTGGAAACATTATATAGCTTATTCTTCAGTCATATTCTATAGTTGCAATGGGCAATGTTGGGAGTTTTGTGTAGCTCTCAAGAAAGTCCATTTTTTAAATTTATGGTTATATGGACAGGATCAGGCCCAGTGGAGGTTGGTGAAGCATTGTGGTTGTCTAACACGAGAGTTTCTGTATTCCCAGGAGCTGTATACCTGAGGTCAAGGTGAGGCTGATAAGACTTTATCACAGAGCCTCCTCATGCAGGGCATTTCTATAGCAGCTAGGCATCCCGTGTCTTTGCATAGAAGTTTTCCTAGCATCCAGGCATTCTGTGTCTGCACACAATCTTCCTATGCACCAAACATGGCACAGTCATGAAGCCATCAGAGAATCCAATCCCAAAAGCAGAACCCTTATACTCTGCCTCTCATAGGCCCATAAACATTCAGAAGTTTTCACTATTTGAATCAACAGAGAAAAATGGAAAACTGAATTTGTATTCCCTTTAAGAATATATCCATGACTGTACCAGGGAAGAAACCATCACCTACTCACTCTGCAAAGATCCAAGTATCTGCAGCAAATGCAAATATGTAGAAAACCTTCTCTCAGTATTCTCTGAACCCCTGTAGAAAGGGCCAGAAAAGAAATCCTTTCACAAAACAGAAGAATCGTTCATCCATGCTGGACTAGGGGGCCTGTTTTTGGATTTCCATTGTGTGGTCCTCCCTGTCTTACCTCAAACCAACTTCTCCTCTAATTACCACCACCCAAGATAAAAACCAATCACAAGATCGATAGAAGATCTGAAATACACAGCTGGGTATTCTGGTCAATGCAGGTGTTCCATGAAATGGTGAGCAGGCCAGTGCTAAGTGGAACAGAGTAAAGAGCAACTGAATAGATAGCAAGCAATGCCATACCCAGAGAAAAGCTACTGGAGCATAGTAACTCTCTCCAGTTGGAAATAAAACATGAAACAAATGTCATGCAGGATAGACCAGATCTGTGAAAATGCCAGGGGCAGAATCAAAATATAACATAATAAATACAGGGTTGATTCAGATTCAGAACACAAAATAACCACCGTCAGATCCAGAAGAAGACTGGGAGAACTGCCAATCAGAATATTGCAGAAAATGTTCTCTGTTGAAGACCAACTTGAGAAAGTAGCAGAGAATATGACTGTAAAGGAAACGTGAACGTAGTGCAGTTGAGAGTTTGAAGTGAACAGCAGATTGCATTATTCAAATCCATAAATGTCCACCCTCCCGGCCTTTTTTTTTTTTTTTACTTTTTACTTTTTGGCATTAGTGATTGATCCCAGAAGCACTTTACCCTTGGGCCACATCCCCATTTCTTTTTATTTTTTTTTATTTTGAAACAGTATCTTGCCAAGCGGCTTTGGGCATCCCTAAGTTGCAGAGGCTGGCCTCCAACCTGGGAATACCCCAACTCAGCTTCCTAAATTACTGGGATGACAGGCATGAGCCACCACTCCTGACACAATTATGCCCATTTGTAATGGGGGGTGATAAAAATGCTTCCTAGATGAAAAAGAGCCAAAAAGGCAAGTTGCACAGTTGGCTGAACACTGTGCAAAAGTAAAACGCTGAGGAGAATTTGAGGCCCCAAACAGCTTGTTTCATCCAGAAACTGGTTATTCATGTGCCTTGCCATGAAAATCCATGGGGTTTTGAGGCCATATTGATTTACTAACTCAGGGATATCACTAAGAAGAGAATGTTATAGCCAACTGTTTCTACAATAGCTGATTAAGGCCAGAACAACTGAATACTGGGCAATCGTTCTGGTTCTGTGAAGATTGAGAGTGAAATATAGCTCATGTAATGGTTTGGGTCATGTATGGTATCCAAAAGAATTACAGAATTGAGCAGGAATAGTCTGAATTTCACCAAGAATTTAGTGTTCACTTGTGGACACACCCAACATGTTTGATGGAGTTGGGTATATGAAAATTTCAAAGTCATTGATCAATATTCATTTTTGGTGATAGTGTTGAAATAAATAAATACACATGAAAAGAAGGAGAGTCCCTGCAAAAACAACCCAGTAGTTAGAATGGATCCATTGTATCATAAAATAGATGGAAATTCAGATAATGGTGGAACTTCAGTTCTAATATCCGTACTGAATGCGCCAGAAGTTTCCTTTACACTATTGCCCAAGGCACAGGTTATGCCTTTTAGAAAGGAGACACTGACAACCTCCTGCCCACCCCATCCTGCTGGGCAGGGGTCCAAAGAGAAAGCAGGGATGCAAGATCTCCTAGTGCATCAGCTGTGAGGTCACCCAGCATGGACCTGAAAGACGCCACTGTTCTGCTCCTCCTTAAAAAGAGAGCTGCCTGGCTTCCCCAGCACAGACTTGGGAGCAACTACAGATCCTCCTCCAACATGCTGGTGGTCCTGCTCTCAGTGGCCTTGCTGGGCCTGAGCCCAGTTTGGAGTTCAAGCGAAGGTAGAATGAAATACTGCTGGTGGTGATAAGGGGCTGTAATTTGTTTTTGCTTGGGACCAGGGGAGAGCACAGTGCAGAGAGGGAGGTAAGGAAGGAGGGAAGGAGATAAAAAAAAATAGACTGCAGAATTCTTAGGACAACGATAAGGCTAGTTTTGTTCTCATTCCACATCCAATGTATCAATTATGTTTTATTTAATGCATAATGGGATCACCATAAAATTTTTGGCCAGAGAAATGACAAGACAAGTTTGGATTTGTAGGCTGACCTCTGTGTCTTGTAAAGGACAGAATGATAGAGGACAAGACAAAATTGGAGCAATCCAATTGTGAACACAGTATCATAATCAAAGTAGAAGTGGGTTCCAGCAGCCTTGCTATGTAGAGACACAGGACAGAAGAAGGAAGAAATCACATACCAAGATGCCTCAAAGATGGAGAATTGTACAATAATTTGACTTTCTCCACATAGGAAGAGAGAAATATCAGGGCCTTATTTTCATATTTTGCTTTCAATTATATTCACTATTTTAATATGCTATAAATAGTATATGTGACCCATGTCCAAACATTTGCTGCTGGTTTGCCCCTCAAGAGCATGTGAATATAAACAAAAGATTTGATAAGGAAAGGGTAAAATAATGATAAAATGGGATTTTGAAATTCCTACAACACTTAGCAAATATTAGCAGCAAGGTTTGAATAATTCTAGCGAGGACATAATATTTGTTCGAATGATTTTTTTTTTTACTATATTAATTTTTAGTTCAAAGCAAGGAGTTGAGACTCAGCATAGCACTCACCAACCATTCCATTATAGTCTCCTATGATGCCCACAGCATCATGTAGAGTGACGGACAAGTTCACTTAGGGGGTGCCCAGGTTGTGGTTGGAAGTCACCTTTCCCTGTAGGATACCTGTGAGCCCTGAGATTAGGGACTACCTTTGCACTTCATCTTGAGCTTCATTTTCATTTCTTAGAGTTTAGCTATGAAGACTCTTCCTCCTTGGAATCAGTTAAGATCCAATTCATCCTTAACTTTCTTTTCTTTGTTTTCCTCGGGAATTTTTCAATTTTACAAAGTCATGATAATGATCTTTTTTAGTTTTAGCAATTACTAAAAGCTAGTTCTCCCAAAGATATACAAGAACTTTCCCCAACCTAAATTCTGGAGACCAGGTGCATGACCACCAACTCCCCCAGGCAGAAATGACTGTGGAGAGATGATGCATGAATGGGAAGGGCCCTAATTCTGGCTCCTTCCTCCCTGGTGGTGAGAGTCACTCAGCAGCTTCATTCTTTCTCAATGGGCCTCTCCAGCACTGCAGAGTTTCAGGATGAAATGAGCTCAAGTAAGCATCTGGATTTTTTTCCTCTCTTTTCCTAAGTTCTGCTGTGTCCTGGTAATTGACAAGAATTTCCACAGCTGTTTAGTGAATCTTGCGGGTCATCACTTATCTTTCTCTTCTTTGTCTCAGTATTTCCCCCATGGGAATCTTTGGCCCTGACCAACTTGTCTGTTGTTTCAAAACAGGGCTCAGGTGAAAAGACTTGGATTCATGGTCAGTACTTATTACTGTGTCTCAAAACATAATTGGCCACATAAATGACATCCATAATCCTTTCACTTTGTTTCTCTTCTGTCTCAGACGGTAAGGTGTTCAAGACATTGTTGTTGTTGTTTTGCAAACTTAAGGGCAAACAATTGTTCTTGGAACTGAATGTGAGATGTTCCATATGAGAGTACACTGGTAAAGAGGAGCTCTTCATGAGGAAGGAGAGGCCATGAGGAAGGCTGTCAGGTGAAAGTAAAGTTCAGGAAAAAAGGGTCTGTGTGACAGATCAGAGAGGTAAATAGTAAAGAGTAAGGAGTATTCCACCACTAAGCTCATTTATTCTTGGGCTGTACCCAAACAGATGCTGAAAATCAAAGGCAGTTCTTCCAGCAGGAGTCTCAAGCAGCACCTGGTCTTGGATTCCAACAAGCTGCTGCTCAGCAATCATCACTGCAACTAGCAAGCCAGCAAAGTGGCCTTGCTATTGAAAAGGGACTAGCCAAAGAGGCAGCTATGCAGCAAAGTAGCTCCTCTGCTGCAGCCTCCATCACCGCAGCCGCTGGTTTGAAGCAAGGACTAGCCAGACAAGCAGCAGTAGCCCAGCAGAGCGGCCTTGCTTTTGAAAAGGGACTAGCCAAACAGGCAGCTATGCAGCAAAGTAGCTCCTCAGCTGCCTCCTCCATCGCTGCTGCCGCTGGATTGAAGCATGGACTAGAAGGACAAGCAGCAGCATCCCAGCAAAGTGGCCTTGCTTTTGAAAAGGCACTAGCCAAACAGGCAGCTATGCAGCAAAGTAGCTCCTCTGCTGCAGCCTCCATCGCCGCCGCTGCTGGATTGAAGCATGGACTAGCAGGACATGCAGCAGCATCCCAGCAAAGTGGCCCTGCTTTTGAAAAGGGACTAGCCAAACAAGCAGCTATGCAGCAAAGTAGCTCCTCTGCCTCCTCCATCGCTGCTGCCGCTGGTTTGAAGCAAGGACTAGCCAGACAAGCAGCAGTAGCCCAGCAAAGTGGCCTTGCCTCTGTTGCTTATAAGCAGCAAAGTGCCAGTGCTCTTACTGCCAGTGCTGGTCTTAGTGCCGGTGCTGGTCTTAGTGCGGGACTAGCCAAACAGGCAGCAGCCCAGCAGCAAAGTGGCGCCCTTGATCCTGGTTTCTTGAAGGGAGGATTCAATCAAGCAGCCCAGCAGCAAAGTGGCTTCCCAGATTTTCCTGGAAAAAGATGACCACCTCCAATCACAAGGTAATCATGAACATACTCCTTCATTTCATCTTAGCTGGTCAAGGAACCACACCACCCTCCTCCCAAGAGAGGAGAATACAAAAACCTTCCATCCTCCATCATCCTAGTAATCTAAATTCAAACACACCTAAGATTCTAATACACTCCACTAGCAGGACCCTCACCACTACACTTATGAAGGTTCAGTGTTCCAGAAAATCAATTTGTAAAATGAACAATGTTCACAGTATTAAATCTCTTTTTAAACATTTCTCTGGGTAGAGTATGCAGATACTTTAAGAAGTTCTGTCTCCTAGGTAATTATGATTTTAGGGAGCATTGCCCTATATTTGCTTTTTCTCACTGTCTTTTCTTCATTCAAGTTTGTTTAAGAAAGCAGAGCATTGTTCTTCCTTTGGTCCTCTGCCTCTTTTCTCAGACTCAGTGACTTCTCATTCCATATATCCTCCTGACTACCCTTAGCTTAGTTCTATGTCATATCAAAGCCCGCTCTCATGTTCAGTACTCCTATCAAATGATATTCAAGTCTATGATCCTAATTTTTATCTTGATTTTAGATTGCTCACTTTTAAATTAATCTATGCTCATGCAAAAAATAAAATTGATCTAAGTGAAAAGAATGGTATGAAGCTGTTTCTTAAAGACATTTCATTCTACCTTCCCATCTCCCTCACCAAATCCACAATTATAATTTCTTTCTGACACCTTCTTAGAAATGTTTCTGCATATATAAGTACACAATCACTTTTCTACAAATGATAACAAAAAGTATATGCATATCTGTATGTTGCTCATTTCAAATGACATGCTTCTTTAATATTCCATCCCTAAGCAGATTATATAGACACAGATCATGCCTTCCTTCCTTCTCCTTTCCTTCTTTTCTTTTTTTCATTCTTCCTTCCTTCTATTTTCATTCTTCCTTCCTATTTTTGACCCCCTATTCTTTCAGCTCTTTCTTTCCTAATTTCATTATCTGCTTATCTCCTCAATTTTGTACGTTCTTTTTCCACATTTAGTATTCTTGCAATTGTGTCACTTTCCAGTGTGTAACTTTGTCATAATTTTTAATTGAATCTTGCTCTTGTAGACTTTTAGCTTTTTTCAATTTCTCTATTATAGATGTGTTTTGCAGCGACTATTTTTGAAGATATACAATTGACCATATTCAATAGAAACCAAAAGACAAACAACCTAAGAATAATTATCAGTGCCTCACATTCCAAGCAAAGCTGCAGGCTCTAAATGTGCCAAAGTGTCTAAGAAGAAAGAATAATTAAATCAGAGGACAAGGGGAATATGAACTGGAGGTGGGCTGTTACTTGCCTCACTTCAGTGATACCAACAAGTGATTATCAGTCTCGTGCCATATCAGTTCTCCCCTGAAACCTTCCATTCTTGTTTCTTTCAGATACCAAAAGAGAAGATGATGCCTTCGGAGTGTTATGCTGTTGGAATAATTTGGTCAGCACTGTGTCTTTCATGCAAAATAAAACAATCATCATGCCATTTCTGATTTCTGTATCTTTGGGGGCTGGAAAGTCTGAAATTTGGGGGCTATGGACACAATGTAAGGACAACTAGAACCCTTCCCATGGGTGCTTCCACCCAGCTTGCCACCTCCTTTATGCACAAGCCAGCTGCCAGGCAAAAAACATTGTTTCCTATCTGCCTTGGCTTCAATAGGAAAAAAATATACTTTTAAAAATTATTTTCAGAGTATAATTTTAAGAAACAAGGAACATATAACAAAGTTAGGAAGGTACACAGGCTGAAAAATTCTTAAAATTTCAAAAATAATTTAATCAAGTTTTTTGGGACATGAGTGTGGTTGTAGTTTGCTTCTTCCTTGAACCCACTCTTCTGTTTCCCGCTATTTTATCATTACTCATTTCTGATCTATGTCCCCTACAATTCTTTATCTAAATAAAGAATGGGGAATTTTACAAAAGACATAGCCTGAGAGGTTTTAATGTATATGGAGTTCTTCAGATTTGATTTTATGATCATCTTCTTTCTTATAAGCTTTTGACACTCAGTTAAGCGGATATGATAGTCAAAATTATGAAGGACAACATCATACAAGACCATGTTACATGAAATTTCATACAATTTATGAGATACTTATTAATCACATTTAGCCATGTGACTCAATAAACATGAATTATCAATTCTCATTCCAGGTTAATTTAACATATTCAAATCTTAATTAGGTTAATACCTCTTTTAATTTAGAAGAGAAAGTAATTCTTTGGAATATTTCAAGACCCTCTGGAATCTCCCCAAGAATAGAGACAAAAATACTTAATTTATTATTGATTTTGGAAAGTTGTCAAAATGCAAAAAAGGTTAAGAACACTTCAATAAATAAAAATCACAACTCACTGTGAAACAATACTATAGTGACAGAGCATTGTAAGGCAAATGTATAATTTATATGGCTGTAAGATGAAAACAGGCAATTTATTTTTTTTTGTTGCTTGTATTCTTTTTTTTTAAATTTTTTATTGTTGGTTGTTCAAAACATTACAAATTTCTTCACATATCGTATTCCACACTTTGATTCAAGTGGGTTATGAACTCCCACCTTCACCCCATACACAGATTGCAGAATCACATCAGTTACACATCCATTGATTTACATATTGCCATACTAGTGTCTGTTGTGCTCCGCTACCTTTCCCATCCTCCACCATCCCCCCTCCCCACCTCTCCCCTCCCCTCCCCTCCTCTCTCTCTACCCCCTCCACTGTATAACCCTGAGGGTCTCCTTCCATTTCTATGCAATTTCCCTTCTCTCTCCCTTTCCCTCCCACCTCTCATCCCTGTTTAATGTTAATCTTCTTCTCATGCTCTTCGTCCCTACTCTGTTCTTAGTTACTCTCCTTATATCAAAGAAGACATTTGGCATTTGTTTTTTAGGGATTGGCTAGCTTCACTTAGCATAATCTGCTCTAATGCCATCCATTTCCCTGCAAATTCTATGATTTTGTCATTTTTTAATGCAGAGTAATACTCCATTGTGTATAAATGCCACATTTTTTTATCCATTCGTCAATTGAAGGGCATCTAGTTTGGTTCCACAGTCTTGCTATTGTGAATTGTGCTGCTATGAACATCGATGTAGCAGTGTCCCTGTAGCATGCTCTTTTTAGGTCTTTAGGGAATAGACCAAGAAGGGGAATAGCTGGGTCAAATGGTGGCTCCATTCCCAGCTTTCCAAGAAATCTCCATACTGCTTTCCAAATTGGCTGCACCAATTTGCAGTCCCACCAGCAATGTACAAGTGTACCCTTTTCCCCACATCCTCGCCAGCACTTGTTGTTGTTTGACCTCATAATGGCTGCCAATCTTACTGTAGTGAGATGGTATCTTAGGGTGGTTTTGATTTGCATTTCTCTGACAGCTAGAGATGGTGAGCATTTTTTCATGTACTTGGAAAACAGGCAATTTAAAATTAAAAAGCCTCATCTTTCTTAAGTAACTAGAGACTGCAGAAAAGAACAGGAATAAAAAGAATTATTTTATTATTAATTTACTGGTGCATTATAATTATATGTGATAGTGGAATTCTTACTTATATAATACATGCATCAGTCAATATTGTTTCCCTATACCTCCCCTTTCCCTTTCCCTCTCCCTCTCCTTCCACTTGCTCTCCTTCCTCTATTCTACTGGTCTTTTTTCTATCTTTCTATCACAAGATACACTTTTTTTCTTCTTTTGTAGCTTCCACATATGAGAGAAAATACAGGACTTGACTTTCTGAGTTTTGCTTATTTTGTTTAACATAATGCTGTCAAGTTCAATCCATTTTCCTGGAAATGATATTATTTCCCTCTTCTTTATGGTTAGGTATATTTCCATTGCATATATATGCAATGTTTTTTTGTCATCCAGTGAAGGATGACTAGGCTGATTTCATAATTTGGCTATTGTAAATTGTGCTACTATAACATGTGTATACATGTATCACAAGAGTGCAATAACTTTAATGCCTTAAGATAAATACTGAAGAGTGGTATGTGGGGACAAGTGCATCGAGTACTGCATACATGGCATAAGTTAAGGGTATCTGAGTGGCAAACCAGTCCTCTCCTGCTAAGCCTCTGAGTGGAAAACCGCTTATTCTGTAGGCCCAACCCTTCGCGTGAGGCCATGTGTTGCAGTCCCTGTGTTTGCTTCATGGCCCAATCCTCAATTTTTCGCTGCAAGGGCAATTGGCAAGAAATTGTATTGGTGGGTGCCTGTAATCTTCTTAGCTACTGCCTGAGTATACCTACATGGTAACTGCAGAGTAAATCAGAACTGCTTCTTCTTGGTCTCCGGAGGTCTTGATTAGCAACTCCACAGACACACTCTCCTGTACCCTGTTCCATGGACCTCCTCACTGGATGAGAGAGAGCCCACACAACTGGCACCCAAGAAGGGATCTGAGGTAAACCTATAAGACAGGGTGTGGCCCCTCACAGAGTGGTGAGCAAGGGAAAATGGGGAACCTACTGAGTTCCACCAAAGACTTGCAGCTGCAAGTGCTGCACTCTCTCTTAGGTACTAGAGGTTTAACCCTGAATAAGAGAGAAGCCCAGAAGTTCTGGAATGTAATGATAACTTCTAGGCCATGGATTAATGCTGCTGATGTTTTTGATTCTAAGATATGGGACAAGATAATAGGAAATGCACAGCAAGCTGAAGTAAGACAGGGGTATATTTTACCAATACTTTTTTTTCCTATTGTGACAGCCATTCAGCAAAGTTTAGGGGGCCCTGGAATAGACCCTTGTCATATAGTGATGTCCCTGAGGAAGATGAGGCTGTGAGAGACAGACAAGGGGAAAAAGTGGAGGTAAAAAACTACTTAAAAGCAAGCAACCACAGCAGGTGCAGGAGGGAGAGAGACAGGAAATGGTACTGCTAGCCTTCATGGTACAGGAAGAGGAGACAACAAGTGGCACAAGTGCAGCTTCTAGTCACAGGCAAAAATTATATCCTTCCCTGAGTCAATGGTAACTGCCTCCTTATGAGGCAATGCCAAAGCCAGCAAGGGACTATGACAGTTTAGAGATTACCAGGTCGCTAGACAGGCCCAAGCCATGGTCTCCCAGAAATCCATTCCAGGAGGCCAGTGATCCTTTTGAAGATCTATGTAGGATAAGAGATGAAAAGTGGGGTAAGGGAATACAAGCCTTCCCAGTCAAATAGCCCTACACCACAGCACCCTGCCACTTGGTATCCACATGCACTGGGTACCCTGAAGGAGTTAAAGGAGGCAGTGAAAGAGGATGGGGACTGGGGGCCATTTGCAGAGCAAATGCTTGAATCACTCAGTCTTGAACCTAATTGCTCTCAAGACTGGAAAGACCTATCCAGACCCACTCTAGAGCCCGCAAAATTTTTGAAGTAGAAAGGATTTTTCTAGGATGAATGTGAATGGCAGGGGGATCATAATTATACCACAAATGTTAAATGTTTGCAGGGAGAGGGAATCTACATGTCCCCAGTGGTGCATGATAATTAAAAAACAAGGGCCTGCCAGGACCCAGCAACTTCTCAATATGTCTCATAAAGCCCAGAAGTCCAGCTAAAACTGCTTTGCTCTTTATATAACTAGGGAAGAATTGCCAGTTGCCAAAATATTCTCCCTTCAGAATACACCCATAATTATTTCAGAGAAAAAGATATCATTATCCTTGTCACCAGAAAGCATCACACTATCTATCTGTAACAAATCCCATTGTTTAGGAGGCCCTCCTGCAACATTCTCTCTATCCATTCAGAAAGAGCCAGGATATGAGAAACACAGGAGTAAGTTGTCCACAATGGACAAGGGATCTGTCTTTAGGATTTCCATTCATGTGGCACTCCCCACCTTACCTCCAACCAAATTCTCCTCTAATTTCCACTAGCCCTGCACAAAACTGAGTAACCCAATGAAAGACCTAGATAAAGTCTGAAATGATAAGATGCAGCTGTTCATACTGATTAATGTAGATCCTCCATGAAAAAGATCAGGTAGCTACCAGATAGAACAGAATAAACAGCAGGTGAAAAGATATCAAGCAATGCAGTTTCCCAAAGGGCAGAATTTTCCATTTTTCTCTGATCTGCATTCTATATCTCAGTGTGCTCTGAGTACTACTATGTGGGACATTGTCTCCAAAATGTTACTCCTGGTTTCTCTCTTAAGAAAGAATATTTAAATAAGCAAATAATTTATTAAAGAAAAAGGGTAAAGACATACTAAAATGTGATGCTCAAAGTCCTAGAATACTTAACTTAAATGAGGGATTATAGGTAAAATAAAAAGTAGGGAGTTTTATTTGTTTGTTTGTTCTAGTTTTACCTCATGAGTGACAGACACTAACATCATTGATTACCATCCATGATTGCTATCTCCTTAAAATTCCTTCCATTTCCAACAGCATCAAAGAGAATGGCTAATGAGTTCACTCTAGGGATTGTACAGGCTGTGGTTGAAAATCAGCCTTCCCTGTGAGCCATGAATGACTCTTGATTTGATCTTTCACATTCTGTGCTATATTTCCTAGAAATCATCTACAAAGACCCTTCTTCCCTAATATCAGGTATAAACCACTTCTTCCTCAATTTATTTTCTTTTTCTGAGGAATTTTTCAGTTCTCCCAAGTTATTATCATCATTTTAGTTTTGAGAAGTTGATTAATTTAGTTCCCCAAAGACATAGGCAAATTTTCCTTAACGTTGATACTGGAGACCATGAGCAAGGACACCGACTTGAATAACAGGCAGGCCTGGCTTCCATGAGAACAGGAATATATTCTCTGTTCTCTTGCAAAGAAATAATTCCTATAGTGCAAGAATTAAAATCAAGAATCAGTAAATGTGATGGAATCAAACTAAAAAGTTTCTTCTAAGAAAGAAATTATCTGTGAGGTGAATAGAGAGTCTACATCTTGGGAGCAAATCTTTACCCCTCACACATCAGATAGAGCACTAATCTCTAGGGTATATAAAGCACTCAAAAAGTAAGCACCAAAAAAACAAGTAACCCAGTCAATAAATGGGCCAAGGACCATAACAGACATTTCTCAGAAGATGATATACAACCAATCCACAAATATATGAAAAAATGTTTATCATCTCTAGCAATTAGAGAAATGCAAATCAAAACTGCTCTAAGATTTCATCTCACTCCAATCAGAATGGCAGCCCATGAAGACAAACAATAATAAGTGTTGGCAAGCATTTGAGGGGAAAAGGTAAACTCATACAATGCTGGTGGGGCTGCAAATTGGTGCAGCCAATATAGAAAGCACTATGGAAATTCCTTGGAAAACTGGGAATGGAATCACCACCTGACCCAGCTATCCCTCTCCTCGGTCTATACCCAAAGGACTTAAAAACAGAATATTACAGGGACACAGCCATATCAATGTTTATAGAAGCACAATTCACAATAGCTAAATTGTGGAGCCAATCTAGATGCCTTTCAGTGGATTAATGGATAAAAAAAATAATGTGGCATATATATACAATTTTATGAATTTTACTCAGCAATAAAAGAGAATAAAATCTTGGCATTTGCAGGTAAATGGATGTCGTTGGAGTAGATAATGCTAAGTGAAGTTAGTCAATCCCCAAAAAACAAATGCCGAATGTTTTCTCCGATATAAGGAGGCTGACTCATAGTGGGGTAAGGAGAGGGAACATGGGAGAAATAGATAAACTCTAGATAGGGAAGAGGGGTGGGAGGGAGAGGGAGGGGGCAGGGGACTATCAAGGATGGTGGAATGTGATAGACATCATTATCCAAGGTACATTTATGAAGATACGAATTGGTGTCAACATACTTTATATACAACCAGAGATATGAAAAATTGGGCTCTATATGTGTAATAAGAATTATAATGCATTCTACTCTCATATATAAATTTCTGAAGAACTAATAAATAAAAAAAGAGATGACTGCTGAGAGATGACACACAAATGCACAGAATTCAGATTCTGACTTCTACATTGTACTTAGAATCACTCAACTGCTTCCTTCTTTCCTAATGTTGCTCCTTAGTTATATGGCTTCAAGGTGAAGTGCACAGAAAGGAATCTCTATGTCCCTTTTCTCTGTTGCTTCATTCACCTGTGTCCCTATAGCTGACAAAAAAATGTCATATGTATTTGTGGATTACCATTTTGTCTTTCACAATCTTGGTATTTCTCGGTGTGGGTCTAGAGCCTTGAGCAGCTACCTCTATTTTCAACAAGGGCTTACATGGCCAGACATGCACTATCAGGCAGCAAGTTACTACTGGATCTTGACATATAACTGGCATGTAACTAACATTTATAATTCTTATTTCTTTGTTTCTCTTTTATATGAGGAGATAATTCTCTTGAAATTCTCTTATTTGAAACCTCAGATTCTGCCAAATTTAAAGGCAAAAGGTTGTTGACAGATCCAAGACGGCTGAATAGAGGAGGTACTGTTTCTGGTGGCTCTGTGGAATGAAACCAAGAAATCAGTCGGGTGGTGTCTCCACAAGGTCACACCTAGATGGAATATAACATCTCAGAGCATGCAATAGAACCCCTATATAGCAGATTTCCGCAGAAACCACCAGAGCTGCGACCTCCTGCGCTCAAATCAGAGCCTGTGTTCCAGTAAGATTCCAGATTCCAGACCCAAAGCCTGCAGTTCTAGCACACATGGCTCTCAAGCAGCATAGCAGAATCACCTTATCAGCTGCACTCCACTTCCACGCAGGCCATAGGGCTGCAATCTAGCCACAGCAAAAGGCCATCCCAGCTCCCCACACCTCACCAGACACCCTGGCGTTGGAAACAGACTAACTCCATCTTGGAAAACCTCTCTCGCCATTTTTTGGTGGGCACGGCTATCAGCCTGGACCTCCATTTGAACAGGTACCTGGTTTCCAACTTCCTTCCCCTCCCCCCTTCTTTGGGAAACTGCATTGCTTGATATCTTTTCACCTGCTGTTTATTCTGTTCTATCTGGTAGTTACCTGATCTTTTTCATGGAGGATCTACATTAATCAGTATGAACAGCTGCATCTTATCATTTCAGAATTTATCTAGGTCTTGCATTGGGTTACTCAGTTTTGTGCAGGGCTAGTGGAAATTAGAGGAGAATTTGGTTGGAGGTAAGGTGGGGAGGGCCATGTGAATGGAAATCCTAAAGACAGATCCCTTGTCCATTGTGGACAACTTACTCCCATGTTTCTCATATCCTGGCTCTTTCTGAATGGATAGAGAGAATGTTGCAGAAGGGCCTACTAAACAATGGGATTTGTTACAGATAGATAGTGTGATGCTTTCTGGTGACCAGGATAATGATATCTTTTTCTCTGGCATGTATTCTGAAGGGAGAATATTTTGGCAGCTGGCAATTCTTCCCTAGTTATATAAAGAACAAAGCAGTTTTAGCTGGGCTTCTGGGCTTTAGGAGATGTATTGAGAAGTTGCTGGGTCCTGGCAGCCCCCCCCCCTTTTTAATTACCATGACTATTTCTGTTTTTTTTTTTAAAATTTTTTTATACACCATATGAGAAAGGAATCTGGAGATGAGTGGTCATCACCAGATGGCTAATGATTGACCCTTAGATGGGAAAGGAAAGTCAGAGAGAAGGACTAGAGAGAAGTAGTGCCAAGCAGAGGTGCCCACTTGGATGAGTGGCTATGGAAACTGCAGTCATTGGCCTTGGCCTGGTGGGTCCTGGCTAGAGCAGGTGATTCTTCCACATGTCACTCATCTCAGGCCCTTTTCTTGTCCTTGTTCAATGTTAGCAATGCATGAAACAGACTAGTGTTTTGTGAAAGAAAATATCACCTGTGAACTCAGCAGACAATCAAAACAGAGATTACAGAAGCATTGAAAAGAAGGAAGCACTATCAGAAAGGGTGGGTTCAAGCGTTGAAAAAGGCTGCAGCAGGCATCTTGGGGGAACTTCAGGCGAATTTAAGCCCTGAAACCACCTACTTGACTTCCACATCCTGAAACCTGTTGTCTCACTTATTAGTTGTTTTTGACTACCTAAAAACTCCCCAGAGGGGTGGAATTAACAATATAATTTATTTTCACACAGCTTTGGAACTAGAAGTACAAGATTAAGGTGACAACACGTCCTTGCCTGAGCTTCCAGGGGGTGAACTCTGTACTGTCCTCACATGGAGCTCTCTGTGCATATGAATCCCTGCTGTCTTTCTGTGTGTCACAATGAAATCCTCTTATAAGGCTACTCATCAGCTAGGATTAGGACACACACTAACAGCCTTGTTTTAACTTAATGACAGGCTTATTTGAAAATTGGGCATCATAGTTCATCACAGAAATTTGGGGAGAGGAAAAAATATAGCTTATAACATCCCCCCATCTTTGTTCAGTTAATGATAGTTGTTTTACCTAATTGTTAAAAAATATAGAATTCTTTTGGCTTTTGTTGCCACCAGGCACTGCCCATAAGCAAAAGAAGATGATTGTATTTTCAAATTATATTGCAAATATGAGCACTTTCATAATCTCTACACTGGTTCAGGCAATGAAATTCTCTCTCCTGGCCTACTAGCATTCTACCAATCTCTTTTAGTCTGCTTTTTCTTTGTTGTGACCAAAATACCTGATAGGAAGAATTTCAAGAGGAAAAGTTTATTTGGGGGCTCCTAGTTTCAGAGGTCTCAATGTATAGATAGCTGGCTCCATTCCTTGGTGCTTGAGCTAAGGTAGAACATCATGGTGGAATAGTGTGTCAGAGGAAAGCAGGTTAGAATATGGCCACCAAGAAGAGGGGAGAGAGAGAACAAGAGAGCGAGAGAGCGAGAGAGGAAGAGAGAAAGAAAAAGAAAGGGAGAGAGAAAGAGATTTTTTACTCCACTTGCCAGGGACAAAATACATACCCAAAGGCACAATCCAATGACCCATCTCCTTCAGCCACATCCTATCTGCCTTCAGTGACTACTCAGTTAATCCTTACCAGGGGATTAATTCACTGATTAGGTTAAAGTTCTCGTAACCCAATCATTTCATCTCTAAACCTTCTTGCATGGTCTCACACATCAGCATTTGGGGGACACATATCTAAACCATAACACAACTCATACTGGTCAAAGCTGAGTGTAATAGGAAACATTTATTCAACATTTATTGTATGCTATCTCACCTTCAGAAACTTCTTATTATCATCATTGTCTCACGATTGCAGATGAGATGATGGACTAAGGCCACGGCTGTTTTAAAGGCTGCCGTAATCTGAGAGACAGCCAAGCTCAGGGCCTGTGTTCCTGATGCTGGACTCCACTGCTTTCCTGATGACTATTTGCTTTGTAGGTGAGCAGGAATGAAATCCAGAGAACAAACAAAAGTACTTTTTTTTTCTGAGATGGTTAAGGAAAATGTTCCTAAGATATTAACAGGTAAGTTGTGGGAAAAACAAAAAAACTTTTCCTGAAAATGTTCCTAAGATATTAACAGGTAAGTTGAGGGGTAAAAAAACAAACAAACAAACAAACAAACAAAAAAAAAAAAACAAAAAAAAAACTTTTCCTGAATTACTTACTTCTTTGAAATCATAGGTACCCTTACCCACTTCTGGTATTCAGTTTTCCTTTCCAAAGTTATCATGCATATTAGTTCTTGCTTTTAAAAAATATTCCAAAAAATTAATGAAGCCTAAGCTCTTGGATCCCTCATTTGCACAGGCTCCAAGCAAGATCCTATGTACATGGGAGAACTTTCCATCATCTAAGGTCTACTTCTATTTCTCTCTTTAATGTTCTATAGTTTTCATCAGAAAGGTATTTTACCTCTTTAGTTTGACTGATTCTAAAGTATTTCATTTTTTGAGGCTATTGTGAATGGGGTAGTTTTCCTAATTTCTCTTTTTTTCATTGCTTTTGTGTAGAAATGCTTTTGATTTATGGGTATTAATTTTATACCTTGCTACTTTGCTGAATTCATTTACCAGTTCTAGAAGTTTTCCTATTTATATACTTTTAATTTCTTTTTTTCCTGTCTAATTGCTCTAGCTAGAGTTTCAAAAATTATGTTGAAAAAAAAAAAAGTGGTGAAATCACTGTATTGTTCCAGTTCTTAGAGGGAGTGTTTTCAATTTTTCTCCATTTAGAATGATGTTGACATTGGGTTTAGCATATATAGCTTTTATATTGTTGAGGTAAAATCCTACTATTCCTAGTTTTTCCAGTGTTTTGAACTTAAAAAGGTGCTGTATTTTGTCAAATGCTTTATCTGCATCTATTAAGATAATCATGTGATTCTTGTCTTTAAGTCTATTGATGTGATGAATTATGTTTATTGATTTCCATATGTTGAACCAACCTTATATCCCTGGGATGAGCCCCACTTGATCATGGTGAACTATCTTTTAACTATGTTTTTGTATGTGATTTGCCAGAATTTTATTGAGAATCTTTGCATCTATGTACATCAGGGATATGGGTCTGAAGTTTTCTTTACTTGATGTGTCTTTGGTTTTGGTATCAGGGTGATACTAGTTTCATAGAATGAATTTGGAAGGGCTCCTCCTTTTTCTATTTTATGGAATAATTTGAGGAGTAGTGGTGTTAATTCTTCTTTGAAGCTCTTGTAGAACTTGGCTGAGAATCCATCTGGTTCTGGGCTTTTCTTAGTTGGTAGGCTTTTAATGGTGACTTGTTGAGAGCCATGGCCAGGTCACCATGGTGCCTGGCATTTTGCCAGAAGAAGGGTTCCTGCTGCCTCGGCTGCCCGCTATTTTTGAGCTCTCAGGGAGTTCCTAGAGAGTTCGCGTGTGTGGAGTTCACGGGTTGAGTTCCAGTTGAGTGCTCCCAAAGTTCCTGAAGTTCTGGTGGAGCTCTTGGGGGAGTTCCTGGAGAGTTCTCGTGAGCGGCATGCTCGGTGAGTTCTAAAAACAAAGTTCGTTCCTGCTTGAATCTTCAAGTGGCTCGTGATTTGTGCCCAGCCAGACTGCGGCAGTGACTTCTATTTCATTGCTTGAAACTAATCTATTTAAATCTTGTATGTCCTCCTGATTCAGTTAGGGTAGGTCATATGTCTTTAGAAATTTGTCAATATCTTCAATATTTTCTATTTTATTGGAGTATAAATTTTCAAAATAGTTTCTCATTATCTTCTGTATTTAATTAGTGTCCCTCTTCATATTTCCTTTTTCATAACAAATTTTAGTCATTTGAATTTTCTCTTTCTTTCTATTTGTTAGCATGGCTAGTGGTTTATCAAATTTATTTATTTTTCAAAAGAACCAACTTTTTGTTTTGTCAATTTTTGAATTGTTTCTTTTGTTTAAATTTTATTGATTTCAGCTCTTATTTTAATTATTTCCTGTGTTTTACTGCTTTTAGTGTTGATTTGTTCTTTTTCTAGGGCTTTGAGGTAATTTATTAATTGACTTTCTATTCTTATAATGGATGAGCTCAATGCAATGAACTTTCCTCTTAGCACTGCCTTCATAGTGTTCCAGAGATTTTGATATTTTGTATCACTATTCTCATTTACTTCCAAGTGTTTATATAATATAATCCCTATTAAAATTCCAATGACGTTCTTCACAGAAATAGAAAAAGCAATCATGAAATACATTTGGAAAAATAAGAGATCCAGAATAGCCAAAGCAATCTATAACAAGAAACGTAAAGCAGGAGGCATCAAGTACCAGACTTTATACTATAGAGCAATAGTAACAAAAATGGCATGGTATTGGCACCAAAACAGACACGTAGAACAATGGTACAGATTAGAAGACCCACATAAATACAGTTATCTCATACTAGACAAATGCACCAAAAACATTCACTGAAGAAGAAATAGCCTTCAACAAATGGAGCTGGGAAAATTGGAAATTCATATGTAACAAAATGAAATTAAACCCCTATTTCTCACCCTGAACAAAACTCAACTCAAAGTGAATCAAAGTCTTAGGCACTAGACCAAAGACCCTGTGCCTTAAAGAAGAAAAAGTAGGCCCAAACCTCCACCATATCAACCTAGGATCTGACTCCCTTAACAAGATTCCTAAAGTACAAGAAGTAAAATCAAGAATAAATAAATGGGATGAATTCAAACAAAATAGTTTCTTCTCAGCAAAGGAAACAATCAATAATGTTAAAAGAAAGCCTAAAAAATGGGAGAAATCTTTACCACAGGCACCTCAGATAGAGCATTAACCTCCATGATATGTAGAGAACTCAAAAAACTTAACACACAAAACAAAAAACAAACCAACAAACAAAACCCCCACAAATGTCCCAATCAATAAATGGGCTTAAGAACTGAACAGACACTTCACAGGAGAAGAAATACAATCACTCAACAAACATATAAAAAAGTTCATCATCTCTAGCAATTAGATAAATGTAAATCAAAACTACACTGAGATTCCATTTCACTCCAGTCAAAATGGCAATTATCAAGAATACAAGTAATAATAATTGTTGGCGAGAATGTGGGGGGAAAGGTACACCATACATGCTGGTGGGATTGCAAATTGGTGCAATAACTCTGAATGCAGTATGGAGATTCTCAGAAAACTTGGAATGGAACTATTTGATCCAGCTATCCCACTCTTGGTATATAGCCAAAGGACTTAAAATCAGCATACTACAGTGATGCAGCTCCATCAATGTTTATAGCAGCTCAATTCAAAGTAATTAAGCTATGGAATCAACCTAGGTGCTCTTCAACAAATGAATAGATAAAGAAAATGTGGTATATATACACAATGGACTATTACTCAGCCTTAAAGAAGAATGAAATTATGGCATTTGCCATAAATGGATGGACTGGAGAATATTATGCTAAGTGAAATAAGCCAATCCCAAAGAACCAAAGGCCAAATGTTTTCTCTGATAATGCAGGTATTAATTCAGGCAGGTGCCACTGTGCCTAGCACAAATATTGCACATTTGCTCATGATTTTTATATAACATGCAATGATCTATCGATATTATGGTGAGTTCGAACCAGTGCACATCAGATTTTAGGATTCCTTACATTGGCTCCATCAAGCCCTTGGAATTGTATGATAACACATTAGGATAATGTTTTATCATACAAAAAGTATCAGTAGAACCAACTAGTTATGGAATATTATCAACTGACCATGAAGAAAATGATTTGCTTCAAATTCCATCTGATCAATTAAAAGGGAATAATAATGTAGCTCCACACCAGGGGAACTGTAGCAGGTGTCATACAATTTTCTGCCTCTAGTCTATGTGATCTTTGAAGCCCTGGGCTTAGATGATGTCCCCTAGGAATAGTGTTACCATGAGGATAAGAAAGCTCTTGATACACCTCTGTGTCACAGGGAACTGCACGGGGTGAGGAGCCCAAACCAGGTACTCTCCTGCCAAGTGCAAGTACCACTGAAGCCTTCACTTTGCTAGGAAAGGATTGCACTGAGAGCCTTCCATGGGTCATTCATAGGATGTGCAGGTTTTATACAATGTTATCAATTGTATAAATTAGTTTATGTCATAAATCAATTACACAAAATATTAATTGAATTATTTAATATAAATATATACAATTTAAATATGATGATTATTAGGTATATTTTGGTAATAGTGTATCATTTTATGTTTTTGTAATTGATAAGTCCCCCAATTTTCAACCATTTTTTATTTGCAACCGTTTTTATCTAATTAACTATTGATATGTTCACTCTGAACACTGACTGCCTTTTTACTTCATGATTTCTGTTTACTTGTTATTTCCTCTACCTATAGCATGCCTTCCTGTTTGGTATTTCCTGTTTTTAGATTTCCATTTTTACTTATCTATAGTATTTTTGAGTGTATCTCTTTGCACAGACATTTTTTAATGGATGCTGTAAGTTTGGCTTTATATATGTGCAACTAGTCATAGTCTGATAAGGCCCACATTTTACTTGTTCAGCTGAAGAGTAGAATTTCTTTGCCTTGGATGTCCCTTCACCATCCTCTATAATAAAATTGTCTTAAATATTGTCAGCTCTGTATTTCCATTAGTTCCATGTTATTCATTCAACTACCACTTTATATCAAGGACTCAAGTTTCCAGATATTTGGAATTCAAAGGAATCCTGCAACAAAGCACCCACAGATATTAGGGACAACTGTACTTCTCTACATATTCTTAGAACCATGTCAGATAGTGGGTTTTTTTTTTTACTCTAACATTTTTAGCAAATCAAAAGGGAAATGATATGTATTGCAGTCATGAAAATATTTCCATCTCCATTGTTCTTAGTCTCTTTTTTATTACTTCTTTTCAGTTTATAGAACTACTTTTAGTCCTTTTTTTAAATCTAAATTAGGTTTGCTGGTGAAAATTTTTCTTTGTTTTTCTTCATGCAATGTCTCTATATCCCTTTCATTCTTGAGAGATGAATTCACCAAATGCAGAAATCGGGGTTGATAGTTCTTTTATTTTGACATTTTAAACACGTTGGGCCACTTTCCTATGGCTTGTTTCTGATAATGGTTTCTGCTTTCACTTCTGTTGCTTTCTCCTCTTTAAGTTTGACTGCCTTTACATTAAAGAATTTATTTTTATTGTCAGGTATTTGGCTAAGAGGTATTTTGGTGTGGATTCCAATGTGTTCTCTTGGTTGGTTAGAATGGACTCAACATTTGTGTCAGTCCAACATTCATAAATTCAAATCTCAGCTCTAATGTGATGGAATTTACAAGTTGGCCTTTTGCAAACTAATTAGTGTCACATTAGGTTGTGCAGGTGAGAATGTCATGTTGACATTAGTGCTCTCATAAAAAGAGAAGGGCACTTGAGATCTTTCAGCTCTCTGCCATATAAGGATGCAATGAGAACAGGGCTGTGTGCAACCCAGGAGAGGGCCCTCATCAGAATCTGACCATGCAGGCATCCTGCTCTCCAATTTCTAATCTCCAGAACAGTAAGAAATAAATTTCTCTCAATTGTAAACCATCTACTCTATGCTCTTCTGCTATAGTGCCATCAATAGTCTGAGGCACTTGAGGTCTGCCTACCCTTTAAAATCTGTAGGTTTATGTCTTTTGCCCAATTTGAAAAATTTGCAGTCTTCATCTCTTGACATCTTTGTCACATCTGTCCTCTCTCTCTAGTCCTTCTGAGACACAGATGACTGATATTGGGCTTTTTCTCATTGAGCATATGTTCATTTTTTTTAGAAGTGGAACATTTCAAGTGTAACAAGACTCTGGATCTTATTTAAATCTCAACTATTAGGTGGCTTTATGTCAAACCAGTCCATCAGGGAAGGAGGGAATGTTGTCACTCCATTATTGCTGGCTGAGTATAGAAGCACAAGTTACCCTCTCAACCTCTATTGGCACCAGACAAGGGAGTGTTGCTTACAATTGCTGAGAGAGGATTTCTGGTTTCCACAAAGTTTCTATTAAAACCACCCTATCAGCAGCATGGTGGCATATGTCTATAATCATAGTGACTTAGGATACTGAGGCAGGATGATCTCAAATTCAAGGCCAGCCTTATCAACTTAGTGGGACCTTGTACCAAAATAAAAATAAAATTCTAAAAACACAGCAAGGGATGAAGCAGTGGGAAATCACTCCTGGGTTCAATCCTCAGTACTGGAAAAACAGCAGCAACAACAAATAAATAGCCAAAAGCAATAACAACCAAAAAATCCACCGTGACTGTGAGGGATATGAATACCTTGTTATTATTTCTCAAGTGGTGGTCACCACTGAAACCACCCCACTGTGGACAGAGGTATGCTTACTTACTTTTGGTTTGGGAAGGGATCCAGGTTCCCTATTTGTGGTCCAGTGAGCCATGCAGTGGAGGGAAAGGGAAAAGGAGGAATGAGCTCCCATTTTTACTCTTTTCCTACACCACTCTGTTGAAGGGTTGAGGTTCCTTGTTACTCCCTGTCAATCATGGAGGTCTTAGCACCCCTGTGAAGGTTGTAACTTTTCCTGTAGTGTCTGGCTGCCACAGGATGGTCATTGTATAAAGGTTTATTATCTTCCTAGACTGTCTATATTATGGTGTGTTTTGTCTACAAAAAGTAGCTGTTTCTTGGGTGTTTTTCATCTGTGACCATTATTCTTTCTGTATTTCTGGATTTTTGAGCAGTATGTCTGTGATCAAGAAAGCCTAAAAGAAAACTTACAGAACTTACCCTTTTGTCCTTTCCTTAGTCCCTAGGTCATCTGTCTTCTTCTCAACAGCTTTCTGAGACAATTTTTAATTTTATTTTTAAATTAAATAATAGTATTTGATATTAATAAATCAATAACATTCAGGGATTTTAGTTTTATTTAGTGGTAAAAATAGGGCAAATTATATGAACCCCATCTTTCTGGAAGTAAAAATTAGTTTAATTAGATATAAGAAAGCATCAGGAGATTTTTCTGTCTGAAATCTTTGCTCCTTCAGGATGCCCTGGATCTTATTTTCCATATTGCAATGTTTGGATGAGACTCCATGTATAGGTAGAGAATAGGGTGCCTCTCCTAAGTCAAGGTGCAGAGTTATTGGCACTTAAAAGAGGGTACAATTAGACTCATATGAATGTGGTCAAGGTTTACAACCTGCGCCTCCTAGTGGTCCATCACAAGCTACACTTTGCCTACTTGAGCCATAACTGGGCAAGATAAGGGGTCCTGCATGGCTACCTGTAATGGTCTTGGCCCATAAGTACACTGAACATGCAGGCAGCCCATGTAGGGGGGGACTTGGTTCTACCCAGTGCTATGCTGCAATCCGTGTGCTGAGCATTCGGGATTTGACTCAGCATTGCTGTATTCATGGCCAGTGTTGCACAGGAGCCTGAGCCTGCCACCCCCCCCCCCCCATGGAAATATTTCCCAGAATAAAGCAGAATTCTGAAGGTTCAACTGTAGGCCAGAGAGACTTGCTAGGTGCACTCAAACTCTGGTAAGATACTTGTGGAGATTATAGTTTATAGGCACACTGCAATTCATGCTGAACAAATGCATATTGTTAGCAACCCTGGGTTTGGATTGCCCTCTGGTGATCAAATAGTCATTCCACACCAACACTGTGTGACCATACTCTGCTATGGGCAAGTGATGAAATATCAGAAATAACAATAGGCTCTGAGAAAATAAGCAGCCTGTTTGAGTTTCTAAAAAGACAAGCAATAGCACACATAGGCATGCACACACACACACACACACAAGCCAAATTATGAGGGCTGGAATAAATACCTAACCGTTGAATGTGCAGACTACCTGCACAATAACAAGAATCAAGATCTTTCAGGGAACTATGTTCACATCTAATGATCAAAGTCACAAGATAGTATCAAGTATGGGGGAATTCTTGGATGGAGAATTTTAACAGAGTTGCTTAAGGAAACTCAAGGAGCTCCAAGAAAATTAAGAGAAACGATTCAACATGCTAACAGAAAAACTGACAGAGATGGAAACAATGTTTAAAAATATCAAACAAGAGAGAGAAATGAATTACAGTAGATGGGGTAGAGAGAGAAGATGGGAGGAGAGGGGAGGGGAGGGGAGGGGAGGGGAGGGGAGGGGGGATAGTAGAGGATAGGAAGGGCAGCAGAATACAACAGACACTAGTATGGCAGTATGTAAAAAAGTGGATGTGGAACCGATGTGAATCTGCAATATGTATACGGGGTAAAAATGGGAGTTCATAATCTGCTTGAATCAAATGTATGAAATATGATATGTCAAGAGCTTTGTAATGTTTTGAACAACTAATAATAAAAAAAAGAATAAAAAATAAAAATATCAAACTGAGATCCTTCAACTGAAATGTACACTAAATGAAATTAAATACATGAGAAAAGGCATGTATGGAAAAATGAATCAAGGAGAGAAATAGCTTAAAGACAGAGTACTTAAAAAATTCATAGAGGAGATAAAATAATAAAGAATGAGGAAAGCTTATGAGAAGACTGGGACAACATTAACAGCAAATATAGTGACTATTTGTGTTGAAGAGGGACTTGAGAGTGCCAAAATTTTAGAAAGCTTATTCAAATTTTTCATAGAAGAAATCTTCAAGTACTAGAGAAGGACACAAATATTCAGGTTTAACAAAAACAGGTCTAAACCAATTAATACTGTTATAAGTTATCAAGGTGAAAGATAGAGGATTCTTTAATCAGAAAGAGAAAAGAAAGAAACAACATGTAAAAGTGTTCTAATTCACCTGATAGTAGATTTCTCCAGAGAAAGCTAATAGGTTAGGAGGGAGTAGCATGAGGTTTCACAGGACTGAATGGAAAATTCTGCCAGCCAAGAATCCTGTACCCAGCAAAACAGTCTTTTAGAAACGAAAGAGAAATAAAGACATTCCCAAACAGAAGCTGAGATGAGATCCCTCAACTAGACCTGCCCTATAAAAAAATGCTAAATGGAGTTCCTCAAATGGAAAGAAAGAGACCTTATTGACTATGAAGAAAACATTGAGAAAAATCATTTTTGAAGGCAATTGAGAAATAGTATGTGCAGGTAAAATCCTCTTTGGCTCCTCCTTTCTGCCCAAGGGCAGAATATTAATTATTTTCTTGAGATAACTTTAGGTATTTGCTCCTCCCAGAGATTGGCATCAGAGAAACACACACACACACAGTTTTTTTTTCTTTAAAGCAGGAGATCAATTTCTACATGAAAGAAGGCTCCTTTAGATCATGAGCTGAAATCAATTTCCACACACATTGAGTTTGCCAGGATGAACTCAACTACTACTATGTATAAAGCTCTAATAAAAAAATTCTCCCTATAACAAATTTTACTAACATTATTTCTGTCAAAGACTGGAAGTTGACACTGAGGAAAATCCTTACACACAGCAACTAAGTTCTCAAGCATAAGAATAATAACAAGAAAACCCCATATATTCAACTTTTTAAGATTCTCACTCTGATGATGACTTGCCTAATAGTTACATACTATAAAGATAGTTAACAGTTAACAGGAATTTAAGATTTTTCAGTGTGATAATAATAATATACTGTGAATAAGCACATGCTTCACATAATTAGAGAAACTAAGGACTCTAATTAATATATGAAAACAAAAAATGGAGAGATTAAGGAAACCCTGTAAATGAAAAAGCAAATCATATTTATAAGTTTGATAACCTATCAGTTATGAAGGATTTGCTTTTAACCTTTTGATATTTTGGATAATTCACCAAAATTAAATGCTAAATTAAGTTGTGATGATTTTTCAAATTAACAAGTATTAGTAGTACATATTAATGGGGTTCCATGTGTTATTTCCATCATGCATCTAGCATGCACTGATCAAATCCAACCTCCTTTTTTACCCTCCCCCCACATACACTTCCCAGTCTCTATTCTAATTTCAAGTCAACATTTTTAGCTTCTACAATTAGAGAGAATACAAATCTGTCTTTCTGTGTCTGGCTTATATTACTCGACATAACAACTTCAGGTTTATGCATTTTGCTGCAAATGATAGGGTTTTATTTTTCCTTATGGCTGAATAGTACTTTATTATGTATATATACCATATTTTAAAATCTGTTCAAATGTTGATGAGCACCTAGGCTGATTCCATATTTTAGCTATTGTGATTGCTCCTGCAATAAACCTGAAATTATAGGTATTTATTTTATATGCAGATCCCATTTCCTTTGCATGTATACTCAGAGTGGTATAGCTGGATCATATGATAGAAATATTTTCAGTTTTTTGAGGAAACTCCACACTGTTCTCTATAATGGCTGAACTAATTTACATTACAACCAACCACATGTAAGAGTTGACTTTTTAAAAATTAATTTTTATTTGTTTTAATTAGTTGTCCATGACAGTAGAATGCACTTATATACTTTGATGCATCATATATAGATGAGATATAATTTCTCATTTTGCTCAGTATACATATTGTAGAATCATATTTGTCATACAGTCACATATTAATGTCTGTTTCATTCCACCATCTTTCTAATCCCCACATTCCCTGCCTTCTCCTCCTTTAACTTCCCTCTACCTAATCTAAGGTAATGCTGATCTTTTTTTCCTTTTTGCCTTTATACATATACTTTGTTGTATTTTTTCCATTATAATTATTAATATACATATATACCACAATCTTTGTATCTCTGTTTGTATATAGAGTATGTTGATTCCCAATTCAAGTCTTCATACATGTACTTTGTATAATGATGTCTATCATATTCCACCATCCTTGCTAATCCCCTACCCCCTTCCTTTCCCTCCCACCTCTCTTCCCTATCTAGAGATCTATTCATCTATTTCTCCCATGCTCTACTGCTCTACACCACTATGGGTCAACCTCCTTATATCAGACAAAACATTCAGCATTTGTTTTTTTTATCCATTCATCCACTGAAGGACATCTAGTTTGGCTCCCCAGTTTAAATATTGTGAATTATGCTGCTATAAACATTGATGTGGCTGTGTCCCTGTAGTATGCTGTTTTTAAGTCCTTTGGGTATAGTCCGAGGAGAGGGATAGCTGGGTCAAATGGTGGTTCTGTACCCAGTTTTCCATCTCCATACTGCTTTCCAAATCAGCTGCACCAATTTGCAGTCCCACCAGCAATGTAAGAGTGTGCCTTTTGCCCCACATCCTCGCCAACACACATTGTTGTTTGTTTTCAT
Organism: Marmota flaviventris; assembly: GCF_047511675.1. NCBI lineage: Eukaryota > Metazoa > Chordata > Mammalia > Rodentia > Sciuridae > Marmota > Marmota flaviventris. Next base: position 98,296,153 of record NC_092500.1, read on the forward strand.
TATAGCTACCATTCTGACTGGAGTGAGATGATATCTTAGAGTAATTTTGATTCGCATTTCTTTGGTTGCTAGAGATGATGAGCATTTTTTCATATATTTGTTGACTGATTGTATATCCTCTTCTGAGAAGTGTCTGTTCAGGTCCTTAGCCTATTTGTTGATTAGGTTATTTGTTTTTTTTGGTGTTTAGCTTTTTGAGTGCTTTATATTCCCTAGAGATTCCCTTTATATTTTTGAGTGCTTTATATTCCTAATTCTAATCAATTATTTTGATTAGAATCTATCAGATGTGTGAGGGGTAAAAATTTGCTCCCAGGATGTGGGCTCTCTGTTCACCTCACAGATTGTTTCTTTAGCCAAGAAGAAACTTTTTAGTTTGAGTCCATCCCATTTATTGATTCTTGGTTCTAATTCTTGCGCTATAGGAGTCTTATTAAGGAAGTTGGGGCCTAATCTCACATGATGGAGATTCGGGCCTACTTTTTCTTCTATTAGACACAGAGTCTCTGATTTATTTCCTAGGTTCTTGATCCATTTTGAGTTAAGTTTTGTGCATGGTGAGAGATAGGGGTTTAATTTCATTTTTTTGCATGTTGGTTTCCAGTTTTCCCAGCACCATTTGTTGAAGATGCTATCTTTTCTTCAGTGCATGTTTTTGGCATCTTTTGTCTAATATAAGATAGTTATAATTTTATGGGTTAGTCTCTGTGTCCTCTATTCTATACCACTGGTCTACCGGCCTATTTTGGTGCCAATACCATGTTGTTTTTGTTACTATTGCTCTGGAGTATAGTTTAAGGTCTGGTATAGCTATACCACCTGCTTCGCTCTTCCTGCTTAGGATTACTTTAGCTATTCTGGGTCTCTTATTTTTTCCAGATGGATTTCATGATTGATTTTTTTATTTCTATGAGGAATGCCATTGGGATTTTGATTAGAATTGCATTAAATCTGTATAGTGCTTTTGGTAATATGGTCCTTTTGATAATATTAATTCTGCCTATCCAAGAGCAAGGTAGATCTTTCCATCTTCTAAGATCTTCTTTGGTTTCTCTCTTTATGGTTCTGTAGTTATTATTGTATAGATCTTTTATCTCTTTTGTTAAGTTGATTCCCAAGTATCTTATTTTTTTTTTGAGGTTATTGTGAATGGGGTAGTTTTCCTCATTTCCTTCTCAGAGGGTTTATCACTGATATACAGAAATACCTTTGATTTATGGGTGTTGATTTTATATCCTGCTACTTTGCTGAATTCATTTACTAGTTCTAGAAGTTTTCTGGTGGAGTGTTTTGGGTTTTCTAGGTATAAAACATATTATCAGCAAATAGTGCTAATTTAAGTTCTTCTATTCGTATCTGTTTAATTTCTTTCATCTGTCTAATTGCTCTGGCCAGTGTTTCAAGAACTATGTTAAATAGAAGTGGTGAAAGAGGGCATCCCTGTCTTGTTCCAGGTTTCAGAGGGAATGCCTTCAATTTTTCTCCACTCAGAATGATGTTGGTCTGGGGCTTATCATAGATAGCCTTTATGATGTTGAGATATGTTCTTTTTATCCCTATTAAAATTGTTTTGAATATGAAGGGGTGCTGTCTTTTATTGAAAGCTTTTTCTGTATCTATTGAGATGATGACATGGTTCTTATCTTTAATTCTATTGATGTGATGAATTACATTTATTGATTTCTGTATGTTTGAACTAACATTGCATCCCTGGAATTAATCCCACTTGATCATGGTGAACAATCTTTTTGATATGTTTTTGTATTTTATTTGCCTGAATTTTATTGAGAATTTTTGCATCTATGTTCATTATAGAGATATCGGTCTGAAGTTTCCAATTTTCCTAGGATAATAATGAAAAGAAAATAATTTAAGCTATTTATTTCTACAATATCAAGGGCTCCTGATGAGAACTGGATCCAGTGACTCCTGGACAATTTTTCTTGGTCTCTATAGGCTGAGGGTCAACATTTAGTTTTCATTTGTCCATGTGATGTCCTAAGCCAATACAGAATCGAGGAAGAATAACCTCAAATCATCAAAACTGCAGCTAAATACCAAGAACATGGGGACATGAACATCAAAATTGATGGAATTTAGGCTATGATAACATTCAAAGATGTTGACCATCATCCCTGTTGGTTATAGGATCAGTGCTGACATACACATTTGCACAATCCAACCCTCCGACCACCACTGTCATCCCCACCCCTTGCAACACACAGGATACACAGTGAAGAACTGAATTATAGTCTCAGACTGTATAGACTGAACCCTCTGGAGTGTCCCAAAGTTAGTTTGAATCCAAAAACTTAATTTTTCTTTTTTTTAATGATAAGACTCCAATAGCACAAGAATTAAAACCAAGAATCAATAAATGGGATTGATTCAAACTAAAAAGTTTCTTCTCAGCAAAAGAAATAATCTGTAGGGTGAATAGAGAGCCTACATCCTGGGAGCAAATCTTTACCCCTCACACATCAGATAGAGCACTAATCTCTAGGGTATTATTAAAGAACTCAAAAAGCTAAACACCAAAAAAACCCAAATAACCCAATCAATAAATGGGCCAAGGATATGAACAGACACTTCTCAGAAGAGGATATTCAATCAGTCAACAAATATATAAAAAATGTTCATCATCTCTAGCAATTAGAGAAACGCAAATCAAAACTACTCTTAAGATTTCATCTCACTCCAGTCAGAATGGCAGCTATTAAGAATACAAACAACAATAAGTGTTTGCAAGGATGCGGAGGAAAAGGCACACTCATACACTGCTGTAGGATCTTCAAATTGGTACAACCAATATGGAAAGCAGTATGGAGATTTCTTGGAAATCTGGGAATGGAACCACCATTTGGCCCAGCTATCCTTCTCCTAGGTCTATACCCAAATGACTTAAAAAGAGCATACTACAGGGACACAGCCACATCAATGTTTATAGCAGCACAATCCACAATAGCTAAATTGTAGAGCCAACCTAGATATCTTTCAGTAGATGAAAGGATAAAAAAATGTGGCATATATACACAATGGAATTTTACTCAGCAATAAAAGAGAACAAAATCATGGCATTTGCAGGTAAATGGATATCGTTGGAGAAGATAATGCTAAGTGAAGTTAGCCAATTCCCCCAAAACAAATGGTTTCTCTGATATAAAGAGGCTGATTCATAGTGGGGTAGGGAGGAGAAGTATGAGAGGAATATATGAATTCTAGATAGGGCAGAGGGGTGGGAGGGGAAAGGAGGGGGTAGGAGGTTAGCAATGATGGAGGAATATTATGGACATCATTATCCAAAGTACATGTAAGAAGACATAAATTGGTGTGAACTTACTTTATATACAAACAGAGGTATGAAAAATTGTTCTCTATGTGTAATAAGAATTGTGATGCATTCCACTGTCATGTATTTAAAAAATAAAACCAATAAAAAATAAAATAAACTTAACCTCAGAATTGAAAAAAATGTAGAATATATTTATATGTATATATAGTGGAGTTTTACTCACTCATAAAAAGAATGAAATTATGACATTTGCTGGTAAATGATTGGAAGTAGAGAAACTAAAAACTAGGGAACTTAAGACAAGGGTTGAATGTTTTCACTCACATGCCGAAGCTTTAGCAAAATAAGAAAAAAAAAGGAGTGTGAATATGGGGTATCCCATGAAAATTGAAGGGAGATCAGTAAAGAAAGAGCATACAGCAGGAGAAAACAAGGAAGGGAAAAAGGACAGACTATGGAATGAAACTGACCAAATTATGCTGTAAACATACATGAAAATATCATACTGAATCTCACCTTTATGTATAGCTGTATACCTATACAGCACAAATTTTAAAAATAAATAAATAAAAGGAAGACCATTGGTAGAGGAATGGAAATGGAGGTAGGAGGAAGGGAGGGAAAGAGAAATTACTGGTGATTAAAATGGAGTAAATTATATGACATGCATGTATGATTATGTCAAGATGTGTAAATAGAATGCATTAATAAAAAACACATAAAAAGTCTTGAGACTGAGTGAAATTAACAGTGAAATTTTATTTTCACACAATTTGGAGCTAGAATTCCAGGACTCTGGTGATGGCAGGTTTAGTTTCTTCAGTGGTTTCTATTTGGCTCCTAGAGCATCAGTCACCTTCATGCAGTGTGCTCAGGTGGAGATTCCTGTGCAAATGCATCACAGCCATTCCTCTGTGTGTCCAAATATCTTCTTATGAGGACATCTGTCATCTCAGATTAGGCTCGACATTAACAGTCTCATTTTAGCTTAAGCATTTATTTAAAGGTCTTACCTCCAATTCAGTCATATATGAGGTTCTGAGATTAGGGATTCAACAGAGAAACTCTGAGAAGGGGAGAAAATACAACTTATAATACCTCCCAATGCTTTTTCACTAAGTTATTTAAAAAGCATAGGAGTCTCTCTTTTTTTCTTTACTCCAAAGATATTATACATTTCCCAATCCAGTTGGCTTTACATTCCATTTACAGCCCAAATATGACCTCTTGCACAATCTCTACTCTAAGACCCTGGTTCAGGCAATGCTTCTCTCTTTCCTACTAACATTCTTCCAATCAATACTCTCCATGGCTGTGTATAACAAATAACATTAATGTAGCCTTTACTGCATTCCATTTCATTGACAGAACCATATTATTGGGTAACCTGATTATCACCATTACCTCACTATTGCAGATGAGATGATGGGGCACTGGCTAATGCTGGTATAAAGGTCATTGTTGGTTGGGCACCATGGTGCTTGCCTGCAAACCCAGTGACTCAGGAGGTTGAGTAGAAGGATCACAAGTTTGAGGCTAACCTCAATTACTTAGTGAGACTCTTAGGAACATAGCAAGACTTGGTCACAAAGTACACAATAAACAACAGCTATCAGTGTCTGGGAGGCAGCCTGCTCTGTGCTACTGGGCTCCAAAGCTTTCCTGTTGTTCATTTGTTCAGAAGTTGGAAGAGAATGAAGTTCAGAGAACAAGTAAAAGTACTTACTTCTGGAAATATTTAAGAAGTACATTTCTAAGGTATAAACGAGTGAGTTGAGAAGAATAATCCCTTCCTAAATAATTTAGTTATTTTAAATCATAAGCACATTTACCCAGACATCTGATATTCTGATTCTATTCCACTTCATACAAAGAAATCATACACATTAGTTCTTCCTTTTAAAAACATTATCTAAAAATCTAATAAAGTATAAGCTTTGGTTTCCCTCTACTGTGCAGGCTTTATCTAAAACAAGATGCAGACTAAATAGAAGAGATTTAAAATCTCCCTGAATAAGCAGATATCCTATCTCTGCCTCTCCTTTGCTCAAAACTCCAACTTTTATCTATCTATCTATCTATCTATCTATCTATCTATCTATCTATCTATCACAGTGGAATGCATTACAATTCTTGTTACATATATAAAGCACAATTCTTCATATCTCTGGTTGTATACACAGTATATTCACACCAATTTGTGTCTTCATACATGTACTTTGGATAATAATTGTCATCACATTCCACCATCATTTCTAACCCAAGCCCCCTCCTTTCCCCTCCCACCCCTCTGCCCTATCTAGAGTTCATCTATTCCTCCCATGCCCCCTCTCCCTATCCCAATATGAATCAGTCTCCTTATATCAGATAAAATATTTGGCATTTGGTTTTTTGGGATTGGCTAACTTCACTTAGCATTATCTTCTCTAACTCCATCCATTTACTTGTAAATGCCATGATTTTGTTCTCTTTTATTGCTGAGGAATATTCCATTGTGTATATATGCCACATTTTTTCTATCCATTCATCTATTGAAGGGCATCTAGGTTGGTTCTACATTTAGCTATTGTGAATTGTGCTGCTATAAACATTGATGTGGCTGCGTCCCTGTAGTATGCTGTTTTTAAGTCCTTTGGGTATAGACAGAGGACTTTTTTTCACTTCATGTGTGCTACTTACCCATGGCATAATAAGATTACAATGCCTTCTACTTCACAAACAAACTTCAGCAGTTTATGGGATATCTGATATTTTGGTCCCAAGAAGCCGGGGTCCTTACTCAAAAAAGCAAATTTCTAGAAAATCTGATTTTTTTAATACCCAGATAATGACAAAATATATTTCATCACTGTTCTAAGTGTATTGGGATTGCATTGTTTCTGAGAAATCTTAAACTTTCATTTTAATGGAGGTTGAGGACTTTATTAAAATGGGGTTAATTGTATGGCTTTAATTTCTTGCTCTTCTGCTAATTATCTTTGTAGAATATGCCTTCCTCACTAAATGATGTCACATGTCATTATGTGCAGGGCTCCAGTTATCCAGTTGCAGAGAAGAGTTAAGGTTAGATTTTTTTTTTGATAACCCCTGAATTATTAGGACAATCTCAATTGGATCACAAGAGGAACAAAGTAGCCTCATGATCCAAATTTGTTATGAGGTTTCTGCTAGTGTATCAGACTCTAACATTTTCCACAGCTGTCTTTCAGGAGATGAGTTTACATTGCCTCAATAATCAACAAACTATCAAAAGATGTTCAGTTAAAAAAATCAACAAGCTAATAACTCTTGGCTTAAAACTTCTTGAGATTGTTGAAAGAATGTGATGCTCACTGTGACTGATACTGAAAATACTTTGAAAACCATTTATTTACTTGGCAGCACACCAAACTAGCACCTCCTCAGGAAACAATGGGTCAAACTCAGTTTATATTTGTAAATATTCTCTTTCTTGCCCCTAATTTGTTACTAAACATTTGATACCTTTTTGGTGGTCTTAATCCAGTAAAAAAGAATTCCAGTTGCTGAGAAAGCTCTAAAATTGAATGAAGTATTTAAAAACAGTTTTGTTGCTTCCTGAGGTCTCATATCTCTCTACCAGTCTGGGTTGTTAGTCACTAAGTATTCATAGGGCAAGTAAAGCCTCTCCTTGAATTTTCCAACATTCCTTCCTACTTGTCTCCCTTGGATGTGGATTCTAATCTTGTCCATGAAATCTCATCTAAGGGATAGCTGAAAAAAGTTTATCATTAGTTTTATGATGAATAGAACATGAAATTCAGTTTTAAAAACTCCAAAAGCTAGGGGTTCTAAACAAGGTTGTCTAATTTCAATATGGCTATACATTTTTTAATTCTTAGCATTTTATAATGTTGGGTGAAAACCTTAGCTGTGTGTTATTATTTCATTTAAGGCAACAGGAGAGGGACAAAAGATAGGAATCCTAAAGAAATTAAGTACTATGCCCAAGATTACAGTCAGAGTGAAGAAGATGGGCTGAATTTCTCAGTACTGCCTCTCTTTTTTTCTGTTAGTAATACCTTTTTCTTCCTTCCTCTATCTCTTCCCCTGCCCTCATTTTTAAGTTTGAATACCATCCTGCCATCAACCTCCTTTTGAGTGGATTTTCAGATCAAAGACCTAGGAATTACATCAGAAACTATGCAACTCCTAGAAGAATATATAGGGCCAACTCTTTAACACATAGATACAAGCAAAGACTTTCTCAATAGTATATACCCCTAAAACTCAGGAAATAATACCAATAATTAACAAATGGTATGATGTCAAATTAAAAATAAAGAAAAAAAATTACAAAGAATTAAGAGAGACTACAGAATGGGAGAAAAATCTTTGCCCACTATTCTTTTAACAGGAGATTAATATCCAGAATATATGAAGAACTTAAAAAGTTAACACCAAACAAACAAAATCCCAATATCCTAATAAACAAATAAGCAAATATTCTAAGAAGACATTTCTAAAAATGAAGACATACAAATAGCCTACAAATACATGAAAAGATGTGAAACATCATTATCAATTATGGAAGTGTGAGGAAAATTACATTGAGATTTCATTTCACTCCAGTTAGAATAGCAGACATCATGAATACAATTCAATAATAAATGCTGGAGAGGATGTGGACAGAAAGAAGTACTTTTATACTTTTAGTCTATGGAAATCATAAGACTCGTAATAAAACTAAGAAATGACCCACCTTTCCTCTCTTCAGTATTTAAAGAAGTCAAAATACCCCAGTGATACATGCATACCATGTTCATGCACAATTCACAGTTGCCAACCAATGGAATTGGTGATCATAAATGGATAAATTGATGAAGAAAATATGGCATATGTACACAGTGGAATTTCTTTTTCAGCCATAGAGGATGAAATTATATTATTTTCAGAAAAATAGATGAAAGCTGAGAACATTATGTTAAGTGAAATAAGTAAAATTCATTGTCAAGTGTCATGTTTTCTCATGGAAGATCTCATGAATATCAAAGAGAGAACGGTAGAGTAGAGGGAAGGGAACAGTAGAGGAAAGTCTATGATGAAAAAGAGAAGATACTGGTGAATGATATTGACCAAATCATATTGTCATATCATGTGCATATATGAATATGTAACAACAAATCTCACTATTATGTATGATTATAATGCACCAATAAAATATGGAGAAAAATAGAAGTGAAGAAGAACTAAAGACTGTTCCAGAGAAACAAATCCTAAGATGGTACATCCCCACCAGACTTGTCCTACAACAAATGCTAATGGGAGTTTCTGAAATTGAGAGAAAGAGAGCCTAATGAATAAGGGGAAATTATGAAAAAGTATAAAACTCACTAGACAGACAATTGAAATGCAGTGATATTGTAAAATGGTGTGTAAGCCTTTTATCTTTAATATTAAGACTAAATACAAAATAATTAAAAATAATAACTGTTTTAGTATGTTAAGAAATAGGCAACATTGTATAATTTAAATGTAACATAAAAATCACAATGTGGCTAAGTGCAGAGGTGCATACTTTTAATCCCAGGCTTGGGAGGCTGAGGCTGGGGAAGTGGCTCTGGCTCAGTGGTTAAGCATCCCTGGGTTCCATTCCCAGTACCAAACAAACAAACAAACAAACAAAAAGAACAACAACAAAAAAAATCCCACAATGTGGTGGTGAGAAAAAGGTCATGAGCATAATAAGTTTTTATTAGTACATACTTTTTTTCAGTCTTTTATATTATATTGCTATCATTTCAAAATATTGTTAAAGTAAAAAACATGGATTTTAAGTCTCAAAGTAACCATCAAGCAATACACACACACACACACACACACACATGTATATATATATATATATATATATATATATATATATATATATACACACACACACACATATATGTATATATATATATATATATATATCTCCTAAAAATAATAAAGGAAACAAAGCATACTTCTAGGGTGTTATGGTTTACATATGAGGTGTCCCCCAAAGCCCATGTGTGAGAAAAAGCAAGACAATTTAGAAGTGAAATGATTATATTATGAATCTTAACCTAATAAGTGCATTAATGCACTCATAGGGATTACCTGGGTGATAGCTGTAGGCAGGTAGTGGGTGGCTGGAGAAGGTGGGTCATTGGGGGTGTGCCCTTGGGGTTTATGTATTTACTTTTTGTGGTGAGGGGAGCTGTCTTTCTCTGCTTCTTGCGGCTGTGTCCTGAGCTGCTTTCCATGATGTACAGCTTCACTTTAGGCCCAGAGTAATGGAGCAGGAGTTCCATGGACTGAGACCTCTGAAATGGAGTGTCAGATAATCTTCTTCCTCTAAAAACATTCTTGTCAGATCTTTTGGTCACAGTGGCAAAAAAGCTGACTGAAACATAGAGTAAGTTATTTAAACACAGTAGAAGACCTAGAGAGAGAAAGAACTACAATGAAACTAAAAAGCAGGTAATAAAATGGTTTTTTGTAAATCTTTACTTATGGGTAATTATCTTGAGTGTAAATAGATTAAATTCTGCAATTAAAAGATATAAAGGCTGAATGGATAAAATAAGACTCAATTATATTTTTGTTTCAAAACTCTCTAAGGACACACATAGACATAGAGATTGCAGAAATAAATAAAGTCTTAATAATTTTAGTGTTCTAATACTTATCTTTAAAGTGATTTAATAGCATGGTTAGAATCTGCAGGAGATCCCAGATATTGACCACAAGAAACAACAAACAAACAGGCATAGGAACCATAAGGAGACACTTGTGCTCACTGCTTATAATTGAATACTTAAAGTACATCCCCAGTGGTCTCAGATTAATAACATATCCTCTTACTACCTCACAATGAGGATTAAATTTGAACACATGAGCCTTTATGAACACTGAAACCAAATCCAATCACAGCATAGGTAGTCATTAAGATTATCTGCCAACTACTCTTATGTTAAGTTGCCCACATGTATTTGATAATTTTTAATACTGCACAGGCTCAAAAGTCAGACTGTTTTCCATAGAATTATTTGCAGAAAATGAACTGGTTTTGGTAAAGAGGACTCAGATGAGATAAAATCCAATAAACATGTAATGGATCATCAAATGTATGAAAAAATGTTTAACATCCTCAGCAATGAAAGAAATGCAGATCAAAACTGCACTGATATTTAATCTCACTCCAGTTAAAATATTAGACATCAAGAATAACAATAGTAATAAATGCTAGAGAGGATGGTAGGGGAAAGGAACAATCTTTCAATTTTGGTCGGCTTGCAAATTAGTATACAAAGAAATCAATATGGAGGTATCTTGAAAGACTAGGAATGGAACCACCATATAACTCAGCTATACCCCTGTGGGGACAAGTGCAGAGACTGCAACACATGGCCTCCCACTGAGGGCTGTGCCTTCAAGATAACTGTTTTGCTGCTCATGCACCTAACACAAGGGGAGTGGTTTGCCACTCAGATGCCCTTAAGGTAAGCCATGTATGCAGTACTCCATGCACTTGTCCCCTCATCTCCCACCTTTGACTGTGCTGTGAGGACTTTAGCCAGCATTGCTGTTTTTTTGTTCAGTGGCCTATACATGATTTCATAAGCGTTTCACAACACAAGAAAAAAAAATTATCACTATTATAAACAGTAAGGCCAGGGTAATAACATTATAAGGATTAGTTAATTTGGCTATCAGGTTTTACCAATGTTTAGTTAATCCCTGGAAGAAAGAAGAGGTTGTCAAGATTGACACCTTAGTCTCATTGATTTTGACAATTACCTTAGTAAGGTTATGCATAGTCATAACATAATTAGCATCCAAAGTGCCCTTAATATACTTGTAGGGCATGACTTGCTGCCAGCTTCCCTGTCTTGGGGCCGCACATGTGGCTGGAATGGCTCCTGGCGATCAGCCAGGAGGCGGTGCTGTGGGTGGTGATGGAAAAAACAGACCACCTCCAGGATAGGTTCAGGACTCTTCTGCCCTCATGGACAGCTTGTGCCTTCCTTTACAGACTATAGGATGGGTGTACAGGTGAACTCACTCCACCCCTCTGACAGGTTCACTGGAAGCCATATTGCTAGAGGCACTTTGAGGATAAATATACATTTAGCTTTCATAGTAGTGGTTAGACAATTTGTGAGGCAGCAGGATGTATTGACTGCACAAGGGATCTCTGTATGAGTGATATTTATGCCATCAGTATCATTGATTATTAGCATGGCAAAGGGTGGCGTAACAAGCTTGTGCATTGTGGGTTTGGGTATAGTTTGGCATAAAGGCAAATCCATGATCAGGGTCTGGATTCAATATTGACCCATTTATCCAGCTGGCTGCTTCCCATTTGATGGGCCTAGCAGCTAGCAATATTGGCATGATATCCACCATGCCATACTGATTTCCTGCATTTCAGTTGGTAAAGGCTTGTCCCATGTAGCAGGTACTGCAGAAGACCATATGATTTTGGGGCACAATAGTTACATTCCAGGGAGCTGCACCCACCCAAGTACATAGATGTTGTTCTTCCCTGGAGAAATTCCTCTTATCAGGGAAATAGGGTATGGCAGTGACACACTGATTTCATGGATGCTGTCATTATCCAAGGGGGGCTTTCCAAAAAGTATTGTTGGGCATGTTGGCAGCAAGGGTTTCTTGCATTTGCCATGGGAGAGTCTATGGCTATAGGTAGTAGTAATTATAACCCTGTGGTCAGTGAGACATAGCCCAACATATGACTTATTATAGTTATCTACAATAGTTTAAATTTGCAAGAGCAAAAAAGAGGGGACTGTTTGGATTATAGGTTTCATTATCTACTATGGATAAACAAATAGGCAGAGTAGATATGGAAATGCTGGCATTCCAGGGTATGGTCAACTCCTGGATGGATAATTCAGGATCAATAATGTTGGAATTATTAAAGAAGCGCTTAGGTAAAGGCCCTTCCCAATTGGCCACTGCTAAATGTGGCGGCCTAGTGACCAAAGCCCAATTTACCTGATGGGAGGCTTCACTGTAAGCAGTGAGAATTGCAGACACTAGGACCATCATTATAGGCCCAGGGATGGGGTTGCCACCAGGCAAAGGGGCCAATCTGGTGGCTTGTTTAACAAGACATTTAATATCACCCCAGGTTGCTTTATGTAAGATCTGTTTGCATTGTTGAGTCCTTTGTGAATTTTCTTTTCCAGAGTTAGTTCGTTCATCTTTTTGGTTGGCGGTTTTGGGGGTCCAGGGCTTGACTTTTCTGGCAGGCACCCTGATGGGGTGAGGCTCCTGTTAACATATACAGACCCTCAACCCATAGTTAGGAGGGGCCTGGACCTTCCCATGCGCTTGTTATGGGATCCTTCCATGAGACCATAGGTAGATGGGAGGGCCGCGTGAGGGGGGCCCAATGCTTATGGGCTGCTGTTTCCACAGAAAAATTTGAAATTGAAAGAAAGTTTAAAGCAAATAAGGTTTTGTTCAAGGCATCACCAGGAGACTTGGTATAGTCCCCCCTTGGTTTTGTAGCATGGTCTTTAATTCCTTGTGTGTTTTTTCTATGATGCCTTGAGCCTGAGTATTATAGGGGATCCCAGTTAAGTTATTGTATAAGCCAATCACTGCAAACTAAAATGTCTTGCTAGTATAGGCTGGCCCATTGTCAGTTTTAATAGACATGGAAACATCCATAATTCCAAAACATTTAGTAAGTAGAAAATGGCCTTTTTTGTGGTTTATTCTGTGGAGGTTGTGGCCATTACATAGCCTGAAGAGATATTAATGACTACGTGAATATATTTTAAATTTCCAAAAGGTGCATAATGAGTGACACCAATTTGCCATAAAGCATTAGATTTCAACACTTGGGCATTCACTCCAGCAAGTTGTAAAGGGCCAATGGAAAGAAAGGGTGCACATTTTTTGTAGTCTCTGACTAGCTGTCTGCAAGCCTCCTTAGTCCTGCTTTTATGCAACTGCCACAATTGAGATAAGCAGACAGGCTTGAGCTACTTGTGTCCCCTATATTCTGGGTGGCCAAAATCCAGTCATCCAATGTGCCATTTTGTACTGGTGCCACTGCTGCTGTATGTTCCTTATTTAGAAGATAAGACCCAAGATCAATTCCTTGGCTAAGGCTCTCCTAGGTCCTTCCCAAGATACTTTTCCTTCTACCGCCTTGTTTACTCTGTCAATAAACTGCAGCAAGTCTTCAGTGGCTTTCTGCCTTAACCTCCCCCAGCTGGTAACTTCCTCCAGGATTCAAGAGCACAGAGCCACATCTGACCAAAATAATTTAATGGGCATATAGCTTGTACTGCTGGGGAACTGTAGATTCCCTCTGCCTGCAAACATTTAACATTTGTGGTGTAGTTATGATCTCCCTGCCATTCACATTCATCATAGAAAAATGCTTTCCACTTCAAAAAATTTGTGGGCTCAAGAGTGGCTCTGGATAGGTCTTTCCAGTCTTGAGAGAAATTAAGTTCAACACTGAATCATTCAAGCATTTGCTCTGCAAATGTCCCCCAGGGCCCAGCCTCTTTCACTGCTTCCTTTAACTCCTTCAGGGTACCCAGTGCATGTGGATACCAAATGGCAGGGTGCTGTGGTATAGGGCCATGTTGACTGGGAAGGCTTGTATTCCCTTACCCCACTTCTCATCTCTTATCCTACATAGATCTTCAAAAGGATCTCTGGCCTCCTGGAATGGATTTCTGGGAGACCATGGCTTGGGCCTGTCTAGCGGCCTGGTCATCTCTAAGTTGTCATAGTCCCTTGCTGGCTTTGGCATTGCCTCATAAGGAGGCAGTTACCATTGGCTCAGGGAAAGATATAATTTTTTGCTTGTGACTAGAAGCTGCACTTGTGCCATTTGTGGTCACCTCTTCCTGCACCATGAAGGCTAACAGTACCATTTTATGTCTCTCTCCCTCCTGCACCTGCTGTGGTTGCTTGCTTTTAAGTAGATTTTTGCGTCCACTTTTTCCCCTTTTCTGTCTCTCACAGCCTCATCTTCCTCAGGGACATCACTATATGACAAGGGTCTATTCCAGGGCCCCCTAAACTTTGCTGAATGGCTGTCACAATAGGAAAAAAAAGTATTGGTAAAATATACCCCTGTCTTACTTCAGCTTGCTGTGCATTTCCTATTATCTTGTCCCATATCTTAGAATCAAAAACATCAGCAGCATTAATCCATGGCCTAGAAGTTATCATTACATTCCAGAACTTCTGGGCTTCTCTCTTATTCAGGGTTAAACCTCTAGTACCTAAGAGAGAGTGCAGCACTTGCAGCTGCAAGTCTTTGGTGGAACTCAGTAGGTTCCCCATTTTCCCTTGCTCACCACTCTGTGAGGGGCCACACCCTGTCTTATAGGTTTACCTCAGATCCCTTCTTGGGTGCCAGTTGTGTGGGCTCTCTCTCATCCAGTGAGGAGGTCCATGGAACAGGGTACAGGAGAGTGTGTCTGTGGAGTTGCTAATCAAGACCTCCGGAGATGAAGCAGGAAGCAGTTCTGATTTACTCTGCAGTTACCATGTATATATATACTCAGGCAGTAGCTAAGAAGATTACAGGCACCCACCAATACAATTTCTTGCCAATTGCCCTTGCAGTGAAAAATCGAGGATTGGGCCATGAAGCAAACACAGGGACTGCAACACACGGCCTCACGCGAAGGGCTGGGCCTATAGAATAAGCGATTTTCCACTCAGAGGCTTAGCAGGAGAGGAGTGGTTTGCCACTAAGATACTCTTAAATTATGCCAGGTATGCAGTACTCGATGCACTTGTCCCCACATACCACTCTTCAGTATTTATCTTAAAGTTATTGCACTCTTGTGATACATGTACACACATGCTATAGTAGCACAATTTACAATAGCCAAATTATGAAATCAGCCTAGTCATCCTTCACTGGATGACAAAAAAACATTGGATATATATGCAATGGAAATATACCTAACCATAAAGAAGAGGGAAATAATATCATTTTCAGGAAAATGGTTTGAACTTGACAGCATTATGTTAAACAAAATAAGCAAAACTCAGAAAGTCAAGTCCTGTATTTTCTCTCATATGTGGAAGCTACAAAAGAAGAAAAAAAGTGTATATATGTGTATCTTGTGATAGAAAGGTAGAAAGAAGACCAGTAGAATAGAGGAAGGAGAGCAAGGGGAAGGAGAGGGAGAGGGAAAGGGAAACGGGAGGGAAACAATATTGACTGATGCATGTATTATATAAGTAAGACTTCCACTATCACATATAATTATAATGCACCAGTAAATTAAAGATAAAATAATTCTTTTTATTCATGTTCTTTTCTGCAGTCTCTGGTTACTTAAGAAAGATGAGGCTTTTTAATTTTAAATTGCCTGTTTTCATCTTACAGCCATATAAATTATACATTTGCCTTACAATGCTCTGTCACTATAGTATTGTTTTACAGTGAGTTAGGATTTTTATTTATTGAAGTATTCTTAACCTTTTTGCATTTTGACAACTTTCTGAAATCAATAATAAATTAAGTCTTTTTGTCTCTATTCTTTGGGAGATTCCAGAGGGTCTTGAAATATTCCAAAGAATTTACTTTCTCTTCTAAATTAAAAGAGATATTTACCTAATTAAGATTTGAATGTGTTAAATTGGCCTGGAAATGAGAATTGATAATTCATGTTTATTGAGTCACATGGCTAAATGTGATTAATAAGTATCTCATAAATTGTATGAAATTTCTGAAAATGTAACATGGTCTTATATGATGTTGTCCTTCATAATTTTGACTATCATATCCGCTTAACTGAGTGTCAAAAGCTTATAAGAAAGAAGATGATCATAAAATCAAATCTGAAGAACTCCATACACATTAAAACCTCTCAGGTTATGTCTTTTGTAAAATTACTCATTCTTTATTTAGTTAAAGAATTGTAGGGGACACAGATCAGAAATGAGTAATGATAAAATAGCGGGAAACAGAAGAGTGGGTTCAAGGAAGAAGCAAACTACAACCACACTCATGTCCCAAAAACTTGATTAAAATATTTTGGAAATTTTAAGAATTTTTCAGCCTGTGTACCTTCCTAACTTTGTTATATGTTCCTTGTTTCTTAAAATTATACTCTGAAAATAATTTTTAAAAGTGTACTTTTTCTATTGAATCCAAGGCAGATAGGAAACAATGTTTTTTGCCTGGCAGCTGGCTTGTGCATAAAGGAGGTGGCAAGCTGGGTGGAAGCATCCATGGGAAGGGGGTTCCAGTTGTCCTTACATTGTGTCCATAGCCCCCAAATTTCAGACTTTCCAGCCCCCAAAAGAGACAGAAATCAGAAATGGCATGATGATTGTTTTATTTTGCATGAAAGACACAGTGCTGACCAAATTATTCCAACAGCATAACACTCCGAAGGCATCATCTTCTCTTTTGGTATCTGAAAAAAACAAGAATGGAAGGTTTCAGGGGAGAACTGATATGGCACGAGACTGATAATCACTTGTTGGTATCACTGAAGTGAGGCAAGTAACAGCCCACCTCCAGTTCATATTCCCCTTGTCCTCCCCCCTTACCCTCTGATTTAATTATTCTTTCTTCTTAGACACTTTAGCACACTTAGAGCCTGCAGCTTTGCTTGGAAAATGAGGCAGTGATAACTATTCTTAGGTTGTTTGTCTTTTGGTTTCTATTGAAAATGGTCAAAAATAGTCGCTGCAAAACACATCTATAATAGTGAAATTGAAAAAAGCTAAAAGTCTACAAGAGCAAGATTCAATTAAAAATTATGACACACTGGAAAATGACACAATTGCAAGAATACTAAATGTGGAAAAAGAACATATGAAATTGAGGAGATAGACAGATAATGAAATTAGGAAAGAAAGAGCAGAAAGAATAGGGGGTCAAAAAAAGGAAGGAAGAAAGAAAATAGAAGGAAGGAAGAATGAAAAAAGAAAAGAAGGAAAGGAAGAAGGAAGGAAGGCATGATCTGTGTCTATATAATCTCCTTAGGAATGGAATATTAAAGAAGCATGTCATTTGAAATGAGCAACATACAGATATGCATATACTTTTTGTTATCGTTTGTAGGAAAAATGATTGTGTACTTATATATGCAGAAACATTTCTAAGAAGGTGTCAGAAAGAAATTATAATTGTGGATTTGGTGAGGGAGATGGGAAGGTAGAATGAAATGTCTTTAAGAAACAGCTTCATACCATTCTTTTCACTTAGATCAATTTTATTTTTTGCATGAGCATAGATTAATTTACAAGTGAGCAATCTAAAATCAAGATAAAAATTAGGATCATAGACTTGAATATCATTTGATAGGAGTACTGAACATGAGAGCGGGCTTTGATATGACATAGAACTAAGCTAAGGGTAGTCAGGAGGATATATGGAATGAGAAGTCACTGAGTCTGTGAAGAGAGGCAGAGGACCAAAGGAAGAACAGTGCTCTGCTTTCTTAAACAAACTTGAATGAAGAAAAGACAGTGAGAAAAAGCAAATATAGGGCAATGCTCCTTAAAATCATAATTACCTAGGAGACAGAACTTCTTAAAGTATCTGCATACTCTACCCAGAGAAATGTTTAAAAAGAGATTTAATGACTGAACATTGTTCATTTTACCAATTGATTTTCTGGAATACTGAACCTTCATAAGTGTAGTAGTGAGGGTCCTGCTAGTGGAGTGTATTAGAATCTTAGGTGTGTTTGAATTTAGATTACTAGGATGATGGAGGATGGAAGGTTTTTTTTATTCTCCTCTCTTGGGAGGAGGGTGGTGTGGTTCCTTGACCAGCTAAGATGAAATGAAGGAGTATGTTCATGATTACCTTGTGATTGGAGGTGGTCATCTTTTTCCAGGAAAATCTGGGAAGCCACTTTGCTGCTGGGCTGTTTGATTGAATCCTCCCTTCAAGAAACCAGGATCAAGGGCACCACTTTGCTGCTGGGCTGCTGCCTGTTTGGCTAGTCCCGCGCTAAGACCAGCACCAGCACTAAGACCAGCACTGGCACTAAGAGCGCTGGCACTTTGCTGCTTATAATCAACAGAGGCAAGGCCACTTTGCTGGGCTACTGCTGCTTGTTTGGCTAATCCTTGCTTCAAACCAGCAGCAGAGGCGATGGAGGAGGCAGAGGAGGAGCTACTTTGCTGCATAGTTGCCTGTTTGGCTAGTCCCTTTTCAAAAGCAAGGCCACTTTGCTGGGATGCTGCTGCATGTCCTGCTAGTCCATGCTTCAATCCAGCAGCGGCGGCGATGGAGGCTGCAGCAGAGGAGCTACTTTGCTGCATAGCTGCCTGTTTGGCTAGTGCCTTTTCAAAAGCAAGGCCACTTTGCTGGGATGCTGCTGCTTGTCCTGCTAGTCCTTGCTTCAATCCAGCGGCAGCGGTGATGGAGGCTGCAGCAGAGGAGCTACTTTGCTGCATAGCTGCCTGTTTGGCTAGTCCCTTTTCAAAAGCAAGGCCACTTTGCTGGGCTACTGCTGCTTGTCTGGCTAGTCCATGCTTCAATCCAGCGGCAGCAGCGATGGAGGCTGCAGCAGAGGAGCTACTTTGCTGCATAGCTGCCTGTTTGGCTAGTCCCTTTTCAAAAGCAAGGCCACTTTGCTGGGCTACTGCTGCTTGTCTGGCTAGTCCTTGCTTCAAACCAGCGGCTGCGGTGATGGAGGCAGCAGAGGCAGAAGTACTTTGCTGCACAGCTGCCTGTCTGGCTAGTCCCTTTTCAACAGCAAGGCCACTTTGCTGGCTTGCTAGTTGCAGTGATGATTGCTGAGCAGCAGCTTCTTGTTGGAATCCAAGACCAGGTGCTGCTTGAGACTCCTGCTGGAAGAACTGCCTTTGATTTTCAGCATCTGTTTGGGTACAGCCCAAGAATAAATGAGCTTAGTGGTGGAATACTCCTTACTCTTTACTATTTACCTCTCTGATCTGTCACACAGACCCTTTTTTCCTGAACTTTACTTTCACCTGACAGCCTTCCTCATGGCCTCTCCTTCCTCATGAAGAGCTCCTCTTTACCAGTGTACTCTCATATGGAACATCTCACATTCAGTTCCAAGAACAATTGTTTGCCCTTAAGTTTGCAAAACAACAACAACAATGTCTTGAACACCTTACCGTCTGAGACAGAAGAGAAACAAAGTGAAAGGATTATGGATGTCATTTATGTGGCCAATTATGTTTTGAGACACAGTAATAAGTACTGACCATGAATCCAAGTCTTTTCACCTGAGCCCTGTTTTGAAACAACAGACAAGTTGGTCAGGGCCAAAGATTCCCATGGGGGAAATACTGAGACAAAGAAGAGAAAGATAAGTGATGACCCGCAAGATTCACTAAACAGCTGTGGAAATTCTTGTCAATTACCAGGACACAGCAGAACTTAGGAAAAGAGAGGAAAAAAATCCAGATGCTTACTTGAGCTCATTTCATCCTGAAACTCTGCAGTGCTGGAGAGGCCCATTGAGAAAGAATGAAGCTGCTGAGTGACTCTCACCACCAGGGAGGAAGGAGCCAGAATTAGGGCCCTTCCCATTCATGCATCATCTCTCCACAGTCATTTCTGCCTGGGGGAGTTGGTGGTCATGCACCTGGTCTCCAGAATTTAGGTTGGGGAAAGTTCTTGTATATCTTTGGGAGAACTAGCTTTTAGTAATTGCTAAAACTAAAAAAAGATCATTATCATGACTTTGTAAAATTGAAAAATTCCCGAGGAAAACAAAGAAAAGAAAGTTAAGGATGAATTGGATCTTAACTGATTCCAAGGAGGAAGAGTCTTCATAGCTAAACTCTAAGAAATGAAAATGAAGCTCAAGATGAAGTGCAAAGGTAGTCCCTAATCTCAGGGCTCACAGGTATCCTACAGGGAAAGGTGACTTCCAACCACAACCTGGGCACCCCCTAAGTGAACTTGTCCGTCACTCTACATGATGCTGTGGGCATCATAGGAGACTATAATGGAATGGTTGGTGGGTGCTATGCTGAGTCTCAACTCCTTGCTTTGAACTAAAAATTAATATAGTAAAAAAAAATCATTCGAACAAATATTATGTCCTCGCTAGAATTATTCAAACCTTGCTGTTAATATTTGCTAATTGTTGTAGGAATTTCAAAATCCCATTTTATCATTATTTTACCCTTTCCTTATCAAATCTTTTGTTTATATTCACATGCTCTTGAGGGGCAAACCAGCAGCAAATGTTTGGACATGGGTCACATATACTATTTATAGCATATTAAAATAGTGAATATAATTGAGAGCAAAATATGAAAATAAGGCCCTGATATTTCTCTCTTCCTATGTGGAGAAAGTCAAATTATTGTACAATTCTCCATCTTTGAGGCATCTTGGTATGTGATTTCTTCCTTCTTCTGTCCTGTGTCTCTACATAGCAAGGCTGCTGGAACCCACTTCTACTTTGATTATGATACTGTGTTCACAATTGGATTGCTCCAATTTTGTCTTGTCCTCTATCATTCTGTCCTTTACAAGACACAGAGGTCAGCCTACAAATCCAAACTTGTCTTGTCATTTCTCTGGCCAAAAATTTTATGGTGATCCCATTATGCATTAAATAAAACATAATTGATACATTGGATGTGGAATGAGAACAAAACTAGCCTTATCGTTGTCCTAAGAATTCTGCAGTCTATTTTTTTTTTTTATCTCCTTCCCTCCTTCCTTACCTCCCTCTCTGCACTGTGCTCTCCCCTGGTCCCAAGCAAAAACAAATTACAGCCCCTTATCACCACCAGCAGTATTTCATTCTACCTTCGCTTGAACTCCAAACTGGGCTCAGGCCCAGCAAGGCCACTGAGAGCAGGACCACCAGCATGTTGGAGGAGGATCTGTAGTTGCTCCCAAGTCTGTGCTGGGGAAGCCAGGCAGCTCTCTTTTTAAGGAGGAGCAGAACAGTGGCGTCTTTCAGGTCCATGCTGGGTGACCTCACAGCTGATGCACTAGGAGATCTTGCATCCCTGCTTTCTCTTTGGACCCCTGCCCAGCAGGATGGGGTGGGCAGGAGGTTGTCAGTGTCTCCTTTCTAAAAGGCACAACCTGTGCCTTGGGCAATAGTGTAAAGGAAACTTCTGGCGCATTCAGTACGGATATTAGAACTGAAGTTCCACCATTATCTGAATTTCCATCTATTTTATGATACCATGGATCCATTCTAACTACTGGGTTGTTTTTGCAGGGACTCTCCTTCTTTTCATGTGTATTTATTTATTTCAACACTATCACCAAAAATGAATATTGATCAATGACTTTGAAATTTTCATATACCCAACTCCATCAAACATGTTGGGTGTGTCCACAAGTGAACACTAAATTCTTGGTGAAATTCAGACTATTCCTGCTCAATTCTGTAATTCTTTTGGATACCATACATGACCCAAATCATTACATGAGCTATATTTCACTCTCAATCTTCACAGAACCAGAACGATTGCCCAATATTCAGTTGTTCTGGCCTTAATCAGCTATTGTAGAAACAGTTGGCTATAACATTCTCTTCTTAGTGATATCCCTGAGTTAATAAATCAATATGGCCTCAAAACCCCATGGATTTTCATGGCAAGGCACATGAATAACCAGTTCCTGGACGAAACAAGCTGTTTGGGGCCTCAAATTCTCCTCAGCGTTTTACTTTTGCACAGTGTTCAGCCAACTGTGCAACCTGCCTTTTTTGCTTTATTTCATCTAGGAAGTATTTTTATCACTCTCATTACAAATGGGCATAATTGTGTCAGGAGTGGTGGCTCATGCCTGTCATCCCAGTAATTTAGGAAGCTGAGTTGGGGGTGTTCTCAGTTTGGAGGCCAGCCTCTGCAACTTAGGGATGCCCAAAGCAGCTTAGCAAGATACTGTTTCAAAATAAAAAATAAAAAGAACTGGGGATGTGGCCCAATGGTAAAGTGCTCCTGGGATCTAATGCCAAAAAGTAAAAAAAAAAAGGCCGGGAGGGTGGGCATTTGTGGATTTGAATAATGCAATCTGCTGTTCACTTCAAACTCTCAACTGCACTACGTTCATGTTTCCTTTACATTCATATTGGCTGCTACTTTCTCAAGTTGGTCTTCAACAGAGAACATTTTCTGCAATATTCTTAATGGCAGTTCTCCCAGTGTTCTTCTGGATCTGATGGTGGTTATTTTGTGTTCTGAATCTGAATCAACCCTGTATTTATTATGTTTTATTTTGATTCTGCCCCTGGCATATTCACAGATCTGGTCTATCCTGCATGACATTTGTTTCATGTTTTATTTCCAACTGGAGAGAGTTATTATGCTCCGGTAGCTTTTCTCTGGGTATGGCATTGCTTGCTGTCTATTCAGTTGCTGTTTACTCTGTTCCACTTAGTACTGGCCTGCTCACCATTTCATGGAACACCTGCATTGACCAGAGTACCCAGCTGTGTCTTTCAGATCTTCTATCGATCTTGTGATTGGTTTTTATCTTGGGTGGTGGTAATTAGAGGAGAAGTTGGTTTGAGGTAAGACAGGGAGGACCACACAATGGAAATCCAAAAACAGGCACCCTAGTTCAGCATGGATGACCGATTCCTGTGTTTTGTGAAAGGATTTCTTTTCTGCCCCTTTCTACAGGGGTTCAGAGAATACTGAGGGAAAGCTTTCTACATATTTGCATTTGCTGCAGATACTTGGATCTTTGCAGAGTGAGTAGGTGATGGTTTCTTCCCTGGTACAGTCATGGATATATTCTTTAAGGAAATACAAATGCAGTTGTCCATTTTTCTCTGTTGATTCAAATAGTGAAAACTTCTGAATAGGCCTATGAGAGGCAGAGTATAAGGGTTCTGCTTTTGGGATTGGATTCTCTGATGGCTTCATGATTGTGCCATGTTTGGTGCATAGGAAGATTGTGTTCAGACACAGAATGCCTGGATGCTAGGAAAACTTCTATGCAAAGACATGGGATGCCTAGCTACTATAGCAATGCCCTGCATGAGGAAGGCTCTGTGATATAGTCTTATCAGCCTCACCTTGATCTGAGGTATGCTGTTTCTGGGAATAAAGAAACTCTCTTGTTAGACAACCACAATGTTTCACCAACCTCCACTGGGCCTGAACCTGTCCACATAACAGTAACTTTAAACAATGGACTTTCTTGAGAGCTACACAAAACTCCTAACATTGCACATTGCAACTGTAGAATGTAACCGAGGAATAAGCTACATAATGTTTCTAACTCTGTATCTACCTAAGGATGCAATGAACAATAATGTACTTATAATGCCAGTGACCTAATGTAACCTATTGATAGAAATAAAGCTGGCAGCTTGGCCATTCTACCCCTGTGTTTGTCTCCTGTGTCTCTTATTATTTTCCTTACAACTGGTGCTCAACTTTGGGGCATGAGAAAGTTCTTTCCCTACACCTCTTCACAATCTGGCCACAAAGTTGGGACCAACAAATCCACTAGAGAAAGGGACCCTTCTGGATGTTTTAACAGGTGGCAAGGGAAGGGAATAACTTACTGCCTGGAACAGGCTTTGTTGCTCATCTTTAATCAGCTGGTAGTGCTCCCAACTGGTAAGCTATGAGGTATTCCCCATCTGACCCTCAATAACATCATTGTTCTGAGCTCTCCTTTTTAGTTCATAAGGCTGGACATCTCATGAGTAATGCTAATCTTGCTGCCTTGCTGATGGAGATAGACTCTTGCTGTCCCTGGTACACAGGAAGTTGTTCCCTATGTTTAAAGGATTGGGAAAAATAGGTAACTTGCTTCATGAGGAGACACGTGCTCCTGTACTTGTGTGTAAGCTTGATTTCTTTGTAACAACGCTATCCCTGTGCCCTCTAAAATGTCCCCTTCCTTAGCAGCAGCTGCTACATACAGTCTTCTTTACAGAGACATTCCTTCCACATTCACAGCACTCTCCTCCCCCACCATTGCTGTTCCTCATTAAATCTCCCTTGGCTAGTGTGTGTGGCAAACAGAGGAGGCAAAAGAAACACATATTTTGTCTGTTTGCCCTATTAAGTTAAATCCTGCTAGCCAACCAGAATATAAACAATTACCTTTTGCTGTATTTAAAGAATTGTGACCTAGTGACCCAAGGCAAAAGGAGGGGGAATCCATTTTTCCAATCTCCCCCCAAAAGTCCTTTTTTGCTCAATTGATTGTGATTCTCAATGTTTCAGCTCAACAACCTTTAAATGAAAGGGGAAATACAAGTTTTGACTCTACTTTCATTGAAGCATGTTTAAAATCACTGAAGGTAGATCTAAAGTAACTCTTTGTTTAAGTGAGCTGCCAATTACAGGGCTTTTGGATGTTGGTACTGATGTTACAGTACTACCTCTTATGGTAGGAAGCAAAAATAAGCAAGTGTCCAAAAGCTCCCTGTGGCTTGCATGCTCTACACTTTTCAATCCAAAACAAATCTTCACTCATGTTCAGTCATATGTGGAGACTATTACAAGATTTAAAGCAAAAACATATATATATATATATATATATATATATATATATATATATATATATATATATAATATCACCATACTTTAAAAACATAATCTTATAAAAAATGATTACATCCGTTTTCTTTACTTCTCAGCTTATGCTCCATCTCTAACTCTCTAAGCTTTATATTTAAAATGTAAATTACAAGAACTACAAGGTTTACTGGTCTTATAAAAAACCAGTTAAGAAAAAGAAAAAAGGTTTCCCTTTTAAATCCAAACTGCTTGGCTGGCTATCTTATCTGTTTTCAGCTGGCTTTCTTAACCAATTCCTCCCTAATGTTATAGCACAGAAAGAGAAAAATAATAATATTTTAAATATATAAACTTTATTTTAAAAAAAAAAAATTTTGAAGAACTTCACAGGCTGCCAACTAAGTCTTATCTGAGCCAAAAGTACACTCTGATCTGATTTTTTAAAAAAGAGTATTACAGCCATGTAAGTTTTAAAATATTCTATGTAAGTTAATGTAGTTTTCTAATCAGTCTTGTTTTATCTATCTATAAAGGTTTTTACATTCTGTCTTTGTCCAAAGGCCAATTTCTCCAGAGTTAACTCTCAAGTACATTAAAAAATTCCTTTTACTAAATCCTTAGGAGGATATACACATGGTGATGCTGGGAATGAATCTGATAGCTATCAGGGACAAATAGCCAGCTGCATGAAATCTTTTATTTCAGTTTCCATCAGGGCCGATGGATTTTATACCTGGCATTCCCAATTATACAGGCCTGTCCTATGTCTATATATTATGTACTTGGTATCAAATTAACATTTAAACAAATGAGCACTCATCAATAAAAATTTAAATAAGTATATAGATACAAATCACTCAATTCAAATCAAATAACTAAATAAAAATATAGATGTCTTTAAATTCCAACTTTAAAATTCTAACTCACAATATTTTTCACCAATTTTTACAGGTGGCCAGACAATAAAGTCTTACTATCTAAAAAATGTCTAAAATGTAATGTAATATCCATGGTTTCTAAAATTTTTCTTCAACATAAAAGAGATGATTAATACTATTAATTACATTTTTCTGATGTTTTTATTATTTACAATTAAAATGAAGAAATTAAGTCTAACATAAATGGGATTAATCTTCATAAATATGGTTTCTTAAACAAATAAGTTAAAAATTACAGCTTATGCACAACTGTTTCTTCATTTTTTCAGTTCTTAAAAAATAATAGCATCCTGCCTCCATTCTTTATTTAACTCCTTTTTAAAAACAGGACTTACAAAAAATAACTAGAGCTATCAACAATAATGATGGATCAACTTTCACTAACATTACAATTAATGGTCATATTAAAACTTTATCTTTAACAGGCACAAACATTCATGTTTTATACCTTACTATGGAAGAACTGTACATCTCCAATACTTACAGTTTTCCTCCTACTGTCAAGCTGCATTCACAAATTTTTTAGCACCAATTGCTTTTCACATGCCTCATGAGGGACAATTCTCTTTGTTATATCAAGTTACATATTATCCCTTTTCCTTGATTTTTTCATTCCTGTTGTGGATGAATTATAAATGTATACAGATAAAGGTAAAAAGAGAAATAATATCTGTTTTTATTAATGGTAAATGGACTAACTTTTATACCCTGCCTCAAATCTCTTCACAGTATGCTACATTAACTGCCATTATCCTGGCACTGGGATTATTTTCTACTACTTTAAACACCATTACAGATTCTCAATATATAGTTAAATTGTTCCTCATATTTATGTAGTTGTGTTGTCTTGTCCTTTGGATACTAATTTACTATCTTCTTTTTTTTTTTTAATCTGTCAAATGCTGTGTCATATGTCTCCTGTCTTCCTCACTCATGTACACAGCCACACCAAGATTCCTGAACCTCTGATAGAGGGTAACACCCACACAGATGGAGTTGTGAAATCTCTTTATCCTTTATTTTCAAGTGCTGTGGAATCCCATGGATTTTTTCATAAAAATGTTCAATCACTAATGAAATGTTTTTATTCTCATCTCAACAGGTTCATGCTATAGTTAAAAACTGTTCTCACTGTGAACCCTTCTGGGCCCCTATGTGGGAATCTATAAATCCATGAGATCTATGTTCTAATGCACTTTGGCAAATGGATGTTACCCATTTGCCTCCTTTTCATCCTCACTGCTTTCTTCATGTTTCCATTGATACTCATTCTGAGATCATTTGGGATAGTTCCCTTAGGGCTGAAAAGTATCTGCTTACATTTCTCATTTATTGCTTTGCTTTCACTATAGGTAAACCTTTTCATTTAAAAATTGATAATGTGACTGCATATATATCCTGTGCTTTTAAACACTTCTGTAATCAAAAAGGATAATTTTTTAATTAGTTGCTCAAAACATTACAATGATCTTGACATATCATATATCATACATTTGATTCAAATGGGGTATGAATTATTATTTTCCCCACGTGTACAGATTGCAGGATCACATTGGTTATACAGTCACATTTATACATATTGCCATATTAGTGTCTGTTGTATTCTGCTACCCTTCCTATCCCCTTCCTTTTAAATCATGAAATTACTCATAATTCTACTGGAAAGGCTTTGTAAACAAGCACATCATACTCTTAAAACACACTTTTGAAAACAAAAAACACAAAAAGGGAAACTAGCCTCTCTTATGTTTATATTGCCTTAAATATTGCTTTTTTTCAGTTAATGCCCTCAAAATGCAATGCAAAGAAAATACTCACAATTGATTATATGCTATGGATGAATATTTTATTTCTAAACAATCACTGCCTGAATTTATGTAGAATACAGGGTTCCAACACCCCCAGGATGGAAGGATCCTATACCTTTGATTCACATGGAGAAAAAGATATGTTGCTATGCTTACACCAAGAGGCCCTGTTTGGATTCCAGCTCAAAGTGTGAGACCTATTAATCATGAGTTGGCATCAGGGACTTCATAACCCAATTCCCAAATTTGATTTGACCCTGAATGAGGAGGATTCTGCCAAACAAAAAGATGATAACTGTCCTCAAAAAAAAAAAAAAAAGGAACACTAAAATGGACCCCAAGATATTTGACTTTTGATGACTTGGGGGGATATGAAATCATTAACAGCTTCAGCTTAATAGCTATTGGCTTAAATGTGGTTAAACATATTTCAGAAAATTTGGTTACTGCTTAGATTACCAAACTTACACAAACCTCTGTAAATGCTTTGATCCTAATGATAATGCAGTTCTGTTATTCTACCCCAACAATGGGAAATCTAGTACAATCAATCTCCTTAACTTCTAGAGCCCATTATAATACCTGGGTTTATCTGGCTAAAATTGTCAATTCATCTAAGATAAACAATTATTATAGGTGGATGATTACTAATACTAGGATTATTATTTTGTGCTTGTTGTCAATACATACCTTATTTTTTGCCTCTGCCAATATTAAAGAAAAGACAAGTTTTATTCCTCAAAAAGGTCATACAAAACAAAATAGAGAAGCTGTAAGGATTTTGTGATTGGGATTGGGAGTCTCTGATGGCTTCATGACTGTGGCATGCTTGGTGCATAGGAAGTTTCTCTACAAGGACACAGGATGCCTAGCTCCTATAGCAATGCCCTGCAAAAGGAAAATATGTGCTAGAGTTTTATTGCCTCAACCTTGATCTCAGGTATACCGTTCCAGGGAATAAAGGAACTCTCCTGTTAGACAACCAGAATGTTTCACCAACCTCCACTGGGCGTGAACCTGTCCATAAAACAGTAACATTAAACAATAGACTTTCTTGAGAGCTACACAATGCTCCTAAATTTGCACATTGCAACTATAGTATGTAACTGAGGAAAGCTACATAATGTTTCTAATTCTGTACCTACCTAAGGACACATGAAAAATAATGTACTAATGATGCCAGTGACTGAATGTAACTTATTAATATAAATAGAGCTGGATACTTGGGCACTCTATCATTCTGCCTCTTCATCATGTTTCTGTGTCTCTTTTGATTTTCTTACAGCCTGCATCCAACATGGGACATGACAGAGTTCTCTGCTCATGCTACTTCACAACTTCTCTATTCATAGGGAAGCTAAAGCAATAAATCTTCCTGAGAAAGGGACCCTTCTGGATGTTTTCCCAGGTGACAGGCAAAGGGAATAGCTTTACCATGTGAACAGGCAATGACATGTGTCTTTCTTCTGCTGGTACCAAATCCCAACAAGTAATATACGGGGAGTGCCTTATCTGATACTCAAGATGTCATCAGCTGAGCTCTCCTTTTTACTTTCCAAGGCTGGACATATCATAAGTAATGCTAATCTTGCTGCCTTACTGACAGATAGACTCTTGTTGCCCCTGGTACCCAGAAAGTGGCTCTTTACTTTTAAAGGATTGGGAAGATATAGGTAAAAAGGTTCATGAGGAGCCAGGAACTCCTGTGCTTGTGCTGCAAGCTTGGTTTCTTTGTCACAGTGCTCTCTCTAGGACCACTAAGTTCTCTCAAAATCCCCCTTCCTTAGAAGGACCTTTATGAAAAAAATGCTTTTGGACTGATTTTGTCTCATTCCCATATGCTAAAGGAGAAAAATTAGTTATTTTTGTTTTGGATATACTGGTACAATATATGTCCAAATGTGGTCCCATATGCCCTTAAACCCCCCCAAAGGAGCTCTATTGCTAAATTGATTGTGATTCCCAGTGTTTCAGCTCAACAACCTTTAAATGAAAGGGGATATGCAAAGTTTGGAACTGTTTACCAATTACTGAAAGTAGACCTAAATCACTCTTTGTTTAAATGAGCAGTCAATTTAGGGTTAGGGGACACCAATAGTATTCTCATAATAATACTTCTTATGGTATGGCCTTACGCATGGCCTCTTGAAGAGGCCATCTTGGTCTGGGGCAAAAAACAGGCAAAAATGAACAATTGTTCAAAAGCTCCCTATGGCTACCATGCTCTGCTCCTTCCAATCCCAGCAAATCATTACTCATTTTCAACCCTATGTGAAAATTATTACAAGATTTACAACAAAGAGAAAGAGAAAAAAGAACTCTCCAAAAGAATATAAACTACTGCACCATGCTTTAAGAGAATAATCTTATTAAAAAATTGTTACATCAGTTTTCCTTATTTCTAGCTTCTGGGTTATCTCTAGCTCTCCTAGTCTTATATTTAAAAAAAAAAATTACAAGGCCTACAAGATTTACTAGGCTGATGTAAAACCAGACTTAACTGGTTTTGCATCCAAAAAAAAAAAGTGTCCCTTTTAAATCCAAACTGCTTGGCTGGCTCTCTTGTCTGTTTTCAGTTGGCTATCTTAACCACTTCCTCTCTAATATCACAGCACAGAAAGAAAAGCAGAAAGATTGCAAATGTACAAACTTTCTTTTTCAAAAATGTTTTCTTTCTTTCTTTTTTTTTTAATTTTGCAAACTTCCAACTGACTCCTATCTGAAATAAAAGTACACTTGACCTGATGAACAATTTAGTATTGTGACTCTGTTTTTAAACATTCTATGTAAATTAATGTATTTTTCTTAAGCAGTCTTGGGTTGTCTAAGTATAAAGGTTTTTATATTCTGTCTTTGTCCAAAGTCCAGTTTCTCCAGAGGTAACTCTCATATACATTCCAAAAATATTTTTTAAAATAAATTCTCAGGAGTATACAAACATGGTGATGTTGGAAATAAATCTGATAACAAACAATGAGAAATATCTGGCTATCTGAAACCTTTGATTTCAGCATCCATCATGGCTATTGGATTTTATACCTGGCATTTCCAATTATAAAGGCCTCTCTTATGTCTGTATATTATTTACTTGATATTAAATTGACATTTAAACAAATGGGCCCTTATCAATTACATTTAAATAAATAGATAAAATTAATTGAATTCAAATCAAGTAATTAAATAAAAATATCAATGTCTTTAAAATTTTAACTCACAAAATTTTCTAGGTGACCAAAAACCAAAGTCTTACTTTTTAAAACATGTCTAAATGTAGTACAATACCCATTGCTTCTAAAATTTTCTTCAACACAAAAGAAATGATTAATACTGTTAATTACATTTTTTGTTATTTTTATTGAACAATTAAAATAAATAAATTAAACTTAACATAAATGGGATTAATTTTCATAAATAAATACATTAGAAATTACAGCTGACACCCAACTGCTCTCTCCTTTTCTTTTTTAGTTGTTAAAACAAACAAATAAACAACAACAAAAACCTCAGCAGGACCCTACCTCCATCCTTTATTAATTCCTTGTTTAACACAGGCTATACAAAAAAATTAGCAAGAATTATCAACAGTAATTATAAACCAACTTTCAGGATCTAATGTGCCATTATCATTGATACTTTATGTTGGAAAACCTTATGCATTTACAGTAGTAATTACTATTCTACACAAACACACACACACACACACATGTATATATATATATATATATATATATATATATATATATATATATATGTATGTATATATGATTGTATTCTCATTTTTCAGGCCAAAATATTTTGCCTTTTGTTGATATATATGCTCAGTTAATTGCTGATGGTCATACTAAAATTTTATCCTTAACAGTCATGGACTTTTACGTTTTATACTACTTACAAAAAGATTTTACGTCTCCAATATTTACAGTTTTTCTCCTACTATCAAGGTACATTAACAGAATTATTTTTTTTTTATCACCAATTGATTTTCATATGCCTCATGAGGGAAAAATCTCTTTGTTATGTCAAGTTAAACATTCTCCCTCTTCCTTGATTTCTACCATTACTCTTGCACATGGGTTAATAATATATACAGTTAAAGATAATCAAAAGAGAAAAACATTGGTTTTATTAATGGTAAATGGAATAACTATTATACCTTACTTCAAGGCTCTCCACAGCTAGCTGAATTAACTATAATTATCCTGGCACTGAGATTATTTCCTACTACTTTAAACATTATTACAACTCTCAATATATCACTATACTTGTTCCTCATATTCTATAGATGTGTTCTATGCTCATTTGGATTGCAATTTACTACTTCCCTTTTTAACCCTTCAAACTCTTTTAGAGCATTATGCATCCCTGAACTTCCTTGCTCACATATGCAGCCACACAAAGATTCCTGAGCCTCTGATGAAGGATAATGCTCACACAGACAAAGCTATGAGATCCTTTTTTCCTTTATTTTCAGATGCTGTAAAATCTCATGAATTTTATCGTCAAAATGCTTACTCACTAATAAAAATGTTGTCCATTTCTTCCCAAGAGGCTCATAGCATTGCCATTAACTGTTCATACCACACACCTTTGTGGTCACCTATGTGACCATCCATAGATCCACAAGGTCTACCTTCTAATGCACTTTGATAAATGGATGTTTGGTGGGGTGTCCTCCAGGAGGTGGTCTGTGAGGGCTCATTCAGAGCTCTGGCTTTGGTCCTCAGCCTTTGTGTGGATACAGCATTAGAGTAGATGGGATGGCCAGTGGAAGAGCCTTCACATCATGTACTTGTCTGACCTTGGCACAAATATACTTTATCACAGAAGTTGCCTCTCAACTGAAATTCCTTCATTTCTACTGCCTCCTCATTACGAGCTCCTCATAATATGAATGTGTCAAACCTAGATATGAAAGTATTACCCCTTTCAATTTGCCATAAAGAAGTCCTTTGATATGTTCCAATTCCTAATTATGTTTCCCAAGACAAAAGAGGGGCAAATCAAAGGGATTATATGTCAGTTATATGCCCAGTTTTATTTCAGGATGCAGTGATAACTTGTTATCTGTGAATTCAATTCAGTCATGTAAGCCAGATGTTGAATGAAGACATGTAGTCGTTTAGTGACCTACATTTACCTTGAAAACATTTAATAGAGTGAAGGGTAACCAAGGTAGTGGCCCACAGGGGATTGGCTTAGGACAAATGGCCTGTATTGATCAGCTAGAAGGACTGATCAATAGTATCACAAGACAAGGTACACAGACACACAATTCTGTGTATTCACCATGGAGTTATATCACTCCAGAGAGGAGCACTGGGGACCTAGGATGCCATGGAATGACCACTGAGGACACAGATTAGCACTTTCACATATGTCTGTCACCTCTCAGAAATTCTTTCTCCCTGGGCAACAACCTAACTCTGTCTTTTGTTATCAAATCTAATACTTGTGTTCAAGCTATTAGTTCTGCACATTTTTGCAGAATGAAAGTTTGGGAAGTTTTGTCTATATTATTGGGGGAAATGACCTTCATTGTTTATTGAAAATAAAAATGATGTAAATGAAAAGTTGTAGAAATGAACATTCCTGAGGAAAAGGAGGAGAAAGTCAAATGAGGATGAACTGGCCTTACCTGTGTATAGAGTGGAAAGGCCTTCATGGGTGACCTCTAGGAAATAAGAACAGATTAAGTGAAAAGTTAGTCAACAATCTCAGGGTTCACCCATGTTCTCCTGGAAAAGATGACTTCCAAGCACAACCTGGACACTCTCTAAGAGAATTTAGCCACACTCTGTGATGCTGACGAAAAGGGAGGAAGATGTGAGAAAAAGGCCTGATGGTGCTGGTGAGTAGTCTATTTTGTGAATATATGAAAATCATTTCAGTCTTAACTAGCATTAATAAAGTGTTATGATTAGTATTTGATAGGTGTTCTGGGTATTTCAATATTGCACTTGAGTATTTACTTTTTCTTACCTTCTCTCTTAGTTAAAACCTTTGCCCCTTCTCACATTTTTTTGAAAGCATGGGAACC
This sequence comes from Marmota flaviventris, assembly GCF_047511675.1. Classification (NCBI taxonomy): domain Eukaryota; kingdom Metazoa; phylum Chordata; class Mammalia; order Rodentia; family Sciuridae; genus Marmota; species Marmota flaviventris. The sequence goes on from NC_092500.1 coordinate 98,329,684, forward strand.
AGAACATTTAGATTTATTGATACAACTAGTTCACACAGCTCATTGAAGTACTGCTGTAGGTCAGAGATAAATGAGAAATTGGGCCCTGATATTTTTATCTCACATAGCAGAGAACGTGCAGTTTAGTCTCTAGATCTTTGTCTCTGACATAGCTCTGGTGTGTGGATTTCCCCTTCCTATGTGCTGCATCTGCTGTACAACCATGAACCTTGCAGCCTGTTTGCTTCAAATACAATAGTGTCTCCATAGAATGTTTCCCTATGTCAGTCTCCCACCTTCCTTGCATCTGTGACTATGTGGAGAGATCTTTCCTCAAATGTGAAATTTACCTTGCCATGTTTCTGGTTGAAATTTTTTAGAAGGTGTTTCAATTATCCTGAAATTCTAATGCCCTGAAAAGAAACAGTGCCATAAGTAGTCTTGCAGTTTTTATAAAGTTCTGCTGCCCTGTATTAATATTCTTCCCTCCCTTCTCTTCCCTCTCTGCAGTATGGTGTTGTATAACACAGGATTGACTATAATCCCCATTTGCTTTTACCTTCATTTGTACTCTTTCCTGGGTTTATGGTCAGCAATGCCACTGTGAGCAGGATCACCAGCATCTGGGAGGAGGTCGGTAATTGCTCCCCAGTCTGTGCTGGGGGATGTAGGGATACTTCCTTTTTAAGGAGGAGCAAAACAGTGGTGCCTTTGGGCTCCATGCTGGGTGACCTCATAGCTGATGCACTAGGATGTCTTGAACCCCTGCTTTCTCTTTGGGACCTCAGCCCAGCAGAATGTGGTATGAAGGCGGCTGTCAGTGTGTCTTTTCTAGGGGGTGCATCAAGTGAGTTGGGCAACAGTGTTGAAGCAAACTGTGCTTGCAATCAGCAGAGATATTAGAACTGAAGTTTCATAATTATGTGAATTTGTTAATTGAGTCTATGAATCTGGTCTTCTATTGTGACTGTGTTTGTGGGCAGTAGTAGTGCACACATACGTTATTTGTAGCAGCAATGACCTTCACTACAAAAAATGAGATGGCCATGAGGTTGTTATCACAGCCTAAATTCAGTCAATAAAGATATATATGTCCCCTTGTGTATTTGATGTGGCTAAAGTTGTGTTGAGGTAGTGCTTTTTCTCCTCAGACCTCTGATAGTTTAGAGAAGATGCATGGATGAAGGGTAACTAAACATTGACCTTTAGCCTGCTAGAACTGAAAAGATTGCCCAGAAATTATTGGAAGTAGCTGTAATCACAGAAGCCTTGGTATTGTTGTAAGAAACAAGCTTAAATAATTCTGTGTTCATTAATATACTTGCATATTTTTAAAGCAAAATGGCAGAAGATATCCTGTGAAATTTACATAGCACAGCAAGGGAGAGACACAGTTTCTAGATAAGTAGTGCTATTCTGTTTGTCTCACAATTGTTCAAAGCACTACCTTTCCCCAGCATGTTCTATACATTTGATTGTGGGCCTCATATCTTCTATGGAATATTATTTATCACTTCCAGTGAAAATTGGTTGATCATAACTATGCATTTTATTAGTGCAGACTAATGGCCCGCTTAAAGTCTTAATTTCACTGCATTCCCATTCTGTGCTACAGTCAGGTTCTATCCTGTTGTCTGAGATTGGTCATCAGAGCAGACAATATTCCCTGAAGAAACCTGAGAGGCAATCTTCTCTACTCTCCTTGGACTCTGACAGTTGATTTATTGTGTTCTGAAATAATCCTCCCAGTGTTTATCATTTTATATCTGTTTTCTCCATGTATTTAAGAGAGTTCCTTTATTTAATCATAGAAATTAACTTCTATCCTATTTTTCACTAGCTTTGTATCATTTTTTATTCCAGAATTCTGGAGCAAGGTATCATGTTTCTGACAGGGCTTCCGTGGTTCCCTGCATGGCTTGCTGTACCATCTGCTATTCATTGAGCTGTCTAGTAGTTACCTGCTCACCCTTATCGGGGACAACCTAAAACCTTCTGTATTACCAGCTGCATCTCATCATTTCAGACCTTCTCCAGGTGTGTGCAAGTGTTCAGTCAGGCAGGTCTGGTGGTAAGTTGAGGGGCTTGGTTGGAGGTATGGCAGGGAGAGGCATGTGACTTGAAATGGTAATTGGCAGCCATTATGAAGTCAAACAACAACAAGTGCTGGCGAGGATGTGGGGAAAAGGGTACACTTGTACATTGCTGGTGGGACTGCAAATTGGTGCAGCCAATTTGGAAAGCAGTATGGAGATTTCTTGGAAAGCTGGGAATGGAGCCACCATTTGACCCAGCTATTCCCCTTCTCGGTCTATTCCCTAAAGACCTAAAAAGAGCATGCTACAGGGACACTGCTACATCGATGTTCATAGCAGCACAATTCACAATAGCTAGACTGTGGAACCAACCTAGATGCCCTTCAATGGATGAATGGATAAAAAAAAATGTGGCATTTATACACAATGGAGTATTACTCTGCATTAAAAAATGACAAAATCATAGAATTTACAGGGAAATGGATGGCATTAGAGCAGATTATGCTAAGTGAAGCTAGCCAATCCCTAAAAAACAAATGCCAAATGTCTTCTTTGATATAAGGAGAGTAACTAAGAACAGAGTAGGGTCGAAGAGCATGAGAAGAAGATTAACATTAAACAGGGATGAGAGGTGGGAGGGAAAGGGAGAGAGAAGGGAAAATGCATGGAAATGGAAGGAGACCCTCAGAGTTATACAAAAGTACATACAAGAGGAAGTGAGGGGAAGGGGAAAAATAATACAAGGGGGAGAAATGAATGTCAGTAGAGGGGGCAGAGAGAGAAGAGGGGAGGGGAGGGGAGGGGAGGGGGGATAGTAGAGGATAGGAAAGGCAGCAGAATACAACAGACACTAGTATGGCAATATGTAAATCAATGGATGTGTAACTGATGTGATTCTGCAATCTGTATATGGGGTAAAAATGGGAGCTCATAACCCACTTGAATCAAATTGTGAAATATGATATATCAAGAACTATGTAATGTTTTGAACAGCCAACAATAAAAAATTAAAAAAAAAAAAAAAAAAAAGATAGGTCTCTTGTCAAGTGAGGAAACTGGGTCCTTTGCTGTATATGAGAGTGTCCTTTTTGCCCTTTGTTCCAGAGCATACTAAAGGAGGGATTCCTACATAAGTGGGTGTTTGTAGATATTATTGGCTCTTGCAAGGTGACCAGGCTGATGGAATTCCCTGGTATAATCATGACTATATTCCAAATGGGGGATATATTACCAGTGGGCCATCCTTTCCACGCTATGTTAAATATAGAGAAATTGTCTCTGGATGAATGGGTTTATTAGGAGATAGAGCAGAGCTGCTTTGGCCTGGCACATTCCTGTATTTATTGCCATGGCAGTCTGATTTCTGCAGACAGGACATGAGAAGGGAAGCAGGTGATGAGTGGTCCTCACCAAATGGCAGATGATTGACCTTCCAATAGGAAAGGAACTACAGAGAGAAAGAGCAGAGCGACAGCCAGGCAGAGGTGCTTGCCTGTGTGGGCAGCTGTGGAAGCTACAGTCCTAGTGACAGTCATCCTTGTCCTTGGCCTGGTGGGTTGTGGCAGATAGCGGGTGATTCTTCCAAATAGCACTCACCCTGGGCCCTTTTCCTGACCTTTGCTTATATCAGCAATGAGAAAAAAGAGACTAGTGTATCCTGAAAGAAGACTCTGACTTGTGAACTCACCAGACACTACCACACTGAGGTAACAGCAGCACTGATAGTCAAGAAGTGTGTGTTTGAAGTACTGAGCAAGGCTACAGCAGGAGCTGGAAAAGTATAGGTGAGTGAATGCCTCAAGCCAAGTTCTTGTCTGAAATACGTACCCTGTCTTGAGGTAGAATAAGCCCACTTAATCTGGGTGCTGCAGAGGAGGATCGCAGGTTAGAGGCCACAATGGGCACCTTAGCAAGTCTCTTCCTCAAAATAAAATAAAAAGAGCTGGGGATGTAACTCAGCAATAGAGTGCACCTGTGTGTGGGAGGCCATTCTCACATGTGATTTGTGTTACCTCCCTGGCTGGATGAGAGGCGCCTAAACACAGCTGTGTTAAAAGCCTTCCCCACCCTTTTCCAGGTCTGAGGGCTTGTCAGTGCAGAGGCGTACCTGGCCACTGCCCTGAAGACCCAATTGTCGCCCCTGACCTTGGGATGCTGCCCTCATTAACCTTCATTGGATGGGGTTTTCCCTGGAAGTTTTTGTTCCCCAATAAAAGCTCACTCCCTGGCATGCTCTCCCTCTCTAGCTAGTCTCTTCTGTAAACCTCGCCACCGCATTAGGTGGCTGGAGGCGGGAGAAGCCATCTCTGAGCTGGTATTAAAGGTAATGAGAATCTTGTCTCTTTAATTTAAAACTCCCTAGCAATTATGAATCGAACCTTCTTTCATAAAGCCAGCGCTGGTGGCGTGGCAGACCTGTTTTCAGTGCCCAGTACACAAAGAATAAAATGAAAAATAACAATAAATGAAATATGTAGGTACACTTACCAGGACAGAAAGAATTCTCATTTTTCATATCTGAATTCCCCTCCTTTGCCATTTTACTTTGTGCTGTCTGCTAAGAATAAGCATGCACTCTATCAAATTAATAAGAGGATTTGTTTTTTCACTCATATTTCAATGTTTAGGTCAAGAAAAGCTGGTACCAGTTCCTGTTATTAATTTTTTTAAAAAATATTGACACTGGAACCCAGGTGTTTTAGTCAGCTTTTTTACTGCTGTGACCCAAAGACCTGAGATGAACAATTTTAGGAGGAATAGTTTCTTTTGGCACTCACAGTTTCAGAGGACTCAATCTATACATGGCAAACTCCATTCCTTGGGGCCTGAGGTGAGATAGAACGTCACCTTGAAAAAGTATGGTAGAGGAAATTGGCTTAGTATATAACAATATCTGAAAGAGGGGTGGGGAGAGAAAGAGGGAGGGAGGAGAGAGAGAGAGAGAGAGAGAGAGAGAGAGAGAGAGAGAGAGAGAGAGACTCCTGTCACCACAGAGAAAATATATGCCCCAAAGGCAAGCGCAAAGGGTTGACCTCTTTCTGCACACATTACCTAGCTATTATTACCACGTAGTTATTCCCATCATAGGATTGATGCAGTGTTTGGGTTAAGGTTCTCATAACCCAATCATTTCACTTCCAATCTTTCTTGCCCTGCCTTACATACAAAGTTTTGGGAAACAGCTAATATCTAAACCATAACAAAGGAGTGTTTTTCCACTGAGTTACCTTTATTATTATTTTGAGACTGAGTGTTACTAGGCAGCTAACCGTCTCACTAAGGTGCTGAAGGTGGCATCAAACTTGCAATCTTCCTGCCTGTGCTTCCCAAGTCACTGGATTGCAGGTGTGCTCCACCATGTCTGATTTGAGGCTAGATGTCTTCAGTGGCTTCTTCTGGTCTCCCAGAGGGACACTTCCATGCTGTATCTCAGGAAGTGTCTGTATGTGCACATGCAACACTGCTGTCTCTATGTGCCTGAATCAGGTCTTTTTCATAAAGGATACAATGATTCTCAGGCAGTTTTGATTGTGTGCCATCCTAACAGCTTCATTATAACTTAACTCCTGTTTTAAAGTTCATTCTCCAAATACAATCTGAGGTATTAGGGGAGGATTTAACATGGAACCTTGCGAAAATCATCCCTCAATGACTATTAATCAGTTCCCAGAAATAAGGGTTGTTTTATTTCATTATTCAAAACATGAGTTACTATTGTGCTTTCATTCCCCCAAGCAGTGTCTAGTAACAAATTTATTTTCATCTGTTTTCTAAATTTATCCCAACTATGACTACTTGCTTAATCTCTACCTCAAATCCCTGGAGTTAAGTCACACATGGCCTTCTCCCCTTGCTTTTTAATATTGTGCCAACAGAGCCCATTATCTACATAACAGGTCACATTTGTTAATCACTGGCTACATGCCATTTCTCTTCAGAAATATCTTACTCTGTAGTATAATAATAATCATTATCAGTATTGTAGATGAGATGATGTGGAATTAAAAGCATAATAGGAAATATCAGTACCAGAGTAGGTCATACAAAAGGGAGAATAAGGATCTTCAATGGGGCCTTTGAAATTGCAAAGTTAGTGGAGAGAGAAGAAAGAGTAATAAAGCAGAAGGAAGAAATGTTGTGGGAACTGTGGAACAGAATTAAAAGCAAATATTATAGCTATTGAGGTTCAAGAGGGACTTGAAATACTCAAGTTGTAAAACAATCATCAAAGAGATCATAGCAGTAAACTTCCAATATTAGAGAAAGGCACAATGTCACGGTGCAATGAGGTCAAGTGTTATCAGTAAGACTTGATTCAGATCCACACCATGTAATACTGGAATCAAGCTGTCCAGGTCACGGGTAAATAGAGGATTCTGAAAGCAGCAAGAAAAGGAAAAAAAGGAGCAAATGCACCAAGTGTGCCACAACTGGCCATGCAACCAACTTCTTCAGAAAACCTTTCAGCTAGAAAAGAGAAGCTTGAGTTTTTCATGGTAATGAATGAAAAAACAAAACAAAACAAAACTGTGAATAAAGAAGCTTGTACCCAGCAAAGCTCTCCTTTAGAAATTAAGAAGAAATAAAAACATTCTAAAAGAAATCAAAGCTGATCTGATGTATCACCACTAGACTGGTCTTATAAGTCATGCCAAATGGAGTTCCTCAAACTGAAAGACTGAAACCTCAATGACTGAGAACCTGAGAAGCTATAATAATCTCTCTTGTCAGAGTAGCTTCAAAGGAAAAATAGAAAATGCGGTTATATTGAAAACACAGTGTGTGAGTCATTCACGTATTTATTATGAGATTAAAGAGTAATAGCTACATCATTAAGTTAACAGAAAAAATGTAGAGATACTAAATTAGACATCAAAATTTCAAGATATGTTGGAAAAGGGATTATAAGCAGAGATTTTTATTAGTATGCATTATGTTTTTTTTTTCCCATCTTATATTTAAGACCATATAATGAGGCTATTATTTCAAATAGCTTGTAGAAGTCAATACCAATAGTGGTACAGTTCAAACAAAAGTCTGTAATTGACAAACTCAAAGTCATATGAAAAATCAAGACACTACTAGAAAAATCACTTATGCACAATGAAGAGTATAAGAGAAAAAGAAAGAACAATGAATTGACAAATAAGCTCAAAAATTTGCTTTAGTAAGTTCTGTGTATCGAAAATTACCTGGAATATAAATGATTAAAGCCTTCAATTAAAATACACATTTTGATCAAATGGATTAATAAAACAATTCAGGTATATGTTGCTTATGAGAAACTCTATGAATAAACATAGGCTGACATTAAAAAGTAAAAGAAACACTTGACAACTTCATGTCAACCTTATATTTAAACTGTTGTAATAGGAGCATTGTAAATTTCCAGAGATCAAGATAATGACCACAAAAAAAAAAAAAAAAAAAAAAAAGAAACAAGCTTAGGAATTAAGTGGAACCCTGAGCTCACTGCTTCTTATTGAACATTCAAAAGTCAGTGTTAAGTCCTGGATAAAGAATCTACCCTCTTACTATCTTATGAGGATTATGCTTCTGCCCATGAGCCCATAGCAGACACTCAAACCATATTCAACCATATCAAAGGTCATTACTGAGATGTCTTTCAAATATAAATCCAACTCTTGTCTAGTAGCCCACATATATTTGAGCATACTTAATTATGTCTAGTTTCAATCATCACACTGGTTTCTACTTCAGAATTTTGAGAGAAAATGGACTAGATGAGTGAAGGTTTCAGGTAGGAGGAGTTCAAACAGACAGCAAAATGGGCACTTTTCAATCCAGGGGCTCTGGTTCTCTTGCATTTTAGAAACTGAAATTTATAAGGCATTGATAAACAAAGAAAGAAACAACTGAGACTACCATGCCCACTGAGAGGAGTTTTCAACATTTAAAGTTTCATACAAAGGCACTGTGGCACATGACAATAATTCCACTGATTTGAGAGGCTGAAGCAGGTAGATTGCAAGTTCAAAAAGCAATCTAAGTAACTTAGCAAGGCCCTAAGCAACTTAGAACTGAGTCAAAATAAAAAAAAAAAATGGAAAGGAATGGGACTGTAGCTCAGTAGTGAAGCTCCTCCTCCAGGTTAAATTCATAGTACAAAAAAAATAAAACAAGGTAGCCATATATAATTTTTTCTTTTCAATGTATTCGAAGAATCATGGATGTCAAATGGCTCATAAAAATTAGATGTGTTTCTTGTTATTATTCTAAAATACTGAATGATTGGTAGGCTTCTGATGGTGTCTTCTACTTCATTGGTTGGAATTTATCGGTTTAAATTGTGCATATACTCTTGAATCAGTATGGGTACGTCCTATGTCTCTAGAAATTTGTTGATGTCTTCATGATTTTCTATTTTACTGAAGGATACATTTTCAAAATAGTTTCTAGTTATCTTCTGTATTTCAGTATTGTGATATTTCCTTTTTGTCATGTATTTTAATAATTTGAATTTTTTCTCTCTTTCTCTTTATTTGCATGGATAGTGATTTATAATATTATTTATTTTTTCAAAGCACCAAATTTTTATTTTGTCTATTTTTTGAATTGTTTTTGTTTCAAATTCATTGATTTTAGCTCTTATTTTAATTATCCCCTGTCTTCTACTGCTTTTGTTGTTGGTTTGTTCTGTTTCTAGGGCTTTGAGAGGTAATGTTAAGTTATTTATTTGTTGACTTTTTATTCTTTAATGAATGAGCTTAATGCAACAAACTTTTTTCTTAGTACATCCTTCATGGTGTCCCAGAGATTTTGATATGTTGTGTTGCTATTCTCATTTAACTCTAAGTATTTTATTTATTTCATCTTCGATCTTTTCTGTTATCCAGTTGGCATTTCATAATGTATTATTTAGTCTCCAGATTTTAAACAAGCCTCTATTTTTATTTTTTTTTTATAGATTTCTAATTGCATTGCAAAATTGTGATCTGATAGAATTTCTCTTTGTATTTACTAAGAGTTGCTTTGTTAGATAAGATATGGTCAGCTTTAGAGAAGGATCCACATGCTGCTGAGAAGAAAGTTTATTCACTCACCGATGAATGAAATTTTCTATATATGTCTGTTAATTCCAAAATATTGATTGTATTATTTAGTTCTATAGTTTCTTTATGTAGTTTTTGTTTGGATGATCTGTCCAGTAGTGAGAGAGGTGTGTTAAGGTCACCCAGTATTATTGTGTTGTGGTCTATTTGATTCTTGAAATTGAGAAGGGTTTGTTTGATGTACATAGATGCTCCATTGATTGGAGTATAAATATTTATAATTATTATGTCTTACTGATATATAATTTCCTTAAGCAGTATGAAATGTCCATCTTGGTCCCTTCAGATTACCTTTGGATTGAAATTTACTTTATCTGATATAAGAATGGAAACCTCAACTGGTTTACATGATACATATGAGTGATATGTCTTTTCCCATCCTTTCACCTTCAGTCTGTGAACGTATTTGACTATGAGATGACTCTCTTAGAGCCAGCACATTCTTGAGTCTTCTTTTTTTAATCCAGCCTGCCACATGCCATCAAAAAACTACCAATGAAGAAAAGGCCAGGACCAGATGGATTCTCAGTTGAGTTTTACAATATCTTCAAAGAAGAATCATCACTAGTAACTCCTCAAAATATTTGTGAAATAAAAGGAGGGAACCCTTCACAGTTATAATATAAGGCTAATATCTCCGTGACACCTAAACCAGACAAAGACACATCAAGACCAATATGAAAACATCAGACCAATATCTCTGATGAATACAGATGAAAATTTTTCAATAAAATTTAGGCAAATCACATATAAAAACATAATAAGTGGTGTTCATCCCAGGGATGCAAGATTGGTTCTAAAAATTGGAACAAGACAAGGATGTCCTATTTTCACATTAGTATTCAAGAGTGTTCTTGAAACTCTAACCAGAGCAATTAGAAAGAAGAAAATATTTAAAGAGATATGAATATGAAAAGAAGAACTCAAATGATCTCTATTTGCCAATGACATGACTATATTTAGAAGATCCAAAAATTTCCACCAGAAAACTTGTAGAACTAATAAATGAACTCAGTAAGTAGGCAAATAAAAAATCAAAACACACAAATCAAATGCATTTCTATACATCAGTGATGAATCCACTGAAAGAGGAATTAGAAAAACTACCCAATTCAAATAGCCTCAAAACAAACAAATAACGCAATGAAAATCAAGACAAAAAAAAAAAAAAAACACTTGGGAATCAATCTAACAAAAGTGGTAGAAGACCTGTAGAATGAAAACTACACAATACTAAAGAAAAAAATGAAGAATATCTTAGAAGATGGAAACATCTCCCATACTCCTGAATAGACAGAATTAATATTGTCAACATGGCCATGCTAACAAAAGCATTATGCATATTTAATGAAATTATTATTAAAATCCAATGATATTCTTCATAGAAGTAAAAAAAGCAATCACAAACTTCGTTTGGAAAAATAAGAGAGCCCAAATAGCCAAAGTAATTCTTGGCAAAAAGAATAAAGCAGGAGGCATCACAATACCAGAACAGAAACTACACTACAGAGACATAGGAACTAAAATGGCATGGTATTGGCACCAAAACAAACACATAGACCAATGATACAGAACAGAAGACATATGCACTCCTATATAAATACAGTTATCTTATTTAAGACAAATAGCCAAAAACATTAATCAGAGAAAAGATAGCCTATTCAACAAATGGTGCTGGGAAAATTGAAAAGCCACAGGTAGCAAAATGAAATTAAGCCCCTCCTTCTCACCCTGCATGAAACTCCATTCAATGTGGATCAAAGACTTAGGCACTATTATGGAGACCCTGTGTCTAATAGAAGAAAAAGTAGCCCTGAGTCTTCTCCATGTGGGCCAGTATCTGACTTCCTTATCAAGATTCCTAAAGCTCAAGAAGTAAAATCAAGAATCAAAAATGGGATGGATCCAAACCAATCTTCTCAGCAAAGGAAGCAATCAAAACCATGAATAGAAAGCCTACCGAATGGAAGAAACTTTTTACCCCATGAACCTCAGATAGAGCATTAATCTCCAGGATATATAAATAACTCAAAAAAAAAAAAAACTTAACACACACACACACACATACACACAAGAAACAAACAAACAAATAAATAAACAATCCAATCAATAGATGGCTAAGGAAGTGAACAGACACTTCACCGAAGAAGAAATTCAATTGATCAATACGTATATGAAAAAATGTTGAACATCCATAGCAATTAGAGAAATGCAAATCAACACTGAGATTTCATCTCACTCCAGTCAGAATAGCAATAATCAAGAATACAAGCAATAATAAGTGTCAGCACTGGTGTGGGGGAAAAGGTACACTCATACATAGCTGGTGGGACTGCAAATTGGTGCAACCACCTTGGAAAGCAGTATGGAAATTCCTCAGAAACTAGGAATGGAACCACCATTTTACCCAGCTATCCTACTCCTCAGTTTATACCCAAAGGATTTAAAATCAGCATACTATAGTAATGCAGCCACAACAATGTTTATAGCAGCTCAATTCACAATAGGTTAAACTATGGAACTAACCTAGTTGTCCTTCAATAGATGACCATATAAAGAAAATGTGGCATATATACTCAATGGAATATTACCCAGCCTTAAAGAAGAATACTTGCTGGTAAAAGGGTGGAGCTGGAGAATATCCTGCTAAATGAAATAAGCCAGTGCCAAAGAACAAAAGGCCACATGTTTTCTCTGGTATTCGGATGCTAATTATCAATAAGGGAGGGCTAGGGAAGATTAGGAAAAATAGAGTTGTTTTAGATTAGGTAGAGGGGAGTGAAGGAAAGGAGGGGTATGGGGGAAGAAAGGATAGTAGAATAAATCAGGCGTTCTTATCCTATGTACATATATGACTGCATGACTGGGTTGATTCTACAGTATGTACAACCAAAAATGGGAAATTATACTCTGTATATGTATAGTGTGTCAAAAATGCATTCTACTATCTTGTATAACTTATTAGAACAAAAAAATCAATATAAAAATAAAAAAATTAAGAGTACAAGATATATGATCATACACTTTTATATATTTAAAATATACTTTCTCCTGATGTTGGTATGAGTAATGAAAAATTAAATACTCATCTTTTCCATTGTTATCAAGAAATGATCCATGGCATACCATATACATATAAAAAACATTAAAAAATATTAATTGAAAAGTATCAGATCTGGTTGAATCTGTATATGTTCAAATAACTGTTCATTAAACTATCTATTTTGTCTACCTAGTCCACATTCAAGATGATATGAGTGAAACGTTTGTTTTTCCTTGGGTTTTAAATCTCTAATGAATGGGAAGATGAAACAACTGTGGGTTCGATAACAAACGTGTGAATGGAAATGCAGAATCTGTTACTTCATGTACATCAAACAGCAATGAGAAGATAATATCTGTCATGGTTTGGCTATGAGGAGTCCCCCCAAAGTTTCTGTGTTAACGCAGAAAGTGAAATGACTGAAATGACTAGATTATGAAGGCCATAACCTAAGGAGTAGATTAATCCACTTAATGGATTAATTATTTGAATGTATTACTGGGTGGTAACTGTAGGCAGGTGGGGTGTGGCTAGAGAAAGTGTGTCCCTGGGTCATGCTTTTGGGATTACATGTTTTGTCCCAGGCACCTTGCACCATTTCCCAGCTGCCATGAGCTGAGTGGTTATGTCCAGTTTGCCCTTCTGCCATGACGTTCTGCTCACCTTATGCCCAGAAAAAAGGCATGAGCCAACCGTGGACTGAAATTCTGAAACCAAGAGCCAAAATAAACTTTTTTTTACCCCTAAGTTGCTCTTGTTAACATCTCTGTCACAGAGGTGAAAAGCAAAAAACACATCAGTTGGAAGCAAGAAGTGGAATCATTGCTGTAACTGACTGGACCATGTTGTACAGAAGTTTCTGGAACTACTTGGTAGGAGAGTTTGGAAAAGTTTGGAGATGCAGGCTGAAGAAGGCTTAAAATCTTGTAAGCAGAGCTTAATGAGCGATTCTGTGGAGCTTCGATAATCAGAATGCAGAAAGGAATGAGAATAGTAAGAACTGTGTTCATGAGCTTTATAGGGGAATGGGGCCTCTGTTGGAAATTGGAATAGAAGCAGTTTATGTTACACTCCAGTAAAAGTTTTCATGAGACTTTTTGTGAGGTAAATTTAAATGAGATGGACTGATTAATGTGGCAGGGGAAATATGAAGGCAGCATAGAATTCACGTAGTGGCATAGGTGTTGTGGCAAGTTTCATCCAGGTTTATGCTGAGAATTAGGAGCAAAAAACAAAGAGAAAAGACTTTGCTGAGGAGACTACCACCACTAATGAAAAATTGAGTACTTCGTATTGAGACAATAAGAAAGATGACTTGAGAGCCTCTCAGGAATCAGCATGACCACATTTATTGCAGGCTCAGGGGTATAAAAGTAAAAACTCATTTAAGAGAAGTTGGGGATACTCTGTTCTTACAGGGGTGCCTAACATAGTTTCTCAGATTTGCTTCATCATGCTCAATCATCCAGGCACTAAGAGGCAACTACAGCCCTGTGCCAAGGGGGCCCAGCTATTGTTCAAGCAGGCATCAGACTGGAATGCTTCGTGTGGGGCTTACTGTGCAGGAATACAGTATGCTCTATTTAAAGAGAAATTAAAACTTCCACCAAGATTTCCAAGGAAGGCCTGAGAGGTCAAGCAAAGAGTGACAGGGTTAGAATTCCTGCATGCAACCCCTGAGAGGGTGATGTATGAAGCTGTAAACATGAAATTATGGGTGGAATGGGAAATGCCAGAATTAAGATATGAGTGACATGGAATGACTGCTGAGGAGACATTGGCTGTGAAAAAAGCCAACTTAAGAGAGGGTTCATGTGGATGGAAACTGACCAGGTCATGGAGTAGGGTTGCCCAAGCCCCTTTGAGATCAGACCTCATCACCATATGCCCCAAATTCTGAATGTGGAGTTACTGGAACTAATGTTTACCTGCTGGGGTATAGTCTTGTTTTTGTCCCAACCCTTCAGTGTGTTGCCCTATTCTTCCCTTTTGTAATGGAAAGATTTCCTCTGTATTTTTATATATTGGCTGCATATAATTTGCTTTTGATTTTGCCAGAGCTCAAAATCAAGAGATTTCCTTGAGTCCCAGAGGAGACATTAGATGTGGACTTTTGGTCAATGCTAAAACTTTTAAGGCTATGAGGACCTTGGAGATGGATGAACTGCATTTTGTATGGTGAGATGAAGAGGAGTTCTGGGGGACCAGGGTTGGAATGTTATGGTTTGGATATAAGGTGTCGCCCCAAAAGCTCCCATGTTAATGTGGGAGGTGAAATGATTTGATCATGAAAGCTGTAATGTAATTAGTGGGTTAATCTAATGGATCAATAATTCGAATGGATTACTGAGTGGTACCTGCAGGCAGGTTGGGCAAGACTGGAGGAGGAGGGCTACAGGCATCATGCCTTGGGGATTATATATTCGTCCCTAACTCCTTGTGTTATCTCTCTCTCTTCCCTAGTGAGTCGCTATCCTCTGTAGCATTTCCTTCTGTCTTGATGGTCTGCCTAGCCTTGGGTAGAGAAGAATGGAATTGGCCAATCGAAAACTGAAACCGAAACTGTGAGCCAAAATAAACATTCCTTCTCTAAGTTGTTGTTGTCAGATATTTCTGTCACAGAAATGAAGAGATGACATATCCATTCACCCCAAAATATGCACTTTACATAAATGCTATTTGAAGGTATTTGTGAAATGGCAGAGGAAAAAGCATCCTCTTTGACTTTCCAATTTCTACTCAAAAACAGAATTGCAATTCTTTATTGAAAATAACTGTAGCCTTCTGTCATCACAGAGGTTGACACCAGTGTAAAGTATAAACAAACTCTTTGAACTTCCTTTCTTTCCTTAAATGAAGTAGTAAAATTTCCACGTGAAAGACATCTCTTCATGTCAGGATATACAAGCATGCTAGTTATCTCTGTCTGGAGGTTTATGCTCAGGGAAAAGTGTACAGAGAATAACTTAATTCTTAAGGATTAAAATTATAACAAGGATCCCTGTATTTAACTTTTACAAGAGTCTCACTCTGATGAGTATTGTCTGTCAGGCAATTACTTTACCCAGAATTAACATGAGATGTTATTAAATATAATGAAATTTTTGTCAAATATAATGAAATTTTCATGAGAAATCTAAACATAATTGTTAATAACAAATTAATATGTACAAGAAAGATAAAGGTGTATAAATGAATTTCAGCAATGTTTGTATTTATAGAATGTCTGTTAAAATATTTTCCAATTCTCAGACCTTTAACTCTTAATTGTATATGAGTTAGGTTAAATAATACATATTTTGTTAACATCTAGATCATTACTAAATTAAATTACATAAGGTAATATTAACTGCTAATTTCAATTAGAAATATATCTACTTTTGGCTTATCTCATAAATGAAACACTACTCAATGTGATAACAAAGCCATTCTGTGGCACATTAAATAGTTGTAATAACTTAACACAACTTTATAAAATCGTAGAAACTAAGCCAAGAACTCAAATTATGGAAAATAACAGGAGAAAAACCAGGAATGCAGCTCTGTATATGAGAAAAGTAAATCATGTTTCCAACAAGTGAAATTATGGGCTATGAAAGATTTGTTTTGTGAAGGAAAATAAGAGTAATTCTTGTTCCAAATTAGAATTACTCAATTGATTCACAACAGAAAAACAAAAACTGAAGAACAAATCCTAAGTAGATACTAGAAAGTCATAGAAGATTTCTGGATTGGGAATGTTGAAAAACAAATTATGTTTGCAGATAACCTGGCTAAGATTTGAATGCATTTATTTACCAATTATGGTTTAAACTGGTACACACTTCCAATATCATATGACTACTGGAAGAAAAATAGAATTGGCTTGGATCACTGTTGAAATGGTAAAATTCCCCATGAACAATGATCTTAAAATGAAAAGGGTTTTCCTTTACTTTTATGCAAAATATCCAGGAAGCAAAGATTTTGTTTCAGCAACACACTTTCCATGTGTACCATGTTGTGTTTTATGAGTAACATAAGTTCTTAAGAATTGTGAGTCTTTTTAAATATTACAACACCTCAGTTTTCATTTTACAACTACCTCACCCAAAGTGTTGGCATAATATTTTGACACTTTGGGATTGTTTGAAATTGAGCTGTGATTGTATTTATTCAAATGTTAAACCTCTGAATACATTTGAACTCTTCCAAAATGAAATTCTTACTCAAGTCCTTTTGTACTTTGTAGAACTTTGGGAGATTTCAGAGGGCTATGGAATACCTCAAGTTATTTTCTATTTAAAAAGAAGTGGAGTTGGGGGATTAAATTAATCAAGATAGAGAGGGCATGGGGTCCCATGTCTTTAATCCCAGCTACTAGGGAATATAAAGTACAAACAGTGTGAGTTCAAGGTTAGCCTCAACAGCATATCAAGACCCTACATTAAATAATTTAAATGGCTATATAAATAAATAAATATATAACATACTTCGAATATTTCAATATGTTATAATTTCATGGGAAGTAAGATATGACATTTCAACTTTGTTGAGTTATACAAATATATATGATATTTATATGTCCATGAAACTGTATTAAATTCCCTCACCCCTGATACATTGTCCTGCACTATTATCAGCCACTACTCTATTCTATAAGCCTGATGACAGTCCAGAGATTGCAGAAAAACTGAAAGTCATGTCTGCAGGTCTCCAAGTTTCATGTCTCTGAAATCCATCCTACTCCCTATTTACCAAATACACACAGGTTTGGATAAAAAAAATTGGGAATCTAGAGAGGGACAGATTTTGGCAAAGATAAATGGAGCAGAGAAGAGTTAGGTTTTAGGGAGAACTAACCTGAACCCACATTCACATCATTGGAAACCAGGTTCATGATTGTGTAAGTGTGTAGAGCCTCTCAGTCTGTGCCAATTTCTCACTAATGTTCTATATTCCTTCTTTCCAGAAAATTACAAGAGTCTTAGTTCATATATTCTGAAATAGTTTTAAAACTTGCACTTGTCTTATGAAACACAAGAGATGCTGGTAACACTGCAGTTGATTTCACCTGGCTGTGGATAAAGGGAGGGGGGAAGCTTTCTAGAAGCATCCATGAGGGAGGCCCAGGATGTTCTTACATTGCATCCATGACCCTCAGACTCCACACTTTCCCACCCCATAGAGAGACAGCAATCAGAAAGTGTATGTTGATTATTTTATTGGTCTATAGAGGGCATGACTATGACTGTATCGTTCCAATGGCAGAGCATTCTGAAGGACATCATCTTCTTATTCACTCTCTGAAACAAACAAACAGGAAAGGTTGTTGGGGAGGTAGGGCATGGAGGAAGTTTCTAATGGCTGGCTGGCATCACTGAAGCCCTGCAGGGGAAAGCCCACCTCCTCTGGTCTCCTGCTTCTCCTTCCACCATTCCCTTTTTGATTTCTTTTTCCTTCACTCTGGTTAGGCACCAAGCACCAAGCATGCTCTACTACATTGGTGCATATGAGGAAATAAAGATAATTTCAGGAGCAGAAGTATGGAGATGGAAACTCAACAAGTTATGTTGTTTCATTATGTGGATGTATGATATTACACAACACATCCCACTATTGTGTATAAGTAGAATACATAAATAAAAATATGAAAAATATCTGAATTCCTTATCTGGGTAATGCTATTGAAAATAATATGATTGTGTTTGCAAAGAGGATGACTGAAATGCCCAACAATAATAGGGGTATTATACATGGCATGATTAGAGAAATTATGGCACAGTAACTCCATGAAATACTAATAATTTGCAGAATAATAAACAGAGAAGGAGGCAAAAAGATGGAGAAGGAGGAGGAATTTTAGAGAGGACGAGATGAAGAAATTCAAAAATTAAGGAAGAAATTTGTTTAGAAAAAAATAACAAAGGGAAGAAAGAAAGAAAGAAAGGATAATGGTGAAATTATATGTGTATCTCTTGAACTGCTCTGAAATTGTTGTAAAATATGGTACTTGATGTGAGAAACAATGAGATCTGAGTATAATTTATGGTACTCATTGTAGAATACAATAGAGTGATGTGCTTATATGTGTATGAATGTTTCTAAGAAGATACACACAAAAAAATGAATGATCCACACTTATTATGGTGGATGATATGAGGAGGTAGGATAATGCTTTCCTGATTTAGTTGAACACCTTTCTATTCAGTTGGGTTTTCCAGCAAAGGCATGGATTATTTTGCCAAAAATGTATATAAAAATCTAGTGTACACTTTGGAGCACAGATGTAACTTCATATAGCAGGGATCCTTAATTGAGAGGCCCAGTGTGAGATAGAACTGATTTGTTATGTACAGATGAAAACAGGAAATGGGAAATATTTTGAGTCTGAGTAAGGAGACACGTAATCAAGGGAGATCACTGCTCTGCACACACAAAGCAACCAAGCTCAGTAAACAGAGAAACGGCATTTGGTGCAGTATGACAAAAGAACAGAATTACCTTGAAGAACTTATATTCATTCTATCCTGCCCACAAACATTTGGAAACAGTTTTCCTGACCATGTACTTTCAACTTGTTCCCAGATGATTTGTAAGCATCTTAAATTATGAGAAGAACAAGAATTAGTGCCTTTGCTGGGTAGTGAGCTTAAATCATAGCTGCCCCTGAATTCTAGATCTGGGGTAGATTGAGCTGGGAAAGAGTTTATACTTTATCTTCTTGGGAAAGTGAAGGTGATCCCAAGGGCATTGCAGGATGATATGTGTCATGAAGTTCCCAATTACTTTCTGATTGGAGTGGTCATTCTTGCTTTCCCAGATGAGGAGGACAGCCGGGCCACTGCTGCTGCTGCTGCTGCTGCTGGCCTTCATGTTGGGGTGGTCCCTGCTCATTTCCAGGATAAGAAGGTGGACTGACCTGGCTGTTGCTGCTGCTGGCCTTCTTGTTAAGATGATCACTGCTGATATATAGGGTGAGGCACTCGATACTGCCACTGATTGCCTACTTGTGGTGGTCCTTCCTGTGATTCATCACCTTCATCTTCATCTTCATTCTCATCTCCACCTTGAGCAGGTGGTCTGTGAGGGCTCAGTTCAGAGCTCTGGCTTGGGTCCTCAGCCTTTGTGTGGGTACAGCACTAGAGTAGATGGGATGGCTGGTGGAAGAGCCTTCTTATCATGCAGTTCTCTGACTTGGGCACAAGGACACTTTATCATAGATGTTGCCTTTCAACTCTAACCTTCTTCATTCATTGCCTCCTCATGACGAGCTCCTCTGAACTGATATACTCATCATATGGAAGTGTCATACCTAGGTGTGAAGGTATTACTCCTTTCAATTTGCCTTAAAGAAATTCTTTGATATGTCCCAATTCCCATTTATGTTTCTCAAGACAATAGAGGGGCAAATCAATGGGATTATATGTCATTTATGTTCCCAGTTTTATTTCAGGATGCAGTGATAACTTGTTGTCTGTGGATTCAATTCAGACATGAAAGCCAAATGTTGAATCAAAACATGTAGTTGTTTAGTGACCTACACTCACCTTGATAACATGTAACAGAGTGAAGGGAAACCCAAGGTGATGGCCCACAGGGGATTGGCTTAGGACATACCTTAGGACTGATCAATAGTATCACTAGACCAGGTACACAGACGCACAATTCTGTGCATTCACCATGGAGGTATAACACTCCAGAGAAGAGCACTGGGGATTTAGGACGCCATGGAATGAGCAAGAAGACACAGATTAGCACATTTGCATTTGTCTGTCACCTCTCAGAAATTCTTTCTCCCTGGGCAACAGCCTAACTCTGCCTTTTGTTATCAAATCTAGTAGCTTGTTATCAAGCTAGTAGTTCTACTCATCTTCCCCAGAATGAAAGTTTGGGAATGCTTGTCTATATTATTGGGGGAAATGATCTCCATTGTTCATTGAAAATAAAAATGATGGAAATGAGAAGTTGTAGAAATGAACATTCTTAAGGAAATGGAGAAGAAGGATGAACTGAGGATGAACTGGCCTTACCTGTGCATAGAGTGGAAGGGCCTTCATGGATGACCTCTGGGAAATAAGAACAGATGAAGTGAAAAGTTAGTCACCAATCTCAGGGTTCACCCATGTCCTCCTGGGAAAGGTGACTTCCAACCACAACCTGGACCCCCTCTAAGTGAACTCAGCCACACTCTGTGATGCTGACGAAAAGGGAGGAAGATGTGAGAGAAAGGCCTGGTGGTGCTGGTGCTTATTCTCACTACTTTTGTGAATATATGAAAAACATTTAGGTATTAACTAGCATTTGTAAAATGTTATGAATAATATTTGATAAGTGTTCTGGGTATTTCAGTATTGCACTTGAGTACTTATTTCTTTTTACCCTCTTTCTTTGTTAAAACCTTTGCCCCTACTCACATTCTTTTTCAAGCATGAGAATCAGAACATTTAGATTTATTGATATATCTAGTTCCCACAGCTCATTGAAATACTGTTGTAGGTCAGAAATAAATGAGAAATTGGGCCCTAATGTTTTTATCTCACTTAGTAGAGAACATGCAGTTTAGTCTCTAGATCTTTGTCTCTGACGTAGCTCTGATGTGTAGATTTCCCCTTCCTATGTCCTGCATCTGCTATACAACCATGCTGCTTGAAGCCTGTTTGCTTCAAATACAATAATGTCTCCATAGAACGTTTCCCTGTGTCAATCTCCCAACTTCCTTGCATCTGTGACAATGTGGAGAGATCTTTCCTCAAATGTGAAATTTACCTTGCCATGTGTCTAGTTGAAATTTTTTAGAAGATGTTTCAATTATCCTGAAATTCTAATGCCTGATAAGAAACAGTGCCCTACGTAGTCTTTGCAGTTTTTATAAAAACTCTATAGCCCTATACTTATAATCTTTCATCCCTCCCCTTCCCTCTCTTCATTTTCACTCTGATTGGAGTTCATGGCCAGCAAGGCCACTGTGAGCAGGAGCACCAGCATCTCGGAGGATGATCTGTAGTTGTTCCTAAGTCTGTACTGGGTGAAGCAGGGATGCTTCCTTTTTAAGGAGGATCAGACAGTGGTGCCTTTGAGGCCCAGGCTGGGTGACCTCACAGTTGACGCACTAGGATGTCTTGCATCCCTGCTTTTTCTTTGGGACCTCAGCCCAGCAGGATGGAGTGGGCAGCAGGTTGTCGGTGTCTTCTTTCTAGTAGGTGCAGCATGTCAGTTGGGCAACAGTGTTGAAGCAAAACTCTCTTTGCAATCATCATAGATATTAGAACTGAATTTCTACAATTATGTGAATTTGTCTGTTTAATGAGTTTACAATTTCCTCCTCCTATTGTGATTGTGTTTGTGGGTAGTACCCATATGTTATTTGTGTAAGCAATGACACTATTTACAAAATGAGTTGATTGTTGTGTTTGTTATTAAAGCCCAAACTCAATCAATGAAGATGTTTAGTCCCCATGTGTATTCATATAGTTGAAGTTGTGATGAGTTAGTGATATTTCTCCTCAGATCTCTGAACAGTTAGGAGCCACACATGAACACATGGTAACTAAACATTGACCCTTACCCTGCTAGATCCAGAAAAACTGCCCAGGATGATAGGACTGACTCTAATCAGCAAAGCCTTGATATTGTAGTAACAGATGGGCATAAAAGTTCTGTTTTGTTGGGTGGTTTTAAAGTAAAATTGGCAGAAGATACCCTGTAAAATTTCCATAGCACAGCGATACAATGATACAATCCCTAGATCAGTAGTGCTATTCCACAATTTCACACGTGTCCAAAGCACTGCCATTTTCCAGAGTGTTCTATTCATTTGAGTTTGGGCCACACATATTCTAAGGCATATGTATAACTACGAGTGAAAATTGGTTGGTCATAATTATGCATTTTATTAGGGAAGGCTCATAGCACCTTTGAAATCTCAATTTCATTGAATTCACTTACTCTGGTACAGTCAGATTCAATTTCATTATCTGAGATTGTTCTTCACAGCAGAGAACATTCTCTGCAGTAATCTGAGAGGCAATCTTCCCTAGTCTTCTTTGAACTCTGACAGGTGATTTATTGTGTTCTGAACTATTTCTCCCAGTGTTTATTTATCATTTTATGTCCATTTTCTCCTTCAATTTTGGGAGAATTCCTTTATTTAACCTTACAAATTAATTTATATTCTTTTATTCCCTAGATTTGCATCTTTTTTATTCCAGAATTCTGGAGCAAGGCACCATGTTTCTGACAGGGCTTCCTTGGGTCTCTGCACGGCTTGCTGTACTATCTGCTATTCATTGTGCTGTCTAGTGGATACCTGCTCACCCTTATCAGAGATAATCTAAAATCTTCTGTATAACCAGCTGCATCTCATCATTTCAGACCTTGTCCAGGTGTGTGCAAGTATTCAGTTATGCAGGGCTTGTGGTAATTGAGGAGCTAAGTAGGAAGTATGGCAGAGAGAGGCATGTGACTGGAAATTGTAAAGATAGGTCCCTTCTCAAGTGGAGACACCTGGGTCTTTTGCTGTGTATGTGAGTGTCCTTTTTGATGTGTTTGCCATAGCACAGTAAAGGAAGGCTTCCTAAAAATGGGATTGGCTTCAGATATGATTGACCCTTGCAAGGTGACCAGGCTGATGGATATTCCCGTTAATAATCATGGATATATTCCAAATGGGGGATATATTACCAGTTGACAATCCTTTGCAGACAATGTTAAAAAAGAAAAATTGTCCCTGGGATAAAGGGTTTATTGGGAGACAGAGCAGAGCTACTTTGGCCTGGCGCATTCCTCTATTTACTACCATGACTGTCTGATTTCTGCAGACACAATATAAGAAGGGAACCAGGTGATGAGTGGTCCTCACCAGATGACATATGGTTGACATTCAATTGGGAAAGGAGCTACAGAGAGAAAGGGCAGAGGGGAGAGCCAGGCAGAGGTGCTCACCTGTGTGGGCCACTGTGGAAGCTGCTGTCCTGTGGCAGTCATCCTTGTCCTTGGCCTGTGCAGTCTTGGCACAGAACAGGAAATTTTTCAAAATATCACTCATCCTGGGCCCTCTCCTGACCTTTTCCTATATCAGCCATGCGTGAAAGAGACTAGTGTATCCTAAAAAAAAAGCTTACTTGTGAACTTATCAGACACTACTGCACTGAGGCAATAGCAGCACTGATAGAGGATCTGCCAGTTAAGAAGGGTACGGTTGAAACATTGATCAAGGCCACAGCAGGCAGCATCTGGAGCCCCAGCTCAGTGGACACCTGCAAGCAAGGGTCTTGTCTGAAATGTGTACTCTGTCCTGGAGTAGAGTAATCTCAGTTAATCTGGATGTTGCAGAACAGATCACAGGTTGGATGACACACTGGGAAGCTTAGCAAGACACTGTCCCAAAACACAATAAAAAGAGCTGGAGATGTAACTCAGCAGTACGGTGAACCTATTTTCAATGTCCAGTACACGAAAGATAAAAATAAAAATATAAACAAATAAAATATGCCAGCACAGAATTCTACATTTCTCCATCTGAATTCCCCATCTTTCTTTGTTCTGTCTGCCAAAACTAAGCATGCACCGTGTCAAATTACTAACAGAAATTTATTTTCACTCAAGTTTGGAGACTCTGTTCAGGATTTAAGGTGATAGCAGGTTCTGTTTTGCTTTTTTATTCAGAGTAGAGCCCAGGTGTTTTAGTCAGCTTTTTCATGTTGTGAAAAAAAAGACCTGAAAAGAACAATTTTAATGAGGAAAGTTAATTTTGGGGATCACAGTTTCAGAGGTCTCAAACCATAGATGGCGGACTCCATTCCTCAGGGATGAGATGAGGAAGTACATCAGGGTAGATGAAGGCAGAAGAATGTGGCTGAGGACATAACAATCTCAGAATGAGAGAGAGAGAGAGAGAGAGAGAGAGAGAGAGAGAGAGAGAGAGAGAGAGAGACTGACTGACTCTTGTCATTAAGCCTCAATGACTGACCTCCACTGGCTACAACCTACATGCCTACAGTTACTGTTTAGTTCATTAATATCACAGGATTACTACACAGGTTGGGTTAACCCTCTCATAACACAATTCTTTCACCTCTAAACTTTCTTGCTTTGCTTACATATGCACTTTTGGGAAACAGCTAATATCTAAACCAAAACACAGGGGTGCTTTACCACTGACCTATATCTATTATTATATTGAGACTGACATTTGCTAAGTTGCTAAGGGTCCCACCAACTTTCCGAGGCTAGCATCAAACTTGCAATCCTCCTGCCTCAGCTGCCCAAGTCACATGTACTATAGCTACATTCTACCATGCCCCATAGCAGATTATGGAGGCTCCCATAGGGTCACCTCCATGCGGTGTCCTGAGGCAGGGCTTTCTATGTGCCTATGCATCCCTGCTGTCTCTACATGTCTGAAGGTCTTTTTTGTAAAGGAAACAATTCTCAGGCATATTTGACTGTGTGCCATCCTAACAACTTCATTATAGCTTAATCCATGTTTTAAAGGTCAGTCTCCAAGTAGAGTATCAGTCTGCGGTCCTGTGAGAGGCTTCAACATGGAAATCAGCCCTGAAGGACTCTCAATCTGTCCTCAGTTAATGAGGGTTGTTTATCCCATTGTCGAAACCATGAGTTACTACTGGCAAGCAGTGTCTAGTAACATATCTATTTTCATCAGCTTTATAAATTTATCCCAGATATGACAACTTGCATAATCTCCATATCAAATCTCTACTGGAGAGAAAAATAATTGTTTCTCTCCTGGCTTATCAATATTGTGCCAACAAAGCCAGTATCTACATAACAGGTAACAATTAAGTACATGCTACATGCCATTTCTCTTCAGAAACATCTTATGTGTATTATTATTATTATTATTACTATTGCAGGAGATGAGAGGGTCACAGGCCACAGTGGATGTAAAGGCCTTCAGTGTCTAGGAGGAAGCCAGAGCCAGGACCTGCCTTCCTGTGGCTGTGCCCCACTGTTTCCTGCAGTATGTCTGCTTAGAAGCTGAGAGAGAATGAAGTACCAACCTGAGGAAATGGTCAACGTGAAATACTTCCTGAGACTTAACAGGTGAGATAAGAAAAGTTTTGTTCCTGAAAATTGGGTTGGTCTTAGGTACATGCTCATTTACAAGGGCTTCTGGTATCTTGTCCCTCTTCTTCATAGAGTATTTTCTTCTTTTTCTATCTAATACAAAACCCTGGTGGGTTGAAATGGAGTTTTCTGAAATGGAATTTTCTAGAGAGGCATATTAACTTTAGTTAATTTTCTGGAAGCCCTTTTATATAGATTACTCCTAGAGTTTTATAATGACGATGATTAGTTTTTAGAAAATCAAGAGGGAGAGTGGACAAAGAGTTGTGTACCAAAGAAAGTACTGTATGTTCCTTACCCTACTTCCAGTTTTCTGCCTGAGTGGCCTCCTTTATCGTGCGTGGTAGAGCAGTCATGTCTTCAGATTCTTCAGCGTGGACAGGGAGGCACTGCTCCCCATTCCCACAAGGAGACCCCATAGGCTCAGACCACCACTGTTTTACCAATGTCAAGCTGTGTTCCACTAAGTTCGTAGAGAAATATGGTCACTACTTCTTACATGAGATATGAAGCAAAGCATTTACCCTCATAGTTTTACAAAAATATACAAAATGCAGGTAATTAGGTTCATTAAGAGAGAGTTTTTTCCCAAGTGATTGATGAATGACTCCCTTTTATTCAATGTGTAAATGCACATTTTCCTTCAGAACTCAGAATGCCTCTCTGCTAAACAACTTTGATAGTTACATGTACAAGTGCCATATTTTATCATTTCAAGATTACATTTATAAACAGTTAATATCTTGGAAATTGAAATGTGTGGCAGATTACATATTTGAAAGAATGGCCACAGGGGTACATCTCATTCATGATTATGTCTTACTGAGGACCTGATGTCTGCTCTTCAAGGGTTGAGATCTAATTCCTTTTCTTGAAAACTGTGGTAATTTACAATCACCTTGACCAACAGAGCAGTTTGGAAGAGAAGATTTATGACTATTGATTCTAGTGCACAGAAGAGCCATGTGATTCCTACTTACCTTGTTGGAAACTTGGTCACATGCTGTGAGCAAACATGGGCTGAGAGGTAAAGACCGATATTTAAAAAATAATTTGGTTTGTTATTTTCACCCAACACTTTTGAATGCCAGGTTTTCTTTCTTGCTTAATATTCCACTTTATCATACAATATGTTGCCTATCTCACCTGGCTATATAACTAAATATTTGTTAATTATTCTGTTGTTCATAACATGCTTAATATTCATGACATGTTCTATTCCTTTTAGCAGCTTTTGATGATTACTTGCATTAAGTCAACATGGAGAAGAAAGAACAGAAACTTGATATCATGGATTGAATTTACCAATACCTTACTCTTGTAAGTTCTACCACACAATAAAATAAATAAAGAGATACAGATGCAAAGAGGAAGAGGAATGGGGAGAGAGAGGGATGAAGAGAGACAAAGGGGTGGGGGCGAAATTGACTTTATTTTTTTTAAAAAAGTTTCAAAATGCTTATTTGTTCAAGTTATCTTGCTACACAGACTTCTATTATGTGCTCTCTTGAATTTAATTTCAAACTCTGCTCATTCTTCTTCTTATTTTTTAACTGGATGCATTAATATAATATGTCCATTCTTCAGAATCCGATGGGAACTTTTCCAAGGTAGATGAATTTAGTTAATGTATTTTAGAAACTAAGAGACAGAATTCAGTAAACAAGACATGTTTGCTACTATAATGGTCTTCCAATTTCATTATCCTATGAGGAAATTGAGTCTAGCTATTGAGTCTAGCTATTGATCACCCAGTGAGTTACCAAAACAAACTTCTCTACAGAACAGAAAAGTTTCTTGTTCCCTTTTGTAAATAGACTAAATAAAATTGACTTTCTGATAAAATATGTGATAAATTTGAATTGATCATTATTTCTTTTCCTAATTCTGTTTATTTTTAAATTTTTTTATTGGTTATTCAAAACATTACAAAGCTCATGATATATCATCTTTCATACATTTGACTCAGTTGGGTTATGAACTCCCATTTTTACCCCAAATACAAATTGCAGAATCACATCGGTTACACACTCACATTTTTACATAATGGCATATAGTGACTGTTGTATTCTGCTACCTTTCCTATGCCCTACTATCCCCCCTCCCCTCCCCTCCCATCTTCCCTCTCTACCTCATCTGCTGTTGTTCAATTCTCTCCCTTGTTTCCCCCCCCTTTCCCCTCACAACCTCTTATATGTAATTTTGTGTAACATTGAGAGTCTCCTACCATTTCCATATGCTTTCCCTTCTCTCTCCCTTTCTCTCCCCCCACTCGTCTTTGTTTAATGTTAATCTTTTCCTCATGCTCTTCCTCCGTGTTCTGTTCTTAGTTGCTCTCTTTATATCAAAGAAGACATTTGGCATTTGTTTTTTAAGAATTGGCTAGCTTCGCTTAGCATAATCTGTTCTAATGCCATCCATTTCCCTGCAAATTCTATGATTTTGTCAATTTTTAGTGCTGCGTAATACTCCATTGTGTATAGATGCCACATTTTTTTTTATCCATTCATCTATTGAAGGGCATCTAGGTTGGTTCCACAGTCTAGCTATTGTGAATTGTGCCGCTATGATCATTGATGTGGCAGTATCCCTATAGTACGCTCTTTTAAGATCCTCAGGGAATAGTCCGAGAAGGGCGATAGCTGGGTCAAATGGTGGATCCATTCCCAGCTTTCCCAGGAATCTCCATACAGCTTTCCAAATTGTCCTTACCAATTTGCAGTCCCACCAGCAGTGTACAAGTGTACCCTTTTCCCCACATCCTCGCCAGCACTTGTTGTTGTTTGACTTCATAATGGCTACCAATCTTACTGGAGTGAGATGGTATCTTAGGGTGGTTTTGATTTGCATTTCTCTGACTGCTAGAGATGGTGAGCATTTTTTCATGTACTTGTTGATTGATTGTATGTCCTCCTCTGTGAAGTGTCTGTTCAGGTCCTTGGCCCATTTGTTGATTGGGTTATTTGTTATCTTATTGTTTAATTTTTTGAGTTCTTTGTATATTCTGGATATTAGGGCTCTATCTGAAGTGTGAGGGGTAAAAATTTGTTCCCAGGATGTAGGCTCTCTATTTACCTCTCTTATTGTTTCTCTTGCTGAGAAAAAACTTTTTAGTTTAAGTAAGTCCCATTTGTTTATTCTTGTTATTAACTCTTGGGCTATGGGTGTCCTATTAAGGAATTTGGAGCCCGACCCCACAGTATGTAGATCGTAGCCAACTTTTTCTTCTATCAGACGCAGTGTCTCTGATTTGATATCTAGCTCCTTGATCCATTTTGAGTTAACATTTGTGCATGGTGAGAGAAAGGGATTCAGTTTCATTTTGTTGCATATGGATTTCCAATTTTCCCAGCACCATTTGTTGAAGATGCTATCCTTCCTCCATTGCATGTTTTTAGCCCCTTTATCAAATATAAGAAAGTTGTAATTTTGTGGATTGGTTTCTGTGTCCTCTATTCTGTACCATTGGTCCACTTGCCTGTTTTGGTACCAGTACCATGCTGTTTTTGTTACTATTGCTTTGTAGTACAGTTTGAACTCTGGTATCGCTATACTTCCAGATTCACACTTCCTGCTTAGAATTGCTTTTGCTATTCTGGGTCTTTTGTTTTTCCATAAGAATTTCATGATTGCTTTATCTATTTCTACAAGAAATGCTGTTGGGATTTTGATTGGCATCGCATTAAACCTGTAGAGAACTTTTGGTAATACCGCCATTTTGATGATGTTAGTTCTGCCTATCCATGAAAAGGGTACATTTTTCCATCTTCTAAGATCTTCTTCTATCTCTCTCTTTAGGGTTCTGTAGTTTTCATTATATAAATCTTTCACCTCTTTTGTTAGGTTAATTCCCAAGTATCTTATTTGCTTTGAGGATATTGTGAATGGAGTGGTTTTCCTCATTTCCATTTGATAAGTTTTGTTGCTGATATACAGGAATGCCTTTGATTTATGCGTGTTGATTTTATATCCTGCCACTTTGCTGAATTCATTTATTAACTCTAGCAGTTTCTTTGTAGACCCTTTGGGGTCTGTTAAATATATTATCGTGTCATCCGCAAATAGCGATAATTTAAGTTCTTGTTTTCCTATTTTTATGCCTTTAATTTCTTTTGTCTGTCTAATTGCTCTGGCTAGTATTTCAAGAACTAAATTGAATAGAAGTGGTGATAGAGGGCATCCCTGTCTTGTTCCAGATTTTAGAGGGAATGCCTTCAGTTTTTCTCCATTTAGGATGATGCTAGCCTGAGGTTTAGCATATATAGCTTTTACAATGTTGAGATAAGTTCCTGTTATCCCTAGTTTTTCTAGTGTTTTGAACATAAAAGGATGCTGTACTTTGTCGAATGCTTTTTCTGCATCTATCGAGATGATCATATGGTTCTTGTCTTTAAGTCTATTGATGTGGTGAATAGCATTTATTGATTTC
The DNA here is from genome assembly GCF_047511675.1 of Marmota flaviventris. Lineage (NCBI taxonomy): Eukaryota > Metazoa > Chordata > Mammalia > Rodentia > Sciuridae > Marmota > Marmota flaviventris. The sequence continues at coordinate 98,359,315 of NC_092500.1, forward strand.
CGTATATTGAACCAGCCTTGCATCCCAGGGATGAATCCTACTTGATCATGTTGCACAATTTTTTTCATATGCTTTTGTATTCGATTCGCCAGGATTTTATTGAGAATTTTTGCGTCCAAGTTCATTAGAGACATTGGTCTGTAGTTTTCTTTCTTTGAAGTGTCTTTGTCTGGTTTCAGGATCAGGGTGATGTTGGCCTCATAGAATGAATTTGGAAGAGCTCCTTCTTTTTCTATTTCTTGAAATAGCTTGAAAAGTATTGGTATTAATTCTTCTTTGAAGGTTTTGTAGAACTCCGCTGTATACCCATCCGGTCCAGGGCTTTTTTTGGTTGGTAGTCTTTTGATGGCTTCTTCTATTTCTTCCTTTGTTATTGGTCTGTTTAAATTGTGTGTGTCTTCCTGACTCAATCTGGGCAGATCGTATGACTTAAGAAATTTATCGATATCTTCACTATCTTCGATTTTATTGGAATATAGGGTTTCAAAATACTTTCTAATTATCTTCTGTATTTCTTTTGTGTCTGTTGTGATATTGCCTTTTTCATCCCATATGTTAGTAATTTGAGTTCTCTCTCTTCTTCTCTTCGTTAGCATGGCTAAGGGCCTGTCGATCTTATTTATTTTTTCAAAGAACCAACTTTTAGTTTTATCAATTTTTTCAGTGTTTTTTTTTTTGTTTCAATTTCGTTGATTTCTGCTCTAATTTTATTTATTTCTTGTCTTCTACTACATTTGCTGTTGTTTTGCTCTTCCTTTTCTAGGTTTTTGAGGTGTAGTGTGAGTTCATTTATTTGTTGGTTTTTTCTTTTTTTGAGGAAAGAACTCCAAGAAACGAATTTCCCTCTTAAACTGCTTTCATTGCGTCCCATAGATTCCGGTATGTTGTGTGTGTATTGTCATTTGTCTCTAAGAATTTTTTTATCTCCTCCTTTATGTCTTCTGTAACCCATTGATCATTCAGTAGCATATTGTTCATTTTCCATGTGATGTAGGATTTTTCCTTCTTTCTTTTATCATTGATTTCCAGTTTCATTCCATTATGATCAGATATGGTGCATGGTATTATCTCCACTCCTTTATATTTACTAAGAGTTGCCCCATGGCGTAATATATGGTTTATCTTTGAGTAGGATCCATGTACTGCTGAGAAGAACGTGTATCCACTTGATGATGGGTGATATATTCTATATATGTCGGTTAAGTCTAGGTTATTGATTGTGTCATTGAGTTCTATAGTTTCTTTATTCAGCTTTTGTCTGGAGGATCTGTCTAATGGCGAGAGCGGTGTGTTGAAGTCACCCATAATTATTGTGTTGTGGTCAATTTGACTCTTGAACTTGAGGAGAGTTTGTTTTATGAACGTTGCTGCACCATTATTTGGTGCATATAAATTGATAATTGTTATGTCTTGTTGGTGAATAGTTCCTTTTAACAGGATATAGTGTACTTCTTTATCCCTTTTGATTAACTTAGGTTTGAAGTTGATTTTATTCGATGAGTATGGCCACTCCTGCTTGCTTCCGAGGGCCATGTGAGTGGTATGATTTTTCCCAACCTTTCACCTTCAGCCTGTGTATGTCTTTTCCTATCATATGAGTCTCCTGAAGGCAGCATATTGTTGGATTTGTTTTTTTGATCCAGGTTACTAGCCTATGTCTCTTGATTGGTGAGTTTAGGCCATTAACATTTAAAGTTGCAATTGAAATATGATTTGTACTTCCAGTCATGTTTATTTATTTATTTATTTATTTATTTTAGTTTGGCTAGTTTTTACTTTTTGGTTATTTTCCTCCCCCTTTACTGAGATACCTCCCGCTGTTAGTTTTGGGCACTATTTTTCAATTCCTCTTCTTGTAGTATTTTGCTCAAAATGCTTTGCAGTGCTGGTTTTCTGGCTGCGAATTCTTTTAGCTTTTGTTTATTGTGAAAGATTTTAATTTCATTGTCAAATCTGAAGCTTAATTTTGCTGGATACAGTATTCTTGGTTGGAATCCATTATTTTTCAGCGTTTGAAATACATTGTTCCAGGATCTTCTCGCTTTCAAAGTCTGTGATGAAAAATCAGTCGTTATCCTAATTGGTTTACCCCTGAATGTAATCTGCCTCCTTTCTCTCGTAGCTTTTAATATTCTCTCCTTGTTCTGTATGTTGGCTATCTTCATAATTATATGTCTTGGAGTTGGTCTATTACGGTTTTGAATGTTTGGGGTCCTGTAGGCTTCCAGGATTTGGCAATCCATTCCATCTTTCATCTCTGGGAAGTTTTCTAGAAATATTTCATTTAATATGTTGTCCATTCCTTTGGTTTGAATCTCTATGCCTTCTTCTATCCCGATGACTCTCAAATTTGTTTTTTTTATGACATCCCATATCTCTTGAATAGATTGCTCGTGGGATTTAAGCATCTTTTCTGTATTGACTATATTATTTTCAAGTTGATAAACTTTGTCTTCATTATCTGATGTTCTGACTTCTACTTGATCTAGTCTATTTGTAATATTCTCGTTTGAGTTTTTAATTTGGTTTAGTTTCCTGCATTTCTAGGATTACTGTTTGATTTTTTTTAAGATCTCTATCTCCTGGTAAAGCTCATTCTTTGCCATTTGAATTTTTTTATTTAATTAATTTTCAAAATATACTTTTATTACTAGGACTTGCTGCCTCATGTCTTCTCTAATATTCCTTTCCATCTGAGTTAGGTATGCCTTGAGTTCTTTCCCTATCCCTGTTTCTGATGCTTCTAGGTCCTCCTGTAGAATTAAGTTGTCCTGCATTGTTTGTTCTCCTTTTTACCCTTGTTTTTTCATGATGTTCACGTTACTTTCCAGCTCTATTTGATTGCTGTGTTTCTGCTCTCTTCTATAGATTTGTTTTGGTTTTGTATATCTCTGTTGTCTCTCCTTTGTGTTGGTAGACTATGCCTGCTAAAGGGGATTCCGCTGGGAAGGAATTCCGACGGCCGAGCTCCAGTGACGTCACCTCTCTGCTATGGCTGGCCCCAGGCTCCTTGCCGGGGTGTCCAAATGGGGGGGTGGGACTGGACTGTCTCTGGTTGGTTTCAGCTCTCGGTCGCTGGTGGGTGGGCGGTCTCCAGCCGCCGAGTTGCGCGGGCAGCAGGTGGGCTGTCGCCAGTGGGCGGGTGATCTCTAGCCACCCAGTCGCACGGTCGGTCGGTCACCAGCGGGCGGGCGGTCTCCAGCCGCCCAGTCGCGCGGGCAGCGGGCGGGCGATTGGTCGCCGGCGGGCAGGCGATCTCTAGCTGCCCAGTCGCGCGGTCAGTCGCCAGCGGGCGGGCGGTCTCCAGCTGCCCAGTTGCACGGGCAGCCGGCAGGCAATCGGTCGCCAGCCGGCATGCGGTCTCCAGTCGCCCAATCGCAGGGGCAGCGGGTGGGCTGTCGCCGGCGGGCGGACGGTCTCCAGCCGCCCACTCGTGCGGGCAGTGGGTGGGCTGTCGCCAGCGAGCGGGCGGTCTCCAGCCGCCCAGTCGCGGGGTCGGTCTTTGGCAGGTGGGCGTTCTCCAGCCACCCAGTCGCGAGGGCCTGGCCTCTAGACCCCTGGTTTCTCCTGCTAGTCCTGGTTTCTCCTGCTAGACCAGGTTTCCCCTGAGTGATGCCTCTCGGCAGTTCAAACTGTACTCTGGGCCTGCCGTTTGTTGGGTGTGGAGGGTGTCTATTGGGAACCCCGGCACTCTATTGTTTTGATTTTTTCCGCTTGCCCCACCCCAGCGCTGGCTACACAGTTTTCGTTTTCGCCACTAATGGGAGGGGGAGTTGAAGGTCAGGTGTTTCTAATTTTCCCTGTGTCTTTATGCAGGCTCGCTCTGATAATCCCTCCCCCGGAAAGCCTAGGAATGATTTATGCGAATTCCCCGCTGTATGGGAGATGAGCTGAGTAACACACACCTGTTTTTTTGTTGCAATCTGTCGGAGAGTGGCGGTGGTTACTTCAGCTCTCCAAGATGCTGGCCGCTGGTTTTCTTGGTGGAGTTTCCGTTGTGGGAGATAGAACTGTACCGCTTCCTTCCCCGTCTGAAATCCCAAACTCAGCCCGGGGCTCAGTGGGGGCTCAGCCGGCAGGATTCCACAGAATCCACAGCAACGTTTCTCCCTGCTTGCTGGTCGCTTCTTGGTGGTGCCCTGCCATCTGTAGCCGCCTATTTTTTAATTTTTTAACTAATTTTTTTTTGTTTATATATGACAGCAGAATGCATTACAATTATTTTACACATACAGAGCACAATTTTTCATATCTCTGGTTGTATACAATCTGTTTTCCAACTAAAATCGGTCTATCTTCATGTTTTCCTGATGTATTCACAGAGCATTTTACAAATGTGTAGAACAAATGCAAGTTTATTAATAATCCATTTTATCTTAGCATTTCAGGTATAGAAAACCAATAAACTTAAAATAAGCAACTAATATTACAATTATGGTAACTCTGAAATAATTCTTGTATTTGAGGGCTCAATTCTTGGGATAAAAGGATTAGGTAATTTATTAGAGCTTTCTCACATGCATGTGAAATATATATTTTAAGACACCTCTGGCAATTTTTCTTCAGTAGTTGCATAATTGTAAATTTGTAAGTTAATGTGTTAAAATTATGATCCCAAGAAAGTTCATAGGTTTCCTTTGGACAAATTCAAATGTGCTACAAAACAAATACAGCATATTCTTCTTATGTTCCTATTGTGTGGAGGTGGCTTGCAAGTCTGTGTAGACTGAAAAGAAGAGAAGGCAATTTTGAAACCCCCTAAATCAGCAATGAGCAGTCATGCATATGTGCCACTGTCTCATAACCTTGTGCCAATTTTCATTTTTCTACTCACTAATTACTCAAGAATTCACTAGATTTAATGTTTTCTGCAAAACTTCTATGGTTTGAGGAAGACTGAGATTTGCTTGTCCTAATGCCTGTTCTCCCCACTTGCTCTCACAACCTTAGCTGTCACTGCAGCTTATCAAATGCACTATGAAGGACCTGAGGACATTCTACTTTCTGACTCTTGAATCTGGCTTTATGACTGGTGCCTCCAGAGTCTCCAGCATCATTGGCACTTGCCTCTGGGTGGTCTATGCATAGATTTCTCAGATAATTTCCTAGCATCACAGCTACTGACACTGGGGCACTATTGCTCTTAGAGCTCATCTGAGTGGAGTCTCAGGACACATTCTCCAGGGACAGCATCCTCATTATCTGAATGAGATTAGTCAATGAATACATAGAAATCATGACAGAATCAGGCACTTTCTAAACGTCCCTTTCCAAAATCTTCTTTAGCCAATCTGTCCAACGTCAAAGAGCATTCAAAAGGCAAGGAAATAATAATAATAATAATAATAATAATAATAATAATAATAATAATAAAATAGAAGTCAAATATAAGGAAATCTTCTTTAGAATAATGTTGGCTTTCTCAACAAAAATCTTAGGACTCAGAAAAGAATGGGATATTTTCAAATCCTGAAAGAAAAAAGTTGCCAACCAAGTATATGATAGCCAGTAAAACTATCCTCAGAAAACTAAGGTTCAATAAATTCTTACAGACTAAAGAAAGCTGAGGGGATTGACTATCAATGGACTGATCCTGTAAGAAGTACCTAAGGCAACCTACATCTCCATCCAAAGAATGGTAACTACCAGCATGAAAACAGGCAAAGGAATTATCTCACTGGTAAAGCAATCACACTTATGAAAGAAAGAAAAGAATCTATCAATAGTCAGGTTCCCATTAAAGTAACAAATAACTGAGATAATCACCTTGAGTAGAGGGAGGGCTCTATTGGTTTGAATAGGTTTGGAGATAAAAATCCATGGTCAGCTGGCCTCTGTTGCTCCTGTGCCTGTGCAAGGCAGTGCAAGGCAGTGCAAGGCAGTACAAGGAGGAGCATTTGGCTGAAGAAGAAAGGGCCAGGATTCCAATATTTGTTCAAGGTACCTCTCCAATGATCTCCCTCTAGGATTTACCTCCAAAGCTTCCGCCAGTTCCCCATGGAAACAAGCTGAAGACTAAGCATTAACGTCTGTACCCTGGAGGTAAATTTAGGTCCATGTCACAGCAGAATCAAGTTTTAGACTGCACAAAACCATAAAAAATTATAAAGAACAGAAAATAAGCCAAGAATATACAAAACAGCCAAAAATAATTCATGGAAAGGCAGAAATCAGTTCTTACCTCCCAATAATGAATAAATAAATAAGTGTGTGTGTGTGTGTGTGTGTGTGTGTGTGTGTATGTATGTGTGTGTGCATGTGTGTGTGTGTATGTGTATGTATGTGTGCGTGTGTGTGTTTGGGGAGGTGTTCCAGGGTCTGAACCCAGGGACACCTAACCACTGAGCAACATTCCTAGACCTTTTGTCCTTTTATATTTTATTTTGAACAAGGCCTTGCTAAGTTGCTTAGGCCTAACTAAATTGCTGAGGCTGGCTATGAACTCATGATCCACCTTCCTGAATGTAAATGGAGTAAACTCTGCTGGACACAGTGGCACAGGCCTATCAACCCAGGACTAGGGAGATTGAAACAGAAGGATCTGAAGTTGGAGGCCAGACTCTGCAACTTAGGAAGGCTCTGTCTCAAAACAAAAGATAGGAGGCTAAGCATGTAGCTAAGAGGTAAAGTGACCCTGAGCTCAATCATCATCATCCAATGGAGCAAAGTCTCCAGTGGAATGCTACAGACAGATGAAATGGAAAAAAATATCAAGTATGAACATTGCTTAGAGGAATCTCACAACACTGTTTAAGACAGATAAAGCCTAATGTAAAAAAAAAAATGGAAAAGTAATTCCATGTCAATGGGAAACAAAAGCAAATAGGGCTAGCTCTAGTTATATCAGTGAAATAGATATCAACTCAAAATCTGCAAAGATAGACGACCATGAACTTTATATAAGGATATAAAATGAATTCAACAAGAAAATATAGCAATTGATTATGTATATTTACTCAAAAATGATCACTCAGAAACATTAAACAAATAGTTTCAGTGAAAAGTGTTAAACGGATACAACAACAATGAAGGTTAGAGCCTCCAACAAGTCATATTCAACAATAGACAGATCATTCAGAAAGAAAAACAATGAAAGAGAGCAGTTAATCCACCCTACAGACAACATGAACTTTGGAGATGTCTATGGAACATTTCATTTAATACCTGTGAAAAAATATGAGTCTCATTAGCAAATAACGCATTTCCAATGATAGTATACTGTTAGGCCACCAAAAATTTTTCAATAAATACTTAAGATTTAAAAAATCACTCCATAAAAAAATAAATTAATTAAAATAAAAATCACTTCATGTATTCTCTGTGATTACCTTGAAATACATCTAGAAATTTAAAAAATTCAATGAATAATAGGAAGTGTACAAAAACATGGAAATTGAATAACATTTTAAAGAATGTCCAATGGCTCATTGAAGAAATCCAAAGGCAAATTAAAAAAATGTTCAGACAAATATTAGGGAAAACACAAATTTCTTTACCAAAATCAAAAAGTATGCAAATAAACTGCCTAAAAATGATTCATAAGGACTTAGTCAAGCAAAAATAAATCAAACCCTAATGAAAAAAATAAAAACAGAAATCACAAAGTTGAGACTAAAATATATACAGAAGATACTGGAAATGAAGAGTTGGTTCTTTGAAAGACAAACAAAACATACAAAGCTTTAGTAGAGTAAGAAGTATAGAAGAAAACTCAAATAAATAAAACTAGAGTTGAAAAAAGATATATTATCTATCACTAATACCACAGAAATATGAAGGTGCATGAAAAACTGCTATGAAGAATTATACAGTACACTATTAGAAACCAGGAAGAAATGGATGAGTTCCTGGACACACAAAACCTACCATATTGAATCTAATTCATTGTTTAATTTAAATGAAATCAATCCAAATATACCATTAATGCCTAATGAGATTAAATCAGTAATTAAAAGTCCCCCATCAATGAAATGATTTACTACTGAATTCTACAAAACATGCAAAGAAGAACCAAGCCCATATTTCTTCAAATATTTCAAAACTTAAAAAAAGAAGGAAATTTCCCAACTCATCTTATGAAGACAGCATTATTCTGATAGCAAAATCAGGCAAGCACACACAAAAAAGCACAGAGAAATAATCAGGATGAATACAGATACAAATATCCTCAACCACCCACTGGCAAAAAGCTCCATCTGCATATCAAAACTTATGAACCATCATCAAGTAGACAGTTTTACGGTGATGTGAGGATGGTTCAGCATATAAAATCAATAAACATAACATGTCTCACATTAATTGAATGAACACAAAAATGATGAGCTCAACAAATTGATCACAGAATATACCAACCTCTGCATTATAAATAATAAATATATAAGCCAAACCCACCACCAGAACAATGCAGGATATTGGATATCTACTTTTATGAATGTTATTCAATCTACTATGAGAGACAGTAGCCAGATCAATTAGGCAAGAGACAGAAATACAGGGCATTAGCATTGGAAAAGAGAAAGTCCAAATATTTCTGTCTGCAGATGACATTATTTTATAGAGAATAAAACATAAAGTCTCCTACAAAAAATTGTTGCATATCTCTTTTAATACTCAGATCTTTTGTTTCTGTGACCAAAAGACCCAAGGAGAACAACTTAGAGGAGGAAAAATTTATTTGGGCTCATAGATTCAGAGGTTCAGTCAGTCCATGGGTGTTCAACTCCATAGCTCTGGGACTGAGATGAGGCAGAACATCACGGCAGATGGACATGGTGTAGGAAAACAGATGAAGACATAGGTAAACAGGAAGAAGACAAAACCCCATGTACACCTATAGTGACCTACTTACTGCAGTCACACACAGCCTACCTAGAGTTACAAGCCAGTTCATTCAGATCAGTGTGTTAATCCCTTAGTTAGGTTACAGCTCTCATAATCTAATCATTTCACCTCCGTACATTCATTGTGCCACACATAAACTTTAAGAAGACAACTAATATCTAAACCACGCAATGACAACTTCAGTACACATGCAGAAAACAATATTGACACCTAAAAACATACACCAATAAAGAACAGTACTGATTTTTCTGTATCTATGATGAATTTTCTGAAAAGGAAGCAAGAAGGCAACTCCATTGACAGTAACTACAAGAAATAAATATCAATAAAATGTTATTTTGTCAAGAAAGTAAGGTCTTCTACAATGAAAACTATGAGCCATTGGTAAAAGATATTCAACAAAACTTCCCAATATGAAAAGACATTCCATGTTTACAGATTAAAAAAATTAATATTATTAAAATATCCATACCACCCACAGCCATGCACAGATGCAATGCAATCCCATCACCCCCAAATCAAGGACATTCTTAAGAGACGTTGAAAACTCAATCCTAAATTTCACACAGAATAGCAAATGACTGTCTTCTGAGTAGCCAAAAATTCCCCAGTAAAGAACAAATCCAGAGGCATCACATTATCTGAATCAGAGTTTACTTCAAAGAAATAGTAATCAAAATGCAAGGGTACTGAAATAAACATTGACAATACAGCAGTACAACACAAGAGAAAACCCTAAAATTAATCTATATACTTATACCCAACTTATTTTTTAAGGAAAGAATCAAGAACATACATTGGAAAAGGGATGCCTTTTCAATAAATGCTAGGTGTATTTTTAGTGATGCTATAAGTGAATCAAAACCATTTCTTGACTTTGTTGCAGATCAAATCAGCACCTCCAAAGGAAGCAATGAGAGCATGCCAGTTCATCTTTCTCAATTTGTTATCCCTTACCCCTGATCTTTTACTAGAGTTGGTTCTATTTTTGATATCAAAAATAGAAAAAGATTCCAAACTTAATCCTCTGCAGAGTCTGAGATCACCAATAAATTCTAAAAGTATTTTAAAGACAGCAACTATCCTCTTTGAGTTCCTCCATGCCCAGGTTGGGGGCAAAGTCACTTCTGAAGGAATGGTAGTCAGAAAAGCATGTAGCAGGAATAGGCCATCCCAAAAACCAGACATGGATCAACAGAATCTTTTTAACCATTTATGTTTCCTTCTAGTTCAGAAGATTGGGACCTACACTGATCATGCCAAAAGTATGATTAAACCATCAATCTGAGGCAAGCTTCCTCTCCCTAGCAAAAACAATGTGGAAGTCTCACATAGGATAGAGGGCAAAATTTGCACCTGCTTCCATGCAGGCTTGGTATTAGTAAAGCTCTTCTATCACTCTGTCACTCAAATCATTGGCTTTATCAGTGGGTAGCAGCATTGGATTTTCTTAGTTACCATTTCTATATTTCTTTCATTCCTTTTTAGAAAACGAAGCAAATGTTTCATTTTCTGTGTTCACCACCCTGGTATCAGAATGTTCTAAATAAATTTTAGCTTCGGAGGAAGGCTGCTCTTCACTCTAGAAGACTGCACATCTGCAGAAAACTGCCACACAGGGGATGACATTCCCAGCTGAGGAGAAAGAGCTGGGTGGAGTCAATCATGATGGATGGGGACGGACACTTATTAATTGCTCCCCATTTGGAATGTCCTCAAAATACTCATTTAAATTGAGTTTGAGGTTGCTTTTTTTTTTATTAGACAATGGATTGTTTATTTGCCTTGAATTAGCACAACAATTTAGTCCTCGGATGCAGCTCAGTGAGGGGCAAATGATTCAGATTTTAAAATCAGCTGAACATTGAGGGGTGAGTTTGTAGATTATTTAAATAAAAGTTGTTTTCAGAAATAAAAAAAAATTAAACCAGTTATATGTAACATAATTTTTGGTTTTAAAAGTGGACCCCAAATGGTTACATTGTACAATCTGTGAGGTTTTTAAACTTGTGACAAGCCAAGGGACACAAGGGAAATTCTACTCATCGCAAGGAAATCGTCACTTAAGCTTCAGTGAGCCACAAGCACTTAAAACCCATAAACCTTCAGCCAATAGTTCTTGCTCTGGTCACCCTGTAACTGAATTACTTCTCCATATTCTGGATGCTCAATTTCAGTACTATTGTAGGCAAATTTCTTCTTAAGCATCTTCACTAGTTTCTTTTTATCATAATCATCAGCAAGCCCTTAGACAATAGTAAGGGTCTTCCTGCCTTTTCTCTGTTGAATTCTTATATGGATATAATCCTCAGTGCCAGCAGGAAGCACATCATCATTCTTACCTCCATCAACAAAGCAGTCAAAGAGTGAAGGCTCTGGATGGTGGACATAAGATACGATTCCTTTTCCTCGGTGGAAAGAGCCTGCGGTAGGCAGTTGCAGGAGAAGGCATGCAGGAATGGAGCCTTGGAAAGCAGGGGGGCTCAAAGGTAAAATTATCCACCATTACTAATATCTACCTGATATATATATATATATATATATATATATATATATATATATATATATATATATATATATATATTTTAACATTGCTTGTTCAAACTTATGTTAAATTATATTTAATTAAGATTTATGCAATTTACATTTGTTGCAAGTAATTACTTTGTTGCAGTTAATAATGTTGTGCAGACCCTGCACATACTGTTATAATCCATGTAAGCTTTCAATATAGTCCTTTCCTGGTAGAGTGAAGCCTTCACTGGTACCTGCACTCACAAGTACAACAGCAGGTTTGGACTTCTCACCCTTTGCAGCTCCCTGTGACACAGAGCTGTCTCAAGGGCCCCACTCCTCCTCATGGCAACACTGTTACAACAGGGCCCCATCTAAACCTGTGATTTCAATTCCCACTTAGAGCAGAGATGGCTGCTTGCATTGTACCAGTACCATAGCTCCCCAGGCTGGGCCTCTCTCTGCCTAATCATTCTCAGGGCAGATACTTATTGATGAAAGAAATATGAAATAAAACTTTTATTCCAATCTAGATAGACACTAATATGTAGCTGCTGGGAGTTCTTTGAGACTTATTACTAATTAAGCATTGCAAATAGTCCAAATGGTTCATCACAAATTTCCATACTAAAATCTACCTGAAATTATATAAATGGTCACAGAGAAACAGGCAAAATGGTGAAGGGAAGAATAAAATCTTCTTGTTGAAGGAGGAGGTGTGTAGAAGCTTTGGATATGTTTTTTTTTTTTTTCCTTAGAAAAAAGATGCCCTGAGACAAGAGGCTGGATGGAGCCTTACTGGACATCAGAAATAAAAACATTTGATGTTCTCTGGGGAAGGTCAGTTTAACAGGGAGGGATTGCTGTATGTTGTGTAACACTGTGGGCTATTTGGAATATTTGTCTCTGATATCAACAGTAACTGTGTATGTAATGATGACAACTATTGCTGTAATTGCTGTTAAAAATGTACATTATGGGAGTAAAAAAAGGAATTTTAAAATGGAATTGTTCTGAATGTTGAATTTTACAGGGGGAACTGGATTTTTAAGTGATAATCTCACAGTCTGCAACAGAGGTAATGAGAAGCCACATATTCTCATTCTCAGGTGTTTATATCACACCAAGGAACCAGTGGTCCTTATTCTGCAAATGGAGAATCACCTCAAAGTAAATTTGTGCTGTTTCAGTTTGTCATACACACTATTTTACATGCATACAACCAAGTGCTAATATATACAACACAAAGTAATTTTATATGAACTCATATTTATCTTCTTGCAAATGCCACATTTCTACATTGCCAAAGCATTAGAATCCATCTCCAATCAACAATGAAACAGAGTTTAAAGGTGTCAGATGTCCTGCCCTCCTGAGACAGGAAAACAATGTCCTCCCAAAGATGCCCACATCCAGATTCCAAGAAACAGTGCATAAGTGAAATGACATGATAAAGGGGGAATTAACAAGTGGACTTTCAAATAGAATATTCTGGACTATCTAGGGCTGGGGTTGATGTAATCACAATACTCATTCTACATGTCAGAGGGAGGAAGAAGTGTCATTGTCTGAGTGAAATTGAAATGATATGATGAAGATCAATCATTGCTGATCTTGAAGAAGTAGGGGCAGTAGCCTAGAGGGGGAGTGAGTTTCAGACTGACTCTTCCTAGACCCTTTAGCAGAGAACACAATCTGCTGACACCTCACTTTCAGACAACATAGAACCATATTTAACTTTTGAACTGCAGAACTGCAGGATAACACAATGGTGTTGGTTTAAGTTACTAAGTTGATATTGTTTCTTACAGCAGCAATACAAATTGTTTACTCTCCATAGGTTTATGTGATGCTTTTCCTATGATGCCTGTCAAATTTTGGATTCTGAGAGAAAAATAGCTACAAAATGAGAACTAAATTGTTGTGCTAATTCAAGGCAAATAAACAATCCATTGTCTAATAAAAAAAAAAAGCAACCTCAAACTCAATTTAAATGAGTATTTTGAGGACATTCCAAATGGGGAGCAATTAATAAGTGTCCGTCCCCATCCATCATGATCCAGAACAAAGGGCTGTTCCAAAACAAAGGGAAGGCAATGTGACACAGTGTCAATGTGCACATGCACCACTCTGTCCCAGCTCTGTTGCAACTATAGTATAGAATATCCAATCAGAATGTATGTCACCATATAGGGGAGACAAAGTGGCTGACATGTAAAGGGGGAAACTGACGGAGCATATATAAGGCAATGCCCACTGTGTTCAAGGCTCTGTCTTTGGATACAAATCCCTGGGCCAGTGCCAGCATGAATAAATGGTGCTTTTTGCCAAAAGCTCCAGTGTCCTGACTCTCTGTGAGAGAATCCTGCAGCATTTCCTTAAATGGAATGTCTCTTCCTTTTTTCCTTGAATTTTTGAATATGCTAGATGATTGAAGTCCAAATTGTAACCTTATCTGATAGTTTACTAAAATGTAGGTACAGTAATACAGTCAGTCATCCATACATGAACATATGGAATAGGACCCAGGATCCCCTGAGAAATCAAATTGTGAGTATGCTCAATTTCTTATCTAAAAAGGAAAATATGCATATATAATCTATGCACATCCTCCTATACACTTAAATATCTCTAGATTATATACACTATGTAATATAAAGTGAATACTATGTAAAGGGTTGTTATACTGTACTGTTTAGGAAATAAGGGTGAGAACCACTTTTAACTTGGACTAGTGTAACTCCTTCATGCAATAAACTGAAAAGAGCCACGCTGTCTAGTCTTGAAGTCCCTAATTTAAATAGAGGTCAAGTAGGTGTCTGGCAGTGACCACCCTGAAAGAAAGCAATAATGTGGTACTTCAGCAAAGCCCAGAGCCCCAAGACTAGATGGTTGTATCTGACCAGAAGCTTCTCAGCTCTCCCTCAGCAGAGTCCCCTGCCCTAAGAGTGTCATGGAGGATGGGGTAAGGAAGCTGTATCACTAGAGGGGGACTTTGGTAGTTTTTGGTTTGTTTATTTGTTTTTGTTTTTTTAAAAGAACCCCTGGTGTCTAACCTAACCAGGTGGATAAAACTCAGAGACCACCTTCCTTCTAGTGAGGTTATATGACAATTGGCTTGCCACCAAGGTCGTGTTTTTAACTAGCATATTCTAGCTAAGGGGTGTCCAAAACAATAGAATGTGAGGGCATCTTAATGTAAGTTAAACTTTTGACAAGGAAACAAATACCAAACAGATGTTATCAGTCCTGTAGCTAGCTATAGAACTTGCAACTCACTATCAACAGCTGCCCAGTGCCATGTGAAATGATAAACTGGCTTTTAGCTTTCTTTTTCCCTTCCGGTTTTAATGTTATGCAATGTATTTAAACCCTTATTTAAATAAAAGTTGTTTTCAGAAATAAAAAAAAAATTAAACCAGTTATATGTAACATAATTTTTGGTATGTTGGTTCTGAACTTCGCTTTTTCTATCATGTTTTCTGGATATTTTATTATTTCCTCTATTTCCTGCCTTTCTGGTATTTCTTGAATTTTTGTTTTATAAATCCATCTTGGCTTGTCTATGGTATGTTTGTGTGTATATCTTTGTGAAGATTTATTTTAGTAAATAATATGAATTTTATATTATATAATCTATGTTTTATATAAATATATACAGATATATACATATATACATAACTATGTACCTATATCTATATCTATCTAACTCATGATAGATTCAATATTTTGGCATTTGGGGTGGAGTATAGAAACTATATCAACTTTTTCTCCCTGCACCCATTTATGATCCTAAATTAATTGTATTAAATTTAATCAGCTCTCTGTATTCATGAGTTATACATCCTCTAATTCATCCACATATGGATATAAAATGTTTGCCAAAAAATTGTGTATTCTGAACATGTACAGATTTCTGTTCTCACCCTTATTCCCTAAACAGTACAGTATAACAACCCTTTACATAGTATTCACTTTATATTACATAGTGTATATAATCTAGAGATATTTAAGTGTATAGGAGGATGTGCATAGATTATATATGCATATTTTCCTTTTTAGATAAGAAATTGAGCATACTCACAATTTGATTTCTCAGGGGATCCTGGGTCCTATTCCATATGTTCATGTATGGATGACTGACTGTATTACTGTACCTACATTTTAGTAAACTATCAGATAAGGTTACAATTTGGACTTCAATCATCTAGCATATTCAAAAATTCAAGGAAAAAAGGAAGAGACATTCCATTTAAGGAAATGCTGCAGGATTCTCTCACAGAGAGTCAGGACACTGGAGCTTTTGGCAAAAAGCACCATTTATTCATGCTGGCACTGGCCCAGGGATTTGTATCCAAAGACAGAGCCTTGAACACAGTGGGCATTGCCTTATATATGCTCCGTCAGTTTCCCCCTTTACATGTCAGCCACTTTGTCTCCCCTATATGGTGACATACATTCTGATTGGATATTCTATACTATAGTTGCAACAGAGCTGGGACAGAGTGGTGCATGTGCACATTGACACTGTGTCACATTGCCTTCCCTTTGTTTTGGAACAGCCCTTTGTTCTGGATTGGCTCTTACTACATTACCCCTTTGATGTCAGATCCTCTCAGGGTCAAAGAGCATCATCCTGATTCAATGGCTTATATTTTCATAACATTATAACATGTGTGGCCCTTTTCCTTTTGACAATAGCCTCCATGAGATTGGAGGCAGATAAGCAGGGATAGCAGTCAGGTTGGAATAGGCAGACCCCCAGCATTAAAACCACAATACTTATGAGAGTTTTGAATCCTCCAAAAGTTAAATACAATCCTCCAAATAATTCCCTAGGGTTCTATCTTTTCCAGGTCTCGACCTGGCTTTGGACAATCTTTCTCATAGGATCTGTCATTTCATTTATGACCTTTCCTTCACCATCTATTTGTAAGCAACAGTTGCTTAGATTAAACTTCCCATGTATTCCACCTCCAGAAGCAAGCAAATAGTCTAGGACTAACTGATTTTGACAAATAACAGTGTATTTAAGTACGTTGTTTGGCTACTAAATTGAGGGCCCTTGCTGTTTTATTAATCATAATTTTAACAAAAGCCTGTAGCCTGATAATACAGTTTAGCATATAGATTGGAGTATATGAGACTCATATGATCCGCCCTCTGCCCAGGTGGCAGGGCCAAAATGGTGAATTATCTGTTCAGGGGACCATTCATCATTTTTCCAATTGCCAGTTTCTAGTGATTGCTGCTCCCATTGGGCCCCTAGGTCCTCATATATGGCATTATATACGATTCCTCTCTGGCTAATGGAAGGAGGAAAAAGGAGAGATGAATGATCACCAGAACCCAGGATCTGGACTCTAACCAGGGTAGTTTAACATAGGTGCCCCTTCCACATATCCAGTGTAGTTGACTAGGGGCTTGCCATTTGATGTCTTCATTGACATCGTTCCAGGCATTTTGGAAGTGAGAGAGGTTAAACAAGGGGTGACGATCTGGTTCAGAGTGGTTTGAGATTCCCACTATTGAGTGGTTACATTATAGAATCTTTGACCTAGACATGTCAAAATTCCAACTGAGATGGTAAACTGTTTTCCTTCTTTGGCAAGACAATATTTTCCAAAAGTTGAGGTTTTGAGGAAACTAACTCTGGTAATTGAATTGGGAGAATGTTTTTTTTCACTATAGGGCTCATGAGGGTCTAGCTCTTTAGCTTCCCATGGCCATGGATCCCCCATATTAGTTCCTCCACACACATAGCAAGAAGAGACATTCAGAGATTATATAGTTTCTGCTAAGGTTAGGAATCGGTTTCTAGGTGTGGTGGTGATGGGGAATTTAGTCTTCATCTCTTCATAAAAATAATTAAACTTAAGTTGTGACTGTTTTGATGTGTACTGGGGCCTGGGGTCCATACCCTATCCATATATGGCTACACCAACTTTGCAGCCATTTTTTTTTTATCTTGAATCCCGTGGATCAAGGATAGTAAAATTAACTGGGTTTCAGGCTCCTGAACTATAGCTGGGCATGGCAACACCCTTTTGGAGGAGAGTTACCTTTCCCCTGAGAGGTGGCCCATAAAACACAACTCCAGGAAGGGCAGTGACATTGTTATTGATGCATCTGAGTTGAGTTGAGGCTTATTCATTCATGTGTTTATCATTGAGCCTGTACTCCTGTTCCCAAGATAGCCCTTCATAAACCTCTATAGACCACCAAGAACAGTACTTAAGTACAGCTTGATACACATCAAAGAGGACTAACAGTGGCTGCATTGAATTAGTGATCAGTATCCAGTTAATTATCTAAGTTGATGGTTCTTTACTCCTTGGTGGCCATGAACTTTGCCTCTGAGTCTGCTTTACAATTTATTTAATTGTAAATGCTATTCCCCTTTTGATGTGCCCAACAATGCATGACTGCCACCTTTAGAAGCCCATGCAGCATCTAAGAGCTCAAGGATTTCTTTGACATATTTTATGTCTTTTCCTCCTGAGTTGATTAGGCCCTTTTCTTTCTTTGAATATTTAATTTTTAGTTGGAGTTGGACACCTTTATTTATTTATTTTTTATGTGGTGCTGAGGATCAAACCCAGGGCCTCTCATGTGCTAGGTGAGTGCTCTACTGCTGAGCCAGAACCCCAGCCCCAGGCCCTTTTCTTTATACAATGCTCCATGTATGTGGAGGGTGATGAAGCCATATTTTAAGTCTCTGTGTATACTGGCAATTATCCCTGCTGCCAGTTGAAGGGCTAGGGTCAGCACAATGTGTTCTTCTTCTTGTTCTGAGGTTCCTTTTGGCAGAGGTTTCATATGAGTGGTGGAATTTAGGGTTACCATGAGTACCCAGCAAGGCATTCTCCCCCTTCCACAAAACTGCTACCATCAGTGAAGGACTCAGCACCAGGATTTTTGAGAGGCTTGTCTGTGGAATCTGGTTGGCTAGAAAATACCTCATCCATGACTTTGATGCAGTCACAATCTGGTTGACCTGGCCTGAAAGGCAGTAGGGTCACAGGGTTTAAGGTTCACAATACTTCTAGGTGGATGCATGGGTTTTCACACAGCATTTCCTGATATCTGATCATCTGGACATCAGCCAATATCATCCCTCATACTGCATTACTATCATCATTGAGTGTGGTACTTGGACCACAGTATGCTTGTATACATACAAGAGGAAAGCTTTGGACATATCTGGGAGTCCCAAGCCAGGCACATTGGTGAGGGCCCACTTGATTTCCTCAATGGCCTTTCTTTGGGCTCATTCCCATAAAAATAGGTTCTCACTTTTCCCTCTTTGCGGTCTCATAAAGGGGTTTAGCCAAGATAGAAAAATTAGGTATCCAAATGCTACAGAAAGCACAGCCCCGAGGAATTCCAGAATGTGGATTGAGCAACTGACTAATTTTCTCTCTAGGGCTAGTTGATGTTGTCCTTGGGATAGGTGAAAACCTAGGTATTTGAATTTCTCTTGACAGATTTGAGCCATTTTTTTCTTGAAGCCTTGTAGCCAGCCTTTCATAAGAGGGTGAGGAATTGTTATGTCCCTTTCATACAATCCTCCTGTGTCTGTCTGGCCAGCAGTAGGCTGTCTGGCCAGCAGTAGGATGTCCACATATTGGAGCAGCATATAGCTATGTTTGTCTACTGGGAAGCATTTTAAATCATAGGGTAACCCGGTACCAAAAATGGTTGATGAATTTTTAAACTCTGAGGCAGTCTCACCCATGTCAGTTGTACTTTGTCTGAATTCTCAGGATTTTCCCACTAGAAAGCAAAGATTGGTGACTCTTTGGGGCCAGGTGTATACAAAAGAAGACATCCTTGAGGTCTAGACATGGGAAGGAGGCAACTTCAATGGGATGAGACCCAGGAGAGTATATAGTTGCTAGGGTCAACTGGGTGTAGAGTAACAGTGGTCTTGTTAACTGCTCATAAGTCCTGGACAGGCTGATAGTCATCTGTTCCCAGCTTTTAAACTGGCAGGAGAGGTATATTCCAGCACAACTAGTTGGGATTGGAGGATTCTACACTTGAGAAGTCTCTCCACATTCCTCTGAATCCTAATCTGTTCCTTGTGAGGAATGAAATATTGTTTTTGGCAGGTGGGATCAGCCCTTGGTTTTAGTTCTACTACTATTGGGGATATGTTTTGGGTCATTCCAGGAGGATTGTCTTCAGTCTACACCCCAGGCACCTTGAAAAGCTCAGATCCATGTTGTGGGCTTTCTATGAGACTATAGAGGCACCACTCCTCTCCCTGGGGGACTGTAAGAGTCAAGATTTTCATTTCTGGCTTTCTTAGGGTCAGGGTGGCTCAGCTGTGAGAGTTGAAAGTCATCTGGGCCTGCAGTTTTCCCAATCCATCCTACCCATTAAAGCCACAGGCAGGGAGGTATAGGAATTTGTGAATAACTTCATGGCCAAATAAATTACATCACCAGGGCAGTAAGAAGGGGTGACGAGCTTGACTACCTATGGTTCCCACAATAATGTCTTATGTCTGCAAGAGAAGGCCCACAGCTTTAGTTACCATGGGATGTTCTGTTCCAGTATTGACCACAAAGTCCATGGGCCAGCTCCCTGTGATCATTTGGACCATAGGCTCCTGGTGTCTTAAAAAAGTGAAGCCCTGCCTCTCCTAGTTTTCCTCACAGTTTCTCATGGTGGCCAGTCCAACAAAATCATCCTCAGGGGCTTCATGTGGTCACTGCGTCGTCCTTGAATTACTTGGCCTCTCTCCATTCATAGAGGGACTGGGAAAAATAATCCTCAGACTGTTACAAGCCCTGGTTCTTCCTGTGACTTTCTTGATGGCAGTGAGCATATTGGATTAGGTTCCATATTGGATTAGGTTCCATCCTAATCTCATCTCATCAGGCAAGGTGTTTCTTCTTGCTGACTTCTTCTCTGTCCTTGCCTCTGTCCTGACAGGACACCTCTCCATGAGTGTCCTGACTGTTCCACTAGGGTGGCACAAGCAGAACTACCTTCTTTTTCTTTTTCCAGTCTGCCTCATGCCAATCTTCTTGGTTTCCATTGATGAATACTTTCATTGCAACCTTCTAGTAGCTGACTGGCATTCATTCCAGCAAAGCCCTCTAAATTCTGGAGTTTACACTGGATGTCTTCCTGGGTCTGACCTACAAAGGCTGCATTAACCATTTGCTGATCCTTGGCTACTTTGGGTTTGAAGCGGGTGTAAGGACATGGAATACTTTGCATAGATTCTCATAGAATTGACTGGGGCTCTCTTTGGGTCCCTGGAGCACCTCTGAGGTTTTGCTCATGTTTATGGCTTTCCTCACTCCTTCCTCCATATCTCTGAAAAGAGCCTCTTGATAACCCTCAAGCATCTGAAATCCCCTGTCATCATGAGGGTCCCAATGGGATCTTCCTTGGGGAATTGGTTCTGGGCATATTCCTGGGCATTCATGATTCCTTCTGGGGTGTTTCTCTCCAACCACTTAACTTGGCAGCATTCTTTAATGCTAAACAGATTCAGGAGCAGCTGGAGGCAGTCAGTCCAAGGGGCTTGTGGGTCTGAATGATGGATTGCATTAAGTCATTCATGATTTATCCTGTGGTTTCTCAGTGCAGGAGGGGTATGGTTTTTCCAGTTCTGGAGATCAGTGGTGGTAAAAAGCTGACAAATGAAGATGCATTTCCCCCCTTGCACCTGACCACCTTGATCATAGTAGATGGGACCGGGGTTTCTCTCAGTGGCATTTGTAGGGCATTTCTGAATCTATGGTGGGGAGGAAGGGTGGTTTCTAGCAGGGTCCTCCTGGTGCTTCCTGTCCAGTGGGGTTAAGACTGATGACTCAGGGGTGGCTGTGGGCAGGGATGTTCCAGGAGCAGTGGAATCAAGGATGTGAGCAGTCTCTGGCAGGGCTCTGGCTGCAGTAGGTATGGGGAGTTCAGATAGCAGTAGAAAAATACAGTGGTGCGTAAGTGGGGCCAATCTCTTCTGGATCCCCAGATAGAATGAGCTTCTTGCATTTTGGTCAGCATTTTGAGAGAGCTGTCCTTTGGGCATTATAATGATGCAACTGTCTTCCAGAAAAGCCTTCAGCCAGTTTGGCTGATGAATACCATATCTTGCCAACAGTCAATGTAGAGGACACAAGCCAGGGTGGCCTGGGTCCCCTATAATGACCCTAAACACTTTGCTAACTAGTTCTTTATCTAGTGACCCCTTGGAGACCCAACCTTTGTACTTCAAACAAAGGCCAATCTAGATCGGGAGCTTTCCAGGAGTTTACTCCATAGTCTCCGGAGTATCCCTTTTTGAAATTTTTTATCATACACTCTAGGGGGGGTAAGTTTACTTTTTTGCCACCAATTTCCTTCCCCTAAAAGATGACAATCACACACAGGAGATGGGAAAGGGAAAAGGGTGAGCAATCATTTCATCTGCCTCTCGCCGCTCTCCTCATGGAAGTATTTCAGACACCTCTTACATTGGCAGGGCAACATAAACCCTTGAACTGGATCAGCCTCATAGACCTTGCAGAGGGCCTGGTGCTGCCCTAAGCCATATGAGGATTCCCACAGACCCACAGATCAGGACTCTGTGCTTACCTAGGCCTCTTTCATTCAGTTATCATTCACATACATTCAAATAGTGTCTCCAATCCACTGCCCAATATCGTAGATTTGTGGTTTTGTCTCACACAATCCTCATTACTCAGGTAACTCTGGGAGTTGAGCAGGCTCCCCTTCTGCCACTTAGTAATAGTTCAAATTCTTGAGCCCTGGTTTCTATATATCTGAATGGCAGCACTTCCATTCACTAGTTTTTGGGTCACACTGGGTTCCTTTGTGCTCCTGGGGTCCTTGTCCCAGCACTCTGAGAGAGCTAGTCTGCTAAGGATCAATTAGTTCTCTGGTACTAGGTGAAGTCATCTCTCCCAACATCCCAGGATTTGCACATCAGTGACCAGGGAATTAAAATCACTGTCTCCAAATCCTTCATGAGACCCCAAGAAATGTGGGATTCTCACACAGAGAGACCTAACACCAGAGCTTTCAGTAGGAAGCAGCATTTATTGGTGCTGGTACTGGCCCAGTGGATTCTTATCCAAAGGCTGAGCCCTGAGCACAGTGGGGAATTACCTTATATACCCTCTATTAGTCCCCCCTTTACATGCCAGCCCCTTTGTCCCCCTATACGGTAGCATACATTCTGATTGGATATTTTCTACTGTAGGGTTGCTATAGAGGCATGGCAAAGTTGTGCATGTGCACATAAACACTGTGCCACATTGCCTTCCCTTTGTTCTGGGAGAGCCCTTTGTTCTGGGAGGACTCTTACTACACTAATATAACCATCTTCATTGTTTTTACCTCCTTGCTGTAAAAGTTTTTGCTGTTTTATGATTTCTTTACTGGTTAGAAAAAAATTTTAAGTCCTTCTTTCAATGTAACTCATTGATGAAAAATTCTTTTAGCCTGCCTTGAACAACTCTTTTAGCCTGTCTTTATATTCATTTTATTTGTGAATGATAAGTTCACCAAATACAGAAGTTAGGAGTATTCTGTTATTTCAGTACATAAAAAACACAGTAACACTTTCTTATGGCTTTCATGTGCTTCTTCATGTGCTTTTTGTTCTCATCTGTATACTTTTCTTTCACATGGAAAAGCTCTTTCAGAATAGAAAAAGATATAGCTTAGTAATAGAATGCTTGCCAAACATACATCAGGCCTTGATTTCAACCCCCAACTTGACAAAAAGAAGAAAGACTTTTTAATACAAATATTTTAAAGATCTTTTTATTTTTGTTTTGGTCAGAAATTTGACTAAGATGGACCACAGTGACTATTTCATTTCATTTTGGGGGTGGTGGTGGTGGTAATGGTCTAAAAGTACGTATCTCCCTTAAATTTATAGGCTGAAATCTCAACTGCCAATGTGATAATATCATAGGGTGGGGTTGTGTAGTGAAAAGGGTTAGATGACGTCATCCACAAAGAGTCAAGGTTGGCATAAGTGTCCCAATTAAAAGAAGAGCAACTGGGAGTCTGTCTTGGCTTTCTGCCATGTGAAGATACAAGGAGAACATGTATCTTCAGATCTACTAGACGGGACAGGACCATCAAAACCTGAACATTTTGACATCCTGCTATCTAATGTCTAGTCTCCGAAACTGTGCAAAATAAATTTCTGTGAATATCATAAACCTGGTCCATGCTATTCTCTTACAGAGGCAACAACTGATGAAGACAGATGGGAAATGCATACAGTTCAAAATCCGTAGTTTTATGTCTTGCCAGGATTGAGTTTTGTTTCTGTGAGTTCTGGTGTAGGTTTGTTCCTTTTTTCCTCTTCTTCTCAGATGCAGATGATACCATATGGGATTTTTCTTATAATCACAGAATTCACTGAGGGTCTCTTAGTTTTTCTTTTCAAACTAGACATTTTTTACAACCTTCTTTCTAAGCTGGCCCATACTCAAACCAGCACAGTGGGGGAAGATGGTAATGGGGTCACTGCATTACCTCCAGGTAAGAGAAGTAGCAGTTTCCTTCTAGAGTTGTGTTAACAGCCAAAGAAGAGGCAGTTGCTCATTATGCTGCATGGGGGATGAATTCCTGGCTCCCACTTAGTTTCCGGGGAAAATGAGTTTACAGTTAGCTATGCTATTACTGCTTCCCAGGTGGCAATATTGCTTCACTGATACCACCCAATGTAGAAGGGGTCTGATTCCTTGCTGCTGGTTTGAAGGGACCCAGGCCCCACGTCTGATAGCCAGTGATCACATAATATTGGGGAGGGGCTCATTGCTCCTAGGTAGGGATGTGAGTTCCAGTCCCTATTCTTCTCTTACTCTACCACAGTGGAGGGTTGTAGCTCATGCTTTCTGCCTCACAAACATGGAGGTCTAAGCTCCACTCTTAAGGTCATGCCTCATTCCATATATCTTTGGCTGCCCAAGAGTTCTGTCTTCCCAGCTTGTCTGCTTCCTGGTCTTTAGGCTGGAAACAACAGCCATTTGTTGGGCTTTCTTCATCTGTGACCATTGGCATTTCTTTGTTCTTGGAATCCTCCACTATGTGTTTTTTAAGCCAAACAGAAACATAGACAACTCTATCTTGTCTGCTCTGGGGTCCTTTATACATCTGCCATATTCTCCCCATCTTTCAGCATTTCCTTTGGTTTCTGTTATATACAGCATCCAGGGAATTTACTTATATTTAGTGGAGGGAAAAGGGAACTTGGTTGGTTTACTTTAGGCATAAGGAAGCAGCAAGAGGCACTATTCTCTTATTTTTTGCTTCCTTAGGAGACATTTGTTTTCACTCTCCATATTGAAGCATCTTGAGGAGATAGACTTGGAGATGTCATTGTTCTCATTCCACACAGAGATTAGTCCAGGTCACCTAGATCAAGATGCAGATTTGTTACTGGAATAGAAAGGAGACAGGTATCATTCATGTTTATTAGTGACCCCCATGACACGAAAAGATGCTTTCCTTCATTAGCATTCCTCTTGATGGTCCTTCGAATTCTTTTTGGCATGCTTCTACCTCAAAGATGGTAATGTTTATCAAACATGTATTTGAAAATAAAGTAGGATCACAAGAATCCTGCCAGGGTTTACATCCTATTTTTCTTAAATATTCAGGCCCAGGCATACTTCCACCTACTTTACCCACAGGTAAGACATTTAAGGAGTTCTGCATCAGATTACAGGGAGAAAATCTTAACATACCCTGGGCACAAGCTCTGAGGTCCCTCAGAGAAAAGGAACTCTCTCCCAAAGCCATCTGAACCTCAAGGCCCTCTCTTTCTGGACCTGAAATGGGGCTGGCAGCATTGGAGACCTCTGGAAAGTCTTCAGGGCATTCTGCCCTTGTCTTCATGAATAGCATCTGTCTTCCAACTGAACTCATCAAACATTTGCTGACCACTCTCTTGGTGTTTTCTCCCTAATGAACTGTCTTTGTTTTCAAACTGGCCAGGCTAAGAGTTTTCCAAGGTCTTTAATTTTTGCTCCCTGTTAATGATAAATAGCATTGTGATTTGTTTTTCTTTCCCTACATTTTATTATAAAAATCTGGAGAAGGAAGGCACACCCACAACAAATTACTTAGAAATCTCTATCATGTAATATTCCAGGTCATAGCTCTTAATTCGGGCCTTTCAGGAAGCATCAGGAACAAAACAAAATTCTGTCAAACATAGACACATGTGCCAGAGACACAACATTGGAGCGAAAGTCCCGTAGGACTGCCCAACAACTGGAACTGGCTCTGTAGGGGGCTTCTGGCACACTTCAGCATAAATTAACTTTTGAGGTTCCTATAGATTCACAGCTCCAGATGTATTTATGTTACTGTTACTTGGTGAAGCAGTATTTACCTTTGATGTCTTTGCAGTGCTTGGGAAAGAAGCTAGCACAATCATCTGATTGAAAATGTCTTTCTGAACAGTTGATTTCTCTATTAGGTCTTTTTCTTGCTGAGTTGTGCTTAATGCAGGAAGATCAGCTGTACATGAAGGATTGGCACTCACACTGAGTTGCTGGGCAGGAGTGCAATCTGTTTGCTGGGCAACTAATTCTCAAGTCTTCATTATCCTTTTCTTTGTAGACATCTTTAACGAAACCAGACATTCGATTCTCCAAAACGAGTTCACCTGGCATTCTTGATGAACACCCAAGTAATGGAGGAAAATTTGAAGCTAGTAAGTCAAACTTTGATGTTGGAGGCTTTGTTTCAGCTGTTGAAGGATGGGGTCTTAAGAATCTGTCATCTTCTCATGCTCTTTGACTTCTGAAGCATTCTCCTGCCCCTACCATAGTCCCCATTCTGTTCCATCTGTAAAACAGAAGTTTCCTTGGGAAGGTGAGTCTGCTCCTGATGCCCGGATTCTGTAGGGTTATGCTGTTCAAGTGGAAAGTTTCTTGAACTGTCCAATACTTTAGTATTGCTTCACAGTGAGCTATGCGCTGAAATTTTATTCAGTGACGTGTTCTTGGCCTTTTGGCATTTTTAACAGCTTTCCAAGATCAAATGCTGGGTTTAGATGTTTTGTGCTCACACTAATTTTGCAAGTTTCCTGGGGATCTTAGAATATCCTAAAAGGACTTTGTTTTGTCTCCTTATGAAAAGAAATATGTTAAAATAATTAGTATTTCTTGATTTGTCTAAGTATGCATGGGAAATGAGAAATGATGTCTCACATTCATTAAGTTACAGAAATATCAGCTTACTATGTGTCTCAAATTATATGAATTTTTTAAAAACACAATATGTCCTTGCATGATGTCATCATTCAAAATTTTAATAATAATATTAGGTATCCAGAGACTAAAACAAGAAAGATGATTTTTTTGTTTGTTTTTGTGATGCTTGGCATTAAGCCAGGATCTCACATGTAATAGGCAATCACTCTACCACTGAATCACATGCCCACCCAAGGTAAATCATAAAATGAGGCCTAAAGGACTCCAAATTCCTCACTCCTTTAAATCCATCATGCTGCTTCTTTTTTAAATAAAATCTACTTGAGTTTGCATAAAGAATGGTGGGGGGCTTTGGGAGTAATGGTAAAATGTGAAGAGAGAAGGGCGGGATCCAGGCAGAGGCACCCTACAAGGGCATTTGTATCCAACAAAACCTGGTTTAACTATGTGGAAAATTTTAAGTATTTTACAATCTGTACAAATTAGTTGCATTTGCTATATATTCCCCATTTCATTAAAAATACAAAAACATTACAAAATTTTGAAAATAATCTAAAAATTTCTTTTTGTCCTATAGAATCTAGGGATGTCAGGGGAAAATAGAAGTCTTTTGTCTGGCAGCTGGCTTGTGGATGAAGGAGGTGAGAAGCTTGTTGGAAGCACCCATGGGAGGGGTCCTAGGTTTTCTTACATTGTGCCCAGAACCCCCAAATTCCAGATTATCCCATCCCCAGGAAGAGAAACAGAAATCAGAAATGGTATACTTATTATTTTATTGGGATATGGAAGAGACAGTTACGACCACCTTGCTTTGATGGCATAGCTGTCTGAAGGACATCATCTTCTTCTTTGGCATCTGAAACAAACATGAAAGGTTACAGGGGAGACATGATATGGGAGGAGACTGATAATCACTTGTTGGTATCACTGATGAAAGGCAGGCCACAGCCCTCCTCCTCTTTCTTTCCCTCTTGTTATTACCCCCTTTCTCTCCTAATTTCAGTATTCTTATTATGTTCCTAGTGCATAATGTGCTTGAAGTCTGGATTTTTAACATGTGGAAATAAGGATAATTCTTAGTTTGTTTACCTTCTGGTTGCTATTGGAAATGAACAAGGCTACATGCTCAAAGAGTCACTGCAAAATGTAGCTATAATAGTAAAATTAAAATAAGCTAACTATGTAATAACAGGACTTGATTAAAGAAGGTATGACAAGTCTCCCAAATGGAATACAATCAGTTGTAAATATAATAAACATAAGGTAAAAACACAAGACAGAAAGAGAGAATGAAATTAGGAAAGGAAGACTAGGAGGGAGGAATGAAGACAATGGAAGTTAGGAATGAGGAAGGAAAGGGGAAAGCAGGCTGGCAAAATCTGTATATGTATAGGAACTATGATGAAAGGATCTTTCTTTCTTTCTTTCTTTCTTTCTTTCTTTCTTTCTTTCTCTCTCTCTCTCTCTCCCTCTCTCTCTCTCTCTCTCTCTCTCTCTCTCTCTCTCTTTCTTTCTTTCTTCTTTCATGAGGAATGAACCCAGGGGTGCTTTACCACTGAGCCTCATCCCAAGCTCTATATGATTCTCATTTTAAGACAGGGTCTTGCTAAGTTGCTGAGAGTCTCACTAAGTTGCTAAATTGCTGAGGCTGGCCTCAAACTTGCAACCCTATGCCTCAGCCTCCCAAGTCACTGGGATTACAGATGTGGGCCACTGTGCCTAGCTAATGAGAAAAAACTTTTAAGAATTATGTTATTTGAGATGAGCAAAGTACAGATCTCCATATAATTTATGGTATCATATGCTGGATAAAAAGGATGATGCACTTATGTACCCATAAATGTTTCCAAGAAGATGTCAAAAGAAATTATGATTGTAGTTTTGGTGAGGCATGTGGGGAAGAAGAAAGAATGTGCCTTTCAGATTTGGTCTCATACCCTCTCTTCTGGTAGGCTGCTTTTTAACATGAGCATAGATTAATTGGGCACTGAGCATTTTGAAAGCTAGAAGACAATAAGGAGCATAAACTTGAATACCATTTGGCAGGAGTTCTGGACCTGAATGCTGTGCAGAGAGATAGAACTGAGCCAAGAGTGATCAGGGTCCACTGTGAAAAGAGAAATCATTGAGTCTGAGAAAAGAGGCAGAGGACAAGAGGGAGAACACTGCTCTGCTTAAAGGAACCAACAAGAAGACAGGTAATCATTTGGAACAAGGAAAATTTAGGTCAGTGGTGCTGAAACTGAGTATTACCTTGGAGAGCTTCTTAACACTACAGTGTCTTCCTATCCTACCCCAAAATATCTAATCAGAAATATTTAGAAAGAGGCTTCACTACCATGTAATTTCCCCATTTACCATCAGATGTTTTGGCACACTGAACTTGGTAGGTTGAAGTATCAAGGGCCTTTTCTGGAGATTGAAGTACAACTTAGGTGTCATTGAATATTGATTATGGGGGTGATAGGCCTGGTGGGGGGGCTTCATGTTCTATCCCTAAGGAGGATAATGGTGGTCCCAGAGTCATCCAGGATGAAATGGGGGATGATGTTTCTGAATACCTCCTGATTAGAGCAGTCATTGTTGGTTTACAGGACGAGGAGGCTAACTTGACTGATGCTGCTGCTGCTGCTCCTGCTGGTTGTGGTGGTGGTGCTTCTGTTGGTGCTGCCGGTGGGGGTGGTGGTGGTGGCGGTACTGCTTGCCTCCTTGGTGAGGTGCTTCCTGTTTGTTTCCAGGACTTCCTGTTTGTTTCCAGGACTCACAGTGCCATATGGTTCCTCCTCCTCCTCCTGATGCTTCTTGCCTTTTACTTGAGACTCCTTCAGTTTTCCAGAACGAGGGGGGACATTTAGCTGCTCCTGGCCTCCTTGGTGAGATGGTCCCTGCTGGTTTCCAGGACCAGTAGAGCCCTTTGACTGCTGTGATAGCTGCTGCTTGCCTTCTAGATGAGACCCCTGCTGGTTTACAGGATGAGGGGAGACATTTAGCTGCTGCTGGCCTCCTTGTTGAGGTGGTCCCGTCTGGTTTCCAGGACCTTGGGTGGTATTTGTCTGCTGCTGCTGCTGCTGCTGCTGGCCCTCTTGTTGGGTTGGTTCCTGTTGGTTTCCAGGACCATGAGTATCATTGTGCTGCTGCTGCTTCTGGCCTTGTTGGGGTGGCTCCTGCTGGTTTCCAGAACCCTGGGTGTCATTGTGCTGCTGCTGCTGCCCTTCTTGTTTGGGTGGCTCCTGCTGGTTCCCAGGACCCTGGGTGTCATTGTGCTGCTGCTGCTGCTGGCCTTCTTGTTTGGGTGGCTCCTGCTGGTTCCCAGGACCCTGGGTGTCATTGTGCTGCTGCTGCTGCTGGCCTTCTTGTTTGGGTGGCTCCTGCTGGTTTCCAGGACCCTGGGTGCCATTGTGCTGCTGCTGCTGCTGCTGCTGGCCTTGTTGAGGTGGCTCCTGCTGGTTTCCAGGACCCTGGGTGTCATTGTGCTGCTCCTGCTGGCCTTGTTGTTGGGGTGGTTCCTGTTGTTTTCCAGAACCATTGGTAGCATTTGGCTGCTGCTGAAGCTGCTGCTGGCCTCCTGGGGGTGGCTACTGTTGTTTTCCAGGACCAGGGGAGTCATTTGGCTGCTGCTGCTGCTGCAGCTGCTGCTGCTGGCCTCCTTGTTGGGGTCCTTGTTGGTTTCCAGGACCCTGGGTGGCATTAGGCTGCTGCTGCTGCTGGCCTCCTTGTTGGGGTCCTTGTTGGTTTCCAGGACCCTGGGTGGCATTAGGCTGCTGCTGCTGCTGACCTCCTTGCTGGGGTGGTCCCTGTTGGTTTCCAGGACCAAGAGGGTCATTTGGCTGCTGCTGCAGCTGCTGCTGCTGGCCTTCTTCTTGGGATCCTTGTTGGTTTCCAGGACCCTGGGTGGTATTTGGCTGCTGCTGGCCTCCTTGTTGTGGTGTTTCCTTCTGGTCTCCCGGATCAAGGAGGCCATTTGGCTGCTGTTGCAGCTGCTGTAGGCCTCCTTGTTGAGGTGGTTCCTGCCCAGGACCCCCCTTGTGGTTTCTATTACCATCAGGGGGTGGAGGTCTGAATTCTCCATTAGGTGTTCCCTGAGGTCGCTGGTGCCTTTTCTCACTTTGTACATCAATACCTGTATGTATATGGCAGAAGAATGCATGAGATTAATGGTGGAAACTCTCCTTGCTGTTTCCCTCTCTGATCTCATCTTCTACTGGAGGATCCTACAACTGCGAGCCTCCCACATAACCTCTCCTTCTTCATGAAGAGCTCCTCTCAACAGTATACTAATCATATGGAACATCCCATATCTGGCTCCAGAACAAGCACTTATCCTTCAATATGAAAAGATGAAGTCTAGGATATGTCCAAAGGCAGAAGAGAAACAAAATGAAAGGACAAAATAACTGTAAACATCAGTTATGCTGCCCATTCGTGCACCATTACCCTTCCCATTCATACATCATGTCCCAGAAGTCATTTCCACCTGGGCGGAGCAGACAGCCTAGTCTTGTCATGGAAGCCAGGGCTCCCTGTTATTTGAGTTGGTGGTCCTGCATTTGGTCTTCAGAATCTAATTTGGGGAGGCTTGTCCATATTTTTTGGAAAACTAATAATTGCTAATTCCCTCAAATAATGACAACTTTGGAGAACTGGAAAATTCCTGAGGGGAAATAGGAAAAATTAATTGATGGAGACACTTGTCCTGGGTATGATTCCTCAAAGTTTGCTGTGACCATTTCTTAAGTTTTCTGGGTATTTCAATGCCATATTTTGTCATGCATTTCCCCTTTTATTTATTAAATCTGTTGTTTGTCTTCACATGCTTTCTCATGTGGGGAAACCAACAATAAACATTTGGGCATAGAATCATATATACTACTTATAGCACATTGCAGTACTGAAATTGGGCAGGAATAAAATATGAAAATTGAGCTCTGATATTTTTATCTCTCTAAGCAGACAGAGTCAAATTATTATATGATTCTCTGAGTCTCAGGCAGCTCTGATGTACATATACCTCCTTCCTCTGCACAGGGAGGAAAACCTACTTCTCCTTTGATTGTGATACTGTCTTCACAACTGGACTGCCCCATCGACTCTTGCCATTTGCCATTCTGCCATCCTGTACATTTCAGAGTACACAGAGGTCAGCCTACAAATCCGAGCTTACTCTGTCATTCCTCTGGCCAAATGTTTTATGGTATTCCTATTATATTTTAAATATAAGCTAAGGCCTTGATGTGGAATGAAGTCGTAACTGTTCATTCTTACCCCTGTCCTAAGAATTCTGCAGTCCAGTGTGTCCTTTCATGTCCTTCCCTCTCTTCTCCCTCCTCTCTCTAAGGTGTTGTCATCTCCCAGACCCTAAGAAGAGTCAAACCACAGCCCTCCACTCCCGCCAACATTTCCTTATACCTTCAGTTGACCTCTGAGCTGGGCTCAGGGCCAGCAAGGCCACTGTGAGCAGGACCACCAGCATCTTGAAGGAGGATCTGTAGTTGCTCCCAAGTCTGTGCTGTGGGAAAATGGGGCAGCTTACTTTATAAGGAGAAGCATAACAGTGGAACCTTTGAGCTGGGTGACCTCACACCTGACACACTAGGATGTCTGGCATCCCTGCTTTCTCTTTGGGACCTCAGGCAAGCAGGATGGGATGAGCATGTGGTTGTCAGTGTCTCTTTTCTGAAAGGTACAACCTGTGACTTGGGCAGCAGTGTTGAAGGAAACTGGTTGTGCATTCAGCACAGATATTAGAACAGTAGTTCCATCATTATTTGAATTTCAGCCTGTTTGATGAGACTGTGACTCTGTGCATCCACTGGGTGGTGTGTATGGCAAACGTTTGAAAACAGTGGTGTCACACTTGTCTGTGTTTGCCAGCCGTGATGCTATATACGGAAGTAAAAATGGTGACTCTCTCCGGTCATTATTTTAGCCCAAAATCCATCATTCACAATGCAAGCTCCCACATATGTTGGATATTTAATCAAAATTATGTTGATATAGAGGTCATTTCAACTCAACACTGTATTGGATTAGGACACCACACTTGAACATGTGGTAACAGAAAGTTGACCCCCCCAGCTTGCTCAGTGTCACAAAGGTTGTCTGGGATTCTCTAGAACTGGCCATAATTGGAGATGCCATGGTGTTGTAGAACACAGGTAAGCTATAGGTTCTAATCTTATGAATATCCTTGTGGATTACTGAAGTAAAAGTGGTGACTGAATCCCTATGAGACACAAGATACACATTTCCTAGAATGATCCATGCAGCTTCATGATGCTAAGACTTCTTCCAGGCTCTGTCCCTTCTACTCAGGTTCTATAGGATTGGGTTTCAGCCTTATATCTTGTACAAAGTATTTTTAAATCCCTGAACATTGATTGGTCACAATTATACAATTGAAGTCTGATACAACTTTCAAAGCCTCAATTGTGTTGCACTTCATTTTTACAGTCAGCTCCTATGCTGTTTTTTCACATTGGTCTTCAATACAGAGAATTTTCTCAACCATATTTTGAAATCCATGCCTGCTCAAACTTCTTGGAAAACTGATTTTGTTGATATGCTTCATTCTGTCTCAGTCCTCTGTATTTATTTATTGTCTTGTACCTGCATTTTCCTCGTGCATTCTTTTTTTCTTGGAGAACATTTTTCGCTTGTTCTTCCAAATCAGAGTCTCTTCTATTCTTCATTCACCAGGGTTGGACTGGCACTGAGCTCCAAGGAAAATGGCTATGCTAACTTTTGGGCACTGTTCCCATCTGATGGAGTCTTCAATACAACTTTGCTTTCAAAGGTGTGGAGGAGTTGTGACTGCTGTCCTGGATTAACTGGCCAAGTGGCAGGGACAAACTGAGGCAGCAGTCATATGGATCTGTCTGGGAGCAGACCTGGCACTGGGTTTGAAATTGAAGGTCTGGACCAAATTGCTTCTTCCTGCTCCAAGCAAAGTTATCAGTCTTGATGATGACTGGAGTTGAGGGAAGTAGTACTAAACTTTGAGCACTTTAGCCACTATGTTAAGGAATAATAGCAAAATGCTTCCTCAAGCTTATAATTCAGGATTTTTTCCATTTTCCCACTTCGATGGCTCACTGCAAGGTAAGTGAGCTGTGTAAGTCAGTCCTAGGACAGAGGCTTGACTCTGGGGATCCAAACAAATTAGGTCCAGCCACTCACCCCAAACACTGAACAGAAAAGGCAATGGTAAAAAGCAGGGAAGGATCTTTGATTAGTGCAGCTAATCTGGGAAGATGGGGGCATCCTTGTCCTTAGTCCTGCTTTCCTGGGCCTGACAATAACACTGAAATTTTATGTTTGTTTATTTGCTTATTTTTTCATTTGGGGATTGAACTCAGGGGACATTTTACCATCAAGCTTCATTCCCAGCCCTTTTTAATTTTTTATTTGGGGACAGGGTCTAGAAAAATAGCCGAGTCTGGCTTCAAACTAGCTCTACTGTTGTCATCTCATTGGAATTACAGGCATGTACAACGAAACCTACTTACCCTGAGATTTTATAGAAAGGGAAATCTGAGAATAAGGTTTGAATAGTCAGAGGCTTTTCACAGCAACCTAAGCAGGTGTTCTCAAACAGGTGTGCAAATCACCTCTCATTTGGTCAGTCTGGGTTCTGTCAAGGAAGGAAAATGACTGCTGCCTGGGTGATAGCTTTGGCTCATTGCAAGATATTTATCAGATCAGGCTTTATTTGAGGAATCCATGATGACTCAGAGCAAAGGAGAAAGTTGCAAATGTTGACAGAGTTTCCAAGTCTTTAACTCTGCTTTTAGCCACTCACTAGATATTTGTAGGATAAAGTGAAGAGTTTAAGTCCTTATTCTAATTACACCCCCTTTTTTTTTGGTGATGCTGGAGATTGAACCCAGGGTCTTGTGCATGTGAGGTAAGCCAAGCGTTCTACCGACTGAGCTATATCCCCAGCCCTCTCTTATATAAGGAAGCTGATTCATAGTGGGATAGAGAGAGAGAGCATTGGAGGAATAGATGAACTCTAGATAGGGTATAGGGGTGGGAGGGGAAGGAAGGGGGTGTGGGGTTAGAAAAGATGATAGGATATATGGTCGTTATTATCCAAAGTACATGTAAGAAGACACAAATTGGTGTGAATATACTTTGTATACAACCAGAGATATGAAAAATTGTGCTCTATATGTGTAATAAGAATTCTAATGCATTCTGCTGTCATATATAAATAATAAAATAATTTTTAAAATTTCTCTCTTTCTGTGTCCATTAGTCAGTCATGAGGGTCCTAAGCTGTCAGTCAATCTGACTCTGTAGGTTCTTGGCCCAGTGAAAACTAGTCTTTAAATAATAGCTGAAGCCAGTAATTAAAAGGGGTCACATGCTTAAGCCTGAAAGTAGAAGCTTCGTTATAAATTATAAAGCTGAAAACAAAGGATGTCAACATGTGAAGATGTCCCACTACATAAATCCTGAAAGGGATACTCTCTCCTACTAAATACCTCCATGAGTATGGACTACTAAAAACACTCCAAATGTTTGGGTCAGAAAAAAAATATTAATTTTCTTGTTTCTGAGTAAATGGTCCTTGTCTAAGCTATCAGTTCAGGCTTCTCTGCAGAGGAGCCTGGTGGATAGGCTTTGGAGTCAGGCAATTGTGTCTATAACACATTCGCTATCAATTTTGGACTTTTGCAAAGAGCCGGCAAGTGCACATATCCAGTTACATTTCAAGGGGCCACTGACTTCCCCTTTAATTGCCCACACATTACATTCTTAAACTTTTCTTCCACCCTCACATTAGTCCATCTGTCTCTGGTTATACTTCCCTGTTGGGTGTTCAAGGCCAAGTAGGTGACCCCTGTACTGGACAAAACTCCAGTGACCCTCCTGTTTGCAGAATGCACACTGGTTGTCTCCCTGCTTTCTAGGACCCTCTAGATTCTCTCCCCTATCAGGTGTTTGGGTGACTCACTGGTGTTATAGGGCCCTTAGAGAGACTTCCATTCCCAGGGTCCTTACTGTCCTTAGAGGGCAAGGGCCAAAATATTAGCTATTTTTTCCAAGCCCTTTTATATTCCTTCACTTTCATCTCCAAATTTGGGTTGATTGTTAAACAACCAGAAGACTGACTCCCCGAGTCCTGAGGTAGAAATAGTGGGTTGAAATTTTGATGTCGTAATTTTACAGTTATCTCTTCTGCTTAATTGGGGTCAGTATTAATACTGGGATTCAGGGTAATATCCTGTCTGGTCAATGAAGACTTATTACCTCAAGTTAAGGCAGGTTATTTTATTCGAAGTTGTCCTTCCACCTAAAACTACAAGGCAAGTGATGAAGTTTTAAAGGAAAATACAAGTGAAATAAACAAGGGCAAAAGCACATTCAGTTTATACAGTAGTTTTGAACCAAGAATCAATCTTTATAATAACACCAATGTTCATGTGATACTTGTTTAGTCTCTGCAAAACGCATAATAATTTGTCAATTCTAATACACATAACATCTTTTACAAATTCTATCTCTTTTCTATCAAAGCACTTCCTAGGCTTTGTATACCTTTTATAATCTACCCATATCCTTACTTAGTTTTGTATTATATCTCTTCCTACTTCCGAATCACATTATCATTGCAAACAAACAAACAAACAAAAAACATCCATTTTAAACACAATTTAAATGGCTTCACATTACTCTTGTTTGGGGCCATCCTAACATGGAATAGGGAAAGAGCCTTATCCCAGATGCATCTGGTCTTTTGGCAAATTTATGTGTTTTACCTTTGCCCCTTTCTAAATATAGTTATATTTATCAGTATAAGAAAACAAATTGAGGTTGGAAGATGGCAGGCCAGAGGGAGGCAGCATTCTCTGTTGCTCTGTGATCCAAATCTCACCTAGTGGGAATACGGCATCTTGAGAGGGTTAGAGGATCCCTATTAGCTGCTCTTGCACAGAAATCACCAGTGCTGTGCCCCCATGCAGGGTTCTGGGCCTCAGCATTTGAGCAGGACTCCAGGCTCCTGACATCCAATTCCCAAAGTTCTAGCCAAAGCAGGGCTTGCAAGCACCTCAGCAGCATCACCTATCAGTAGAATTCCCAGACTTTGCTCTGCTACCATTCAGGACACTCAGCTGCTACCTACTCTCAGTAGAACACCATCACCCGGCTCCCCCACTGCACCTGACATTCCAGTGCTGGAAGCAGACCCCCTCCATCTTGGCTCACCTTCCTTACCATATTTGGTGGGGGCAGCTCCCAGATCAGAACTCCAGCTGGCCAGGCACCAGGTTTTCAACTTCCCCCTCTCCCCAGTGGTGGTAACCCAAACAGTAGCTGCCCAACACAAAACATCTCTCAGTTGGACAGGTGTGCAGTGCAACCAGGGCACTGCCCTAAGGGGAACCCCATTGTGAGGTTCCTCAATTGGGAACTGCTAAGGGAGAGGTAGACAGGGCTAAAGTTTGGAGCCTAACAGAGAGACCAGGAACTGGGAAATCTCCAGGCAAGATAGGGAAATAGTACCAGGTGATTAAGTCATACGAGTGGTCCCAACAAGAGGCCCTTGAGGCCAGTCCCTGTAGGCAGGTGCCACTCCCTGATTTCAGGCACCCTGTACCAGGACCAGCATTCCTATCCTGGTTACCTCCACCATCCTGAAGGCAGAGACACCAGCTTACAACAGACTACCACACCTATTGAATGAGAAGAGAAGCAGTTGTTACAGATCTCTAAAACTAGCAACTAGCAACAATCCTGGTTTCTTCGAGTATTTTTTTTCTCTTTTTTTTTTCTCTCCTTCTATCCTCCCACCCTTACATCCCCAACATATGTGAAACCAAGAACTTTGAATGAAACAGGATTTTGAGGACTAGGACATCTGAAAAATATAATATAGAGGTGTTGTATATGCTTTTCTTTTTCTTTTATTTTTCTTTCCCCCTCCAATTTTTACTATTTTAAAATTGTTTATTTTTCTAAACACATCTGTGTGTTTATTTTATGTACTCTACTGTCTTCCCATGTACTTGTCTACCCTAAATTACTTCCTGTCTATTCTCTTGCTACTAACCTGCTCCATTAGATTTCTCTTTCACACTTCCTAAGATATATGAACTCTATATCCTCACATCCTACCTCCTCAGCATCTCATCCTACCCCGCACCCTCAGTTCATTGTCCACTGTAAGAAACTGTAAACCCCTTTACAAAACTACATATTATATTATATACAATAATCAAATCCAACATTTCTGTACATTGAGACCAAAATGTAAACGTCTTAATAACAAATTGTTCATAGGTGGTATATTGTTGACAGTAGGATCTGATAACATTGTCCTTCCCCACAAAGGAGAGGTTTTGGAACCCTACAAGAGCACTACAAACCTACAGGTAAAAACAATAACACCCAAGACCCACAAAGCTGGAAGGGAAGACACATGAGCAACATGAAAAGACAAGGGAAGAAAGTATCCCAAACAAATCAAGATACCACATCATTAGAATTCTTCGCAACCACAACAGAAGAAATTACAGATAAGGACTTCAGGATGTACATGATTAAAATGTTCTGTGAAGTCAAGGAAGATACAAGAGAGCAACTTGTCACAGTGAAAAATCACTTTGACAAGGAGCTGCATGAACAATACAGGAAGCAAAAGATCACCTCAACAGAGACATAGAGGTTCTAGAAAAAAAAACATAAATTCTTGAAATGAAAGAAACAATAAACCAAATTAAAGGCTCAAATGAAAACATAGAAAAATATATACCTTGAAAAGAATGTAGACCACACAGTGATAATGGTAAGAAACCATGAGCAGAACATTCAAGAAATATTGGATAGCATAAAGAGACCAAACTTAAGGGTTATTGTGATGGAGAAAGGCATAGAGTTCCAAACCAAAGGAATGAACAATCTATTCAATGAAGTAATATCAAAAACTTTCCAAACATGAAGAATGATTTGGAAATCCAAATTTAAGAAGCCTATATGATGCTGAATGTACAAAATCACAACATATCCACATGAAGTCACATTATAATAAAAATGCCCAACATACAGAATAATGAGAGAAATTTAAAAGCCACAAGAGAAAGCAATCAGATTACATATGGGGATAAACCAAATAGGATAATGGCAGATTTTTCAACACAGACCTTGAAAGTTAGAAGATCCTGGAACAACATATATCAAGCTCTGAAAAAAATAGATGACAATCAAGAATCCTGTATCCAACAAAATTAAGATTTAGATTTGATGATGAAATAAAAACCTTCTATGATAAACAAAAGTTAAAAGAATTTACAGCTAGAAAATTGGCACTACAAAATATCCTTGGAAAAATATTCCATGAAGAGGAAATAAAAAACAACAATGAAAATCAACAAAGGGAGGTAGTGCCCTAAAGGAAAAACTAATCAAAGAAGAAAATCAAGTTAAATAACAAAAATAAACAAATATGGCTGGGAATACAAGCCATATCTCAGTA
This sequence comes from Marmota flaviventris, assembly GCF_047511675.1. Lineage (NCBI taxonomy): Eukaryota > Metazoa > Chordata > Mammalia > Rodentia > Sciuridae > Marmota > Marmota flaviventris. The sequence goes on from NC_092500.1 coordinate 98,398,351, forward strand.
ATGACCATAAATGTTAATGGCTTAAACTCACCAATCAAAACACATAAGCTAGCAGATTGGATTTTTTAAAAAGACCCAATAATATGCTGCGTCCAGGAGACTCATCTGATAGGAAAAGACATACACAGACTGAAGGTGAATGGTTGGGAAAATCATACAACTCACATGGACTATGGAAAGTAGCAGGGTTTTCCATCCTCATTACAAATAAAGTAGACTTCTAGCCAAAGTTAATCAAAAGGGATAAAGATTGACATCACATACTATCCAAGGGAAGCATACACTAACAAGATATACCAATTATAAATATATATGCCCCGAACTATGTAGCAGCTATGTTTATCAGAAAAATTTTTCTCAAGTTCAAGAGTCAAATTGACCACAACACAATAATCTTGGGTGACTTTAGCATACCTCCTCTCACCACTGGATAGATCTTTCAAACAATGAATGAAGAAACTATAAATCTCAATAATACTACAAATAATTTTGACTTAACTGACATATATAGAATATTTCACCCTGCATCAAGAGAATACACTTTCTTCTCAGCAGCACATGGATCCTTCTCCAAAATAGACTATATAATATGCCACAAAACAACACTTAGCAAATACAAATACTTTTTGTATTTGCTAAAATACCCTGCATTTTATCAGATCATAATGGAATGAAATTAGAAATCAATAACAAAATAAAAAACAAAAATTACTCCAACACCTGGAGACTAAACAATATGCTACTAAATGAACAATGGGTTGCAGAATACATCATGGAAGAGATTAAAAAAATTCTTAGAGGTAAATGAGAGCATAGACACAACATATCAAAATCTCTGAGACACTATAAAAGCAATTCTAAGAGGAAAGTTCATTGCATGGAGTTCATTCCTTAAAAGAAGAAAAAGTCAACAAATAAATGATCTCCCATTACATCTCAAAGCCCTAGAAAAAGAAGAATAAATCAATATCAAAAGCAGTAAAAGGCAAGAAATAATTAAAAATAGAGCTGAAATCAATAAAATCAAAACAAAATAAACAATTAAAAAATTGACAAAACAAAATTTGGTTCTTTGAAAAATAAATAAAATTGACAGACTGTTAGCTATGCTAACAAAAAGAAGAGAGAAAATTCAAATTACCAGCATACGTGATGAAAAATATATCACAACAGATACTACAGAAATACAGAGAATAATTTTTAGAAATTATTTTGAAAACTTATACTCCAATAAAATAGAGTATATTGAAGGCATCCACAAATTTCCTAAGTCATATGATTTGCACAACTTGAATCAGGAAGATATACACAATTTAAACAGACCAATATTAAGTGATAAAATAGAAGACGTCATCAGAAGCCTACCAACCAAGAAAAGCCCAGGACTACATGGATGCACAGCCAACTTCTAGAAGACCTTTAAAGAAAAACTAATATCAATATTCTTCAATTTATTTCAGAAAATAGAAAAAGAGGGAGCACTTCCAAACTGCTTTTATGAGGCCAATATCACCCTGATTCCAAAACCAGGCAAAGACACATCAAAGAAAGAAAACTTCAGACCATATCTTTAATGAACATAGATGCAAAAATTCTCAATAAAATTCTGGTAAATGGAATACAAAAGTACATCAAAAAGATCATGAACTATGATCAAGTGGGATTCATCCTAGGGATACAAGATATGGTTCAACATATAGATATTAATAAATGTAATTCATCACATCAATAGACTCAAAGATAAGAACCATATAACCATCTCAAGAGATGCAGAAAAAACATTTGCAAAATACAGCACCCCTTCAAGTTCAAAACTCTAGAAAAACTAGGGGTAACAATAATATATCTCAACATCATAAAGCTGTGCTAAGCCCCAGGTCAACATCTTTCTAAATGGAGAAAAATTGAAGGTATTCCCTCTGAAAACTGGAACAAGACAGGGATGCCCTCTTTCACCACTTCTATTCAACATAGTTCTTGAAACACTGCCCAGAGCAATAACACAGATGAAGATGACAAAAATTAAAGGGATATATATAGGAAGAGAAGAACTTAAATTAGCACTATTTGCCGACAATATGAAGACTCTAAAAGTTCCACCAGAAAACTTCTAGAACTAGTAAATGAATTCAGCAAAATAGCAGGACATAAAATCAGCACCCATAAATCAAAGGGATTTCTGTATATCAGTGACAAATTGTCTGAAAGAGAAACTAGAAAACTACCACATTTATAATAGCCTCAAAAAAATTAAATACTTGGGAATCAATCTAATGAAAGAGGTAAAAGATCTATACAATGAAAACTACAGAACCATAAAGAAAGAAATCAAAGAAGACCTTAGAAGATGGAAAGATCTACCATGCTCTAGGATAGACAGAATTAATATTATCAAAATGACCATATTACCATAAGCACTATACAGATTTAATGCAATTCCAATCAAAATCCCAATGGCATTTTTCATAGAATTAGAGGAAGCAATCATGAAATTCATCTGGAAAAATAAGAGACCCAGAATAGCTAAAGCAATCCTTAGCAGGAAGAGTGAAGCAGGTGGCATTGCTATACCAGACCTTAAACTATACTACAGAGCCATAGTAACAAAACATCATGGTATTGACACAAAAACAGACTGGTAGAACAATGGTACAGAATAGAGGACACAGAGACTAACCCATAAAATTAAAATTATCTTATATTAGAGAAAGGTGCCAAATCATACATTGGAGAAACGATATCCTCTTCAACAAATGGTACTGGAAAAACTGGAAACCCATATGCAACAAAATGAAATTAAACCCTATCTCTCACCATGCACAAAACTCAACTCAAAGAGGATCAAGGACCTGGGAATTAAACCAGAGACCCTGCATGTAATAGAAGAAAAAGTAGGCCCTAATCTTCATCATGTCGGATTAGGCCCCAACTTTCTTAATAAAACTTCTATTGTGTAAGAATTAAAACCAAGAATAAAAAATGGGATGCATTAAAACTAAAAAGTTTCTTCTCAGCAAGAAACAATCTGTGAGGTGAATAGAGAGCCTACATTTTGGGAGCAAAGTTTTACCCCTCACACATCAGATAGAGCACTAATCTCTAGGGTATATAAAGAACTAAGCTAAATACCAAAAAAAAGCCCCAAAACAACAACAACAACAAAAAAAAAAAAAAAAACAATACAATTAATAAATGGGCCAAGGACTTGAACAGACATTTCTCATAAGAGGATATATAATTAATCAATAAATATATGAAAAAATGTTCATCATCTCTAGCAATTAGAGAAATGCAAATCAGAACTACTCTAAGATTTCATCTCACTCCAGTCAGAATGTCAGCTATTATAAAGACAAACAACACTAAGCATTGGCGAGGATGTGGGGAAAAAGGTATTTACTCATACATTGCTGGTGGGACTGCAAATTGATGCAGCCAATATGGAAAGCAGTATGGAGATTTCTTGGAAAACTGGTGGAATAAAACCACCATTTGACCCAGCTATCCCTTTCCTGGGTCTATACCCAAAGGACTTAAAAACAGCATACTACAGGGACACAGCCACATCAATGTTTATAGCAGCATAATTCACAATAGCTAAACTGTGGAATCAACCTAGATGCCCTTCAGTAGATGAATGGATAAAAAAATTGGTATATATACACAATGGAATGTTACTCAGCAACAATAGGGAATAAAATCATGGCATTTGCAGGTAAATGGATGGCGTTGGAGAAGATAATGCTAAGTAAAGTTAGCCAATCCCCCCAAAAAAACAAATGCTGAATGTTTTCTCTAATGTAAGGTGACTGATTTATAGTGGGGTAGGGAAGGGGAGCATGGGAGGAATAAAAGAACTCTAAATGGGTCAGAGGGGTGGGAGAGGATGAGAGGTGACAGGGGGTTAGCAATGAGAGTGGTATGTGATAGACATCATTATCCAAAGTACATGTATGAAGACACAAATTGGTTTGAACATACTTTATATACAACCAGAGATATGAAAAATTGAGCTCTATATGTGTAATATGAATTGTAATGCGTTCTGCTGTCATTTATTTTTTTAAAGTCAGTAAAATAAAAGGAAAAATAGATAAATATTCTCACGTTTTTTCCCAAGTCTATTTGAATGTCACTTAACATAATAATATAAAGAGAAAAGAGACAAAGAAAAAGTCTAAAGGGACCCCTCAATTTCCTATCTAGGTTTTTTTGTTCTTTCTTTTTCCTCTTGGTACTGGGAATAAAACCCAGGACCTGTGTGTATGAGGCAATCAACACTAAAACTGAACTGCACTCTTTGCCCTCCTTAATTTCTTTTCTTTGTGGAAAACGCAGCAAAAAAGTTTCATGAAGCACATTTAACAACTTTTAAATGAATCATGCTCTTCTTATTATCCTTCCAAAAATGCAGTTAAATTCCCACCTCACTATAATAAATAATAAAGTTCTCCACAGGTAACTTATTGTTAACAGAATTTTTTATACACTGTTAACTATTAAATGACAAAAATGAATATCCATTTAAATTTGGTACTCTTATATTAACCTGAAAAAGCCTATCACAACTAACAATTGTATTTTGAAGGATATCTGCATGGTTAGTGCCCTCTACATTTGCATTTTTGAAGGCTTGTGCATTTGGAGAATATGAGTACACTCCCACATACTCATGTAGAATTTTATTAGGCAATTGTGCTTGTATTTACATTTAGTGATGGAGGGTTCAGTATTTTAACTGACAATACAAAGGCCTCAGATGTTTTCTCTGAAAAATACATTTATAAATGTTTGTTTCATTTCTATCAAACTTAATTCACCTCTTTGAAAAGGTATTTTTAGATTATTTAAGCATTGAAAACATTTTAAGCCATTTTTTTTCTGCCAAGGATAAAACATAAAAACAAATAAATATTATGCTAGAAATTTCTGAACAGAGAAAAGTGCAAACCTGATTGGCTAGAAACCTAGGCAAAAAAAAATTTATATATATATATATATATATATATATATATATATATATATATATAACAATTTTAAAGACATCATTACTTTTGTCTCACAAAAAAATTGAACTCTTTATTTTTCAGATTTAACTTACATGATTTAAGACATATTTTGACCCTTTTAAAATTAAGAGCATCATTTATTTGTAACTAAATTTGATACCATGTCAACACAACACACATTACACATGTACATAAACATACATAACCATAGACAATAAAAAGATTTTATATCTTCAATTTAGTCTCATCATTTGCTAACTTTTCACTAGTCTTAGATATGATTACTCTTGTCCTAAATATTCTTTAATTTTAAACCTAGTGTTCCAAAGGTACAAGTAGTTGAAACAAAGTCAAAATTGTACATCTCAAAGGCCCAGAAATGATCTACAGGTAGTTGAGAAGAGAGAAGGCAAAGGCCCAATGAAAGCGAAAGTTTAAAGTGAGGCCTCTGTGCAATCTTAGGTCAATGTCTTTTCCTTTTTTGAAGTGAATCAGTATAGAGTGAGGCACCTGAACCTGTGTAAATTTCCTTTCTAAATGGTTAGAAAAAAATTGTATTTTGAACTGTCTCCTTGACAGGGCCTTCTGACCCAACTTGCTTTCTAATTAGCTGTAGCCCTCCAATGAGTAGGGCAAAGGGCATTTCCTGTGCCCTCCATACCTGGAAACAAAGCTTTGGTCTTTCCAAAGTCTTCTCTCTCTGCTTTGATTTATGACAGCTTTCGGTCATTTTAGAAAGAGATTGCTTTAAATTTGTAAGCAGTTTCCACAGCACTGGAATTTAAACATAACCAGACAGACATTTATGATTATTTTCTCCTTCTTAATGCTCAAAGACTACAGATTAGAGTGCAAAAAAACCAAATGAGGAATATTTATTAAGGTCTTACAAATTAAAACACCATTCATACCTGCCTTGAACCAATGTCTTTATATTTATTTTATTTCTGAAAGATAAATTCAATCAATACAGAAATCAGGAGTGATCACTCTCTTATTTCAGATCTTGAAAAGTATAGTGCCACTTCTGATGGCTTTCATGTGTTTTTGATGTTTTCTATTCTCATCTGTATACTATTCCTTCATGTGGAAAAACTCTTTCACAGTGGAGATGTAGCTTGGTGGTAGAACTCTTGTCAATCACATGATAGGTCTTGATTTCAATTTCCAGAATGAAGATAAAAAAATAAAGAGTTTTTCAATACAAATCTTTTTAAGATATTTTCTTTTTGTTTCTGTTATTAGAATTTGATTAAGATGGACCTTAGTGGGCATTTCAATGTGTATTTTTTATTTGTTTGGTGTTGTGGACCCAAAGTTTCTCACTGGCATGGCCCAATGAAGAAGAGGTGTGCTCCCTTTTTGCTCACTGACCCTGCTTCTGTCATCCAGTGATATCATACTGTGGGGCAGAGTGACAGGCTCATCCATCCTAGGTAGGGATGTGAGTTCCAGTCCTTTTTCTTCTCTCACTCAACCACAGTGGAGATTGAGGTTCCTGCTTTCTCTAGGCTCTACTGTTAAGGTCATGGCTTTTTCTGTTTGTGTTTGGCTGCCCAAGAGTTCTGTCTTCCGAGTTGTCTGCTTCCTGGTCCTGTGGCTGGAAACAATAGATATTTGTTGGGCTTTCTTCATCTATGACCATCAGCATTTATTGTTCCTGGATTCTTCAACTACATGTCTGTGATTTTAAGCCAAAAAAAGGTAGACAACTCACCATCTTGTTTGCTCTGTGTCTACATTTCCAGGCACTGAGCTACATCCTGCTGGTTGTTTGGGTTCAAGGCAGGTATAAGAATTTTCATAAATGAGTTACATTAAAAAAGGACTAAAGCAAATTTTCTACTCAGTAAAGAAATGATAAAACAATAAAATCTTTTACAATAGGAAGGTAAGAACAATGAAGATCATTATATTAGTTAAAATAGAATGCTTCTTTCTTCTCTTCTTGAGTCTCTGAATATGCTTGATGATTGAAGTTCATATTTCAACCTTAACTGATAGTTTCCCAAAATGTAGGTAGCAAAATACAGTCAATTCTTATTATACATATATAGTCCAATTTTTCATATCTCTGGTTGTATATAAAGTATGTTGACACCAATTCGTGTCTTTGTACGTGTACTTTGGATAATGATGTCTATCATAGTCCACCATCCTTGCTAACCCCCTAGTAAATATAAGGAATGACAGCCTGTGGCTTATACTCCCATACCTCGAGAAACAAAACAAAACAAAAAGTTAGTTGGGCACAGATGATGAATATATATTCTCATTGATTATTTTGTCAACCATAAAGGAAATGACTCCTTAACTTTCACCAAGATTTTTCATTTTTTTAAAACATTTACTGATTGGTTCAAGTATATATGTATTATATGCATATTTGTTTTGTTTCTATTTTCTCATTTCTATTTAGTGTGTGTGTGTGTGTGTGTGTGTGTGTGTGTGTGTGAAAATAGTTACTTTTCCTTGCTCTGTTTTTTGAGGTTTAGGGGTTTTGATTATTATATTCTGTTAAGAATGTCCTTGGTGTTTGGGGGGATGGGATTACATTGCATCTGTGGATGGCTGTGGTGGTATGAATATCTTAATAACATTAATTTTTCCAGTCTGTAAACATGGCATGTTTATCATTTTGGGAAGTCCTATTGAATATCTTTTACCAATGCCCTACAGTTTTCATTGTACAGAATCTTCACTTCCTTGGTGACATAAAATTTTCTTGATATTTATTGTTTGTAGCTACTGCCAATGGAATTGCCTTCTTGCTTACTTCTTCAGCAAATTTATCATTGATATAGAAAAATCAGTATTGTTCTTTATTGCTATATGTTTTAAGTGTCAATATTGTTTTCTGCACGTGTACTGAACTTGTCATTGTTATGGCTTATATATAAGGTATCTTCTTAAAGTTATGTGTGAGAAAATGCAAGAGTGCACAAATGTGAAATGACTAGATTATGAGAGCTGTAAACTAACCAGTGGATTAACCTACTGATCTGAATGAACTCGGTAGTAATTCTAGGCAGTCTGGGTGTGACTGCAATAAGTAGGTCACTAGAGGTGTGCCTTAAGGGTTTATATTTTGTCCCTGGGTTGCAAAAACTCCAGAGTTATGGAGTTGAACAACCATGGACTGAACCTCTGAACCTCTGATCCAAAATAAACTTTTATTCTCTAAATTGTTCTCATTGGGTCTTTTGATCACAACAACAAAAAAATCTGAGTATTAAAAGAGGTATTCAATATCCTATAGGCATCATGAACTAAATATGTCTAATATGGAACTAGTTTTCATTTTGTCCTGTATGTCCAAACTGGAAATCCATTATCCTTGACTCCTTCACCCTCAGTGATAGAATATACTAATAGAGAAATATCAGCTATAGAGAATACCATGGGAAATTCTGAAATTTTACATGCTCCTATTTTATTAAAAGTCAATTTTTTTCTGCTCTTCCCCCATCCAAAATTAGGGGGAAAAATCTGTGGAGGTCAGTTTTCAGACCTGGTTTGCTATAGCTTCCTGAGAGATGGAGAGAACATGAATTGTTTTCTAATGAAAATCCCTTTAGTTTGTTTTTTATTGTTTGAAATCAGAGTCAAAGAACAAATGAAATCTGAACAAGTCAGGAGTGGAAGTAGAGGTCTTTTTCTAATGCAAGAGATGGCAAATAAGTAAATCAAAAAAGATCAGTAGCAGGAAGGGAGTAGTGGGTGGAAGGCAAAAAGGGAAGGAGAGGTTCTGTGAGCTGAACTAGAACAAGATATATTTCATGCTTTTATAATTATATCAAAACGGACTCTACTGGACATATACGTCATGTATAACTGAAAAGAACCAATAAAATCTAAAAAACAACAAAAAAGAGGTATGCCAGAGTTTTTTTGTAGGAGTCTATGTTTTCCTCTCTATAAAATTATGTCATCTGCAGACAGAAATATCTGGACTTCCTCCTTTTCAGTTCCAGTGCCCTGTATTTCTCTCTGTTGCCTAATTGATCTGGCTACTCTCTCTCTTAGTAGGTTGAATAACATTCATAAAAGTAGACATGCTGTATCCTGCATTTTTCTGGTGATGGGTTAGTCTTGCATATCATTTATAGTGTAAAGATTCTTCTAGGACCAGTTTATTCAGTATTTTTATCAGGAAGATATGATGAGTCTGATCAATTGCTCTTTTGAGTCTCTTGAGATGATCATACCATTTTGCTTTTTTTCAGTTGATGGGATGTGTTATGTTTACTGACTTTATATGCTGAACCATCCTCACATCCCTGTAAAACTTACCACTTGAAGATGTGCGTAAGTTTTGATATGGTGATGGAGCTTTTTGCCAGTGGGTTGTTGAGGATCTTTGCCTCTGTATTCATCCTGTTTATTTCTCTGTACTTTTCTTTGTTGCATGCTTGCCTGATTTTGCTATCAGAATAATGCTGTCCTCATAGGATGCGTTGGTAAGTTTCCTTCTTTTCTCAAGTTATGAAATATTTAGAGAAATATGGACTTGGTTCTTCTTTACATGCTTTATAGAATTCTGTAGTAAAGCATTTTTTTGATGGGGGACTTTTAATTACTGATTTAATCTCATTAGGCATTAATGGTCTATTTTGATTGATTCCATTTAAATTAAGCCATGAATTTGATTAAATATGGTAGGTTATATGTGTCCAGGAACTCATCGATTTCTTCTAGGTTTCCAGTAGTGTACTCTGTAATTCTTTATAGCAGTTTCTCATGTACCTTTGTATTTCTGTGATATTAGTGATAATATCTCCTTTTTTACCTCTAGTTTTCTTTATTTAAGTTTCTTTTATCTTAGTCTACTAAAGGTTTTTATGTTTTCTTTGTCTTTCAAAGAAATAACTCTTGATTTCCAGAATCTTTTATATATATTTTAGCCTCAACTTTATGATTTCTAGTTTTATCTTTTTCCATTTGTGATTTATTTGTTTTTTGTTTGAATAGGACCTTGTGAATCATTTATAGGCAGTTTATTTGCATTGTTTCTGCTTTGGTAAATAAATTTATTGCTATAAACTACCATCTTCATACAGTTTTTCCTATATCCCACAGTTTTTTATTTGTCTACACAGTCTTTCCCTTTATTTATCTACACAATCATTTTTTTATTCCCCTTTGGATTTCTTCAGTGAGCCATTGGATATTCTTCTCTCTCTCTCTCTCTCTCTCTCTCTCTCTCTCTCTCTCTATATATATATATATATATATATATATATATATATATAAAGGTGTTAGAGATTCCAATCTTTATATATATATTGGGGTGTTGAGGATGATGATGATTGAGCCCAGGAGCACTTTACCTCTTAGCTACATGCCTAGCCTCCTATCTTTTGTTTTGAGACAGAGTCTTCCTAAGTTGCAGAGTCTGGCCTCCAACTTGAGATCCTTCTGCATATATATATATATATATATATATATATATATATATATATATATATACCTGAGAATTGAACCCAGCACCTCACACGTGGTAGGCAAGCACTCTATGCTGAGTTACAACCCCAGGACCACCCCATTGGACATTCTTGAAAATGTTATTCAATTTCCATGCTTTTGTATACTTGCCATTGTTTATTGAGTTGTTTATTTCTAGAGGTGTCCATAGTAAGTCATAGAGAATATATGAAGTGATTTTTAAAACTTACATATTTATTGAGAATTGTTTGGTGGCATATGTGTGTGCTACCATTGGAAATGTGTTATTTGCTAATGAGATACATAAGTTTTTGTAGGTATTAGATGAAATGTTCCCTAGGTGTCTCCAAAATTTATGTTATCTGTAGTATAGATTGACTGCTCTCTTTTATTTTTATTCTTTCTAAATGATCTATTTATCCATTGTTGAAAGTAAGGTGTTAGAGATTCCGATCTTTATTGTTGTTATGTCTGTTTATCACTTTTGACTGAAACACATTTGTTTAATGTGTCTGGATGCTCATCAATTGCTACATTTTCGTGTTGAATTCATTTCATATCCTTATATAAAGTTCACCTTTGTCTATCTCTGTAGATTTTGAGTTGATATCTATTTCACTGATATAACTAGAGTTAGCCCTGTTTCCTTTTGTTTCCCATTAACATGGGACTACTTTTCATTTTTTTGAACATTAGTCTTTATCTGTATTAAACAGTGTGAAATTCCTTGAGGCAATGTTTATACTTGATATTTTTTTTCCATTTGACCTGTCTTTAGCATTCCACTGAACAGTTTGCTCCACTAGGGGGTGTTGAGGATGATGATGATTGATCCCAGGGGCACTTTACCTCTTAGCTACATGCCTAGCCTCTCTTTCCTATCTAGAATTTATCTATTCCTCTCAAGCTCTCCCTCCCAATCCCACTATGAGTCAACCTCCTTATATCAGAGAAAACATTTGGTATTTGTTTTATGGGGATTGGCTGATTCTTTTCTCTCTTTTATGAGTGAAATTGCTTTATCTGTGAGATTAATTCCTTTGCCTGTTTTCATGATGGTAGTTACAATTCTTTGGATGGAGATGTAGGTTGTCTTAGGTACTTCTTACAGGATCAGTCCATTGATACTCAATCCCCTCAGCTTTCTTTAGTCTGTGTAAGAATTTATTGAACCTTAGATTTCTAAGGATAGTTTTGCTGGCTATTATATATTTGGTTGGCAATTTTTTTTCAGGATTTAAAAATATCCCATTCTTTTCTGATTCCTAATATTTCTGTTGAGAAAGCCAATATTATTCTGAAGCAGACTTCCTTATATTTGACTACTGGGTATTATTATTATTATTTCCTTGCCTTTTGAATGCTCTTTGACTTCAGACAGGTTGGCTAAAGAAGACTTTGGAGAGGGACTTTAAAAAACTGCCTGATTCTGTCTCATGATTTATATGTATTCATTGACTAATCTCATTCAGATAATGAGGATGCTTTCCCTGGAGAGTGTGTCCTGAGACTCCACTCAGATGAGCTCTAAGAGCAATAAGGCCCCCGGTGTCAGTAGCTGTGATGCTAGGACATTATCTGAGGAATTTATGCATAGACTACCCAGAGGTAAGTGCCAATGATGTTGGTGGACTCTGGAGGCACCAGCCATAAAAACAGATTCAAGAGTCAGAAAGTAGAATGTCCTCAAGTCCTTCATAGTGGATTTTTTAAAAACTGATACAAAATATTTATTCCAAGTTAATTATTTTATGCAGTAGTTTTTACCCTCAACAGACTTGTGATAACCACATCTTTTAAATCTGTAAATAATATTATCAAAATAATCTTAATCTTTGAGATCTCAGAAAATTTATATTTTACAATCCACCCTGAATATCAAGGCTGCAAGAATAACACATTTCCTATATCCAAATATTTTACAGCTGTACACAAAAAGGAAAAAAGAAAACAAAAACAAACAAACAAAAAACCACATATGCTTTGTTAAGGGCTAAAGTTACCAGAGCAGCCAAAAATAAAATAAAATATCCAAATTATTATCATTAATTTAATACAATTATAACTTCAATAGTCACTTTGTCATTGACAATGATTGCTTGAGCACAGAGGTGAGTGCCCTAAGGGCTGGTAGTAGAAACTGTTGCTGCAGACCAGTGTCTCCTCCTCTCTGCATCTCTGCACTGCCAGCTCTCACCTGTGTATCGCCCCATATGTACGTGTGTGTGTATTTAAAATATCTTTCCCACCACACAAACTTCTATTAAGCAGATAACAGGGAAGAACAAAAATAAAAGCTAAACAAGCCAACTGCTCTTTCTTTGGGATATGATTATTTCCCTTGTGCATGAAATATTCAACAACATAAAAAAGGAAAAGAACAATTTCTTTTGTATATTCCCTGAACACACAAGCTGAGTTTACTGAGTCAGATTAACTGTGAACATTTATATGCCTTCTTCCAGGCATTGTCATCTGATGTTTCACTGCTACTTGTTTCTGTGTCTGAGTCCTCAAACTCTGCTTTACAAGTGCTTCTCCAAGGGGAGAATAGGCTGGAACAGCGGCTCTGCAAGAAGCCATTCTTTCCGAAGCCATTTCTTCTCAGCTGCTCTGTCTTCATGTGGAACTCTTTTAGCTCATCCTCTGTGAGAGGAAGGCAATTCTCATCATTTTCAGGATATTCTTGCCATCCCATTGATTTCAATAACCTATGCTCTGCTTCCAGAGAGTGTGAAAGGACCCCCCCCCCCTTCTTCTACTACAGAGAGAGAAAGACCATTCTGAAGACAGCCTTCCTCCCCATTTTCCTTTGGTTCAGGTGTGCTGTTGTCCTCCAAATCCTCCAGCTTGTCACAGTCTCTGTTCTCTGCAAAGTCTCCATTTCGCTCATCCTTCAGAGTCTTCAGGAATTCACTCTTCCTGTCAGTGGTTCGGTGGGTCAACTTGGTCAGATGAGAGGAGCTGATCTTAATTGGAGGGTTAATGCTGGAGGGACTCTCTTTGGGAGAGCTGAGAACTGCGCCACCAGCCAGTACCACTGGTTTGGTAACAGAAATTGGATTGATAAATGATGACTCCTGGCTAGAGGAAAGGGGTCCTGATTTGTGTTCCATTCTGCTAAATTTCCATGCATTGGGCTTGGAAGGAGGTGGTGCAGGCTTAGGAACCAAATTCTTACAGACACTTGGAACCATAGTTGATGATTTGTTCCCATTTGCATGGTGAGATCCTGGTGAGGTGAATGCAGCAGAGAAGGCAGCAGCAGGATCCTCTTTGGAAACTTTTTTGATAACTAGCATCTTGGAAGGTTGCTTGGCACTAGGTAGGTTTTCCCACACTCCAGAAGGGGTCCCAATAGGTCTGCATGGCTGATTCTTTTTGCCACCTTCTGGATTCAAAGAAGGAAAGTCTTCCTCTTCAAACTGCAACTTTTCCACTTTGTCTTCTTTCTTTTCTTCCCTAATCTCTGTAGGTGGCTTTTCTTGAAAGGCACAGCCTTTCTAGGAATGAAAACTGCCATCCAGTGTCGATGGTTCCCTGTGCCACCTTCACTACATTGGTTCATGCCATCATGACCTCGGGAAGAACTATGCCAACCAGATAGCTTCCCTGTGATTCCAGCATATGCTCCCTTAGAGATACCAGAGTCCACAGAATCATGGCAGAAGGGGGAGGGCTGGTGCCAGGAATCTCTTGTAGTTCGTAGGGGCCCATTGTTAAAAAAGCCATCAGAGGAATTGTGTCGGTGACAGCTCACTCCAAATCTACCTTCTCCTCAGGGCAGGTGCTCTCTGTGTTTTTCAAAGGTGGATGTAGGTGACTTAGCTGACTGTGGTGTTGAGAAATTTAGCCAAGCAGGAACAAAGTCGTGCTGCTCCATTTAGGTCCAGTGTCTCTTTTCAGCAAGGTGAGGCATCCAACCTCATGGACAGGATCCCACAGTGTAACCTCTGTGGTCCTGTTTTCCAACCTCTGTGGTCCTGTTTTCCGAACTCCTTGAGGCTATCAGCTGGCTGTCTCACGAGGTCTTGTTAAAAAGATGCTTAAGCAGTCTGGCCAGCAGCACGCCTTGTGATGAAGCACAAAGAAGCCTGGCTCTGGGTAGCTCACTTTCTGAGTCCCTTTAATTGATCATCCTAAACTACCTAGTTCCTAACTCGCTTCCAAAGGGGGAAGGGGAAAGGGGAAAGGGGAAGACGGAAGGGGAACATAAAAAGTACTTGTTACATTTAAAAAAGAGGGTAAGGGGAAAGAGCTAGGTCTATGTTCACCTCAGTCAGCTTCCTTGAGTAATGGCACTATGATGTTGCTTAAATAGGTAATACATGGACATTTGCACAGTGAGTGCGAACTGTTCATAACAAGGTCATAGCTACACAGACAGGTGGCCTCATGTGTGGGCAAGTAATGTCATCAAGGTGATAGACAAAAAAATATAGTATTAAAGCACTATAAAAGATCTTCTGAGTAGTCAACTCCAGTGGCAAAAAACCACATGACAAAGCCCTTAAAACATAAATGTCATTATTCTTACACAACTGCTAATAATAGTGTGCAGATATGTATTTATATTTGTCTTAAACTTTAAACTCTAAACATATATGAAATCTTGTTAAAAAAATCAGAAGGAACTTTTTTTTTAAATTTTTTTTATTGGTTGTTAAAAACATTATAAAGCTCTTGACATATCATATTTCATACATTAGATTCAAGTTGGTTATGAACTCCCAATTTTACCCCAAATACAAATTGCAGAATCACATCGGTTACACATCCACATTTTTACATAATACCCTATTATAGTAACTGTTGTATTCTGCTACCTTTCCTATCCTCTACCATCCCCCCTCCCTCCCCTCCCATCTTCTCTCTCTACCCCATCCACTGTAATTCATATCTCTCCTTGTTTATTTTACCATTCCCCTCACAACCTCTTATATGTAATTTTGTATAACAATGAGGGTCTCCCTCCATTACCATGCAATTTCCCTTTTCTCTCCCTTTCCATCCCACCTCATGTATCTGTTTAATGTTAATCTTTTCTTCCTGCTCTTCCTCCCTGCTCTGTTCTTAGTTGCTCTCATTATATCAAAGAAGACATTTGGTATTTGTTTTTTAGGGATTGCCTAGCTTCACTAAGCATAATCTGCTCTAGTGCCATCCATTTCCCTGCAAATTCTATGATTTTGTCATTTTTTAGTGCTGCGTAATACTCCATGGTGTATAAATGCCACATTTTTTTTATCCATTCATCTATTGAAGGGCATCTGGGTTGGTTCCACAGTCTAGCAATTGTGAATTGTGCTGCTATGAACATCGATGTAGCAGTATCCCTGTAGTACGCTCTTTTAAGGTCTTCGGGGAAAAGTCCAAGAAGGGCAATAGCTGGGTCAAATGGTGGTTCCATTCCCAGCTTTCCCAGGAATCTCCATACTGATTTCCAGATTGGCTGCACCAGTTTGCAGTCCCACCAGCAATGTACAAGAGTACCCTTTTCCCCACATCCTCTCCAGCACTTGTTGTTGTTTGACTTCATAGTGGCTGCCAATCTTACTGGAGTGAGATGGTATCTTAGGGTGGTTTTGATTTGCATTTCTCTGACTGCTAGAGATGGTGAGCATTTTTTCATGTACTTGTTGATTGCTTGTATGTCCTCCTCTGAGAAGTGTCTGTTCAGGTCTTTGGCCCATTTGTTGATTGGGTTATTTGTTTTCTTATTGTTTAATTTTTTGAGTTCTTTGTATACTCTGGATATTAGGGCTCTATCTGAAGTGTGAGGAGTAAAAATTTGTTCCCATGATGTAGGCTCCCTATTTACCTCTTTTATTGTTTCTCTTGCTGAGAGAAAACTTTTCAATTTAAGTAAGTCCCATTTGTTGATTTTTGTTATCAACTTTTGTGCTATGGGTGTCCTATTAAGGAATTTGGAGCCCGACCCTACAATATGTAGATCGGAGCCAACTTTTTCTTCTATCAGACGCAGAGTCTCTGATTTGATATCTAGCTCCTTGATCCACTTTGAGTTAACTTTTGTGCATGGCGAGAGGAGGGGATTCAGTTTCATTTTGTTGCATATGGATTTCCAGTTTTCCCAGCACCATTTGTTGAAGATGCTATCCTCCCTCCATTGCATGCTTTTAGCTCCTTTATCAAATATAAGATAGTTGTAGCTTTGTGGATTAGTCTCTGTGTCCTCTATTCTGTACCATTGGTCCACCCTCCTGTTTTGGTACCAGTACCATGCTGTTTTTGTTACTATTGCTCTGTAATATAGTTTTAAGTCTGGTATCGCTATACCGCCTGATTCGCACTTCCTACTTAGAATTGCTTTTGCTATTCTGGGTCTTTTATTCTTCCATATGAATTTCATGATTGCTTTCTCTATTTCTACAAGAAATGCCATTGGGATTTTGATTGGCATTGCATTAAACCTATAGAGAACTTTTGGTAATATCGCCATTTTGATGATGTTAGTTCTGCCTATCCATGAACAGGGTATATTTTTCCATCTTCTAAGATCTTCTTCTACTTCTCTTTTTAGGGTTTTGTAGTTTTCATTATATAAATCTTTCACCTCTTTTGTTAGGTTGATTCCCAAGTATTTTATTTTTTTTGAGGATATTGTGAATGGAGTGTTTTTCCTCATTTCCGTTTCAGAAGTTTTCTTGCTGATATACAGAAATGCCTTTGATTTATGCGTGTTGATTTTATATCCTGCCACTTTGCTGAATTCATTTATTAGTTCTAGTAGTTTTTTTGTAGACCCTTTTGGGTCTTCTAGGTATAGAATCATGTCATCTGCAAATAGTGATAATTTAAGTTCTTCCTTTCCTATTTTTATGCCTTTAATTTCTTTCGTCTGTCTAATTGCTCTGGCCAGTGTTTCGAGAACTATATTGAATAGAAGTGGTGATAGAGGGCATCCCTGTCTTGTTCCAGATTTTAGGGGGAATGCCTTCAATTTTTCTCCATTGAGAATGATGCTAGCCTGAGGCTTAGCATAGATAGCTTTTACAATGTCGAGGTAAGTTCCTGTTATCCCTATTTTTTCTAATGTTTTGAACATAAAGGGATGCTGTACTTTGTCGAATGCTTTTTCTGTGTCTATTGAGATGATCATATGGTTCTTATTTTTAAGTCTATTGATGTGGTGAATAACATTTATTGATTTCCGTATATTGAACCATCCTTGCATCCCAGGGATGAATCCTACTTGATCATGTTGCACAATTTTTTTGATGTGCCTTTGTATCCGATTCGCCAGAATTTTATTGAGAATTTTTGCATCTAGGTTCATCAGAGATATTGGTCTGTAGTTTTCTTTCTTTGAGGTGTCTTTGTCTGGTTTCGGAATCAGGGTGATGTTGGCCTCATAGAATGAAATTGGCAGAGCTCCTTCTTTTTCTATTTCCTGAAATAACTTGAAAAGTATTGGCATTAATTCTTCCTTAAAGGTTTTGTAAAACTCCGCTGTATACCCATCCGGTCCCGGGCTTTTCTTGGTTGGAAGTCTGTTGATTGCTTCTTCTATTTCATCTATTGTTATTGGTCTGTTTAATTGTGAGTATCCTCCTGACTCAGTCTGGGTAAATCGTATGACTTAAGGAATTTATCGATGTCTTCACTATCTTCTATTTTATTGGAATATAGGTTTTCAAAATAATTTCTAATTGTCTTCTGTATTTCTATAGTGTC
This sequence comes from Marmota flaviventris, assembly GCF_047511675.1. Lineage (NCBI taxonomy): Eukaryota > Metazoa > Chordata > Mammalia > Rodentia > Sciuridae > Marmota > Marmota flaviventris. The sequence goes on from NC_092500.1 coordinate 98,416,503, forward strand.
TGTTGTGATATTGCCTTTTCCATCCCGTATGTTAGTGATTTGAGTTCTCTCTCTTCTTCTCTTCGTTAGCATGGCTAAAGGTCTGTCGATCTTATTTATTTTTTCAAAGAACCAACTTTTAGTTTTGTTAATTTTTTCAATAGTTTCTTTTGTTTCAATTTCGTTGATTTCCGCTCTGATTTTGATTATTTCTTGCCTTCTGCTACATTTGCTGTTGTTTTGCTCTTCCTTTTCTAGGGCTTTGAGGTGAAGTGTGAGCTCATTTATTTGTTGGTTTTTCCTTTTTTTGAGGAATGACCTCCAAGCGATGAATTTCCCTCTTAAAACTGCTTTCATTGTGTCCCATAGATTCCGATATGTTGTGTCTGTATTTTCATTTATCTCTAAGAATTTTCTGATTTCTTCCTTTATGTCTTCTGTAACCCATTGATCATTCAGTAACATATTGTTCATTTTCCATGTGATGTAGGATTTTTCCTTCCTTCTTTTATCATTGATTTCCAGTTTCATTCCATTATGATCAGATAAAATGCATGGTATTATCTCCACCCCTGTATATTTACTGAGGGTTGCCCTATGGCATAATATATGGTCTATTTTTGAGGAGGATCCATGTGCTGCTGAGTAAAAAGTATATCCACTTGATGATGTTTGATATATTCTATATATGTCAGTTAAGTCTAGGTTGTTGATTGTGATATTGAGTTCTATAGCTTCTTTATTCAGCTTTTGTTTGGAGGATCTGTCCAATTGTGAGAGAGGTGTGTTGAAGTCACCCATAATTATTGTGTTGTGGTCTATTTGATTCTTGAACTTGAGGAGAATTTGTTTTATGAACGTCGCAGCACCATTATTTTGTGCATAAATATTGATAATTGTTATGTCTTGTTGATGAATGGTTCCTTTTAACAGTATATAATGTCCTTCCTTATCCCTTTTGATTAATTTAGTCTTGAAGTCAATTTTATTCGATATGAGGATGGCCACCCCTGCTTGCTTACGAGGACCGTGTGCGTGGTATATTTTTTCCCAACCTTTCACCTTCAGCCTGTGTATGTCTTTTCCAATCAGATGTGTCTCCTGGAGGCAGCATATTGTTGGATTTGTTTTTTTAATCCATGTTACCAGCCTATGTCGCTTTATTGGAGAGTTTAAGCCATTAATGTTTACAGTTACTATTGATATATGGTTTGTACTTCCAGCCATGTTTGATTATTTATCTTCTTCTTTTTTTTTTTAATTTAGTTTGTTTCTCCATGGTTAGCTTTCCCCCCGCCCTCTGTCTTTATAGAGGCACTTCCCACTGATGGTTTTGGTTATTGTTTTTCATTTCTTCCTCGTGTAGTGTTTTGCTCAAGATGCTTTGCAATGCTGGTTTTCTGGCTGCAAATTCTTTTAGCTTTTGTTTATCATGAAAGATTTTTATTTCGTTATTGTCCTGAAGCTTAATTTTGCTGGATACAGAATTCTTGGTTGGCATCCATTGTCTTTCAGTGTTTGAAATACGTTGTTCCAGGATCTTCTCGCTTTCAGCGTCTGTGATGAAAAATCCGTTGTTAACCTTATTGGTTTACCCCTGAATGTAATCTGCCTCCTTTCTCTTGTAGCTTTTAGTATTTTCTCTTTGTTCTGTATATTGGATATCTTCATAACAATGTGTCTTGACGTTGGTCTACTGTGATTTTGTGTGCTCGGTGTCCTGTATGCATCTACAATTTGTATATCCGTTTCCTTTTTTATTTCTGGAAAGTTTTCTGTAATTATTTCTTTCAGCAGGTTACTCATTCCCTTGGTTTGAATCTCTGTACCTTCTTCTATCCCGATGACTCGTAGGTTTGGTTTCTTTATGTTATCCCATATCTCTTGGATGTTTTTCTCGTGGTTTTTAACCAGCCTTTCTGAGTTGGCTAGGCTCTTTTCAAGATGATATATTTTGTCTTCATTATCTGATGTTCTGGCTTCTACTTGCTCCACTCTGTTAGTGATACTCTCAATTGAGTTTTTAATTTGGTTTATCGTTTCCTTCATTTCTAGAATTATTGTTTGGTATTTTTTTATAATCTCAATCTCCTGATAAAGATGCTTAACTTCTTCTTTTATCTGTCTATGTAATTCATTTTCAAAGTGTTCTTTCACTGTTTGAATTTGCTGTCTCGTATCTTCTTTAAAGTTCCATTCCATCTGTCTAAGGTATTCCTTGAGTTCTTTATATGACCATTTTTCTGCTGACTCTAGGTCCTCCTGAATATTTAGGCTGTCCTTCATTGTTTGTACTACTTTTCTTCCTTGCTTTTTTATGCTGCTCATGTTTCTTCTTGTTCTGTTTGACTGCTGAGTTACTGTTTACTCTTATAGATTTATTTGATGCTTGAGAGGAAAGATATTAGAAGGGAAGGGAAGAAGTCACTAAAGAGAATGAGAGTAGGCAGGTAGAATTCAAGGAAGGGGGAATAAGAAAATTGAAAAGAAATGAAAAGACAAAAGAAACAAGAATAACAAAGATTAGATAATAAAGAAAGAAAGGAAAGATGAAAAAAAATTTTTAAGAAAAATAATAGTGATAATAAAAAATGAAAATTAAAATTAAAAAAATAATAATAATAAAATAAAAAAAATTAAAAAAAAATAGAAACATTGAAAAAAAGTTAAAGAACAACAACAAATAAAAATTGAAAATGAAAGAAAAAGAAGAGAAAAAAAGAAAAAAAACAAAAAAGAAAAAGAAAAAAAAATGATAATAATAATAATAAATGCAGTCCTAGAGTTCTATTAACTTCTCTTCCAGTAGGTGGAGCTGTGCCCACTGGGCCAAGCTTCTCCTCTCAATAGGTGGGAACCATTCACTGTGCAGCCGCTCTTTCTCCTAGACTGGGCGGGTCTCCAATCCTGAGTGTCTAGGGCCTTGTCTTGTGTTTCCTCAAGCCAGGCCGTGCTCACCTGTGGTGCTCACCACAATACTGGCTACACGCCAGGTCTGCTGCTCCTGGGAGCCCTGTTTTCATGAACACCTGCGCTCACTCTCCCTGTTTGCCTCCCTCAGACCCTAAGTTTGTAGAGCTTGGGGCTGAGATCCCCCAGCGAATTTGCTTGCCCTCCTGTAGCCACGCCCCCGGTAGCTGGTGCAAGAGACCTCAGTTGTCAGCACTGGTGGGAGCGGTAGCCGGGAGTTCCGCGCCGCGAGTCCCGCGCCACTCCTGATTCCCTCGGTCTGGTTATTGCGTTCACAGGAGAGCTGGGAGTGGCCCTTAAGTTTTCCCTGCTGTGTGGAGAGAGATGACTAGGGGATTACACACCTGTCGCGCTGGTTTCAATGCAGTTATCTCCTCCGCCCGTGACGCCGTTTCTCTGCCATGGTGATATCCCATGCAAATGGTGACCGTTTGTTCCCTTTGCCGGGTGACCAATGCAACGGGTGGGTCCTGTCTCTCCCAATCCCCGTTTCAGTCCTGTGGCCACTGCCTATGAAGGCTCGGTTGGCTTTTACCTCTGTAAGTTCCTAAGGGCCGGCCAATTATTTCAGCGGGATCGTTAGTGCTGAGTCACACGAAGCAGGCGAACCGGAGCTTAATTGCTTCCGATTCGGGCTCTGTGTGTGTGTTCTGAGGGGCCCAGCCTGTACACCCCAGATCCACGTCAGCTCAGCATTGCCTAGTGATCCTGAGCAAACAGCATTTAGACAGTTTACGGCTCCCTATGCCCGCGCAGTTGAAGATGTCAGAGACTTGATCTCTCTGCGCCTGCCACCATGTTACATCTCCTCAATGCTATTCATGTTGCCCTTACAGCTTCCTGGTATAAGCAAGTTCTTGGGATTATACAAACTGCTGCTTCTGTTTCCAGTCCAGATTTCTAGAAATGAAACCCTGCCGCTGTCGCTGTCTCTGGGCCACGCTTGTCTGCGACCCTAGCAGAGCCGCCCTGGCTTCCGCAGCTCTTCAGCCCTGTGCCCGGCCCCAGGGGCCCAAGCGGCTGCCGCCGCGGCTCTCCATCCCCCTCCTCCGGAGCACGGGTCCCCTGGCAGGGGGGTGCAGAACGACCCCAGAGCAGGCTCTGCCCGAAGGTGCAGCGGCGATCAGGCCACCGAGACGCTCGAGGCTGCAGTCCAGCCTTCGGAGGACAGGGCTCGGCACGCAGCCCAGCTCCAACCTCTAGGTGCGGCTGCCGGACAGTGTATACAGAGCCATCAAGACAGCAAGCAGAAAGCAAATGGCGGCTCCCGCGGAGTGGATTTTTGGCACAGAAACCACAGCCCTGCCAACAAACCCAATCCACAAACTCTCCCTGTATAAAAAGTATTCAAAAAAAAAAAAAGAAAAAAAAAAAAGGCGGGGCGCACTGAGCTTTCTTTGCCTCGGGTACTTACAATCCACTGCTGATTACACATTCAGCTTCTCCGCCCGGAGCGAAGCAAAAGAGGAAGCAGATGGGAGCAAAGAGCCCGCGGCTCTGGGCAGCCAAGCGTCTCTTTTTCGATTTCTTTGTTCTTCCTGCTCCTTGGCAAAGTGGTCCGCTACAGATTAACGGTGAAATGAGCTCTAACAGAAATCTCTATTAAAGCCGCTGCTTTGAGCACCACGCTCAGCACTTCAGCAACCCCCGTACGCAGCGGCCATCTTTCCAGAAGGAACTTGATACACTTTTCCCTACACAGAACAGCAGCTTTCAAGGCAAATTTCTTGGTATAAAGCTCCTATATGTATATTCTATTTCTTTGGTCTTCAATATTTATAAATTCAGAACAAAATTACAACAAGTAGAAAGAGGGGGTTAGGAACAGTCAAGGAGAAAGTTCCAAAATGAGGTTTTCTTCTCTTCAGTTTTCTGTATTTCACTTGTTTTGCATCTTCTTCAAAAATGAATTCAGCTAATGAAAGGTGATATGAAGAATCTTCTACTGCTTTGGTAGAGAAGTCATTTTTTATTTTAGATCCATTTCCATCATTGCTCAATCATTAACAAGGCCACATGAATCAAGCAGCGGCAGGGCTACAGCCAAGGACAAGACGTGGCCTCTAAGGACACGTGTCCAGGTTCTTGGCCTGGCAAAGGTGACTAGCCCACAACCAAAACAAAGCTCTTCCCAAAATGGCTGCCCGGCCCACATGGCCCAGGAGGGGCCCCTTCATAGTGGATTTGATAAGCTGCAGTGACAGCTAAGATTGTGAGAGCAAGTGGGGAGAACAGGCACTTAGGACAGGCATGTCACGTTTGTTGTTGTTTGTTTGTTTGCTTTTTGCTTTGGAGGAAGACCTCCTTGGGCTTTGGGCCAAATGTTTTCTGAAATACAAGGTGCAGTGCTGCATGGATGTGGTTGTTAACATTGCAGTTACACAGCCTGTATAGTTGGGCTTATAAATTTGCAACCATGTTTGTGAATGTGGTTGAACAAGTATGGTGCCCCAGGGTTGGGAAAATGCAGTGACGACTACTGGCCCCTGTCAGGCTGCACTCTAGGATGAGTCCTTATGTCAAGGTGCTGCCAGGCCATCACAACTTTTGCTGTGGTGATTCTGTGGGGAAGACACAGTGTGAGTTCCTGCCGTGAAGCAAATCTGTCACAGGGACCCAAGGAGCTCAGCAAGCTTGCTTCAAATCCTATGGAGGGTGTTGAAATCTCCTGCAGTTAGGATAACTAGTCCATGTGACAATGAGGACCACTGGATTTTGCTGGGTATCTCTCTTGGCATCCAAAGTTTCCCTCAACTGGGGAAACATGATCTTCTTTCCATGTTGCAACCTCTAGTCTCTGTGCCTCACAGGGTTCCTGCTATTATTCCCTTGCTGAATTCCAGTGTTCTTCCTCAGTCACTGTCCTTGACAAATGGGCATTCATTTGTTTCCTTGGTTCTTCCCTGTGGCCAAGATGAGGACTATTTACAACTCTTCCAACATATTAGATCTCCTGGAAGAAATTCTATAATTATTAAGGTGAACTCTAGGGAAATTTCTCTTCTGAAAAATAAAATCAAAGATTCTCATTTGTTGGTAACTTCCAGTGTACACTCTACTCCTGATTATCAGTGATGGAAACATTTTTGTCTGGGTTTCCAGGAATGACCACACAGGTGCAGGCAGTGAGGCTGTTGCTCTTGTACTCCAATGTGAGAATATTTATGAGGCCTCAAGTGTTATAAAGCAGGGAATATTATCTTAACCAATCTTAACTGCAGACTGGGTAGCTAGAACACTACAAATACTGATGCAGAGAACATTTTTCATTTTTCATGGCAAGTTTATTTTTAAGTGAATATAATTCTTGGAAGAGCAAGAGTTTGAAGACATACAACCAAACACATATTCATAGTCCCTTCAGCCTAATTAACAATTTTGAGATTCTTTCAATTGTGATGCAATACCCTGACAACCTGAGAGCAGAGCTAATATAAGTATGTTCTTATCTGTACATATATCAGATTATTCAGAAAATTACTTTGTAGGTGTGGTTCCATTTAGTAGAATTCTCAGCCTTTCTCAAACTGTTGAAATGTTGCATAGGGCACAAAATATTAAAATCTAGTGAACTCTTGAGTAATTCGCAGGAGGGAAAATGAATATTGACACAAGGTTGTGAGATAGTGGTACAGATAGCCTGACTGCTCATTGCTGATTTATTTATTTATTTTTTTTAAGAGAGGGAGAGAGAGAGAGAGGGAATTTTAATATTTATTTTTTAGTTTTCGGCGGACACAACATTTTGTTTGTATGTGGTGCTGAGGATCGAACCCGGGCCGCATGCATGCCAGGCAAGCGTGCTACCGCTTGAGCCACATCCCCAGCCCTGATTTATGGGGTTTTAAAACTTCCTTTTCTTCTGTTCAGTCTACAGAGACTTGAAAGGCACCTACACACAATATGACATAAGAAGCATATGCTATATTTTTTTTGTAGCATATTTGAATTTGTCCAAAGGCATCTCATGATATTTCTTTGGATCATAATTTTAACACATTAACTTACAAAGTTTCAATTATGCAACTACTGAAGAAAATTGCCACAGGTGTCTTAAAATAGGGTGGAAATCATAATCTAGAGTTTCTATGTCTATGTATATCTTTCATATGCATGTGAAAATGCTCTAATTACCTATTCCTTTTCTACAAAGAATTGACCCCTCAAACACAAGAATTATTTCAGAGTTACCATAAGTGTAATATTAATTGCTTATTTTAAGTTTATTGGTTTTCCATACATGGGATGCTAAGATAAAATGGATTATTAATTAACTTGCATTTCTTCTACACATTTGTAAAATGCTCTGTGAATACATCAGGAAAACATGAGGATAAACCGAATTTAGATGGAATACAGATTGTATACAACCAGAGATATGAAAATTGTGCTCGATATGTGTAATAAGAATTGTAATGCATTCTGCTATCATATATAAACAAAAAACTAATTAAAAATAAAAAAGAAAACAGAATTAGGAAAAGAAATAATGATCAATCCAAATTTATTATTTATTTTAGCAGAAAGTTGATTTTTATTTAGTCTATTTACAAAAGGGAACAAGAAACTTTTCTGTTCTGTAGAGAAGTTTGTTTTGGTAACTCACTGGGTGATCAATAGCTAGACTCAATTTCCTCATAGGATAATGAAATTGGAAGACAATTATAGTAGCAAACATGTCTTGTTTACTGAATTCTGTCTCTTAGTTTCTAAAATACATTAACTAAATTCATCTACCTTGGAAAAGTTCCCATCTGATTCTGAAGAATGGTCATATTATATTAATGCACCCAGTTAAAAAATAATAAGAGTGATCAGAGTTTGAATTAAATTCAAGAGAGCACATAGCAGAAGTCTGTGTAGCAAGGTAACTTGAACAAATAAGCATTTTGAAACTTTTTTTTAAAATAAAGTCAATCTCCCCCCCACCCCTTTGTCTCTCTTCATCCCTCTCTCTTCCCCATTCCTCTTCCTCTTTGCATCTGCATCTCTGTATTCATTTGATTGTGTGGTAGAACTTACAAGTGTAAGGCATTGGTAAATTCAACCCATGATATCAAGTTTTTTTTCTTTCCTTTTCATGTTGACTTACTGCAGGTAATCATCAAAAGCTGTTAAAAGGAATAGAACATGTCATGAATATTAAACATGTTAGGAACAACAGAATAATTAACAAATCTTTAGTTATATAGCCAGGCAAGACAGGCAATACATTGTATGATAAAGATGGAATTTTAAGCAAGGAAGAAAACCTGGCATTCAAAAGTGTTGGGTGAAAATAACAAACCCAATTATTTTTTAAAATATTGGTCTTTACCTCTCAGCCCAAGTTTGCTCACAGCATGTGACCAGGTTTCCAACAAAGCAAGTATGAATCACATGGCTCTTCTGTGCCCTAGAATCAATAGTCACAAATCATCTCTTCCAAACTGCTCTGTTGGTCAAGGTGATTGCAAATTACCACAGTTTTCAAGAAAAGGAATTAGATCTCAACCCTTGAAGAGCAGACATCAGGTCCTTGGTAAGACATAATCATGAATGAGATGTACCCCTGTGGCCATTCTTTCAAATATGTAATCTGCTAGACATTTCAATTTCCAAGATATTAACTGTTTATAAGTGAAATCTTGAAATGACAAAATATGGCACTTGTACATGTAAAAGTTGTTTAGCAGAGAGGCATTTGGAGTTCCAAAGGAAAATATTCATTTACACATTGAATAAAAGGGAGTCATTCATCAATCACTTGGGAAAAACTCTCTCTTAAGGAATCTAATTACCTGCATTTTGTATATCTTTATAAAACTATGAGGGGAAATGCCTTGCTTCATATCTCATGTGGAAGAAGTACTGACCATGTTTCTTTACAAACTTAGAGGAAAAGTAACTGAAAGTTCAGAACACAGCTTGACACTGGTAAAACAATGGTGGTCTGAGCCTATAGGGACTCCCTGTGGGGATGAGGAAAGGTGCCTCCCTGTCCACCCCACAGAATCTGAGGACATGACTGCCCCACCATGGGTAGGATAAGGGAGGCCACTCAGGCAGAAAACTGGAAGTGGGGTAAGGGATATATAGTAATGCTTTGGTACACAACTCTTTGTCCAATCTCCCTCTTGATTTTCTAAAAGCTAGTCATCATCATTAGAAAAATCTTAGAGTAATATATATAAAAGGGCCTCCAGAAAATTAACTTAAGTTAATATTTCTCCCTAGAAAATTCCATTTCAGATGCATAAAAAATAAATGTGTGATGTTCACCACCAGGGTTTTGTATTAGATAGAAAAAGAAGAAAATACTCTATGAAGAAGAGGGACAGGATACCAGAAGCCCTTGTAAATGAGCATGTACCTTAAGACCAACCCAATTTTTAGGAACAAAACTTTTCTTATCTCACCTGTTAAGTCTCAGGAAGTATTTCACGTTGACCATTTCCTCAGGTTGGTACTTCATTCTCTCTCAGCTTCTAAGCAGACATACTGCAGGAAACAGTGGGGCACAGCCACAGGAAGGCAGGTCCTGGGTCTGGCTTCCTCCTAGACACTGAAGGCCTTTACATCCACTGTGGCCTGTGACCCTCTCATCTCCTGCAATAGTAATAATAATAATAATAATAATACACATAAGATGTTTCTGAAGAGAAATGGCATGTAGCATGTACTTAATTGATGTTACCTGTTACATAGATATTGGCTCTGTTGACACAATATTGATAAGCCAGGAGAGAAACAATGATTTTTCTCTCCAGTAGGGATTTGATATGGAGATTATGCAAGTTGTCATATCTGGGATAAATTTATAAAGCTGATGAAAATAGATATGTTACTAGACACTGCTTGAGGGAGTGAAAAGCTCGTAGTAACTCATGGTTTCGACAATGGGATAAACAACCCTTATTAACTGGGAACAGATTGGGAGTCCTTCAGGGATGATTTTCCCCACCCCAGGTCCATGTTGAAGTCTCTCACAAGACCACAGACTGAGACTCGGAGATTGACTTTTAAAACAGGGATGAAGCTATAATGAAGCTGTTAGGATGGCCCACAATCAAATATGCTTGAGAATTTTTTTTTCTCACGAAAAGACCTTCAGATACACAGCAACAGCAGGGATTCTTGAGCACTTAGAAAGCCCCTCTCAGGAAACAGCAAGAGATGACCCTCTGGGAGCCTAGGAGAGGCCTCCAAAGAATCCTAATCTGCTATGAGGCATGGTGGAGCATAGATGTCATCCCTGTGACTTAGGCAGCTGAAGCAGGAGGATTGCAAGTTTGATGCTAGCCTAAGCAACCTGATGAGACCCTTAGCAACTTAGCAAATGTCAGTCTCAAAATAATAATAGACATGGGTCAGTGGTAAAGCACCCCTATGTTATGGTTTAGATATTAGCTGTTTTCCAAAAGCACATATGTAAGACAAAGCAAGAAAGTTTAGAGGTGAAAGAATTGTGTTATGAGAGGGTTAACCCAACCTGTGTATTAATCCTATGATAGTAATGAATTAAAAAGGAACTGTAGGCAGTTAGGTTGTGGCCAGAGGAGGTCAGTTGTTGGGCTGGATGACAGGAGTCAGTCTCTCTCTCTCTCTCTCTCTCATTCTGAGATTGTTATGTCCTCAGCCACATTCATCTGCCTTCACCTACCCTGATGTACTTCCTCTACCATGCCCTGAGTAATGAAGTCCACCATCTATGGTTTCAGACCTCTGAAACTGTGATCCCCAAAATTAAGTTTCCTCATTAAAATTGTTCTTGTCAGGTCTTTTGTTCACAGCGTGAAAAAGCTGACTAAAACACCTGGGCTCTACTCTGAATAAAAAACCAAAAAATCAAAAACAGAACCTGCTACCACCATAAATCTCGAACTGAGTCTCCAAACTTGAGTGAAAAAAAATTTCTTGAGAACAAAGAAAGATGGGGAATTCAGATGGAGAAATGTAGAATTCTGCGCTGGTATATTTTATTTGTTTTTATTTTTATTTTTATCTTTCATGTACTGGACATTGAAAATAGGTTCACTGTATTGCTGAATTGCTTCTCCAGCTCTTTTTATTGTGTTTTGAGACAGTGTGTTGCTAAGCTTCCCAGTGTGTCTTCCAACCTGTGATCCGTTCTGAAACATCCAGATTAACTGGGATTATTTTACTCCAGGACAGAGAACATATATCAGACAAGACCCTTGCTTGAGGGTGTCCACTCAGCTAGGGCTCCAGACGCTGCCTGCTGTGGCCTTGCTCAATGCTTCTACCACACCCTTCTTAAATGACACATCCTCTATCTGTGCTGCTATTGCCTCAATGTGGCAGTGTCTGGTGAGCTCACAAGTAATCTTTTTTCAGGATACATTAGTCTCTTTCATGATTGCTGATATAGGAAAGTGATATTTGGAAAATCTCCTGTTCTGTGCCAAGACTGCACAGGCCAAGGACAAGGATGACTGCCACAGGATGCAGCTTCCACAGTGGCCCACACAAATGAGCAACTCTGCCCCTTCTCTCTGGAGTTCCTTTCCCAATTGAAAGTCAACAATATGTCATCTGGTGAGGACTACTCATCACCTGGTTCCATTTTCATATTGTGTCTGCAGAAATCAGACTGTCATGGCAGTAAATAGAGGAATGCTCCAGGCCAAAGCAGCTCTGCTTTGTCTCCCAATAAACCCATTAGCTGAGGGACAATGTCTCTTTTTTTTAAAATTTTTTTATTAGTTGCTCAAAATATTACAATGATCTTGACATATCATATATTTGATTCAAATGGGGTATGAATTCTAATTTTTCCACATGTACAGATTGCAGTATCATATTGGTTATACAGCCATGTTTATACATACAGCCATACTAGTGTCTGTTGTATTCTGCTACCCTTCCTATACCCCCTCACCTCACCTACACTCCCATCACCTCTCTCTACCCAAACAATGTCTCTTTTTTTTTAATATTGTCTGCAAAGGATGGCCAACTGGTAATATATACCCCATATGGAATATATCCATATATACATACATACACATACATACACACACATATCCACCACCAGGCTGGTCACGTTGAAGGGTTACTCATATCTGCAGCCATTATATAGGAAGCCTTCCTTTAGTATGCTCTGGAGAAAAGGGCAAAAAGGACACTCACATACACAACAAAGGATCCAGTTGCACCCGCTTGATAAGAGACCCCTTTACCATTTCCAATCCCATACCTCTCCCTGCCATACCTCCAAACAAGACCCTCAACTTATCACCAGTCCTGCATAACTGAACACTTGCACATACCTGGAGAAGGTCTGAAAAGATGCGATTCAGCTGGTAGTACAGAAGGGTTTAGATTGTCCCTGATAAGGGTGAGCAGGTAACTACTAAAAAGCACAATGAATAGCAGATGGTACAGCAAGTCATGCAGAGACCTGTCAGAAACACAGTACCCTGCTTCAGAATTCTGGAATAAAAAATGAAACACAACTAGTGAAGAATGGAATAAAAGTTGATGTGTAATATTAAATAAAGGAATTCTCCCAAAATGAAGGAGGGAGGAAACATAAAATGATAAATAAATGCAGGGAGGATGAGTTCAGAACACAATAAATCACCTATTTTTGTGAGAGTAGGGATGATGACCAATCAGATTATTGCAAAGAATGTTCCTCACTGTGAATACCAATCTCAGACAACCAGATAGAATCTGACTGTAACACAGAATGTGAATGCAATGAAATTGAGACTTCAAAGGTGCTATGAGCCTGCATTAATGAAGTGCATAATTATGCCCAACCCATTTTCACTGGAAGTGATAAAGAACACTGTGGAATATGGCAGTGCTTTGAACAAGTGTGAGATTGTGGAAAGGCACTGCTGATCTTGGAAATGTATATCCGTGTTTCACTGCTATGGAAATTTCACAGGGTATCATCTGACAAATTTGCTTTAAGTCCACCCAAACATATTAGTGAAAACAGAACTTTTAATGCCCATGTGTGTTAGTACAACATCAAGACTTCCCTTATAAAAGCCAGTCCTATGATTTCTGGGCAATTTTTCGGGTTCTAGCAAGCTAAGGGTCAATGTTTTGTTACCATGTATTCATGTGTGGCTCCTGACTGATCAGAGATCTGAGGAGAAATAGCAGTAACTCATCACACCTTCATAATATTCAATACACATAGGGACTCATACATCTTCATTGACTGAGTTTGGGTTTTAAAAACACACACACCAACCAAATCACATTGCAAATAAGGTCATTGTTGACACAAAAAAACATGTGTGCAGTACAACTTCCCACAAACACATTCACAGTAGAAGGACAGATTCATAGTCTCATTAAACAGACAAATTCACATAATTATGGAACTTCTGTTCTAATATTGGTGCTGATTGTGAGGACAGTTTGGCTTCAACACTGTTGCTCAACTCACATGCTGTGCCTCCTAGAAAGGACATACTGACAACCTCCTGTCCACCCCATCCTGCTGGGCTGAGGTCCCAAAGAGAAAGCAAGGATGCAAGACATCCTTGTGGGTCAGCTGTGAGGTCACCCAGCATGGAGTTCAAAGGCACCACTGTTCTGCTCCTCCATATAAAGGGAGTTGCCTGGCTTCCCCCAGCACAGATTTGGGAGCAACTGCACAACCTCCTCCAAGATGCTGGTGGTCCTGCTCACAGTGGCCTTGCTGGCCCTGAGCCCAGCTCAGAGCTCAAATGAAGGTAAAAGCAAATGGGGATTGTAGGAACTTCTGTGGTTTAGAAAGCCACACTACAGAGAGGGAAGGGGAGGGAGGGAAGATTATGAGGACAGGACTACAGAGTTTTTATGAAAAGTGTAATACGTCATATGGCTCTGTTTCATGCCAGGGCTTTAGACTTTTAGATAAAGTTGGAACATCCCTCTCAATTTTCAAGCAGAAGCATGGAGATGTAAGTTTTGCATTTGAAGAAAGATTGTTCCCTGTTGTAGGAGATGCAAGGAAGGGGGGAGACTGACACAGGGAAGCCTGCTGTGCAGACATTATTGTGTTCCAAGCAGACAGGCTGCAGGATGCCAGGCTCTACAGCAGATGCAGGACACAGGAAGGAGAAATCCCAACATCAGAGCTATGTCAGAGACAGAGATCCAGAGACTACACTGGACTCTGTCTATAGAGAGAGAGATAAATATCAGGGCCCAATTTCTCATTTATCTCTGACTTACAATCAGTATTTCAATGAGCTGTGTGCATGAGGTGGGCCTAAAAGTTCATGGAAGATTTCCATACTCGAAAAATGAAGTGAAGAAGCACTGAGGGTCTAAAAGAGCTGGAAAAAAACAAAATACCCACTTGTGATATTGACATACCCAGAACTCTTATCATATATTAACCATAATGTTCTACAGATGCTAGTTAAGACCTAAATGGTTTCCATATTTTCATGAATGTGGCAAGGCTAAACAGGGGCACCACCAGGCTTTCTCTCACATCTTCCTCTGTTTTCCTCAGCATCAGAGAGCTTGGCTGAGTTCACTTAGAGGGGATCCAGGTTGTGGTTGGAAGTCACCTTTCCCAGTAGAACGTGGGTGACCCCTGAGATTGGTGACTAACTTTTCACTTCATCTGTTCTTATTTCCTAGAGGTCAGCTATGAAGGCCCTTCCACTCTATCGACAGGTAAGGCCAGTTCATCCTCAGTTGATCTTCTCCTATTCCTCAGGAAAGTTCATTTCTACAACCTCTCCTTACCATCATTTTCATTTTCAGCAACTAATGGAGGTCATTTCCCTCAATAATATAAAAAAGCCTTTCCAAAGATTTATTCTGGGGAAAATGACCAGAACTACTAGCTTGATAACAAAAGGCAGAGTTAAGCTGTTGCCCAGAGAGAAAGAATTTCTGACAGGTGACAGAAAAATGCAAATGAGCTAATCTGCATCCTCAGTGGTCATTCAGTGCTTCCTAAATCCCCTGGATGATAGAGCTCTGGAACGAAATGCACAGAATTGTGTGTCTGTGTACCTTGTGATACTGTTCATCAGTACTTCTAGCAGATCAATACATGCTGCACGGTCTAAGCCAATTCCCTGTAGCCCATCACCTTGGGTTTCCTTCACTCTATTACATGTTATGAAGGTTAGTGTAGGTCACTAAACGACTACATGTCTTGATTCAACATGTGGCTTACATGTCTGACATGAATTCATAGACAACAAGTTATCACTGCATGCAGTGATAGCTGGTAGCATTCAGATATACAATCCCTTTGCTTTGCTTGGCAACTGGAAGGTATCAAAGATTTCCCTTAATGCAAATTCAGAGGAGAAAAACTTTCAAATCTGGGTAAGAAACAGTCCACATGATGAGTATATCAGTTAAGAGATCTCCCCGTGAGGAGGAAATGGAAATGGAGTTTAGAGTTGATAGGCAAGTTCTAGAATGAAGAGTCTGTGTACCAAGTCCAGAGAGGTGCCCGCTGAGGTTCTTCCACCAGCCATCACATCTACTCTTGTGCTGTACTCACACAGAGGTTGAGGACCCCAGCCAGAGCTCCGAACAAGTCCCTCACAGACCACCTCCTGGAGGACGCCCAACCAGACCTCCTGCTGATGGTGGAGATGACAATGAAGATGAAGATGAAGGTGATGACTCAGAGCAGGGACCACCAGAAGGAGGCAACCAGCAGCAGCCAGGTCGTCCCCCTCGTCCTGGACAGCAGCAGGGACCCCCACAGCAAGGAGGCCAGCAGCAGCAGCAGCAGCCACAGCAGCAGCAGCAGCAGCAACAGCAAGGTCGCCCTCCTCGTCCCGGACAGCAACAGGGACCCCCACAGCAAGGAGGCCAGCAGCAGCAGCAGCAGCAAGGTCGCCCTCCTCGTCCTGGACAGCAGCAGGGACCCCCACAGCAAGGAGGCCAGCAGCAGCAGCATCAAGGTCACCCTCCTCGTCCTGGACAGCAGCAGGGACCCCCACAGCAAAGAGGCCACCACCACCAGCAGCAGCAAGGTCGCCCTCCTCGTCCTGGACAGCAGCAGGGACCCCCACAGCAAGGAGGCCAGCAGCAGCAGCAGCAAGGTCACCCTCCTCGTCCTGGACAGCAGCAGGGACCCCCACAGCAAAGAGGCCACCACCACCATCAGCAGCAAGGTCGCCCTCCTCGTCCTGGACAGCAACAGGGACCCCCACAGCAAGGAGGCCAGCAGCAGCAGCAGCAAGGTCGCCCTCCTCATCCTGGACAGCAGCAGGGACCCCCACAGCAAAGAGGCCACCACCACCAGCAGCAGCAAGGTCGCCCTCCTCGTCCTGGACAGCAACAGGGACCCCCACAGCAAGGAGGCCAGCAGCAGCAGCAGCAGCAGCAAGGTCGCCCTCCTCGTCCCGGACAGCAACAGGGACCCCCACAGCAAGGAGGCCACCACCACCAGCAGCAGCAAGGTCGCCCTCCTCGTCCTGGACAGCAACAGGGACCCCCACAGCAAGGAGGCCAGCAGCAGCAGCAGCAGCAGCAGCAAGGTCGCCCTCCTCGTCCTGGACAGCAACAGGGACCCCCACAGCAAGGAGGCCAGCAGCAGCAGCAGCAGCAGCAGCAAGGTCGCCCTCCTCGTCCTGGACAGCAGCAGGGACCCCCACAGCAAGGAGGCCAGCAGCAGCAGCAGCAAGGTCGCCCTCCTCGTCCCGGACAGCAACAGGGACCACCCCATCAAGGAGGCCAGCAGCAGCAGGAGCAGCAAAGTCACCCTCCTCACCCTGGACAGCAGCAGGAACCCCCCCAATCAGAAGGTAATTGGGAGCTTCTGCCTCATATCATCCTGCCAATCCCTGGGCATCACCTTCACTCTCCCAAGTGGATAGAGTAGAAAATCCTCCCCAGCTCAGTCTACCCAGTACACCCTAGAATTCTGGGTCCACTGTGATTTAAGCTTACTCTCTAACAAAGGTGCTAATTGTGCTTCTCAGAATTGAAGGTGCTAACAAATCATCTGGAAACCTGTTGAAAGTACACAGTCATGGAACCCATTTCTAAATGGGTGTAATCAGGCATTCTTGGGCAGTGTAGGAAAACCATTTAAGTTCTTGAAGGTAACTCTGATCATCTGTCATCCTGTACCAAATGTTCTTTCTGTCAGTGTTTACTAAGCATGGCTGCTTTTGGGGGGCAGGGCATTGAACTCCCTTTGTTCTGTGTCTCCTTGCTCAGACTCAGATGATTGCCCATTTCCTGTTTCCTTGTGACCATGAAAAGACAGTTCTATCAACCACTGGGCCTCTCAGTCTAGAATCCCTGCCATGTGAATTCACCTCTGTGCTCCTAATTGGACACTCAATTTTTATTTGTTTTGACAAATTAATCTACACCTGACTGGAAAGTCCAACTGAATAAAAAGATGTTCAACTAAATCATGAATGCACTTATCCTACCTCCTCCTAACCTCCACCATAAATCTGGATCATTAATTTTTTTGTATATCCTCTTGGAAACATTCATACACATATAAGCACATCTCTCTATTTTACTCTACAAATGAGTATCATAAATTCTACTCAGATCTCATTGTTTCTCCTTTCAAGTACCATATTTTATAACAATTTCAGAGCAGTTCACGAGATATACATATCATTTCACCATCATCCTTCGCTCCTCCTTTTTTCTTCCTTTTGTTATTTTTTCTTCTTTCTAAATAAATTTCTATCTTAATTTTTGAATTTATCCATTTCTTCTTCTCAAAATACCTCCTCCTTCTCCATCTTTTTGCCTCCTTCTTTATTATTTTGCAATTTTTAGTAATTCATGGAGTTACTGATTCAAACCTTCTCTAATCAAGCCATGTGTAATACCCCTACTATAGTTGGACTTTGCAGATATCCCCTTTGTACATCTGATCATGACTATTTTCAATACCATCCACAAAATTAGTAACCCCAAAATATTCTTCTTATATTTTTATTGATCCATTATAATTACCCATGATATGGGGTATGTTAACTATTTTATGGATACATTATAATGACACATGATATTGGGATGTGTTAAAACCACATATTCACACAGTGAAAAATGTAACTTGTTGAGTTTCAATCCTCATACCTCTCCTTCCAGTAGTTATCTTTATTTCCTCATATTGTAAGTGTGAATGTAGAGCATGCTCAGTGCAAGCTGTCTAACCAGGGTGGAAGGAGAAGCAGGAGAAGAGCACGTGGGCTCTCCCCTGCAGGGCTTCGGTGATGCCAGCCATATTTTAGAAACCTCCTGCATGTCACATCTTCCCTACAAACTCCCCCCCCCCTTTTTTTGTTTCAGAGAGTGAATAAGAAGACCATGTCCTTCGGAAAATTCTGCCATTGGAACAATACGGTCATAGTCATGTCCTCTATAGACTAATAAAATAATCAGCATGCATTTTCTGATTGCTGTCTCTCTTTCTGGGGTGGGAGAGTGTGGAATCTGAAGATCACGGACAGAGTGTAAGAATATCCTGCACCTCCCTCATGGATGCCTCCAGAAAGCTTCCCTCCTTCTTCATCCACAAGTCAGGTGTAATCACTGCCATGTTTCCAGCATCCCTTACATCCCAAGTGCAAGCTTTAAAACTATTTGAGAGTATATGTACTAAATGCTTGTAAATGTTCAGGAAAGAAAGAATATAGAATACCAGTCAGGAATTAGCAAAGGCTGAGAGGTTCTACACATTTTGAAAATCTTTGACCCCTTTTTCCAAGAATGAGAATAGAGGTTCAGGCACCTTTCCCCTAGAACCCATCATTTCTCTCCTGAGTTCATCATTGCCTAATTCTGTCCCTCTCTAGATTCCCACCTATCTTTGGAACCTGTGGAAATTTGGTCAATAGACAGTAAGGTGCATTTTCTGAGACATGAAACTTGGAGACTTTCAGACATGACTTCTGGTTTTCCTCAGTCTCTGGATCGTCATCAGGCTTATAGAGTAGTGCCTGGGCTGATCTGAGCGCACTATGATGTATCAGGCATTTGAGAATTTCATACAGTTTCTTGTACATACATCAATCATACAGATTTATATTACTCAGCAAAGTTAAAACATCGTATCTTTAAAGAAATTATAACACATTGAAATATTCTAGGTATTTTATATAATTATTTATTAGTTGTTTTATATAATTTTTTATTTATTATTTAATTATCTATTTGGTAATTAATATAGGGTCTTGCTTTGTTCGTGAGGCTGACTGTGAACTCACGCTCCTCCTACTTTTTATTCCCAAGTAACTGAGATTGAAAATGTTGGATCCCATGACAATTCATTCCTAATTAATTTTATTCCCCCCTATTTGTTAAAGTGAAAATAACTTGAGATATTTTGAAACTCGCTAGAATTTTGTAAAATCCTATAAAGTACAAAATGGCTTGAATGAGAATATTATTTTTGGAAGAATTCAAACCTGTCCAAAGGTTTAACAACATTTGAATAAATACAATCATGGCTCAATTTCAAACAAACCCAAGGTGTCAAAATATTATGCAGACACATTGGGTGAGGTAGTTGTAAGGTGGAAACTGAGGTGTTGTAATATTGAGAAGACTCACATTTCTTAAGAAGTCAAGGTCTGAATAAAACACAACAGGAAGCATATGAAAAGTATCCTGATGTAACAAAATCTTTGCTTCCTGGACCATTTGCATGAAAGGAACAGAAAATCCTCTACATTTTAAGATGAATACTCAGAGAAATTTATTATTTCAACAGACATCAAAACTGCTTCCCTTTTTCTTCCAAAACCCTTACCATATTGGAAGTGTAAACCAGTTTAAGTCATAATTTGTGAATAAATGCAATCAAATCTTTGCCAGGTTAATTGCACACATAATTTGTTTTTCAAAATTCCCATTCCAGAAATAACTATGATTTTCTAATATCTATTTAGGTTTTTTCCCTGTTGTGAAACAATTAATTCTAATTAACAACAAGAATAGCTCTGTTTTTATCACAAAAACAAATCTTTCAGAGCTTATCTCTTTGCTTGTTGGAAACATGTTTTACCCTTCTCATATATAGAGCTGCTTTCCTTATTTATTTTGAATTCTTCATTTAGTTTCTTTGATTTTATTAAGTTTCATTTAGTGCTTTTTTTTTAACTATTTTTGTTCCACAGAATGGAATTCTTAGCACATTGAGTAGTGTTTCTTTTTTTTGGTGTAAGACAAGAGTATATACATTACTGTTTACGATTAGCAATTAAAATTATCTTAGGTAATCTAACTTAGATATTTACTAAATATGCATTACATAACTGAACTTATCAATACTTAGGAGTTCAAGGTCTGAGAATTGGAAAATATTTTAACAGACATTTTATAAATATAATCAGTGCCGAAACCCCTTAATACACTTTTAACTTTCTTGCACATATTCATCTGTTACTAACAATTCTATTTAGAATACTCATGAAAATTTTATCATGATTGACAAAGCTAGCCATCAACTCATGTTAATTCTGGCTGGAGTATTTGCCTGTCATCAGAGTGAAACTATAAAAGTTAAATACCTGGATTTTGCTGTTTTCATTATCATCCTTGAGAAGAAAGCGATGGTTTGTGCACTTTTTCCTGATGGTAAACTTACAGTCCTAAATCACAAGCAGGTTAGTATTTGCTGACAGGAGGGGATGTCTTCCACATGGAGATTTCACAAATTCCTTAAAGGAAAAGAAGGAAGTTTAAAGATTTTGTTTGTAGTTTGCACTGGTGTCAACTTCTGTGATGACTGAAGACTTAGGTTATTTTCAAGAAAAAATTGCTATTCTGTTTTTGAGCAGATATCAGGCAGGCAAAGAGGATGCTTCTTCCTTTGCCATTTCACAAGTACCCTAAAACAGCATTCATGTAAAATGTGTATTTTGGGGTGAATGCTTATGTCATTCTTTTCATCTCTGTGACAGAAATACCTGACAACAAAAACTTGGAAAGTTGATTTTGGACCACTCTTTAAGAGTTTCAGTTTATGCCTAGCCAATTCCATTTCTCTCGGCCAAGGCAAGGGAGAATATCAAGACAGAGGGAAATGGTAGAGGTACTGGGAGAGAGAGAGAGAGAGAGAGAGAGAGAGAGAGAGAGAGAGAGAGAGAGAGAGAGAGAGAGAACAAGGAGATAGGAACAAAATATAGAATCCGCAACTCATGATCTCAGTGGCCCACCTCCTCTACCCATGACCCACCTGCCTGCAGTTACCACTTGGTAATCCATTTAAATTATTGCTTCATTAGATTATCCATTCAAATTATTGATTCATTAGATTAATCCAATAATTAAGTTATAGGTTTTATCATTGAATCTTTTCACCTTTCACTTGAACACAGGGGCCTTTGGGCAACACCTTATATCCAAAACATAACATTCCAACCCTGGTCCCGGAGAGCTCATCTTCATCTCACAGTGCAAAATGGGAATAGTCCATTTCCAGGGTCCCCATAGCCTTAACAATTTTAGTACTTCCCCAAAACCCAAGTCCAAATTCTGCTCTGAGACTAAAGGGAAACTCTTGACTTTGAGTCCAAACCCCCAAATTGAAAGCAAGTTATAGGCATCCAATAAAATAAAGACACAGAGGAAACCTTTCCATTACAAAGAGGAAGAATAGGGCAACACACTGAAGGGTTGGGACAAAAACAAGATTAAAACCCAGCAGGTAAACATTAGGCCAAGAATCCCACATTCATCTTTTGGGCCCTATGGTATGAGGTGTGATCTCATAGGGGCCTGGGCAACCCCACACCTATGGCCTTGCCAGTTTCAGACCACATGGACCCTCTCTTAAGCTGGCTCTGTTCATAGACAATGTCTTTCCTCAGCAGACATATCATAGCACTGGTGTATCTTAATTCTGGCATTTCCCATTCCACCCATAATTTCATCTTTACAGCTTCATACATCACCCTCTCAGGGGTTACATGCAGGACTTCTAACCCTGTCACACGTTGCTTGATCTCTCAGGCCTTCCTTGGAAATCTTGGTGGAAGTTTTAATTTCCCATTAACTCCAGCACACTGTATTCCTGAAAAATAAGCTCCACATGGAGGATACCAGTCTGGTGCCTGCTGCAGCAAAACGGAAGCCCCTTGGACCAGGCCTATACTAGCTTCTTAGTGCCTGGATGATGGAGCATGGTGAAACAAATCCTGGGGAAACAACTTCCTAGGCACCCCTGTGAGAACAGGGTCTTCCCATGTTCTCTGGGGTTTTACTTTTACACCCCAGAGCCTGCAATGGATGTAGTCATGCTGATTCCTGAGATACCTTCAAGTCATCTTTCTTATCCTCTCATACACTCAATTTCTCATTAGTGGTGGTAATCTCCTCAGCAAGCACACATTACCAGTATTTCTTCTTTTGCTAAACTGCAAGTGTTTTAAATATTTCTTCTTTTTTTTGACACAATTCTCAGTGTAAACATGGCTGAAAGCTTCCAGAGACACCTATGCCAGTACATGAATGCTGTGCTGTCTTGATATTTTCTCTTGCAGATTCATTAGTCCATAAAATTTAAATTTACCTTGCAGAATGTCTCATGTCAACTTTTTTACCCAGGTGTAAGCTGTCCTTCCTCTGTTCCAATTTCCAACATTGTGCCCATTCCCCTTTAAAGCTCATGAACACATTGCTTACTCTTCTCATTCCTATCTGCATTCTGATTATTGAAACTCTCATCAGAATCACTCATGCAGCTGTGCTTACAACATTTTAAGCCTTCTTTAGCCTGCATCTCCAAACTTTTCAAAACTCTCTCACCAACTAATTTTCAAAACTCTATACAACATGGTCTAGTTAATCACAGCAATGATACCACTTCTTGCTTCCAACTGCTATGTTAGCAGTTAAAAAAAAATGGTTTTTGACTCTTGGCTTCAGAGTTTCATTTCATGGTTGGCTTATGCCTCTTCTCTGGGAATAAGGTCAGCAGAAAGTCATGGCAGTAGGGCAAACTGGATAAAAACTATTCAGCACATGACAGCTGGGAAAAAGTGTGAGGATCCTGGGACAAAATATATAATCCCAAAAGCATACCCGAATAACACACTTACTCGATCCACACCTCACTCACCTACAGCTACGGCCCAGTAATACATTCAAATTATTAATTCATTAAGTGAATTAATCCACTGCTTACATTATGGCTCTCATAATCATTTCATTTTCTGCATTGACACAGAAACTTTTGGGGGATTCCTCATAGTCAAACCATAACAGTATCTTCTCATTGCTGTTTGACGTATATGAAGTAACAGATTCTGCATTTCCATTCACACATTTGTTATTGAACACAGAGTGGTGTCACCTTCACATTCATTAGAGATGTAAAACCCAAGGAAGACAAAATGTTTCACTCATATAATCCTGAAAGCTGAAATGTTAGACCAAATAGATCTTTTTATTAAATCAAAAAGTGACACTTGTCCTATTTGCTAATGATTTACTTAAGTCACAGAAACTTGAATAATGTTTCTGGTCATTTTAAAAGTTTTGAGAGACATTCTTCAATTTACATAAGCATTATTTTTCTTCAGTTTTTGAACAGAGTTATCAATTCCTTGGTTAGTACCATATAGTGGAAAAATATTACACCTATAAACAGTTCTTTTACATATATAGATTCAAGTTGATCTGATACTTTTCATTTAGTATTAGAGAATATCAAGAAACACATTCAATTTTTTGAGATATTTGAGATCTGTAGGGAGTCACCCTGGCTCCAAAGACTAATCTCTACATCCCCCAAGAAGGGCCATCCAAAGGTGAGTCCTGTTGACTCACATGATCCTTACCCACCAATCAGAACTTCCCCATCACCGTCCACTGGTAAGTCCTGCTGACTCACATGATCCTTACCCACCATGCCAGCTGCCCAAATCATTAAATTGTTAAACTGTTTCAACCTCAGACCACCCCCAGCTCCTATAAATATGCAGAGCTGCCTCAATAAACGGGCATTTTCTCTGATGGCAAGCCTTGATTGTTCTTTCATTGGTGCCAAAACCCGGGAAAGGGAATTTCCTCGCTGCTCGAGTGCCCCCTCTCTCAAGGCTTGCTGTCTTCGTCCACTCTTTCAAGCGCTGCTCACAACACCAGCCCCTCAGTAGGTGAGTTCCCCTATTGGGTATCCAACTTCAGACGGGCAATGCTGGGGCTTTAACCGTGATCATCCGGCAAACCTCTATTGCCCATTCTGTAGGAGAGAACGCACCCCACCACGACCTTCATGATCAGGATGGACTGTCTGGAACCCGGCTCATGAGTGGGAGGTCCTGAGGGGTGGAAGAACAGGCACTCCTCTCTCTCTCTCTCTCTCTCTCTCTCTCTCTCTCTCTTTAACCACCCTTGTCCCTCTCCTGTCCTAAATAACCCGAAAAACCTGGTGCCAGGTGGTCCATGAATTCCAGCCATTCTGGGACTGCCAGCTGGATTCTCAGGTGACAAATTGACCATCCTCCCAGCCCCAACTCTCCTGAGTCATATTGGTTGAGCTCCCCTTGCAGGAATGCCTGTGAGGAGGCTCATCCAATTCTGTTGCAGTCCAGACCCTTCTCACCTTCCCACGTCCTATTTAGGGACCATTATAGGGTGCCTCTTCTTCCATCCCTGCAAACTCCCCCTTAAAATGCCCCTGGATAATGTGGATCGGCTATCCCTCTCTCCCGATATAAATCCCAAGACTCTCATGAACGTCTGCACACAAGATTGACCTTATTATAAATTGGACAATTGAAGTCAATGGCCACCAGGAGGATCCCTAGATCCCGCAATTCTCAGAGATCTGTTTAACTTCTGCGAGCACTCAAAAAAGTGGAAGGACATCCCCTATGTTGAGGCTTTTTCTCTTCTTCGTACTTACCCCGACCTATGCTCTTACATTAATGACACTACTGACCCTTCTTTCCATCTGGCAGATGATCCCCCCTCCCTACCGACCTCCCCCTGCGGTTCCCCCTGCTCCCCCTGACACCTTTAGTTCTCCCCAAATTAGGTCCCGCTCCCTAGTCCCACAAACCATGGCCCCATTAAGAGAGGTTGCTGGACCTGAGGGCATTATCTGGGTACATGTCCCGTACTCTATGTATGACCTCATGCAACTAGAGTGAAGGTTGGGCTCATTCACTACAGATCCCACCACTTACATTAGAGAGTTTCAATGGGTCCTCCAGGCTTATAGCCTCACTCACCATGATATATGTGCGTGTGTGTGTGTGTGTGTGTGTGTGTGTGTGTGTTATTGGCTAATACTCTCCTTCTTGAGGAATGTACCAGAGTCTGGGAACTTGCCAGAGTCCATGCGGATGAAACCCACCCAGTTAATCCCCATCACCCTCCAGTGCCACTTGCTGCCCCAGATCAAATTCCTGACTGGGTTTTTAATACATAAGCTGGCATACATAGTAGGGACCAATTCTCTGCATGTATTATTGCTGGGCTGAAGAAAGTGGCACTTAAGGCTGTCAATTTCCAAAAATTAAAAGAGATTCTTCAAAAGCGAGAGGAGACCCCATCAAAATTTCTGGATCAGCTTACGAAAGCCCTTCAGCAGGATACTAACCTAGATCCCGAAACCCCAGATGGCCATCCTGTCCTTATGACATATTTCCTCTAGCAGAGCTACATCGACATCCAGGCCAAATGAAAAAGGCTTAAAAGCCACCCTCCAGACTGAGATATTGATGGTAGCCTTTAAGGTTGTTCACAACCGGGATGAGGAAATCGAGCACCACAAGCACAGGGACAAACACAGTAAATATCAAATGCTCACCCAGGTGTTGCTGGGGCTTCCTCAGGTCACCGCCCATCATCACAACTCCCCCCCCCCGCAGGCGCCTGCTTCAAGTGTGGCAAGGAGGGACATTGGGCCAAGGCATGCCCCGCACCACACACTCTGCGTAACCCATGCCCTAAATGTCAACAACAAGTCATTGGGGTTCTGAATGTCCTAGATTCTGTAGGAAGCCTATACCAGGGAATCCTCTGACCTTCTGGGCATAGCAATGGAAGATTGATGGAGCCTTGGGTCCTAGTCCCCAGCCATAACAATTAATAAACAAGAACCCAGGGTGTGGATTCAGGTGGATGGGCACAAGGTTGACTTTCTCCTTGACACCGGGGCTACCTTCTCAGTCCTGACAGAATTCTTTGGGCAAACAGTGCCGTCCACCTCTCCTATTGTCGGGGTAGGAGGAAAGACCATCTATCCAAAAAAGACTCCCCTATTACTCTGTTCCATAGACAACTTCCCATTCTCTCAGATATTCCTAGTTATGCCCCAATATCCAGTTTCTTTGCGCGGCTGAGATATTCTCTCTACATTTAATACAACAATCAACATCCAGGCTCCTGGCATCAGTCAGGCCCCAGAATGGGCCTGTTCATCTTTTCTAGCCCTTTTGGCAGAAAACTGGCCATTCTGCTCCACTTGTGAGACAGACATGTAAAAGGACCCCTTCCCTATGAACCTGGTTGACTCAATTGTATAGGATACCCACACCCCCTCCATGGTTTCCTGCTCACCAGTTAGCATTCATCTCAAAGATTCTAACACCTTCCCCAATCAGGCTCAATACCCCCTGTCCACAAAAGCTCTTCTGGTCCTACAACCTATTCTTCAGGACCTTCCTAGGAAGGTGTACTCTGTCCAGCTCATTCCCCTTACAATACTCCCATACTAGCAGTAGAAACCCCAATGGGTCCTATCGCTTAGTTCAGGACTTAAGACTCATAACACCTCCATTAGGCCCATACATCCTTTGGTTCTCAACCCATACACCCTGCTGTCTCAGATCCCCAGCACTGCCACCAGCTTCTCAGTCATAGAGTTAAAGGATGCTTTCTTCTGCATTCCCCTTGCCCTTGAATTACAAGATCTTTTTGCCTTTACCTGGACAGATCCCACCACCAGACATTCAGGACAACCAACCTGGACTGTCCTTCCTCAGGGATTTTGAAATAGTCCACACCCCTTTGGACAAACCTTGACTTCCAACCTCCAATCTTGTCACCCCCAGTGCCCCAAATCCACCCTCTTGCAATATGTTGATGATCTTCTCTGTAGCCCATCCAAAGTGCACTCAATAGATGACACAGTTCTCCTACTTAATTTCTTAGCCATAAAGGGACATCGGGCCTCTCCACAAAAGGCCCAAATAGCATGTAAAGAGTTCACATATCTAGGGTTCTCTATCTCTCAAGGGAAAAAGGCCATTATAGTAGAGAAAAAACAGCTTATTGTGTCTATATCTACACCAAAGACCAAATATGACATACTCTCCTTCTTGGGTTTGGCTGGGTACTTCAGACCTGGATTCCTACTTTTTCCCTCCTTACCAGGCTGCTATATAATCTGGCCAAAGGCCCCCAAGTTGAACCCCTTCCCTCAGAGGTAGGAAGCCCTTTACAATCTTTAAAAAGGCCCTCCTCCAGGCACCCACCCTTTATCTTCCTGAACTCTCCCGGCCCATCACCCTCTATGTACATGAAACACAGGGACAAAATCTGGGGTTCTGGGTCACAAATGTGGCCCCCATTTCCAACAGTGGCCTACCTATCCAAACATCTCGACCCCACAGTTAGGGGCTGTCCTCCATGTGTGAGATCCCTAGCAGTGGCCCATGACCTCCAGAAAGAAGGATAAAAGCTTATCTTTGGCTCCCTGCTAACTATCTCATCTCCTCACCATCTAAAGGATTTCCTCACTTACAAGAGGCTACAGTCAGTTCCTCCTTCCAGGGTTCTATCCCTCCTTGTCTCATTCCTTGAAAATCCCTCCATCTCCTTTTAGTCCTGCTCTTTATTAAACCCTGCTTCCCTCCTCCCATCTTCTCCCTCACAAGATCTCGTCCACAAATACCTGGAGGTATTAGAGATGATTTTACCCTGCCCTGCCACTATTTCTGAGGGACCCGTGCCCTCTTTGGACCTCATCTGGTTCTCAGATGGTAGCTCCTTTATACACGAAGGGGTTAAAGTGGTGGGGTATGCTTTTGTTTCCCTCTCATCCATCATAGAGGCAAAACCACCCCATACCACCAACCAATAAGCTGAACTCATAGCGGCCACCCTGACATGCGAGCTAGCAGAGGGAAAATTTCTCTCCCTATATACAGATTCCAAATGTGTCTTCCATGTCCTGTTCTCCCACGCAGCCATTTGGAAAAAAGGGGGCTATTGACCACCAGAGTGATGACAATCATTAATTACACGCTTATTTCTGGCCTACTACAAGCCTCCAGGCTGCCTTCCCAACTGGGAATAATTCATTGCAAGGCCCACCAAACTGACTCCTCCCTTACTACTATGTTACGACTACAGTTCTTTGTACATATATAGATTCAAGTTGATACGATACTTTTCATTTAGTATTAGAGAATAACAAGGAACACATCTAATTTTTTAAGACTTTTGAGTTCCATTATGGTTTACAATATATTGAAGAGAAAAACAATATATATGTATATCTTTTTTCTTTTCATAATGGCGATGGAAACTAGCAGTGCTCTTCTACTGACCTACAATCACAATCCTTTTTAGTGTTTACTTTGATAGAGTTCTGTATTGCTTAGGACCTTGCTCATTTAGTTATGCTAGCCTTGAATTTGCAATCCACCTGCTTCGGCCTCCCAAGTCACTTTAGTTAAGGGCATGTGCCATAATGGCTGGCCATGATTTTATTCCTTTGTAAAAATTTGTTCTAAGTAGTTTCACATGATAGTAGAGTGCATTTTGATATGTTGTGCATAAATGGAGTATAACTCCTCATTCTTCTAGATGTACATTTTATAAAATCACAATGGTCAAGTAATCAGATATGTACATAGGGTTATAATGCCTAATTCGTGCTACAATCCTTCCTACCCCCATGCCACTTCCCCCCTATTCACTCTCATCTACCTAATCCAAAGTACCTCTATTTTTCTCTAGCCCATCCCCATTATTGTGAATTAGCATCAACTCATCAGAGAAAACATTTTGGCCTTTATTTGCTGGACCTGCTTATTTTTCTTAGCATGATATTGTCCATCTCCATCCATTTACCTGCAAATGCCATAATTTCATTCTTCTTTAAGGTTGAGCAATATTCTATGTGTATATATGCCACATTTTCTTTATTCATTCTTTGAAGGGCATCAAGTTCTGTTTCACAATTTGGCTATTGTGAATTGAGCCAAACGCAGCTTAGAGATTCCATAGAAAACATGGAATGGCTATGATATGTTTAAGGTTGAAAACTCCTCTCAATGGCCATGGTACTCTCAATTTTTTAAGTTCATCAATTCTCTAGAAATTCCAGTTTCTACAGGTTTAGAGAATCAGAGCCCCTGGATTGAAAAGTGGCCATTATTGCTGTCTGTTTGAACTTCTTCCACCTGAAACCTATTTACTTACCTAGTCCATTTTCTCTAAGAATTATGAAGTGGAAACTAGAGGGATGTTTAAACCTAATCAGAATTAAAAATGCTCAAATATATATGGGCTACTTGACAAAAGTGTGGAATTCATACTTGAAATCATCTGTTATGACCTTTGCTAAGGTTGGATATGGTTTGAGTGTCTGCAAAGACTTCATGGTTTGAAAAATCATTCCTTATAAGACAGTAAGAAGATGGATGCTTTATCTAAGACCTACTAGTGTTGACTTCTGAATGTTCAATGAGAATCGGTGACTCAGGGTTTCTCTGTTCTTAACTTGTATGTTTATTTCTTGTGGTCATTATCTTGATCTCCTGAAAATTACAATCCTACTATTACAAGAGTTTAAACATAAGTTTGACTTAAAACTGTCAAATGTTTGTTTAATTTCTTAATCTCAGTCTATGTGTGTTCATAGAGATTCTCACAGGCAACACATACTTGAATAATTTTATTAACTCATTTGATCAAACATGTCTTTTAATTGAATACTTTAACCATTTATATTTGAGGTAATTTTCAGCATGTAGGACTAGAAAAGTAAAATTTTTAGCTTATTTGTCATTTCATTGTGTTTCTTTCTTTTTCTCTTATAATTTTCTCTTTGACTTAAGTGACTTATCTAATAGTATCTTTGGATTTTTCATTTATAGCCTTGAATTTGTCATTTACAAACTTTTGCTTGAATCGAACCACAGTTGGTATTGACTTCAAAAAGGTATTTTGAAATGATATTACTATAATATAAGATGGGAAAAAAGAAATGTAATACATACTAATATAAAACCATGGGCTTGCACATTTTGAACTTTTGATGTCCCATTTAATATCTGCCCATTTTTTGTTAACATACTGTTGTAATTATTATTCTTAACTTTTTTATTTCAATCTCATAGTAAAGACATAAATGGCTTACTCACTGTGTTTTCAATATCAAGGCATTTTCTATTTTTATTTTTAGCTACTCTAACCAGTGAGTCTTATTGCTTCTTATGTTCTCTTCTTAGTCATTGAGGTTTCAATCTCAGTTTGAGGAACTCCATGTCACAGCTCTTATACGATCAGTCTACTGGTGATACATCAGGTCAGCTTTTAATTCTCTTAGAAGGTCTTTATTTCTTCTTAATTTCTAAAGACAAGCTATGCTAGGTACAGGATTCTTGGTTCACAGGGTTTTTTTTTTTTCATTCATTACCATGAAATATTCATGTCTTTCTTTTCTTGTCGAAAAGGTTTTCTGGAGAAGTTGGTTGTCTGGCCAACTGGGACACACTTAATTGCTGCCTCTCCCATTTTTCTTACTGGTTTGAGAATTCTCTCTTTAATTGTGACCTTGGTCACAGGTATTAATATTAATTAATTATTATTAATATTAATTGGTGTGGGTTTGAGTCAAGTCTTACTGATTGACCTCATTGTACCTTGAATTTATATCTTCCTCTATCTTTGGAAGTTTTCTGCCATGATCTCTTTTGATATATGTTTCACAACTTGGGTATTTCAAGTCCCTCTTAAACCCCAATAGTTAGAATATTTACTATTAATTCTGATCCAGTTTCCACCACATTTCTTCCTTCTACTTTATTATTTTTCCTTCTCTCTCCACTAACTTTGCCATTTCAAATCCACTATACAAAATAATTAATTTCCCTTTTTGTGTAACCAGTTCTGGTATTGATTCTTCTTATTATGTTTTTAATTCCATTTACTGTATTTTTCACTTCAAGAATTCCAGTTGGATTTTTTAATTGCTTCAATCTCTCTATTAAGTTTTTCTGCTATAATATTGAATAATTTCTCTAGGTTCTCTTGAAGCTTCTTCATTTTCCATAAATCAGATATGTTAGTTTCTTCATGTACACCTTTGCCCATCTGGGATATTTTCTGGTCAGAGTCTGTCAATTTACTTTAACCTATAAATAAGGCCCTAATTCTCTGAAAGCTTTGGAAGCTTTTTGGTATGAAAGATACTATGCCTATTCAAGGATAGGGACTTATACCAGTCTTCACAACGTGAAAGAGTTTGCGATTACCTTGCCATAAATCCAAGAAGGCTTCTTCTTTTCTCTGAGTCTCTAGTCACTTCTGCTCTTTTAGCACTCAAGGATGGCCCAAGTAGTGGTGTACTGTGGGTTGGTTTTGGTGTGTTGTCACTATTTCAGCAGCAGAGGGCAATCCAAGTCCAAGTTACCTCCAAATTCTTATCTGGTATGTTCCAAACAAACAGGTTGAGCACCTCAGAATGGTACTTTGTCCCTTCAAGCTTCTCTCTGGAGCTGGAGAATGCAAAGAGTTTTCATTATCAGTCACCTGCCTGTGATCTGTCACTGCTTATTTCTGTTCTACTCTGTAAAGGATCATCTAGGGGTGACAGGTCACAGGACTCTGCCAGAACTATGGCCATGCACACCTTAATGCTGTTACATTCAGAACTTAAGGCTCACTGAGACTAGTGAAACACTGGGAATGAAAAAGACAGCCCTTTCTTAATCACCAATAAGTCTGTGATTCCTGAGCCACAACTACTGCAACCAGCCATAGGTCACCTGGGATACAATGGAACTCTGTTAGACTGGGCTCATTTGTCTCTCCCTTGTACAGGTTTATTTGAGAGGCTCAACCATGTGCACTAGTCTGGCTGTGTGTGCTTTTAGACTGTGCCCATTAATAGATTGAACCAGACTTGTCCTGAGTTCCAAGTATTGTGCCCAGCAGTTTGTCTTCCCCTCCGGAATCAAAAGTCTTACTTCACACAATGACACTAAAATTGTCAGTAGTGTTAGTGCAGGCAGTACCTTGGCTTCCATGTCATGATTAACTCTCAACTGAGTGTGAATACTGTGGGTATATGCACTATCCAGGCTTTGAGTATGAGTCAGCCCCACTCCAAGGTGGGAAATAATGCAGGCCTAAACTCAACACGGCTCACCTGGTAAGAGTGTTTTTTCCTAATGGCAAACAGATCTCAAGAATGTCTCACACAGGATTTGCTCTAAGAAAAGCAGTTTTGATGTCTGCCCAGTGGTGAGTTTCTCCATGATGGACACTCAACTTCAAGACAGAAGCCTGTCCTATATTTCTTGCCCTGTTTTCCAGTAGTGGACTCTTACATCCCCTCTCCTTCCAAGGTAAGTAAGGAATGCTGGCAGCAGCCCCTTGGCCACTTGTTCAATGCAGGTATAGCAAGTCAGGTTTTAAGAATGGGCATTAGAGAGGGATTGTGAGCATCTCCTGGAAGTGGGATTCATCAAACTATGCCTAATACTGGGTTCAAAGCCTAAATCCTGGACTGAATTCCCTCTTTGCCCCACAAGCAGTAGAACTTGCCTGCCTGGAGTTCAAGAAGGAGTTACATGACCATCTTTTCTCCTCCAGAGTTTCTCAATACTTTTTTTTTCCTTTAGTATACGAAATCTAGACACTATGTTTTCTCATCTGGCATTCTTAATTCTCATGAAGGTATTTTGGTGCACAAGTACCTATTCAGTTTGGCGTCCCTGATCAGATGCTGGTTAGATTATCTCAGTTTGCTGCATCCTGGCTTTATCTCTTCTAATTTGCAAGAATGTGAGCACTTCACATTTCCTCATTCAGCAGAACCACATTATAACTTGTTTAGCCAACATACTAATGAATCAAAACAACAGGCATCCCCAAACCCCTAAACAAAGACACTGTCCCCATCAGTCCACTAAAACAGATTTCATCCAAGTAAAGAAAGATTTCCACCTGGCTGCAATCAATGGAATTTTTCAATTGTCTTATTTTGCTGGGTGTACTGAAGATTGAACTCAGGGGCACTCAAAACCTGAGCCACATACCGAGACCCTTTTATTATTATTATTATTTTATTTAGAGGTAGGGTCTCGCTGAGTTGTTTAACTACTCCCTGTTCCTGAGGCTGGCTTTGAACTCATGATCCACCTGTCTCATCCTCCCAAGAGATGCTGAGATTACAAGTGTGTGCCACTGCACCATGCTCTATAATTTTTTGTACTTGCTTCTCAGCAATAATAGACAGAACTTATAATCCTGTCTTACTTAGAACACTCTCTTCCTGTATTTCCATGGTACTATTTGCATCTGAATAACATTTTTGTTCCCCGGTTGCTCCATTCTGTATTATCAAATAAACCTCATTTTTCAAATAAATATTAAATGACTTACTTTTTCTGGAAGGACACTGGGAATTTACCATTGATTGTGAATACAGAATCATTTTCCTTTTCAGGAAAGGGAAGATGGCTCCACCTTTTCAATGAGGTAAGTGCATTTGCAGAAGAAGCTTCAGAGATATCCATGACATTTGTTTTTCTTCTTCTATGTTCAGTCTCATTCTTTCTTCTTTGTCCATACATGCACACCATGAAAAAACTGTCTTACACCATGATCAAGTAGGGATTCATGCCCAAAATGCAAGGTTGGTTCAACATACAGAAATTAATGAATGTATATCATCACATCAATAGACTTAAAGATAAGAACCGTGTCATCATCTCAATAGATGCAGAAAAAGCTTTCAACAAAAGACAGCACCCCTTCAAGTTCAAAACACTAGAAAAACTAGGGATAACAGGAACATGTCTCAACATTGTAAAAGGTATGTGTGTTGAATTCAAGGGCAATATCATTGCAAATGGAGAAAAGTTGAAAGCATTCCCTCTAAATACTGCAACAAGACAGGGATGCCCTCTTTCACCACTTCTGTTTAACATAGTTGCTGAAACACTGGACAGAGCAATTGGACAGATGAAAGAAATTAAATAATACAGATAGGTAAAGAAAAACACAAATTAGCACTATTTGCTGAAAATATAATTCTGTACCTAGAAGATCCTAAATGTTCCAACAGAAAATTTCTAGAACTAGTAAATGAATTCAGCAAAATAGAAGGATTCAAAATCAACATCCATAAATCAAAGGCATTTCTGTATATCAGAGACAAAGCCTCTAAAAAGGAAATGAGGAAAACTACCCACTCATAATAACTTAAAAAAAAAGATACTTGGGAATCAACTTAATGAAAGAGGTGAAAGATATATACAATGAAAACTACAGAACCATAATGAAAGAAATCAAAGAAGACCTTAGAAGATGAAGAGATCTACCTTTCTCTGGGTCAGGCAGAATTAATATTAAAAAAAATGACTATCCTACCAAAAGCGCTATATAGATTTAATGCCATTCTGATCAAAATCCCAATGGCATTCCTCTTAGAAATAGAAAAGGAAATCATGAAATTCATCTGGAAAAGTAAGAGATCCAGAATAGCTAAATCAATCATTAGCAGGAAGAGTGAAGCAGGTGGCATCGCTATACCAGACCTTAAACTATACTACAGAGCAAGAGTAACAAAAACAGCATGGTATTGACACCCAAACAGACTGGTAGAGCAATAGTATGAAATCGAAGACATAGAGACTAACCCACAAAATTACAATTATCTTATGTCAGACAAAGGTGCTAAAAACATGCACTAGAGAAAAGATAGCATTTTCAACAAATGGTGCTGAGAAAACTGGAAATCCGTATGCAACAAAATGAAATTAAATCCCTGTCTGTCACCATGCACAAAACTTAGCTCAAAATGGATCAAGGATGTAGGAATTAAACCAGAGACTCTGCACCTAATAGAAGAAAAAGTAGGCCCTAATCTTCTTCATGTGGGATTAGGCCCCAACTTCCTTAATAAGACTCTTATAGCACAACAAGTAAAACCAAGAATCAATAAATGGGATGGAATCAAATGAAAAAAATGAAATCTTAATTAAGTTAATATCTCACCTTAATTAGAACAGAAAGTAAGTTATTTGGGGGATATTCCAAGACTCTCTGGAATCTCCTCATACAAAAGGATAAAAAGAGTTCATTTACTTTGGTTTTAGAAAGTTGTCAAATGCAAAAAAAAAAAATAGTTTAGACCACTTCAATACATAAAATCACACCTCACTGTAAAACCATACTAAAGTGAGAAAGGTTTGTAGGGCAAATGCATAACTTATGTAGCGACATGATGAAAACAGGCATTTAATGTTGAAAAGAACATGAATATAAAGCATTATTTTCTCATCAATGTATCAGTGTATTATAATTATTTATGATAGTGAGATTTTTAGTTAGCTAATACATGCATCAATGTAATAATATAATATGATCAATATTGTTTCCCTGTACTCCCCTTTCTTTTGTGGACATATCCATCATGTTACATGGGGTTAGAGTTGTAAACATATTCAGACATAGTGATCATATTCATTTTTGGCTATACACTTAGTGTTGACATAAATAGGGACACTTGGATAGAATGAAAGTCCTAGCAAAACAGAACACAGTGCAGATGAATCACACTATCATAATACAGAGTGAAATTCAAATAATGACAGACCTTCAGTTCTAATATCTCTACTGAATGTGCAACCAATTTTCTTCAACACTGTTGCCCAAATCACATGTTGTATGTTTCAGAAAGGAGACACTAACAACCTGCTGCCTACCCCATCCTCCTGGTCTGCCCCAAAGAGAAAGCAATGAGGTCACCCAGCATGGAGTTCAAGGGCTCCACTGTTCTACTCCTCCTTATAAAGGGAGCTGCCCCACTTCCCCCAGCACAGACTTGGGAACAACTTCAGAGCCTCCTCTAAGATGCTGGTGGTCCTGCTCACAGTGGCCTTTCTGCCCTGAGCCCAGCTCAGAGCTCAAGTGTAGATATAAGAAAGGAGGAGGATTGTGACAATTGGGCTTAGGAAATCTCAGTGCAGAGAGGGAGGGTGAGGGAGGAAAGATTATAAGAAGGACAGGTCTGCAGAATGTTTAAGAAAAGTGTAATTCTAGTTATGTCCCCATTTCCTGGTAGGATTTCAGATTTCTGATACAATTGGAAGTGCTCGCACCTTTAAAGGAAAAATTCAACTAGAAACATGGCAAGGAAAATTCACATTAGAGGAAAGATCTCTCCATCTTGTCACAGATGCACAGGAAAGTGGGGGGACTGGCACAGAGAAGCCTGCTGGGGAGGCATTATTGTACTGGAAGCAGATGCAGGACAAAGAAGGAGAAATCCATGCATCAGCCTAGGTCAGAGATGGAGATCTACAGACTAAACTGGACTCTCTCTACTGAGTGACTTAAAAATATCAGGGCCCAATTACTTTCCCATTTGCCTCTAAACTATATACATTCAGTGTTTCAATGTTCTGTGAGAACTATTTGCACCCCTGGATGCAAAGATTCATTGCTGGTTTCCCAACGTGGAAAGGCAGTAAATGGGACCAAAGGGTTTAAAAAACAAAGGGGTTAAAAAATACTAACTTTGACATTGAAATTTGCAAAATATTTAAAGAATATTGTTGATAGTTTTCACTGATGCTAGTGAA
Source organism: Marmota flaviventris (assembly GCF_047511675.1). NCBI lineage: Eukaryota > Metazoa > Chordata > Mammalia > Rodentia > Sciuridae > Marmota > Marmota flaviventris. The sequence goes on from NC_092500.1 coordinate 98,453,201, forward strand.
GCCCAAAATGGTTTTCATATTTTCACTCAAAGATGGCAATTAGTCATAGGCACCCCCAGGCCTTTCTCTCACATCTTCCTCCCTTTCACTAGCATCACAAAGTGTGGATGAGAGTTCACAAGAGGGTTTCCAAGTTGGAATGGAAGTCATCTTTCACAGTAGGATCCAGGGAGCACTAGATTGGTGACTTACTTTTCATTTCACACTTTCTTATTTCCTAGAGATCACCTATGAAGTTTCTGCTTACCTATCTGTGGGAGGCCATCCTCCCATGTGATTTGAGTTACCTCCTGGCTGGGTGAGAGGCACTTAGACACAGCTGTGTTAGAGCCTTCCCCACCCTTTTCCAGGTCTGAGGGCTTGTCCCAGCAGAGGTGTACTTGGCCACTTCCCCAAAGACCCAATTGTCACCCCTGACCTTGGGATGCTGCCCCCCATAACCTTCATTTGATGGGATTTTCCCCAGAAGTGTTTGTTCCCCAATAAAAGTCCACTCCCTGGCATGTTCTCTCTCTTCTGCAAACCTCGCCACCGCATTAAGTGGCTGGAAGCGGGAGCTAGGAGAAGCCATCCCAGAGCTGGTATTAAAGGTAATGAGAGTCTTGCCTCTTTAATTTTAAACTCTCTATCCATTACTTATGAATTGAACCTTCTTTCATGAAGCCAGTGCTGGTCACGTGCAGTAGTGGCACCCAGGACTGAGGCATAAGTAAATTGACTAGGTTGTGTTTGGAGCAGGCTTAAGAAATACGGAAATTGTGACCTTTTTAGGGTAGTGGAAGTACTAGGCAGCTTTTGGAGCAAGGGGACATTAAAAATCTTAATAAGGGGAATTTAACTTCTACTGATAAAGATATGTATTTGACTATAATAGGGACAATAATTAATCAGAAGGGAAAGCAAGTTAAAAAGACTCAGTTGCTATAATTCTTAAAGGTTGTAGGTGAATTTTGCCCTTGGTTTTGTGACCAAAATTCACCAAATTTACATACTTGGGACAAATTAAGAAGGAAATTACATGAAATTTGCATTTCTAATGAATTACCTGGAAACTTTGAGAATATACACAAAGTTTAGACTGCATTAGAGATCTGTCTTTTTGATTACATGGGCCATAGTCTTTGGCCCCTGGAAGATCTCTTGAAAGGTACTCAGAGATCCATTAAGTCTATTCAAATGGAAAAATTGCCTGAGCCCATTTACAAATAATTACACTCCCTGCAGCTTTAAAACAAACTCTGCATCCCCAAGAATTGATATGCAGACCCCGCTGGAGGTGCTTTCATTGTGGAAGGAGCAGTCATTACTTGCAAAACTGTAATGCTAATAATTTAAAGCCCAGGGCTCCCTCTGCTGTTGGTAGTAGTTATTACATGGTGGAAGACCACGAGGTGGACCAAGATGGCACTGATCAGCGTGCCTTCTAGCTGTCACTTCCTCCTGGTAAGAAGACAAAAAACTTGCGGTTGGCCCATCCCCATTTTTTTTGGGGGGGGGGGGGGCTGAAAAAACAGGGGAACTAGAAGGAAGGTCTTGCAATTTAATGTCACACCGCCGACCATGAGGAGCCAACATTTTTACCAAAGTGAATCTCACAGACAGTTTCTTTATGACCCTCAATGACAATTGAATGAAATCCTGAAATAGGGCCACAACAAATCCCTACTGGGATTTTCAGGCCACTCCCCAGAGAAAGTATAGGGTAAATTTTGGGATGTAACAATTTAAAAGGGGCCATCGAGGTAATACCTGGAGTAATAGATTCTTATTTTGAAGGAGAATTAAATGTTACTGTAAAGTCAAATTATGCCCTTTGTCTTACTCCAAAAAATACATTTGCTCAATTAATTTATTACCCTGTAATTCGGATGCACACCCACAAGTAAATTGAGTTTCCAAACCACCAGGCACTGAGTACTAGTCTCAATTAGTGAGGCAGCAGTGCCGCCTACTGGAACTTAAAATTAATCATAAAAAATTTAAAGGCGTGGCGGACACAGGAGCTGACATATCTGTTCTGTCTAGTCGTTTCTGGCCTAAAATTCGCCCTTACATATAGCACCAACTAACCTAGAGGGAATTGGACAAATCTCACAGTCTCCTCAAAGTGCAAATTATCTCCGTTGTGAGGATCCTGATAGGAACAGTGGAGTTTTTAAACCTTATGTGTTAGAGTCCTTACCAGTAAAACTATGGGGAAGAGAGATATTAAGCAAAATAGGATTATTATTGGTAACTCCAAATTTTATGTGATCATTTGAGTAGATTAATCAAGGCCTTCTTCCTGGAGATAATGAGGGAACTTATCCAGGAGAGTATCTGCTTATAAACCAGTCTCCTTGACAGAGATTAGTAAATACTCCAAACCAAAATTTTTACTACGGGCCCTGAGTGTCTCACTGATACAAAAGACAGCAGAAAAGATCATCTGGCTCACAGAAGAGCCTATATGGATTTCTCAGTGGCCCATATCAGGGGAAATACTTAAGATAATTCATAAGTTAGTTGAGGTACAATTTCAGGCTGGTCATATAGAATCAATGCTTAGTCCTTGGAACACCCCCCCCCCCCCCATTTTGTTATTAAGAAAAAGTCAGGTAATTGGAGGTTACTACAGGATTTAAGGGCAATAACACATGCAATTCAGCCTATGGGATCATTGCGGCCCAGACTCCCTTCCCCACAGCAATTGCTCTAAACTATACCTTAATGGTAATAGATCTAAAAGATTGTTTTTACTCAGTAAGGTTGCATTGTGGTGATTGTGAAAAATTTGCTTTCACTGTCCCAGCCATTAATTTTAAAGAACCTGTTAAAAGATATTGCTGGAAGGTCTTGCCTCAAGGGATTCATAATAGTCCTACTTTATGTCAAAAATTTGTGGTTCAAGTGATAGCTCCTATAAGAGATAACTTTCTTGATACATAAATTATTCATTGTATGGATGCTATACTATTGGCTCATGCTAATGCAGAAATACTTTCAGAAATTTTTACTCAGTTAGAGGCTTCACTTACAGCAATTGGTTTGTGCATTGCTCCTCAAAAGATACAAAAGATGCCTCCCTTTCAATATTTAGGTCAGATAATTCAAGGACTTACAATCTATCCTCAAAATCTACAGATAAAAGTTGAGGAATTACATACCCTTAATGACTTTCAAAAATTATTAGGAGATATTAATTGGCTGAGGCCATCCTTAAAACTGAGTACTTCTGATTTAAGTCCTTTATTTCAGATATTACAAGGAGATCCTTCTCCAACCTCTCCATGTCAGCTGACAATAGAGGCTAGCACAGCTTTAAAAAAAGGTTGAAAATGCAATTAAAATGCACAGCTTACTAGAATTAATCCTAAAGAACTAGTAGATTTATTAATATTTCCAACTGTGCATAGCCCAACGGGAGCCATATGGCAAAGATTGGGAGTTATTGATTGGATTCATTTAGCCCACTCTCCCCAAAAGACATTCATTCCTTTTCATGACTCTATTGCGCAATTAGTAATTAAAGGTAGAACAAGAGTTTTACAATTAATTGGATCTTAACCTGATATTATAATTATTCCCTTTTCTGTTCATCAAAATAATTGGATTGTTCAAGCTTCTAGTTTATGGCAAATAGCTTTTGCTGATTTTCCTGGTCAGATAGAAAGTCATTACCCTCGTGATAAAATTTTTCAATTTGCATCAATAACACCGCTTATTTTTCCAAAGATTGTACGTGCCCAGCCCATAGATGGAGCTCTATCAGTGTTCACTGATGTTTCAAGCTCAGGTAAAGCAGGTTTTTATAGCCATGTTCACACAGAGGTAATACAAACCGCATATACTTCTGCCCAAAGAGCAGAGCTACAAGCTCTCATTTGTGCCTTAAATGAGAGCTATTAATGAGCCTATTAATATTTATTCTGACAGCTTATATGCAGTTGGAGTTACCAAAAATATTGAAACTTCAGTTATTGGGTATACCTCATCACAAGAGCTATTTAAACTATTTCATAATCTACAAAAGGCGGTGCAAATGCAAAAAATACCCATGTTTCATAGGGCACATATGAGCTCACACTAATCTTCCAGGACCTTTAACTTCAGGTAATGACAAGAATGATAAATTAGTAGCTGTTTGTCTCCAAATGACTGTGCACAAGCTTCACATTCCTTGCATCATAAGAATGCTCCTAGCTTATGTGAAAAAATTCAATATTATCAGACAACAAACTCGTCAAATTGTAAGTCACTGCCCTAAGTGTGTTATTCACACTCCATCTCTGCCTTCAGGGGTAAATCCCTGTGGATTTAAACCAATCAAATATGGCAAATGGATGTAACTCATATTCCTCAATTTGGTAAACAATGTTATGTACATGTGATAGTTGATACAAATTCAGATATTACAAGGAGATTTATTTTAGCCACAGCACATACAAAAGAAAATACTCAACATGTGACTTCTCATTGCCCAGCAGTTTTGCTCTGTTAGGATGCTCTATACAGATTAAAACAGATAATGCACCAGCTTATGTAAGCTCTTCTTTTCAACAATGTTGCCAAGAGTTTCAAATTGACCATAAAACAGGAATTCCTTATAACTCCCAAGGTCAAGCCATTGTGGAACAAGCTGATTTATCTATTAAGATGCAATTATAAAAATTCAAAGGGGGGAATAGGTTTATGACTCCCGAAAATAGCCTCAACCATGCCTTGTGTGTTTTAAATTTTTTAAATTGTGACACAGAAGTTCAGACTGCAGCTGAGAGACATATGTCTTCCACAACAACAGGCACTTTAGGCAGAGTTTTGTGGAAACTCTTAAAGACTGGTCAATGGAAAGGCCCAGATCCAGTGATTATGTGGGGCAGAGGTCATGCTTGTATTTTTCCAGAAGGTGCTTTTCATCCTATCTGGTTGCCTGAACATGCAATCACACATGGAAGAGATAGAACTGAGATTCAAGCGACTGATTATCAACCTGGAGAAGCCTCCACTCAAAAGGAAGAGATATCAAAGAAGATTACAGAGGAACCAACATGACCCAGCTGAAAACCTGATCTCATGGGAAGGGGTGAAGGAGCTGACAACACACGCTTCGCAAATAATTCGAATCCTAGGAAGGAATAAGCCTCCATTGATGATGGTAGCTACAGTGATTGCCCTGCTGGGCTGTCAGGTAAAAGGGAGTGGAGCAGACACTTACTGGATGTATGTCCCGGATCCACCCCTGGTATATCCAGCTGTGTGGACTGGAGAATCTATTCCATTGTTTAATAATGACTCATTCATGATGGGAGGATTTACAGATACTCATATTACTCCCAATCATGTGACCTGATTTAATAATTCTGGCTACAGGGCCCAATTACCTTTGTGTTGGTCCCACGATAAACATGCTGGCTGTCTGAGAGTATCATATGAGGAAAAGATAGTGGGTGGGAGACCTAGACTGACTAATCATACTATTTATGGAGACTTAAAACCTTATACAAGATCAGTGATTAAAATGGGACTTTCCCATAACAAATCAGTCATGTCTGCAAAACCTCCACAAATACCTCACAGTCCATATAGTTCTACAATTGAGATTGGCACCTTTCATACATGGATAGATTGTATAAATACTTTTCAAGTACAACATAAGTTATCTACAGGTAGTGGCTATATTTTAGACTCATCTCCAAAAATTGATAAAAGACAATTATGAAAAAATTCTGCTATGACACGTACAGGATTAGTTAGTAATATTTTGACTTACCATGCGGGGTGTGGTATTCAAAAAGATGTCTGGCACTTAATTGGTACCTCACAATTCTTACATTTTACAGACAAGCCTTTAACAAAATTTGTTGGCAAGAGCTGTAAGGAGGGATCTTGCTATGGCTTACAAGCCTGTGTCCAATCTCCATATGTTTTAATCATTGGAAAAGTAAAAGTTAAATGAATAGATAACAGATATGTTGTAACATGTAACAAATGTAACCTAACCAATTATATTACTAGATATAATAGAGGAAAAGGAGTGCTGGTACTTCATCAGCCCTCTTTTGTTTTAATGCCTGCTAATATTTCAGAGCCATGGTACACTGATGGTTTTTTTCAAGTCTTACAGCAAAGGACATGGTCATGGAACCCATTTCTAGATATGTATAAATATTCTTGCATAGTGTAGGATGACCCTTTAAGTTCTCCAAGGTAATTCTGATTGGAGTCACACTGCACCAAACATCTTTTCTCCCAATATTAACTGAAAGTAACTGCTTTGTGAAGACCAGCAGTGTTTTCTTTTGGTCCTTGTCTCCTAGCTCAGACTCAAATAATTTCACATTTACTGTACATATCACCAGGACTAGTCAGTTTTATCTCTCATTGGGCCTCTCAGTCCAGAATACCTGCTACATGAATTCAAGTCTGTGCTACCAAATATAAGTTTGATTTTTCTATGCAGTTTTGCAAATCGATCCATGTTGTTCTGGAAAATTCAACAGAATAGCGAGGTATGTAACTAAATCAGGAAAGCCTTATCCTACGTCCTCACATCTCCCAACATTAGTCTGGATTATTAATTTTTTATGTGTTCTCTTGGAAACATTGAGACACATATAATCACATGCCTCCATTTTGCTCTATGTTGCTCACATCAAGTGCCATATGTTACAATACATTCAGAGCTTTTCAAATTCTACCATAGTCCTTCCTTCATTCCATCCCATTGTTCTTTATTCTTCTTTCTAAATGAAAATCCTTCTCTTTTTTTGTAGATCTATGCCTTATTTTGTAAAGATTCAAGAATGACATTCTCCTACAAAATTTCTTATCATTATAAAAACAGGTCATATGTGAGATAATAATAACTTCTGATTTAAGTTTACTTTAAAATTAGTCTTTAAATAAACAGATTCACAGAATATTTAAGAGTATGATCTATGTTTATTTTATGAGGAACTCAGTAATTTCTATAGCTCTATATATGAAACAGAAATAATAATTGAAAGATAATTCAATGTTTTAAACATTTAATGATTATAGTTTGTTTTGTAACCCATTATTAAAATGTTTTTACATTTAATTGAAGACATTTAATTCAATTGGAGCAATGTATGTAGTTAGTTTTATGTATCCTGTTTCTGATGTGCATTTTGAGTTCAGAATTGAGAAGCACTTGGAATGCATAAAAATTTTCTTTTACACTGCCTCAGTTCCTCAAATATGACTGCTCCTGATTTTTTCTTTTTGTTATGTGTTATTCTTCCTTGCCTACTGTCCCATGAAATAAAAGCCTTTGGAAAAGAGTATTATCATTGCTCACTAACACTATAGAATGCATGAATTTATTAGACAGTATTTCTTTGGTTAAAAAAACGACAATTAACATGGAAGTTTGATGTACATGGGGTAGTGATAAGAATTGGAAAATATACAGGGAAGAACAAAAAAGTGTAAAATATACAATAAACTTAGAATCCGTTAGGTTTTGTTTAGAAATAATCCCTTCTCAGGAGTATTGTGGACAAGGGCATTATTTTTTTTTAAATTTTTATTGTTGGTTGTTGAAAACATTACACAGTTCTTGACATATCATATTTCACACTTTGATTCAAGTGGGTTGTGAACTCCCATTTTTACCCCGTATACAGATTGCAGAATCACATCAGTTACAATAGCCCTTCCTTCATTCCATCCTGTTGTTCATTATTCTTCTTTCTAAATGAAAATCCTTCTTATTTTTGAATTTTCATCGCTTGCTTTCTAAAATTCCTCCGTATCCATTCCCTCTGCCTCCTTATCTATTAATTTGAAATGACATGAAGTATTCCATGAAGTTTCTAACCCTAATTTCTCTAATTAAGCCCTGGTAATATGCTTATTGAATACTAGTATTATGGTTCAATGTTGCAGTCATCCTCTTTGTAAATATAATCATGACTATTTTCAAGAGTATCCCCCGAATTAGTAATGTAGAAATAAAATTATTATTTTTATTGATGCATCATAATTATACATGATATTAGAATGTGTTGTTAAAAATCATACATCCACACATAAAACTTGTTGTGTTTCAATCTCCATACTTCCCCTTCTAAGAATAATCTTTTATTCCTCAGGTTATAAGCAACAATGTAGAGCAGGTTCCAGGCTAGTTGCCTAACCAGAGTGAAGGAAAAAGAAATCAAAAAGGGAAGGGTAAGAAAATGAAGCAGAGGAGGTGGGCTCTCCCCTGCAGGGCTTCAGTTGATGCCAGGCAGGGATAAGAATATCCCCTGCATGTCACATCTTCCCTATAACCTTCCCCTTTTGTTTGTTTCAGAGAGAGAATAGAAAGACAATGTCCTTCGGTAATAATTATAGACCAATAAAATAATCAGCATGCATTTTCTGATTACTGTCTCTTTCTGGGGATTGTGAGGGTCATAGACACAGTGTAAGAACATCCTGGACCCCTCTCATGGATACTTCCAGAAAGCTTCCTTTCCTCTTCATCCACAAGTCAGGTGTAATTATTGCAGCGTTTCCTGCATCACTTACTTTTCATAAGACAAGTGCAAGCTTTAAAAGTCTTGGAGAATACATGTACTAAGGTGCTTGTAAATTTTCAAGAAAGAAGGGATATAGAATATCAGTGAGGAATTTGCACAGGCTGAGAGGGTCTACACATTTCCAAAATCATTGTTCCCATTTTCCCATTGTGGGGATGTAAATTCAGACACCATTTCCCTAGAACCCAACTTTTCTCTCCTCAGATTTATCATTGCTTAAATCTGTCCCCCTCTAGATTCCCATTTTTCTTCATCCAAACCTGTGTGAATCTGGTACATAGGCAGTAGGGTAGATTTGTAAAGACATGAAACCTGGAGACCTTCATACATAACTTTTAGTTTTTTTTTTTTTTTTTTGTAGTCTCTAGAACATTGAGGCTTATAGAATAGAGCTGTAGCTGATAATACTGCACCACGATGTATCAGGCACATGAGAATTTTATACAATTTCTTGGGCCAATACCAATACCAATATTAATACCAATCATATGAATTTATAAGACTCAACAATTTGAAAAGACAAATCTTATTTCACAAGAGATTATGTAATATTGAAATTCTAAGTATTTCATAAAATTATTCATTTGTTATTTTATATAATTTTGATTTATGATTTAATTATCTATTTATTATTTAATGTAGGATATTGCTATACTGGTGAGGCTGACTTTGAGCTCACACTCCTCCTAATTTATATTCCCAAATCCTGAGATTAGAAATGTGGGAACCAATGCCCTGTGCATCCTAATTAATTTTACTCCTTTCTTTTTCTTTAATAAAGAGAAAATAACTTAAATGCTGACATGAGTCTCCACACTTGAGTGAAAATAATTTAATGTTATTAATTAGACCCAGCACATGTTTATTTTGGGCAGACAACACAAAGAAAGATGTGTGATTCAGATGTAGAAATCTAGATTTCTGTGTTGGCATATTTCATTTGTTCATATTTTTGATTTTGTCTTTTGTGTACTGGGCATTGAAAACAGATCCATTGTACTAGTGAATTCAACTCCAGCTCATTTTTTGTGTTTTCAGACAGCATCTTGCTAAGCTTCCCAGTGTGTTTTCCAACCTATGATCCTCTTCTGTGCATCCAGATTAACTGGGATTATTCTACATCAAGACAGAGTACACATTTCAGACCAGACCCTTGCTGGAGGGTGTCTACTCACCTAGGGCTCCCAAAACTTCCTGCTGTGGCCTTGCTCAAGGCTTCAACCACACCCTTCTTAACTGACAGATGCTCTATCAGTGCTCTATTGCCTCAGTGTGGTTGTGTCTGGTGCGTTCAAAAGTGATATTTTTCTTTCAGGATACACTAGCCGCTTTCATGCATTGCTGATATAGGAAAAGGGCAGGAAGAGACCCAGAATGAGTGATATTTGGAAGAATCACCTACTCTCTGACAGGACCCACTAAGCCAAGGACAAGGATGACTGCCAGCAGACTGCAACATCCATAGTTGTTCACATGGAGTGGGAGGAACCTCAGACTGGCTCTCCCCTTTGCTCCCTCTCTCTCTAGCTCCTTTCCCATCTGAAGATCACCAGTATGTCATCTGGTGAGGACCACTCAACACCTGGTTCTCTTCTCATATTGTGTCTGCAGAAATTAGGCTGTCATGGCAGTAAATAGAAGAATGTGCCAGGCCAAAGCAGCTCTGCTGTGTCGCCCAGTAAACCCATTAGCCGAGGGACAATGTCTCTTTTTTTAACATGGTCTGCAAAGGATTGCCAACTTGTAATATGCACCCCATCACCCCATATGGAATATATCCAAATATATATGTATATCCACCAGCCTGGTCACCTTGAAGGGTTACTCATATCTGCAGCCAACCCCATTATTTAGGAAGCCTTCCTTTAGTATGCTCTGGAAAAAAAGGGCAAAAAGGACACTCACATACACAACAAAGGATCCAGTTGCACCCGGTTGATAAGAGACCCCTTTACCATTTCCAATCCCATACCTCTCCCTGCCATACCTCCAAACATGCCCCTCAACTTATCACCAGTACTGCATAACTGAACACTTGCACACACCTGGAGAAGGTCTGAAAAGATGTGATGCAGCTGGTAGTACAGAAGCTTTTAGATTGTCCCTGATAAGGGTGAGCAGGTAACTACTAGAGAGCACAATGAATAGCAGATGGTACAGCAAGTCATGCAGAGACCTGTCAGAAACACAGTACCCTGCTCCAGAATTCTGGAATAAAAAATGAAACACAGCTAGTGAAGAATGGAATAAAAGTTGATGTATAAGATTAAATAAAGGAGTTCTCCCAAAATGAAGGAGGGAGGAAACATAAAATGATAAATAAATGCAGGGAGGTTGAGTTCAGAACACAATAAATCACCTATTTTTGTGAGAGTAGGGATGATGACCACTCAGATTATTGTAAAGAATGTTCCTCATTGTGAATACTAATCCCAGACAACCAGATACAATCTGACTGTAACACAGAATGTGAATGCAATGAAATTGAGACTTCAAAGGTGCTATGAGCCTGCATTAATGAAGTGCATAATTATGCCCAACCCATTTTCACTGGAAGTGATAAAGAACACTATGGAATATGGCAATGCTTTGAACAAGTGTGAGATTGTGGAATAGCACTGCTCATCTTGGAAATGTATATCTGTGTTTCACAGCTATGGAAATTTCACAGGGTATCATCTGACAACTTTGCTTTAAGTCCACCCAAACATATTAGTGAAAACAGAACTTTTAATGCCCATGTGTGTTAGTACAACATCAAGACTTCCCTTATAAAAGCTAGTCCTATGATTTCTGGGCAATTTTTCGGGTTCTAGCAGGTTAAGGGTCAAAGTTTCGTTACCACGTATTCATGTGTGGCTCCTGACTGATCAGAGATGTGAGGAGAAATAGCAGTAACTCATCACACCTTCACATTATTCAATACACATAGGGACTCATACATCTTCATTGACTGAGTTTGGGTTTTAAAAACACATGCACCAACCAAATCACATTGCAAATAAGGTCATTGTTGACACAAAAAAAAAACATGTGTGCAGTACAACTTCCCACAAACACAATCACAGAAGAAGGACAGATTCATAGTCTCATTAAACAGACAAATTCACGTAATTATGGAACTTCTGTTCTAATATTGGTGCTGATTGTGAGGACAGTTTGGCTTCAACACTGTTGCTCAACTCACATGCTGTGCCTCCTAGAAAGGACATACTGACAACTGCCTGTCCACTCCATCCTGCTGGGCTGAGGTCCCAAAGAGAAAGCAAGGATGCAAGACATCCTTGTGTGTCAGCTATGAGGTCACCCAGCATGGAGCTCAAAGGCACCACTGTTCTGCTCCTCCTTATAAAGTGAGTTGCCTGGCTTCCCCCAGCACAGATTTGGGAGCAACTGCACAACCTCCTCCAAGATGCTGGTGGTCCTGCTCACAGTGGCCTTGCTGGCCCTGAGCCCAGCTCAGAGCTCAAATGAAGGTAAAAGCAAATGGGGATTGTAGGAACTTCTGTGGTTTAGAAAGCCACACTACAGAGAGGGAAGGGGAGGGAGGGAAGATTATGAGGACAGGACTACAGAGTTTTTATGAAAAGTGTAATACCACATATGGCTCTGTTTCATGCCAGGGCTTTAGACTTTTAGGTAAAATTGGAACATCCCTCTCAATTTTCAAGCAGAAGCATGGAGATGTAAGTTTTGCATTTGAAGAAAGATTGTTCCCTGTTGTAGGAGATGCAAGGAAGGGGGGAGACTGACACAGGGAAGCCTGCTGTGCAGACATTATTGTATTCCAAGCAGACAGGCTGCAGGCTTCTTGGCTATACAGCAGATGCAGGACATTGGAAGGAGAAATCCCAACATCAGAGCTATGTCAGAGACAGAGATCCAAAGACTACACTGGACTCTTGTCTATAGAGAGGGAGATAAATATCAGGGCCCAATTTCTCATTTATCTCTGACTTACAATCAGTATTTCAATGAGCTGTGTGCATGAGGTGGGCTTAAAAGTTCATGGAAGATTTCCGTACTCGAAAAATGAAGTGAAGAAGCACTAAGGGTTTAAAAGAGGTGGAAAAAAACAAAATACCCACTTGTGATATTCAAATACCCAGAACTCTTATCATATATTAACCATATTGTTCTACAGATGCCAGTTAAGACCTAAATGGTTTCCATATTTTCATGAATGTGGCAAGGTTAAGCAGAGGCACCACCAGGCCTTTCTCTCACATCTTCCTCCCTTTTCATCAGCATCAGAGAGCACGGCTGAGTTCACTTAGAGGGGTCCAGGTTGTGGTTGGAAGAAACCTTTCCCAGTAGAACATGGTGACGCCTGAGATATGTGACTAACTTTTCACTTCATCTGTTCTTGTTTCCTAGAGGTCAGCTATGAAGGCCCTTCCACTCTATCAACAGGTAAGGCCAGTTCATCCTCAGTTGACCTTCTCGTCCTGTTCCTCAGGAAAGTTCATTTCTACCACCTCTCCTTGCCATCATTTTTATTTTCAGCAACTAACGGAGGTCATTTCCCTCAATAATATTAAAAAGCCTTTCCAAAGATTTATTCTGGGGAAAATGACCAGAACTACTAGCTTGATAACAAAAGGCAGAGTTAAGCTGTTGCCCAGAGAGAAAGAATTTCTGACAGGTGACAGAAAAATGCAAATGAGCTAATCTGCATCCTCAGTGGTCATTCAGTGCTTCCTAAATCCCCTGGATGATAGAGCTCTGGAACGAAATGCACAGAATTGTGTGTCTGTGTACCTTGTGATACTGTTCATCAGTACTTCTAGCAGATCAATACATGCTGCACGGTCTAAGCCAATTCCCTGTGGCTCATCACCTTGGGTTTCCTTCACTCTATTACATGTTATCAAGGTTAGTGTAGGTCACTAAACGACTACACGTCTTGATTCAACATGTGGCTTACATGTCTGACATGAATTCATAGATAACAAGTTATCACTGCATGCAGTGATAGCTGGTAGCATTCAGATATACAATCCCTTTGCTTTGCTTGGCAACTGGAAGGTATCAAAGATTTTCCTTAATGCAAAATCAGAGGAGAAAAACTTTCAAATCTGGGTAAGAAACAGTCCAAGTGATGAGTATATCAGTTAAGAGATCTCCCCTTGAGGAGGAAATGGAAATGGAGTTTAGAGTTGATAGGCAAGTTGTAGAATAAAGAGTCTGTGTACCAAGTCCAGAGAGGTGCCCGCTGAGGTTCTTCGAGCAGCCATCACATCTACTCTTGTGCTGTACTCACACAGAGGTTGAGGACCCCAGCCAGAGCTCCGAACAAGTCCCTCACAGACCACCTCCTGGAGGACGCCCACCCAGACCCCCTGCTGATGGTGGAGATGACAATGAAGATGAAGATGAAGGTGATGACTCAGAGCAGGGACCACCAGAAGGAGGCAATCAGCAGCAGCCAGGTCGTCCCCCTCGTCCTGGACAGCAGCAGGGACCCCCACAGCAAGGAGGCCAGCAGCAGCAGCAGCAGCAGCAAGGTCGCCCTCCTCGTCCCGGACAGCAGCAGGGACCCCCACAGCAAGGAGGCCACCACCACCAGCAGCAGCAAGGTCGCCCTCCTCGTCCTGGACAGCAACAGGGACCCCCACAGCAAGGAGGCCAGCAGCAGCAGCAGCAAGGTCGCCCGCCTCATCCTGGACAGCAGCAGGGACCCCCACAGCAAAGAGGCCACCACCACCAGCAGCAGCAAGGTCGCCCTCCTCGTCCTGGACAGCAGCAGGGACCCCCACAGCAAGGAGGCCAGCAGCAGCAGCAGCAGCAGCAAGGTCGCCCTCCTCGTCCCGGACAGCAACAGGGACCACCCCAGCAAGGAGGCCAGCAGCAGCAGGAGCAGCAAGGTCGCCCTCCTCGCCCTGGACAGCAGCAGGGACCCCCCCAATCAGAAGGTAATTGGGAGCTTCTGCCTCATATCATCCTGCCAATCCCTGGGCATCACCTTCACTCTCCCAAGTGGATAGAGTAGAAAGTCCTCCCCAGCTCAGTCTACCCAGTACACCCTAGAATTCTGGGTCCACTGTGATTTAAGCTCACTCTCTAACAAAGGCCCTAATTGTGCTTCTCAGAATTGAAGGTGCTAACAAATCATCTGGAAACATGTTGAAAGTACAGGGTCATGGAACCCATTTCTAAATGGGTGTAATCAGGCATTCTTGGGCAGTGTAGGATGACCATTTAAGTTCTTGAAGGTAACTCTGATCATCTGTCATCCTGTACCAAATGTTCTTTCTGTCAATGTTTACTAAGCATGGCTGCTTTTGGGGGGCAGGGCATTGAACTCCCTTTGTTCTGTGTCTCCTTGCTCGGACTCAGATGATTGCCCATTTCCTGTTACCTTGTGATCATGAAAAGACAGTTCTATCAACCACTGGGCCTCTCAGTCTAGAATCCCTGCCATGTGAATTCACCTCTGTGCTCCTAATTGGACACTCGATTTTTATTTGCTTTATGACAAATTAATCTACACCTGACTGGAAAGTCCAACTGAATAAAAAGATGTTCAACTAAATCATGAATGCACTTATCCTACCTCCTCCTAACCTCCACCATAAATCTGGATCATTAATTTTTTTGTATATCCTCTTGGAAACATTCATACACATATAAGCACGTCTCTCTATTTTACTCTACAAATGAGTATCATAAATTCTACTCAGATCTCATTGTTTCTCCTTTCAAGTACCATATTTTATAACAATTTCAGAGCAGTTCATGAGATATACATATCATTTCACCATCATCCTTCCCTTCTCCTTTTTTCTTCCTTTTGTTATTTTTCTTCTTTCTATATAAATTTCTACCTTAATTTTTGAATTTATCCATTTCTTCTTCTCAAAATACCTCCTCCTTCTCCATCTTTTTGCCTCCTTCTTTATTATTTTGCAATTTTTAGTAATTCATGGAGTTACTGATTCAAACCTTCTCTAATCAAACCATGTGTAATACCCCTACTATAGTTGGACTTTGCAGATATCCCCTTTGTACATCTGATCATGACTATTTTCAATACCATCCACAAAATTAGTAACCCCAAAATATTCTTCTTATATTTTTATTGATCCATTAAAATTACCCATGATATGGGGTATGTTAACTATTTTATGGATACATTATAATGACACATGATATTGGGATGTGTTAAAACCACATATTCACACAGTGAAAAATGTAACTTGTTGAGTTTCAATCCTCATACCTCTCCTTCCAGTAGTTATCTTTATTTCCTCATATTGTAAGTGTGAATGTAGAGCATGCTCAGTGCAAGCTGTCTAACCAGGGTGGAAGGAGAAGCAGGAGAAGAGCACGTGGGCTCTTCCCTGCAGGGCTTCGGTGATGCCAGCCATATTTTAGAAACCTCCTGCATGTCACATCTTCCCTACAAACTCCCCCTCCCCTTTTTTTTGTTTCAGAGAGTGAATAAGAAGACCATGTCCTTCGGAAAATTCTGCCATTGGAACAATACGGTCATAGTCATGTCCTCTATAGACTAATAAAATAATCAGCATGCATTTTCTGATTGCTGTCTCTCTTTCTGGGGTGGGAGAGTGTGGAATCTGAAGATCACGGACAGAGTGTAAGAATATCCTGCACCTCCCTCATGGATGCCTACAGAAAGCTTCCCTCCTTCTTCATCCACAAGTCAGGTGTAATCACTGCCATGTTTCCAGCATCCCTTACATCCCAAGTGCAAACTTTAAAACTATTTGAGAATATATGTACTAAATGCTTGTAAATGTTCAGGAAAGAAAGAATATAGAATATCAGTGAGGAATTAGCAAAGGCTGAGAGGTTCTACACATTTTGAAAATCTTTGACCCCTTTTTCCAAGAATGAGAATAGAAGTTCAGGCACCTTTCCCCTAGAACCCATCATTTCTCTCCTGAGTTCATCATTGCCTAATTCTGTCCCTCTCTAGATTCCCACCTATCTTTGGAACCTGTGGAAATTTGGTCAATAGACAGTAAGGTGCATTTTCTGAGACATGAAACTTGGAGACCTTCAGACATGACTTCTGGTTTTCCTCAGTCTCTACATCGTCATCAGGCTTATAGAGTAGTGCCTGGGCTGATCAGAGTGCACTATGATGTATCAGGCATTTGAGAATTTCATACAGTTTTTGGACATACATCAATCATACGGATTTATATTACTCAGCAAAGTTAAAACATCGTATCTTTAAAGGAATTATAACACATTGAAATATTCTAGGTATTTTATATAATTATTTATTAGTTGTTTTATATAATTTTTTATTTATTATTTAATTATCTATTTGGTAATTAATATAGGGTCTTGCTTTGTTCGTGAGGCTGACCATGAACTCACGCTCCTCCTACTTTTTATTCCCAAGTAACTGAGATTGAAAATGTTGGATCCCATGACAATTCATTCCTAATTAATTTTATTCCCCCTATCTGTTAAAGTGAAAATAACTTGAGATATTTTGAAACTCGCTAGAATTTTGTAAAATCCTATAAAGTACAAAATGGCTTGAATGAGAATATCATTTTTGGAAGAATTCAAACCTGTCCAAAGGTTTAACAACATTTGAATAAATACAATCATGGCTCAATTTCAAACAAACCCAAAGTGTCAAAATATTATGCAGACACATTGGGTGAGGTAGTTGTAAAATGGAAACTGAGGTGTTGTAATATTGAGAAGACTCACGTTTCTTAAGAAGTCAAGGTCTGCATAAAACACAACAGGAAGCATAAGGAAAGTATCCTGATGTAACAAAATCTTTGCTTCCTGGACCATTTGCATGAAAGGAACAGAAAATCTCTATATTTTAAGATGAATACTCAGAGAAATTTACTATTTCAACAGAGATCAAAACTGCTTCTCTTTTTCTTCCTAAACCCTTACGATATTGGAAGTGTAAACCAGTTTAAATCATAATTTGTGATTAAATGCAATCACATCTTAGCCAGGTTAATTGCACACATAATTTGTTTTTCAAAATTCCCATTCCAGAAATATCTATGATTTTCTAATATCTATTTAGCTTTTTTCCCTGTTGTGAAACAATTAATTCTAATGAACAACAAGAATTGCTCTGTTTTTATCACAAAAACAAATCTTTCAGAGCTTATCTCTTTGCTTGTTGGAAACATGTTTTACCCTTCTCATATATAGAGCTGCTTTCCTTATTTATTTTGAATTCTTCATTTAGTTTCTTTGATTTTATTAAGTTTATTAAGCAGGTCCAGCAAACTAAAGGCCAAAATGTTTTCTCTGATGAGTTGATGCTAATTCACAATAATGGGGATGGGCTAGAGAAAAATAGAGGTACTTTGGATTAGGTAGATGAGAGTGAATAGGGGGGAAGTGGCATGGGGGTAGGAAGGATTGTAGCACGAATCAGGCACTATAACCCTATGTACATATCTGATTACTTGACCATTGTGATTTTATAAAATGTACATCTAGAAGAATGAGGAGTTATACTCCATTTATGCACAACATATCAAAATGCACTCTACTATCATGTGAAACTACTTAGAACAAATTTTTACAAAGGAATAAAATCATGGCCAGCCATTATGGCACATGCCCTTACCTAAAGTGACTTGGGAGGCTGAAGCAGGTGGATTGCAAATTCAAGGCTGGCATAACTAAATGAGCAAGGTCCTAAGCAATACAGAACTCTATCAAAGTAAACACTAAAAAGGATTGTGATTGTAGGTCAGTAGAAGAGCACTGCTAGTTTCCATCGCCATTATGAAAAGAAAAAAGATATACATATATATTGTTTTCCTCTTCAATATATTGTAAACCATAATGGATCTCAAAAGTCTTAAAAAATTAGATGTGTTCCTTGTTATTCTCTAATACTAAATGAAAAGTATCGTATCAACTTGAATCTATATATGTACAAAGAACTGTAGTAGTAACATAGTAGTAAGGGAGGAGTCAGTTTGGTGGGCCTTGCAATGAATTATTCCCAGTTGGGATGGCAGCCTGGAGGCTTGTAGTAGGCCAGAAATAAGCGTGTAATTAATGATTGTCATCACTCTGGTGGTCAATAGCCCCCTTTCTTTCCAAATGGCTGCGTGGGAGAACAGGACATGGAAGACATATTTGGAATCTGTATATAGGGAGAGAAATTTTCCCTCTGCTAGCTCGCATGTCAGGGTGGCCGCTATGAGTTCAGCTTATTGGTTGGTGGTATGGGGTGGTTTTGCCTCTATGATGGATGAGAGGGAAACTAAAGCATACCCCACCACTTTAACCCCTTCGTGTATAAAGGAGCTACCATCTGAGAACCAGATGAGGTCCAAAGAGGGCACGGGTCCCTCAGAAATAGTGGCAGGGCAGGGTAAAATCATCTCTAATACCTCCAGGCATTTGTGGATGAGATCTTCTGGGAGAGAAGATGGGAGGAGGGAAGCAGGTTTTAATAAAGAGCAGGACTAAAAGGAGATGGAGGGATTTTCAAGGAATGAGACAAGGAGGGATAGAACCCTGGAAGGAGGAACTGACTGTAGCCTCTTGTAAGTGAGAAAATCCTTTAGATGGTGAGGAAATGAGATGGTTAGCAGGGAGCCAAAGGTAAGCTTTTATCCTTCTTTCTGGAGGTCATGAACCACTGCTAGGGATCTGAGACATGGGGGACAGCCCCTGACTGTGGGGTCGAGATGTTTGGATAGGTAGGCCACTGTTGCAAATGTGGGGCCACATTCCTGACCCAGAACCCCAGACTTTGTCCCTGTTTTTCATGTACATAGAGGGTGAAGGGTCGGGAGAGGTCAGGGAGATAAAGGGTGGGAGCCTGGAGGAGAGCCTTTTTAAGGATTGTAAAGGGCTTTCAACCACTGAGGGTAGGGGTTCATCTTGGGGGCCTTTGGCAGATTATATTGCAGCCTGGTAAGTCAGGAGAAAGTAGGAATCCAGGTCTGAAGTACCCAGCCAAACCCAAGAAGGAGAGTATGTCATCTTTGGTCTTTGGTGTAGATATAGACACAATAAGCTGTTTTTTATCTACTGTAATGGCCTTTTTCCCTTGAGAGAGAGAGAACCCTAGATATGTGACCTCTTTACATGCTACTTGGGCCTTTTGTGGAGAGGACTGATGTCCCTTTATGGCTAAGAAATTAAGTAGGAGAACTGTGTCATCTATTGAGTGCACTTTGGATGGGCTACAGAGAAGATCATCAACATATTGCAAGAGGGTGGATTTGGGGCACTGGGGGTGACAAGATTGGAGGTTGGAAGTCAAGGTTTGTCCAAAGGGGTGTGGACTATTTCAAAATCCCTGAGGAAGGACAGTCCAGGTTGGTTGTCCTGAATGTCTGGTGGTGGGATCTGTCCAGGTAAAGGCAAAAAGATCTTGTGATTCAAGGGCAAGGGTAATGGAGAAGAAAGCATCCTTTAACTCCATGACTGAGAAGCTGGTGTTAGTGTTGGGGATCTGAGACAGCAGGGTGTATGGGTTGAGAACCATAGAATGTATGGGCCTAATGGAGGTGTTATGAGTCATAAGTCCTGAACTACGTGATAGGACCCGTTGGGATTTCTACTGCTAGTATGGGAGTATTGTAAGGGGAATGAGCTGGACAGAGGTACATCTTCCTAGGAAGGTCCTGAAGAATAGGTTGTAGGACCAGAAGAGCTTTTGTGGACAGGGGGTATTGAGCCTGATTGGGGAAGGTGTTAGGATCTTTGAGATGAATGCTAACTGGTGAGCAGGAAACCATGGAGGGGGTGTGGGTATACTATACAATTGAGTCAACCAGGTTCGTAGGGAAGGGGTCCTTTTACATGTCTGTCACACAAGTGGAGCAGAATGGCCAGTCTTCTGCCAAAAGGGCTAGAAAAGATGAACAGGCCCATTCTTGGGCCTGACTGATGCCAGGAGCCTGGATGTTGATTACTGTATTAAATTTAGAGAGAATATCTCAGCCGAGCACAGAAACTGAACATTGGGGCATAACTAGGAACATCTGAGAGAATGGGAACTTGTCTATGGAACAGAGTAATAGGGGAGTCTTTTTTGGATAGATGGTCTTTCCTCCTACCCCGACAATAGGAGAGGTAGATGGCACTGTTTGCCCCCAGAATTCTGTCAGGACTGAGAAGGTAGCCCCGGTGTCAAGGAGAAAGTCAACCTTGTGCCCATCCACATGAATGAACACCCTGGGTTCTTGTTTATTAATTGTTATGGCTGGGGACAAGGACCCAAGGCTCCATTAATCTTCCATTGCTATTCCCAGAAGGTCAGAGGATTCCCTGGCTTTAGGCTTCCTACAGAATCTAGGACATTCAGAACCCCAATGACTTGTTGTTGACATTTAGGGCATGGGTTATGCAGAGTGTGTGGTGCAGGGCATTCCTTGGCCCAATGTCCCTCCTTGCCACACTTGAAGCAGGCGCTTGCGGGGGGGGGGGGGGGGCGGGGGGGGGGCAGTGATGTGGGCGGTGACCCGAGGAAGCCCCCAGCAACACCTGGGTGAGCATTTGAAATTTACTGTGTTTGTCCCTGTGCTTGTGGTGCTCGATTTCCTCATCCTGGTTGTGAACAACCTTAAAGGCTACCACCAAGATCTCAGTCTGGAGGGTGGCTTTTAAGCCTTTTTCGTTTGGCCTGGATATCGATGTAGCTCTGCTAGAGAAAATGTGTCATAAGGACATAATGGCCATCTGGGGTTTCGGGATCTAGGTTAGTATACTGCTGAAGAGCTTTCGTAAGCTGATCCAGAAATTTTGATGGGGTCTCCTCTCGCTTTTGAAGAATCTCTTTTAATTTTTGGAAATTGACAGCCTTAAGTGCCGCTTTCTTCAGCCCAGCAATAATACATGCAGAGAATTGGTCCCTACTCTGTATGCCAGCTTATGTATTATAAACCCAGTCAGGAGTTTGATCTTGGGCAGCAAGCGGCACTGGAGGGTGATGGGGATTAACTGGGTGGGTTTCATCCGCATGGACTCTGGCAAGTTCCCAGACTCTGGTACATTCCTCAAGAAGGAGAGTATTAGCCAATTACACACACACACACACACACACACACACACACACACACACATATATATCATGGTGAGTGAAGCTATAAGCCTGGAGGACCCATTGAAACTCTCCAATGTAAGTGGTGGGATCTGTAGTGAATGAGCCCAACCTTCACTCTAGTTGCATGAGGTCATACATAGAGTACAGGACATGTACCCGGATAATGCCCTCGGGTCCAGCAACCTCTCTTAATGGGGCCATGGTTTGTGGGACTAGGGAGTGGGACGTAATTTGAGGAGAACTAAAGGTGTCAGGGGGAGCAGGGGGAGCCGACGGGGGGATGTCTGTAGGGAGGGGGATCATCTGCCAGATCGAAAGAAGGGTCAGTAGTGTCATTAAGGTAAGAGCATAGGTCAGGGTAAGAATGAAGAAGAGAAAAAGCCTCAACATAGGGGATCTCCTTCCACTTTTTTGAGTGCTCGCAGAAGTTAAACAGATCTCTGAGAAT
Organism: Marmota flaviventris; assembly: GCF_047511675.1. Lineage (NCBI taxonomy): Eukaryota > Metazoa > Chordata > Mammalia > Rodentia > Sciuridae > Marmota > Marmota flaviventris. The sequence continues at coordinate 98,475,210 of NC_092500.1, forward strand.
TGCATGATCTAGGGATCCTCCTGGTGGCCATTGACTATGATTGTCCAATTTATAATAAGGCCAATCTTGTGTGCAGACGTTCATGAGAGTCTTGGGATTTATATCAGGAGAGAGGGATAGCCGATCCAGATTATCCGGGGGCATTTTAAGAGGGAGTTTGCAGGGAGGGAAGAAGAGGCACCGCATAAAGGTCCCTAAATAGGAAGTGGGAAGGTGAGAAGGGTCTGGACCACAACAGAATTGGATGAGCCTCCTCACAGGCATTCCTGCAAGGGGAGCTCAACCAATATGACTCAGGAGAGTTGGGGCCGGGAGGACAGTCAATTTGTCACCTGAGAATCCAGCTGGCAGGCCCAGAATGGCCGGAAGTCATGGACCACCTGGCACCAGGCTTTTCGGGTTATTTAGGACAGGAGAGTGACAAGGGTGGTTTTAGAGAGAGAGAGAGAGAGGAGTGCCTGTTCTTCCACCCCTCAGGACCTCCCACTCATGAGCCGGGTTCCAGACAGTCCATCCTGATCATGAAGGTCGTGGTGGGGTGCGTTCTCTCCTACAGAATGGGCAATAGAGTTTTGCCGGATGATCATGGTTAAAGCCCCAGCATTGCCTGTCTGAAGTTTGATACCCAATAGGGGAACTCACCTACTGAGGGGCTGGTGTTGTGAGCAGCGCTTGAAAGAGTGGACGAAGACAGCAAGCCTTGAGAGAGGGGGCACTCGAGCAGCGAGGAATTTCCCTTTCCCGGGTTTTGGCACCAATGAAAGAACAATCAAGGCTTGCCATCAGAGAAAATGCCCGTTTATTGAGGCAGCTCTGCATATTTATAGGAGCAGGGGGTGGTCTGAGATTGAAACAGTTTAACAATTTAATCGTTTGGGCAGCTGGCATGGTGGGTAAGGATCATGTGAGTCAGCAGGACTTACCAGTGGACGGTGATGGGGAAGTTCTGATTGGTGGGTAAGGATCATGTGAGTCAACAGGACTCAGCTTTGGATGGCCCTTCTTCGGGGATGTAGAGATTAGTCTTTGGAGCCAGGGTGACTCCCTACAGATCTCAAATATCTCAAAAAATTGGATGTGTTTCTTGATATTCTCTAATACTAAATGAAAAGTATCAGATCAACTTGAATCTATATATGTAAAAGAACTGTTTATAGGTGTAATATTTTTCCACTATATGGTACTAACCAAGGAATTGATAACTCTGTTCAAAAACTGAAGAAAAATAATGCTTATGTAAATTGAAGAATGTCTCTCAAAACTATTAAAATGACCAGAAACATTATTCAAGTTTCTGTGACTTAAGTAAATCATTAGCAAATAGGACAAGTGTCACTTTTTGATTTAATAAAAAGATCTATTTGGTCTAACATTTCAGCTTTCAGGATTACATGAGTGAAACATTTTGTCTTCCTTTGGTTTTACATCTTTAATGAATGTGAAGTGACACAACTCTGTGTTCAATAACAAATGTGTGAATGGAAATGCAGAATCTGTTACTTCATATATGTCAAACAGCAATGAGAAGATACTGTTATGGTTTGGCTATGAGGAATCCCCCAAAAGTTTCTGTGTCAATGCAGAAAATGAAATGATTATGAGAGCCATAATGTAAGCAGTGGATTAATTCACTTAATGAATTAATAATTTGAATGTATTACTGGGCCGTAGCTGTAGGTGAGTGAGGTGTGGATAGAGTAAGTGTGTCACTGAGGTATGCTTTTGGGATTTTATATTTTGTCCCAGGCTCCTCACACTTTTTCCCAGCTGTCATGTGCTGAATAGTTTTTATCCAGTTTGCCCTACTGCCATGACGTTCTGCTGACCTTATGCCCAGAGAAGAGGCATAAGCCAACCATGAAATGAAACTCTGAAACCAAGAGTCAAAAATTTTTTTTCCAACTGCTAACAAAGCATTTGGAAGCAAGAAGTGGGATCTTTGCTGTGACTAACTAGACCATGTTGTATAGTGTTTTGAAAATTAGTTGGTGAGAGAGTTTTGAAAAGTTTGGAGATGCAGGCTAAAGAAGGCTTAAAATGTTGTAAGCACAGGTTTATGAGTGATTGTGATGAGAGTTTCAATAATCAGAATGCAGATAGGAATGGGAAGAGTAAGGAATGTGTTCATGAGCTTTAAAGGGAAATGGGCACAATGTTGGAAATTGTAACAGAGGAAGGACAGCTTACACCTGGGTAAAAAAGTGGACATGAGACATTCTGCAAGGTAAATTTAAATTTTATGGACTAATGAATCTGCAAGAGAAAATATCAAGACAGCACAGCATTCATGTACTGGCATAGGTGTCTCTGGAAGATTTCAGCCATGTTTACACTGAGAATCGTGTCAAAAACAAGAAGAAAGATTTAAAACACTTGCAGTTTAGCAAAAGAAGAAATACTGGTAATGTGTGCTTGCTGAGGAGATTACCACCACTAATGTGAAATTGAGTGTATGAGAGGATAAGAAAGATGCCTTGAAGGTATCTCAGGAATCAGCATGACCACATCCATTGCAGGCTCTGGGGTGTAAAAGTAAAACCCAGAGAACATGGGAAGACCCTGTTCTCACAGGGGTGCCTAGGAAGTTGTTTCCCCAGGATTTGTTTCACCATGCTCCATCATCCAGGCACTAAGAAGCTAGTATAGGCCTGGTCCAAGGGGCTTCCGTTTTGCTGCAGGAGGCACCAGACTGGTATCCTCCATGTGGAGCTTATTTTTCAGGAATACAGTGTGCTGGAGTTAATGGGAAATTAAAACTTCCACCAAGATTTCCAAGGAAGGCCTGAGAGATCAAGCAAAGTGTGACAGGGTTAGAAGTCCTGCATGTAACCCCTGAGAGGGTGATGTATGAAGCTGTAAAGATGAAATTATGGATGGAATGGGAAATGCCAGAATTAAGATACACCAGTGCTATGATATGTCTGCTGAGGAAAGACATTGTCTATGAACAGAGCCAGCTTAAGAGAGGGTCCATGTGGACTGAAACTGGCAAGGCCATAAGTGTGGGGTTGCCCAGGCCCCTATGAGATCACACCTCATACCATAGGGCCCAAAAGCTGAATGTGGGATTCCTGGACCTAATGTTTACCTGCTGGGTTTTAATCTTGTTTTTGTCCCAACCCTTCAGTGTGTTGCCCTATTCTTCCTCTTTGTAATGGAAAGGTTTCCTCTGTGTCTTTATATATTGGCTGCCTATATCTTGCTTTCAATTTGGGGGTTTGGACTCAAAGTCAAGAGTTTCCCTTTAGTCTCAGAGCAGAATTTGGACTTGGGTTTTGGGGAAGTACTAAAATTGTTAAGGCTATGGGGACCCTGGAAATGGACTAATTGCATTTTGCATTGTGAGATGAAGATGAGCTTTCGGGGACCCGGGTTGGAATGTTATGTTTTGGATATAAGGTGTTGCCCAAAGGCCCCTGTGTTCAAGTGAAAGGTGAAAAGATTCAATGATAAAACCTATAACTTAATTATTGGATTAATCTAATGAATCAATAATTTGAATGGATAATCTAATGAAGCAATAATTTAAATGGATTACCAAGTGGTAACTGCAGGCAGGTGGGTCATGGGTAGAGGAGGTGGGCCACTGAGATCATGCCTTGGGGATTCTATATTTTGTTCCTATCTCCTCTCTCTCTCTCTCTCTCTCTCTCTCTCTCTCTCTCTCTCTCTCTCTCTCTCTCCCAGAATAACTCTACCATTTCCCTCTGTCTTGATATTCTACCTTGCCTTGGCAGAGAGAAATGGAATTGGCTAGGCATAAACTGAAACTCTTAAAGAGTGGTCCAAAATCAATTTTCCAAGTTTTTGTTGTCAGGTATTTCTGTCACAGAGATGAAAAGAATGACATAAGCATTCACCCCAAAATACACATTTTACATGAATGCTGTTTTAGGGTACTTGTGAAATGGCAAAGGAAGAAGCATCCTCTTTGCCTGCCTGATATCTGCTCAAAAACAGAATAGCAATTTTTTCTTGAAAATAACCTAAGACTTCAGTCATCACAGAAGTTGACACCAGTGCAAACTACAAACAAAATCTTTAAACTTCCTTCTTTTCCTTTAAGGAATTTGTGAAATCTCCATGTGGAAGACATCCCCTCCTGTCTGCAAATACTAACCTGCTTGTGATTTAGGACTGTAAGTTTACCATCAGGGAAAAGTGCACAAACCATCACTTTCTTCTCAAGGATGATAATGAAAACAGCAAAATCCAGGTATTTAACTTTTATAGTTTCACTCTGATGACAGGCAAATACTCCAGCTAGAATTAACATGAGATGATGGCTAGCTTTGTCAATCATGATAAAATTTTCATGAGTATTCTAAATAGAATTGTTAGTAACAGATGAATATGTGCAATAAATTTAAAAGTGTATTAAGGGGTTTCGGCACTGATTATATTTATAAAATGTCTGTTAAAATATTTTCCAATTCTCAGACCTTGAACTCCTAAGTATTGATAAGTTCAGTTATGTAATGCATATTTAGTAAATATCTAAGTTACATTACCTAAGATTATTTTAATTGCTAATCGTAAACAGTAATGTATATACTCTTGTTTTACACCAAAAAAAAAAGAAACACTACTCAATGTGCTAAGAATTCCATTCTGTGGAACAAAAATAGTTAAAAAAGAACTAAATGAAACTTCATAAAATCAAAGAAACTAAATGAAGAATTCAAAATAAATAAGGAAAACAGCTCTATATATGAGAAGGGTAAAACATGTTTCCAACAAGCAAAGAGATAAGCTCTGAAAGATTTGTTTTTGTGATAAAAACAGAGCAATTCTTGTTCATTAGAATTAATTGTTTCACAACAGGGAAAAAAGCTAAATAGATATTAGAAAATCATTGTTATTTCTGGAATGGGAATTCTGAAAAATAAATTATGTGTGCAATTAACCTGGCTAAGATTTGATTGCATTTAATCACAAATTATGATTTAAACTGGTTTACACTTCCAATATCGTAAGGGTTTAGGAAGAAAAAGAGAAGCAGTTTTGATCTCTGTTGAAATAGTAAATTTCTCTGAGTATTCATCTTAAAATATAGAGGATTTTCTGTTCCTTTCATGCAAATGGTCCAGGAAGCAAAGATTTTGTTACATCAGGATACTTTCCATATGCTTCCTGTTGTGTTTTATGCAGACCTTGACTTCTTAAGAAACGTGAGTCTTCTCAATATTACAACACCTCAGTTTCCATTTTACAACTACCTCACCCAATGTGTCTGCATAATATTTTGACACTTTGGGTTTGTTTGAAATTGAGCCATGATTGTATTTATTCAAATGTTGTTAAACCTTTGGACAGGTTTGAATTCTTCCAAAAATGATATTCTCATTCAAGCCATTTTGTACTTTATAGGATTTTACAAAATTCTAGCGAGTTTCAAAATATCTCAAGTTATTTTCACTTTAACAGATAGGGGGAATAAAATTAATTAGGAATGAATTGTCATGGGATCCAACATTTTCAATCTCAGTTACTTGGGAATAAAAAGTAGGAGGAGCGTGAGTTCATGGTCAGCCTCACGAACAAAGCAAGACCCTATATTAATTACCAAATAGATAATTAAATAATAAATAAAAAATTATATAAAACAACTAATAAATAATTATATAAAATACCTAGAATATTTCAATGTGTTATAATTCCTTTAAAGATACGATGTTTTAACTTTGCTGAGTAATATAAATCCGTATGATTGATGTATGTCCAAAAACTGTATGAAATTCTCAAATGCCTGATACATCATAGTGCACTCTGATCAGCCCAGGCACTACTCTATAAGCCTGATGACGATGTAGAGACTGAGGAAAACCAGAAGTCATGTCTGAAGGTCTCCAAGTTTCATGTCTCAGAAAATGCACCTTACTGTCTATTGACCAAATTTCCACAGGTTCCAAAGATAGGTGGGAATCTAGAGAGGGACAGAATTAGGCAATGATGAACTCAGGAGAGAAATGATGGGTTCTAGGGGAAAGGTGCCTGAACTTCTATTCTCATTCTTGGAAAAAGGGGTCAAAGATTTTCAAAATGTGTAGAACCTCTCAGCCTTTGCTAATTCCTCACTGATATTCTATATTCTTTCTTTCCTGAACATTTACAAGCATTTAGTACATATATTCTCAAATAGTTTTAAAGTTTGCACTTGGGATGTAAGGGATGCTGGAAACATGGCAGTGATTACACCTGACTTGTGGATGAAGAAGGAGGGAAGCTTTCTGTAGGCATCCATGAGGGAGGTGCAGGATATTCTTACACTCTGTCCGTGATCTTCAGATTCCACACTCTCCCAACCCCAGAAAGAGAGACAGCAATCAGAAAATGCATGCTGATTATTTTATTAGTCTATAGAGGACATGACTATGACCGTATTGTTCCAATGGCAGAATTTTCCGAAGGACATGGTCTTCTTATTCACTCTCTGAAACAAAAAAAGGGGGGGGGGGAGTTTGTAGGGAAGATGTGACATGCAGGAGGTTTCTAAAATATGGCTGGCATCACCGAAGCCCTGCAGGGAAGAGCCCACGTGCTCTTCTCCTGCTTCTCCTTCCACCCTGGTTAGACAGCTTGCACTGAGCATGCTCTACATTCACACTTACAATATGAGGAAATAATGATAACTACTGGAAGGAGAGGTATGAGGATTGAAACTCAACAAGTTACATTTTTCACTGTGTGAATATGTGGTTTTAACACATCCCAATATCATGTGTCATTATAATGTATCCATAAAATAGTTAACATACCCCATATCATGGGTAATTTTAATGGATCAATAAAAATATAAGAAGAATATTTTGGGGTTACTAATTTTGTGGATGGTATTGAAAATAGTCATGATCAGATGTACAAAGGGGATATCTGCAAAGTCCAACTATAGTAGGGGTATTACACATGGCTTGATTAGAGAAGGTTTGAATCAGTAACTCCATGAATTACTAAAAATTGCAAAATAATAAAGAAGGAGGCAAAAAGATGGAGAAGGAGGAGGTATTTTGAGAAGAAGAAATGGATAAATTCAAAAATTAAGGTAGAAATTTATATAGAAAGAAGAAAAATAACAAAAGGAAGAAAAAAGGAGAAGGGAAGGATGATGGTGAAATGATATGTATATCTCATGAACTGCTCTGAAATTGTTATAAAATATGGTACTTGAAAGGAGAAACAATGAGATCTGAGTAGAATTTATGATACTCATTTGTAGAGTAAAATAGAGAGACGTGCTTATATGTGTATGAATGTTTCCAAGAGGATATACAAAAAAATTAATGATCCAGATTTATGGTGGAGGTTAGGAGGAGGTAGGATAAGTGCATTCATGATTTAGTTGAACATCTTTTTATTCAGTTGGACTTTCCAGTCAGGTGTAGATTAATTTGTCATAAAGCAAATAAAAATCGAGTGTCCAATTAGGAGCACAGAGGTGAATTCACATGGCAGGGATTCTAGACTGAGAGGCCCAGTGGTTGATAGAACTGTCTTTTCATGATCACAAGGTAACAGGAAATGGGCAATCATCTGAGTCCGAGCAAGGAGACACAGAACAAAGGGAGTTCAATGCCCTGCCCCCCAAAAGCAGCCATGCTTAGTAAACATTGACAGAAAGAACATTTGGTACAGGATGACAGATGATCAGAGTTACCTTCAAGAACTTAAATGGTCATCCTACACTGCCCAAGAATGCCTGATTACACCCATTTCGAAATGGGTTCCATGACCCTGTACTTTCAACATGTTTCCAGATGATTTGTTAGCACCTTCAATTCTGAGAAGCACAATAAGGGCCTTTGTTAGAGAGTGAGCTTAAATCACAGTGGACCCAGAATTCTAGGGTGTACTGGGTAGACTGAGCTGGGGAGGACTTTCTACTCTATCCACTTGGGAGAGTGAAGGTGATGCCCAGGGATTGGCAGGATGATATGAGGCAGAAGCTCCCAATTACCTTCTGATTGGGGGGGTCCCTGCTGCTGTCCAGGGCGAGGAGGGCGACCTTGCTGCTCCTGCTGCTGCTGGCCTCCTTGCTGGGGTGGTCCCTGTTGCTGTCCGGGACGAGGAGGGCGACCTTGCTGCTGCTGCTGTTGCTGGCCTCCTTGCTGTGGGGGTCCCTGCTGCTGTCCGGGACGAGGAGGGCGACCTTGCTGCTGCTGCTGCTGCTGCTGGCCTCCTTGCTGTGGGGGTCCCTGCTGCTGTCCAGGACGAGGAGGGCGACCTTGCTGCTGCTGGTGGTGGTGGCCTCTTTGCTGTGGGGGTCCCTGCTGCTGTCCAGGATGAGGCGGGCGACCTTGCTGCTGCTGCTGCTGGCCTCCTTGCTGTGGGGGTCCCTGTTGCTGTCCAGGACGAGGAGGGCGACCTTGCTGCTGCTGGTGGTGGTGGCCTCCTTGCTGTGGGGGTCCCTGCTGCTGTCCGGGACGAGGAGGGCGACCTTGCTGCTGCTGCTGCTGCTGCTGGCCTCCTTGCTGTGGGGGTCCCTGCTGCTGTCCAGGACGAGGGGGACGACCTGGCTGCTGCTGATTGCCTCCTTCTGGTGGTCCCTGCTCTGAGTCATCACCTTCATCTTCATCTTCATTGTCATCTCCACCATCAGCAGGGGGTCTGGGTGGGCGTCCTCCAGGAGGTGGTCTGTGAGGGACTTGTTCGGAGCTCTGGCTGGGGTCCTCAACCTCTGTGTGAGTACAGCACAAGAGTAGATGTGATGGCTGCTCGAAGAACCTCAGCGGGCACCTCTCTGGACTTGGTACACAGACTCTTTATTCTACAACTTGCCTATCAACTCTAAACTCCATTTCCATTTCCTCCTCAAGGGGAGATCTCTTAACTGATATACTCATCACGTGGACTGTTTCTTACCCAGATTTGAAAGTTTTTCTCCTCTGATTTTGCATTAAGGAAAATCTTTGATACCTTCCAGTTGCCAAGCAAAGCAAAGGGATTGTATATCTGAATGCTACCAGCTATCACTGCATGCAGTGATAACTTGTTATCTATGAATTCATGTCAGACATGTAAGCCACATGTTGAATCAAGACGTGTAGTCGTTTAGTGACCTACACTAACCTTGATAACATGTAATAGAGTGAAGGAAACCCAAGGTGATGAGCCACAGGGAATTGGCTTAGACCGTGCAGCATGTATTGATCTGCTAGAAGTACTGATGAACAGTATCACAAGGTACACAGACACACAATTCTGTGCATTTCGTTCCAGAGCTCTATCATCCAGGGGATTTAGGAAGCACTGAATGACCACTGAGGATGCAGATTAGCTCATTTGCATTTTTCTGTCACCTGTCAGAAATTCTTTCTCTCTGGGCAACAGCTTAACTCTGCCTTTTGTTATCAAGCTAGTAGTTCTGGTCATTTTCCCCAGAATAAATCTTTGGAAAGGCTTTTTAATATTATTGAGGGAAATGACCTCCGTTAGTTGCTGAAAATAAAAATGATGGCAAGGAGAGGTGGTAGAAATGAACTTTCCTGAGGAACAGGACGAGAAGGTCAACTGAGGATGAACTGGCCTTACCTGTTGATAGAGTGGAAGGGCCTTCATAGCTGACCTCTAGGAAACAAGAACAGATGAAGTGAAAAGTTAGTCACATATCTCAGGCGTCACCATGTTCTACTGGGAAAGGTTTCTTCCAACCACAACCTGGACCCCTCTAAGTGAACTCAGCCGTGCTCTCTGATGCTGATGAAAAGGGAGGAAGATGTGAGAGAAAGGCCTGGTGGTGCCTCTGCTTAACCTTGCCACATTCATGAAAATATGGAAACCATTTAGGTCTTAACTGGCATCTGTAGAACAATATGGTTAATATATGATAAGAGTTCTGGGTATTTGAATATCACAAGTGGGTATTTTGTTTTTTTCCACCTCTTTTAAACCCTTAGTGCTTCTTCACTTCATTTTTCGAGTACGGAAATCTTCCATGAACTTTTAAGCCCACCTCATGCACACAGCTCATTGAAATACTGATTGTAAGTCAGAGATAAATGAGAAATTGGGCCCTGATATTTATCTCCCTCTCTATAGACAAGAGTCCAGTGTAGTCTTTGGATCTCTGTCTCTGACATAGCTCTGATGTTGGGATTTCTCCTTCCAATGTCCTGCATCTGCTGTATAGCCAAGAAGCCTGCAGCCTGTCTGCTTGGAATACAATAATGTCTGCACAGCAGGCTTCCCTGTGTCAGTCTCCCCCCTTCCTTGCATCTCCTACAACAGGGAACAATCTTTCTTCAAATGCAAAACTTACATCTCCATGCTTCTGCTTGAAAATTGAGAGGGATGTTCCAATTTTACCTAAAAGTCTAAAGCCCTGGCATGAAACAGAGCCATATGTGGTATTACACTTTTCATAAAAACTCTGTAGTCCTGTCCTCATAATCTTCCCTCCCTCCCCTTCCCTCTCTGTAGTGTGGCTTTCTAAACCACAGAAGTTCCTACAATCCCCATTTGCTTTTACCTTCATTTGAGCTCTGAGCTGGGCTCAGGGCCAGCAAGGCCACTGTGAGCAGGACCACCAGCATCTTGGAGGAGGTTGTGCAGTTGCTCCCAAATCTGTGCTGGGGGAAGCCAGGCAACTCACTTTATAAGGAGGAGCAGAACAGTGGTGCCTTTGAGCTCCATGCTGGGTGACCTCATAGCTGACACACAAGGATGTCTTGCATCCTTGCTTTCTCTTTGGGACCTCAGCCCAGCAGGATGGAGTGGACAGGCAGTTGTCAGTATGTCCTTTCTAGGAGGCACAGCATGTGAGTTGAGCAACAGTGTTGAAGCCAAACTGTCCTCACAATCAGCACCAATATTAGAACAGAAGTTCCATAATTACGTGAATTTGTCTGTTTAATGAGACTATGAATCTGTCCTTCTTCTGTGATTGTGTTTGTGGGAAGTTGTACTGCACACATGTTTTTTTTTTGTGTCAACAATGACCTTATTTGCAATGTGATTTGGTTGGTGCATGTGTTTTTAAAACCCAAACTCAGTCAATGAAGATGTATGAGTCCCTATGTGTATTGAATAATGTGAAGGTGTGATGAGTTACTGCTATTTCTCCTCACATCTCTGATCAGTCAGGAGCCACACATGAATACGTGGTAACGAAACTTTGACCCTTAACCTGCTAGAACCCGAAAAATTGCCCAGAAATCATAGGACTAGCTTTTATAAGGGAAGTCTTGATGTTGTACTAACACACATGGGCATTAAAAGTTCTGTTTTCACTAATATGTTTGGGTGGACTTAAAGCAAAGTTGTCAGATGATACCCTGTGAAATTTCCATAGCTGTGAAACACAGATATACATTTCCAAGATGAGCAGTGCTATTCCACAATCTCACACTTGTTCAAAGCATTGCCATATTCCATAGTGTTCTTTATCACTTCCAGTGAAAATGGGTTGGGCATAATTATGCACTTCATTAATGCAGGCTCATAGCACCTTTGAAGTCTCAATTTCATTGCATTCACATTCTGTGTTACAGTCAGATTGTATCTGGTTGTCTGGGATTAGTATTCACAATGAGGAACATTCTTTACAATAATCTGAGTGGTCATCATCCCTACTCTCACAAAAATAGGTGATTTATTGTGTTCTGAACTCAACCTCCCTGCATTTATTTATCATTTTATGTTTCCTCCCTCCTTCATTTTGGGAGAACTCCTTTATTTAATCTTATACATCAACTTTTATTCCATTCTTCACTAGCTGTGTTTCATTTTTTATTCCAGAATTCTGGAGCAGGGTACTGTGTTTCTGACAGGTCTCTGCATGACTTGCTGTACCATCTGCTATTCATTGTGCTCTCTAGTAGTTACCTGCTCACCCTTATCAGGGACAATCTAAAAGCTTCTGTACTACCAGCTGCATCACATCTTTTCAGACCTTCTCCAGGTGTGTGCAAGTGTTCAGTTATGCAGTACTGGTGATAAGTTGAGGGGCATGTTTGGAGGTATGGCAGGGAGAGGTATGGGATTGGAAATGGTAAAGGGGTCTCTTATCAACCGGGTGCAACTGGATCCTTTGTTGTGTATGTGAGTGTCCTTTTTGCCCTTTTTTTCCAGAGCATACTAAAGGAAGGCTTCCTAAATAATGGGGTTGGCTGCAGATATGAGTAACCCTTCAAGGTGACCAGGCTGGTGGATATACATATATATTTGGATATATTCCATATGGGGTGATGGGGTGCATATTACAAGTTGGCAATCCTTTGCAGACCATGTTAAAAAAAGAGACATTGTCCCTCGGCTAATGGGTTTACTGGGCGACACAGCAGAGCTGCTTTGGCCTGGCACATTCTTCTATTTACTGCCATGACAGCCTAATTTCTGCAGACACAATATGAGAAGAGAACCAGGTGTTGAGTGGTCCTCACCAGATGACATACTGGTGATCTTCAGATGGGAAAGGAGCTAGAGAGAGAGGGAGCAAAGGGGAGAGCCAGTCTGAGGTTCCTCCCACTCCATGTGAACAACTATGGATGTTGCAGTCTGCTGGCAGTCATCCTTGTCCTTGGCTTAGTGGGTCCTGTCAGAGAGTAGGTGATTCTTCCAAATATCACTCATTCTGGGTCTCTTCCTGCCCTTTTCCTATATCAGCAATGCATGAAAGCGGCTAGTGTATCCTGAAAGAAAAATATCACTTTTGAACGCACCAGACACAACCACACTGAGGCAATAGAGCACTGATAGAGCATCTGTCAGTTAAGAAGGGTGTGGTTGAAGCCTTGAGCAAGGCCACAGCAGGAAGTTTTGGGAGCCCTAGGTGAGTAGACACCCTCCAGCAAGGGTCTGGTCTGAAATGTGTACTCTGTCTTGATGTAGAATAATCCCAGTTAATCTGGATGCACAGAAGAGGATCATAGGTTGGAAAACACACTGGGAAGCTTAGCAAGATGCTGTCTGAAAACACAAAAAATGAGCTGGAGTTGAATTCACTAGTACAATGGATCTGTTTTCAATGCCCAGTACACAAAAGACAAAATCAAAAATATGAACAAATGAAATATGCCAACACAGAAATCTAGATTTCTACATCTGAATCACACATCTTTCTTTGTGTTGTCTGCCCAAAATAAACATGTGCTGGGTCTAATTAATAACATTAAATTATTTTCACTCAAGTGTGGAGACTCATGTCAGCATTTAAGTTATTTTCTCTTTATTAAAGAAAAAGAAAGGAGTAAAATTAATTAGGATGCACAGGGCATTGGTTCCCACATTTCTAATCTCAGGATTTGGGAATATAAATTAGGAGGAGTGTGAGCTCAAAGTCAGCCTCACCAGTATAGCAATATCCTACATTAAATAATAAATAGATAATTAAATCATAAATCAAAATTATATAAAATAACAAATGAATAATTTTATGAAATACTTAGAATTTCAATATTACATAATCTCTTGTGAAATAAGATTTGTCTTTTCAAATTGTTGAGTCTTATAAATTCATATGATTGGTATTAATATTGGTATTGGTATTGGCCCAAGAAATTGTATAAAATTCTCATGTGCCTGATACATCGTGGTGCAGTATTATCAGCTACAGCTCTATTCTATAAGCCTCAATGTTCTAGAGACTACAAAAAAAAAAAAAAAAAAAAAAAAAAAACTAAAAGTTATGTATGAAGGTCTCCAGGTTTCATGTCTTTACAAATCTACCCTACTGCCTATGTACCAGATTCACACAGGTTTGGATGAAGAAAAATGGGAATCTAGAGGGGGACAGATTTAAGCAATGATAAATCTGAGGAGAGAAAAGTTGGGTTCTAGGGAAATGGTGTCTGAATTTACATCCCCACAATGGGAAAATGGGAACAATGATTTTGGAAATGTGTAGACCCTCTCAGCCTGTGCAAATTCCTCACTGATATTCTATATCCCTTCTTTCTTGAAAATTTACAAGCACCTTAGTACATGTATTCTCCAAGACTTTTAAAGCTTGCACTTGTCTTATGAAAAGTAAGTGATGCAGGAAACGCTGCAATAATTACACCTGACTTGTGGATGAAGAGGAAAGGAAGCTTTCTGGAAGTATCCATGAGAGGGGTCCAGGATGTTCTTACACTGTGTCTATGACCCTCACAATCCCCAGAAAGAGACAGTAATCAGAAAATGCATGCTGATTATTTTATTGGTCTATAATTATTACCGAAGGACATTGTCTTTCTATTCTCTCTCTGAAACAAACAAAAGGGGAAGGTTATAGGGAAGATGTGACATGCAGGGGATATTCTTATCCCTGCCTGGCATCAACTGAAGCCCTGCAGGGGAGAGCCCACCTCCTCTGCTTCATTTTCTTACCCTTCCCTTTTTGATTTCTTTTTCCTTCACTCTGGTTAGGCAACTAGCCTGGAACCTGCTCTACATTGTTGCTTATAACCTGAGGAATAAAAGATTATTCTTAGAAGGGGAAGTATGGAGATTGAAACACAACAAGTTTTATGTGTGGATGTATGATTTTTAACAACACATTCTAATATCATGTATAATTATGATGCATCAATAAAAATAATAATTTTATTTCTACATTACTAATTCGGGGGATACTCTTGAAAATAGTCATGATTATATTTACAAAGAGGATGACTGCAACATTGAACCATAATACTAGTATTCAATAAGCATATTACCAGGGCTTAATTAGAGAAATTAGGGTTAGAAACTTCATGGAATACTTCATGTCATTTCAAATTAATAGATAAGGAGGCAGAGGGAATGGATACGGAGGAATTTTAGAAAGCAAGCGATGAAAATTCAAAAATAAGAAGGATTTTCATTTAGAAAGAAGAATAATGAACAACAGGATGGAATGAAGGAAGGGCTATTGTAACTGATGTGATTCTGCAATCTGTATACGGGGTAAAAATGGGAGTTCACAACCCACTTGAATCAAAGTGTGAAATATGATATGTCAAGAACTGTGTAATGTTTTCAACAACCAACAATAAAAATTTAAAAAAAAATAATGCCCTTGTCCACAATACTCCTGAGAAGGGATTATTTCTAAACAAAACCTAACGGATTCTAAGTTTATTGTATATTTTACACTTTTTTGTTCTTCCCTGTATATTTTCCAATTCTTATCACTACCCCATGTACATCAAACTTCCATGTTAATTGTCGTTTTTTTAACCAAAGAAATACTGTCTAATAAATTCATGCATTCTATAGTGTTAGTGAGCAATGATAATACTCTTTTCCAAAGGCTTTTATTTCATGGGACAGTAGGCAAGGAAGAATAACACATAACAAAA
This sequence comes from Marmota flaviventris, assembly GCF_047511675.1. NCBI lineage: Eukaryota > Metazoa > Chordata > Mammalia > Rodentia > Sciuridae > Marmota > Marmota flaviventris. Next base: position 98,490,467 of record NC_092500.1, read on the forward strand.
AGAAAAAATCAGGAGCAGTCATATTTGAGGAACTGAGGCAGTGTAAAAGAAAATTTTTATGCATTCCAAGTGCTTCTCAATTCTGAACTCAAAATGCACATCAGAAACAGGATACATAAAACTAACTACATACATTGCTCCAATTGAATTAAATGTCTTCAATTAAATGTAAAAACATTTTAATAATGGGTTACAAAACAAACTATAATCATTAAATGTTTAAAACATTGAATTATCTTTCAATTATTATTTCTGTTTCATATATAGAGCTATAGAAATTACTGAGTTCCTCATAAAATAAACATAGATCATACTCTTAAATATTCTGTGAATCTGTTTATTTAAAGACTAATTTTAAAGTAAACTTAAATCAGAAGTTATTATTATCTCACATATGACCTGTTTTTATAATGATAAGAAATTTTGTAGGAGAATGTCATTCTTGAATCTTTACAAAATAAGGCATAGATCTACAAAAAAAGAGAAGGATTTTCATTTAGAAAGAAGAATAAAGAACAATGGGATGGAATGAAGGAAGGACTATGGTAGAATTTGAAAAGCTCTGAATGTATTGTAACATATGGCACTTGATGTGAGCAACATAGAGCAAAATGGAGGCATGTGATTATATGTGTCTCAATGTTTCCAAGAGAACACATAAAAAATTAATAATCCAGACTAATGTTGGGAGATGTGAGGACGTAGGATAAGGCTTTCCTGATTTAGTTACATACCTCGCTATTCTGTTGAATTTTCCAGAACAACATGGATCGATTTGCAAAACTGCATAGAAAAATCAAACTTATATTTGGTAGCACAGACTTGAATTCATGTAGCAGGGATTCTGGACTGAGAGGCCCAATGAGAGATAAAACTGACTAGTCCTGGTGATATGTACAGTAAATGTGAAATTATTTGAGTCTGAGCTAGGAGACAAGGACCAAAAGAAAACACTGCTGGTCTTCACAAAGCAGTTACTTTCAGTTAATATTGGGAGAAAAGATGTTTGGTGCAGTGTGACTCCAATCAGAATTACCTTGGAGAACTTAAAGGGTCATCCTACACTATGCAAGAATATTTATACATATCTAGAAATGGGTTCCATGACCATGTCCTTTGCTGTAAGACTTGAAAAAAACCATCAGTGTACCATGGCTCTGAAATATTAGCAGGCATTAAAACAAAAGAGGGCTGATGAAGTACCAGCACTCCTTTTCCTCTATTATATCTAGTAATATAATTGGTTAGGTTACATTTGTTACATGTTACAACATATCTGTTATCTATTCATTTAACTTTTACTTTTCCAATGATTAAAACATATGGAGATTGGACACAGGCTTGTAAGCCATAGCAAGATCCCTCCTTACAGCTCTTGCCAACAAATTTTGTTAAAGGCTTGTCTGTAAAATGTAAGAATTGTGAGGTACCAATTAAGTGCCAGACATCTTTTTGAATACCACACCCCGCATGGTAAGTCAAAATATTACTAACTAATCCTGTACGTGTCATAGCAGAATTTTTTCATAATTGTCTTTTATCAATTTTTGGAGATGAGTCTAAAATATAGCCACTACCTGTAGATAACTTATGTTGTACTTGAAAAGTATTTATACAATCTATCCATGTATGAAAGGTGCCAATCTCAATTGTAGAACTATATGGACTGTGAGGTATTTGTGGAGGTTTTGCAGACATGACTGATTTGTTATGGGAAAGTCCCATTTTAATCACTGATCTTGTATAAGGTTTTAAGTCTCCATAAATAGTATGATTAGTCAGTCTAGGTCTCCCACCCACTATCTTTTCCTCATATGATACTCTCAGACAGCCAGCATGTTTATCGTGGGACCAACACAAAGGTAATTGGGCCCTGTAGCCAGAATTATTAAATCAGGTCACATGATTGGGAGTAATATGAGTATCTGTAAATCCTCCCATCATGAATGAGTCATTATTAAACAATGGAATAGATTCTCCAGTCCACACAGCTGGATATACCAGGGGTGGATCTGGGACATACATCCAGTAAGTGTCTACTCCACTCCCTTTTACCTGACAGCCCAGCAGGGCAATCACTGTAGCTACCATCATCAATGGAGGCTTATTCCTTCCTAGGATTCGAATCATTTGCGAAGCGTGTGTTGTCAGCTCCTTCACCCCTTCCCATGAGATCAGGTTTTCAGCTGGGTCATGTTGGTTCCTCTGTAATCTTCTTTGATATCTCTTCCTTTTGAGTGGAGGCTTCTCCAGGTTGATAATCAGTCGCTTGAATCTCAGTTCTATCTCTTCCATGTGTGATTGCATGTTCAGGCAACCAGATAGGATGAAAAGCACCTTCTGGAAAAATACAAGCATGACCTCTGCCCCACATAATCACTGGATCTGGGCCTTTCCATTGACCAGTCTTTAAGAGTTTCCACAAAACTCTGCCTAAAGTGCCTGTTGTTGTGGAAGACATATGTCTCTCAGCTGCAGTCTGAACTTCTGTGTCACAATTTAAAAAATTTAAAACACACAAGGCATGGTTGAGGCTACTTTCGGGAGTCATAAACCTATTCCCCCCTTTGAATTTTTATAATTGCATCTTAATAGATAAATCAGCTTGTTCCACAATGGCTTGACCTTGGGAGTTATAAGGAATTCCTGTTTTATGGTCAATTTGAAACTCTTGGCAACATTGTTGAAAAGAAGAGCTTACATAAGCTGGTGCATTATCTGTTTTAATCTGTATAGAGCATCCTAACAGAGCAAAACTGCTGGGCAATGAGAAGTCACATGTTGAGTATTTTCTTTTGTATGTGCTGTGGCTAAAATAAATCTCCTTGTAATATCTGAATTTGTATCAACTATCACATGTACATAACATTGTTTACCAAATTGAGGAATATGAGTTACATCCATTTGCCATATTTGATTGGTTTAAATCCACAGGGATTTACCCCTGAAGGCAGAGATGGAGTGTGAATAACACACTTAGGGCAGTGACTTACAATTTGACGAGTTTGTTGTCTGATAATATTGAATTTTTTCACATAAGCTAGGAGCATTCTTATGATGCAAGGAATGTGAAGCTTGTGCACAGTCATTTGGAGACAAACAGCTACTAATTTATCATTCTTGTCATTACCTGAAGTTAAAGGTCCTGGAAGATTAGTGTGAGCTCATATGTGCCCTATGAAACATGGGTATTTTTTGCATTTGCACCGCCTTTTGTAGATTATGAAATAGTTTAAATAGCTCTTGTGATGAGGTATACCCAATAACTGAAGTTTCAATATTTTTGGTAACTCCAACTGCATATAAGCTGTCAGAATAAATATTAATAGGCTCATTAATAGCTCTCATTTAAGGCACAAATGAGAGCTTGTAGCTCTGCTCTTTGGGCAGAAGTATATGCGGTTTGTATTACCTCTGTGTGAACATGGCTATAAAAACCTGCTTTACCTGAGCTTGAAACATCAGTGAACACTGATAGAGCTCCATCTATGGGCTGGGCACGTACAATCTTTGGAAAAATAAGCGGTGTTATTGATGCAAATTGAAAAATTTTATCACGAGGGTAATGACTTTCTATCTGACCAGGAAAATCAGCAAAAGCTATTTGCCATAAACTAGAAGCTTGAACAATCCAATTATTTTGATGAACAGAAAAGGGAATAATTATAATATCAGGTTAAGATCCAATTAATTGTAAAACTCTTGTTCTACCTTTAATTACTAATTGCGCAATAGAGTCATGAAAAGGAATGAATGTCTTTTGGGGAGAGTGGGCTAAATGAATCCAATCAATAACTCCCAATCTTTGCCATATGGCTCCCGTTGGGCTATGCACAGTTGGAAATATTAATAAATCTACTAGTTCTTTAGGATTAATTCTAGTAAGCTGTGCATTTTAATTGCATTTTCAACCTTTTTTTAAAGCTGTGCTAGCCTCTATTGTCAGCTGACATGGAGAGGTTGGAGAAGGATCTCCTTGTAATATCTGAAATAAAGGACTTAAATCAGAAGTACTCAGTTTTAAGGATGGCCTCAGCCAATTAATATCTCCTAATAATTTTTGAAAGTCATTAAGGGTATGTAATTCCTCAACTTTTATCTGTAGATTTTGAGGATAGATTGTAAGTCCTTGAATTATCTGACCTAAATATTGAAAGGGAGGCATCTTTTGTATCTTTTGAGGAGCAATGCACAAACCAATTGCTGTAAGTGAAGCCTCTAACTGAGTAAAAATTTCTGAAAGTATTTCTGCATTAGCATGAGCCAATAGTATAGCATCCATACAATGAATAATTTATGTATCAAGAAAGTTATCTCTTATAGGAGCTATCACTTGAACCACAAATTTTTGACATAAAGTAGGACTATTATGAATCCCTTGAGGCAAGACCTTCCAGCAATATCTTTTAACAGGTTCTTTAAAATTAATGGCTGGGACAGTGAAAGCAAATTTTTCACAATCACCACAATGCAACCTTACTGAGTAAAAACAATCTTTTAGATCTATTACCATTAAGGTATAGTTTAGAGCAATTGCTGTGGGGAAGGGAGTCTGGGCCGCAATGATCCCATAGGCTGAATTGCATGTGTTATTGCCCTTAAATCCTGTAGTAACCTCCAATTACCTGACTTTTTCTTAATAACAAAATGGGGGGGGGGGTGTTCCAAGGACTAAGCATTGATTCTATATGACCAGCCTGAAATTGTACCTCAACTAACTTATGAATTATCTTAAGTATTTCCCCTGATATGGGCCACTGAGAAATCCATATAGGCTCTTCTGTGAGCCAGATGATCTTTTCTGCTGTCTTTTGTATCAGTGAGACACTCAGGGCCCGTAGTAAAAATTTTGGTTTGGAGTATTTACTAATCTCTGTCAAGGAGACTGGTTTATAAGCAGATACTCTCCTGGATAAGTTCCCTCATTATCTCCAGGAAGAAGGCCTTGATTAATTTACTCAAATGATCACATAAAATTTGGAGTTACCAATAATAATCCTATTTTGCTTAATATCTCTCTTCCCCATAGTTTTACTGGTAAGGACTCTAACACATAAGGTTTAAAAACTCCACTGTTCCTATCAGGATCCTCACAACGGAGATAATTTGCACTTTGAGGAGACTGTGAGATTTGTCCAATTCCCTCTAGGTTAGTTGGTGCTATATGTAAGGGCGAATTTTAGGCCAGAAACGACTAGACAGAACAGATATGTCAGCTCCTGTGTCCGCCACGCCTTTAAATTTTTTATGATTAATTTTAAGTTCCAGTAGGCGGCACTGCTGCCTCACTAATTGAGACTAGTACTCAGTGCCTGGTGGTTTGGAAACTCAATTTACTTGTGGGTGTGCATCCGAATTACAGGGTAATAAATTAATTGAGCAAATGTATTTTTTGGAGTAAGACAAAGGGCATAATTTGACTTTACAGTAACATTTAATTCTCCTTCAAAATAAGAATCTATTACTCCAGGTATTACCTCGATGGCCCCTTTTAAATTGTTACATCCCAAAATTTACCCTATACTTTCTCTGGGGAGTGGCCTGAAAATCCCAGTAGGGATTTGTTGTGGCCCTATTTCAGGATTTCATTCAATTGTCATTGAGGGTCATAAAGAAACTGTCTGTGAGATTCACTTTGGTAAAAATGTTGGCTCCTCATGGTCGGCGGTGTGACATTAAATTGCAAGACCTTCCTTCTAGTTCCCCTGTTTTTTCAGCCCCCCCCCCCCCCAAAAAAAAAAATGGGGATGGGCCAACCGCAAGTTTTTTGTCTTCTTACCAGGAGGAAGTGACAGCTAGAAGGCACGCTGATCAGTGCCATCTTGGTCCACCTCGTGGTCTTCCACCATGTAATAACTACTACCAACAGCAGAGGGAGCCCTGGGCTTTAAATTATTAGCATTACAGTTTTGCAAGTAATGACTGCTCCTTCCACAATGAAAGCACCTCCAGCGGGGTCTGCATATCAATTCTTGGGGATGCAGAGTTTGTTTTAAAGCTGCAGGGAGTGTAATTATTTGTAAATGGGCTCAGGCAATTTTTCCATTTGAATAGACTTAATGGATCTCTGAGTACCTTTCAAGAGATCTTCCAGGGGCCAAAGACTATGGCCCATGTAATCAAAAAGACAGATCTCTAATGCAGTCTAAACTTTGTGTATATTCTCAAAGTTTCCAGGTAATTCATTAGAAATGCAAATTTCATGTAATTTCCTTCTTAATTTGTCCCAAGTATGTAAATTTGGTGAATTTTGGTCACAAAACCAAGGGCAAAATTCACCTACAACCTTTAAGAATTATAGCAACTGAGTCTTTTTAACTTGCTTTCCCTTCTGATTAATTATTGTCCCTATTATAGTCAAATACATATCTTTATCAGTAGAAGTTAAATTCCCCTTATTAAGATTTTTAATGTCCCCTTGCTCCAAAAGCTGCCTAGTACTTCCACTACCCTAAAAAGGTCACAATTTCCGTATTTCTTAAGCCTGCTCCAAACACAACCTAGTCAATTTACTTATGCCTCAGTCCTGGGTGCCACTACTGCACGTGACCAGCACTGGCTTCATGAAAGAAGGTTCAATTCATAAGTAATGGATAGAGAGTTTAAAATTAAAGAGGCAAGACTCTCATTACCTTTAATACCAGCTCTGGGATGGCTTCTCCTAGCTCCCGCTTCCAGCCACTTAATGCGGTGGCGAGGTTTGCAGAAGAGAGAGAACATGCCAGGGAGTGGACTTTTATTGGGGAACAAACACTTCTGGGGAAAATCCCATCAAATGAAGGTTATGGGGGGCAGCATCCCAAGGTCAGGGGTGACAATTGGGTCTTTGGGGAAGTGGCCAAGTACACCTCTGCTGGGACAAGCCCTCAGACCTGGAAAAGGGTGGGGAAGGCTCTAACACAGCTGTGTCTAAGTGCCTCTCACCCAGCCAGGAGGTAACTCAAATCACATGGGAGGATGGCCTCCCACAGATAGGTAAGCAGAAACTTCATAGGTGATCTCTAGGAAATAAGAAAGTGTGAAATGAAAAGTAAGTCACCAATCTAGTGCTCCCTGGATCCTACTGTGAAAGATGACTTCCATTCCAACTTGGAAACCCTCTTGTGAACTCTCATCCACACTTTGTGATGCTAGTGAAAGGGAGGAAGATGTGAGAGAAAGGCCTGGGGGTGCCTATGACTAATTGCCATCTTTGAGTGAAAATATGAAAACCATTTTGGGCTTCACTAGCATCAGTGAAAACTATCAACAATATTCTTTAAATATTTTGCAAATTTCAATGTCAAAGTTAGTATTTTTTAACCCCTTTGTTTTTTAAACCCTTTGGTCCCATTTACTGCCTTTCCACGTTGGGAAACCAGCAATGAATCTTTGCATCCAGGGGTGCAAATAGTTCTCACAGAACATTGAAACACTGAATGTATATAGTTTAGAGGCAAATGGGAAAGTAATTGGGCCCTGATATTTTTAAGTCACTCAGTAGAGAGAGTCCAGTTTAGTCTGTAGATCTCCATCTCTGACCTAGGCTGATGCATGGATTTCTCCTTCTTTGTCCTGCATCTGCTTCCAGTACAATAATGCCTCCCCAGCAGGCTTCTCTGTGCCAGTCCCCCCACTTTCCTGTGCATCTGTGACAAGATGGAGAGATCTTTCCTCTAATGTGAATTTTCCTTGCCATGTTTCTAGTTGAATTTTTCCTTTAAAGGTGCGAGCACTTCCAATTGTATCAGAAATCTGAAATCCTACCAGGAAATGGGGACATAACTAGAATTACACTTTTCTTAAACATTCTGCAGACCTGTCCTTCTTATAATCTTTCCTCCCTCACCCTCCCTCTCTGCACTGAGATTTCCTAAGCCCAATTGTCACAATCCTCCTCCTTTCTTATATCTACACTTGAGCTCTGAGCTGGGCTCAGGGCAGAAAGGCCACTGTGAGCAGGACCACCAGCATCTTAGAGGAGGCTCTGAAGTTGTTCCCAAGTCTGTGCTGGGGGAAGTGGGGCAGCTCCCTTTATAAGGAGGAGTAGAACAGTGGAGCCCTTGAACTCCATGCTGGGTGACCTCATTGCTTTCTCTTTGGGGCAGACCAGGAGGATGGGGTAGGCAGCAGGTTGTTAGTGTCTCCTTTCTGAAACATACAACATGTGATTTGGGCAACAGTGTTGAAGAAAATTGGTTGCACATTCAGTAGAGATATTAGAACTGAAGGTCTGTCATTATTTGAATTTCACTCTGTATTATGATAGTGTGATTCATCTGCACTGTGTTCTGTTTTGCTAGGACTTTCATTCTATCCAAGTGTCCCTATTTATGTCAACACTAAGTGTATAGCCAAAAATGAATATGATCACTATGTCTGAATATGTTTACAACTCTAACCCCATGTAACATGATGGATATGTCCACAAAAGAAAGGGGAGTACAGGGAAACAATATTGATCATATTATATTATTACATTGATGCATGTATTAGCTAACTAAAAATCTCACTATCATAAATAATTATAATACACTGATACATTGATGAGAAAATAATGCTTTATATTCATGTTCTTTTCAACATTAAATGCCTGTTTTCATCATGTCGCTACATAAGTTATGCATTTGCCCTACAAACCTTTCTCACTTTAGTATGGTTTTACAGTGAGGTGTGATTTTATGTATTGAAGTGGTCTAAACTATTTTTTTTTTTTGCATTTGACAACTTTCTAAAACCAAAGTAAATGAACTCTTTTTATCCTTTTGTATGAGGAGATTCCAGAGAGTCTTGGAATATCCCCCAAATAACTTACTTTCTGTTCTAATTAAGGTGAGATATTAACTTAATTAAGATTTCATTTTTTTCATTTGATTCCATCCCATTTATTGATTCTTGGTTTTACTTGTTGTGCTATAAGAGTCTTATTAAGGAAGTTGGGGCCTAATCCCACATGAAGAAGATTAGGGCCTACTTTTTCTTCTATTAGGTGCAGAGTCTCTGGTTTAATTCCTACATCCTTGATCCATTTTGAGCTAAGTTTTGTGCATGGTGACAGACAGGGATTTAATTTCATTTTGTTGCATACGGATTTCCAGTTTTCTCAGCACCATTTGTTGAAAATGCTATCTTTTCTCTAGTGCATGTTTTTAGCACCTTTGTCTGACATAAGATAATTGTAATTTTGTGGGTTAGTCTCTATGTCTTCGATTCCATACTATTGCTCTACCAGTCAGTTTGGGTGTCAATACCATGCTGTTTTTGTTACTCTTGCTCTGTAGTATAGTTTAAGGTCTGGTATAGCGATGCCACCTGCTTCACTCTTCCTGCTAATGATTGATTTAGCTATTCTGGATCTCTTATTTTTCCAGATGAATTTCATGATTTCCTTTTCTATTTCTAAGAGGAATGCCATTGGGATTTTGATCAGAATGGCATTAAATCTATATAGCGCTTTTGGTAGGATAGTCATTTTTTTTTTAATATTAATTCTGCCTGACCCAGAGAAAGGTAGATCTCTCATCTTCTAAGGTCTTCTTTGATTTCTTTCATTATGGTTCTGTAGTTTTCATTGTATATATCTTTCACCTCTTTCATTAAGTTGATTCCCAAGTATCTTTTTTTTTAAGTTATTATGAGTGGGTAGTTTTCCTCATTTCCTTTTTAGAGGCTTTGTCTCTGATATACAGAAATGCCTTTGATTTATGGATGTTGATTTTGAATCCTTCTATTTTGCTGAATTCATTTACTAGTTCTAGAAATTTTCTGTTGGAACATTTAGGATCTTCTAGGTACAGAATTATATTTTCAGCAAATAGTGCTAATTTGTGTTTTTCTTTACCTATCTGTATTATTTAATTTCTTTCATCTGTCCAATTGCTCTGTCCAGTGTTTCAGCAACTATGTTAAACAGAAGTGGTGAAAGAGGGCATCCCTGTCTTGTTGCAGTATTTAGAGGGAATGCTTTCAACTTTTCTCCATTTGCAATGATATTGCCCTTGAATTCAACACACATACCTTTTACAATGTTGAGACATGTTCCTGTTATCCCTAGTTTTTCTAGTGTTTTGAACTTGAAGGGGTGCTGTCTTTTGTTGAAAGCTTTTTCTGCATCTATTGAGATGATGACACGGTTCTTATCTTTAAGTCTATTGATGTGATGATATACATTCATTAATTTCTGTATGTTGAACCAACCTTGCATTTTGGGCATGAATCCCTACTTGATCATGGTGTAAGACAGTTTTTTCATGGTGTGCATGTATGGACAAAGAAGAAAGAATGAGACTGAACATAGAAGAAGAAAAACAAATGTCATGGATATCTCTGAAGCTTCTTCTGCAAATGCACTTACCTCATTGAAAAGGTGGAGCCATCTTCCCTTTCCTGAAAAGGAAAATGATTCTGTATTCACAATCAATGGTAAATTCCCAGTGTCCTTCCAGAAAAAGTAAGTCATTTAATATTTATTTGAAAAATGAGGTTTATTTGATAATACAGAATGGAGCAACCGGGGAACAAAAATGTTATTCAGATGCAAATAGTACCATGGAAATACAGGAAGAGAGTGTTCTAAGTAAGACAGGATTATAAGTTCTGTCTATTATTGCTGAGAAGCAAGTACAAAAAATTATAGAGCATGGTGCAGTGGCACACACTTGTAATCTCAGCATCTCTTGGGAGGATGAGACAGGTGGATCATGAGTTCAAAGCCAGCCTCAGGAACAGGGAGTAGTTAAACAACTCAGCGAGACCCTACCTCTAAATAAAATAATAATAATAATAATAATAAAAGGGTCTCGGTATGTGGCTCAGGTTTTGAGTGCCCCTGAGTTCAATCTTCAGTACACCCAGCAAAATAAGACAATTGAAAAATTCCATTGATTGCAGCCAGGTGGAAATCTTTCTTTACTTGGATGAAATCTGTTTTAGTGGACTGATGGGGACAGTGTCTTTGTTTAGGGGTTTGGGGATGCCTGTTGTTTTGATTCATTAGTATGTTGGCTAAACAAGTTATAATGTGGTTCTGCTGAATGAGGAAATGTGAAGTGCTCACATTCTTGCAAATTAGAAGAGATAAAGCCAGGATGCAGCAAACTGAGATAATCTAACCAGCATCTGATCAGGGACGCCAAACTGAATAGGTACTTGTGCACCAAAATACCTTCATGAGAATTAAGAATGCCAGATGAGAAAACATAGTGTCTAGATTTCGTATACTAAAGGAAAAAAAAAGTATTGAGAAACTCTGGAGGAGAAAAGATGGTCATGTAACTCCTTCTTGAACTCCAGGCAGGCAAGTTCTACTGCTTGTGGGGCAAAGAGGGAATTCAGTCCAGGATTTAGGCTTTGAACCCAGTATTAGGCATAGTTTGATGAATCCCACTTCCAGGAGATGTTCACAATCCCTCTCTAATGCCCATTCTTAAAACCTGACTTGCTATACCTGCATTGAACAAGTGGCCAAGGGGCTGCTGCCAGCATTCCTTACTTACCTTGGAAGGAGAGGGGATGTAAGAGTCCACTACTGGAAAACAGGGCAAGAAATATAGGACAGGCTTCTGCCTTGAAGTTGAGTGTCCATCATGGAGAAACTCACCACTGGGCAGACATCAAAACTGCTTTTCTTAGAGCAGATCCTGTGTGAGACATTCTTGAGATCTGTTTGCCATTAGGAAAAAACACTCTTACCAGGTGAGCTGTGTTGAGTTTAGGCCTGCATTATTTCCCACCTTGGAGTGGGGCTGACTCATACTCAAAGCCTGGATAGTGCATATACCCACAGTATTCACACTCAGTTGAGAGTTAATCATGACATGGAAGCCAAGGTACTGCCTGCACTAACACTACTGACAATTTTAGTGTCATTGTGTGAAGTAAGACTTTTGATTCCGGAGGGGAAGACAAACTGCTGGGCACAATACTTGGAACTCAGGACAAGTCTGGTTCAATCTATTAATGGGCACAGTCTAAAAGCACACACAGCCAGACTAGTGCACATGGTTGAGCCTCTCAAATAAACCTGTACAAGGGAGAGACAAATGAGCCCAGTCTAACAGAGTTCCATTGTATCCCAGGTGACCTATGGCTGGTTGCAGTAGTTGTGGCTCAGGAATCACAGACTTATTGGTGATCAAGAAAGGGCTGTCTTTTTCCTTCCCAGTGTTTCACTAGTCTCAGTGAGCCTTAAGTTCTGAATGTAACAGCATTAAGGTGTGCATGGCCATAGTTCTGGCAGAGTCCTGCGACCTGTCACCCCTAGATGATCCTTTACAGAGTAGAACAGAAATAAGCAGTGACAGATCACAGGCAGGTGACTGATGATGAAAACTCTTTGCATTCTCCAGCTCCAGAGAGAAGCTTCAAGGTACCATTCTGAGGTGCTCAACCTGTTTGTTTGGAACATATCAGATAGGAATTGGGAGCTAACTCGGACTTGGATTGCCCTCTGCTGCTGAAATAGTGACAACACACCAAAACCAACCCACAGTACACCACTACTTGGGCCATCCTTGAGTGCTAAAAGAGCAGAAGTGACTAGAGACTCAAAGAAAAGAAGAAGCCTTCTTGGATTTATGGCAAGATAATCGCAAACTCTTTCACGTTGTGAAGACTGGTATAAGTCCCTATCCTTGAATAGGCATAGTATCTTTCATACCAAAAAGCTTCCAAAGCTTTCAGGGAATCAGGGCCTTATTTATAGGTTAAAGTAAATTGACAGACTCTGACCAGAAAATATCCCAGATGGGCAAAGGTGTACATGAAGAAACTAACATATCTGATTTATGGAAAATGAAGAAGCTTCAAGAGAACCCAGATAAATTATTCAATATTATAGCAGAAAAACTTAATAGAGAGATTGAAGCAATTAAAAAACCCAACTGGAATTCTTGAAGTGAAAAATACAGTAAATGGAATTAAAAACATAATAAGAAGAATCAATACCAGAATTGGTTACACAAGAAGGGAAATTAATTATTTTGTATAGTGGATTTGAAATGGCAAAGTTAGTGGAGAGGGAAGGAAAAATAATAAAGTAGAAGGAAGAAATGTGGTGGAAACTGGAACAGACTTAATAGTAAATATTCTAACTATTGGGGTTTAAGAGGGACTTGAAATACCCAAGTTGTGAAATATATGTCAAAAGAGATCATGGCAGAAAATTTCCAAAGATAGACGAAGATATAAATTCAAGGTACAATGAGGTCAATTAGTAAGACTTGACTCAAATCCACACCAATTAATATTAATAATAATTAATTAATATTAATACCTGTGACCAAGGTCACAATTAAAGAGAGAATTCTCAAACTAAGAAGAAAAATGGGAGAGGCAGCAATTAAGTGTGTCCCAGTTGGCCAGACAACCAGCTTCTCCAGAAAACCTTTTCAACAAGAAAAGAAAGACATGAATATTTCATCGTAATGAATAAAAAAAAAAAAACCCCTGTGAACCAAGAAACCTGTACCTAGCATAGTTCGTCTTTAGAAATTAAGAAGAAATAAAGACATTCTGAGAGAATTAAAAGCTGACCTGATGTATCACCACTAGACTGATCCTATAAGAGCTGCGAAATGGAGTTCCTCAAACTGAGACTGAAACCTCAATGACTAAGAAGAGAACATAAGAAGCAATAAGACTCACTGGTTAGAGTAGCTAAAAAGAAAAATAGAAAATGCCTTGATATTGAAAACACAGTGAGTAAGCCATTTATGTCTTTACTATGAGATTGAAATAAAACAGTTAAGAATAATAATTACAACAATATGTTAACAAAAAATGGGCAGATATTAAATGGGACATCAAAAGTTCAAAATGTGCAAGCCCATGGTTTTATATTAGCATGTATTACATTTCTTTTTTCCCATCTTATATTATGGTGATATCATTTCAAAATAGCTTTTTGAAGTCTATACCAACTGTGATTCGATTCAAGCAAAAGTTTTTAATTGACAAATTCAAGGCTATAAATGAAAAATCCAAAGATAATATTAGATAAGTCACTTAAGTCAAACAGAAAATTGTAAGAGAAAAAGAAAGAAACACAATGAAATGACAAATAAGCTAAAAATTTTACTTTTCTAAGTCCTACATGCTGAAAATTACCTCGAATATAAATGGTTAAAGTATTCAATTAAAAGACATGTTTTGATCAAATGAGTTAATAAAAATATTCAAGTATGTGTTGCCTATGAGAATCTCTATGAACACACATAGACTGAGATTAAGAAATTAAACAAACATTTGACAGTTTTAAGTCAAACTTATGTTTAAACTCTTGTAATAGTAGGATTGTAATTTTCAGGAGATCAAGATAATGACCACAAGAAATAAACATACAAGCTAAGAACAGAGAAACCCTGAGTCACTGATTCTCATTGAACATTCAAAAGTCAACACTAGTAGGTCTTAGAAAAAGCATCCATCTTCTTACTGGCTTATAAGGAATGATTTTTCAAACCATGAAGTCTTTGCAGACACTCAAACCATATCCAACCTTAGCAAAGGTCATAATAGATGATTTTCAAGTATGAATTCCACACTTTTGTCAAGTAGCCCATATGTATTTGAGCATTTTTAATTCTGATTAGGTTTAAACATCCCTCTAGTTTCCACTTCATAATTCTTAGAGAAAATGGACTAGGTAAGTAAAGAGGTTTCAGGTGGACGAAGTTCAAACAGACAGCAACAATGGCCACTTTTCAATCCAGGGGCTCTGATTCTCTAAACCTGTAGAAACTGGAATTTCTAGAGAATTGATGAACTTAAAAAATTGAGAGTACCATGGCCACTGAGAGGAGTTTTCAACCTTAAACATATCATAGCCATTCCATGTTTTCTATGGAATCTCTAAGCTGCATTTGGCTCAATTCACAATAGCCAAATTATGAAACAGAACTTGATGCCCTTCAAAGAATGGATAAAGAAAATGTGGCATATATACACAATAGAATATTGCTCAACCTTAAAGAAGAATGAAATTATGGCATTTGCAGGTAAATGGATGGAGATGGACAATATCATGCTAAGAGAAATAAGCAGGTCCAGCAAACTAAAGGCCAAAATGTTTTCTCTGATGAGTTGATGCTAATTCACAATAATGGGGATGGGCTAGAGAAAAATAGAGGTACTTTGGATTAGGTAGATGAGAGTGAATAGGGGGGAAGTGGCATGGGGGTAGGAAGGATTGTAGCACGAATCAGGCACTATAACCCTATGTACATATCTGATTACTTGACCATGGTGATTTTATAAAATGTACATCTAGAAGAATGAGGAGTTATACTCCATTTATGCACAACATATCAAAATGCACTCTACTATCATGTGAAACTACTTAGAACAAATTTTTACAAAGGAATAAAATCATGGCCAGCCATTATGGCACATGCCCTTAACTAAAGTGACTTGGGAGGCCGAAGCAGGTGGATTGCAAATTCAAGGCTAGCATAACTAAATGAGCAAGGTCCTAAGCAATACAGAACTCTATCAAAGTAAACACTAAAAAGGATTGTGATTGTAGGTCAGTAGAAGAGCACTGCTAGTTTCCATCGCCATTATGAAAAGAAAAAAGATATACATATATATTGTTTTCCTCTTCAATATATTGTAAACCATAATGGATCTCAAAAGTCTTAAAAAATTAGATGTGTTCCTTGTTATTCTCTAATACTAAATGAAAAGTATCGTATCAACTTGAATCTATATATGTACAAAGAACTGTAGTAGTAACATAGTAGTAAGGGAGGAGTCAGTTTGGTGGGCCTTGCAATGAATTATTCCCAGTTGGGATGGCAGCCTGGAGGCTTGTAGTAGGCCAGGAATAAGCATGTAATTAATGACTGCCATCCCTCTGGTGGTCAATAGCCCCCTTTCTTTCCAAATGGCTGCGTGGGAGAACAGGACATGGAAGACGTATTTGGAATCTGTATATAGGGAGAGAAATTTTCCCTCTGCTAGCTCGCATGTCCGGGTGGCCGCTATGAGTTCAGCTTATTGGTTGGTGGTATTGGGTGGTTTTGCCTCTATGATGGATGAGAGGGAAACGAAAGCATACCCCACCACTTTAACCCCTTCGTGTATAAAGGAGCTACCATCTGAGAACCCGATGAGGTCCAAAGAGGGCACGGGTCCCTCAGAAATAGTGGCAGGGCAGAGTAAAATCATCTCTAATACCTCCAGGCATTTGTGGATGAGATCTTCTGGGAGAGAAGATGGGAGGAGGGAAGCAGGGTTTAATAAAGAGCAGGACTAAAAGGAGATGGAGGGATTTTCAAGGAATGAGACAAGGAGGGATAGAACCCTGGAAGGAGGAACTGACTGTAGCCTCTTGTAAGTGAGGAAATCCTTAAGATGGTGAGGAGATGAGATGGTTAGCAGGGAGCCAAAGGTAAGCTTTTATCCTTCTTTCTGGAGGTCATGGACCACTGCTAGGGATCTGAGACATGGGGGACAGCCCCTGACTGTGGGGTCGAGATGTTTGGATAGGTAGGCCACTGTTGCAAAGGTGGGGCCACATTCCTGACCCAGAACCCCAGATTTTGTCTCTGTTTTTCATGTACATAGAGGGTGAAGGGTCGGGAGAGGTCAGGGAGATAAAGGGTGGGTGCCTGGAGGAGGGCCTTTTTAAGGATTGTAAAGGGCTTTCAACCACTGAGGGTAGGGGTTCATCTTGGGGGCCTTTGGCAGATTATATTGCAGCCTGGTAAGGAGGGAGAAAGTAGGAATCCAGGTCTGAAGTACCCAGCCAAACCCAAGAAGGAGAGTATGTCATCTTTGGTCTTTGGTGTAGATATAGACACAATAAGCTGTTTTTTTCTCTACTGTAATGGCCTTTTTCCCTTGAGAGATAGAGAACCCTAGATATGTGACCTCTTTACATGCTACTTGGGCCTTTTGTGGAGAGGACCGATGTCCCTTTATGGCTAAGAAACTAAGTAGGAGAACTGAGTCATCTATTGAGTGCACTTTGGATGGGCTACAGAGAAGATCATCAACATATTGCAAGAGGGTGGATTTGGGGCACTGGGGGTGACAAGATTGGAGGTTGGAAGTCAAGGTTTGTCCAAAGGGGTGTGGACTATTTCAAAATCCCTGAGGAAGGACAGTCCAGGTTGGTTGTCCTGAATGTCTGGTGGTGGGATCTGTCCAGGTAAAGGCAAAAAGATCTTGTGATTCAAGGGCAAGGGTAATGGAGAAGAAAGCATCCTTTAACTCTATGACTGAGAAGCTGGTGGCAGTGTTGGGGATCTGAGACAGCAGGGTGTATCGGTTGAGCCAAAGGATGTATGAGCCTAATAAAGGTGTTATGAGTCATAAGTCCTGAACTAAGCGATAGGACCCGTTGGGGTTTCTACTGCTAGTATGGGAGTATTGTAAGGGGAATGAGCTGGACACAGGTACCCCTTCCTAGGAAGGTCCTGAAGAATAGGTTGTAGGACCAGAAGAGCTTTTGTGGACAGGAGGTATTGAGCCTCATTGGGGAAGGTGTTAGGATCTTTGAGATGAATGCTAACTGGTGAGCAGAAAACCATGGAGGGGGTGTGGGTATCCTATACAATTGAGTCAACCAGGTTCATAGGGAAGGGTTCCTTTTACATGTCTGTCACACAAGTGGAGCAGAATGGCCAGTCTTCTGCCAAAAGGGCTAGAAAAGATGAACAGGCCCATTCTTGGGCCTGACTGATGCCAGGAGCCTGGATGTTGATTGTTGTATTAAATTTAGAGAGAATATCTCAGCCGCGCAAAGAAACTGGACATTGGGGCATATCTAGGAACATCTGAGAGAATGGGAAGTTGTCTATGGAACAGAGTAATAGGGGAGTCTTTTTTGGATAGATGGTCCTTCCTCCTACCCTGACAATAGGAGAGGTGGACGGCACTGTTTGCCCAAAGAATTCTGTCAGGACTGAGAAGGTAGCCCCGGTGTCAAGGAGAAAGTCAACCTTGTGCCCATCCACATGAATCCACACCCTGGGTTCTTGTTTATTAATTGTTATGGCTGGGGACAAGGACCCAAGGCTCCATCAATCTTCCATTGCTATGCCCAGAAGGTCAGAATATTCCCTGGCTATAGGCTTCCTACAGAATCTAGGATATTCAGAACCCCAATGACTTGTTGTTGACATTTAGGGCATGGGTTACGCAGAGTGCGTGGTGCGGGGCATGCCTTGGCCCAATGTCCCTCCTTGCCACACTTGAAGCAGGCGACTGCGGGGGGGGGGGGGGGAGGTTGATGATGGGCGGTGGCCCGAGGAAGCCCCCAGCAACACCTGGGTGAGCATTTGAAATTTACTGTGTTTGTCCCTGTGCTTGTGGTGCTCGATTTCCTCATCCCGGTGGTGAACAACCTTAAAGGCTACCACCAAGGTCTCAGCCTGAAGGGTGGCTTTTAAGCTTTTTTCGTTTGACCTGGATGTCGATGTAGCTCTGCTAGAGGAAATATGTCATAAGGACAGGATGGCCATCTGGGGTTTCGGGATCTAGGTTAGTATCCTGCTGAAGGGCTTTCGTAAGCTGATCCAGAAATTTTGATGGGGTCTCCTCTCGCTTTTGAAGAATCTCTTTTAATTTTTGGAAATTGACAGCCTTAAGTGCCGCTTTCTTCAGCCCAGCAATAATACATGCAGAGAATTGGTCCCTACTCTGTATGCCAGCTTATGTATTATAAACCCAGTCAGGAGTTTGATCTGGGGCAGCAAGTGGCACTGGAGGGTGATGGGGATTAACTGGGTGGGTTTCATCCGCATGGACTCTGGCAAGTTCCCAGACTCTGGTACATTCCTCAAGAAGGAGAGTATTAGCTAATAACACACACACGCACACATATATATCATGGTGAGTGAGGCTATAAGCGTGGAGGATCCATTGAAACTCTCTAATGTAAGTGGTGAGATCTGTAGTGAATAAGCCCAACCTTCACTCTAGTTGCATGAGGTCATACATAGAGTACGGGACATGTACCCGGATAATGCCCTCGGGTCCAGCAACCTCTCATAATGGGGACATGGTTTGTGGGACTAGGGAGTGGGACGTACTTTGGGGAGAACTAACGGTGTCAGGGGGAGCAGGGGGAGCCGACGGGGGATGTCTGTAGGGAGGGGGATCATCTGCCAGATCGAAAGAAGGGTCAGTAGTGTCATTAAGGTAAGAGCATAGGTCGGGGTAAGAATGAAGAAGAGAAAAAGCCTCAACATAGGGGATCTCCTTCCACTTTTTTGAGTGCTCGCAGAAGTTAAACAGATCTCTGAGAATTGCATGATCTAGGGATCCTCCTGGTGGCCATTGACTTTGATTGTCCAATTTATAATAAGGCCAATCTTGTGTGCAGACGTTCATGAGAGTCTTGGGATTTATATCAGGAGAGAGGGATAGCCGATCCAGATTATCCGGGGGCATTTTAAGAGGGAGTTTGCAGGGAGGGAAGAAGAGGCACCGCATAAAGGTCCCTAAATAGGAAGTGGGAAGGTGAGAAGGGTCTGGACCACAACAGAATTGGATGAGCCTCCTCACAGGCATTCCTGCAAGGGGAGCTCAACCAATATGACTCAGGAGAGTTGGGGCCGGGAGGACAGTCAATTTGTCACCTGAGAATCCAGCTGGCAGGCCCAGAATGGCCGGAAGTCATGGACCACCTGGCACCAGGCTTTTCGGGTTATTTAGGACAGGAGAGGGACAAGGGTGGTTTTAGAGAGAGAGAGAGAGGAGTGCCTGTTCTTCCACCCCTCAGGACCTCCCACTCATGAGCCGGGTTCCAGACAGTCCATGGTGATCATGAAGGTCGTGGTGGGGTGCGTTCTCTCCTACAGAATGGGCAATAGAGGTTTGCCGGATGATCACGGTTAAAGCCCCAGCATTGCCCGTCTGAAGTTTGATACCCAATAGGGGAACTCAACTACTGAGGGCCTGGTGTTGTGAGCAGTGCTCGAAAGAGTGGACGAAGACATCAAGCCTTGAGAGAGGGGGCACTCGAGCAGCGAGGAATTTCCCTTTCCCGGGTTTTGGCACCAATGAAAGAACAATCAAGGCTTGCCATCAGAGAAAATGCCCGTTTATTGAGGCAGCTCTGCATATTTATAGGAGCAGGGGGTGGTCTGAGATTGAAACAGTTTAACAATTTAATCGTTTGGGCAGCTGGCATGGTGGGTAAGGATCATGTGAGTCAGCAGGACTTACAAGTGGACGGTGATGGGGAAGTTCTGATTGGTGGGTAAGGATCATGTGAGTCAACAGGACTCACCTTTGGATGGCCCTTCTTGGGGGATGTAGAGATTAGTCTTTGGAGCCAGGGTGACTCCCTACAGATCTCAAATATCTCAAAAAATTGGATGTGTTTCTTGATATTCTCTAATACTAAATGAAAAGTATCAGATCAACTTGAATCTATATATGTAAAAGAACAGTTTATAGGTGTAATATTTTTCCACTATATGGTACTAACAAAGGAATTGATTACTCTGTTCAAAAACTGAAGAAAAATAATGCTTATGTAAATTGAAGAATGTCTCTCAAAACTATTAAAATGACCAGAAACATTATTCAAGTTTCTGTGACTTAAGTAAATCATTAGCAAATAGGACAAGTGTCACTTTTTGATTTAATAAAAAGATCTATTTGGTCTAACATTTCAGCTTTCAGGATTACATGAGTGAAACATTTTGTCTTCCTTTGGTTTTACATCTTTAATGAATGTGAAGTGACACAACTCTGTGTTCAATAACAAATGTGTGAATGGAAATGCAGAATCTGTTACTTCATATATGTCAAACAGCAATGAGAAGATACTGTTATGGTTTGGCTATGAGGAATCCCCCAAAAGTTTCTGTGTCAATGCAGAAAATGAAATGATTATGAGAGCCATAATGTAAGCAGTGGATTAATTCACTTAATGAATTAATAATTTGAATGTATTACTGGGCCGTAGCTGTAGGTGAGTGAGGTGTGGATAGAGTAAGTGTGTCACTGGGGTATGCTTTTGGGATTTTATAATTTGTCCCAGGCTCCTCACACTTTTTCCCAGCTGTCATGTGCTGAATAGTTTTTATCCAGTTTGCCCTACTGCCATGACGTTCTGCTGACCTTATGCCCAGAAAAGAGGCATAAGCCAAACATGAACTGAAACTCTGAAACCAAGAGTCAAAAATTTTTTTTCCAACTGCTAACAAAGCATTTGGAAGCAAGAAGTGGGATCTTTGCTGTGACTAACTAGACCATGTTGTATAGTGTTTTGAAAATTAGTTGGTGAGAGAGTTTTGAAAAGTTTGGAGATGCAGGCTAAAGAAGGCTTAAAATGTTGTAAGCACAGGTTTATGAGTGATTGTGATGAGAGTTTCAATAATCAGAATGCAGATAGGAATGGGAAGAGTAAGGAATGTGTTCATGAGCTTTAAAGGGAAATGGGCACAATGTTGGAAATTGTAACAGAGGAAGGACAGCTTACACCTGGGTAAAAAAGCGGACATGAGACATTCTGCAAGGTAAATTTAAATTTTATGGACTAATGAATCTGCAAGAGAAAATATCAAGACAGCACAGCATTCATGTACTGGCATAGGTGTCTCTGGAAGATTTCAGCCATGTTTACACTGAGAATCGTGTCAAAAACAAGAAGAAAGATTTAAAACACTTGCAGTTTAGCAAAAGAAGAAATACTGGTAATGTGTGCTTGCTGAGGATATTACCACCACTAATGAGAAATTGAGTGTATGAGAGGATAAGAAAGATGCCTTGAAGGTATCTCAGGAATCAGCATGACCACATCCATTGCAGGCTCTGGGGTGTAAAAGTAAAACCCAGAGAACATGGGAAGACCCTGTTCTCACAGGGGTGCCTAGGAAGTTGTTTCCCCAGGATTTGTTTCACCATGCTCCATCATCCAGGCACTAAGAAGCTAGTATAGGCCTGGTCCAAGGGGCTTCCGTTTTGCTGCAGGAGGCACCAGACTGGTATCCTCCATGTGGAGCTTATTTTTCAGGAATACAGTGTGCTGGAGTTAATGGGAAATTAAAACTTCCACCAAGATTTCCAAGGAAGGCCTGAGAGATCAAGCAAAGTGTGACAGGGTTAGAAGTCCTGCATGTAACCCCTGAGAGGGTGATGTATGAAGCTGTAAAGATGAAATTATGGATGGAATGGGAAATGCCAGAATTAAGATACACCAGTGCTATGATATGTCTGCTGAGGAAAGACATTGTCTATGAACAGAGCCAGCTTAAGAGAGGGTCCATGTGGACTGAAACTGGCAAGGCCATAGGTGTGGGGTTGCCCAGGCCCCTATGAGATCACACCTCATACCATAGGGCCCAAAAGCTGAATGTGGGATTCCTGGACCTAATGTTTACCTGCTGGGGTTTAATCTTGTTTTTGTCCCAACCCTTCAGTGTGTTGCCATATTCTTCCCCTTTGTAATGGAAAGGTTTCCTCTGTGTCTCTATATATTGGCTGCATATAACTTGCTTTCAATTTGGGGGTTTGGACTCAAAGTCAAGAGTTTCCCTTTAGTCTCAGAGCAGAATTTGGACTTGGGTTTTGGGGAAGTACTAAAATTGTTAAGGCTATGGGGACCCTGGAAATGGACTAATTGCATTTTGCATTGTGAGATGAAGATGAGCTTTCGGGGACCCGGGTTGGAATGTTATGTTTTGGATATAAGGTGTTGCCCAAAGGCCCCTGTGTTCAAGCGAAAGGTGAAAAGATTCAATGATAAAACCTATAACTTAATTATTGGATTAATCTAATGAATCAATAATTTGAATGGATAATCTAATGAAGCAATAATTTAAATGGATTACCAAGTGGTAACTGCAGGCAGTTGGGTCATGGGTAGAGGAGGTGGGCCACTGAGATCATGCATTGGGGATTCTATATTTTGTTCCTATCTCCTTGTGTTTCTCTCTCTCTCTCTCTCTCTCTCTCTCTCTCTCTCTCTCTCTCTCTCTCTCTCTCCCAGCTTACCTCTACCATTTCCTTCTGTCTTGATATTCTCCCTTGCCTTGGTAAAGAGAAATGGAATTGGCTAGGCATAAACTGAAACTCTTAAAGAGTGGTCCAAATCAACTTTCCAAGTTTTTGTTGTCAGGTATATCTGTCAGAGAGATTAAAAGAATGACATAAGCATTCACCCCAAAATACACATTTTACATGAATGCTGTTTTAGGGTACTTGTGAAATGGCAAAGGAAGAAGCATCCTCTTTGCCTGCTTGATATCTGCTCAAAAAGAGAATAGCAATTCTTTCTTGAAAATAACCTAAGACTTCAGTCATCACAGAAGTTGACACCACTGCAAACTACAAACAAAATCTTTAAACTTCCTTCTTTTTTTTTAAGGAATTTGTGAAATCTCCATGTGGAAGACATCCCCTCCTGTCTGCAAATACTAACATGCTTGTGTTTAGGACTGTAAGCTTACCATCAGGGAAAAGTGCACAAACCATCACTTTCTTCTCAAGGATGATAATGAAAACAGCAAAATCCAGGTATTTAACTTTTATAGTTTCACTCTGATGACAGGCAAATACTCCAGCCAGAATTAACATGAGATGATGGCTAGCTTTGTCAATCATGATAAAATTTTCATGAGTATTCTAAATAGAATTGTTAGTAACAGATGAATATGTGCAAGAAAGTTAAAGTGTATTAAGGGGTTTCAGCACTGATTATATTTATAAAATATCTGTTAAAATATTTTCCAATTCTCAGACCTTGAACTCCTAAGTATTGATAAGTTCAGTTATGTAATGCATATTTAGTAAATATCTAAATTAGATTACCTAAGATTATTTTAATTGCTAATCGTAAACAGTAATGTATATACCCTTGTCTTACACCAAAAAAAAAAGAAACACTACTCAATGTGCTAAGAATTCCATTCTGTGGAACAAAAATAGTTAAAAAAGCACTAAATGAAACTTCATAAAATCATAGAAACTAAATGAAGAATTCAAAATAAATAAGGAAAGCAGCTCTATATATGAGAAGGGTAAAACAAGTTTCCAACAAGCAAAGAGATAAGCTCTGAAAGATTTGTTTTTGTGATTAAAAAGAGAGCAATTCTTGTTGTTAATCAGAATTAATTGTTTCACAACAGGGAAAAAACCTAAATAGATATTAGAAAATCATAGTGATTTCTGGAATGGGAATTCTGAAAAATAAATTATGTGTGCAATTAACCTGGCTAAGATTTGATTGCATTGATTCACAAATTATGATTTAAACTGGTTTACACTTCCAATATCGTAAGGGTTTAGGAAGAAAAAGGGAAGCAGTTTTGATGTCTGTTGAACTAATAAATTTCTCTGAGTATTCATCTTAAAATGTAGACGAATTTCTGTTCCTTTCATGCAAATGGTCCAAGAAGCAAAGATTTTTTTTACATCAGGATACTTTCCATATGCTTCCTGTTGTGTTTTATGCAGACCTTGACTTCTTAAGAAACGTGAGTCTTCTCAATATTACAACACCTCAGTTTCCATCTTACAACTACCTCACCCAATGTGTCTGCATAATATTTTGACACTTTGGGTTTGTTTGAAATTGAGCCATGATTGTATTTATTCAAATGTTGTTAAACCTTTGGACAGGTTTGAATTCTTCCAAAAATGATATTCTCATTCAAGCCATTTTGTACTTTATAGGATTTTGGAAAATTCTAGTGAGTTTCAAAATATCTCAAGTTATTTTCACTTTAACAAAATAGGGGGAATAAAATTAATTAGGAATGAATTGTCATGGGATCCAACATTTTCAATCTCAGTTACTTGGGAATAAAAAGTAGGAGGAGCGTGAGTTCACAGTCAGCCTCACAAACAACGCAAGACCCTATATTAATTACCAAATAGATAATTAAATAATAAATAAAAATTATATAAACAACTAATAAATAATCATATAAAATACCTAGAACGTTTCAACGTGTTATAATTTCTTTAAAGATACAATGTTTTAACTTTGTTGAGTAATATAAATCCGTATGATTGATGTATGTCCAAGAAACTGTATGAAATTCTCAAATGCCTGATACATCATAGTGCGCTCTGATCTGTGGTCATGCTGATTCCTGAGATACCTTCAAGGCATCTTTCTTATCCTCTCATACACTCAATTTCACATTAGTGGTGGTAATCTCCTCAGCAAGCACACATTACCAGTATTTCTTCTTTTGCTAAACTGCAAGTGTTTTAAATCTTTCTTCTTGTTTTTGACACGATTCTCAGTGTAAACATGGCTGAAATCTTCCAGAGACACCTATGCCAGTACATGAATGCTGTGCTGTCTTGATATTTTCTCTTGCAGATTCATTAGTCCATAAAATTTAAATTTACCTTGCAGAATGTCTCATGTCCACTTTTTTACCCAGGTGTAAGCTGTCCTTCCTCTGTTACAATTTCCAACATTGTGCCCATTTCCCTTTAAAGCTCATGAACACATTCCTTACTCTTCCCATTCCTATCTGCATTCTGATTATTGAAACTCTCATCACAATCACTCATAAACCTGTGCTTACAACATTTTAAGCCTTCTTTAGCCTGCATCTCCAAACTTTTCAAAACTCTCTCACCAACTAATTTTCAAAACACTATACAACATGGTCTAGTTAGTCACAGCAAAGATCCCACTTCTTGCTTCCAAATGCTTTGTTAGCAGTTGGAAAAAAATTTTTGACTCTTGGTTTCAGAGTTTCAGTTCATGTTTGGCTTATGCCTCTTTTCTGGGCATAAGGTCAGCAGAACGTCATGGCAGTAGGGCAAACTGGATAAAAACTATTCAGCACATGACAGCTGGGAAACAGTGTGAGGAGCCTGGGACAAAATATAAAATCCCAAAAGCATACCCCAGTGACACACTTACTCTATCCACACCTCACTCACCTACAGCTACGGCCCAGTAATACATTCAAATTATTAATTCATTAAGTGAATTAATCCACTGCTTACATTTTGGCTCTCATAATCATTTCATTTTCTGCATTGACACAGAAACTTTTGGGGGATTCCTCATAGCCAAACCATAACAGTATCTTCTCATTGCTGTTTGACATATATGAAGTAACAGATTCTGCATTTCCATTCACACATTTGTTATTGAACACAGAGTTGTGTCACTTCACATTCATTAAAGATGTAAAACCAAAGGAAGACAAAATGTTTCACTCATGTAATCCTGAAAGCTGAAATGTTAGACCAAATAGATCTTTTTATTAAATCAAAAAGTGACACTTGTCCTATTTGCTAATGATTTACTTAAGTCACAGAAACTTGAATAATGTTTCTGGTCATTTTAATAGTTTTGAGAGACATTCTTCAATTTACATAAGCATTATTTTTCTTCAGTTTTTGAGCAGAGTTATCAATTCCTTGGTTAGTACCATATAGTGGAAAAATATTACACCTATAAACTGTTCTTTTACATATATAGATTCAAGTTGATCTGATACTTTTCATTTAGTATTAGAGAATATCAAGAAACACATCCAATTTTTTGAGATATTTGAGATCTGTAGGGAGTCACCCTGGCTCCAAAGACTAATCTCTACATCCCCGAAGAAGGGCCATCCAAAGCTGAGTCCTGTTGACTCACATGATCCTTACCCACCAATCAGAACTTCCCCATCACCGTCCACTTGTAAGTCCTGCTGACTCACATGATCCTTACCCACCATGCCAGCTACCCAAACGATTAAATTGTTAAACTGTTTCAATCTCAGACCACCCCCTGCTCCTATAAATATGCAGAGCTGCCTCAATAAACGGGCATTTTCTCTGATGGCAAGCCTTGATTGTTCTTTCATTGGTGCCAAAACCCGGGAAAGGGAAATTCCTCGCTGCTCGAGTGCCCCCTCTCTCAAGGCTTGATGTCTTCGTCCACTCTTTCGAGCACTGCTCACAACACCAGGCCCTCAGTAGTTGAGTTCCCCTATTGGGTATCAAACTTCAGACGGGCAATGCTGGGGCTTTAACCGTGATCATCCGGCAAACCTCTATTGCCCATTCTGTAGGAGAGAACGCACCCCACCACGACCTTCATGATCACCATGGACTGTCTGGAACCCGGCTCATGAGTGGGAGGTCCTGAGGGGTGGAAGAACAGGCACTCCTCTCTCTCTCTCTCTAAAACCACCCTTGTCCCTCTCCTGTCCTAAATAACCCGAAAAGCCTGGTGCCAGGTGGTCCATGACTTCCGGCCATTCTGGGCCTGCCAGCTGGATTCTCAGGTGACAAATTGACTGTCCTCCCGGCCCCAACTCTCCTGAGTCATATTGGTTGAGCTCCCCTTGCAGGAATGCCTGTGAGGAGGCTCATCCAATTCTGTTGTGGTCCAGACCCTTCTCACCTTCCCACTTCCTATTTAGGGACCTTTATGCGGTGCCTCTTCTTCCCTCCCTGCAAACTCCCTCTTAAAATGCCCCCGGATAATCTGGATCGGCTATCCCTCTCTCCTGATATAAATCCCAAGACTCTCATGAACGTCTGCACACAAGATTGGCCTTATTATAAATTGGACAATCAAAGTCAATTGCCACCAGGAGGATCCCTAGATCATGCAATTCTCAGAGATCTGTTTAACTTCTGCGAGCACTCAAAAAAGTGGAAGGAGATCCCCTATGTTGAGGCTTTTTCTCTTCTTCATTCTTACCCCGACCTATGCTCTTACCTTAATGACACTACTGACCCTTCTTTCGATCTGGCAGATGATCCCCCTCCCTACAGACATCCCCCGTCGGCTCCCCCTGCTCCCCCTGACACCGTTAGTTCTCCCCAAATTACGTCCCACTCCCTAGTCCCACAAACCATGTCCCCATTATGAGAGGTTGCTGGACCCGAGGGCATTATCCGGGTACATGTCCCGTACTCTATGTATGACCTCATGCAACTAGAGTGAAGGTTGGGCTTATTCACTACAGATCTCACCACTTACATTAGAGAGTTTCAATGGATCCTCCATGCTTATAGCCTCACTCACCATGATATATATGTGTGCGTGTGTGTGTTATTAGCTAATACTCTCCTTCTTGAGGAATGTACCAGAGTCTGGGAACTTGCCAGAGTCCATGCGGATGAAACCCACCCAGTTAATCCCCATCACCCTCCAGTGCCACTTGCTGCCCCAGATCAAACTCCTGACTGGGTTTATAATACATAAGCTGGCATACAGAGTAGGGACCAATTCTCTGCATGTATTATTGCTGGGCTGAAGAAAGCGGCACTTAAGGCTGTCAATTTCCAAAAATTAAAAGAGATTCTTCAAAAGCGAGAGGAGACCCCATCAAAATTTCTGGATCAGCTTACGAAAGCCCTTCAGCAGGATACTAACCTAGATCCCGAAACCCCAGATGGCCATCCTGTCCTTATGACATATTTCCTCTAGCAGAGCTACATCGACATCCAGGTCAAACGAAAAAAGCTTAAAAGCCACCCTTCAGGCTGAGACCTTGGTGGTAGCCTTTAAGGTTGTTCACCACCGGGATGAGGAAATCGAGCACCACAAGCACAGGGACAAACACAGTAAATTTCAAATGCTCACCCAGGTGTTGCTGGGGGCTTCCTCGGGCCACCGCCCATCATCAACCCCCCCCCCCCCCCCGCAGTCGCCTGCTTCAAGTGTGGCAAGGAGGGACATTGGGCCAAGGCATGCCCCGCACCACGCACTCTGCGTAACCCATGCCCTAAATGTCAACAACAAGTCATTGGGGTTCTGAATATCCTAGATTCTGTAGGAAGCCTATAGCCAGGGAATATTCTGACCTTCTGGGCATAGCAATGGAAGATTGATGGAGCCTTGGGTCCTTGTCCCCAGCCATAACAATTAATAAACAAGAACCCAGGGTGTGGATTCATGTGGATGGGCACAAGGTTGACTTTCTCCTTGACACCGGGGCTACCTTCTCAGTCCTGACAGAATTCTTTGGGCAAACAGTGCCGTCCACCTCTCCTATTGTCAGGGTAGGAGGAAGGACCATCTATCCAAAAAAGACTCCCCTATTACTCTGTTCCATAGACAACTTCCCATTCTCTCAGATGTTCCTAGATATGCCCCAATGTCCAGTTTCTTTGCGCGGCTGAGATATTCTCTCTAAATTTAATACAACAATCAACATCCAGGCTCCTGGCATCAGTCAGGCCCAAGAATGGGCCTGTTCATCTTTTCTAGCCCTTTTGGCAGAAGACTGGCCATTCTGCTCCACTTGTGTGACAGACATGTAAAAGGAACCCTTCCCTATGAACCTGGTTGACTCAATTGTATAGGATACCCACACCCCCTCCATGGTTTTCTGCTCACCAGTTAGCATTCATCTCAAAGATCCTAACACCTTCCCCAATGAGGCTCAATACCTCCTGTCCACAAAAGCTCTTCTGGTCCTACAACCTATTCTTCAGGACCTTCCTAGGAAGGGGTACCTGTGTCCAGCTCATTCCCCTTACAATACTCCCATACTAGCAGTAGAAACCCCAACGGGTCCTATCGCTTAGTTCAGGACTTATGACTCATAACACCTTTATTAGGCTCATACATCCTTTGGCTCAACCGATACACCCTGCTGTCTCAGATCCCCAACACTGCCACCAGCTTCTCAGTCATAGAGTTAAAGGATGCTTTCTTCTCCATTACCCTTGCCCTTGAATCACAAGATCTTTTTGCCTTTACCTGGACAGATCCCACCACCAGACATTCAGGACAACCAACCTGGACTGTCCTTCCTCAGGGATTTTGAAATAGTCCACACCCCTTTGGACAAACCTTGACTTCCAACCTCCAATCTTGTCACCCCCAGTGCCCCAAATCCACCCTCTTGCAATATGTTGATGATCTTCTCTGTAGCCCATCCAAAGTGCACTCAATAGATGACTCAGTTCTCCTACTTAGTTTCTTAGCCATAAAGGGACATCGGTCCTCTCCACAAAAGGCCCAAGTAGCATGTAAAGAGGTCACATATCTAGGGTTCTCTATCTCTCAAGGGAAAAAGGCCATTACAGTAGAGAAAAAAACAGCTTATTGTGTCTATATCTACACCAAAGACCAAAGATGACATACTCTCCTTCTTGGGTTTGGCTGGGTACTTCAGACCTGGATTCCTACTTTCTCCCTCCTTACCAGGCTGCTATATAATCTGCCAAAGGCCCCCAAGATGAACCCCTACCCTCAGTGGTTGAAAGCCCTTTACAATCCTTAAAAAGGCCCTCCTCCAGGCACCCACCCTTTATCTCCCTGACCTCTCCCGACCCTTCACCCTCTATGTACATGAAAAACAGAGACAAAATCTGGGGTTCTGGGTCAGGAATGTGGCCCCACCTTTGCAACAGTGGCCTACCTATCCAAACATCTCGACCCCACAGTCAGGGGCTGTCCCCCATGTCTCAGATCCCTAGCAGTGGTCCATGACCTCCAGAAAGAAGGATAAAAGCTTACCTTTGGCTCCCTGCTAACCATCTCATCTCCTCACCATCTTAAGGATTTCCTCACTTACAAGAGGCTACAGTCAGTTCCTCCTTCCAGGGTTCTATCCCTCCTTGTCTCATTCCTTG
Organism: Marmota flaviventris; assembly: GCF_047511675.1. Lineage (NCBI taxonomy): Eukaryota > Metazoa > Chordata > Mammalia > Rodentia > Sciuridae > Marmota > Marmota flaviventris. The sequence goes on from NC_092500.1 coordinate 98,520,965, forward strand.
AAAATCCCTCCATCTCCTTTTAGTCCTGCTCTTTATTAAACCCTGCTTCCCTCCTCCCATCTTCTCTCCCAGAAGATCTCATCCACAAATGCCTGGAGGTATTAGAGATGATTTTACTCTGCCCTGCCACTATTTCTGAGGGACCCGTGCCCTCTTTGGACCTCATCGGGTTCTCAGATGGTAGCTCCTTTATACACGAAGGGGTTAAAGTGGTGGGGTATGCTTTCGTTTCCCTCTCATCCATCATAGAGGCAAAACCACCCAATACCACCAACCAATAAGCTGAACTCATAGCGGCCACCCGGACATGCGAGCTAGCAGAGGGAAAATTTCTCTCCCTATATACAGATTCCAAATACGTCTTCCATGTCCTGTTCTCCCACGCAGCCATTTGGAAAGAAAGGGGGCTATTGACCACCAGAGGGATGGCAGTCATTAATTACATGCTTATTCCTGGCCTACTACAAGCCTCCAGGCTGCCATCCCAACTGGGAATAATTCATTGCAAGGCCCACCAAACTGACTCCTCCCTTACTACTATGTTACTACTACAGTTCTTTGTACATATATAGATTCAAGTTGATACGATACTTTTCATTTAGTATTAGAGAATAACAAGGAACACATCTAATTTTTTAAGACTTTTGAGATCCATTATGGTTTACAATATATTGAAGAGGAAAACAATATATATGTATATCTTTTTTCTTTTCATAATGGCGATGGAAACTAGCAGTGCTCTTCTACTGACCTACAATCACAATCCTTTTTAGTGTTTACTTTGATAGAGTTCTGTATTGCTTAGGACCTTGCTCATTTAGTTATGCTAGCCTTGAATTTGCAATCCACCTGCTTCGGCCTCCCAAGTCACTTTAGTTAAGGGCATGTGCCATAATGGCTGGCCATGATTTTATTCCTTTGTAAAAATTTGTTCTAAGTAGTTTCACATGATAGTAGAGTGCATTTTGATATGTTGTGCATAAATGGAGTATAACTCCTCATTCTTCTAGATGTACATTTTATAAAATCACAATGGTCAAGTAATCAGATATGTACATAGGGTTATAGTGCCTGATTGGTGCTACAATCCTTCCTACCCCCATGCCACTTCCCCCCTATTCACTCTCATCTACCTAATCCAAAGTACCTCTATTTTTCTCTAGCCCATCCCCATTATTGTGAATTAGCATCAACTCATCAGAGAAAACATTTTGGCCTTTAGTTTGCTGGACCTGCTTATTTCTCTTAGCATGATATTGTCCATCTCCATCCATTTACCTGCAAATGCCATAATTTCATTCTTCTTTAAGGTTGAGCAATATTCTATTGTGTATATATGCCACATTTTCTTTATCCATTCTTTGAAGGGCATCAAGTTCTGTTTCATAATTTGGCTATTGTGAATTGAGCCAAATGCAGCTTAGAGATTCCATAGAAAACATGGAATGGCTATGATATGTTTAAGGTTGAAAACTCCTCTCAGTGGCCATGGTACTCTCAATTTTTTAAGTTCATCAATTCTCTAGAAATTCCAGTTTCTACAGGTTTAGAGAATCAGAGCCCCTGGATTGAAAAGTGGCCATTGTTGCTGTCTGTTTGAACTTCGTCCACCTGAAACCTCTTTACTTACCTAGTCCATTTTCTCTAAGAATTATGAAGTGGAAACTAGAGGGATGTTTAAACCTAATCAGAATTAAAAATGCTCAAATACATATGGGCTACTTGACAAAAGTGTGGAATTCATACTTGAAAATCATCTATTATGACCTTTGCTAAGGTTGGATATGGTTTGAGTGTCTGCAAAGACTTCATGGTTTGAAAAATCATTCCTTATAAGCCAGTAAGAAGATGGATGCTTTTTCTAAGACCTACTAGTGTTGACTTTTGAATGTTCAATGAGAATCAGTGACTCAGGGTTTCTCTGTTCTTAGCTTGTATGTTTATTTCTTGTGGTCATTATCTTGATCTCCTGAAAATTACAATCCTACTATTACAAGAGTTTAAACATAAGTTTGACTTAAAACTGTCAAATGTTTGTTTAATTTCTTAATCTCAGTCTATGTGTGTTCATAGAGATTCTCATAGGCAACACATACTTGAATATTTTTATTAACTCATTTGATCAAAACATGTCTTTTAATTGAATACTTTAACCATTTATATTCGAGGTAATTTTCAGCATGTAGGACTTAGAAAAGTAAAATTTTTAGCTTATTTGTCATTTCATTGTGTTTCTTTCTTTTTCTCTTACAATTTTCTGTTTGACTTAAGTGACTTATCTAATATTATCTTTGGATTTTTCATTTATAGCCTTGAATTTGTCAATTAAAAACTTTTGCTTGAATCGAATCACAGTTGGTATAGACTTCAAAAAGCTATTTTGAAATGATATCACCATAATATAAGATGGGAAAAAAGAAATGTAATACATGCTAATATAAAACCATGGGCTTGCACATTTTGAACTTTTGATGTCCCATTTAATATCTGCCCATTTTTTGTTAACATATTGTTGTAATTATTATTCTTAACTGTTTTATTTCAATCTCATAGTAAAGACATAAATGGCTTACTCACTGTGTTTTCAATATCAAGGCATTTTCTATTTTTCTTTTTAGCTACTCTAACCAGTGAGTCTTATTGCTTCTTATGTTCTCTTCTTAGTCATTGAGGTTTCAGTCTCAGTTTGAGGAACTCCATTTCGCAGCTCTTATAGGATCAGTCTAGTGGTGATACATCAGGTCAGCTTTTAATTCTCTCAGAATGTCTTTATTTCTTCTTAATTTCTAAAGATGAACTATGCTAGGTACAGGTTTCTTTGTTCACAGGGTTTTATTTTTATTCATTACCATGAAATATTCATGTCTTTCTTTTCTTGTCGAAAAGGCTTTCTGGAGAAGCTGGTTGTCTGGCCAACTGGGACACACTTAATTGCTGCCTCTCCAGTTTTTCTTCCTAGTTTGAGAATTCTCTCTTTAATTGTGACCTTGGTCACAGGTATTAATATTAATTAATTATTATTAATATTAATTGGTGTGGATTTGAGTCAAGTCTTACTAATTGACCTCATTGTACCTTGAATTTATATCTTCGTCTATCTTTGGAAATTTTCTGCCATGATCTCTTTTGACATATATTTCACAACTTGGGTATTTCAAGTCCCTCTTAAACCCCAATAGTTAGAATATTTACTATTATTTCTGTTCCAGTTTCCACCACATTTCTTCCTTCTACTTTATTATTTTTCCTTCCCTCTCCACTAACTTTGCCATTTCAAATCCACTATACAAAATAATTAATTTCCCTTCTTGTGTAACCAATTCTGGTATTGATTCTTCTTATTATGTTTTTAATTCCATTTACTGTATTTTTCACTTCAAGAATTCCAGTTGGGTTTTTTAATTGCTTCAATCTCTCTATTAAGTTTTTCTGCTATAATATTGAATAATTTATCTGGGTTCTCTTGAAGCTTCTTCATTTTCCATAAATCAGATATGTTAGTTTCTTCATGTACACCTTTGCCCATCTGGGATATTTTCTGGTCAGAGTCTGTCATTTTACTTTAACCTATAAATAAGGCCCTGATTCCCTGAAAGCTTTGGAAGCTTTTTGGTATGAAAGATACTATGCCTATTCAAGGATAGGGACTAATACCAGTCTTCGCAACGTGAAAGAGTTTGCGATTATCTTGCCATAAATCCAAGAAGGCTTCTTCTTTTCTCTGAGTCTTTAGTCACTTCTGCTCTTTTAGCACTCAAGGATGGCCCAAGTAGTGGTGTACTGTGGGTTGGTTTTGGTGTGTTGTCACTATTTCAGCAGCAGAGGGCAATCCAAGTCCAAGTTAGCTCCCAATTCCTATCTGGTATGTTCCAAACAAACAGGTTGAGCACCTCAGAATGGTACCTTGAAGCTTCTCTCTGGAGCTGGAGAATGCAAAGAGTTTTCATCATCAGTCACCTGCCTGTGAGCTGTCACTTCTTATTTCTGTTCTACTCTGTAAAGGATCATCTAGGGGTGACAGGTCACAGGACTCTGCCAGAACTATGGCCATGCACACCTTAATGCTGTTACATTCAGAACTTAAGGCTCACTGAGACTAGTGAAACACTGGGAAGGAAAAAGACAGCCCTTTCTTGATCACCAATAAGTCTGTGATTCCTGAGCCACAACTACTGCAACCAGCCATAGGTCACCTGGGATACAATGGAACTCTGTTAGACTGGGCTCATTTGTCTCTCCCTTGTACAGGTTTATTTGAGAGGCTCAACCATGTGCACTAGTCTGGCTGTGTGTGCTTTTAGACTGTGCCCATTAATAGATTGAACCAGACTTGTCCTGAGTTCCAAGTATTGTGCCCAGCAGTTTGTCTTCCCCTCCGGAATCAAAAGTCTTACTTCACACAATGACACTAAAATTGTCAGTAGTGTTAGTGCAGGCAGTACCTTGGCTTCCATGTCATGATTAACTCTCAACTGAGTGTGAATACTGTGGGTATATGCACTATCCAGGCTTTGAGTATGAGTCAGCCCCACTCCAAGGTGGGAAATAATGCAGGCCTAAACTCAACACAGCTCACCTGGTAAGAGTGTTTTTTCCTAATGGCAAACAGATCTCAAGAATGTCTCACACAGGATCTGCTCTAAGAAAAGCAGTTTTGATGTCTGCCCAGTGGTGAGTTTCTCCATGATGGACACTCAACTTCAAGGCAGAAGCCTGTCCTATATTTCTTGCCCTGTTTTCCAGTAGTGGACTCTTACATCCCCTCTCCTTCCAAAGTAAGTAAGGAATGCTGGCAGCAGCCCCTTGGCCACTTGTTCAATGCAGGTATAGCAAGTCAGGTTTTAAGAATGGGCATTAGAGAGGGATTGTGAACATCTCCTGGAAGTGGGATTCATCAAACTATGCCTAATACTGGGTTCAAAGCCTAAATCCTGGACTGAATTCCCTCTTTGCCCCACAAGCAGTAGAACTTGCCTGCCTGGAGTTCAAGAAGGAGTTACATGACCATCTTTTCTCCTCCAGAGTTTCTCAATACTTTTTTTTCCTTTAGTATACAAAATCTAGACACTATGTTTTCTCATCTGGCATTCTTAATTCTCATGAAGGTATTTTGGTGCACAAGTACCTATTCAGTTTGGCGTCCCTGATCAGATGCTGGTTAGATTATCTCAGTTTGCTGCATCCTGGCTTTATCTCTTCTAATTTGCAAGAATGTGAGCACTTCACATTTCCTCATTCAGCAGAACCACATTATAACTTGTTTAGCCAACATACTAATGAATCAAAACAACAGGCATCCCCAAACCCCTAAACAAAGACACTGTCCCCATCAGTCCACTAAAACAGATTTCATCCAAGTAAAGAAAGATTTCCACCTGGCTGCAATCAATGGAATTTTTCAATTGTCTTATTTTGCTGGGTGTACTGAAGATTGAACTCAGGGGCACTCAAAACCTGAGCCACATACCGAGACCCTTTTATTATTATTATTATTTTATTTAGAGGTAGGGTCTCGCTGAGTTGTTTAACTACTCCCTGTTCCTGAGGCTGGCTTTGAACTCATGATCCACCTGTCTCATCCTCCCAAGAGATGCTGAGATTACAAGTGTGTGCCACTGCACCATGCTCTATAATTTTTTGTACTTGCTTCTCAGCAATAATAGACAGAACTTATAATCCTGTCTTACTTAGAACACTCTCTTCCTGTATTTCCATGGTACTATTTGCATCTGAATAACATTTTTGTTCCCCGGTTGCTCCATTCTGTATTATCAAATAAACCTCATTTTTCAAATAAATATTAAATGACTTACTTTTTCTGGAAGGACACTGGGAATTTACCATTGATTGTGAATACAGAATCATTTTCCTTTTCAGGAAAGGGAAGATGGCTCCACCTTTTCAATGAGGTAAGTGCATTTGCAGAAGAAGCTTCAGAGATATCCATGACATTTGTTTTTCTTCTTCTATGTTCAGTCTCATTCTTTCTTCTTTGTCCATACATGCACACCATGAAAAAACTGTCTTACACCATGATCAAGTAGGGATTCATGCCCAAAATGCAAGGTTGGTTCAACATACAGAAATTAATGAATGTATATCATCACATCAATAGACTTAAAGATAAGAACCGTGTCATCATCTCAATAGATGCAGAAAAAGCTTTCAACAAAAGACAGCACCCCTTCAAGTTCAAAACACTAGAAAAACTAGGGATAACAGGAACATGTCTCAACATTGTAAAAGGTATGTGTGTTGAATTCAAGGGCAATATCATTGCAAATGGAGAAAAGTTGAAAGCATTCCCTCTAAATACTGCAACAAGACAGGGATGCCCTCTTTCACCACTTCTGTTTAACATAGTTGCTGAAACACTGGACAGAGCAATTGGACAGATGAAAGAAATTAAATAATACAGATAGGTAAAGAAAAACACAAATTAGCACTATTTGCTGAAAATATAATTCTGTACCTAGAAGATCCTAAATGTTCCAACAGAAAATTTCTAGAACTAGTAAATGAATTCAGCAAAATAGAAGGATTCAAAATCAACATCCATAAATCAAAGGCATTTCTGTATATCAGAGACAAAGCCTCTAAAAAGGAAATGAGGAAAACTACCCACTCATAATAACTTAAAAAAAAAGATACTTGGGAATCAACTTAATGAAAGAGGTGAAAGATATATACAATGAAAACTACAGAACCATAATGAAAGAAATCAAAGAAGACCTTAGAAGATGAGAGATCTACCTTTCTCTGGGTCAGGCAGAATTAATATTAAAAAAAAATGACTATCCTACCAAAAGCGCTATATAGATTTAATGCCATTCTGATCAAAATCCCAATGGCATTCCTCTTAGAAATAGAAAAGGAAATCATGAAATTCATCTGGAAAAATAAGAGATCCAGAATAGCTAAATCAATCATTAGCAGGAAGAGTGAAGCAGGTGGCATCGCTATACCAGACCTTAAACTATACTACAGAGCAAGAGTAACAAAAACAGCATGGTATTGACACCCAAACTGACTGGTAGAGCAATAGTATGGAATCGAAGACATAGAGACTAACCCACAAAATTACAATTATCTTATGTCAGACAAAGGTGCTAAAAACATGCACTAGAGAAAAGATAGCATTTTCAACAAATGGTGCTGAGAAAACTGGAAATCCGTATGCAACAAAATGAAATTAAATCCCTGTCTGTCACCATGCACAAAACTTAGCTCAAAATGGATCAAGGATGTAGGAATTAAACCAGAGACTCTGCACCTAATAGAAGAAAAAGTAGGCCCTAATCTTCTTCATGTGGGATTAGGCCCCAACTTCCTTAATAAGACTCTTATAGCACAACAAGTAAAACCAAGAATCAATAAATGGGATGGAATCAAATGAAAAAAATGAAATCTTAATTAAGTTAATATCTCACCTTAATTAGAACAGAAAGTAAGTTATTTGGGGGATATTCCAAGACTCTCTGGAATCTCCTCATACAAAAGGATAAAAAGAGTTCATTTACTTTGGTTTTAGAAAGTTGTCAAATGCAAAAAAAAAAAATAGTTTAGACCACTTCAATACATAAAATCACACTTCACTGTAAAACCATACTAAAGTGAGAAAGGTTTGTAGGGCAAATGCATAACTTATGTAGCGACATGATGAAAACAGGCATTTAATGTTGAAAAGAACATGAATATAAAGCATTATTTTCTCATCAATGTATCAGTGTATTATAATTATTTATGATAGTGAGATTTTTAGTTAGCTAATACATGCATCAATGTAATAATATAATATGATCAATATTGTTTCCCTGTACTCCCCTTTCTTTTGTGGACATATCCATCATGTTACATGGGGTTAGAGTTGTGAACATATTCAGACATAGTGATCATATTCATTTTTGGCTATACACTTAGTGTTGACATAAATAGGGACACTTGGATAGAATGAAAGTCCTAGCAAAACAGAACACAGTGCAGATGAATCACACTATCATAATACAGAGTGAAATTCAAATAATGACAGACCTTCAGTTCTAATATCTCTACTGAATGTGCAACCAATTTTCTTCAACACTGTTGCCCAAATCACATGTTGTATGTTTCAGAAAGGAGACACTAACAACCTGCTGCCTACCCCATCCTCCTGGTCTGCCCCAAAGAGAAAGCAATGAGGTCACCCAGCATGGAGTTCAAGGGCTCCACTGTTCTACTCCTCCTTATAAAGGGAGCTGCCCCACTTCCCCCAGCACAGACTTGGGAACAACTTCAGAGCCTCCTCTAAGATGCTGGTGGTCCTGCTCACAGTGGCCTTTCTGCCCTGAGCCCAGCTCAGAGCTCAAGTGTAGATATAAGAAAGGAGGAGGATTGTGACAATTGGGCTTAGGAAATCTCAGTGCAGAGAGGGAGGGTGAGGGAGGAAAGATTATAAGAAGGACAGGTCTGCAGAATGTTTAAGAAAAGTGTAATTCTAGTTATGTCCCCATTTCCTGGTAGGATTTCAGATTTCAGATACAATTGGAAGTGCTCGCACCTTTAAAGGAAAAATTCAACTAGAAACATGTCAAGGAAAATTCACATTAGAGGAAAGATCTCTCCATCTTGTCACAGATGCACAGGAAAGTGGGGGGACTGGCACAGAGAAGCCTGCTGGGGAGGCATTATTGTACTGGAAGCAGATGCAGGACAAAGAAGGAGAAATCCATGCATCAGCCTAGGTCAGAGATGGAGATCTACAGACTAAACTGGACTCTCTCTACTGAGTGACTTAAAAATATCAGGGCCCAATTACTTTCCCATTTGCCTCTAAACTATATACATTCAGTGTTTCAATGTTCTGTGAGAACTATTTGCACCCCTGGATGCAAAGATTCATTGCTGGTTTCCCAACGTGGAAAGGCAGTAAATGGGACCAAAGGGTTTAAAAAACAAAGGGGTTAAAAAATACTAACTTTGACATTGAAATTTGCAAAATATTTAAAGAATATTGTTGATAGTTTTCACTGATGCTAGTGAAGCCCAAAATGGTTTTCATATTTTCACTCAAAGATGGCAATTAGTCATAGGCACCCCCAGGCCTTTCTCTCACATCTTCCTCCCTTTCACTAGCATCACAAAGTGTGGATGAGAGTTCACAAGAGGGTTTCCAAGTTGGAATGGAAGTCATCTTTCACAGTAGGATCCAGGGAGCACTAGATTGGTGACTTACTTTTCATTTCACACTTTCTTATTTCCTAGAGATCACCTATGAAGTTTCTGCTTACCTATCTGTGGGAGGCCATCCTCCCATGTGATTTGAGTTACCTCCTGGCTGGGTGAGAGGCACTTAGACACAGCTGTGTTAGAGCCTTCCCCACCCTTTTCCAGGTCTGAGGGCTTGTCCCAGCAGAGGTGTACTTGGCCACTTCCCCAAAGACCCAATTGTCACCCCTGACCTTGGGATGCTGCCCCCCATAACCTTCATTTGATGGGATTTTCCCCAGAAGTGTTTGTTCCCCAATAAAAGTCCACTCCCTGGCATGTTCTCTCTCTTCTGCAAACCTCGCCACCGCATTAAGTGGCTGGAAGCGGGAGCTAGGAGAAGCCATCCCAGAGCTGGTATTAAAGGTAATGAGAGTCTTGCCTCTTTAATTTTAAACTCTCTATCCATTACTTATGAATTGAACCTTCTTTCATGAAGCCAGTGCTGGTCACGTGCAGTAGTGGCACCCAGGACTGAGGCATAAGTAAATTGACTAGGTTGTGTTTGGAGCAGGCTTAAGAAATACGGAAATTGTGACCTTTTTAGGGTAGTGGAAGTACTAGGCAGCTTTTGGAGCAAGGGGACATTAAAAATCTTAATAAGGGGAATTTAACTTCTACTGATAAAGATATGTATTTGACTATAATAGGGACAATAATTAATCAGAAGGGAAAGCAAGTTAAAAAGACTCAGTTGCTATAATTCTTAAAGGTTGTAGGTGAATTTTGCCCTTGGTTTTGTGACCAAAATTCACCAAATTTACATACTTGGGACAAATTAAGAAGGAAATTACATGAAATTTGCATTTCTAATGAATTACCTGGAAACTTTGAGAATATACACAAAGTTTAGACTGCATTAGAGATCTGTCTTTTTGATTACATGGGCCATAGTCTTTGGCCCCTGGAAGATCTCTTGAAAGGTACTCAGAGATCCATTAAGTCTATTCAAATGGAAAAATTGCCTGAGCCCATTTACAAATAATTACACTCCCTGCAGCTTTAAAACAAACTCTGCATCCCCAAGAATTGATATGCAGACCCCGCTGGAGGTGCTTTCATTGTGGAAGGAGCAGTCATTACTTGCAAAACTGTAATGCTAATAATTTAAAGCCCAGGGCTCCCTCTGCTGTTGGTAGTAGTTATTACATGGTGGAAGACCACGAGGTGGACCAAGATGGCACTGATCAGCGTGCCTTCTAGCTGTCACTTCCTCCTGGTAAGAAGACAAAAAACTTGCGGTTGGCCCATCCCCATTTTTTTTTTTGGGGGGGGGGGGGCTGAAAAAACAGGGGAACTAGAAGGAAGGTCTTGCAATTTAATGTCACACCGCCGACCATGAGGAGCCAACATTTTTACCAAAGTGAATCTCACAGACAGTTTCTTTATGACCCTCAATGACAATTGAATGAAATCCTGAAATAGGGCCACAACAAATCCCTACTGGGATTTTCAGGCCACTCCCCAGAGAAAGTATAGGGTAAATTTTGGGATGTAACAATTTAAAAGGGGCCATCGAGGTAATACCTGGAGTAATAGATTCTTATTTTGAAGGAGAATTAAATGTTACTGTAAAGTCAAATTATGCCCTTTGTCTTACTCCAAAAAATACATTTGCTCAATTAATTTATTACCCTGTAATTCGGATGCACACCCACAAGTAAATTGAGTTTCCAAACCACCAGGCACTGAGTACTAGTCTCAATTAGTGAGGCAGCAGTGCCGCCTACTGGAACTTAAAATTAATCATAAAAAATTTAAAGGCGTGGCGGACACAGGAGCTGACATATCTGTTCTGTCTAGTCGTTTCTGGCCTAAAATTCGCCCTTACATATAGCACCAACTAACCTAGAGGGAATTGGACAAATCTCACAGTCTCCTCAAAGTGCAAATTATCTCCGTTGTGAGGATCCTGATAGGAACAGTGGAGTTTTTAAACCTTATGTGTTAGAGTCCTTACCAGTAAAACTATGGGGAAGAGAGATATTAAGCAAAATAGGATTATTATTGGTAACTCCAAATTTTATGTGATCATTTGAGTAAATTAATCAAGGCCTTCTTCCTGGAGATAATGAGGGAACTTATCCAGGAGAGTATCTGCTTATAAACCAGTCTCCTTGACAGAGATTAGTAAATACTCCAAACCAAAATTTTTACTACGGGCCCTGAGTGTCTCACTGATACAAAAGACAGCAGAAAAGATCATCTGGCTCACAGAAGAGCCTATATGGATTTCTCAGTGGCCCATATCAGGGGAAATACTTAAGATAATTCATAAGTTAGTTGAGGTACAATTTCAGGCTGGTCATATAGAATCAATGCTTAGTCCTTGGAACACCCCCCCCCCCCATTTTGTTATTAAGAAAAAGTCAGGTAATTGGAGGTTACTACAGGATTTAAGGGCAATAACACATGCAATTCAGCCTATGGGATCATTGCGGCCCAGACTCCCTTCCCCACAGCAATTGCTCTAAACTATACCTTAATGGTAATAGATCTAAAAGATTGTTTTTACTCAGTAAGGTTGCATTGTGGTGATTGTGAAAAATTTGCTTTCACTGTCCCAGCCATTAATTTTAAAGAACCTGTTAAAAGATATTGCTGGAAGGTCTTGCCTCAAGGGATTCATAATAGTCCTACTTTATGTCAAAAATTTGTGGTTCAAGTGATAGCTCCTATAAGAGATAACTTTCTTGATACATAAATTATTCATTGTATGGATGCTATACTATTGGCTCATGCTAATGCAGAAATACTTTCAGAAATTTTTACTCAGTTAGAGGCTTCACTTACAGCAATTGGTTTGTGCATTGCTCCTCAAAAGATACAAAAGATGCCTCCCTTTCAATATTTAGGTCAGATAATTCAAGGACTTACAATCTATCCTCAAAATCTACAGATAAAAGTTGAGGAATTACATACCCTTAATGACTTTCAAAAATTATTAGGAGATATTAATTGGCTGAGGCCATCCTTAAAACTGAGTACTTCTGATTTAAGTCCTTTATTTCAGATATTACAAGGAGATCCTTCTCCAACCTCTCCATGTCAGCTGACAATAGAGGCTAGCACAGCTTTAAAAAAAGGTTGAAAATGCAATTAAAATGCACAGCTTACTAGAATTAATCCTAAAGAACTAGTAGATTTATTAATATTTCCAACTGTGCATAGCCCAACGGGAGCCATATGGCAAAGATTGGGAGTTATTGATTGGATTCATTTAGCCCACTCTCCCCAAAAGACATTCATTCCTTTTCATGACTCTATTGCGCAATTAGTAATTAAAGGTAGAACAAGAGTTTTACAATTAATTGGATCTTAACCTGATATTATAATTATTCCCCTTTCTGTTCATCAAAATAATTGGCTTGTTCAAGCTTCTAGTTTATGGCAAATAGCTTTTTCTGATTTTAATGGTCAGATAGAAAGTCATTACCCTCGTGATAAAATTTTTCAATTTGCATCAATAACACCGCTTATTTTTCCAAAGATTGTACATGCCCAGCCCATAGATGGAGCTCTATCAGTGTTCACTGATGTTTCAAGCTCAGGTAAAGCAGGTTTTTATAGCCATGTTCACACAGAGGTAATACAAACCGCATATACTTCTGCCCAAAGAGCAGAGCTACAAGCTCTCATTTGTGCCTTAAATGAGAGCTATTAATGAGCCTATTAATATTTATTCTGACAGCTTATATGCAGTTGGAGTTACCAAAAATATTGAAACTTCAGTTATTGGGTATACCTCATCACAAGAGCTATTTAAACTATTTCATAATCTACAAAAGGCGGTGCAAATGCAAAAATACCCATGTTTCATAGGGCACATATGAGCTCACACTAATCTTCCAGGACCTTTAACTTCAGGTAATGACAAGAATGATAAATTAGTAGCTGTTTGTCTCCAAATGACTGTGCACAAGCTTCACATTCCTTGCATCATAAGAATGCTCCTAGCTTATGTAAAAAAATTCAATATTATCAGACAACAAACTCGTCAAATTGTAAGTCACTGCCCTAAGTGTGTTATTCACACTCCATCTCTGCCTTCAGGGGTAAATCCCTGTGGATTTAAACCAATCAAATATGGCAAATGGATGTAACTCATATTCCTCAATTTGGTAAACAATGTTATGTACATGTGATAGTTGATACAAATTCAGATATTACAAGGAGATTTATTTTAGCCACAGCACATACAAAAGAAAATACTCAACATGTGACTTCTCATTGCCCAGCAGTTTTGCTCTGTTAGGATGCTCTATACAGATTAAAACAGATAATGCACCAGCTTATGTAAGCTCTTCTTTTCAACAATGTTGCCAAGAGTTTCAAATTGACCATAAAACAGGAATTCCTTATAACTCCCAAGGTCAAGCCATTGTGGAACAAGCTGATTTATCTATTAAGATGCAATTATAAAAATTCAAAGGGGGGAATAGGTTTATGACTCCCGAAAGTAGCCTCAACCATGCCTTGTGTGTTTTAAATTTTTTAAATTGTGACACAGAAGTTCAGACTGCAGCTGAGAGACATATGTCTTCCACAACAACAGGCACTTTAGGCAGAGTTTTGTGGAAACTCTTAAAGACTGGTCAATGGAAAGGCCCAGATCCAGTGATTATGTGGGGCAGAGGTCATGCTTGTATTTTTCCAGAAGGTGCTTTTCATCCTATCTGGTTGCCTGAACATGCAATCACACATGGAAGAGATAGAACTGAGATTCAAGCGACTGATTATCAACCTGGAGAAGCCTCCACTCAAAAGGAAGAGATATCAAAGAAGATTACAGAGGAACCAACATGACCCAGCTGAAAACCTGATCTCATGGGAAGGGGTGAAGGAGCTGACAACACACGCTTCGCAAATGATTCGAATCCTAGGAAGGAATAAGCCTCCATTGATGATGGTAGCTACAGTGATTGCCCTGCTGGGCTGTCAGGTAAAAGGGAGTGGAGCAGACACTTACTGGATGTATGTCCCAGATCCACCCCTGGTATATCCAGCTGTGTGGACTGGAGAATCTATTCCATTGTTTAATAATGACTCATTCATGATGGGAGGATTTACAGATACTCATATTACTCCCAATCATGTGACCTGATTTAATAATTCTGGCTACAGGGCCCAATTACCTTTGTGTTGGTCCCACGATAAACATGCTGGCTGTCTGAGAGTATCATATGAGGAAAAGATAGTGGGTGGGAGACCTAGACTGACTAATCATACTATTTATGGAGACTTAAAACCTTATACAAGATCAGTGATTAAAATGGGACTTTCCCATAACAAATCAGTCATGTCTGCAAAACCTCCACAAATACCTCACAGTCCATATAGTTCTACAATTGAGATTGGCACCTTTCATACATGGATAGATTGTATAAATACTTTTCAAGTACAACATAAGTTATCTACAGGTAGTGGCTATATTTTAGACTCATCTCCAAAAATTGATAAAAGACAATTATGAAAAAATTCTGCTATGACACGTACAGGATTAGTTAGTAATATTTTGACTTACCATGCGGGGTGTGGTATTCAAAAAGATGTCTGGCACTTAATTGGTACCTCACAATTCTTACATTTTACAGACAAGCCTTTAACAAAATTTGTTGGCAAGAGCTGTAAGGAGGGATCTTGCTATGGCTTACAAGCCTGTGTCCAATCTCCATATGTTTTAATCATTGGAAAAGTAAAAGTTAAATGAATAGATAACAGATATGTTGTAACATGTAACAAATGTAACCTAACCAATTATATTACTAGATATAATAGAGGAAAAGGAGTGCTGGTACTTCATCAGCCCTCTTTTGTTTTAATGCCTGCTAATATTTCAGAGCCATGGTACACTGATGGTTTTTTTCAAGTCTTACAGCAAAGGACATGGTCATGGAACCCATTTCTAGATATGTATAAATATTCTTGCATAGTGTAGGATGACCCTTTAAGTTCTCCAAGGTAATTCTGATTGGAGTCACACTGCACCAAACATCTTTTCTCCCAATATTAACTGAAAGTAACTGCTTTGTGAAGACCAGCAGTGTTTTCTTTTGGTCCTTGTCTCCTAGCTCAGACTCAAATAATTTCACATTTACTGTACATATCACCAGGACTAGTCAGTTTTATCTCTCATTGGGCCTCTCAGTCCAGAATCCCTGCTACATGAATTCAAGTCTGTGCTACCAAATATAAGTTTGATTTTTCTATGCAGTTTTGCAAATCGATCCATGTTGTTCTGGAAAATTCAACAGAATAGCGAGGTATGTAACTAAATCAGGAAAGCCTTATCCTACGTCCTCACATCTCCCAACATTAGTCTGGATTATTAATTTTTTATGTGTTCTCTTGGAAACATTGAGACACATATAATCACATGCCTCCATTTTGCTCTATGTTGCTCACATCAAGTGCCATATGTTACAATACATTCAGAGCTTTTCAAATTCTACCATAGTCCTTCCTTCATTCCATCCCATTGTTCTTTATTCTTCTTTCTAAATGAAAATCCTTCTCTTTTTTTGTAGATCTATGCCTTATTTTGTAAAGATTCAAGAATGACATTCTCCTACAAAATTTCTTATCATTATAAAAACAGGTCATATGTGAGATAATAATAACTTCTGATTTAAGTTTACTTTAAAATTAGTCTTTAAATAAACAGATTCACAGAATATTTAAGAGTATGATCTATGTTTATTTTATGAGGAACTCAGTAATTTCTATAGCTCTATATATGAAACAGAAATAATAATTGAAAGATAATTCAATGTTTTAAACATTTAATGATTATAGTTTGTTTTGTAACCCATTATTAAAATGTTTTTACATTTAATTGAAGACATTTAATTCAATTGGAGCAATGTATGTAGTTAGTTTTATGTATCCTGTTTCTGATGTGCATTTTGAGTTCAGAATTGAGAAGCACTTGGAATGCATAAAAATTTTCTTTTACACTGCCTCAGTTCCTCAAATATGACTGCTCCTGATTTTTTCTTTTTGTTATGTGTTATTCTTCCTTGCCTACTGTCCCATGAAATAAAAGCCTTTGGAAAAGAGTATTATCATTGCTCACTAACACTATAGAATGCATGAATTTATTAGACAGTATTTCTTTGGTTAAAAAAACGACAATTAACATGGAAGTTTGATGTACATGGGGTAGTGATAAGAATTGGAAAATATACAGGGAAGAACAAAAAAGTGTAAAATATATAATAAACTTAGAATCCGTTAGGTTTTGTTTAGAAATAATCCCTTCTCAGGAGTATTGTGGACAAGGGCATTATTTTTTTTTAAATTTTTATTGTTGGTTGTTGAAAACATTACACAGTTCTTGACATATCATATTTCACACTTTGATTCAAGTGGGTTGTGAACTCCCATTTTTACCCCGTATACAGATTGCAGAATCACATCAGTTACAATAGCCCTTCCTTCATTCCATCCTGTTGTTCATTATTCTTCTTTCTAAATGAAAATCCTTCTTATTTTTGAATTTTCATCGCTTGCTTTCTAAAATTCCTCCGTATCCATTCCCTCTGCCTCCTTATCTATTAATTTGAAATGACATGAAGTATTCCATGAAGTTTCTAACCCTAATTTCTCTAATTAAGCCCTGGTAATATGCTTATTGAATACTAGTATTATGGTTCAATGTTGCAGTCATCCTCTTTGTAAATATAATCATGACTATTTTCAAGAGTATCCCCCGAATTAGTAATGTAGAAATAAAATTATTATTTTTATTGATGCATCATAATTATACATGATATTAGAATGTGTTGTTAAAAATCATACATCCACACATAAAACTTGTTGTGTTTCAATCTCCATACTTCCCCTTCTAAGAATAATCTTTTATTCCTCAGGTTATAAGCAACAATGTAGAGCAGGTTCCAGGCTAGTTGCCTAACCAGAGTGAAGGAAAAAGAAATCAAAAAGGGAAGGGTAAGAAAATGAAGCAGAGGAGGTGGGCTCTCCCCTGCAGGGCTTCAGTTGATGCCAGGCAGGGATAAGAATATCCCCTGCATGTCACATCTTCCCTATAACCTTCCCCTTTTGTTTGTTTCAGAGAGAGAATAGAAAGACAATGTCCTTCGGTAATAATTATAGACCAATAAAATAATCAGCATGCATTTTCTGATTACTGTCTCTTTCTGGGGATTGTGAGGGTCATAGACACAGTGTAAGAACATCCTGGACCCCTCTCATGGATACTTCCAGAAAGCTTCCTTTCCTCTTCATCCACAAGTCAGGTGTAATTATTGCAGCGTTTCCTGCATCACTTACTTTTCATAAGACAAGTGCAAGCTTTAAAAGTCTTGGAGAATACATGTACTAAGGTGCTTGTAAATTTTCAAGAAAGAAGGGATATAGAATATCAGTGAGGAATTTGCACAGGCTGAGAGGGTCTACACATTTCCAAAATCATTGTTCCCATTTTCCCATTGTGGGGATGTAAATTCAGACACCATTTCCCTAGAACCCAACTTTTCTCTCCTCAGATTTATCATTGCTTAAATCTGTCCCCCTCTAGATTCCCATTTTTCTTCATCCAAACCTGTGTGAATCTGGTACATAGGCAGTAGGGTAGATTTGTAAAGACATGAAACCTGGAGACCTTCATACATAACTTTTAGTTTTTTTTTTTTTTTTTTTTTTTTTTTTTTTGTAGTCTCTAGACCATTGAGGCTTATAGAATAGAGCTGTAGCTGATAATACTGCACCACGATGTATCAGGCACATGAGAATTTTATACAATTTCTTGGGCCAATACCAATACCAATATTAATACCAATCATATGAATTTATAAGACTCAACAATTTGAAAAGACAAATCTTATTTCACAAGAGATTATGTAATATTGAAATTCTAAGTATTTCATAAAATTATTCATTTGTTATTTTATATAATTTTGATTTATGATTTAATTATCTATTTATTATTTAATGTAGGATATTGCTATACTGGTGAGGCTGACTTTGAGCTCACACTCCTCCTAATTTATATTCCCAAATCCTGAGATTAGAAATGTGGGAACCAATGCCCTGTGCATCCTAATTAATTTTACTCCTTTCTTTTTCTTTAATAAAGAGAAAATAACTTAAATGCTGACATGAGTCTCCACACTTGAGTGAAAATAATTTAATGTTATTAATTAGACCCAGCACATGTTTATTTTGGGCAGACAACACAAAGAAAGATGTGTGATTCAGATGTAGAAATCTAGATTTCTGTGTTGGCATATTTCATTTGTTCATATTTTTGATTTTGTCTTTTGTGTACTGGGCATTGAAAACAGATCCATTGTACTAGTGAATTCAACTCCAGCTCATTTTTTGTGTTTTCAGACAGCATCTTGCTAAGCTTCCCAGTGTGTTTTCCAACCTATGATCCTCTTCTGTGCATCCAGATTAACTGGGATTATTCTACATCAAGACAGAGTACACATTTCAGACCAGACCCTTGCTGGAGGGTGTCTACTCACCTAGGGCTCCCAAAACTTCCTGCTGTGGCCTTGCTCAAGGCTTCAACCACACCCTTCTTAACTGACAGATGCTCTATCAGTGCTCTATTGCCTCAGTGTGGTTGTGTCTGGTGCGTTCAAAAGTGATATTTTTCTTTCAGGATACACTAGCCGCTTTCATGCATTGCTGATATAGGAAAAGGGCAGGAAGAGACCCAGAATGAGTGATATTTGGAAGAATCACCTACTCTCTGACAGGACCCACTAAGCCAAGGACAAGGATGACTGCCAGCAGACTGCAACATCCATAGTTGTTCACATGGAGTGGGAGGAACCTCAGACTGGCTCTCCCCTTTGCTCCCTCTCTCTCTAGCTCCTTTCCCATCTGAAGATCACCAGTATGTCATCTGGTGAGGACCACTCAACACCTGGTTCTCTTCTCATATTGTGTCTGCAGAAATTAGGCTGTCATGGCAGTAAATAGAAGAATGTGCCAGGCCAAAGCAGCTCTGCTGTGTCGCCCAGTAAACCCATTAGCCGAGGGACAATGTCTCTTTTTTTAACATGGTCTGCAAAGGATTGCCAACTTGTAATATGCACCCCATCACCCCATATGGAATATATCCAAATATATATGTATATCCACCAGCCTGGTCACCTTGAAGGGTTACTCATATCTGCAGCCAACCCCATTATTTAGGAAGCCTTCCTTTAGTATGCTCTGGAAAAAAAGGGCAAAAAGGACACTCACATACACAACAAAGGATCCAGTTGCACCCGGTTGATAAGAGACCCCTTTACCATTTCCAATCCCATACCTCTCCCTGCCATACCTCCAAACATGCCCCTCAACTTATCACCAGTACTGCATAACTGAACACTTGCACACACCTGGAGAAGGTCTGAAAAGATGTGATGCAGCTGGTAGTACAGAAGCTTTTAGATTGTCCCTGATAAGGGTGAGCAGGTAACTACTAGAGAGCACAATGAATAGCAGATGGTACAGCAAGTCATGCAGAGACCTGTCAGAAACACAGTACCCTGCTCCAGAATTCTGGAATAAAAAATGAAACACAGCTAGTGAAGAATGGAATAAAAGTTGATGTATAAGATTAAATAAAGGAGTTCTCCCAAAATGAAGGAGGGAGGAAACATAAAATGATAAATAAATGCAGGGAGGTTGAGTTCAGAACACAATAAATCACCTATTTTTGTGAGAGTAGGGATGATGACCACTCAGATTATTGTAAAGAATGTTCCTCATTGTGAATACTAATCCCAGACAACCAGATACAATCTGACTGTAACACAGAATGTGAATGCAATGAAATTGAGACTTCAAAGGTGCTATGAGCCTGCATTAATGAAGTGCATAATTATGCCCAACCCATTTTCACTGGAAGTGATAAAGAACACTATGGAATATGGCAATGCTTTGAACAAGTGTGAGATTGTGGAATAGCACTGCTCATCTTGGAAATGTATATCTGTGTTTCACAGCTATGGAAATTTCACAGGGTATCATCTGACAACTTTGCTTTAAGTCCACCCAAACATATTAGTGAAAACAGAACTTTTAATGCCCATGTGTGTTAGTACAACATCAAGACTTCCCTTATAAAAGCTAGTCCTATGATTTCTGGGCAATTTTTCGGGTTCTAGCAGGTTAAGGGTCAAAGTTTCGTTACCACGTATTCATGTGTGGCTCCTGACTGATCAGAGATGTGAGGAGAAATAGCAGTAACTCATCACACCTTCACATTATTCAATACACATAGGGACTCATACATCTTCATTGACTGAGTTTGGGTTTTAAAAACACATGCACCAACCAAATCACATTGCAAATAAGGTCATTGTTGACACAAAAAAAAAACATGTGTGCAGTACAACTTCCCACAAACACAATCACAGAAGAAGGACAGATTCATAGTCTCATTAAACAGACAAATTCACGTAATTATGGAACTTCTGTTCTAATATTGGTGCTGATTGTGAGGACAGTTTGGCTTCAACACTGTTGCTCAACTCACATGCTGTGCCTCCTAGAAAGGACATACTGACAACTGCCTGTCCACTCCATCCTGCTGGGCTGAGGTCCCAAAGAGAAAGCAAGGATGCAAGACATCCTTGTGTGTCAGCTATGAGGTCACCCAGCATGGAGCTCAAAGGCACCACTGTTCTGCTCCTCCTTATAAAGTGAGTTGCCTGGCTTCCCCCAGCACAGATTTGGGAGCAACTGCACAACCTCCTCCAAGATGCTGGTGGTCCTGCTCACAGTGGCCTTGCTGGCCCTGAGCCCAGCTCAGAGCTCAAATGAAGGTAAAAGCAAATGGGGATTGTAGGAACTTCTGTGGTTTAGAAAGCCACACTACAGAGAGGGAAGGGGAGGGAGGGAAGATTATGAGGACAGGACTACAGAGTTTTTATGAAAAGTGTAATACCACATATGGCTCTGTTTCATGCCAGGGCTTTAGACTTTTAGGTAAAATTGGAACATCCCTCTCAATTTTCAAGCAGAAGCATGGAGATGTAAGTTTTGCATTTGAAGAAAGATTGTTCCCTGTTGTAGGAGATGCAAGGAAGGGGGGAGACTGACACAGGGAAGCCTGCTGTGCAGACATTATTGTATTCCAAGCAGACAGGCTGCAGGCTTCTTGGCTATACAGCAGATGCAGGACATTGGAAGGAGAAATCCCAACATCAGAGCTATGTCAGAGACAGAGATCCAAAGACTACACTGGACTCTTGTCTATAGAGAGGGAGATAAATATCAGGGCCCAATTTCTCATTTATCTCTGACTTACAATCAGTATTTCAATGAGCTGTGTGCATGAGGTGGGCTTAAAAGTTCATGGAAGATTTCCGTACTCGAAAAATGAAGTGAAGAAGCACTAAGGGTTTAAAAGAGGTGGAAAAAAACAAAATACCCACTTGTGATATTCAAATACCCAGAACTCTTATCATATATTAACCATATTGTTCTACAGATGCCAGTTAAGACCTAAATGGTTTCCATATTTTCATGAATGTGGCAAGGTTAAGCAGAGGCACCACCAGGCCTTTCTCTCACATCTTCCTCCCTTTTCATCAGCATCAGAGAGCACGGCTGAGTTCACTTAGAGGGGTCCAGGTTGTGGTTGGAAGAAACCTTTCCCAGTAGAACATGGTGACGCCTGAGATATGTGACTAACTTTTCACTTCATCTGTTCTTGTTTCCTAGAGGTCAGCTATGAAGGCCCTTCCACTCTATCAACAGGTAAGGCCAGTTCATCCTCAGTTGACCTTCTCGTCCTGTTCCTCAGGAAAGTTCATTTCTACCACCTCTCCTTGCCATCATTTTTATTTTCAGCAACTAACGGAGGTCATTTCCCTCAATAATATTAAAAAGCCTTTCCAAAGATTTATTCTGGGGAAAATGACCAGAACTACTAGCTTGATAACAAAAGGCAGAGTTAAGCTGTTGCCCAGAGAGAAAGAATTTCTGACAGGTGACAGAAAAATGCAAATGAGCTAATCTGCATCCTCAGTGGTCATTCAGTGCTTCCTAAATCCCCTGGATGATAGAGCTCTGGAACGAAATGCACAGAATTGTGTGTCTGTGTACCTTGTGATACTGTTCATCAGTACTTCTAGCAGATCAATACATGCTGCACGGTCTAAGCCAATTCCCTGTGGCTCATCACCTTGGGTTTCCTTCACTCTATTACATGTTATCAAGGTTAGTGTAGGTCACTAAACGACTACACGTCTTGATTCAACATGTGGCTTACATGTCTGACATGAATTCATAGATAACAAGTTATCACTGCATGCAGTGATAGCTGGTAGCATTCAGATATACAATCCCTTTGCTTTGCTTGGCAACTGGAAGGTATCAAAGATTTTCCTTAATGCAAAATCAGAGGAGAAAAACTTTCAAATCTGGGTAAGAAACAGTCCAAGTGATGAGTATATCAGTTAAGAGATCTCCCCTTGAGGAGGAAATGGAAATGGAGTTTAGAGTTGATAGGCAAGTTGTAGAATAAAGAGTCTGTGTACCAAGTCCAGAGAGGTGCCCGCTGAGGTTCTTCGAGCAGCCATCACATCTACTCTTGTGCTGTACTCACACAGAGGTTGAGGACCCCAGCCAGAGCTCCGAACAAGTCCCTCACAGACCACCTCCTGGAGGACGCCCACCCAGACCCCCTGCTGATGGTGGAGATGACAATGAAGATGAAGATGAAGGTGATGACTCAGAGCAGGGACCACCAGAAGGAGGCAATCAGCAGCAGCCAGGTCGTCCCCCTCGTCCTGGACAGCAGCAGGGACCCCCACAGCAAGGAGGCCAGCAGCAGCAGCAGCAGCAGCAAGGTCGCCCTCCTCGTCCCGGACAGCAGCAGGGACCCCCACAGCAAGGAGGCCACCACCACCAGCAGCAGCAAGGTCGCCCTCCTCGTCCTGGACAGCAACAGGGACCCCCACAGCAAGGAGGCCAGCAGCAGCAGCAGCAAGGTCGCCCGCCTCATCCTGGACAGCAGCAGGGACCCCCACAGCAAAGAGGCCACCACCACCAGCAGCAGCAAGGTCGCCCTCCTCGTCCTGGACAGCAGCAGGGACCCCCACAGCAAGGAGGCCAGCAGCAGCAGCAGCAGCAGCAAGGTCGCCCTCCTCGTCCCGGACAGCAGCAGGGACCCCCACAGCAAGGAGGCCAGCAACAGCAGCAGCAGCAAGGTCGCCCTCCTCGTCCCGGACAGCAACAGGGACCACCCCAGCAAGGAGGCCAGCAGCAGCAGGAGCAGCAAG
This sequence comes from Marmota flaviventris, assembly GCF_047511675.1. Classification (NCBI taxonomy): domain Eukaryota; kingdom Metazoa; phylum Chordata; class Mammalia; order Rodentia; family Sciuridae; genus Marmota; species Marmota flaviventris. Next base: position 98,544,463 of record NC_092500.1, read on the forward strand.
GTCGCCCTCCTCGCCCTGGACAGCAGCAGGGACCCCCCCAATCAGAAGGTAATTGGGAGCTTCTGCCTCATATCATCCTGCCAATCCCTGGGCATCACCTTCACTCTCCCAAGTGGATAGAGTAGAAAGTCCTCCCCAGCTCAGTCTACCCAGTACACCCTAGAATTCTGGGTCCACTGTGATTTAAGCTCACTCTCTAACAAAGGCCCTTATTGTGCTTCTCAGAATTGAAGGTGCTAACAAATCATCTGGAAACATGTTGAAAGTACAGGGTCATGGAACCCATTTCGAAATGGGTGTAATCAGGCATTCTTGGGCAGTGTAGGATGACCATTTAAGTTCTTGAAGGTAACTCTGATCATCTGTCATCCTGTACCAAATGTTCTTTCTGTCAATGTTTACTAAGCATGGCTGCTTTTGGGGGGCAGGGCATTGAACTCCCTTTGTTCTGTGTCTCCTTGCTCGGACTCAGATGATTGCCCATTTCCTGTTACCTTGTGATCATGAAAAGACAGTTCTATCAACCACTGGGCCTCTCAGTCTAGAATCCCTGCCATGTGAATTCACCTCTGTGCTCCTAATTGGACACTCGATTTTTATTTGCTTTATGACAAATTAATCTACACCTGACTGGAAAGTCCAACTGAATAAAAAGATGTTCAACTAAATCATGAATGCACTTATCCTACCTCCTCCTAACCTCCACCATAAATCTGGATCATTAATTTTTTTGTATATCCTCTTGGAAACATTCATACACATATAAGCACGTCTCTCTATTTTACTCTACAAATGAGTATCATAAATTCTACTCAGATCTCATTGTTTCTCCTTTCAAGTACCATATTTTATAACAATTTCAGAGCAGTTCATGAGATATACATATCATTTCACCATCATCCTTCCCTTCTCCTTTTTTCTTCCTTTTGTTATTTTTCTTCTTTCTATATAAATTTCTACCTTAATTTTTGAATTTATCCATTTCTTCTTCTCAAAATACCTCCTCCTTCTCCATCTTTTTGCCTCCTTCTTTATTATTTTGCAATTTTTAGTAATTCATGGAGTTACTGATTCAAACCTTCTCTAATCAAGCCATGTGTAATACCCCTACTATAGTTGGACTTTGCAGATATCCCCTTTGTACATCTGATCATGACTATTTTCAATACCATCCACAAAATTAGTAACCCCAAAATATTCTTCTTATATTTTTATTGATCCATTAAAATTACCCATGATATGGGGTATGTTAACTATTTTATGGATACATTATAATGACACATGATATTGGGATGTGTTAAAACCACATATTCACACAGTGAAAAATGTAACTTGTTGAGTTTCAATCCTCATACCTCTCCTTCCAGTAGTTATCATTATTTCCTCATATTGTAAGTGTGAATGTAGAGCATGCTCAGTGCAAGCTGTCTAACCAGGGTGGAAGGAGAAGCAGGAGAAGAGCACGTGGGCTCTTCCCTGCAGGGCTTCGGTGATGCCAGCCATATTTTAGAAACCTCCTGCATGTCACATCTTCCCTACAAACTCCCCCCCCCCTTTTTTTGTTTCAGAGAGTGAATAAGAAGACCATGTCCTTCGGAAAATTCTGCCATTGGAACAATACGGTCATAGTCATGTCCTCTATAGACTAATAAAATAATCAGCATGCATTTTCTGATTGCTGTCTCTCTTTCTGGGGTTGGGAGAGTGTGGAATCTGAAGATCACGGACAGAGTGTAAGAATATCCTGCACCTCCCTCATGGATGCCTACAGAAAGCTTCCCTCCTTCTTCATCCACAAGTCAGGTGTAATCACTGCCATGTTTCCAGCATCCCTTACATCCCAAGTGCAAACTTTAAAACTATTTGAGAATATATATACTAAATGCTTGTAAATGTTCAGGAAAGAAAGAATATAGAATATCAGTGAGGAATTAGCAAAGGCTGAGAGGTTCTACACATTTTGAAAATCTTTGACCCCTTTTTCCAAGAATGAGAATAGAGGTTCAGGCACCTTTCCCCTAGAACCCATCATTTCTCTCCTGAGTTCATCATTGCCTAATTCTGTCCCTCTCTAGATTCCCACCTATCTTTGGAACCTGTGGAAATTTGGTCAATAGACAGTAAGGTGCATTTTCTGAGACATGAAACTTGGAGACCTTCAGACATGACTTCTGGTTTTCCTCAGTCTCTACATCGTCATCAGGCTTATAGAGTAGTGCCTGGGCTGATCAGAGTGCACTATGATGTATCAGGCATTTGAGAATTTCATACAGTTTTTGGACATACATCAATCATACGGATTTATATTACTCAGCAAAGTTAAAACATCGTATCTTTAAAGGAATTATAACACATTGAAATATTCTAGGTATTTTATATAATTATTTATTAGTTGTTTTATATAATTTTTTATTTATTATTTAATTATCTATTTGGTAATTAATATAGGGTCTTGCTTTGTTCGTGAGGCTGACCATGAACTCACGCTCCTCCTACTTTTTATTCCCAAGTAACTGAGATTGAAAATGTTGGATCCCATGACAATTCATTCCTAATTAATTTTATTCCCCCTATCTGTTAAAGTGAAAATAACTTGAGATATTTTGAAACTCGCTAGAATTTTGTAAAATCCTATAAAGTACAAAATGGCTTGAATGAGAATATCATTTTTGGAAGAATTCAAACCTGTCCAAAGGTTTAACAACATTTGAATAAATACAATCATGGCTCAATTTCAAACAAACCCAAAGTGTCAAAATATTATGCAGACACATTGGGTGAGGTAGTTGTAAAATGGAAACTGAGGTGTTGTAATATTGAGAAGACTCACGTTTCTTAAGAAGTCAAGGTCTGCATAAAACACAACAGGAAGCATATGGAAAGTATCCTGATGTAACAAAATCTTTGCTTCCTGGACCATTTGCATGAAAGGAACAGAAAATCTCTATATTTTAAGATGAATACTCAGAGAAATTTACTATTTCAACAGAGATCAAAACGGCTTCTCTTTTTCTTCCTAAACCCTTACGATATTGGAAGTGTAAACCAGTTTAAATCATAATTTGTGATTAAATGCAATCACATCTTAGCCAGGTTAATTGCACACATAATTTGTTTTTCAAAATTCCCATTCCAGAAATATCTATGATTTTCTAATATCTATTTAGCTTTTTTCCCTGTTGTGAAACAATTAATTCTAATGAACAACAAGAATTGCTCTGTTTTTATCACAAAAACAAATCTTTCAGAGCTTATCTCTTTGCTTGTTGGAAACATGTTTTACCCTTCTCATATATAGAGCTGCTTTCCTTATTTATTTTGAATTCTTCATTTAGTTTCTTTGATTTTATTAAGTTTATTAAGCAGGTCCAGCAAACTAAAGGCCAAAATGTTTTCTCTGATGAGTTGATGCTAATTCACAATAATGGGGATGGGCTAGAGAAAAATAGAGGTACTTTGGATTAGGTAGATGAGAGTGAATAGGGGGGAAGTGGCATGGGGGTAGGAAGGATTGTAGCACGAATCAGGCACTATAACCCTATGTACATATCTGATTACTTGACCATTGTGATTTTATAAAATGTACATCTAGAAGAATGAGGAGTTATACTCCATTTATGCACAACATATCAAAATGCACTCTACTATCATGTGAAACTACTTAGAACAAATTTTTACAAAGGAATAAAATCATGGCCAGCCATTATGGCACATGCCCTTACCTAAAGTGACTTGGGAGGCTGAAGCAGGTGGATTGCAAATTCAAGGCTGGCATAACTAAATGAGCAAGGTCCTAAGCAATACAGAACTCTATCAAAGTAAACACTAAAAAGGATTGTGATTGTAGGTCAGTAGAACAGCACTGCTAGTTTCCATCGCCATTATGAAAAGAAAAAAGATATACATATATATTGTTTTCCTCTTCAATATATTGTAAACCATAATGGATCTCAAAAGTCTTAAAAAATTAGATGTGTTCCTTGTTATTCTCTAATACTAAATGAAAAGTATCGTATCAACTTGAATCTATATATGTACAAAGAACTGTAGTAGTAACATAGTAGTAAGGGAGGAGTCAGTTTGGTGGGCCTTGCAATGAATTATTCCCAGTTGGGATGGCAGCCTGGAGGCTTGTAGTAGGCCAGAAATAAGCGTGTAATTAATGATTGTCATCACTCTGGTGGTCAATAGCCCCCTTTCTTTCCAAATGGCTGCGTGGGAGAACAGGACATGGAAGACATATTTGGAATCTGTATATAGGGAGAGAAATTTTCCCTCTGCTAGCTCGCATGTCAGGGTGGCCGCTATGAGTTCAGCTTATTGGTTGGTGGTATGGGGTGGTTTTGCCTCTATGATGGATGAGAGGGAAACTAAAGCATACCCCACCACTTTAACCCCTTCGTGTATAAAGGAGCTACCATCTGAGAACCAGATGAGGTCCAAAGAGGGCACGGGTCCCTCAGAAATAGTGGCAGGGCAGGGTAAAATCATCTCTAATACCTCCAGGCATTTGTGGATGAGATCTTCTGGGAGAGAAGATGGGAGGAGGGAAGCAGGTTTTAATAAAGAGCAGGACTAAAAGGAGATGGAGGGATTTTCAAGGAATGAGACAAGGAGGGATAGAACCCTGGAAGGAGGAACTGACTGTAGCCTCTTGTAAGTGAGAAAATCCTTTAGATGGTGAGGAGATGAGATGGTTAGCAGGGAGCCAAAGGTAAGCTTTTATCCTTCTTTCTGGAGGTCATGAACCACTGCTAGGGATCTGAGACATGGGGGACAGCCCCTGACTGTGGGGTCGAGATGTTTGGATAGGTAGGCCACTGTTGCAAAGGTGGGGCCACATTCCTGACCCAGAACCCCAGACTTTGTCCCTGTTTTTCATGTACATAGAGGGTGAAGGGTCGGGAGAGGTCAGGGAGATAAAGGGTGGGAGCCTGGAGGAGAGCCTTTTTAAGGATTGTAAAGGGCTTTCAACCACTGAGGGTAGGGGTTCATCTTGGGGGCCTTTGGCAGATTATATTGCAGCCTGGTAAGTCGGGAGAAAGTAGGAATCCAGGTCTGAAGTACCCAGCCAAACCCAAGAAGGAGAGTATGTCATCTTTGGTCTTTGGTGTAGATATAGACACAATAAGCTGTTTTTTATCTACTGTAATGGCCTTTTTCCCTTGAGAGAGAGAGAACCCTAGATATGTGACCTCTTTACATGCTACTTGGGCCTTTTGTGGAGAGGACTGATGTCCCTTTATGGCTAAGAAATTAAGTAGGAGAACTGTGTCATCTATTGAGTGCACTTTGGATGGGCTACAGAGAAGATCATCAACATATTGCAAGAGGGTGGATTTGGGGCACTGGGGGTGACAAGATTGGAGGTTGGAAGTCAAGGTTTGTCCAAAGGGGTGTGGACTATTTCAAAATCCCTGAGGAAGGACAGTCCAGGTTGGTTGTCCTGAATGTCTGGTGGTGGGATCTGTCCAGGTAAAGGCAAAAAGATCTTGTGATTCAAGGGCAAGGGTAACGGAGAAGAAAGCATCTTTAACTCCATGACTGAGAAGCTGGTGTTAGTGTTGGGGATCTGAGACAGCAGGGTGTATGGGTTGAGAACCATAGAATGTATGGGCCTAATGGAGGTGTTATGAGTCATAAGTCCTGAACTACGTGATAGGACCCGTTGGGATTTCTACTGCTAGTATGGGAGTATTGTAAGGGGAATGAGCTGGACAGAGGTACATCTTCCTAGGAAGGTCCTGAAGAATAGGTTGTAGGACCAGAAGAGCTTTTGTGGACAGGGGGTATTGAGCCTGATTGGGGAAGGTGTTAGGATCTTTGAGATGAATGCTAACTGGTGAGCAGGAAACCATGGAGGGGGTGTGGGTATACTATACAATTGAGTCAACCAGGTTCGTAGGGAAGGGGTCCTTTTACATGTCTGTCACACAAGTGGAGCAGAATGGCCAGTCTTCTGCCAAAAGGGCTAGAAAAGATGAACAGGCCCATTCTTGGGCCTGACTGATGCCAGGAGCCTGGATGTTGATTACTGTATTAAATTTAGAGAGAATATCTCAGCCGAGCACAGAAACTGAACATTGGGGCATAACTAGGAACATCTGAGAGAATGGGAACTTGTCTATGGAACAGAGTAATAGGGGAGTCTTTTTTGGATAGATGGTCTTTCCTCCTACCCCGACAATAGGAGAGGTAGATGGCACTGTTTGCCCTCAGAATTCTGTCAGGACTGAGAAGGTAGCCCCGGTATCAAGGAGAAAGTCAACCTTGTGCCCATCCACATGAATGAACACCCTGGGTTCTTGTTTATTAATTGTTATGGCTGGGGACAAGGACCCAAGGCTCCATTAATCTTCCATTGCTATTCCCAGAAGGTCAGAGGATTCCCTGGCTTTAGGCTTCCTACAGAATCTAGGACATTCAGAAACCCAATGACTTGTTGTTGACATTTAGGGCATGGGTTATGCAGAGTGTGTGGTGCAGGGCATTCCTTGGCCCAATGTCCCTCCTTGCCACACTTGAAGCAGGCGCTTGCGGGGGGGGGGGGGGGGGCGGGGGGGGGGCAGTGATGTGGGCGGTGACCCGAGGAAGCCCCCAGCAACACCTGGGTGAGCATTTGAAATTTACTGTGTTTGTCCCTGTGCTTGTGGTGCTCGATTTCCTCATCCTGGTTGTGAACAACCTTAAAGGCTACCACCAAGATCTCAGTCTGGAGGGTGGCTTTTAAGCCTTTTTCGTTTGGCCTGGATATCGATGTAGCTCTGCTAGAGAAAATGTGTCATAAGGACAAAATGGCCATCTGGGGTTTCGGGATCTAGGTTAGTATACTGCTGAAGAGCTTTCGTAAGCTGATCCAGAAATTTTGATGGGGTCTCCTCTCGCTTTTGAAGAATCTCTTTTAATTTTTGGAAATTGACAGCCTTAAGTGCCGCTTTCTTCAGCCCAGCAATAATACATGCAGAGAATTGGTCCCTACTCTGTATGCCAGCTTATGTATTATAAACCCAGTCAGGAGTTTGATCTTGGGCAGCAAGCGGCACTGGAGGGTGATGGGGATTAACTGGGTGGGTTTCATCCGCATGGACTCTGGCAAGTTCCCAGACTCTGGTACATTCCTCAAGAAGGAGAGTATTAGCCAATTACACACACACACACACACACACACACACACACACACACACACATATATATCATGGTGAGTGAAGCTATAAGCCTGGAGGACCCATTGAAACTCTCCAATGTAAGTGGTGGGATCTGTAGTGAATGAGCCCAACCTTCACTCTAGTTGCATGAGGTCATACATAGAGTAAAGGACATGTACCCGGATAGTGCCCTCAGGTCCAGCAACCTCTCTTAATGGGGCCATGGTTTGTGGGACTAGGGAGTAGGACGTAATTTGAGGAGAACTAAAGGTGTCAGGGGGAGCAGGGGGAACCGTCGGGGGAGGTCGGTAGGGAGGGGGATCATCTGCCAGATCGAAAGAAGGGTCAGTAGTGTCATTAAGGTAAGAGCATAGGTCAGGGTAAGAATGAAGAAGAGAAAAAGCCTCAACATAGGGGATATCCTTCCACTTTTTTGAGTGCTCGCAGAAGTTAAACAGATCTCTGAGAATTGCATGATCTAGGGATCCTCCTGGTGGCCATTGACTATGATTGTCCAATTTATAATAAGGCCAATCTTGTGTGCAGACGTTCATGAGAGTCTTGGGATTTATATCAGGAGAGAGGGATAGCCGATCCAGATTATCCGGGGGCATTTTAAGAGGGAGTTTGCAGGGAGGGAAGAAGAGGCACCGCATAAAGGTCCCTAAATAGGAAGTGGGAAGGTGAGAAGGGTCTGGACCACAACAGAATTGGATGAGCCTCCTCACAGGCATTCCTGCAAGGGGAGCTCAACCAATATGACTCAGGAGAGTTGGGGCCGGGAGGACAGTCAATTTGTCACCTGAGAATCCAGCTGGCAGGCCCAGAATGGCCGGAAGTCATGGACCACCTGGCACCAGGCTTTTCGGGTTATTTAGGACAGGAGAGGGACAAGGGTGGTTTTAGAGAGAGAGAGAGAGAGGAGTGCCTGTTCTTCCACCCCTCAGGACCTCCCACTCATGAGCCGGGTTCCAGACAGTCCATGGTGATCATGAAGGTCGTGGTGGGGTGCGTTCTCTCCTACAGAATGGGCAATAGAGGTTTGCCGGATGATCATGGTTAAAGCCCCAGCATTGCCTGTCTGAAGTTTGATACCCAATAGGGGAACTCACCTACTGAGGGGCTGGTGTTGTGAGCAGCGCTTGAAAGAGTGGACGAAGACAGCAAGCCTTGAGAGAGGGGGCACTCGAGCAGCGAGGAATTTCCCTTTCCCTGGTTTTGGCACCAATGAAAGAACAATCAAGGCTTGCCATCAGAGAAAATGCCCGTTTATTGAGGCAGCTCTGCATATTTATAGGAGCAGGGGGTGGTCTGAGATTGAAACAGTTTAACAATTTAATCGTTTGGGCAGCTGGCATGGTGGGTAAGGATCATGTGAGTCAGCAGGACTTACCAGTGGACGGTGATGGGGAAGTTCTGATTGGTGGGTAAGGATCATGTGAGTCAACAGGACTCAGCTTTGGATGGCCCTTCTTCGGGGATGTAGAGATTAGTCTTTGGAGCCAGGGTGACTCCCTACAGATCTCAAATATCTCAAAAAATTGGATGTGTTTCTTGATATTCTCTAATACTAAATGAAAAGTATCAGATCAACTTGAATCTATATATGTAAAAGAACTGTTTATAGGTGTAATATTTTTCCACTATATGGTACTAACCAAGGAATTGATAACTCTGTTCAAAAACTGAAGAAAAATAATGCTTATGTAAATTGAAGAATGTCTCTCAAAACTTTTAAAATGACCAGAAACATTATTCAAGTTTCTGTGACTTAAGTAAATCATTAGCAAATAGGACAAGTGTCACTTTTTGATTTAATAAAAAGATCTATTTGGTCTAACATTTCAGCTTTCAGGATTATATGAGTGAAACATTTTGTCTTCCTTGGGTTTTACATCTCTAATGAATGTGAAGGTGCCACCACTCTGTGTTCAATAACAAATGTGTGAATGGAAATGCAGAATCTGTTACTTCATATACGTCAAACAGCAATGAGAAGATACTGTTATGGTTTGGCTATGAGGAATCCCCCAAAAGTTTCTGTGTCAATGCAGAAAATGAAATGATTATGAGAGCCATAGTGTAAGCAGTGGATTAATTCACTTAATGAATTAATAATTTGAATGTATTACTGGGCCGTAGCTGTAGGTGAGTGAGGTGTGGATAGAGGAAGTGTGTCACTGGGGTATACTTTTGGGATTATATATTTTGTCCCAGGCTCCTCACACTTTTTCCCAGCTGTCATGTGCTGAATAGTTTTTATCCAGTTTGCCCTACTGCCATGACGTTCTGCTGACCTTATGCCCAGAGAAGAGGCATAAGCCAACCATGAAATGAAACTCTGAAACCAAGAGTCAAAAACCATTTTTTTCCAACTGCTAACATAGCAGTTGGAAGCAAGAAGTGGGATCATTGCTGTGACTAACTAGACCATGCTGTATAGAGTTTTGAAAATTAGTTGGTGAGAGAGTTTTGAAAAGTTTGGAGATGCAGGCTAAAGAAGGCTTAAAATGTTGTAAGCACAGCTGCATGAGTGATTCTGATGAGAGTTTCAATAATCGAAATGCAGATAGGAATGAGAAGAGTAAGGAATGTGTTCATGAGCTTTAAAGGGGAAAGGGCACAATGTTGGAAATTGTAACAGAGGAAGGCAGCTTACACCTGGGTAAAAAAGTGGACATGAGACATTCTGCAAGGTAAATTTAAATTTTATGGACTAATGAATCTGCAAGAGAAAATATCAAGACAGCACAGCATTCATGTACTGGCATAGGTGTTTCTGGAAGCTTTCAGCCATGTTTACACTGAGAATCGTGTCAAAAACAAGAAGAAAGATTTAAAACACTTGCAGTTTAGCAAAAGAAGAAATACTGGTAATGTGTGCTTGCTGAGGAGATTACCACCACTAATGAGAAATTGAGTGTATGAGAGGATAAGAAAGATGCCTTGAAGGTATCTCAGGAATCAGCATGACCACATCCATTGCAGGCTCTGGGGTGTAAAAGTAAAACCCAGAGAACATGGGAAGACCCTGTTCTCACAGGGGTGCCTAGGAAGTTGTTTCCCCAGGATTTGTTTCACCATGCTCCATCATCCAGGCACTAAGAAGCTAGTATAGGCCTGGTCCAAGGGGCTTCCGTTTTGCTGCAGGAGGCACCAGACTGGTATCCTCCATGTGGAGCTTATTTTTCAGGAATACAGTGTGCTGGAGTTAATGGGAAATTAAAACTTCCACCAAGATTTCCAAGGAAGGCCTGAGAGATCAAGCAAAGTGTGACAGGGTTAGAAGTCCTGCATGTAACCCCTGAGAGGGTGATGTATGAAGCTGTAAAGATGAAATTATGGGTGGAATGGGAAATGCCAGAATTTAGATACACCAGTGCTATGATATGTCTGCTGAGGAAAGATATTGTCTATGAACAGAGCCAGCTTAAGAGAGGGTTCATTTTCATGAAACTGGCAAGGCCATAGGTGTGGGGTTGCCCAGGCCCCTATGAGATCACACCTCATACCATAGGGCCCAAAAGCAGAATGTGGGATTCCTGGACCTAATGTTTACCTGCTGGGTTTTAATCTTGTTTTTGTCCCAACCCTTCAGTGTGTTGCCCTATTCTTCCTCTTTGTAATGGAAAGGTTTCCTCTGTGTCTTTATATATTGGCTGCCTATATCTTGCTTTCAATTTGGGGGTTTGGACTCAAAGTCAAGAGTTTCCCTTTAGTCTCAGAGCAGAATTTGGACTTGGGTTTTGGGGAAGTACTAAAATTGTTAAGGCTATGGGGACCCTGGAAATGGACTAATTGCATTTTGCATTGTGAGATGAAGATGAGCTTTCGGGGACCCGGGTTGGAATGTTATGTTTTGGATATAAGGTGTTGCCCAAAGGCCCCTGTGTTCAAGTGAAAGGTGAAAAGATTCAATGATAAAACCTATAACTTAATTATTGGATTAATCTAATGAATCAATAATTTGAATGGATAATCTAATGAAGCAATAATTTAAATGGATTACCAAGTGGTAACTGCAGGCAGGTGGGTCATGGGTAGAGGAGGTGGTCCACTGAGATCATGCCTTGGGGATTCTATATTTTGTTCCTATCTCCTCTCTCTCTCTCTCTCTCTCTCTCTCTCTCTCTCTCCCAGCATACCTCTACCATTTCCCTCTGTCTTGATATTCTACCTTGCCTTGGCAGAGAGAAATGGAATTGGCTAGGCATAAACTGAAACTCTTAAAGAGTGGTCCAAAATCAATTTTCCAAGTTTTTGTTGTCAGGTATTTCTGTCACAGAGATGAAAAGAATGACATAAGCATTCACCCCAAAATACACATTTTACATGAATGCTGTTTTAGGGTACTTGTGAAATGGCAAAGGAAGAAGCATCCTCTTTGCCTGCCTGATATCTGCTCAAAAACAGAATAGCAATTTTTTCTTGAAAATAACCTAAGACTTCAGTCATCACAGAAGTTGACACCAGTGCAAACTACAAACAAAATCTTTAAACTTCCTTCTTTTCCTTTAAGGAATTTGTGAAATCTCCATGTGGAAGACATCCCCTCCTGTCTGCAAATACTAACCTGCTTGTGATTTAGGACTGTAAGTTTACCATCAGGGAAAAGTGCACAAACCATCACTTTCTTCTCAAGGATGATAATGAAAACAGCAAAATCCAGGTATTTAACTTTTATAGTTTCACTCTGATGACAGGCAAATACTCCAGCTAGAATTAACATGAGATGATGGCTAGCTTTGTCAATCATGATAAAATTTTCATGAGTATTCTAAATAGAATTGTTAGTAACAGATGAATATGTGCAATAAATTTAAAAGTGTATTAAGGGGTTTCGGCACTGATTATATTTATAAAATGTCTGTTAAAATATTTTCCAATTCTCAGACCTTGAACTCCTAAGTATTGATAAGTTCAGTTATGTAATGCATATTTAGTAAATATCTAAGTTACATTACCTAAGATTATTTTAATTGCTAATCGTAAACAGTAATGTATATACTCTTGTTTTACACCAAAAAAAAAAAGAAACACTACTCAATGTGCTAAGAATTCCATTCTGTGGAACAAAAATAGTTAAAAAAGAACTAAATGAAACTTCATAAAATCAAAGAAACTAAATGAAGAATTCAAAATAAATAAGGAAAACAGCTCTATATATGAGAAGGGTAAAACATGTTTCCAACAAGCAAAGAGATAAGCTCTGAAAGATTTGTTTTTGTGATAAAAACAGAGCAATTCTTGTTCATTAGAATTAATTGTTTCACAACAGGGAAAAAAGCTAAATAGATATTAGAAAATCATTGTTATTTCTGGAATGGGAATTCTGAAAAATAAATTATGTGTGCAATTAACCTGGCTAAGATTTGATTGCATTGATTCACAAATTATGATTTAAACTGGTTTACACTTCCAATATGGTAAGGGTTTTGGAAGAAAAAGGGAAGCAGTTTTGATGTCTGTTGAACTAATAAATTTCTCTGAGTATTCATCTTAAAATGTAGACGAATTTCTGTTCCTTTCATGCAAATGGTCCAAGAAGCAAAGATTTTTTTTACATCAGGATACTTTCCATATGCTTCCTGTTGTGTTTTATGCAGACATTGTCTTCTTAAGAAACGTGAGTCTTCTCAATATTACAACACCTCAGTTTCCATCTTACAACTACCTCACCCAATGTGTCTGCATAATATTTTGACACTTTGGGTTTGTTTGAAATTGAGCCATGATTGTATTTATTCAAATGTTGTTAAACCTTTGGACAGGTTTGAATTCTTCCAAAAATGATATTCTCATTCAAGCCATTTTGTACTTTATAGGATTTTGGAAAATTCTAGTGAGTTTCAAAATATCTCAAGTTATTTTCACTTTAACAAAATAGGGGGAATAAAATTAATTAGGAATGAATTGTCATGGGATCCAACATTTTCAATCTCAGTTACTTGGGAATAAAAAGTAGGAGGAGCGTGAGTTCACAGTCAGCCTCACAAACAACGAAAGACCCTATATTAATTACCAAATAGATAATTAAATAATAAATAAAAATTATATAAAACAACTAATAAATAATCATATAAAATACCTAGAACGTTTCAACGTGTTATAATTTCTTTAAAGATACAATGTTTTAACTTTGTTGAGTAATATAAATCCGTATGATTGATGTATGTCCAAGAAACTGTATGAAATTCTCAAATGCCTGATACATCATAGTGCGCTCTGATCTGTGGTCACGCTGATTCCTGAGATACCTTCAAGGCATCTTTCTTATCCTCTCATACACTCAATTTCTCATTAGTGGTGGTAATCTCCTCAGCAAGCACACATTACCAGTATTTCTTCTTTTGCTAAACTGCAAGTGTTTTAAATCTTTCTTCTTGTTTTTGACACGATTCTCAGTGTAAACATGGCTGAAATCTTCCAGAGACACCTATGCCAGTACATGAATGCTGTGCTGTCTTGATATTTTCTCTTGCAGATTCATTAGTCCATAAAATTTAAATTTACCTTGCAGAATGTCTCATGTCCACTTTTTTACCCAGGTGTAAGCTGTCCTTCCTCTGTTACAATTTCCAACATTGTGCCCATTTCCCTTTAAAGCTCATGAACACATTCCTTACTCTTCCCATTCCTATCTGCATTCTGATTATTGAAACTCTCATCACAATCACTCATAAACCTGTGCTTACAACATTTTAAGCCTTCTTTAGCCTGCATCTCCAAACTTTTCAAAACTCTCTCACCAACTAATTTTCAAAACACTATACAACATGGTCTAGTTAGTCACAGCAAAGATCCCACTTCTTGCTTCCAAATGCTTTGTTAGCAGTTGGAAAAAAATTTTTGACTCTTGGTTTCAGAGTTTCAGTTCATGTTTGGCTTATGCCTCTTTTCTGGGCATAAGGTCAGCAGAACATCATGGCAGTAGGGCAAACTGGATAAAAACTATTCAGCACATGACAGCTGGGAAACAGTGTGAGGAGCCTGGGACAAAATATAAAATCCCAAAAGCATACCCCAGTGACACACTTACTCTATCCACACCTCACTCACCTACAGCTACGGCCCAGTAATACATTCAAATTATTAATTCATTAAGTGAATTAATCCACTGCTTACATTTTGGCTCTCATAATCATTTCATTTTCTGCATTGACACAGAAACTTTTGGGGGATTCCTCATAGCCAAACCATAACAGTATCTTCTCATTGCTGTTTGACGTATATGAAGTAACAGATTCTGCATTTCCATTCACACATTTGTTATTGAACACAGAGTTGTGTCACTTCACATTCATTAAAGATGTAAAACCAAAGGAAGACAAAATGTTTCACTCATGTAATCCTGAAAGCTGAAATGTTAGACCAAATAGATCTTTTTATTAAATCAAAAAGTGACACTTGTCCTATTTGCTAATGATTTACTTAAGTCACAGAAACTTGAATAATGTTTCTGGTCATTTTAATAGTTTTGAGAGACATTCTTCAATTTACATAAGCATTATTTTTCTTCAGTTTTTGAGCAGAGTTATCAATTCCTTGGTTAGTACCATATAGTGGAAAAATATTACACCTATTAACTGTTCTTTTACATATATAGATTCAAGTTGATCTGATACTTTTCATTTAGTATTAGAGAATATCAAGAAACACATCCAATTTTTTGAGATATTTGAGATCTGTAGGGAGTCACCCTGGCTCCAAAGACTAATCTCTACATCCCCCAAGAAGGGCCATCCAAAGGTGAGTCCTGTTGACTCACATGATCCTTACCCACCAATCAGAACTTCCCCATCACCGTCCACTTGTAAGTCCTGCTGACTCACATGATCCTTACCCACCATGCCAGCTGCCCAAACGATTAAATTGTTAAACTGTTTCAATCTCAGACCACCCCCTGCTCCTATAAATATGCAGAGCTGCCTCAATAAACGGGCATTTTCTCTGATGGCAAGCCTTGATTGTTCTTTCATTGGTGCCAAAACCCGGGAAAGGGAAATTCCTCGCTGCTCGAGTGCCCCCTCTCTCAAGGCTTGATGTCTTCGTCCACTCTTTCGAGCACTGCTCACAACACCAGGCCCTCAGTAGTTGAGTTCCCCTATTGGGTATCAAACTTCAGACGGGCAATGCTGGGGCTTTAACCGTGATCATCCGGCAAACCTCTATTGCCCATTCTGTAGGAGAGAACGCACCCCACCACGACCTTCATGATCACCATGGACTGTCTGGAACCCGGCTCATGAGTGGGAGGTCCTGAGGGGTGGAAGAACAGGCACTCCTCTCTCTCTCTCTCTAAAACCACCCTTGTCCCTCTCCTGTCCTAAATAACCCGAAAAGCCTGGTGCCAGGTGGTCCATGACTTCCGGCCATTCTGGGCCTGCCAGCTGGATTCTCAGGTGACAAATTGACTGTCCTCCCGGCCCCAACTCTCCTGAGTCATATTGGTTGAGCTCCCCTTGCAGGAATGCCTGTGAGGAGGCTCATCCAATTCTGTTGTGGTCCAGACCCTTCTCACCTTCCCACTTCCTATTTAGGGACCTTTATGCGGTGCCTCTTCTTCCCTCCCTGCAAACTCCCTCTTAAAATGCCCCCGGATAATCTGGATCGGCTATCCCTCTCTCCTGATATAAATCCCAAGACTCTCATGAACGTCTGCACACAAGATTGGCCTTATTATAAATTGGACAATCAAAGTCAATTGCCACCAGGAGGATCCCTAGATCATGCAATTCTCAGAGATCTGTTTAACTTCTGCGAGCACTCAAAAAAGTGGAAGGAGATCCCCTATGTTGAGGCTTTTTCTCTTCTTCATTCTTACCCCGACCTATGCTCTTACCTTAATGACACTACTGACCCTTCTTTCGATCTGGCAGTTGATCCCCCTCCCTACAGACATCCCCCGTCGGCTCCCCCTGCTCCCCCTGACACCTTTAGTTCTCCCCAAATTACGTCCTACTCCCTAGTCCCACAAACCATGTCCCCATTATGAGAGGTTGCTGGACCCGAGGGCATTATCCGGGTACATGTCCTGTACTCTATGTATGACCTCATGCAACTAGAGTGAAGGTTGGGCTCATTCACTACAGATCTCACCACTTACATTAGAGAGTTTCAATGGATCCTCGACGCTTATAGCCTCACTCACCATGATATATATGTGTGCGTGTGTGTGTTATTAGCTAATACTCTCCTTCTTGAGGAATGTACCAGAGTCTGGGAACTTGCCAGAGTCCATGCGGATGAAACCCACCCAGTTAATCCCCATCACCCTCCAGTGCCACTTGCTGCCCCAGATCAAACTCCTGACTGGGTTTATAATACATAAGCTGGCATACAGAGTAGGGACCAATTCTCTGCATGTATTATTGCTGGGCTGAAGAAAGTGGCACTTAAGGCTGTCAATTTCCAAAAATTAAAAGAGATTCTTCAAAAGCGAGAGGAGACCCCATCAAAATTTCTGGATCAGCTTACGAAAGCCCTTCAGCAGGATACTAACCTAGATCCCGAAACCCCAGATGGCCATCCTGTCCTTATGACATATTTCCTCTAGCAGAGCTACATCGACATCCAGGTCAAACGAAAAAAGCTTAAAAGCCACCCTTCAGGCTGAGACCTTGGTGGTTGCCTTTAAGGTTGTTCACCACCGGGATGAGGAAATCGAGCACCACAAGCACAGGGACAAACACAGTAAATTTCAAATGCTCACCCAGGTGTTGCTGGGGGCTACCTCGGGCCACCGCCCATCATCAACCCCCCCCCCCCGCAGTCGCCTGCTTCAAGTGTGGCAAGGAGGGACATTGGGCCAAGGCATGCCCTGCACCACGCACTCTGCGTAACCCATGCCCTAAATGTCAACAACAAGTCATTGGGGTTCTGAATATCCTAGATTCTGTAGGAAGCCTATAGCCAGGGAATATTCTGACCTTCTGGGCATAGCAATGGAAGATTGATGGAGCCTTGGGTCCTTGTCCCCAGCCATAACAATTAATAAACAAGAACCCAGGGTGTGGATTCATGTGGATGGGCACAAGGTTGACTTTCTCCTTGACACCGGGGCTACCTTCTCAGTCCTGACAGAATTCTTTGGGCAAACAGTGCCGTCCACCTCTCCTATTGTCAGGGTAGGAGGAAGGACCATCTATCCAAAAAAGACTCCCCTATTACTCTGTTCCATAGACAACTTCCCATTCTCTCAGATGTTCCTAGATATGCCCCAATGTCCAGTTTCTTTGCGCGGCTGAGATATTCTCTCTAAATTTAATACAACAATCAACATCCAGGCTCCTGGCATCAGTCAGGCCCAAGAATGGGCCTGTTCATCTTTTCTAGCCCTTTTGGCAGAAGACTGGCCATTCTGCTCCACTTGTGTGACAGACATGTAAAAGGAACCCTTCCCTATGAACCTGGTTGACTCAATTGTATAGGATACCCACACCCCCTCCATGGTTTTCTGCTCACCAGTTAGCATTCATCTCAAAGATCCTAACACCTTCCCCAATGAGGCTCAATACCTCCTGTCCACAAAAGCTCTTCTGGTCCTACAACCTATTCTTCAGGACCTTCCTAGGAAGGGGTACCTGTGTCCAGCTCATTCCCCTTACAATACTCCCATACTAGCAGTAGAAACCCCAACGGGTCCTATCGCTTAGTTCAGGACTTATGACTCATAACACCTTTATTAGGCTCATACATCCTTTGGCTCAACCGATACACCCTGCTGTCTCAGATCCCCAACACTGCCACCAGCTTCTCAGTCATAGAGTTAAAGGATGCTTTCTTCTCCATTACCCTTGCCCTTGAATCACAAGATCTTTTTGCCTTTACCTGGACAGATCCCACCACCAGACATTCAGGACAACCAACCTGGACTGTCCTTCCTCAGGGATTTTGAAATAGTCCACACCCCTTTGGACAAACCTTGACTTCCAACCTCCAATCTTGTCACCCCCAGTGCCCCAAATCCACCCTCTTGCAATATGTTGATGATCTTCTCTGTAGCCCATCCAAAGTGCACTCAATAGATGACTCAGTTCTCCTACTTAGTTTCTTAGCCATAAAGGGACATCGGTCCTCTCCACAAAAGGCCCAAGTAGCATGTAAAGAGGTCACATATCTAGGGTTCTCTATCTCTCAAGGGAAAAAGGCCATTACAGTAGAGAAAAAAACAGCTTATTGTGTCTATATCTACACCAAAGACCAAAGATGACATACTCTCCTTCTTGGGTTTGGCTGGGTACTTCAGACCTGGATTCCTACTTTCTCCCTCCTTACCAGGCTGCTATATAATCTGCCAAAGGCCCCCAAGATGAACCCCTACCCTCAGTGGTTGAAAGCCCTTTACAATCCTTAAAAAGGCCCTCCTCCAGGCACCCACCCTTTATCTCCCTGACCTCTCCCGACCCTTCACCCTCTATGTACATGAAAAACAGAGACAAAATCTGGGGTTCTGGGTCAGGAATGTGGCCCCACCTTTGCAACAGTGGCCTACCTATCCAAACATCTCGACCCCACAGTCAGGGGCTGTCCCCCATGTCTCAGATCCCTAGCAGTGGTCCATGACCTCCAGAAAGAAGGATAAAAGCTTACCTTTGGCTCCCTGCTAACCATCTCATCTCCTCACCATCTTAAGGATTTCCTCACTTACAAGAGGCTACAGTCAGTTCCTCCTTCCAGGGTTCTATCCCTCCTTGTCTCATTCCTTGAAAATCCCTCCATCTCCTTTTAGTCCTGCTCTTTATTAAACCCTGCTTCCCTCCTCCCATCTTCTCTCCCAGAAGATCTCATCCACAAATGCCTGGAGGTATTAGAGATGATTTTACTCTGCCCTGCCACTATTTCTGAGGGACCCGTGCCCTCTTTGGACCTCATTGGGTTCTCAGATGGTAGCTCCTTTATACACGAAGGGGTTAAAGTGGTGGGGTATGCTTTCGTTTCCCTCTCATCCATCATAGAGGCAAAACCACCCAATACCACCAACCAATAAGCTGAACTCATAGCGGCCACCCGGACATGCGAGCTAGCAGAGGGAAAATTTCTCTCCCTATATACAGATTCCAAATACGTCTTCCATGTCCTGTTCTCCCACGCAGCCATTTGGAAAGAAAGGGGGCTATTGACCACCAGAGGGATGGCAGTCATTAATTACATGCTTATTCCTGGCCTACTACAAGCCTCCAGGCTGCCATCCCAACTGGGAATAATTCATTGCAAGGCCCACCAAACTGACTCCTCCCTTACTACTATGTTACTACTACAGTTCTTTGTACATATATAGATTCAAGTTGATACGATACTTTTCATTTAGTATTAGAGAATAACAAGGAACACATCTAATTTTTTAAGACTTTTGAGATCCATTATGGTTTACAATATATTGAAGAGGAAAACAATATATATGTATATCTTTTTTCTTTTCATAATGGCGATGGAAACTAGCAGTGCTCTTCTACTGACCTACAATCATAATCCTTTTTAGTGTTTACTTTGATAGAGTTCTGTATTGCTTAGGACCTTGCTCATTTAGTTATGCTAGCCTTGAATTTGCAATCCACCTGCTTCGGCCTCCCAAGTCACTTTAGTTAAGGGCATGTGCCATAATGGCTGGCCATGATTTTATTCCTTTGTAAAAATTTGTTCTAAGTAGTTTCACATGATAGTAGAGTGCATTTTGATATGTTGTGCATAAATGGAGTATAACTCCTCATTCTTCTAGATGTACATTTTATAAAATCACAATGGTCAAGTAATCAGATATGTACATAGGGTTATAGTGCCTGATTCGTGCTACAATCCTTCCTACCCCCATGCCACTTCCCCCCTATTCACTCTCATCTACCTAATCCAAAGTACCTCTATTTTTCTCTAGCCCATCCCCATTATTGTGAATTAGCATCAACTCATCAGAGAAAACATTTTGGCCTTTAGTTTGCTGGACCTGCTTATTTCTCTTAGCATGATATTGTCCATCTCCATCCATTTACCTGCAAATGCCATAATTTCATTCTTCTTTAAGATTGAGCAATATTCTATTGTGTATATATGCCACATTTTCTTTATCCATTCTTTGAAGGGCATCAAGTTCTGTTTCATAATTTGGCTATTGTGAATTGAGCCAAATGCAGCTTAGAGATTCCATAGAAAACATGGAATGGCTATGATATGTTTAAGGTTGAAAACTCCTCTCAGTGGCCATGGTACTCTCAATTTTTTAAGTTCATCAATTCTCTAGAAATTCCAGTTTCTACAGGTTTAGAGAATCAGAGCCCCTGGATTGAAAAGTGGCCATTTTTGCTGTCTGTTTGAACTTCGTCCACCTGAAACCTCTTTACTTACCTAGTCCATTTTCTCTAAGAATTATGAAGTGGAAACTAGAGGGATGTTTAAACCTAATCAGAATTAAAAATGCTCAAATACATATGGGCTACTTGACAAAAGTGTGGAATTCATACTTGAAAATCATCTATTATGACCTTTGCTAAGGTTGGATATGGTTTGAGTGTCTGCAAAGACTTCATGGTTTGAAAAATCATTCCTTATAAGCCAGTAAGAAGATGGATGCTTTTTCTAAGACCTACTAGTGTTGACTTTTGAATGTTCAATGAGAATCAGTGACTCAGGGTTTCTCTGTTCTTAGCTTGTATGTTTATTTCTTGTGGTCATTATCTTGATCTCCTGAAAATTACAATCCTACTATTACAAGAGTTTAAACATAAGTTTGACTTAAAACTGTCAAATGTTTGTTTAATTTCTTAATCTCAGTCTATGTGTGTTCATAGAGATTCTCATAGGCAACACATACTTGAATATTTTTATTAACTCATTTGATCAAAACATGTCTTTTAATTGAATACTTTAACCATTTATATTCGAGGTAATTTTCAGCATGTAGGACTTAGAAAAGTAAAATTTTTAGCTTATTTGTCATTTCATTGTGTTTCTTTCTTTTTCTCTTACAATTTTCTGTTTGACTTAAGTGACTTATCTAATATTATCTTTGGATTTTTCATTTATAGCCTTGAATTTGTCAATTAAAAACTTTTGCTTGAATTGAATCACAGTTGGTATAGACTTCAAAAAGCTATTTTGAAATGATATCACCATAATATAAGATGGGAAAAAAGAAATGTAATACATGCTAATATAAAACCATGGGCTTGCACATTTTGAACTTTTGATGTCCCATTTAATATCTGCCCATTTTTTGTTAACATATTGTTGTAATTATTATTCTTAACTGTTTTATTTCAATCTCATAGTAAAGACATAAATGGCTTACTCACTGTGTTTTCAATATCAAGGCATTTTCTATTTTTCTTTTTAGCTACTCTAACCAGTGAGTCTTATTGCTTCTTATGTTCTCTTCTTAGTCATTGAGGTTTCAGTCTCAGTTTGAGGAACTCCATTTCGCAGCTCTTATAGGATCAGTCTAGTGGTGATACATCAGGTCAGCTTTTAATTCTCTCAGAATGTCTTTATTTCTTCTTAATTTCTAAAGACGAACTATGCTAGGTACAGGTTTCTTGGTTCACAGGGGTTTTTTTTTTTTTTTATTCATTACCATGAAATATTCATGTCTTTCTTTTCTTGTTGAAAAGGTTTTCTGGAGAAGCTGGTTGTCTGGCCAACTGGGACACACTTAATTGCTGCCTCTCCCATTTTTCTTCCTAGTTTGAGAATTCTCTCTTTAATTGTGACCTTGGTCACAGGTATTAATATTAATTAATTATTATTAATATTAATTGGTGTGGATTTGAGTCAAGTCTTACTAATTGACCTCATTGTACCTTGAATTTATATCTTCGTCTATCTTTGGAAATTTTCTGCCATGATCTCTTTTGACATATATTTCACAACTTGGGTATTTCAAGTCCCTCTTAAACCCCAATAGTTAGAATATTTACTATTAAGTCTGTTCCAGTTTCCACCACATTTCTTCCTTCTACTTTATTATTTTTCCTTCCCTCTCCACTAACTTTGCCATTTCAAATCCACTATACAAAATAATTAATTTCCCTTCTTGTGTAACCAATTCTGGAATTGATTCTTCTTATTATGTTTTTAATTCCATTTACTGTATTTTTCACTTCAAGAATTCCAGTTGGGTTTTTTAATTGCTTCAATCTCTCTATTAAGTTTTTCTGCTATAATATTGAATAATTTATCTGGGTTCTCTTGAAGCTTCTTCATTTTCCATAAATCAGATATGTTAGTTTCTTCATGTACACCTTTGCCCATCTGGGATATTTTCTGGTCAGAGTCTGTCAATTTACTTTAACCTATAAATAAGGCCCTGATTCCCTGAAAGCTTTGGAAGCTTTTTGGTATGAAAGATACTATGCCTATTCAAGGATAGGGACTTATACCAGTCTTCACAACGTGAAAGAGTTTGCGATTATCTTGCCATAAATCCAAGAAGGCTTCTTCTTTTCTTTGAGTCTCTAGTCACTTCTGCTCTTTTAGCACTCAAGGATGGCCCAAGTAGTGGTGTACTGTGGGTTGGTTTTGGTGTGTTGTCACTATCTCAGCAGCAGAGGGCAATCCAAGTCCGAGTTAGCTCCCAATTCCTATCTGATATGTTCCAAACAAACAGGTTGAGCACCTCAGAATGGTACCTTGAAGCTTCTCTCTGGAGCTGGAGAATGCAAAGAGTTTTCATCATCAGTCACCTGCCTGTGAGCTGTCACTGCTTATTTCTGTTCTACTCTGTAAAGGATCATCTAGGGGTGACAGGTCGCAGGACTCTGCCAGAACTATGGCCATGCACACCTTAATGCTGTTACATTCAGAACTTAAGGCTCACTGAGACTAGTGAAACACTGGGAAGGAAAAAGACAGCCCTTTCTTGATCGCCAATAAGTCTGTGATTCCTGAGCCACAACTACTGCAACCAGCCATAGGTCACCTGGGATACAATGGAACTCTGTTAGACTGGGCTCATTTGTCTCTCCCTTGTACAGGTTTATTTGAGAGGCTCAACCATGTGCACTAGTCTGGCTGTGTGTGCTTTTAGACTGTGCCCATTAATAGATTGAACCAGACTTGTCCTGAGTTCCAAGTATTGTGCCCAGCAGTTTGTCTTCCCCTCCGGAATCAAAAGTCTTACTTCACACAGTGACACTAAAATTGTCAGTAGTGTTAGTGCAGGCAGTACCTTGGCTTCCATGTCATGATTAACTCTCAACTGAGTGTGAATACTGTGGGTATATGCACTATCCAGGCTTTGAGTATGAGTCAGCCCCACTCCAAGGTGGGAAATAATGCAGGCCTAAACTCAACACAGCTCACCTGGTAAGAGTGTTTTTTCCTAATGGCAAACAGATCTCAAGAATGTCTCACACAGGATCTGCTCTAAGAAAATCAGTTTTGATGTCTGCCCAGTGGTGAGTTTCTCCATGATGGACACTCAACTTCAAGACAGAAGCCTGTCCTATATTTCTTGCCCTGTTTTCCAGTAGTGGACTCTTACATCCCCTCTCCTTCCAAGGTAAGTAAGGAATGCTGGCAGCAGCCCCTTGGCCACTTGTTCAATGCAGGTATAGCAAGTCAGGTTTTAAGAATGGGCATTAGAGAGGGATTGTGAACATCTCCTGGAAGTGGGATTCATCAAACTATGCCTAATACTGGGTTCAAAGCCTAAATCCTGGACTGAATTCCCTCTTTGCCCCACAAGCAGTAGAACTTGCCTGCCTGGAGTTCAAGAAGGAGTTACATGACCATCTTTTCTCCTCCAGAGTTTCTCAATACTTTTTTTTTCCTTTAGTATACGAAATCTAGACACTGTGTTTTCTCATCTGGCATTCTTAATTCTCATGAAGGTATTTTGGTGCACAAGTACCTATTCAGTTTGGCGTCCCTGATCAGATGCTGGTTAGATTATCTCAGTTTGCTGCATCCTGGCTTTATCTCTTCTAATTTGCAAGAATGTGAGCACTTCACATTTCCTCATTCAGCAGAACCACATTATAACTTGTTTAGCCAACATACTAATGAATCAAAACAACAGGCATCCCCAAACCCCTAAACAAAGACACTGTCCCCATCAGTCCACTAAAACAGATTTCATCCAAGTAAAGAAACATTTCCACCTGGCTGCAATCAATGGAATTTTTCAATTGTCTTATTTTGCTGGGTGTACTGAAGATTGAACTCAGGGGCACTCAAAACCTGAGCCACATACCGAGACCCTTTTATTATTATTATTATTATTATTATTTTATTTAGAGGTAGGGTCTCGCTGAGTTGTTTAACTACTCCCTGTTCCTGAGGCTGGCTTTGAACTCATGATCCACCTGTCTCATCCTCCCAAGAGATGCTGAGATTACAAGTGTGTGCCACTGCACCATGCTCTATAATTTTTTGTACTTGCTTCTCAGCAATAATAGACAGAACTTATAATCCTGTCTTACTTAGAACACTCTCTTCCTGTATTTCCATGGTACTATTTGCATCTGAATAACATTTTTGTTCCCCGGTTGCTCCATTCTGTATTATCAAATAAACCTCATTTTTCAAATAAATATTAAATGACTTACTTTTTCTGGAAGGACACTGGGAATTTACCATTGATTGTGAATACAGAATCATTTTCCTTTTCAGGAAAGGGAAGATGGCTCCACCTTTTCAATGAGGTAAGTGCATTTGCAGAAGAAGCTTCAGAGATATCCATGACATTTGTTTTTCTTCTTCTATGTTCAGTCTCATTCTTTCTTCTTTGTCCATACATGCACACCATGAAAAAACTGTCTTACACCATGATCAAGTAGGGATTCATGCCCAAAATGCAAGGTTGGTTCAACATACAGAAATTAATGAATGTATATCATCACATCAATAGACTTAAAGATAAGAACCGTGTCATCACCTCAATAGATGCAGAAAAAGCTTTCAACAAAAGACAGCACCCCTTTCAAGTTCAAAACACTAGAAAAACTAGGGATAACAGGAACATGTCTCAACATTGTAAAAGGTATGTGTGTTGAATTCAAGGGCAATATCATTGCAAATGGAGAAAAGTTGAAAGCATTCCCTCTAAATACTGCAACAAGACAGGGATGCCCTCTTTCACCACTTCTGTTTAACATAGTTGCTGAAACACTGGACAGAGCAATTGGACAGATGAAAGAAATTAAATAATACAGATAGGTAAAGAAAAACACAAATTAGCACTATTTGCTGAAAATATAATTCTGTACCTAGAAGATCCTAAATGTTCCAACAGAAAATTTCTAGAACTAGTAAATGAATTCAGCAAAATAGAAGGATTCAAAATCAACATCCATAAATCAAAGGCATTTCTGTATATCAGAGACAAAGCCTCTAAAAAGGAAATGAGGAAAACTACCCACTCATAATAACTTAAAAAAAAAAGATACTTGGGAATCAACTTAATGAAAGAGGTGAAAGATATATACAATGAAATCTACAGAACCATAATGAAAGAAATCAAAGAAGACCTTAGAAGATGAGAGATCTACCTTTCTCTGGGTCAGGCAGAATTAATATTAAAAAAAAATGACTATCCTACCAAAAGCACTATATCGATTTAATGCCATTCTGATCAAAATCCCAATGGCATTCCTCTTAGAAATAGAAAAGGAAATCATGAAATTCATCTGGAAAAATAAGAGATCCAGAATAGCTAAGTCAATCATTAGCAGGAAGAGTGAAGCAGGTGGCATCGCTATACCAGACCTTAAACTATACTACAGAGCAAGAGTAACAAAAACAGCATGGTATTGACACCCAAACTGACTGGTAGAGCAATAGTATGGAATCGAAGACATAGAGACTAACCCACAAAATTACAATTATCTTATGTCAGACAAAGGTGCTAAAAACATGCACTAGAGAAAAGATAGCATTTTCAACAAATGGTGCTGAGAAAACTGGAAATCCGTATGCAACAAAATGAAATTAAATCCCTGTCTGTCACCATGCACAAAACTTAGCTCAAAATGGATCAAGGATGTAGGAATTAAACCAGAGACTCTGCACCTAATAGAAGAAAAAGTAGGCCCTAATCTTCTTCATGTGGGATTAGGCCCCAACTTCCTTAATAAGACTCTTATAGCACAACAAGTAAAACCAAGAATCAATAAATGGGATGGAATCAAATGAAAAAAATGAAATCTTAATTAAGTTAATATCTCACCTTAATTAGAACAGAAAGTAAGTTATTTGGGGGATATTCCAAGACTCTCTGGAATCTCCTCATACAAAAGGATAAAAAGAGTTCATTTACTTTGGTTTTAGAAAGTTGTCAAATGTAAAAAAAAAAAAAATAGTTTAGACCACTTCAATACATAAAATCACACCTCACTGTAAAACCATACTAAAGTGAGAAAGGTTTGTAGGGCAAATGCATAACTTATGTAGCGACATGATGAAAACAGGCATTTAATGTTGAAAAGAACATGAATATAAAGCATTATTTTCTCATCAATGTATCAGTGTATTATAATTATTTATGATAGTGAGATTTTTAGTTAGCTAATACATGCATCAATGTAATAATATAATATGATCAATATTGTTTCCCTGTACTCCCCTTTCTTTTGTGGACATATCCATCATGTTACATGGGGTTAGAGTTGTAAACATATTCAGACATAGTGATCATATTCATTTTTGGCTATACACTTAGTGTTGACATAAATAGGGACACTTGGATAGAATGAAAGTCCTAGCAAAACAGAACACAGTGCAGATGAATCACACTATCATAATACAGAGTGAAATTCAAATAATGACAGACCTTCAGTTCTAATATCTCTACTGAATGTGCAACCAATTTTCTTCAACACTGTTGCCCAAATCACATGTTGTATGTTTCAGAAAGGAGACACTAACAACCTGCTGCCTACCCCATCCTCCTGGTCTGCCCCAAAGAGAAAGCAATGAGGTCACCCAGCATGGAGTTCAAGGGCTCCACTGTTCTACTCCTCCTTATAAAGGGAGCTGCCCCACTTCCCCCAGCACAGACTTGGGAACAACTTCAGAGCCTCCTCTAAGATGCTGGTGGTCCTGCTCACAGTGGCCTTTCTGCCCTGAGCCCAGCTCAGAGCTCAAGTGTAGATATAAGAAAGGAGGAGGATTGTGACAATTGGGCTTAGGAAATCTCAGTGCAGAGAGGGAGGGTGAGGGAGGAAAGATTATAAGAAGGACAGGTCTGCAGAATGTTTAAGAAAAGTGTAATTCTAGTTATGTCCCCATTTCCTGGTAGGATTTCAGATTTCAGATACAATTGGAAGTGCTCGCACCTTTAAAGGAAAAATTCAACTAGAAACATGGCAAGGAAAATTCACATTAGAGGAAAGATCTCTCCATCTTGTCACAGATGCACAGGAAAGTGGGGGGACTGGCACAGAGAAGCCTGCTGGGGAGGCATTATTGTACTGGAAGCAGATGCAGGACAAAGAAGGAGAAATCCATGCATCAGCCTAGGTCAGAGATGGAGATCTACAGACTAAACTGGACTCTCTCTACTGAGTGACTTAAAAATATCAGGGCCCAATTACTTTCCCATTTGCCTCTAAACTATATACATTCAGTGTTTCAATGTTCTGTGAGAACTATTTGCACCCCTGGATGCAAAGATTCATTGCTGGTTTCCCAACGTGGAAAGGCAGTAAATGGGACCAAAGGGTTTAAAAAACAAAGGGGTTAAAAAATACTAACTTTGACATTGAAATTTGCAAAATATTTAAAGAATATTGTTGATAGTTTTCACTGATGCTAGTGAAGCCCAAAATGGTTTTCATATTTTCACTCAAAGATGGCAATTAGTCATAGGCACCCCCAGGCCTTTCTCTCACATCTTCCTCCCTTTCACTAGCATCACAAAGTGTGGATGAGAGTTCACAAGAGGGTTTCCAAGTTGGAATGGAAGTCATCTTTCACAGTAGGATCCAGGGAGCACTAGATTGGTGACTTACTTTTCATTTCACACTTTCTTATTTCCTAGAGATCACCTATGAAGTTTCTGCTTACCTATCTGTGGGAGGCCATCCTCCCATGTGATTTGAGTTACCTCCTGGCTGGGTGAGAGGCACTTAGACACAGCTGTGTTAGAGCCTTCCCCACCCTTTTCCAGGTCTGAGGGCTTGTCCCAGCAGAGGTGTACTTGGCCACTTCCCCAAAGACCCAATTGTCACCCCTGACCTTGGGATGCTGCCCCCCATAACCTTCATTTGATGGGATTTTCCCCAGAAGTGTTTGTTCCCCAATAAAAGTCCACTCCCTGGCATGTTCTCTCTCTTCTGCAAACCTCGCCACCGCATTAAGTGGCTGGAAGCGGGAGCTAGGAGAAGCCATCCCAGAGCTGGTATTAAAGGTAATGAGAGTCTTGCCTCTTTA
This sequence comes from Marmota flaviventris, assembly GCF_047511675.1. NCBI lineage: Eukaryota > Metazoa > Chordata > Mammalia > Rodentia > Sciuridae > Marmota > Marmota flaviventris. The sequence continues at coordinate 98,572,968 of NC_092500.1, forward strand.
ATTTTAAACTCTCTATCCATTACTTATGAATTGAACCTTCTTTCATGAAGCCAGTGCTGGTCACGTGCAGTAGTGGCACCCAGGACTGAGGCATAAGTAAATTGACTAGGTTGTGTTTGGAGCAGGCTTAAGAAATACGGAAATTGTGACCTTTTTAGGGTAGTGGAAGTACTAGGCAGCTTTTGGAGCAAGGGGACATTAAAAATCTTAATAAGGGGAATTTAACTTCTACTGATAAAGATATGTATTTGACTATAATAGGGACAATAATTAATCAGAAGGGAAAGCAAGTTAAAAAGACTCAGTTGCTATAATTCTTAAAGGTTGTAGGTGAATTTTGCCCTTGGTTTTGTGACCAAAATTCACCAAATTTACATACTTGGGACAAATTAAGAAGGAAATTACATGAAATTTGCATTTCTAATGAATTACCTGGAAACTTTGAGAATATACACAAAGTTTAGACTGCATTAGAGATCTGTCTTTTTGATTACATGGGCCATAGTCTTTGGCCCCTGGAAGATCTCTTGAAAGGTACTCAGAGATCCATTAAGTCTATTCAAATGGAAAAATTGCCTGAGCCCATTTACAAATAATTACACTCCCTGCAGCTTTAAAACAAACTCTGCATCCCCAAGAATTGATATGCAGACCCCGCTGGAGGTGCTTTCATTGTGGAAGGAGCAGTCATTACTTGCAAAACTGTAATGCTAATAATTTAAAGCCCAGGGCTCCCTCTGCTGTTGGTAGTAGTTATTACATGGTGGAAGACCATGAGGTGGACCAAGATGGCACTGATCAGCGTGCCTTCTAGCTGTCACTTCCTCCTGGTAAGAAGACAAAAAACTTGCGGTTGGCCCATCCCCATTTTTTTTTTGGGGGGGGGGGCTGAAAAAACAGGGGAACTAGAAGGAAGGTCTTGCAATTTAATGTCACACCGCCGACCATGAGGAGCCAACATTTTTACCAAAGTGAATCTCACAGACAGTTTCTTTATGACCCTCAATGACAATTGAATGAAATCCTGAAATAGGGCCACAACAAATCCCTACTGGGATTTTCAGGCCACTCCCCAGAGAAAGTATAGGGTAAATTTTGGGATGTAACAATTTAAAAGGGGCCATCGAGGTAATACCTGGAGTAATAGATTCTTATTTTGAAGGAGAATTAAATGTTACTGTAAAGTCAAATTATGCCCTTTGTCTTACTCCAAAAAATACATTTGCTCAATTAATTTATTACCCTGTAATTCGGATGCACACCCACAAGTAAATTGAGTTTCCAAACCACCAGGCACTGAGTACTAGTCTCAATTAGTGAGGCAGCAGTGCCGCCTACTGGAACTTAAAATTAATCATAAAAAATTTAAAGGCGTGGCGGACACAGGAGCTGACATATCTGTTCTGTCTAGTCGTTTCTGGCCTAAAATTCGCCCTTACATATAGCACCAACTAACCTAGAGGGAATTGGACAAATCTCACAGTCTCCTCAAAGTGCAAATTATCTCCGTTGTGAGGATCCTGATAGGAACAGTGGAGTTTTTAAACCTTATGTGTTAGAGTCCTTACCAGTAAAACTATGGGGAAGAGAGATATTAAGCAAAATAGGATTATTATTGGTAACTCCAAATTTTATGTGATCATTTGAGTAAATTAATCAAGGCCTTCTTCCTGGAGATAATGAGGGAACTTATCCAGGAGAGTATCTGCTTATAAACCAGTCTCCTTGACAGAGATTAGTAAATACTCCAAACCAAAATTTTTACTACGGGCCCTGAGTGTCTCACTGATACAAAAGACAGCAGAAAAGATCATCTGGCTCACAGAAGAGCCTATATGGATTTCTCAGTGGCCCATATCAGGGGAAATACTTAAGATAATTCATAAGTTAGTTGAGGTACAATTTCAGGCTGGTCATATAGAATCAATGCTTAGTCCTTGGAACACCCCCCCCCCCCCATTTTGTTATTAAGAAAAAGTCAGGTAATTGGAGGTTACTACAGGATTTAAGGGCAATAACACATGCAATTCAGCCTATGGGATCATTGCGGCCCAGACTCCCTTCCCCACAGCAATTGCTCTAAACTATACCTTAATGGTAATAGATCTAAAAGATTGTTTTTACTCAGTAAGGTTGCATTGTGGTGATTGTGAAAAATTTGCTTTCACTGTCCCAGCCATTAATTTTAAAGAACCTGTTAAAAGATATTGCTGGAAGGTCTTGCCTCAAGGGATTCATAATAGTCCTACTTTATGTCAAAAATTTGTGGTTCAAGTGATAGCTCCTATAAGAGATAACTTTCTTGATACATAAATTATTCATTGTATGGATGCTATACTATTGGCTCATGCTAATGCAGAAATACTTTCAGAAATTTTTACTCAGTTAGAGGCTTCACTTACAGCAATTGGTTTGTGCATTGCTCCTCAAAAGATACAAAAGATGCCTCCCTTTCAATATTTAGGTCAGATAATTCAAGGACTTACAATCTATCCTCAAAATCTACAGATAAAAGTTGAGGAATTACATACCCTTAATGACTTTCAAAAATTATTAGGAGATATTAATTGGCTGAGGCCATCCTTAAAACTGAGTACTTCTGATTTAAGTCCTTTATTTCAGATATTACAAGGAGATCCTTCTCCAACCTCTCCATGTCAGCTGACAATAGAGGCTAGCACAGCTTTAAAAAAAGGTTGAAAATGCAATTAAAATGCACAGCTTACTAGAATTAATCCTAAAGAACTAGTAGATTTATTAATATTTCCAACTGTGCATAGCCCAACGGGAGCCATATGGCAAAGATTGGGAGTTATTGATTGGATTCATTTAGCCCACTCTCCCCAAAAGACATTCATTCCTTTTCATGACTCTATTGCGCAATTAGTAATTAAAGGTAGAACAAGAGTTTTACAATTAATTGGATCTTAACCTGATATTATAATTATTCCCCTTTCTGTTCATCAAAATAATTGGCTTGTTCAAGCTTCTAGTTTATGGCAAATAGCTTTTTCTGATTTTAATGGTCAGATAGAAAGTCATTACCCTCGTGATAAAATTTTTCAATTTGCATCAATAACACCGCTTATTTTTCCAAAGATTGTACATGCCCAGCCCATAGATGGAGCTCTATCAGTGTTCACTGATGTTTCAAGCTCAGGTAAAGCAGGTTTTTATAGCCATGTTCACACAGAGGTAATACAAACCGCATATACTTCTGCCCAAAGAGCAGAGCTACAAGCTCTCATTTGTGCCTTAAATGAGAGCTATTAATGAGCCTATTAATATTTATTCTGACAGCTTATATGCAGTTGGAGTTACCAAAAATATTGAAACTTCAGTTATTGGGTATACCTCATCACAAGAGCTATTTAAACTATTTCATAATCTACAAAAGGCGGTGCAAATGCAAAAATACCCATGTTTCATAGGGCACATATGAGCTCACACTAATCTTCCAGGACCTTTAACTTCAGGTAATGACAAGAATGATAAATTAGTAGCTGTTTGTCTCCAAATGACTGTGCACAAGCTTCACATTCCTTGCATCATAAGAATGCTCCTAGCTTATGTAAAAAAATTCAATATTATCAGACAACAAACTCGTCAAATTGTAAGTCACTGCCCTAAGTGTGTTATTCACACTCCATCTCTGCCTTCAGGGGTAAATCCCTGTGGATTTAAACCAATCAAATATGGCAAATGGATGTAACTCATATTCCTCAATTTGGTAAACAATGTTATGTACATGTGATAGTTGATACAAATTCAGATATTACAAGGAGATTTATTTTAGCCACAGCACATACAAAAGAAAATACTCAACATGTGACTTCTCATTGCCCAGCAGTTTTGCTCTGTTAGGATGCTCTATACAGATTAAAACAGATAATGCACCAGCTTATGTAAGCTCTTCTTTTCAACAATGTTGCCAAGAGTTTCAAATTGACCATAAAACAGGAATTCCTTATAACTCCCAAGGTCAAGCCATTGTGGAACAAGCTGATTTATCTATTAAGATGCAATTATAAAAATTCAAAGGGGGGAATAGGTTTATGACTCCCGAAAGTAGCCTCAACCATGCCTTGTGTGTTTTAAATTTTTTAAATTGTGACACAGAAGTTCAGACTGCAGCTGAGAGACATATGTCTTCCACAACAACAGGCACTTTAGGCAGAGTTTTGTGGAAACTCTTAAAGACTGGTCAATGGAAAGGCCCAGATCCAGTGATTATGTGGGGCAGAGGTCATGCTTGTATTTTTCCAGAAGGTGCTTTTCATCCTATCTGGTTGCCTGAACATGCAATCACACATGGAAGAGATAGAACTGAGATTCAAGCGACTGATTATCAACCTGGAGAAGCCTCCACTCAAAAGGAAGAGATATCAAAGAAGATTACAGAGGAACCAACATGACCCAGCTGAAAACCTGATCTCATGGGAAGGGGTGAAGGAGCTGACAACACACGCTTCGCAAATGATTCGAATCCTAGGAAGGAATAAGCCTCCATTGATGATGGTAGCTACAGTGATTGCCCTGCTGGGCTGTCAGGTAAAAGGGAGTGGAGCAGACACTTACTGGATGTATGTCCCAGATCCACCCCTGGTATATCCAGCTGTGTGGACTGGAGAATCTATTCCATTGTTTAATAATGACTCATTCATGATGGGAGGATTTACAGATACTCATATTACTCCCAATCATGTGACCTGATTTAATAATTCTGGCTACAGGGCCCAATTACCTTTGTGTTGGTCCCACGATAAACATGCTGGCTGTCTGAGAGTATCATATGAGGAAAAGATAGTGGGTGGGAGACCTAGACTGACTAATCATACTATTTATGGAGACTTAAAACCTTATACAAGATCAGTGATTAAAATGGGACTTTCCCATAACAAATCAGTCATGTCTGCAAAACCTCCACAAATACCTCACAGTCCATATAGTTCTACAATTGAGATTGGCACCTTTCATACATGGATAGATTGTATAAATACTTTTCAAGTACAACATAAGTTATCTACAGGTAGTGGCTATATTTTAGACTCATCTCCAAAAATTGATAAAAGACAATTATGAAAAAATTCTGCTATGACACGTACAGGATTAGTTAGTAATATTTTGACTTACCATGCGGGGTGTGGTATTCAAAAAGATGTCTGGCACTTAATTGGTACCTCACAATTCTTACATTTTACAGACAAGCCTTTAACAAAATTTGTTGGCAAGAGCTGTAAGGAGGGATCTTGCTATGGCTTACAAGCCTGTGTCCAATCTCCATATGTTTTAATCATTGGAAAAGTAAAAGTTAAATGAATAGATAACAGATATGTTGTAACATGTAACAAATGTAACCTAACCAATTATATTACTAGATATAATAGAGGAAAAGGAGTGCTGGTACTTCATCAGCCCTCTTTTGTTTTAATGCCTGCTAATATTTCAGAGCCATGGTACACTGATGGTTTTTTTCAAGTCTTACAGCAAAGGACATGGTCATGGAACCCATTTCTAGATATGTATAAATATTCTTGCATAGTGTAGGATGACCCTTTAAGTTCTCCAAGGTAATTCTGATTGGAGTCACACTGCACCAAACATCTTTTCTCCCAATATTAACTGAAAGTAACTGCTTTGTGAAGACCAGCAGTGTTTTCTTTTGGTCCTTGTCTCCTAGCTCAGACTCAAATAATTTCACATTTACTGTACATATCACCAGGACTAGTCAGTTTTATCTCTCATTGGGCCTCTCAGTCCAGAATCCCTGCTACATGAATTCAAGTCTGTGCTACCAAATATAAGTTTGATTTTTCTATGCAGTTTTGCAAATCGATCCATGTTGTTCTGGAAAATTCAACAGAATAGCGAGGTATGTAACTAAATCAGGAAAGCCTTATCCTACGTCCTCACATCTCCCAACATTAGTCTGGATTATTAATTTTTTATGTGTTCTCTTGGAAACATTGAGACACATATAATCACATGCCTCCATTTTGCTCTATGTTGCTCACATCAAGTGCCATATGTTACAATACATTCAGAGCTTTTCAAATTCTACCATAGTCCTTCCTTCATTCCATCCCATTGTTCTTTATTCTTCTTTCTAAATGAAAATCCTTCTCTTTTTTTTGTAGATCTATGCCTTATTTTGTAAAGATTCAAGAATGACATTCTCCTACAAAATTTCTTATCATTATAAAAACAGGTCATATGTGAGATAATAATAACTTCTGATTTAAGTTTACTTTAAAATTAGTCTTTAAATAAACAGATTCACAGAATATTTAAGAGTATGATCTATGTTTATTTTATGAGGAACTCAGTAATTTCTATAGCTCTATATATGAAACAGAAATAATAATTGAAAGATAATTCAATGTTTTAAACATTTAATGATTATAGTTTGTTTTGTAACCCATTATTAAAATGTTTTTACATTTAATTGAAGACATTTAATTCAATTGGAGCAATGTATGTAGTTAGTTTTATGTATCCTGTTTCTGATGTGCATTTTGAGTTCAGAATTGAGAAGCACTTGGAATGCATAAAAATTTTCTTTTACACTGCCTCAGTTCCTCAAATATGACTGCTCCTGATTTTTTCTTTTTGTTATGTGTTATTCTTCCTTGCCTACTGTCCCATGAAATAAAAGCCTTTGGAAAAGAGTATTATCATTGCTCACTAACACTATAGAATGCATGAATTTATTAGACAGTATTTCTTTGGTTAAAAAAACGACAATTAACATGGAAGTTTGATGTACATGGGGTAGTGATAAGAATTGGAAAATATACAGGGAAGAACAAAAAAGTGTAAAATATATAATAAACTTAGAATCCGTTAGGTTTTGTTTAGAAATAATCCCTTCTCAGGAGTATTGTGGACAAGGGCATTATTTTTTTTTAAATTTTTATTGTTGGTTGTTGAAAACATTACACAGTTCTTGACATATCATATTTCACACTTTGATTCAAGTGGGTTGTGAACTCCCATTTTTACCCCGTATACAGATTGCAGAATCACATCAGTTACAATAGCCCTTCCTTCATTCCATCCTGTTGTTCATTATTCTTCTTTCTAAATGAAAATCCTTCTTATTTTTGAATTTTCATCGCTTGCTTTCTAAAATTCCTCCGTATCCATTCCCTCTGCCTCCTTATCTATTAATTTGAAATGACATGAAGTATTCCATGAAGTTTCTAACCCTAATTTCTCTAATTAAGCCCTGGTAATATGCTTATTGAATACTAGTATTATGGTTCAATGTTGCAGTCATCCTCTTTGTAAATATAATCATGACTATTTTCAAGAGTATCCCCCAAATTAGTAATGTAGAAATAAAATTATTATTTTTATTGATGCATCATAATTATACATGATATTAGAATGTGTTGTTAAAAATCATACATCCACACATAAAACTTGTTGTGTTTCAATCTCCATACTTCCCCTTCTAAGAATAATCTTTTATTCCTCAGGTTATAAGCAACAATGTAGAGCAGGTTCCAGGCTAGTTGCCTAACCAGAGTGAAGGAAAAAGAAATCAAAAAGGGAAGGGTAAGAAAATGAAGCAGAGGAGGTGGGCTCTCCCCTGCAGGGCTTCAGTTGATGCCAGGCAGGGATAAGAATATCCCCTGCATGTCACATCTTCCCTATAACCTTCCCCTTTTGTTTGTTTCAGAGAGAGAATAGAAAGACAATGTCCTTCGGTAATAATTATAGACCAATAAAATAATCAGCATGCATTTTCTGATTACTGTCTCTTTCTGGGGATTGTGAGGGTCATAGACACAGTGTAAGAACATCCTGGACCCCTCTCATGGATACTTCCAGAAAGCTTCCTTTCCTCTTCATCCACAAGTCAGGTGTAATTATTGCAGCGTTTCCTGCATCACTTACTTTTCATAAGACAAGTGCAAGCTTTAAAAGTCTTGGAGAATACATGTACTAAGGTGCTTGTAAATTTTCAAGAAAGAAGGGATATAGAATATCAGTGAGGAATTTGCACAGGCTGAGAGGGTCTACACATTTCCAAAATCATTGTTCCCATTTTCCCATTGTGGGGATGTAAATTCAGACACCATTTCCCTAGAACCCAACTTTTCTCTCCTCAGATTTATCATTGCTTAAATCTGTCCCCCTCTAGATTCCCATTTTTCTTCATCCAAACCTGTGTGAATCTGGTACATAGGCAGTAGGGTGGATTTGTAAAGACATGAAACCTGGAGACCTTCATACATAACTTTTAGTTTTTTTTTTTTTTTTTTTTTTTGTAGTCTCTAGACCATTGAGGCTTATAGAATAGAGCTGTAGCTGATAATACTGCACCATGATGTATCAGGCACATGAGAATTTTATACAATTTCTTGGGCCAATACCAATACCAATATTAATACCAATCATATGAATTTATAAGACTCAACAATTTGAAAAGACAAATCTTATTTCACAAGAGATTATGTAATATTGAAATTCTAAGTATTTCATAAAATTATTCATTTGTTATTTTATATAATTTTGATTTATGATTTAATTATCTATTTATTATTTAATGTAGGATATTGCTATACTGGTGAGGCTGACTTTGAGCTCACACTCCTCCTAATTTATATTCCCAAATCCTGAGATTAGAAATGTGGGAACCAATGCCCTGTGCATCCTAATTAATTTTACTCCTTTCTTTTTCTTTAATAAAGAGAAAATAACTTAAATGCTGACATGAGTCTCCACACTTGAGTGAAAATAATTTAATGTTATTAATTAGACCCAGCACATGTTTATTTTGGGCAGACAACACAAAGAAAGATGTGTGATTCAGATGTAGAAATCTAGATTTCTGTGTTGGCATATTTCATTTGTTCATATTTTTGATTTTGTCTTTTGTGTACTGGGCATTGAAAACAGATCCATTGTACTAGTGAATTCAACTCCAGCTCATTTTTTGTGTTTTCAGACAGCATCTTGCTAAGCTTCCCAGTGTGTTTTCCAACCTATGATCCTCTTCTGTGCATCCAGATTAACTGGGATTATTCTACATCAAGACAGAGTACACATTTCAGACCAGACCCTTGCTGGAGGGTGTCTACTCACCTAGGGCTCCCAAAACTTCCTGCTGTGGCCTTGCTCAAGGCTTCAACCACACCCTTCTTAACTGACAGATGCTCTATCAGTGCTCTATTGCCTCAGTGTGGTTGTGTCTGGTGCGTTCAAAAGTGATATTTTTCTTTCAGGATACACTAGCCGCTTTCATGCATTGCTGATATAGGAAAAGGGCAGGAAGAGACCCAGAATGAGTGATATTTGGAAGAATCACCTACTCTCTGACAGGACCCACTAAGCCAAGGACAAGGATGACTGCCAGCAGACTGCAACATCCATAGTTGTTCACATGGAGTGGGAGGAACCTCAGACTGGCTCTCCCCTTTGCTCCCTCTCTCTCTAGCTCCTTTCCCATCTGAAGATCACCAGTATGTCATCTGGTGAGGACCACTCAACACCTGGTTCTCTTCTCATATTGTGTCTGCAGAAATTAGGCTGTCATGGCAGTAAATAGAAGAATGTGCCAGGCCAAAGCAGCTCTGCTGTGTCGCCCAGTAAACCCATTAGCCGAGGGACAATGTCTCTTTTTTTAACATGGTCTGCAAAGGATTGCCAACTTGTAATATGCACCCCATCACCCCATATGGAATATATCCAAATATATATGTATATCCACCAGCCTGGTCACCTTGAAGGGTTACTCATATCTGCAGCCAACCCCATTATTTAGGAAGCCTTCCTTTAGTATGCTCTGGAAAAAAAGGGCAAAAAGGACACTCACATACACAACAAAGGATCCAGTTGCACCCGGTTGATAAGAGACCCCTTTACCATTTCCAATCCCATACCTCTCCCTGCCATACCTCCAAACATGCCCCTCAACTTATCACCAGTACTGCATAACTGAACACTTGCACACACCTGGAGAAGGTCTGAAAAGATGTGATGCAGCTGGTAGTACAGAAGCTTTTAGATTGTCCCTGATAAGGGTGAGCAGGTAACTACTAGAGAGCACAATGAATAGCAGATGGTACAGCAAGTCATGCAGAGACCTGTCAGAAACACAGTACCCTGCTCCAGAATTCTGGAATAAAAAATGAAACACAGCTAGTGAAGAATGGAATAAAAGTTGATGTATAAGATTAAATAAAGGAGTTCTCCCAAAATGAAGGAGGGAGGAAACATAAAATGATAAATAAATGCAGGGAGGTTGAGTTCAGAACACAATAAATCACCTATTTTTGTGAGAGTAGGGATGATGACCACTCAGATTATTGTAAAGAATGTTCCTCATTGTGAATACTAATCCCAGACAACCAGATACAATCTGACTGTAACACAGAATGTGAATGCAATGAAATTGAGACTTCAAAGGTGCTATGAGCCTGCATTAATGAAGTGCATAATTATGCCCAACCCATTTTCACTGGAAGTGATAAAGAACACTATGGAATATGGCAATGCTTTGAACAAGTGTGAGATTGTGGAATAGCACTGCTCATCTTGGAAATGTATATCTGTGTTTCACAGCTATGGAAATTTCACAGGGTATCATCTGACAACTTTGCTTTAAGTCCACCCAAACATATTAGTGAAAACAGAACTTTTAATGCCCATGTGTGTTAGTACAACATCAAGACTTCCCTTATAAAAGCTAGTCCTATGATTTCTGGGCAATTTTTCGGGTTCTAGCAGGTTAAGGGTCAAAGTTTCGTTACCACGTATTCATGTGTGGCTCCTGACTGATCAGAGATGTGAGGAGAAATAGCAGTAACTCATCACACCTTCACACTATTCAATACACATAGGGACTCATACATCTTCATTGACTGAGTTTGGGTTTTAAAAACACATGCACCAACCAAATCACATTGCAAATAAGGTCATTGTTGACACAAAAAAACATGTGTGCAGTACAACTTCCCACAAACACATTCACAGTAGAAGGACAGATTCATAGTCTCATTAAACAGACAAATTCACATAATTATGGAACTTCTGTTCTAATATTGGTGCTGATTGTGAGGACAGTTTGGCTTCAACACTGTTGCTCAACTCACATGCTGTGCCTCCTAGAAAGGACATACTGACAACTGCCTGTCCACTCCATCCTGCTGGGCTGAGGTCCCAAAGAGAAAGCAAGGATGCAAGACATCCTTGTGTGTCAGCTATGAGGTCACCCAGCATGGAGCTCAAAGGCACCACTGTTCTGCTCCTCCTTATAAAGTGAGTTGCCTGGCTTCCCCCAGCACAGATTTGGGAGCAACTGCACAACCTCCTCCAAGATGCTGGTGGTCCTGCTCACAGTGGCCTTGCTGGCCCTGAGCCCAGCTCAGAGCTCAAATGAAGGTAAAAGCAAATGGGGATTGTAGGAACTTCTGTGGTTTAGAAAGCCACACTACAGAGAGGGAAGGGGAGGGAGGGAAGATTATGAGGACAGGACTACAGAGTTTTTATGAAAAGTGTAATACCACATATGGCTCTGTTTCATGCCAGGGCTTTAGACTTTTAGGTAAAATTGGAACATCCCTCTCAATTTTCAAGCAGAAGCATGGAGATGTAAGTTTTGCATTTGAAGAAAGATTGTTCCCTGTTTTCAGAGATGCAAGGAAGGGGGGAGACTGACACAGGGAAGCCTGCTGTGCAGACATTATTGTATTCCAAGCAGACAGGCTGCAGGCTTCTTGGCTATACAGCAGATGCAGGACATTGGAAGGAGAAATCCCAACATCAGAGCTATGTCAGAGACAGAGATCCAAAGACTACACTGGACTCTTGTCTATAGAGAGGGAGATAAATATCAGGGCCCAATTTCTCATTTATCTCTGACTTACAATCAGTATTTCAATGAGCTGTGTGCATGAGGTGGGCTTAAAAGTTCATGGAAGATTTCCGTACTCGAAAAATGAAGTGAAGAAGCACTAAGGGTTTAAAAGAGGTGGAAAAAAACAAAATACCCACTTGTGATATTCAAATACCCAGAACTCTTATCATATATTAACCATATTGTTCTACAGATGCCAGTTAAGACCTAAATGGTTTCCATATTTTCATGAATGTGGCAAGGTTAAGCAGAGGCACCACCAGGCCTTTCTCTCACATCTTCCTCCCTTTTCATCAGCATCAGAGAGCACGGCTGAGTTCACTTAGAGGGGTCCAGGTTGTGGTTGGAAGAAACCTTTCCCAGTAGAACATGGTGACGCCTGAGATATGTGACTAACTTTTCACTTCATCTGTTCTTGTTTCCTAGAGGTCAGCTATGAAGGCCCTTCCACTCTATCAACAGGTAAGGCCAGTTCATCCTCAGTTGACCTTCTCGTCCTGTTCCTCAGGAAAGTTCATTTCTACCACCTCTCCTTGCCATCATTTTTATTTTCAGCAACTAACGGAGGTCATTTCCCTCAATAATATTAAAAAGCCTTTCCAAAGATTTATTCTGGGGAAAATGACCAGAACTACTAGCTTGATAACAAAAGGCAGAGTTAAGCTGTTGCCCAGAGAGAAAGAATTTCTGACAGGTGACAGAAAAATGCAAATGAGCTAATCTGCATCCTCAGTGGTCATTCAGTGCTTCCTAAATCCCCTGGATGATAGAGCTCTGGAACGAAATGCACAGAATTGTGTGTCTGTGTACCTTGTGATACTGTTCATCAGTACTTCTAGCAGATCAATACATGCTGCACGGTCTAAGCCAATTCCCTGTGGCTCATCACCTTGGGTTTCCTTCACTCTATTACATGTTATCAAGGTTAGTGTAGGTCACTAAACGACTACACGTCTTGATTCAACATGTGGCTTACATGTCTGACATGAATTCATAGATAACAAGTTATCACTGCATGCAGTGATAGCTGGTAGCATTCAGATATACAATCCCTTTGCTTTGCTTGGCAACTGGAAGGTATCAAAGATTTTCCTTAATGCAAAATCAGAGGAGAAAAACTTTCAAATCTGGGTAAGAAACAGTCCACGTGATGAGTATATCAGTTAAGAGATCTCCCCTTGAGGAGGAAATGGAAATGGAGTTTAGAGTTGATAGGCAAGTTGTAGAATAAAGAGTCTGTGTACCAAGTCCAGAGAGGTGCCCGCTGAGGTTCTTCGAGCAGCCATCACATCTACTCTTGTGCTGTACTCACACAGAGGTTGAGGACCCCAGCCAGAGCTCCGAACAAGTCCCTCACAGACCACCTCCTGGAGGACGCCCACCCAGACCCCCTGCTGATGGTGGAGATGACAATGAAGATGAAGATGAAGGTGATGACTCAGAGCAGGGACCACCAGAAGGAGGCAATCAGCAGCAGCCAGGTCGTCCCCCTCGTCCTGGACAGCAGCAGGGACCCCCACAGCAAGGAGGCCAGCAGCAGCAGCAGCAGCAGCAAGGTCGCCCTCCTCGTCCTGGACAGCAGCAGGGACCCCCACAGCAAGGAGGCCAGCAGCAGCAGCAGCAGCAAGGTCGCCCTCCTCGTCCCGGACAGCAACAGGGACCCCCACAGCAAGGAGGCCAGCAGCAGCAGCAGCAGCAAGGTCGCCCTCCTCGTCCCGGACAGCAACAGGGACCCCCACAGCAAGGAGGCCAGCAGCAGCAGCAGCAAGGTCGCCCTCCTCGTCCTGGACAGCAGCAGGGACCCCCACAGCAAGGAGGCCAGCAGCAGCAGCAGCAGCAAGGTCGCCCTCCTCGCCCTGGACATCAGCAGGGACCCCCCCAATCAGAAGGTAATTGGGAGCTTCTTCCTCATATCATCCTGCCAATCCCTGGGCATCACCTTCACTTTCCCAAGTGGATAGAGATAAAGTCCTCCCCAGCTCAGTCTACCCAGTCTACCCTAGAATTCTAGGGTTGCTATGATTTAAGCTCACTCTCGAACAAAGGCCCTAATTGTTGTGCTTCTCAAAATTGAAGGTGCTAACAAATCATCTGGAAACATGTTGAAAGTACGTGATAATGGAACCCATTTCTAAATGTGTATAATCTGGCATTCTTGGGCAGTGTAGGATGACCATTTAAGTTCTTGAAGATAACTCTGATCATCTGTCATCCTGTACCAAATGTCCTTTCTGTCAGTGTTACTGAGCACGGTTGATTTTAGGGGACAGGGCATTGAACTCCCTTTGTTCTGTGTCTCCTTGCTCAGACTCAGATGATTGCCCATTTCCTGTTTCCTTGTGACCATGTAAAGTCTGTTCTATCAACCACTGGGCCTCTCAGTCCAGAATCCCTGCTATGTGAATTCACCTCTATGCTCATTATTGGATGCTCGATTTTTATATGCTTTTTGGCAAATTAATCTACACCTGAATTGAAAGTCCAATTGAATAAAAAGTGTTCTACTAAATCAGGAATACACTTATCCTACCTTCTCATAACCCCCACCATAAATCTGGATCATTATTATTTTTTGTATATCCTCTTGGAAATATTCATACACATATAAGCACATCTCTCTATTTTACTCTACAAATGAGTATCATAAATTCTACTCATTTCTCATTGCTTCTCTTTTCAAGTACCATATTTTATAACAATTTCAGAGGAGTTCACGAGATACATGTATAATTTCACCATCATCTTTCCCTCTTCCTTTTGTTCTTTTTTCTTCTTTCTAAACAAATTTCTACCTTAATTTTTGAATTTAACCATTATTCTTCTCAAAATACCTCCTCCTTCTCCATCTTTTTGCCTCCTTCTTTGTTTATTATTTTGCAATTTTTAGTAATTCATGGAGTTACTGATTCAAACCTTCTCTAATCAAGCCATGTGTAATACCCCTACTATAGTTGGACTTTGCAGTTATTACCTTGGTACATCTGATCATGACTATTTCCAATACCATCCACAAAATTAGTAACCCAGAAATATTATTCTTATATTTTTATTGATCCATTATAATTACCCATGATATGGGGTATGTTAACTATTTTATGGATACTTTATAATGATACATGATATTGGGATGTGTTAAAACCACACAATCACACAGTGAAAAATGTAACTTATTGAGTTTCAATCCCCATACCTCTCCTTCCAGTAGTTATCTTTATTTCCTATATTGTAAGTGTGAATGTAGAGCATGCTCACTGCAAGCTGTCTAACCAGGGTGGAAGGAAAAGCAGGAGAAGAGGATGTGGGCTCTCCTTTGCAGGTCTTAAGTCAGATTTTAGAAACCTCCTGCATGTCACATCTTCACTACAATCCCCCCCCCCCCCCCATTTTTTTTGTTTCAGAGAGTGAATAAGAAGACCATGTCCTTCGGAAAATTCTGCCATTGGAACAATACGGTCATAGTCATGTCCTCTATAGACTAATAAAATAATCAGCATGCATTTTCTGATTGCTGTCTCTCTTTCTGGGGTGGGAGAGTGTGGAATCTGAAGGTCATGGACAGAGTGTAAGAATATACTGCACCTCCTTCATGGATGCCTCCAGAAAGCTTCCCTCCTTCTTCATCCACAAGTCAGGTGTAATCACTGCCATGTTTCCAGCATCCCTTACATCCCAAGTGGAAGCTTTAAAACTATTTGAGAATATATGTACTAAATGCTTGTAAATGTTCAGGAAAGAAAGAATATAGAATATCAGTGAGGAATTAGCAAAGGCTGAGAGGTTCTGCACATTTTGAAAATCTTTGACCCCTTTTTCCAAGAATGAGAATGGAGGTTCAGGCACCTTTCCTCTAGAACCCATCATTTCTCTCCTGAGTTCATCATTGCCTAATTCTGTCCCTCTCTAGATTCCCACCTTTCTTTGGAACCTGTGGAAATTTGGTCAATAGACAGTAAGGTGCATTTTCTGAGACATGAAACTTGGCAAACTTCAGACATGACTTCTGGTTTTCCTCAGTCTCTGGATCGTCATCAGGCTTATAGAGTAGTGCCTGGGCTGATCAGAGCACACTATGATGTATCAGGCATTTGAGAATTTCATACAGTTTCTTGGACATACATCAATCATATGGATTTATATTACTCAACAAAGTTAAAACATTGTATCTTTAAAGAAATTATAACACACTGAAACGTTCTAGGTATTTTATATGATTATTTATTAGTTGTTTTATATAATTTTTATTTATTATTTAATTATCTATTTGGTAATTAATATAGGGTCTTGCTTTGTTTGTGAGGCTGACTGTGAACTCACGCTCCTCCTACTTTTTATTCCCAAGTAACTGAGATTGAAAATGTTGGATCCCATGACAATTCATTCCTAATTAATTTTATTCCCCCTATTTTGTTAAAGTGAAAATAACTTGAGATATTTTGAAACTCGCTAGAATTTTCCAAAATCCTATAAAGTACAAAATGGCTTGAATGAGAATATCATTTTTGGAAGAATTCAAACCTGTCCAAAGGTTTAACAACATTTGAATAAATACAATCATGGCTCAATTTCAAACAAACCCAAAGTGTCAAAATATTATGCAGACACGTTGGGTGAGGTAGTTGTAAGATGGAAATTGAGGTGTTGTAGTATTGAGAAGACTCACGTTTCTTAAGAAGTCAAGGTCTGCATAAAACACAACAGGAAGCATATGGAAAGTATCCTCATGTAAAAAAATCTTTGCTTCTTGTACCATTTGCATGAAAGGAACAGAAAATCGTCTACATTTTAAGATGAATACTCAGAGAAATTTATTATTTCAACAGACATCAAAACTGCTTCCCTTTTTCTTCCAAAACCCTTACGATATTGGAAGTGTAAACCAGTTTAAATCATAATTTGTGAATCAATGCAATCAAATCTTAGCCAGGTTAATTGCACACATAATTTATTTTTCAGAATTCCCATTCCAGAAATAACTATGATTTTCTAATATCTATTTAGGTTTTTTCCCTGTTGTGAAACAATTAATTCTGATTAACAACAAGAATTGCTCTCTTTTTAATCACAAAAACAAATCTTTCAGAGCTTATCTCTTTGCTTGTTGGAAACTTGTTTTACCCTTCTCATATATAGAGCTGCTTTCCTTATTTATTTTGAATTCTTCATTTAGTTTCTTTGATTTTATGAAGTTTCATTTAGTGCTTTTTTAACTATTTTTGTTCCACAGAATGGAATTCTTAGCACATTGAGTAGTGTTTCTTTTTTTTTGGTGTAAGACAAGGGTATATACATTACTGTTTACGATTAGCAATTAAAATAATCTTAGGTAATCTAACTTAGATATTTACTAAATATGCATTACATAACTGAACTTATCAATACTTAGGAGTTCAAGGTCTGAGAATTGGAAAATATTTTAACAGATATTTTATAAATATAATCAGTGCCGAAACCCCTTAATACACTTTAACTTTCTTGCACATATTCATCTGTTATTAACAATTCTATTTAGAATACTCATGAAAATTTTATCATGATTGACAAAGCTAGCCATCATCTCATGTTAATTCTGGCTGGAGTATTTGCCTGTCATCAGAGTGAAACTATAAAAGTTAAATACCTGGATTTTGCTGTTTTCATTATCATCCTTGAGAAGAAAGTGATGGTTTGTGCACTTTTCCCTGATGGTAAACTTACAGTCCTAAATCACAAGCAGGTTAGTATTTGCAGACAGGAGGGGATGTCTTCCACATGGAGATTTCACAAATTCCTTAAAAAAAAAGAAGGAAGTTTAAAGATTTTGTTTGTAGTTTGCAGTGGTGTCAACTTCTGTGATGACTGAAGCCTTAGGTTATTTTCAAGAAAGAATTGCTATTCTCTTTTTGAGCAGATATCAAGCAGGCAAAGAGAATGCTTCTTCCTTTGCCATTTCACAAGTACCCTAAAACAGCATTCATGTAAAATGTGTATTTTGGGGTGAATGCTTATGTCATTCTTTTAATCTCTCTGACAGATATACCTGACAACAAAAACTTGGAAAGTTGATTTGGACCACTCTTTAAGAGTTTCAGTTTATGCCTAGCCAATTCCATTTCTCTTTACCAAGGCAAGGGAGAATATCAAGACAGAAGGAAATGGTAGAGGTAAGCTGGGAGAGAGAGAGAGAGAGAGAGAGAGAGAGAGAGAGAGAGAGAGAGAGAGAGAGAGAGAGAAGAAACACAAGGAGATAGGAACAAAATATAGAATCCCCAATGCATGATCTCAGTGGCCCACCTCCTCTACCCATGACCCACCTGCCTGCAGTTACCACTTGGTAATCCATTTAAATTATTGCTTCATTAGATTATCCATTCAAATTATTGATTCATTAGATTAATCCAATAATTCAGTTATAGTTTTTATCATTGAATCTTTTCACCATTCACTTGAACACAGGGGCCTTTGGGCAACACCTTATATCCAAAACATAACATTCCAACCCGGGTCCCCGAAAGCTCATCTTCATCTCACAATGCAAAATGCAATTAGTCCATTTCCAGGGTCCCCATAGCCTTAACAATTTTAGTACTTCCCCAAAACCCAAGTCCAAATTCTGCTCTGAGACTAAAGGGAAACTCTTGACTTTGAGTCCAAACCCCCAAATTGAAAGCAAGTTATATGCAGCCAATATATAGAGACACAGAGGAAACCTTTCCATTACAAAGGGGAAGAATATGGCAACACACTGAAGGGTTGGGACAAAAACAAGATTAAACCCCAGCAGGTAAACATTAGGTCCAGGAATCCCACATTCAGCTTTTGGGCCCTATGGTATGAGGTGTGATCTCATAGGGGCCTGGGCAACCCCACACCTATGGCCTTGCCAGTTTCAGTCCACATGGACCCTCTCTTAAGCTGGCTCTGTTCATAGACAATGTCTTTCCTCAGCAGACATATCATAGCACTGGTGTATCTTAATTCTGGCATTTCCCATTCCATCCATAATTTCATCTTTACAGCTTCATACATCACCCTCTCAGGGGTTACATGCAGGACTTCTAACCCTGTCACACTTTGCTTGATCTCTCAGGCCTTCCTTGGAAATCTTGGTGGAAGTTTTAATTTCCCATTAACTCCAGCACACTGTATTCCTGAAAAATAAGCTCCACATGGAGGATACCAGTCTGGTGCCTGCTGCAGCAAAACGGAAGCCCCTTGGACCAGGCCTATACTAGCTTCTTAGTGCCTGGATGATGGAGCATGGTGAAACAAATCCTGGGGAAACAACTTCCTAGGCACCCCTGTGAGAACAGGGTCTTCCCATGTTCTCTGGGTTTTACTTTTACACCCCAGAGCCTGCAATGGATGTGGTCATGCTGATTCCTGAGATACCTTCAAGGCATCTTTCTTATCCTCTCATACACTCAATTTCTCATTAGTGGTGGTAATCTCCTCAGCAAGCACACATTACCAGTATTTCTTCTTTTGCTAAACTGCAAGTGTTTTAAATCTTTCTTCTTGTTTTTGACACGATTCTCAGTGTAAACATGGCTGAAAGCTTCCAGAGACACCTATGCCAGTACATGAATGCTGTGCTGTCTTGATATTTTCTCTTGCAGATTCATTAGTCCATAAAATTTAAATTTACCTTGCAGAATGTCTCATGTCCGCTTTTTTACCCAGGTGTAAGCTGTCCTTCCTCTGTTACAATTTCCAACATTGTGCCCATTTCCCTTTAAAGCTCATGAACACATTCCTTACTCTTCCCATTCCTATCTGCATTCTGATTATTGAAACTCTCATCACAATCACTCATGAACCTGTGCTTACAACATTTTAAGCCTTCTTTAGCCTGCATCTCCAAACTTTCCAAAACTCTCTCACCAACTAATTTTCAAAACACTATACAACATGGTCTAGTTAGTCACAGCAAAGATCCCACTTCTTGCTTCCAAATGCTTTGTTAGCAGTTGGAAAAAAAATTTTGACTCTTGGTTTCAGAGTTTCAGTTCATGGTTGGCTTATGCCTCTTTTGTGGGCATAAGGTCAGCAGAACGTCATGGCAGTAGGGCAAACTGGATAAAAACTATTCAGCCCATGACAGCTGGGAAACAGTGTGAGGAGCCTGGGACAAAATATAAAATCCCAAAAGCATACCCCAGTGTCACACTTACTCTATCCATACCTCACTCACCTACAGCTACGGCCCAGTAATACATTCAAATTATTAATTCATTAAGTGAATTAATCCTCTGCTTACATTTTGGCTATCATAATCATTTCATTTTCTGCATTGACACAGAAACTTTTGGGGGTTTCCTCATAGTCAAACCATAACAGTATCTTCTCATTGCTGTTTGACATATATGAAGTAACAGATTCTGCATTTCCATTCACACATTTGTTATTGAACACAGAGTGGTGGCACCTTCACATTCATTAGAGATGTAAAACCCAAGGAAGACAAAATGTTTCACTCATATAATCCTGAAAGCTGAAATGTTAGACCAAATAGATCTTTTTATTACATCAAAAAGTGACACTTGTCCTATTTGCTAATGATTTACTTAAGTCACAGAAACTTGAATAATGTTTCTGGTCATTTTAAAAGTTTTGAGAGACATTCTTCAATTTACATAAGCATTATTTTTCTTCAGTTTTTGAACAGAGTTATCAATTCCTTGGTTAGT